>NC_137851.1:6197500-7587500 GCF_948465745.1 Chenopodium album | reverse complement strand
GTAAATTGTTTCCTTTCTGTCCTCCTCCTTCAGTATACCTCCCTTTTCCTTTATTGCTCGAATTTCTTGTCAATTTTGCAAAGTAAAGGATTCGTGGTAGAGAAGAAGAATCGTGACGCCAATTTGGTGAGTATTCTTCAATAGAGGTTGAAGGTTAAAGTGAAATTATAAGAGATAATGAAAGGAAAAAAGTTTTTAAATTTAGTTGGGGACTGGAGTAACCATGGGTTAGGGGATTTTTTATTTTAAAAACTTAATTAATAGTTAAATGTGGGTTAAAAGGAAGAGTGATTTTATAAATGGTCTAAAGTGGAGTACTCTGGTAGTAAAATAAAAAATAAAAAAAAAAATTATGGAGGTAATTCACATGTTTTTTAATTTGCAAAATTAAATTTCAAAATAACGTTAATATGCAATAGTAAATTTGAGATTGCCTATCTTTGATAAGCGATCTCAGTTTTTTTTCATTCTAGAGACCATTTCTAATAAAGCAGTCTCTTTGACAAACAGGGGCTTAACTAGAGAACACCTCTAAGACAATCTCATTGGCCAATTTGGACGGGTCTCTTTGGCCCATTTTGTTGTGCTAAAATTCTCTCTCGAAAAGAGTAGACAAACCTTGTCTTTCGAAGGAGATCGAAAAACCCTTATCTTTTGAAAGAGAGGGAGAAATTTTTTTTTTCTTCAAAAGGAGGAAGCGTTATAATAAACCTGTAAAAAAAAACAAGGATTGAGGTTTTCAACTGGTTAAAGTCGATAGAAGTCCATTCAAAAATCAACAATAGAAACTAGGGTTTTGGAGAGAGGAAGGAGAAGATAAGAAAGATTATTATCATAAGGAAATTTTGCAAAAAAACCACCTTTTAAATCTTATTTTTTTACAAATAACCACCTTTTAAAAAAATTGTTGCAAAAAAACCATCAATTTTAAAAATTTTGTTGCAAATTACCACTTTTTTAGCCAAATTTATCAATTGTGTTACATTGAATTGGTGGTAAGTTGCAACAAAAATTTTAAAATTGATGATTTTTTGCAACATTTTTTTAAAAGGTGGTGTAGACACCCATTTGTGTCTCCCTAAAACCAAACCCAGTGATGAGTGCCTTTCACGTCGAATCATAATCGAATGAAACGAAAGTGTGGAAAGGTCTAGTGTTGCGGAAAGTTTTATTTTCTCTTCTCTCTGTTTTTGAAAACTTTATTTTTAAGAAAACAGCCAATTCAATTTGGTTGGTCCATGATATGGGTCCAATAGTGGTATAGTTGGATGGGGCTTGCAAAGACCTTTCCAACAATATATATAAGCCCAATTCCGATGAATATTGAGGAATTTATGGCCAATTTACTAAACTGGGCCCGGTTTGAGTTTTAAGTACGACCCTATGATCTAGGGGAGGGCCTAATATAGTTTATCATTCCTAATGTAATTAGGAATGGTTTTTGTCTTCTAGAACATTCTAGAAGGTTTTATCATTCTTAATTCAATTAGGACTCTTTAGAGTTTTAATCAGGTCAAATAGCATTTTCGATTGAAATTATATTATTTTATCTTCCAGTACGGTAAAATTATCAGATTTTCGAAAACGCGTTAAAATCCGGTTTGGCGTCCAACCCCAGGCCTTGGCGCCTGGAATCAGGATTAGCGCCAGACGCCAGCATTGGCGCCTGGCGCTAGCCACTGGTCGTGGCGCTAATGAGCCAGGGCTGGCGCCAAGGTGTTTTTGTGGTCTTCAGACTCTATTTTGATAAATTATCTTTTTTGGATGATTTTCTCTATAAATATCGTATCAAAAACTTCGTTTTCATTCATCAACAATTACGATCATCAACAATCACGATCACCAAATCTCATCAAGATTTTCTTGATTATTCTCTCTCTCTCTTTTTCTAAACTAGCCTTTTCTCAAATACAAAATTCCGCATTCACAATATCTAGAAACACCTAGCCATATTCGAAGTTGCCTTCGCCCTAGACGTGAAAGGTTTTAATTTCTGAGGGTTTGGTCCCAAATCTCTATTTCAATTATTTAATTTAATTGTTTTGTTTATTATTTTCCTTGAAGTTACTAATGTGTGTATTTTGTTATTAGAAAGAGGTACGAGGCATCCAAGTAAGTACTTTAATGGTTTAATTGATATTATGATATAGAAATCATGTTTAGATTGTTATTTTGATTCCTAGTATCATGTCTAGGGTAACTTTAATATTAAGTATGATTAAAAGTATGATGCCTTTTATTCTCTTCCTAATATTTATTCATGTTAGTATCATGTTAGGGTTAAAGATTTGATTTTTATTGCTTAGTGACATGCTAGGGTTTGTTATTAATCTTGTTAGTATCGTGCCTAGGATCTTGCTATTTTTATTATGCTTTAATATTAACATGAACATGATTATGATTATAATTGTTATAATGATTATGAATACTATTATTTTGATGATTATTTTATTTATGATAATTATTTCAATTATTACTAATATGATGATTATTTTCTTTTATGATTATTATCATGATTATTTCAATTATAATTTATTTTTATGATGATGATTATAATTATTATTCATGATTATTATTTATTATGTTGCTTGATGCTTATTATTTATTGCTTGATCACCTTTTATGCATGTTAAAGGGAATTTGGTACTTGTAATCACGCTTAATAAGATAATTAATAATCTTGTTAGGTTAACTTTGATTATAATTCAAGCGATCGTCAATAATAATTTATATGTGCATTAAATTCAACCAACATAGATTAAACAGGTTTAGGGTTAATCCTATTGATTGCATGTTAATCAGAAAGCGCACATGAATACGAGCAGAATAAAGTAGAGGCCTATTATTAGGGCAGGTTCAATCTCTTTTAGGTTGGATTTGTACCTTCATCCCCGAACCCTTATTTGGTTCATGACCTTATGGAGTTGACGATCTCTTGGATCGTTAAGGGGTGTAACCTTCATCCTATGAACGTTTTACAAGTTCCTTAAAAACTTGTAGGCGACTCTTTTGCTCTATCTTCTTCCCTTTTGGACGCCACCGTACTTTAGTGTATGATCACAGTGGGGTTCAAGCTAGTGGGATTTTAAAGGCTTGAAATTATTCCCTACAGTTTTTGGCGACTCCACTGGGGAGGATTTCTATTTTAATTCCTGAATTTGTTTCGGCAATGATTTAGAATGAGTGGATGAGACTCGAAAAGTTCTAAGTATCTCATGTGCGTAATTTTGATTAACATTGTGTCATATGCATAAAAAGGTTCTCATTGGAAAGACCATCCATAATGAGTCAAAAACATAAGGATTTACACGTAGGAAATTTGAGAAATGTCTTTCACAACTAGGACTGAAATAACACCACGTGAAACTGGATGATTTTATTGAGCACAGAAAGCTGCTGAGGCATGTGGGAAGTAGCGTCAGGGGCCAGAGCTTGGCGCCACACTTTTAGCCGTAGCGCTAGACGCCAATATTGGCGCCAGGCGCTACAGTTAAAAGTTGGCGCCAGTCTCTGTTTGCTGGCGCCAATTTCCCCCAATACCGAGCCAGAATTTTTTTCTCACTTTTCTGAAACCCATATGTGTTCTACATATGGACATAACCCTCTGGGAATTCATGTTCTATCTACCCGATTGAACGCTCCTGGCAACAAAGGGTACATCTGAGAGGTTGAATTCACCAAACCATGGAAGCGAGTTTTTCTAAAAAAACTCGCGGTGTTCTATCCACACGCGTTAACCCTTCACGGTTAGGCTTCTACGCGGTGCATCTGGACAATTAACCATGGACCCTGTTTGACTAAACCATATCCCAAACTTTAGAGAACTAGAGCCATGGTTAGGTTGCGAACTCATTGCATCATGTTGTGCCTACTTGACTAATTGTGCATATATATTTTATGCTCCTCTTAACCGTTTGTTGATTTGTGTTGAGATTAAAATTAATGACTTAAAGAACTTTGCCTAATTAATTAATTAAATAATTAATTAATTTGAGTCAATAAAGTCTATTTTCTTTAATCGGAATTGACCTAGTACGACTTTAGGCATACCCCAGTTGGCTAATAATACCGAAAACAGTCCTGGACCGAAGCTCCAATATTGGTGCCAAAATCTGAGCTGTAGCGCCATTGTATGGTGTGTAGCGCCAAATATTTACTAAAAAGTCTGGCGCCAATCACCATATTGTGACGCCAATTATGTCGCTTGGCCGACAATTCGAATTATTTGTCGAGTCATCACCTAATGTCTATTTAGTCAATTTTCTGTTTAACTCGACTAATTTTGCTGTTATAATGCTTAATTAAATTAATATTCGAGTTTAGGCACTAAGTCCCATGGTATTACACAAGAGTCCAAGCATGTCACCTACACTCACTAGTCTTAGCACACACTTTGAGCACATGTCACCATGACCATATCTTAGGTTCATGCATTAGTCGGTCTTTTCCGTCATTTGAGTTGGGAGGTACATTCTAATCCTAATTCTTCATATCCCTCCATCTAAATCTTCTTTCACATTTTATTCCAATTTTCTTTCATTCCTCCATCCATTGCATGTTGAATAAAGTTTGAGTTAAATAATTAATGATAATTATCCCCAAATTCCATTCCCACAGTACTTGGTCGAGGAGAGAAGGGCGATTAATCAAGGACAACACCTTTGTTCAAGTCTTACTTTTTGATAAACCGATTCGTCAAAAGAGAAAGGCTAAGAAGATAATGGCAACTCAAGAAGAAGTCAATGAGCTTAGGAACCAATTGATTACCATGACTGAAACACTGAAGCTACTCACCCTCAAGGTTGATGATCCCGTGAAGCAACAACGGATGGACCTCATGCAAGAGAGTCTAAGCAAGCTATCTAGTGACTACAAATTCCAGGGCATGAGTTCACAAGGGGTCTCGCTGGACAAGGAACTTCTTCCGCATAAGTTCAACGCCACTGATATCCCTAAATTCAAGGCAACAGACAACCCTTACTTCCATCTAAGAGCTTTTGAAACTATAATGAGCATTAAGGGTATCGATAAGAAGGTTTTCCCCTCTCTGTTCCCACTATCTCTTGAAACCGTTTGCCAACAATGGTTCTTCTCCCTTGACAAGGAGAAAACCTCTACCTGGGAATCGATAGCAAACGCTTTCGTAAATAGGTACAAGTGAAATATTCAAGTTGAAACCGATCATAGACAACTTGAGATACTAAGACAAAAAGAGAATGAAGGCTTTACTTCTTTCTTTAATAGATGGAGAGAAACTTCCGCCAAGATGATTGAGGTCCCCACCGAAAAAGAATCCGTGAGGATATTTATCAAGAATCTCCAAGAAAAGTATTCAAAGCACTTAAAATATCAACACAACTTGAATACTTTCAAGGCCGTCTATGACATAGGTATCGAGATCGAAGATGACCTCGCAAAGCAAAAAGCTACTAACACTAGCAACCACGGTGGCTGGAAAGGAAAGAAGAGCGACAATCCTTCTTCTTCCGAAAGCGCCCACTCTAGTAATAATGTTAGTACCTTTGACCATAATGATGTCTTAGCCGTGGACAATCAAGGATCTAAAAGGAAACCCAGGCGAGAGTTCACATCCATTGGAATGACCTACGATGCTGCTTTCGATCGTCTCTATGATCGAGGATTAATCAAACCTATTGGCCCTACCGAGGATCCAACACCAGAAAATCGATCTTCGAGATGGAATCCAAATTCCTATTGCAAGTACCATCGAGGAAACGGTCATACCACCGATGAATGCTACAGGTTTCAAAATCTCATTCAAGATCTCATAGAAGCAAATAAGATCTCATTGCCTCTAGCTAGCGAGAAGACTGGATGATGTCGGAGCAAACAACACAAGACAAGAGGCGAGCTTCAACGACAAGATTTCGTGACCTTTTTTTTCTATTTCTTTTTTCCTTTCCCCAATAAGTCTAGCATAGGCACCTTTTCTTTTCCTTTAGATTATTTTGTAGTTTTTCTTTTCTTTTCCCTTTTTAATAAAATGAGCATTTATTTCCTTGCATATGATCATTTCATTACATTGTATTCAAAAAAAAAAAAATCCATGTCGAATTAAGCACAAGGTATACCAATGATTTGAGGCAACCCTTGCAGCCACGTCATATCTCCTTTCGCCCTTCAACTATACAATCCTTTCTTCATAAACCACTTTGAGCCTCTTCTAACGATAGACCCTTCTTTTTTCAACCTACATCTACCTAACCTTGGGATGGGATGGCGTGCAACTTATGCAATTCTAAAGAAGGCTTGAGTAATTCAAAAGATAGCAAAAAAAAAAAAGCTAAAAAATAAATAAAAGTGTACAAAAGGGTAAGTGTTCCAATGTCTTTGATATGAAAATATCTTTGATAAGAACACGTCTCAGATTGCGTCTCTTATCGAGTGCTCGGTACCGTGCCTGAGAAACATGAATGCCAAGTGAGTGATAGACCGCATGATCGGGATTTCCCACACTTACTCAAATAAAATAAATGCTAAAGCAAAAGAAAGAGCTAAAAAAAAGAGTAGAAAACCTCAAGCATAAAAAATATAAAGATTCGAAAGCGAGGTTGCACACCTTGGGGGCTTATCTAGGGTCTTGAGCCTTTATCCCCTTCTTCTTCAAACCTTTAGCCTAACCACGTTACAACCCTTAAAAAGACCTTTTTGAGGTATACACACTTGTGCGAGGTTCGGCTAGAGCTACGTTCGGCCCGATTCCTTACGGATACGTAGGCAACCTCACATCGAGGTGCGGGCGTAATAAACATGCATTCATATTCACATTCACACACTTACACTATGATCATATCAAGGGATCCCCTGTGCTCATCCCTATTCATTTAGAGCTAGACTTGGGGGCTTGATCCCTACATCATTAGCTTACCTAGCCTAAGAGTCACCATTATTTGGCTCTTCTAATAATAATATTTTCCCACACACTTAGCTCTTGTGGCCTAGCTTTAGTGTCACTATCACACACTGCACACATACATGACCAAATATATTTCCCTTAGGAACCCTTTGTCATGAAATCTTAACATAACGATGAAGCATGCCTTGTCATGTCAAGATCACTCATAATTGTCATTGCATCACAAAGTATGAAATGCTTAGCCTCCGTGCCTAAGTTACCTAAATACTTTCATCATGGAGTCAACAGTTGAGATAGCCTAGGATGAATTAATCCTTGCACCTTGAGAGATAGTATCAAACAACATTTGACTAAGCTCATTCAACATGCATCTTCAAACTTTTGATTTTCTTTTTCACGTCTTTCTTTTTCGGGAGAAAGTCGGTACCCTCCACAATTGACGGAAAATTTTTGCTTTTTTGCTTTTTTCGAGTCGTACGATCACATTACAATGCACACACGAGTCATGTACACATTGAGTCATGTCGTGCCATATCACTTTGATTTGAGTCTAACACATGTGTCATTACACTTTGAGTCGAGTCAACCTCGAGTCAACATATCGAGTCAAGTTTATACCTTGAGTTGTGTCAAGTCGATGAGTCAAGCAACATTAAGCCTTAGGTCAACCCTAAGATAATTAAAGAAATTGGCAAAGTTCTATAGTCAAAATAAATACAGGTGCAGCGGAATAGGGAGGACCCTACTCCAATTCCTGGCGCAAGAGATATCTCAGCAACGACAGAGCTCGAAGCCTCCCAGAAAGGTGATTTCGACCTCATGCAGCAATTTCGGGTTCCTTGGTACGCCAGTTAGCCCCTATAAGCAATTTGACATGATTAAGTAGTCGGTTTGATTACAATTGCAATAAGTGATCGATCTGACGAAAAATCGTCTCACTTAGCTTAAGCGCCTAAGTATTGGCTCATTACAAGCACCAAAGCATCAGTTCAAAAGCAAGCACTTAAATGACAATATTTCCAAATATGGATTGTCGCGCATTCTTATTAAACGACAAAGTTTTCCAAAAATTGGATTGTCATCCCCAACTGACAATATTTCCAAAAATGGATTGTCGTGCATCTTCTTCAAAGACAATTTTTCCAAGATTGGATTGTCATCTTTGGCAAAGTTTCCAAGCGTGGATTGTCGTGCTCCTTCTTTGTTTGACAATTTTTTCAAAGTTCGGATTGTCATCGCTGGCAAGTTTTCCGAAATTGGATTGTCATACACCCAGTTCCCTATAGCAAAATTTCCCAAAGGATTGTTATAGGTCTCTATTCATTATAAATTTCGGCAAAGTTCCTCAACGTGGATTGTCATTCATTTCAGTAAGTGGCAAATTTTCCCGAAGTGGATTGTCGGTCGACTCTTTTTTGCAAATGTTCCAAGACGCGGATTGTCAATTGTGGCAATATTTTCCCGAAAGGATTGTCGCATAGCGTTGGCAAATTTCCAAGGTGGATTACTTTCAAGAGTTATATTCCAATATGTGGATTGTCGATCATAACAATGTTCTTATGAAAGATTGTTACGAAGCATTGGCAACTTTTCCCAAAAATTGGATTTTGGGCAAATTTTCCGAAATACGGATTGTCGCTTCATCATGACCACATTTCCAAGGATGGATTGTTACGTGGCATTGACAACTTTCCCTAAATCGGATTGTCATTCATCATGCAAGAGTTATGTTGGCAACTATTCCCAAAGAAAAGAGGATTGTCATCACAGCAAAAGCACCAACATACTGGTTCACAAGCAGCAAAGCGCCAACGTACTGGCATAGCAAACATTAAGAAGCAGTGATCTTTTCGAAGACTATCACAGCAGAAATTGGAACATATCAAAAAGAAGCTCTTTGTTCAGAGACGAGTGAACATCAAAACAACAGGACACAGCAGCAAATCGGTTACTTTCAGAGACGTGTGCTCGACGGTGCAAGATACGCGTTTCTTAACTCTTTTATCTGTTTAACTAATGCTAGTTTTGCAGTTATCGGCGTTATAAGATGATTAAGGATCGCAGAACGTTCTGAATCATTCTCCGTCCCTATCGTTACTTTGACTTTCGTTTTCGAAACTTGCGTTTCTCCAAACTCAGTCAAAATGGGGGCTTCTGTAGACACCCATTTGTGTCTCCCTAAAACCAAACCCAGTGATGAGTGCCTTTCAAGTCGAATCATAATCGAATGAAACGAAAGTGTGGAAAGGTCTAGTGTTGCGAAAAGTTTTATTTTCTCTTCTCTCTGTTTTTGAAAACTTTATTTTTAAGAAAACAGCCAATCCAGTTTGGTTGGTCCATGATATGGGTCCAATAGTGGTATAGTTGGATGGGGCTTGCAAAGACCTTTCCAACGATATATTATAAGCCCAATTCCGATGAATATTGAGGAATTTATGGCCAATTTACTAAACTAGGCCCGGTTTGAGTTTTAAGTACGGCCCTATGATCTAGGGGAGGGCATAATATAGTTTATCATTCCTAATGTAATTAGGAATGGTTTTTGTCTTCTAGAACATTCTATAAGGTTTTATCATTCTTAATTCAATTAGGACTCTTCAGAGTTTTAATCAGGTCAAATAGCATTTTCGATTGAAATTATATTATTTTATCTTCCAGTACGGTAAAATTATCAGATTTTCGAAAACGCGTTAAAATCCGGTTTGGCGTCCAACCCCAGGCCTTGGCGCCTGGAATCAGGATTAGCGCCAGACGCCAGCATTGGCGCTTGGCGCTAGCCACTGGTCCTGGCGCCAATGAGCTAGGGCTAGCGCCAAGGTGTTTTTGTGGTCTTTAGACTCTGTTTTGATAAATTATCTTTTTTGGATGATTTTCTCTATAAATATCGTATCAAAAACTTCGTTTTCATTCATCAACAATTACGATCATCAACAATCACGATCACCAAATCTCATCAAGATTTTCTTGATTATTCTCTCTCTCTCTCTTTTTCTAAACTAGCCTTTTCTCAAATACAAAATTCCGCATTCACAATATCTAGAAACACCTAGCCATATTCGAAGTTGCCTTCGCCCTAGACGTGAAAGGTTTTAATTTCTGAGGGTTTGGTCCCAAATCTCTATTTCAATTATTTAATTTAATTGTTTTGTTTATTATTTTCCTTGAAGTTACTAATGTGTGTATTTTGTTATTAGAAAGAGGTACGAGGCATCCAAGTAAATACTTTAATGGTTTAATTGATATTATGATATAGAAATCATGCTTAGATTGTTATTTTGATTCCTAGTATCATGTCTAGGGTAACTTTAATATTAAGTATGATTAAAAGTATGATGCCTTTTATTCTCTTCCTAATATTTATTCATGTTAGTATCATGTTAGGGTTAAAGATTTGATTTTTATTGCTTAGTGACATGCTAGGGTTTGTTATTAATCTTGTTAGTATCGTGCCTAGGATCTTGCTATTTTTATTATGCTTTAATATTAACATGAATATGATTATGATTATAATTGTTATAATGATTATGAATACTATTATTTTGATGATTATTTTATTTATGATAATTATTTCAATTATTACTAATATGATGATTATTTTCTTTTATGATTATTATCATGATTATTTCAATTATAATTTATTTTTATGATGATGATTATATTTATTATTCATGATTATTATTTATTATGTTGCTTGATGCTTATTATTTATTGCTTGATCACCTTTTATGCATGTTAAAGGGAATTTGGTACTTGTAATCACGCTTAATAAGATAATTAATAATCTTGTTAGGTTACCTTTGATTATAATTCAAGCGATCGTCAATAATAGTTTATATGTGCATTAAATTCAACCAACATAGATTAAACAGGTTTAGGGTTAATCCTATTGATTGCATGTTAATCAGAAAGCGCACATGAATATGAGCAGAATAAAGTAGAGGCCTATTATTAGGGCAGGTTCAATCTCTTTTAGGTTGGATTTGTACCTTCATCCCCGAACCCTTATTTGGTTCATGACCTTATAGAGTTGACGATCTCTTGGATCGTTAAGGGGTGTAACCTTCATCCTATGAACGGTTTACAAGTTCCTTAAAAACTTGTTGGCGACTCTTTTGCTCTATCTTCTTCCCTTTTGGACGCCACCGTACTTTAGTGTATGATCACAGTGGGGTTCAAGCTAGTGGGATTTTAAAGGCTTGAAATTATTCCTTACAGGTGATTAAATGCAAAAAACAATATTTAAAAGGTTGTTTTTTTGCAAAATTTCCTTATCACAATAGTCCAATATAGAGTGGTTTATATTCAACAAATACAAGCTTAAGTATATTTATGGTACCAATCAATAATCATCTAAGTACCTACTTATCAAATGGCTGAGTTCATTACTTAGCTACCACACCTGGCCTATCCACAAATTAGGTGAGATCGTTTTCACTAATAACTCTTCACAAGTATTAGCGTTTACTTGTCAAACAGTAAAATTGAAATCAATGGTGGCAATATAACGTAAACATAATATCCCCGTTCTAAGTTCATGTTATAACACCTAGTTTTACATTAGCCACATATTAAACTGATAGCCACATATTATTCAATTAGCCACCACTAATTATAATACTGCTAACCTACTTTGGGACCCTCATTCTTTCATATATTGCCTATAAATACATGTGTAACATTTTGCCTTTCTATTCCAAACCTAGAGTTAGTTAAGCCTTCACAAATAATTCTACAATTAAGTTTATTACGTAGTAGATTAATTATTTCCTAGGGAAGTACTTGAAAATGGCCTATTCAAAGGCTGTGTTGCTTGCCCTTATTGCTATGACTCTAGTCATATGCTCTGAGGTCTCAGCTCATCAATTGGATAAATCTTCAACCACTGAGAAATTACGTGAGTTTCTATTGTCTTCTAATTTCTATTTTACGTGTATTAATCTAATGTATGGTTGGTGCACCCGGGTGCACTATGCGCATGGTGCACCCGGAAAAAACATTAGTTATATTTAAAAGAACATGGGCGAAAAAAAGAACATTATAGATATTTATAAAGAACGTGAGCATAATATGTTCTTTAAATTTGATTATTATGTTATTTGAGTTTGAATTATATGTTCTTTATATTATACAATATGTTATTTAATGTATGTACATTTATAATAATAAAAAAAAAAAATCAATCACCCAGTAACTAGAAAAAAGAACATGTTCTTTACTGTACTATCATGTTCTTTTTGTAAAGACTTTATGTTCTTTGGCTAGAGGTGATCAAAGTTAGACCGACCCGGCTTGATTTTGGACGGGTTTTGGGCAGAATTTTTTCGCCCCCAAATCGGGTCGAACCCGACCCGTAAATTTAAATTTTTGGGCGGGTTTGGATCGCATTTTATGCATTTTAGTTGATTTTTTTTTACTCAACCCGAAAAGCCCGCACGGCCGGACCATTTTGGGCAGGTTTGGGCACAAAAACTTCAGCCCAAAACTTGGCCCGACTCGAGAAGTGAGCTGATTTTTTAACCTTGGCCCGGTCTACCCAATGATCACCTATATCTTTGTCAAACACGAACATGTTTTTTTTTTGTCAAATATAATGTTCTTTTTCAAACACTTTCAACCACCCAAGTAACCATAAAAATAACATGTTCTTTTTGTAAAGACTTTATTTTTTTGTAATGTCATGTTCTTGTCAAATACAAACATGTTCTTTTGTCAAACGCAGGTATGTTCTTTTTCAAACACTAACATGTTTTTTTTTGCCCATGTTCTTTAAAATATGTCTAATATTCTTTCCGGGTGCACCATGCGCATGGTGCACCCGGATACACTATACTATTTTCAGTATTAATCAGCTTGTGACGAATTTAGTATCCAGTTAGAACAACAAAATTATCATTACTTATTTTTTATAATATTTTAATAGTTTTGAACTAATTTTGAAATTAAAAGCACACATTGCATGCACTTAGATCTCATTATTGCATGCATATGCAAGCATAATCAAAGATAAAAATTAGAAATTACAACTAAATAAAATGTTGAAAAAATGAGGAAGATTATTAAAGTTAGGGTAATTAGGGTATTTCTTGACCCATGAACAACCCACATATGAGCGTTTCTTGTCTCACACTAAAAAGACTAAAGAGGAAGTACATTGGTAATGGAATCCCACAGTGAAAGAATTAAAGAGTTACTACCACTATATAATACTAAGGAGCTACTCCACTCATTGTCATATGGTTTTGAGGTGGAACCTCCCTGGTCTAATAAAGTGGTGGACTTGTATTCTCCCGTATAGGGTGCGGCCCAAATCTGTATTTGACATGGCTAAAATGTATAATAATAATAATAATAATAATAATAATAATAATAATAATAATAATAATAATATAAACCTCAATTAAAGTTTGTATTTTTTTTATTGGTGTTATGATTCTTATGAATCTCTAAGGATTTTTTTTATTTTATTATTAATTCAGATTGGATCGGACTGAATTAGGACGATGAGATTTTAATTTGGATTGGCCTTGATTGGATTTTGAAAACTTTGGATTTGGACTATAAAATGGGAGTCCAAATATGTCTTGGATTGGATCGGACTAAGCTTAAGTCCAATCCAAAGTTCGAAAGGACACCCCTACAAAGTATCGTTCACCTCTGGCCCTCCCCAATGCAACCCCCTTAAATGGACCTCCTCCCTTCCCATACCACTGAAACCGGCCCCCCTCCTTTCCTTCAACCAATCCTTCCCACCTTCGAAAACGATCCCAAGCTTCCGACAAATAAGGACTTGTTTGACATTGTTTTTGGTTTTAGTTTTTCTGTTTTTTTTTTTAAAATAAAAACCAAAAACAAGAAACAAGAAAAATGTGTTTTCACTTTTCTGTTGTCAGTTTTCGAAATTATCATGTTTTTAATAAGTTTGAATAATTTTTGATTTATTTTATGACATGTATCATATGATTTTGAAAAACGAAAAACCAAAAAACAGAAAACCACAACAATACCAAACGAGCCCTAAGGTTTTGGGGCTAGGTTGGGGTAGGGGAAGCAAGGGAGGTGTCGGAAATTGGTAATTGGAGCCGAAAATTGGGAATCGGTGTATGAAATTGGGTTGGGCATGGGAGGCCGTGGCCACCAGCAGTGGTTTATGGCTAGCTGGACATTGATTTTATTTAAATTTTTAAAACTTTCTTTTATTTAAAAAAACTTATTTATTCCATTTAATAAAAAAAACTTATTAATTTTTTTAACCAACAAACAAGTGACACATGGCAATATATATTTTAACAAAAACTTTAACCCTTTCTCTAGGTTATTGGTAAACAGGACTGAAAAAAAAAAAAAAAAAAAGAAGTAAAAGTTGGGATTATTATAGTTTAATCGAAAGTTGGGATTATTTAAAGTAAATTGAGCAAAGTTGGGATTATTAAAGTGTATTTTTGCCTGATATAATAGATCATTGACTCTGGCTGACCGGTTTGGGATTGAAGAAAAAGAAGACCCCCAAAATTTGGATTATTCTACCAAAATTGATGAAAGTTGGAAATTTTTTTTTCTTTTTTTTTTATTTTATTTTGCCTATAAAAATATAGCAAAAATATTTCGTGTATTCACAATTAATTAATTTTAAATTGTGCGTTACTATGCGTGCGAGATTAGACTTCTCTTATGCCCAATCAAATGAATTACTTCCTCCATTCTTTTATTATTGCTCCACTTGTCTTTTTAGGAAGTTTCACAAATATTGCACCATTTCCTCTTTAGGAAAAAAATTATTTGTGTTCACACTATAAATACCCAACATACCCTTGCTTTTTCACACTTACTTTTTAATTTATCAATATGTCACATGGGCAATTTTGTATTTTTACCTTTCTCTCTCTTACTTTTTTTCACTACCAAAATATTTGTCACCAACCCCTATGGTGCAATAATAAAAAAACGGAGGAAGTATAAGAGTGTGGTGCATTGATTTGAAATAGATGACGAATCATGTATTAATGTAATAAAAAATTAAAAATAACTTATTAATACTAAGTAAAAATATAATATAGAGAGTTTTCCAATGCTCTTATCATTTTGTTTGTTAAAGTTAAAAGGAGTATTCACTTACCATGATTTGTGTTATATGCTTGTATAGATAAGGGAAAACCAAAAAATAAGCATGCCATATCCACATCATGTTAAATATCTTTCAATGTATCCTGTCAAAAAAAAAAAAAAAAAAACTTTCAATGTAAAATTTTAAAATATCAACTTTTTTCTTACTATTAATTTTATTAACACATTAGATAGATAATAATCTGTACGTAGGATCAGTGGCGTTTTCAGTATGGATTCAATTTGCACCTTTTTTCTTTCTTTTTTACTACTATAATCCATCAGCCCTTAGAGTTGAGGTTGTAAAATTGTCAATATTTTTTTTATTGAAGTTTTGAAATTGTTGATTAAATTAAAGTTGTTAATTTATTGTTTTTAGTAGAAAAAGTTTGTAGATTTAAGCTGTGAAATTGTGATTTAAGTTATAAAGTTGTTATATTGTAATTATTTAATGAGTATTGGGTACATTATGTCCTGAATGATGTGAAATAGTACATGATAATATGAATATATTTTTACTTTTTATTGTTTAGAGATGATAGGTTTAGATTATTTTTAGAAAGATTGTGTATCAAAATCATAAAATCATACGCTTAGCCGCCCAAAATGATAATCCAAAACCTCAAATCAATGTTTATTGTCACATTGTATTAGTTTGGAGATTCCGAACCCATAAAAATAAATTCCTGAAATGAAAAATCTAATGTGATATACTTCATAGTTGATATTTTGGATTTTTAGTAACAAAAAGGTGTTCAATGGACATATGGAGTACATCTGTATAAATGTATAATGTACTGTATATGATTATGGTTTGCAGATTCTGTTGAGGAGTCTAAGTATGGTGGTAGTAGAGGATATGGCGGACATGGCGGTGTTGGCTATGGAGGCGGAGGATATGGTCATGGTGGACACGGAGGTCGTTATCCACCGAAAGTAGAGGAGAACAAAGATCAAAAGAACGAAGCCGTAGATATTCTAGACGACTGTTATGGTGACTACTGCCACAGTGGTGGATATGGTGGATACTATCCCCCATCAACGACTACTAAGACTGTCGAGAAACAAATCAAAGTGTAAGTGATCGAGTTGTACCTCAAAAATAAAGTGTGTTTACATGACTTTATTATAAGATAATATATATATATATATATATGAATGTTGGTAAAAATGCATTGTATTGTATAAGTTGATGTTAATCCAGCACGTAATGATTCTCTCAACCTTTGTAATGTGCTTAAAATTATGCAATGTAACGACTCTCTTTTAAGTTCTTACAGTTTACATGTATGAAAGAAAGTTGTGTTAGTACTTACACTACTAGCAAATAAGGAAAAATTTCGTCCGAAACATCTACACGTTTCTGACGAAATTCTACCGTAATCGTCGACTACGGACAACTATGGACGACTACGGCAAGAAATTAAATTTGAATTGTTGATTTATTATTTGTCTAATCCTAGCTGTCCAATCATACAGTCATCAAAGGATTTTTTTTTATTATTTTTTTATTTTCTTATTTTTTACACACATTATCAATTTTTAAATATTTTATCTTTAACCTATATCATCTTAAACCTTATTAACATTCGTATGAATTAAATTAAACTTCATTTTCAATCTAAAACCTTCATCTTCAACCAAAATATTCATCATCCTTCATCTGTGACTAATTTATTAAGAATCTAAAAGTAATATTGATTAAATTATACTATTACTTAAACATTATTAGAAGTATTACAAATTGAAAAAAAAAAAAAAAAAAACAATCTTAAGCCTTCATCATGATTCATCTCTATTATTAACCTCTATTGTCAACATTAACATTGAACCTCCATTTTTTACTTCATTATTTACCTTCACCCTTCACCAAAATGTCCCCTAAATTACCAAACTCTATGAAAAACGTTAACATGTAAAAGCAATGTCAAATTATCACAATTATTATGTCTGCATTTTTATTTCATAGAAAATCAAATTAGTCAATTCATTTGAATCACATCTCAAGGGAATTTCTAAAAAAACTAATTCAAAACTCATGTATCATGTTCATGTACAATAATTGTATGGTCTAAAATTATGGAGTACTTGATAGTATTAGTTATTTTGTCTAATCATAATCACCATTAATGAAAACTTTGAAGCTCTAAATATAATAGTCTGTACAAAAAATTTAAAATAAAATAGAGTAAAAAATAAAAAGAAAAACAAAAAAGAAAAAAGAAAAAAAAAAAAAAAAACTTGCAGTCAATTAGGCGTGAATAGAGGATTTTTTTTGTTATTTTTTTGGATAAAATTTGTCTTCATTTATCTTTACCTAAAATAATTGTATGGTGTAAAATTATGTTAATTAGATTTTCCTTTTCACCAAATTGGTGTATCTATTATATAAATTAATATATATATTACTTGTACATAATAATATGTCACATATTTTTTTTGAATATTCATATACATATTACATACAACTTTTTTGGTTTGACTAATTTCACATACATAGAAATACTAAATACACGTATAAGGTTGGAAAAGAAAAAAAAATCTTTGTTGAGATAATTATTAGACTTAAATATAATAGGATATCACTGATTTTTTTTTTTTTTTTTATCAAGTTATTTAGATTTTTTAGGCACCACACTTAGCTTTCTTATAAAAAAAAAAAAAAGCACTACTTCAATAGTTGTTATTTTTTACTAGTTTTGTGCCTAATGCGATGCCCGGGTTGTTTATGGAATTTTAAGATAAAATTATATTATAATTCAATTTAACCGATTGAAAATAGAATTCTAGATTAACTTTTTTTTTTTTTTCTATAAAGTCTATCTATATTTATCCAACACGGTACGACACTTGGGGAAAAGTTAAAATGCTATACAATGTTGTCTTGTGGCCTAATTATAAGTTTATTATTTGGTATTTTATCGAAAATAAAACTCTAAACTAACCATCTTATTCTAAAATTCTATCCTAATTTGATTGAAAAAAGAATTTTTAACTAACTTTTTTTATCTTATGAATCTATTTAAATCTATCCAAGGTGGCGCGACACTAAGCATTACACTTGGTGAAAAGTTAGAATGTCAAGTGTCACTATTTCGTGACCTGACTAGAAGTTTAACTTTATATATTAGTTATATAATTTTTGATATGAATATATGATCCGTCGGAATTTTTGAATGTTGCGACGGAAAAATAGGTCCGTCGGAACCGATCCGTCGCTATTTAGCCTATTTCTAGTAGTGATCTTTAGTTTCAAAGCTAGTTCATCTACATCCATAGTAGAATCATAACAAAACTAATAATAGTAACAATATAATAACAAATAAATATATATTGTATATCTTAAAATTTTCTAACGAAAATACATACTTTCATTTAAAACACTTCTTTTATTCCAAATACAACTCATAAAACCTAATTATCAATCCTAATCACATTAGGATTCAAAAGAACCTTCTAGAAGATTCTAGAAGACTATAATCAATCCTAATTGTATTAGAAATGATAATTCATAATAGGCCCTCCTTTAGATCATTGGACCGCATATAAGAACCAAACTGGGCCTAGTTTAGTAATTTGGTCATAACTTCCTCATTATTCATCAGAATTGGGCTTATAATATACCGTTGGAAAGCTCTTTTTGAGCTCAATCTAACTACACTATTATTGGAGCCTTGTTATGGACCAAACTAAACTGGATTGGCTATTTTCATAAAATAGAGTAGATTTTCGAAAACAGCAAGAAAGATTTTTTAGTAGAAACTAACCACAACACTAGACTTTCTACACTTTCACTTCATCAGATTATGATTCGATGCAAAAGGTATTCATCACTGGGTTTGGTTTTGGGGAGACACAAATGGGTGTCTACACCTTTGCAAAAAATACTCTTTCTTTCCTAAAAAAAACTCCCTCAAGTCTCACCATTGGAGATGGTCTTATTATTTTGAAATAACTTGTATTTTTATCCCTATCCCCCTGTCCTATGTTATCCCTATCCCCCTAAACAAACAAGAGAAACCTTTTATCCATGTCTTCCTCATCCTATCCCTCCAAACAAACACCTTCTTAACTTTTTAATCAACAATTTGGTACTCCTGCAAAAGAACCATGGGTCGTGGCAGTGTTAAGAATTTAAACTAGAGGATAAGGCCCCGTTCATGTCATCTTATTTTTGCTGAACTGAAATTAATTTTACTGAACCTAAATTATTTTTACTAAATTGAAATTATTACTACTGAACTTAAATCGATTTTGGTGAATTGAAATTATTTTTTTTACTGATTCTCTATTATATTTCATCTTTAGTGTTACTCATTTTCGTTGAACTGAAATTATTTTTATTAAACATAAATGAATTTTACTGAACTGAACTGAACAGAACATAGTTTTACTGAATTAAAATTATTATTATTATTAAATATTTTTTATAAGGTAAACTAAACAAGGCCTAAGTAGTCAACACATAATTTGGAAAATATTGGATTTGTTTCAAAAAAAAAAAAAATTTGGAAAAAATTGGAAAAAAATAATTGCTTAACACGTACATAATTCAATTTTCATTGCATTTGAAAGTTAGATGCATTGTTTAAACTTCACCTGTCACTTTGTCAGGAAATTAATTCCAAATAAACTGATCACAATTAGAATACAAGTTTTAAAGTCAGTAAACAAATTTTTTAACAGAAACGAAGTATAAAAAAACCAAAGGTAAACCATAACCATTCTACGTGTAGTAAAGCTAGTTAAAGTATGCATATTCATAGACAATAGGAATTGCTATCTGCTAACACCTTTATCAGTTTAAGAAACACACTGAATTTTCTTAGATTACAAAAGGGAAAACTTTAAGCTCAACTTATATAGAATGGCAATGATCAAAACACATCAGAGTAGCTTAGTCATTATTACCGGACTTTATAGCACTGTTTCAGTATTAGGGTCTGTTCTGACCATTTATTGAACAGAACGAAGCTGATTTGAACCGAAATGATTAGTGTTGAATTGAACTGAACTGAACTAAACTAATAGAACCGAAATGAATTGTTTATGAGAGAAGGAAATTACGACTGAATTGAACTAAACTGAACTGAAATTAAGATGAAGAGAACATACCCTTAGTTTATATGTATTCTTGGGTCCAAGGTATAGGTTGTCAATTTCCATCTATGACTTGTTTTTCGAGTAGTGGACGAAGATGGAAAACACTAGGAATTTGATCTCATCTAATACTCGTATTGAATATTCTTTGGCAAATTAGAGAGATGAGAAGCCTACTACTGATATAAAGATTGAGAGAGATGTTCTTTTAACGGATTCCGCTTGACTTGACTTAGCTTAACAAAACTACAAATGACTCATCAAGTCTATGCCTTTACCTTCAGGTTACTTGTGTCAAGGTCGTTGTCTCTACATGTTTCAAGTTCACTTGTGTGCATTCATTTTAATGGATTATTATTTATTAATGTGTGGTGATGATGTGGAATTATCATCAAGTATATGGATTGAATTTAAGGTCATTATCAATTTTGTCTTCCTTAAATGAAGTTAAACTATGTGTTTGATAGTGTGGAAAATTAAGAAGTATTATCAAGTCACTACGTTTCATCATTTTTACATTTGTAACTATATTTCATCTTCATAAATTTTTTTTTTTTTTTTTTTTTTAAAAAAAAAAAACTGTATTTAATTAATCGATCTTTTTACACAATTTCATCTAAAATTAATAATGGAAATAAGGAGTAGTCGTCTAGAGCATATGTTTTATTTCTTTCTCTGGATTGAATCCCTTTAAAAGTTCAATGCTTATGATCAATATTAGTTGCTTAAAAATTGACTTGATTCCTAGTACTTATTTTAGCTGTTAATTAAACGTAAATACAGCAATTCCAAATTTATCACTCAACCTTCTAGATAAACATAATCATGGAACATGAATAGATTATACTATTAGGAAAAGTACAATTATAGGTTTTTCATTTTTCCTTTTTTTTGGACAGGTTAAAAAGTACAATAGTTACATGGATGCACGTACAGGAAATTGAAATCAACTACCTTTATTTGTGTTGATACACAGAAATCATTTCTAGTATAATCACGAGCAGGCCACCTCTAGAGCGCCAAGATGCTATCATAATCTTTGGATTGCTATGGATTTAGGAAGACGAGGCCAATTATCTCGTGCAATGCTCAATTACTTGCGCCTGCAATCAGGTACTAACATTACCATCAATAGTACTAGTTAAGTAGACAAGGTTTTATATTCGGATTAAGTATTGGCGCATAACTGTTAGCCTGTTATTTACTCCCTCTGTTTTTAAATACTTGTTCCATTTTCCTTTTGCAACCGTTTTTAAATGCTTACTCCATTTCCTTATTTGAAAAGCCTTTACAATATTTAATTAATTTTTCTCACGTGGACCCAACATACATTCTCTCTCCCCCAATCCCCTCCACTACTTTTGCTTTCTATAATTTTTTTATTTTCAACAAATCCCACTACCTCTATATTTTATTACTTTCTCTAATCTCTCATAAAACTCCGCACATGGACGCATGGAGAAATGAAGCAAGTATTTAAAAACGGAGGGAGTACATGACATGTAAATAGCACCTACTCCGTATAGACAAAAGAGTGATGATTTTTTTCTTTCTTTCTAGTGGTATAAATATTGTACCAGTGTTACCTATAATGGCTATAATATAAATAGTACTATTGAAACAACTTATACTCTAATAGTATAAATTACATGTACTGTATAATAGTATATTAAAAATACCACTGTAAGGATAATGGTACATTAAAAGTACCATTAAAACGACAAAAACTCAAAAAAAAAAATGTGAATATACCGGTTAACCCTCCTATATACTAGTTCATTGACAAGATAAATAGTTGATTTGACAAGTTTTATATTAGTATACCTCTTTGCAAGTTGCGCCTACATTTAGGCTTGCATAGAATGTTTCTAGCATGTTGTAGCTCGCTTATGACTTCCCTTATCTTCATTCGATCGTTTGGCAATTGACTTGAGCAAGCAACTCCAATCTTAATGACAAACACCATGCACTCCTCTCTTTTTTGAAGCATTACTTGAGTTCGTGGTCTTGTTTCATCTAATTCGTCATTTTTATCCTCCAAAAGTGTTGAGTCAACAATTTGCAACACTTGGTCAGGTAATGCTGCCTTTGCATACATATGGAGGTTGAAGTCTTCATTAAACATATGGTCGATGGGTCTCTTTCGAGTCATTAGCTCAAGAAGTAGAATTCCATAGCTGTAGAGATCAGCCTCAAAAGATGCTTCATTTCCCAAGCCATACTCTTAAAGATGGAAATTTTTCGTCAAGGAATGCAATAATAATAATAATAATACTTAAATTCTCCATAAGTAAAAATTATTAAAGTTATATATTATGATAGTACTTATTGAGACGAATCCAAAAAGATCATACATGAATATATTTTTTCTTACATATTATTCACAAAAGACGACGGTCAAAGGAGGGGTGGTGAATAGTGTAAAAGTCAAAACGGGTCAAATAATAAGGAACGGAGGAAGTATTAATTACCTGGAGCAGCATAACCAACAGTTCCCTTAATGCCAATTGAACTGCTTTGATTTGGGTGCACGGGTGGATCAAGAACCTTTGCTAACCCAAAATCTGCTACGCGTGCAACCATGTCATTGTCAAGCAATATGTTGCTCGGTTTTAGGTCGCAATGCACAATCTGGCTGCCACACTCACAATGGAGATAATTTATAGCATGGGCCACATCAATGGCTATATCCAACCTTTGGAGAAGGCTTAGATTTCCATTTTCGTGTAGCCATCTCTCAACACTTCCATTGGGCATTAACTCATAAACAAGAGCTTTGAAATCATTTCTCTGGAAATCCATACTTGAGCAAGCTGTCAGTATCCCAACCAAATTACGATGACGGATATTCCTCAATGCCTCACACTCTGTCATGAAACTCTTAGACCCACCTCTTTGTTGCAAGTTGAGTACTTTAATGGCAACCGCCTTTCCATCAAGCATCCCTTTAAACACAGAGCCAAAAGTACCCGAGCCAAGTAGATTTCTTGAAGAAAATCCATCGGTTGCTTTGAGTAGCATGTCGTAGGACACTTTCAAGAATGACTCCTTCTGTAGTGCGCCCAATGAGCTAGATTTCCCCTTCTTGCTACGACGTTTCAAGTAGAGCCATATGCATGTGGCCATGACCAATACCCCGACGCATGCACATGTTATCATAAATGTGAGCTTGAGAGCATGAGACATTCTTCTTTTCTTCCCATTTTTCTCCACACATCTTGTTAGATGTAGCTCCCAAATTCCACCACAGAGCCTACTATTGCCATTGAGAGATATTGCACTTGCATTCGCAAAAACTCCTTTAGTTGGAACACTTCCCTCAAAATCGTTGTAAGATAAGTTAAGGTACATGATGGGAAAGGTAGAAAAACATTGAGGAATGGTGCCAGAAAGATTGTTCTTGGAAAGATCCACTACTGAGAGACTTTTCAAAAAGGTGAATGTAGGAGGAATTGAACCACTAAACACATTGTCACTCAAATCCAATCTTACAAGTTCAGGTAAGTAGTTAAAGACATCTGGAATTAATCCTATCAGTTTATTTCCAGACAAACCAAGTTCTACTATACTAACTTGCTTGCTGATCTCAACAGGCATGGGCCCTTCTAATTTATTATAAGATAAATGTAATTTAACAAACTTGGCAGATCCTGCAAAGAGATTCTTAGGCAAGGGTCCATTGAAATTATTATTGGATAGATACAAAGACAATAGGTTTTTGCAATTACCAAGGCTTGGAGGTATGCTGCCTTCCAAATTGTTATATGATAAGCTTAGTATGCTCAAATATGGTAAATTTGCTATTGAAATAGGAATTTCACCGGTCAATTTGTTGTTATTGAGATATAATTGCTCTAGCTTTTGAAGCTTTCCAAGATCTTGAGGGATGGTTCTAGTGAGGCCAATTGAATCCATGTATATGATCCTAAGGTTGATGAGATTACTAATATCTTTAGGAAATTCTCCACTTATTAAATTTTGACTAATATCAAGCCATGTTAAAGTAGTGGTAAGATTGACTACTACTCTTGGTAGTAATCCTGTGAAGTAATTGTGTCCCAATGATAGATGATACAATTTTCTACAATTAACCAATGTAGTTATAAAAGAGATGTCACCTTCAAAACTATTGGCATGGAGGATTAGCTTTTTCAGGCTATGAAGGTGTCCAAAATCAAAATTGGACATGTTACCTTTTAAGTTGTTTCTACCAAACTCAATATTTTCAAGACATGTGAGGTTTGACAAGTACATTGGTAATGGGCCTGAAAGATGGTTGCTGAAAAGTAGAAGAGATTTTAAGTGAGGAAGTGAAGCTGTAAGTGGTAATCTTCCATGTAGTTGGTTGAAAGCCAAATATATTACTTCAAGGGAGGAGAGGTTGAAGATGGATGGGGGAATCAAACCAGTTAAACTATTGCAGAAAAGATTAAGAAATATGAGGCGAGGCAATGCTCCTAATTCCATCGGAAGTTTCCCATGTAGTTGGTTCTTAGACAAGTCTAAATATTCAAGAGAGGAAAGGTTAGAAATGGAAGAAGGAATCATACTAGAGATTTTATTAGAGGAAACCAACAACCGTATGAGGTTGGACAACGCTCCTAATTCCACCGGAAACTCCCCATGTAGTTGATTTTTAGACAAGTCCAATAACTCAAGCGAGGACAGGTTAGAAATGGATGGTGGAATTATACCTGACACTTGATTTGATGAGATGTTCAAACAAATTAGGCTACTCACCCTCGAAATGCTCGTAGGAATAGTTCCCGTAAACCCATTGTCTTGACCTTGAACCACAACCAACCTAGTAAGATTTCGTATCACTTGGAAGAGAGATCCAGAGAGTTTGTTTGAGTAAACCCAGAGGTATTTGAGGTTGGACAACGCGCCTAATCCCATCGGAAGCTCCCCCTGTAGTTGATTATTAGACAAATCTAGTGATTGCAGCTTCAACAAACGACCAACTTCAGGGGGAATATGACCATGCAAACCCGTATTGCCAAACGCTATCATTTTCAGGTTGCTCAAGTTACCAATGAAGGGAGATATGGTTCCTCCTAAAAAATTTCCGGTTAGCGATAACGAAATCACTGTATTATGTCTGTGCTCACAAGTCACACCATCCCAAAAACAATGGTGATGAGAGTGATTCCAAGAGCTTAAAACACTATCAACACTATGATCGATAAGTTTGCTCTTGATTGCTAACAATGCTGTATAATCAGTTTCGTTACCTCCATAATTAGTGCTATCGAGGGTATAAACTGTTGTGAGTTGTTGCATTGTTAACACAACAAGAAACAAAGAAAGGGCTGGTTGTATGAAAAACAGAGGATGAAGTGGTTTCATTTTGTTTGTTTTAATTTCTTTCTTTTCAGTTTTTGTTTTTGAGGTGGTTTCTGGCTTTAATTCACCTCATTATATAGATTTTTAAATTCCCCTTCTCCACGCATAACAATTGTCTTTTTTTTATTATTATTATTATTATTATTATTATGACAATAACACAGGAAATGTCCTTGTCAAAAATAATACTAGTATAAGTAAATGGCTAGATTTTTTTTTGAAAAGTTAAAAGTCCTACTTCATATTTATGAAATTTTTATTCAAGCAGCTATTATTTATATGGCATGATTATTTGTACCTAATAAAATGATCAAATACTCCTTTTGTTACTTAGGTGTCATTTGAATGCTATGGAAAATTACTTCCCATAGGAATTTGTATTTTATGGGAATTAAATTCCTCCATCAAAATCATGGGAATTGTATAAAGTTGTTTGGTTGGCATGAGGAAAGTTGCAAATCATGGGAAGTTTGACTTACCTAAGGGGGTTAGGTAATTAACTTCCCATTTTTTGTGGGAAGTCACAATTTCCATGAATTTGCAATTCCCTCATTAGCAGTGTGTTTGGATAACATTAGAGGAAGGATCGAAAAAGAAGGGGAGGGAAAGGGAGGGGAGAGAAGAATGGTGAGTTTTCCTTCCAAATCTCTCCATTGTTGGAGGGATAATTTTCCTACAATTGAATCCCTCCATTCTCTCCCGTCCAATTTCCTTGCTTCCTCATTTGTTATCCAAATGAAAGATATCACATCGCTTTATTTCCCTCCCCTTCTTTTCCTTCCATTTCCTTCTATCCAAACACACTGTTATACTTTTTTATTGTCAACCAAACAACTCACGCATTTTCAAATTCTCATGATTTTTCACTCTCACCATTTTTTTGTGTAACCAAACAAGCCCTAAAATTTTTCATACAACTAATAGCAATACTTGCCAAGTTACAAAGAAAATGAGTAGACAGTGTGAAAATGACTTTTTTTTTTTTTCTTAAATGGTATTTATGAAATAATTTTGAAATATTGTAATGGTGAGTGAGTACGATATTAAGCGGGTATCACAAATGGGACAATACATAAGGTAAAAAGATAAACATTTACAAATCTTGAAATGAAACAAAAAAAAGTACTAGTAAGAAGGGGTTATTAAATGATGTTTAGTTTAAAATTCTTATCAATGTTTAGTTTATGTTGAAGCAGAAAATTAAATTAATTACTGACTAATCTGGACATTGTTAGTAACTAGGTCAATTATATTATTGATCCCGAGTATATTTTCACACTTTACCTGTAATTACATCCCATTCAAAATTTAAGAATACCAATATATGACTCAATTGTCATATGATGATATTATTCACTAATCGTAACACAAAAAAACTAATTAGAGGTAGCACATAGATTAATTGATGAGTAAGCAATAAAAAAATATATATATATATAAAAGTTAGATGCAAAAACTCTGTTAAGATCTTTGCCATAGTTGAAGTTTCACTTTCACCAAAAGGGTTAATATAAATGATATTATGTCAATAAAATTACTCGAGTAGTGATGATTGATCAATACTCTCAGAAGTCAGAATATGTGCTGATAGACATACTCACATGTATAGCAAATACCAGTATGGATAACATCTCAACAAGGAAGGCGGGACAGCAGACGCAAAACTAAACATTCAACAAAGTGACCAGATATGTCCGGTATATAGAAGTTGTATCTACTTCATGAAATTCATACCCGAAACATAGTAGGATCCTACATTCTGTAATTCCTTGAGTCGTCCAAGGCATAGTTTGTAAATTTCCATTTTATGATGTGTTTTTTGAGTAGTGAACGAAGATGGAAAACACTAGGAATTTTGATCTCATCTAACACTCGTATTGATTATTCTTTGGCAAATTTGACAGATGAGAGGCCTATTACTGGTACAAAGATTGAGGGAGACATCCTTTTAACAGTTTCAGCTTGATTCGACTTAATAAAACTACAAATGACTCATTAAGTCTATGCCTTCACCTTCAGGTCACTTGTGTCAAGGTCTTTGTCTCAACTTGCATGTGTCAAGATCACTTGAGTGCATTCATTTTCATGGATTATTATACAAGGCGGCCATTTGAAATTTTCTAATTTTTTAGTGTCATTAATTATACATGTAACTAACTCACTTTTAGTATATAAGAGTAGAGACAATATATATCCCATCTGAATAAACATTTATTTTTAAGGGAAATTTTGCAAAAAAAAAAAACTTTTATAAGGGTTTTTTTTTTAAAGAAACCACCTTATAATTTTTGTACAATGACATACCTTATTTTTTTTTTTTTTTTTTTTTTTTTTTTTGCAATGACACACCTTTGGACGGAAAAGAGGATTTGACCTTATTTTTCGGTGTTGACCTAACCACGTGCGAGACACGTGACCTCTTAAAGCCACTCTCCAACTACACCTACCAACCACAAGAACGCCACCAAAACCTCCTAACCCACCTCACCGAAACCGCCTTACCCACCCTACCACCAGCGAAACAGCTCTCTCTGGTGGCATTCTTGTGGTTGGCATAGTTGGAAAGTGGTTTTATGAAGTCACATGCCTCGCATGTGGTCGGGTCAACGCCGGGAAATAAGGTCGAATGACCCTCTTTTCATATATATATAACTTAATGGAAATTTTGCAAAAAACCATATTTTAAATCTTTTTTTTTGCATATAACCAACTTTTATAAAAAATGTTACAAAAGACCATCAATTTTAAAATTTTTGTTGCAAAGTACCACTTTTAAAGCCAAATTTATATTGTTTAACATTGAAATGGTGGTAATTTGCAACAAAAAATTTACAATTGGTGGTCTTTTGCAACATTTTTTTAAAAAGGTGGTTTTATACAAAAAATAAGATTTAAAAGGTGGTTTTTTTTTTGCAAAATTTCCTAAATTAATTAATAAATTATAAGGTGGTTTCTTGCAAAGAAATCACTCATAAAAGATAGGTTTTTTTGCAAAATTTCCTAAAAAATAAAAAATGAAAGACAACCAAAGATAAGATAATTACCCATATTTTCATACTTAAATTAGTATGAAAATATTAGAGGAATTATTTGACAAATAACCAATTACAATGAAAGTTAAAGAATTAGAGGAATTATTTGACAAATAACCATTCTACTCATCGTAAGTTAGTTTAAACATACATATTCTTAGACAATAGGAATTGTTATCTGCTAATACAGTCATCAGTTTTAGAAAGGCTTTGTATTTCATCACATTACAGATACCAAGGAAAATAATCAAGCTCAAGTTAGGAGCTATGATGGAGATGTATGACCAAAGGATCGGAATTAGACTTGTCTTCCATTCATTGAATCCGTTAGTTTTCATACCAAAAGCACTCGTGTTGCATTGTGTCACTGTGATGTAGGATTTCGATTATTGGAAGTTACAATCAATCCAACTTGAGGACCATTACTCGATACACAAATGTAATTGCCAACAAACTCAACTTCACTGGGTAAGGAACTCTTGAAAACAGATAACAATGTTTTAAATATCTTGTATTCTCACCATAGTTGATTTCTTTTTGGTCTTTTTATCCTTAGAATCACTGTCACTATCATCATAATAATCACAATAAGAATCGGAACCATGAATATCATAAACAATTGTTAAATTTTGGTGGTAAAAAATAATTTTATGATTTTATGAACTTTGACCAACGGCAAGACTACTAACGTTACTTGAGTTTTCGGACAAAAATATAAATTGACAAAATTATCCTTACTATTTATGATTAAATAGTCCAATATACCCTTTGATTAACAAATCTTCTTTATCAAATTGATAAACTTGAATTTGCTCAACAATTAAAGCACTAATTTTTAGACTAAATCTATAATAGTATAATTGTCCAATTCTATTGATTACACTTATTTTTTTTTTTTTATATAAATAATTCTTTGTTCTTCAATTTCACTCTTGTATTTCTTTCCTCTTTATTTCTCACCCAAATTTCTCTCACTTCTGCTCACAATTTCTCTCACTTCTCCCAAATTTTATAAGAACTATAGACCCTAATGACTTTATGGTCAATTACATTCCACGGCTAATTAGCAAGATAAAAACAAGGATCCGCTATCATTTTTAACACCTATGATGTGTTAAATCACGATGTTCTTGAAGCTCTATCCTCCGATTTCCCTTCCCTTTACACTGCAAATACGTTTTTGAATTGCTTTATGGAATATCAGTATAATTTATTTGATTTTGCTATTGTTGAACTTTGATTTCAATTTTAAATTGCGTTTCTTTCGTCGTTTTTTAGTACATTTTTACATGTAAATTGTGGAATGAAGAAGACTACTCCCTTTGTCCCCAATTGTTTTCCCCAAACTATTGTTTACACAAATTTCGAGTCTAAATAAATAAAGACGGGAAATAAAGTAACAAATGAATTTATATTAATATGTGATTTTTGGGTACAATCTCTGTATAAAAGTTTATAAAAAAATAAACTAAGTCCTCTGATTCTGTTCCGCAGCTTGATGATGACACGTGTGTGACACCTGTAGGTTGACGTTTGATGACGTCGACTTGAGTTTGAATGCAGGGTGACGTTTGATGATGTCAACCTGTATTTAAGGGTTTTATTTGAATACACCTGAACGAGGGCTTTGAAGCTTAGTCCCGTTCAAATGTGTTTGAATGTATCTGAACAAGTCGGCACGAGTTTGATATGCTTGTTGACTTACTTCATAGAGAATTCCGTTTGAGTTTTATGAGCTCTTGGAATAATGATTTCTGGATCCCCTTAACTGATGGAGGAATGGTGTATTTATAGGAGATGAGAACCCCTTAAGTGGACTTAGTAGGTTTGGGCCTGGCCCATTTTATGACTTAAAAGTCTTTTAACCTGGTCCATTTAATTTATTTTATAACCCGAATTTTATTTAATTAATTCAGATTATTTATTTGGGTGTGCCAAAATTAATTAAAATGGATCATTCATATGATTTTAACCCAAATTAATTTATTTAATTTAATGTATGACACCCATAAAATTTCCGTGTCTACAAATTGCCCCCTCAAGACTGTGTCACGTACACGATTTGAAGTGTTTGGCGTGACAAGGTCTCGACCCTTTTATTTAACTTGGAAGTCACTAGTACTTTTTTTTTTTTAGTACTAGGTTTGGTTTATGGGAATTCTTGAACCCCAAGGTTAGACTCCTAGTTGTACTAGGTTTCAATCTTCCGCGAGATTGTTGTCCACCTTAACTTATAAATAAGGAATTTACCCTTTTTATTTCTTCATCCAAGTATACGAACAAGTCTTGCATCTTCCTTGCTTTTTCTCTTCACAGGTTAACAGCATTACTACAAATACTCCTGACATATGCATGCTTAATCCACCATTAATGATATATATATTTTTTAATTGCTTTGTTTTCTTGTGAACTTTAACAGTTAACTTGAATTCCTTACAAATTCTCAAGCATACTTGTAATCAAGAAAACTTGGGCGTTTCTTCGTTAATCACGGTCGTAATCTTTGACGAACCAGATAACCGATTTCCCCTGCAACCGCTGTTATTTGTTCTTCTTGAACTTGCAGCCGCAACGGTAAACATCACCTCACTTGAACTTCCTTTGCCGAGTCAATTCATGCTAATATTATTTCATCATTACTCAATTATTTCAACTTTCGAATTTGATTGCAGTCTTTAAGAAATCTTCACTGACATTCTTGTAATTGAACATCAATTGAATCTGGAGTTGATAACACATTTATATACTCATTGTTATATGTTATATTTGAGTGTTTCTATCATATTTTCTCTATATATTTAATCTTTTAGAGCTACATTTCTTTATATTTCGATGTTGCTCTCCTCGTGCTCTCTTTCTTTATTTTGTAGGATTTACGCGTAAAAGAGCACCTTTGCAAGCTAAGTGAGCTAGGAGTGTGTAGGAGATTACAAGCCCAACATCATATGGTCATATTCCAAGCTTGAAGTTGTTTTCGAAGGAGTTTTGTGTAGAAATTGCCTAGCCTTGGCCTGGTCGTGGCTTGTTGCATTAAGCTTTGGCCTGGTCGTGGCTCCTCCTTTTATGCCCAAGAGAAGCCTACCAAGATCAGTAGACACCACGGGTTGGCCGTGGCAAAGTCCTAGCAGCTTTGGGTAACCCGTGGCTATCACCTGACGAAGCATCGAAGCCAAGTTTGAGGCGGTTTGGAAGACCTATTTTAGGAAACTTCTTAACTTATTCCTAGGGATATAAATAGGCTTTGGTTAGGCATATTAGAGGACTTTTTTTGGACTCGTTAAATTGAGTTGAAGAATTCTACAATTCCCTTCAATTTTAGATTTACTTTGTTCAAGATTTCATCTTCAATTCCATTAATTTAAGTATTTCTTCTTTCCTATATTATTATGTCTTTTGATTATTTTGTTAATTTAATTATGAGTGAGTAGATTTATATTCTAGGGTTAGGTTGAACCCTAGTTATTAGTAATGCATGATTTCCCCCAATTCCTTATTTTATTAGATTAATTGCTTTGCTTATTGAATTGTGCTAATTTATCAATGTTAGGTTAGACGTAATTTGATATTGATTGAACCAAGTATCTTATTTATCAATGGAAGTTGAGATTAGATGGTTTGATTAAATTCAATAAGGGCATGAAATTCTCCATGGAAATAGGTAGGATGGATTGCTAGGGTTGTATGGATGTTGAGTTTAATGTCTCTAAATTGCATGATACCATGGAAATAGGTTTGATTGGATTTTAGAGAAGCCATAAATACTCGGTAGGGGTTTATTGGTATTTTCAAGGGCACGTCCTTCCTTTGAGTATTATTATTTTGATTAATTGGGGTAGGGATTTATCTTTGCATTATTCATACTAGTGGTGATACTTAACTCTGGATGTTTTCATTAATTGATTTATTTCATCTTTATTCTTCTTGTTCATTTTGTTTAGAATTAGATTAGTTGAATATCACTATTGATTGGTTACTTGCTTAGTAGTTACTTGAGTCTAATTAATTAGTTGAACCATAGTCTCTTGGGATCCGACCCTTACTTGCCCGTCTACATAGTAGTGGTCTTGTTAGGTTATTTTTGTTAGGTACGCGACACGCCTATCAAATTTTGGCGCCGTTGCCGGGGACTAACGGTTTCATTCTAGTTATTCGTGATTCGTTTTTACTAAGCATTTATTTTGTTGCTTCGGCTATTGTTCCTTGTTTCTTTGATCTTCCGTTTTAGTTTCTTTGTTGCATGCAAACTCGAAGTTCAGGTTCAGACGATTTAACACCTTTTGATTCTGAGATCGAAGCTACTGCAAGAAGACGAATAGGTAAAAGGAGGAAAAATCGAAATACAAGAGACATGGTTGATTCAGGAACAAAATCTCTTTTGGAGTATGGTATTTCGGATACGACAACCGGATTCCTCTCTAGTATTGTTAGACCACCTGTCACCGCTCAGAGTTTTGAGTTGAAACCCCAATTCATACAGTTCATTTCCAATGACTCTTTTGCGGGCTTACCGAATGATTGCCCTGTGACTCACATTGATAGTTTCTTGGAGAAGTGTGACACTATGAAGCTCAATGGTGTCACTGATGATGCTATTAGACTACGCCTCTTCCCTTTTTCACTAAGGGATAGGGCAAGGGAGTGGCTACGAGATGAAGGTATTGGTTCTTTTGATACGTGGGACAAGCTTGCCAAGGCCTTTCTAGTCAAATTCTTGGGGCAAGAGAAAACCGCAAAATTAAGGAACGAGCTATCTTCTTTCCATCAATCCAATGACGAATCCCTATATGAGGCATGGAGAAGATTTAAACGATTGCAAAGACAATGCCCTCACCATGGTATTCCAGAGTGGATGTTGATCCAAACGTTCTATAATGGTTTGACCAATGAGTTTCGCATATACATTGATGCTGCGTCTGGAGGTTCCATCATGACTAAGAACCCAACTGATGCGAAGGATTTGATTGAGAAGATGGCGGCTAATGATAATTACCATCCAAGGGGACGAAACGCTATCAACATAGGTAATAAACATGATGTTGATGCTCTAACCATGTTGACTAGTTCTGTGCAGGCACTAACTCATAAAGTCAATCAACTCCAAGCTGAGTCCCCTCGACCCTCGATGGAAATTTGTCAGATGTGTGGATTGCAAGGCCATACTGCACGGGAGTGTCAACCCAATTATGATGGAATGACGATTGAGCAAGCTAATGCTATTTATACCACGACCTCCACAAGGCCATTTAATGAAGGGTGGAGAAATCATCAAGGGTTCTCATACAAGAACACTCAAGCTATAGCGAATCCTCCATCACCACCCGCTTTTCAAGCAAGGGCACCTATCCATCATCATCCCATGCATCAACCACCACCTCAATCTTCAAATCTTGAGTCCATTATGGAGACTTTTGCTACTTCCCAACAACAACAACAAGAGCTTATTTCAAAGCAATTTGAGTTACAAGCAAAGCAGAATGAATATTTTGAAAACTCAATCCAACTACTCGTTGCTCAAAATAAGAGGATAGAAACTCATCTTTCTCAATTATCACAACAAGTGAGTCATCTATCAACTCTTCAAGATCAAGCAAAAGTCCAAACAAAACAATGCAATGCAATTTTCGTGAAGAGAGATGAGTTGACTACGGGGGGATTAGAGGAGAAAGTGTGAAATCCAGAGTCGAAAACTAAAATACGTGAGAATGAAGGTCCCAAATATGTTGCTCCACATGCCTACGAGGAACCGATGCCTTTCCCGCAAAGGTTATCAAAATTCGTGCTCGATAAGCATTTTGGGAAGTATTCTGAGACTCTTAAGAAGGTATATGCTACCATTCCTTTTTCCGATCTTGTAATTCAAATGCCTCAATTTGCAAATTTTGTGAAAGGAATTCTAGATCATGATCATAATGATAAGAAATTAGAAAGTTTGGTAGGAAAGGAGAAATGTCCTGATCCTCTACATGATAGCTTACCACCTAAATTGCATGATCCTGGTAGTTTTACTATCCCTTGCATGATAAACGAAACATATTTTGATAGGGTCTTGTGTGATCTAGGTGCTAGTGTTAACTTAATGCCTTCTTCAGTGTATGACAAATTAGGTTTGAAAAACCTTAAACCCTCTCCTATATCTCTTCATATGGCTGATAGAACTGTTAGACTCCCTAAGGGTGTAGTTGAAGATGTATTAGTTGGGATTGGTGAACTTGTTTTTCCTGTTGACTTTGTTGTAATGGATATGAAAGAAGACCATAAGATCCCGATTATCTTTGTCCGCCCTTTTCTTGCTACAAGTCAAGCTTTAATAGATGTTCCCAAGGGACAAGTGACCATTAGGGCTCAGGATAAACAAGTTGTGTTTAAGCTTTTCAATGACCATAATTTTACTTTTGACGGTGGTACTTGTTTGAGAATTGATGCTACTAACCCTTTGGTTGATAATTGTGTTTCTAATAGAAATCTTGTGAGAAAAAAGGGCGATATTCCAGCACATGGGTTTAGCTACCTGAAAATGAGTTCGAATACAAATCACGTCAACTTCAATTTGAAGGAGCCATATAGAGGTGAACCCAAAAACAGACAGGATCGTGGAGTATTCTCTCTGCGTGGTGGTGACCCAGGTTGAGCTACTAAAGGAGGTCGAGCTTATGACCTTATAAACAAGCGCTTTTGGGAGGCAACCCAATTTTCTAACCCTTAATTAGTTTTCTTTTAATCTTTTAGCTAATTGTTCTAGTTTTAGCTTGATGTCTAGGATTAAAGTTTTCCTTTTTATTTTTTATTTTTTATTTTATTTTTTATTTTTTTTTATTACTCCTTAGTTGTTATTATTATTTTTTTTTATTTTTTATTTTAGTGTCCTTGTTCTTTTGCATTTGTTTTATTCTCTAGGATTTTCGTTTTCTGCAGTTTGGTAGTCTTAGTGCCATTTTCTTGTATTATTTTGGTATGTTAGGTAGAACCTATGTACTACCATAGTGTAGTATTTTCCCCTATTATATTTATTCATGATATATTTTGCATTGTGGACATTGCAATATTCAAGTGTGGGGGAGGGTTTTATTCACTATATTTATCAGGCTTTAGTAATTTATAGTGTCATCTTGAATTTCCATTCCAATATGTGAAACAAGTGATTCTCAAAAGAGAAGAACATTTTCCACTATTTTTCATGAATTGATTGACATTGGCTTGAGTAATTCGATAAGAGCGTAAATCCTTTCGATGACAATTGTTTGTGGTAAGATGGTTTCGCTTTCCTCTTGTGCGATAAGTACCTTTTGGAGGGCCACGAACCTCGTAAGACTCAAATCGAATACCCTCCTTCTTGATCGCCCTAATAGAGACTTGCATTTTAGCTTCCTGAGATCGATTACCGAATTGCTTGGGAAATATGATTGAGGCATATTTTTGTTATTTAGAGCTTTCAGAGTCATCTTTAGAAATTTTTCTTTATATGTTACATCCTTCTCTTGATAGCCCCTTTGAGCCTTATTTCTTTCTTGACTACTCTTGTGTTACAACATTATGGTTCCGTAATGCATTGTTTGGATAAGAAGAGTATTTTGTTAAGGCATGTTGATTTGTATGATGAGCTATTCGAAGGAAGGTGGTATGAAAAAAAAAGAAAAAACAAGGAAGGTTGTATGAAAAAAAAAAGAAAAAAAAAAGTGAATAAAGATATGATATAAAAAAAATGAAAAAAATGAAAAAATGAAAAGAAAAAAAAGAGTATTGAAAAATGATGATGAGAAATAAAGAAGGGTAAATGTTAATGTTGAATCAATGGAGTTGACAAGGAAGAGCAATGCGTTCATTGTTGGAAATTTGTTGTTTTTAATCTCATGGTTGATATTTCATGATTTCGTGCATATCACATTCAAGGGTGTTATGTATGAGTTTTTGTTGGATTGATTTTAAGCACCACATTCCCAAATTATATCTCTGTCACCCTATCTCCCAAGCTTACCCTTTAAAAGTCCTCTTGATTTTCCTTGCAAATTGGTTACTAAAACGGTGGAGGGTAAGATTTTGTGCAAGTCTTGACGAAGGTCATCAAATCGAAGCGAGGCATTGAGCTAATATGGTTGAGCATCCTTAGGGAAGGTTCAAGCATGAGGAAAGGAAGTGGCAAGATTGGTTGGTTATTGAAGGGTGCTACAATTTATCGTTTCATCTATGTCATTGATTTGTGATGCATAAATTGAGTTTTGAATTAAAATGATTTTGATTTTCAATTTAATCACTTGGTTGAACATTTTGGTTTGGAAGTTCTTGGTTCGGCTTTGTAGGTATGCCTTCTGAAAACCTTCACGAGACCAAACTCGTCCACTAGGGTAGCCTAGGGGTTTAAAGGGCTTGTTGCACATGCTAAGTGCAATCGTGATTCCTACGACAATGAGTATTAGGATTTATTGCTTTCTAGGTTAGTTTTGTTTTCTTTCCTCGAGGACGAGTAAAGGTTAAGTGTGGGGGAATTTGATAACACATTTATATACTCATTGTTATATGTTATATTTGAGTGTTTCTATCATATTTTCTCTATATATTTAATCTTTTAGAGCTACATTTCTTTATATTTCGATGTTGCTCTCCTCGTGCTCTCTTTCTTTATTTTGTAGGATTTACGCGTAAAAGAGCACCTTTGCAAGCTAAGTGAGCTAGGAGTGTGTAGGAGATTACAAGCCCAACATCATATGGTCATATTCCAAGCTTGAAGTTGTTTTCGAAGGAGTTTTGTGTAGAAATTGCCTAGCCTTGGCCTGGTCGTGGCTTGTTGCATTAAGCTTTGGCCTGGTCGTGGCTCCTCCTTTTATGCCCAAGAGAAGCCTACCAAGATCAGTAGACACCACGGGTTGGCCGTGGCAAAGTCCTAGCAGCTTTGGGTAACCCGTGGCTATCACCTGACGAAGCATCGAAGCCAAGTTTGAGGCGGTTTGGAAGACCTATTTTAGGAAACTTCTTAACTTATTCCTAGGGATATAAATAGGCTTTGGTTAGGCATATTAGAGGACTTTTTTTGGACTCGTTAAATTGAGTTGAAGAATTCTACAATTCCCTTCAATTTTAGATTTACTTTGTTCAAGATTTCATCTTCAATTCCATTAATTTAAGTATTTCTTCTTTCCTATATTATTATGTCTTTTGATTATTTTGTTAATTTAATTATGAGTGAGTAGATTTATATTCTAGGGTTAGGTTGAACCCTAGTTATTAGTAATGCATGATTTCCCCCAATTCCTTATTTTATTAGATTAATTGCTTTGCTTATTGAATTGTGCTAATTTATCAATGTTAGGTTAGACGTAATTTGATATTGATTGAACCAAGTATCTTATTTATCAATGGAAGTTGAGATTAGATGGTTTGATTAAATTCAATAAGGGCATGAAATTCTCCATGGAAATAGGTAGGATGGATTGCTAGGATTGTATGGATGTTGAGTTTAATGTCTCTAAATTGCATGATACCATGGAAATAGGTTTGATTGGATTTTAGAGAAGCCATAAATACTCGGTAGGGGTTTATTGGTATTTTCAAGGGCACGTCCTTCCTTTGAGTATTATTATTTTGATTAATTGGGGTAGGGATTTATCTTTGCATTATTCATACTAGTGATGATACTTAACTCTGGATGTTTTCATTAATTGATTTATTTCATCTTGATTCTTCTTGTTCATTTTGTTTAGAATTAGATTAGTTGAATATCACTATTGATTGGTTACTTGCTTAGTAGTTACTTGAGTCTAATTAATTAGTTGAACCATAATCTCTTGGGATCCGACCCTTACTTGCCCGTCTACATAGTAGTGGTCTTGTTAGGTTATTTTTGTTAGGTACGCGACACGCCTATCAGGAGTATTGTTGCCGCGAAAAGAATTCGATAATTTAGAGTATTGTTGCACCAGACCTTCGTGAACAACAATAGGTAATTAATACCTAACTTCTCCTTTTTCTTATTGTGATTAATCAATTCCCATGTATCATGATTCAACCATGATTAATACACCATGATTTTGCAGCTATAAAAGCATAAGGCTTTGGAGTTTCTGGACTTTACTTTAATTGGATTTTCAAGAAATCATCAAGAAAACAAACACACTTATACGTCCAGTAAGTTTGTTTACTCGCCTTTTTTTATTTTTTTTTTTATTTTTATTTTTTTTTGGCAATTTTATCTTGTATCGTGATGTTGCCACTGATCATCAATCTTGATATACTTCTGTCACCGCATATTCACTAATCGCTCATTAAGCCCACATGCAATTATTTTAATGTAGCAATTGTCGACTAATACCCGGTATCTTAATAATAGCTGTATTGTGTTGATTTCATGTCACTTGCGACACCTGTAAATATCATACATGGTTTTTTTTTATTTATTTTTTTTTTTTTTTTTTATGTATGGTATATTTGTTCTTTGTGGTGTTGTGCATATGACAGATTCGCAAGGTACTCATACGTTGCCGCCCACGTCGCGATGGGTCAGGACTCTTTGTTATGAACCCATCGGGAATGTCAATTCATGTATGTTAATCGTTATGAACTTGACATCTTAAGACTGGCCGGATAACTTGAACATTTGAAGTCGCCCTTGTCGCGATGAGTCAGGACCCTTTGTTATGAACTCATCGGAGACGTCAAGTCATGTATGCCAGTCGTTATGATCTTGACGTCTTTAAGACAGGTCTGATAACTTGAAGATTTGAAGTCGCCCTTGTCGCGATGAGTCAGGACCCTTTGTTATGAACTCATCGGGGGCGTCAAGTCATGTATGCCAGTCGTTATGATCTTGACGTCTTTAAGACAGGTCTGATAACTTGAAGATTTGAGTCGCCCATGTCGCGATGGGTCAGGACCCTTTGTTATGAACCCATCGGAGATGTCAAGTCATGTATGCCAACCGTTATGAACTTGACATCTTAAGACTGGCCTACTCAAAATTCCAATACGAGATTACCTTCATGACATACTCATTATACATGTGCCATGTCAAACACTCTAACGTTTTTTTTTTTATAGTCTTTGATCATGGACAAGGTGCACGTAGTGGAATTCAATGAAGGTTCTCGATCCTATCTTTCTCTCGTCGATCAAGAGGGTGACAACCCCAAGACTGGCACGCGTCTACAAATTCGACAATCATTGCGGCGGCCTAATGGCATGCAAACAAGTATTTGTAAGCAAAATTTCCGCAGCGACATGTCTGTTGAGATTGCTAATGTCTCCGACACCACAAAGGTTTACAAGCTCCAAGACACCCTTCATAGTAGACCTGCAACAGATAACTTACTTCCCTTATTGGGTCGTTCCATTATCGAAGGGTCCGTGAGATGGGGATCCACTGTTCTAAAGATGTATGGTGAATCGTGCTTCATCCCAGGCTATCGAGAGTGGACTGAGGACGTTCTCTGTCGCTCGAGGGAAAATCTGAAATCCGCATCAATCTACAATGCTGTCTATGCCTCACTTTACTCCTATGACAAAAATTTGCATATTTTACGAGCATTGTGTGAGAGTTGGTGCCCTACCACAAACACACTGCATACAATGGCAGGAGAGTGGTCCATTTCACGGTGGGATTTGCACAGACTTGGTGGCTTACCCATTTATGGGGAAATTTATGATGAGAATGTCCCTCATTTTGCGACCCTAACAGCAACAAATGAGGACAACAAACGGTACATTTCGAAGGCTTGTGAGCATTTGTTTGTTGCTTATCATTGTCTTTACAAAGAATCGGGTTCAAGGAGGGAGGTTTCAACCAAAGAATGGATTGGATTTTGGTACCAGAAGAAAATTCGCTATGTTGCGCCGCCAAAGAGGACAAGATATCTATCGACTCCTCCACAATCTACACATGACCCTGACGGAACGTTACCAGACGTACCTACAGCGTGGACAAATGAAGAATTATCCATGTTTGAGCGTTTAGGCCTTCCCGACAACAATAGAAGGGGAATAGCCTATACTGCTGCTTTCTTGTCTTGTTGGTTATGCGCATTTGTACTTCCACAGTGTGATAGTAGATTGATAAGACCCGCGACGTTTGAGATCGCAACCTTGATGGCTTGTGGTAAATCGTTCAGATAGGCAGTTCCTGTCCTGGGAAGCATTTATCATGGTCTGAACAACATTTCGAGGTCTCCCAAGCCTTCTTATTCTGGCTCATTATTCCCGGCTCATTACTTGTATAGTTGGCTCGCATACTATTTCGGAACTCATCACAATCTGGATTTAGCTCTCCCAGGCCCTTTAATGACTGTATTCTCGGGCTCCCAAAGTTCAAAGCTTTTTAAGGATAAAGAAGCACGAGATCTGATACATGAAGGGACCACAGCAAGGGTTGGGTGTACCGTGCCGAATAAGAACAAGAACATCGCTTTGTTTGATGATGGAAAGCTCGAGATTCCACAGTTTAGCTACCTCATCTCCCTTCGCTCTAGCTACATTCCTGTACGCTCCGGTGACAAATTTTTCATAGAGCCTTACAATCCTCATCGATTTGGTAGACAATTTGGGTTTTGTCAAGATGTTCCCGGTATGCTTACGCGTGCCATGGATGATCGTCAATCTGTAGGCTATTATGAAGCTCTTCAGCATTGGGACTTGATTTTGTTTTGTGGCAGTAAATCCCGGGTGTTGACTCCTTGTCTTTCCCTGAATTGGCGTGACCTTGTAACTCGGGCTTTTCGGTCTTGGTGGTCTAAAGTGACAGTTAATGACCTTAGAGACAAGGTTGACGTTCTTTGTGCAAGTATTGAAACTGATCCCAACAAGTCTAGGAAGATCCAAGAACATGCTGGTGACACACGTGCTCCTCGACCGAAGACCAATGCTGGTGGTAAAAGGAGTCATGAGCCTCTGTCCAGACAAGGCAACTCTAAATCGATGACGGCTAAAGATGTTAGACAAGGAGGAAGCTCTAGTGACGAAGAATCTGACGTCAACTACAAGCATAAACGTAGGAGTAAGAGGCGATCATACGTTGTTGATGAAGAGGACATCGTTTTAAATGATGCAGACTCCTTTGGCGATCTTCAAGATTTTCCTATCGTTCCTACTAACATACCGCTTGTAAGTATACGATACTTTTTTTTTTTAAATTGATTTTTTTTTTTTTTTTGATGTGGCTGCACTTGATTTTTTTTTTTCAAGCTGCCTATGTACTTGCTAAATTAACGGGTTATCTTGCAAGATCAAGCCAACGTAGTTCAAACAATGCTTTAATTTTTTTTGTTTTTATTTTATTTTTATTTTTTATTTTTTTTTTTTGTAAGTAGTTTATCCTCTTACTTGGGAGATAACAAGGCTTTCACTTCATGAATAGTAGCGCTTTAAAAACTTGCCATTAATTGGACCTACGCGCAATCCCTCAGCATCAACAATTTTGTATGCTCCATTAGTGTAGACTTCTCGTACCACATAAGGACCATCCCATTTTGATGTGAACTTATTTCCAATTTTGCGCGAAGTAATGATAGGCCTTCTCACTGCCAGGACCATGTCTCCCACTTGAAAAGAACGAGGTCGAACCTTTTTGTTGAATGCACGTGCCATGCGAGCTTGATAGCATTGCAATTTCTGTTGAACTTGTAATCTTTTCTCATCAAGTGCTTCAAGCTCAGCCAATCGAAGCTTGTCATTTTCATCACTAGTTAAATCATCTTGAATGACAATTCTTAGTGATGGAATTTGAACTTCTAAAGGTAGGACAGCCTCAACACCATACACCAACGAATATGGGGTAGATTGTGTTGCATTCTTGTATGTCGTCCTATATGCCCAAAGTGCTTCCCCTATCTTTTCATGCCAGTCACGCTTAGACTTTGCAACGACCTTGATTAGCAGATTACAAAGTGTTTTGTTAAATGCTTCAGCTAGACCATTTGCAGGAGCATTGTACATGGATGACTTATGTTGCGTGAACTTAAACTTTTGGCAAAGGCTATCCATCAAGTTGTTGACGAATGGCTTTCCATTGTCAGTGACAATTCTTTGAGGAATTCCATACCTATAAATGATATGGGTGCGAATGAAATCGACAACATTTTCTTTTTTCACCTCACGAAGGGGAATGGCTTCAGCCCACTTAGAAAAGTAATCAGTGGCAGCCAATATATAAGCGTGACCACCAGATGACTTTGGTGTGATCGGACCAACCACGTCAAGACCCCATCCTTCGAATGGCCATGATGTCACAGTTGGATGTAGTGGTTTCGGAGGCTGGTGAATGAAGTTTGCATGAAATTGACATGCTTCACACTTTTTAACAAACTCTATGCAATCTTGAACCATTGAGGGCCAATAATATCCCGCCCTTTTGATACGATCATGAAGTTTAGGACCAGATTGATGAGCTCCACAAATCCCTGAATGAAATTCCTCTATTGTTTTGGCTACCTCTTCATCTTCTAGACATCTCAACCATAGCTTGTCAAAAGATCGTCTATAAAGAGTCCCTTTGAAGAGAATAAAACGAGAGGCTCGACGGCGGATTTCTGTTCGATGTCGTGGATCATTAGGCAGCTTTTGGTGCTCTAAATAGTCAATGATTGGTTGACGCTAGTCTTCTTTGTCAATTTGGCAGACAGTGATCATGTCAACCTCCTCGACCTCGTCATCTTCAACTTCATATTCTTCAGGTGCAACTACCCAACGATTGCAAACAAGCACAGACATGATTTCCTCTACCCCCAGTGCCAAACTGGCTGCGAGACCAGCAAGCGCGTCAGCCATCTTGTTGGCACTCCTTGGAACATGTCTTAGCTTGACAATGTCAGACTTGTCAAGCAATCTTGATGCATGTTTGTGATAAGGAATTAAATCCTCTTTCTTGACTTCATATTTGCCTAAAAGTTGACTTACGACGAGTTGCGAATCTCCATAAACATCAAGGTCTTGAATTTCCATTTCAACCGCCATTTGAAGACCCATAATAAGAGCTTGGTACTTAGCCATGTTGTTTGAGCACAACTGAGTAAGCACAAATGAGTAAGGTAAAACATGCTTTTCTGGCGACACAAAGACTACTCCTGCTCCTGCGCCGTCTTGACGAGCAGCCCCGTCAAAATACATTTCCCATGGTGGTAGTATTTCTATGTTAAACACATCTTCTCCAGGAAAATCAACGGACATCTCCCATTCAGGTGATACTGGATGGTCGGCAAAGAAATCAGCGATGGCTTGTCCTTTGACAGACTTTTGTGGTACAAACATTATATCGTACTGTTTGATGTGTACAGCCCATTTAGCTAGTCTTCCTGACAACACTGGTCTTGAGAGGGTGTACTTGATTGGGTCGGCTTTTGAGACGACATGGACTGTATGAGCTTGCATGTAATGCTTCAACTTTTGGATGGCAAAAATTAACGCAAGACAAATTTTTTCAATTGGTGAATAATTCAGCTCAGCCCCCACCACGTTCGACTCAAGTAATAAAGAGCTATCTCCTTGCGATCTTCAATTTCTTGAGCACACATTGCCCCCAATGATCTTTCTTGAGCAGCTATGTAAAGGATTAAAGGTTTTCCTTTAACTGGTGCCCCCAAAACCGGCGGAGAGGACAAATACTTCTTTATATTGTCGAACGCTTTTTGACATGACTCATCCATTTGAATGGAGCATCCTTTTTCATGAGATGACTAAATGGTTGACATCTGCCTGCTAGATTGGAGATGAACCTCCGAATATATGCAAGGCGCCCTTGGAGACCGCGAAGTTCTTTGAGATTTCGTGGTACGGGCATTTCTTGAATTGCCTTAATTTTGGTTTGGTCAATTTCAATTCCCCTATGTTTTACGATGAAACCAAAAAACTTTCCTGAGGTAACACCGAACGAGGGTTCATTTTCAATTGACATTTGCGTAGTCTTTCAAAGATTTTGCGAAGGTCACCTAGGTGATCCTCTCTCTTTTTAGACTTAACCACTAAATCGTCCACGTAACACTCCACAATTTTGTGCATCATATCTTCGAAGATCTTTTGCATTGCACGCTGATACGTGGCCCCGGCATTTTTTAAACCGAACGGCATGACTTTGTAGCAGAATATCCCTTTTGGGGTGCGAAATGCCGTGGCTTCTTGATCTTCAGGCGCCATGTGAATTTGATTGTATCCAGCTGTGCAATCCATGAATGACAATGCTTCATGTCCAGTGGTGGCGTCGATCATGATTTCCATGACTGGAAGTGGGAAGTCATCCTTGGGACATGCTTCATTCAAATCACGGAAGTCCACACAAACTCGTAGTTGCCCATTTTTCTTCCTCATAGGGACAATGTTTGCTATCCATGTAGGGTATTTGACTTCACACAAACCCTGCATCGATTAGTTTGTTTACCTTAGATTCAATTTCCGGGATCAACTCTGGCCTGAATTGCCTTTGTGATTGCTTCTTTGGACTCACACCTTTTTTAATTGCTAATCGATGGATAGCGACTTTCGGGTTAAGACCTGGCATTTCTTTGTAACTCCATGCAAAGACATCTTTGTACTCAGAGAGTAATTTGAAGTACTCTTGTTCTTCCGCTTGGGTAAGAAGAGCACTAATGTATATAGGGCGTGGGTCTTCAAGAGTGCCAAGGTTTAACTCTTTTAACTCATCTACTGTTGCTTTCCCCCGTCTTCAAGTGTCTTGGGAGCTTCATCAGTTTCTATTTCCTCGTCAGGATTTGACACCTTTTCAGCCGTCACATGGTTCGTGGAAACAATCTCCTTATGTTCCTCTATAGCATGGTCTGACGACTCATTTTGGTTAGTGAAAACCACGGTGCAAACTCTTGCCTTTAAGGGTTGTTTCTCAGTGATATCTATGTCTTGCTTTCTTTTCATGCGAGAGGGAACAACACTTTTCGACTCATCATTTTTCATGACATTGTCTTCCCTTTTCTTTATGCGACTAAAAGCTGACTATCTTTGTTCTTTGCTAGAGGCATTTGTCATGCCTACGCGGTTAAAGACAGATACTTTTTGTCTTAAGGGTTGCGAACTTGAAGTTTCATTCACCCTATGGTCACATTCTCCAAGCCTATCGAACACTGAGACATGATTCCTCCTAGTAGATGGTTGAAGTCGATCGAATACAGAAGTTCTGGGTGTGGGAACATCGTTCTCACCTTCACCTTCCTTGAGTTCCTCGACGGTAATGTACTGTGAGGAAGAAGCGTCTACTTTACGCGATACACCAATTTTGATTGGTTTGGGGCGCTGAAATCCTAGGCCTGCCTTGGATTCTTGATAACTAGAGCCATAGTCAAGCAGTTTCTTCTGAGTATCATTGAGTCCGTTAGGTTTAATGTCTATGACCTTACCCATGGGTGTTGGGTTTTCAAAGTCATATCCTGCCTTTGCCAGTAGCTTGTATGCATTTTGACCGAACTTTGCTTTGTTAAGCTCTTTTGCCTTAGATGACTCTGTTGATAACCTAGAAATTCGGCTTTGCGCGCCTTTACCCAATGGTACAGTTGTTTTACTCTTCAAGTTTTGGAGAGTAGTGTCATCAATTGGCATTGCTACCTTAGCATCAAGGTTAACCTCTCGACACACAAAAGGTGATTCTCCCTCCTTGCGACGTGATTTTGGGATGTATCGCAAAATAGGAGTTGACAACTTTGGCTTTTCTTTTATGACGAGCTGAGAGACACTCTTTTTGTCCATTTCTACCTTTTGTTGAGACTTCTCCTCAGCAGGAGATGTCTTTTTGTCATTTGAAACCAAATCAATGCTCTCCTTAACTTCTCTTTTTCCTGTTGAAAGGACTTGGGAAGGTAGTATCTCACTTGACGCCTCTTCTTCTTCAAAAAACTTGGCGTCAGCAAAGTAAGAATCTGCTTTGCTAAAGGGTTTGACATCCCCATTTATCTTCTTTTCGCCTCCACGATAGTACTTGAGACATTGATGGAGGGTCGATGCTACCACACCATTCTCATGCAACCAAGGGCGTCCTAGTAACATTTTGTATGACGTCTTTGTGTCAATCACATGAAAGAGAGTTGATGACGTTAATTTTCCCATTGTGAGTTCTAGGCGTATTATGCCTATTGCACGCTGACTGTCAAGGTTAAATCCTTGGATCACTATGCGACTGCTAGAGAGTTCATCCATCTTGATTCCTAACTCTATCATAGTGGATTTTGGCATGATGTTGACAGCAGATCCACCATCAACTAAAATGCGACTCACTTTTTGTTCATGGATGTACCCTGACACAAACAAGGGTTTATTGTGGGGTTTCGACCCCATCAACAAATCATCATCTGTGAATGCCAAAGCTGCGTTGCACGACACACATTTCGTGGCATCTTCCGCAGGTTCTCCAGCATTTTTCACCTTATCGGCATACAACTCTAGGTGTTGAAGTGCAAGAGATAACTGTTGACACATTTCTTTAGGCAAATGAAAAATTTGCCTCCATCCCATGCGTGAAGGAAGAGCATCCAAGACAGTAGAAATTTTTGGATTTACTATCACCTCGGATTGTTGTACAACTGATTTTGTTGGTGTATCATCATCAACTTGTTCCTCCTCACTTTCCACAACGGAAACCATATTCGCTGTAACCATAGTAAAATAGTATTCTGGGAAATATTCCTCCAAAGTTACAGGAGACAACGACTCTTGCTCAAGCAAATCAATAGGGAGGACCTTTTGCTTGCTAGCCTTTTTTGCTTTCTTTTTACCCTTCGAATGCTTGGATTTCCTCTTCTTTTGTTGCTTTCTTTTGCGATGAAAAGGTTGTGGTTTAGGATTATGCACTTGTTTCCTTGGCCTTCTCCTTGTCACCAATGTCCACCCTTCATCATCATCTTCATCTCGGGAGTTAACATGTGTTTGGTGTTCAACCTGAGATGAGACTTCGTGTTGAACAGGTTGACTCTCAACAAGTATGATCATGGGCTCCAAACTTCCAAATTGCAAAGTTTGAGCCTGAAATGATGGTTCGATAGCTACCGAGGCATGATTTGATGTCACTGGCTCGTCGACATCTAGCTCGATTGTCCCATCCTTTGCCAATTGCATAATTTTCTCCTTAAGTGTTATACACTTTTCAATAGGATGACTGATCAACCTATGATATGGACAATAGTTGGGATCGGATGTCTTGTTCATCTGCTCAGGGCGCTTTGACTCAGGCAACTCGATGATTTTATTTTCCAGTAATTTGTCTAACATGCCAGACAAGTCAGAGTCTGGGAAAGGGTACTTCTTAGCTTGAAGCTCTTTCAAAGTGGGTTTATCTTTCTTGACAAATCTCGAAGATGAACCCTTACTTTCTTCTTTCTTCTTCCCTGAAATTTTGATGGGTGCAGAAGAAGTAGTCACCAATGTCTCCTTAGTTGAACTTTTGGAGGACTTGTCATTTTTATAATACTCCTTTTTTTCTTTCCTGGCTTCTGAAGCAAGCCCTTTTTTCTTCCTGTTGTAGGTGATCGAGAGTTCCATGTCATGAGCTCTTGTCGCCAACTCTTGAAAAGATCTTGGTTTGATACCCTTTAGGATGTAATGTAGTTCCCAACTCATCCCATTGATGCACATTTCTATGGCGGAAGTTTCAGTGAGTCGATCCTTACACTCCAAACTTAGAGCGCGCCAGCGGTTGATGTAATCAATGACTGGCTCTTCATCCCACTGCGTAGTTTGAGTTAGCTCAGTCCTGCTAACGACACGCTCAGTGCTGAAGAATCTCCCCAAAAACTCCATTTCCATTTGATCCCAACTGTCAATGGACTCAGCCTCCAAGTTGGTGTACCAGTCAAAAGCAGTTCCCTTAAGAGAACGAACGTATTGTTTCACAAGCAAGTCACCCTTGGTACCACCATTGCTGCACGTCTCTATGAAGTGTGCAACATGTTGTTTTGGGTTACCCTTTCCATCAAAGAGTTGAAATTTTGGAGGTTGGTATCCAAACGACATTTTCAGCTCATCTATCCTCCTAGTGTAAGGCTTCACATAACGTCGACTATTATATGAACCTCCCCCTCCAAGTTGGCTCTTGACAGCATTGACTATCATAGCTTGAACTTGTTCAGCAGTGATTAAATTTTGTGCCCCATTTGGCTTTAATTCCGCCGATTTAGTGCTACCATATGAACTGTCATCGCTTTCAGTCTCACTCGTTTTTTTCTCAAGTTTCTTTGTCAAAGTAGCAATTTGTTCATTTTGCTGTTTAATTTGAGAATCTTTTTCCTCCCCAGCTTTCTTCAGCTGTTCAAGGGTACTGCTCATTTCAGCCAGTTGTTGTTCGACCGTCTTAGTGTGCGTCACCATAACAGCGACAAAAGTAGGTTCAGGTGAACTCACACTAAACTCATTCTCATGTCCTTCATAAGAGTGACCGAAGGATGAGTTTGTATGGATGACAGGCTCTAATGAACCAAACACAAGACTCTCATGTGGTTCATGAGTGGAGGACGTGAGAGACCTCGCAGAAGCAGCAAGACGAGCACGACTTTTTCGTGCTTTGGTTGGGATTGACGCGGCACGCAAGCTTCTTGCGGCGGAGTCAACAACAGCTTGCTTCATTCCTCTAGTAACGATGCCCTCATCAGTTTGGCTGTTAAGCATTTCAGCCAACTCAGCAGCCCTTTGTTGAGCTGTAGCAGAGATCTTTTTGACGACAGGGGTCTTTGAGGCCATTTCAATTTTTTTGTTTTTTTGAACGTGCGAAAACAGAGATGAGAGGCAGAGATAGTCCCACCGAGCGTGCCAAAAATTTGTTTACACAAATTTCGAGTCTAAATAAATAAAGACGGGAAATAAAGTAACAAATGAATTTATATTAATATGTGATTTTTGGGTACAATCTCTGTATAAAAGTTTATAAAAAAATAAACTAAGTCCTCTGATTCTGTTCCGCAGCTTGATGATGACACGTGTGTGAAACCTGTAGGTTGACGTTTGATGACGTCGACTTGAGTTTGAATGCAGGGTGACGTTTGATGATGTCAACCTGTATTTAAGGGTTTTATTTGAATACACCTAAACGAGGGCTTTGAAGCTTAGTCCCGTTCAAATGTGTTTGAATGTATCTGAACAAGTTGGCACGAGTTTGATATGCTTGTTGACTTACTTCATAGAGAATTCCGTTTGAGTTTTATGAGCTCTTGGAATAATGATTTCCGGATCCCCTTAACTGATGGAGGAATGGTGTATTTATAGGAGATGAGAACCCCTTAAGTGGACTTAGTAGGTTTGGGCCTGGCCCATTTTATGACTTAAAAGTCTTTTAACTTGGTCCATTTAATTTATTTTATAACCCGAATTTTATTTAATTAATTCAGATTATTTATTTGGGTGGGCCAAAATTAATTAAAATGGATCATTCATATGATTTTAACCCAAATTAATTTATTTAATTTAATGTATGACACCCATAAAATTTCCGTGTCTACAAACTATAAATCTACTTTATTAAGGCTTTGGGCAAAAAATGGTGCACATGGGTTGACACAAATATCAATGAGGAGAGAGATAGAGAGAGTGCAAGTGGGAAAACATGTCAAAAGTAGTATGGGGCAATCTTTTGGGGACACCTTAAAAAGGAAAGTGGAGCAAACAATTAGGGACAGAGGGAGTAGTAATCTAGCTTCAAATAAATGATGGAGATCTATTGTGTATAGTGAAAATAAAAAAGGGTCACTTTTGTGGAAAAAAAAAAGGGTAACTTTTGTAAAAAAAAAAATTAAAAAAGGGCCACTTTTGTTAAAAAAAAAAAAAAACAAGGTTACTTTTGTGAAAATATGGATCACTTGAAAAAAAAATTTGTAATATTACTGTTCACACGCGCAAAATGTTCGATGTACAATAAAATTATTGTAAACCGGGGGCATGCAAAAGTTATTGAAAAAAAATACGCTAGTACTAAATGCAGTACAAAATAATCTAAATGCAGAAATTAATTAATGATACGAAAATAATACTCCCTCCGTGTTTTTTAAAGTGTTACACTTACCAAATCCGGTCATGTTTTAATAAGTGTTATACTTACTTTTTTGGCAAAAAGCTACATTAAAATATTATATCTCTCTCCTCTCATGGTCCCCAATGGGGTGTTCAGGAGTTTCGGGTACTTGTCAATTTGTCCCATGTCCCGACCCGAATATCTCGGATACCCGGGTTCCGGGTACCCGAATTATTCGGGTCGGGACATAGGGTACCCGGATCTTTTTTTTTTTTGATAAAAAAAGTCATGAAATGAAAATAATCCAGTAGAAAAACATATCAAAGACAGTAATAATCTTCATCCATGATTTCTTATCAGTATAATTGAATAAAAATAAGTTATACAACCCCAACAATATCAAATCTATTGATGAATAATTGAGTATACTAATCCAAACACAATGAAAATTAATTTACTACTAATTGAATTGTAAAACACTAAAACCCATATTAAATTGGGTAAACATATTCATCCCTAATTAACAAGTATACACCATTAATATATTGGAAACTTGTAATCTTGTAGATCTGACCATGAGAAGTCACCGCACCTTACCGAAGCAAGCACATCACCGATTCTCTGTTGATAAGAATACTCCAATTGTTGCTAAGAATTTTTGTTGTTGTTGCTTCGATTTGCTGGACGGAGAGAGAGAGAAATGGGAACGGAGAAAGAGAGACAGAGATGAAGGGAGACGAAGGAGAGGGACGAAGAGAGAGAATTGTCTTTGATTTGCTTCGATTTGTTGGGGTTGTTGTTGCTTCGATTTGCAGGAAGAAAGAGAGTGAGGTAGGAAGAGAGAGGAAGAGAGGGAGCGACGGAGAGAGAGAGAGGGGAAAGAACCCTAATTTCGTGAAATTAGGTTGGGCTTTGGGGGTTTGACGAAGTGAGGAGTTTGAGGGGGTAATTTTTTATTTTTTTTATTTTTAAGTCGGGTATTCGGGTACCCGTTTCTGAAAAAATCCGCCCCATGTCCCGACCCGGATTGAAGGCAGTTTTCCCGGGTCGGGAACCCGACCCGAAAAAACAGGCTTTTTTTAAAAAAATTCCCATCGGGTAGTTGCCGGGACAGCGGGACAGCAGGTCGGGACATTCAGGTCAGGTTTTTTTGAACACCCCTAGTCCCCACCTAAACCCGCTACTACTTTTTTTTTTAAAGTATTGGCATGTTCGGCAAAATATAGCTGTGAAGTTAGCTGTAGCTGTGGAGATAGATGTGAGCTGTGGAGATAGATGTGAGCTGTCAACAAGCTGTTAGCTGTGAAAAAAGATAATTTAGGTATGATTGTTCGGTAAAGTAGTGGTTGACTAGTTGTTACATTTAAGAATCAATATTTTACTTTTAAAACTATACATTAAATTTTCAAAAGCTACTTCAAAAGCTACCTCTAACTTCAAAAGCTAATAACACTCACATTTTTTGTTGAGTAGTGGTTTGACTTGGTCAAACCACTAAAAGCTACTCAAAAGCTAGCGCCGAACACGCCCTATATCTCTCCTCTCACATTCATTATTTTTCAATAAATTATTAACCCCACTATCTTTCTTTTTCAATTTTTTAATACTCTAAGTACCCCACTTGTCTCTTATTTTATTTAAGTCAATTAAATTGTCTAAAACTATGTGCCGGTCAAAGTGTAACACTTAAAAAAACACACAGTAGTAAAAAGACGGGATATTTGCCTAAATTTTTGAACACATTACAGTAGTCGTCAAAAAAAAAAAAAAAAAAAAAAAAAAAAAAAAAAAAAAAAAACCTACAACAGGACAAAACAAAAAAAAATTAAAAAAATCAAACCTGAGGGAGTATTATTTTTACTACTCCCACGCACAAATAAAGGATTGAAACCACAAAAAGTGAATGATGTAAAGATTCAAACGATAAAAAAACAGGGGGAGAAATAGTCAGGGACTCGGGGATAAATCGTACCAACACTTTAAACTTCTATAGCCCAAAGTTCCAAACGGTCTAAGAAAATTGCTTTATGTACAAATAAGATAATTTTGTCTCACTAAGCTCTTTGTCAAACACTTCCATTAGACTTCATTATTTTACCCCTAGCAAAAACAGGACAATTATCAGTTTTTTATTCTTTGATTTATGAATCAGTGAAGGTGACTTCATGAATTGCATAGATGATCAAGGTTTATTGAGGAAATGAGGCACAATAGCCAATAAACACTAAGTAAATTAATATACTCTACCTTTTTAAAGGCATATAATCTTTGGGTTGGCTGATCACTTGATTCAATGATCAATTGGTTGTTCAGGGATGAGGCATCAATCTATCTAGTATAAATTTAGGTTAAAAAAAAAACCAGAAAAAGATAGAATAACCTCTCATAGTTAACAAAAAAAGTACATTAGTAATGCACGTATTAAAATTTTATAACAAAAGACGTACATTCTAAATAAATAAACTTATAACACCGCTAGAGTAATCACAATTGATAGGAGACTAATCAAGAAGAAAATTTATGATATTAACACAAGGGATTTTTGACACCATTTGAATCAAAGCTCCATGAATGCGGACCAGATTTAAGCACAAACGCACCAGAACAATCCTAATAACAGCATGTAGCATGACTAGCATCACTGTGTAAGCTTTTTTCGCCTTCTAGGACAGGCCAATCCAATTCAACTACTGAAGTTATTGATGTACAAACAAGAGCCTTGATTTACCCTTCACACACTATAGCTGTAAACTCAAGAATGTTAAATGACTGACAGTACAACTTTCCTACATTGCATCTCTGAAGCAAATCTCCTTCCTTGCAAAGTCTGGTAAAAGCTTGCTCCCTCGGCTTTGATTATGTTTTCCCCCGCAATAACTTGCAGCTTAAAGCACCCCAAAATCTTCATTATTAATAGCACCTGAAAGCACCAAACAATAACAGAATATAACAGAAGTGGTAAAATTTGCAAAGCACTTATTAAAGAGCTCGGAAGCTGTACTCATGCTTCAGAAATTCATTTAGCTTGATTGTTGGTGTATCACCTGTTGCATCTACGATGCATCTCTTAAGAGCATTGAAATAGTCACCATTTACACTTGAGTGCAACATTCCTACACTAAAACCTTGAAAATTTAATTGATAGATTTCAGCTTATAAAGGTTAGTAGGTGATTCAAGTCTGAAATTGTTGATCCTTAACCAAGAACAAACAGTATAAAATGCATCACCTACAAATTAAAGAAAGCCTGACAATTGTTTCCTTTGGCAATTTTTCAACTTACATACAAATTAAGTTTCATGTTGTAGCATGAAACAATAGTATAAGAGAGAGACATCTTAATAATAAGGTATGACAAAAGCGGAACTAAAGCACAAGTGCAGCTCATGCCAATATTACAGTTTTCTGTTCTCTGTGTATATACACTTATACCAACTGATTCAATGGTATAAAAGTCCATACAACAAAGAGTGTTGGATTAATAATGACTTTGAAATTTGAATCACTAGCTAGATTAGGGGCAATATAAATATATATTATTTTTTTTTTTTTGGTAGATAAGCTAGACAGTCACAATTAGCAGCATCACATTATCAGACTATCAAAATGAACCCTGAAAGTCTGAAACTCCTCTAGTTCCTTAACCCCAACTCTCCTAAATCCCAAAATCACTCCTACAAAGCTACAAGTCTACAACAATCAATTATAGGCGATAAGCCGATAATGATGAGGATGAGGATGAGGATGAGAACCTCAGATTGCGATTTCGGTAGATTAGTAATTGATGTCAATGTCCGCGAAAGGGTTGTGAAGGTTAAAGGTTTGGATATGTGGGGAGGTGATTTGTCGGAGGATATGGAGTATGGTAGCTCTGAATTTCATGAACGTATGATCACATGGGGGGTTATGTTTGTCGAAGGAGAGGTGGGTGAGTTGAGTCCAGAGGTGGCGCCACCGATGAGATAAGACGGAGGTTGCGGCGGCGGATTTTAATGGGAGCAAAGAGAGTATTTCGATCAAAAGGGTGTCTGGGAGTAAGCTTAATCTGTCTTGGTGGGTGATTAAGTACAAATTTTTAAATGGACCTGGTTCACACTAAATGGTCACTATGTTGAAATAAAAATCATTTTGGTAATATATAGGCCTAAGTGTAGGGATGGCAATATTAAGTGGATATCCACGAACCCGCTCCACCCGCTATAAATAAATGGACGAAAACCCGAATTAAATGGATGAGAAGCGGGTGACGGATGAAGCGGGTGATGGATCGGATCGGATGTGGATGATACTTTTTTCACCCGCTAACCATCCACCCACCCGTTTAATATATATTATAATTTTTAATCTAAGAATTTTAATAATAAAATATGAAATGTGCAAGAAAATTACTTATTTTTTTGTTGCAAATTAATTTTTCAAACAATATATTGTTATTGTTTCAATTTGTAGTAATAAAATAAAAAAATTATGGTACAAATAACCGAAAATTAGAGTTTATGTGAGTTTTTTTTCCACTTTAATACTCATTCATTAGTCATCCGCTCCACCCGTTTCATCCGCGGATGATGGACAGACGGATATGAATGATTGGTGAAGCGGATGACGGATGGATGTGGATGGAGCGATTAGAGTAATGGATGGATGCGGGTGAAGCTCCACCCGATCCGAATCCGATCCATTGCCATCCCTACCTAAGTGGTTATTTTTGTAATAAAATATTTCATATATTGATCAATATGAACAATAAAGGCCACTATGTTAAAATTAGGATAATAGTGTCGTATTTCAAGTTCACAATATTATTAAACGTTGTATTAGTTTTAATAAAGGTTAATATGTTAAAAATAAGGTTACTATGTTAAAAATAATGGTTACTATATTCAATATAATGTCAGTTGCGTGTGTATAGACCTCGGATCCACAATAATATTATTGTGGACCAGGTCCACGCAAGTCTTTTTAGGTGATTAAGTTGATGCTTAGAATTTAGAGAGATTTTCATAATTAAATAGTTATTGGTGCCGATTGGTTTTAACCTTATAAATTTATTAAGTACACCATACAAAATATTATCTTTTTATTGGAGTAGTATTAGGAATTGTATCTCGATATCTCAAGAAAGATAAAATAATAACTTAATAAGCCACGAACAAAAGCATAAGAAGTAAATTTTACATGTAAAAATATACTGAGTACAGGTTTGATTTAGAAAGAAAAATCAAAGGGATTGTGCGTGTATACAACGCATCAAGAATATTTGGTGAATCACGTAAGCAACATCATTATTTCTACAAATAAAAAAATTTAGATTTATATTTTATTTTATGATTAAAAATTCAATTGTTACTTTAGAAATAGTATCAAATGAGATATTACTATATTAGAATATAAATTCAACCACATGTTTTCTATGTGGTTAGCCCAACTACGGATTTACCTAACCAAAATCATTTAAGATATAATTTTATATGATGTTGTTTTTTAAAAAAAATAGCTTGATGTGGCCAACCACATGTAAAAATTTGGGATACTCAATATACTATCACTGATATGTATGAGTATCCTTTTTTTTTTTTTTTTTGGTGTTTCACCGGTTCATCGTCTATGTATAGAGTATCATTAATATATTTTTTTTATATGAAGAAGAATATTATCATATATATAAAGCTAAACTTTTAGCCATGTCATGATATTGCGACACTTGATTTAGAATTCTATTTGGATAAACTTAAATAGATTTCATAAAATAAAAAGTTAGTTTAGAGTTCTATTTAGATAGAATTTTAGGGTAAAATTGTTAGTTTAGAGTTTTATTATCGATAAATTATCAATATTTCAGATGTATAAATTGAATTATAATTTTATCCAATAAAATTATTAGATTATAATTCTCAAAAATTATGGAAATAGTTCAAAGCGTAAAACATCCATATATAACATATACTTATTGGTTAAAATTATATACTTCACAATCTAATAGAATGGATACAAGTCAATTAGGATTGGGTTATGAAGCATCTCGGATTGGATCACTTCAAGTGATGAGTCAAGAAATGTTCATCCCTTGAACAAAGTTTTAGGTTCGGGTCAATCCAACGTGCTTTGAACATTTATTTATGTATGATAGGAAGGAAAAAAAAAATTGTGACCATCACAATAAGTCAATAATATGCCGCCAAATTCAACTGAACCCTGAAACTCTTCTTCCCAGTAATCTAGACCACCCCTCAATATCTCTCCATTTCCCTCGTCCTCTTCATTACACAATCATCTTCTAAGGGTCTGTTCTCTTACGTTGAAATTCAGTTCAGTTCAGTTCAGCTCCTAATTTCCTTCTCTTATAAAATATTCATTTCAGTTCAGTTCAGCTGAATTCAGTCAATGAGAACATACCCTTAACCTGGAAGAAAATCCAATTAAAAACATAGAATGATATTATCTAATTTCCCCAAACTTCAAACCCAATTTCTCCTCCCTCTAAAACCCAAAACACCAAAACCCATAATCTTACATTCTTACATCATACACTTTAATTCAATTTTAAGTTCGAGTGCTCAAATTTAGAAGGGGTCCAACATTACATTTGCACTTAACAAGTATACTAATAATGCACAAGTGGTAAATGCAGAATTTGTGAAAATTAGTGTGAAAACTGAGGATTGCCCTTCTAATGAGTTGCCTGAATTTGCCGTTAACTTAGTTATAGAAACCTTAACCATTCTACTCGTACTTAACTTAGTTACGGAGACCTTACAGTACACAAAAGCAAGTTAGACATACAGGTTCAAAGACAACAAAAATTGCTATCTGCTGATACTTTCATCAGTTTAAGAAACACGGAGAATTTCCACCATAGTACGTCTCTTTTGTAGTCTTTACCATCAGAATCAGAATCATCATTAGGGAAAGGTTAACACTTAACAGAGGGTTTAAATCTAATAAATAGTGGGATTTATCTTTTTTTTTTTTAATTAGAAACTCATAAAGCTTAAGCTATCCAAATAGACTTCCTTAAAAAAAAAAAAAAAAAAAAAAAAAAAAAAAAAAAAAAAAAAACTATCCAAATCGATAACCAACTAGTTATGTGTGAGTGGGTGACAAATAACTTATACTACCAAGTAAATTTTAAAACGAGCAATGTTGGCTATATATTACTTCATCCGTTTTATAATGTTAGTCTCATATGAAATAATCACATAAAATAAAAAATGAAAAACTAAAAAAGAATATTTGGAATCTAACATATTAAAATTAGTTTACCTCAATTAAGTTTTTGATTTTTTTTTTTTGGAGAAGTATAAGTCATAATTGCAAAATTCAAGGTTTAGCTATAGGAGCAAAAATATTCTAGAAAGCTTCTTCATTAAAGCTTATTAAATAATGTTTTTTTATATACTTATTATTAAATGTAATTAAGGTTTTTTTTTAGAATTCCCTATGATTGCAAGTTAGGCTCTGATAATTTCAGTTCAGTAAAAATAAGTTCAGTTCAGTAAAAATAATTTCAGTTCAGTAAAATTCAGTTTTATTAAAGAAGAATTATAATAGAAAATCAGTAAAAATAATTTCAATTCAGTAAAAATAATTTAAGTTCATTAAAAATAATTTCAATTCAGTAAAATTAAGTTCATTTCAATAAAAATAAGTTCAGTTCAGTAAAAATAATTTCAGTTCAGCAAAATTAAGGTGAATCAAACAGGGCCTTACTAGTTGGAAAATACCTACAATATAATAGGCCAAATATAATTATTATTTTGTAATCTTAGTCATCAATTTTTCCAAAGTTGCCTACCTAGATTGTATATATAATTCAAGAGGTCAGTTATCACTTTACTTTGCGAGCATATAAGTATATACATGGCTTCCTAACTAAGGAGAAAAAATGCCGCAAGTTGAATAAATTTACTAAAGAATGACATGCTTCAGGCGTAAGTTGAATAATCCACAAACAAAATCAACCAGGCATGACAATCATACTATAAATGACAAAGTTAAGAGCCATCTACCACTCCCTAAGTCCCTATATAAAATTAACTCATACATCAAAATCTCTAACCCCAGGACCGACCTAAAAGAAACTCTTACAACGAACAAAAATTATACAGTATCTGAGGATGTGTTGGCCCTGCGAGATCTCTTCCTCTTTCGAGGCCTGCTTCTCTTCGTATCACTATCAGTCTTGTCAGCCTGCAATACATTCATGTATCAGTGTGAGATAATAGCTTCGATAACCATGCTAGCAGATTAGTTTCGTCCATGGGTAGCACAAAAGCCAATGGAGGAATTTGAACCTATGACCTTAGTTTTTATCATTAAGCCAAAACCTCATTGGCAGGCATGCTATACAAATCTATGACCTTAGTCTTTATCATTAAGCCAAAACCTCATTGGCAGGCATGCTATACAAATTATTGTGCAATGGCGTTTAATGCTCTAATAAGAAGCTAAACCATAATAAACGAAGCCTGCTTCCACATGCCAACTGATGCAAAGAACATAGAACAATATTGTGGAAAAAAAAAACCACGAAATTTCTTCATTAGATTAAGCATCTAATGCACATTTCATGGCTTGGTATAAACAACTGAATAATGAAAGAAAGTTGGGGAAGGAGAACCGCAGGTCAACACCAGTAATCCTAGAAGACTGCGGTAATCCGTCTGTCACTATTTTTTACCTTAAAATCTAGCCAATACCCAGAAAGGTCATACTTTACAGACACATATTTGCCTGGTACCTAATATGACTGAAACATGACACCCATTGGCAAGATACGTAATGTTAGATCTTGAGAAATAGGACTATGAAACATAAATATAAACAAGATCCTTAAAGCACTTCCTAACTGTTTCATTTTTGTTCTAATAACAGAGCAAGCAAAACAGTCAACAGCTTTTGTTCAAGACTTAACTCAGCTTAAACCAATAGCTATATAAATGTTTGACAAAATGTGAAACATTAATTAAAACTTCAAAAGAACTCAACAACCCCCAACCCATCCAAAGTCTTCTCTAGACACTTCTTCCCTCCACAATCCACACCCCTAAAAACAGGAAAAAAGAGAAAGTAACATAGCCATCTCCATAACTATACCATTACCAGAATTTCATAGCATTCATTAGTAATTTATCGATAGCAAATGCAAAACCTGAACTGCATTGCTGCACTAAGATGTTTGCAAATTCATCAACGTAATAGATAAAAGATAGCTTGAAAGGCTTACCTTCCCAGCACTAGGACCCGAACTGCTAATAGTTTTCTTCTTTTTACACGACAGCGGGTTTGGACCCTGCAAGGTTGGGCGGAACAATGAAAGCCTATGAGTTAGATGACCACATAAAACAAAATGATGAAACAGGAAGAAATACATCATTATCAAGGGTATTAGCACCTTTAAAATAGCCTTAATCATGAGGGGAAAAAATAACAGATATTAGGTATATTCCATTACTCATAAGTCCAACATCAGTGAGGATACAGGTACATTCAGATTATGTCCTCGATTGACCAGAGCTAGAGCTCTTGTAATTCAAACCCTAGATCTGAAATAATTTCACTACAGCACCTTCATGACCACTAAATACGGGTAGAAGGCCAGGCTGGAGGTATGTGTTAATAAGTTTCCCCTTCTCCTTCCTTTCTCTACTCTATCAATCTCTATCCTGATAATAAAGTCATATTTATCTAAGATGTGTATCCTAGGAATGTCCTGCATCATGCCATATTGCAGCAACAGCCAATATCTAGGAACAAAGTACGAGTCAGAGCAATTAAACTCTCAACCTTCGGAAAGGCTACAAAAAAACATGATTCCATATGCCACTGTCCTTAACGGTTGATGTAACTGTCAAAGTAATATAGCTGCCATTAGGTTCCTAGGTTCCATAGTTCCAGTATATAATCAGGAAGAATAACTCTTTGGTAACCTATACCATAGGACTAATAGTATAATCTTCTATTTGATTTTGGAAACAGGTTCAAGTTGTGCAGATATACTGCTCAGAGCATCGGAACTACATTAAAAACAGGTTCAAGTTGTGCAGATATACTTAAATGTCAATGTTCCAAAAGTAGATCAAAGCCAATGAAAAATGGCTCCTTTCTCCCAACATGTTAGACCACTAAAGAGGCTAGGAGGAGGCAGGGAGAATGGCACACACACACATGCAGTGAGATTATACAAAATATAAATAAATAAAGAAAAAGAACACGTATGTGATTTCATCAGGTGTAACGGATTATAACCTTTGCTCTTTTCTTTTTAAATTGAGCCTTGTCTTTTGCATGAATTGCATCTGTCTTACTAGGCACTCGACTTACTACAGGCTGACCCGGCAAATCCTCATCGTCAGTTCCTTCCTCTGCTGGGTCCTTTAATTCCTTGGTATTCAATACGCCCTTTACTCTCTTTTGTAACAACTTATATTCTGAATCAGTCATATGTAGCCTTTCTTCTTCAGCAGCCTTCACAAAGTCACGCTGATATGATGAAAGTTGCTCTAGAAATACAGCATTTCGCAAACCAAACATCACTGGGACTCCAGGTACCTGTGAAGAATTCAGAACAATGAATTAGTGATATGAATCCAGTCAGGAACATCTTCATAAACTTAAGATTGTGTTTGGATAACAGTCACAGAAGCAAAAGGGAAGAGGGGAAAAGGTAAGCTTACCCTCTGCTCCTATCCAGCATTATAAAGCTTTAAATAATTATTGTACTGGTTAAGGACTTAAGGCTATAATGCTATATTTTATCATTGAGCAGTTCGTAACAATAAATTTCTTTTGAATAAATATTGAATTCTTAAGTACCATCATAGAAGATTAAAAATAATAGAGAACAAAGGCAATAACTAAAGTTACCTTTCGGGACTTCTTTCGTAACTCAATGTCTTGTGTAGCAACAAAGAAGTGTTCAGGATTATTTTCTCCAATAACTTCTATTATACAATTTAAGGCACTTTCTTGTTCTCCATGCTCACATCTGCCACAATGTCAAGTGTTAAACTATATCAAGGAAACTCATTGTTTTGATCAAAGCAAATCTGCAAACAAAATTCTTTATGGTAGTATCATATAAAAAAATAAAAAAAAAAACCCATGCAACCATTCAATATTTAAACAGCCAAAAGACTCCAGGAAAATCTTTAAATTTACCAAGCATAAGCCTCTTCAAGCACACAGTGACACAGACTGATGACACTAAACATATTTAGATGCCATACTCAATCCATCAAAGTGCCTTTTCAAAATATATCAATGTTTCTCTGACTGCCAAGTCAGAGAGAAACTGCAATAATGTATCATGAAACATCTTACAAGAAGTCAGTATACAAAGAATATGGATGCTCTCAGTCTACAATCTATCTCTAATTGCCTAAGTCAGACAGAAACTGAGGGCAATAATAAATCATGAAACAACTTACAAGAAAAATCAGTCTAAAATGGGAGTATTTGGTTCAAGTAATTTAGGTATAAGGTATGGGTTTAATATAGGTAAAACAAAATATCAATTTCCAAACACATACTTCCTCCATTCTTTTTTACTTGACCCACTTTGACTTTTACACTATTCACCACCCCTCCTTTGACTGTCATTTGTGGATTATATGTAAGGAAAAACATATCCATGTGGGATCTTGTTAGATCCATCTCAATATAAACCATAATAATATATAATTTATATAATTTTTACGTATGGAGGATTAAAGTTATTGAAGTTAAATTCTGCATTGGGCAAACGTGATAAATTAAACAGGTCAAGGAAAAAAGATCGGAGGAAGTACCTTAAACCCACAAGGTATAGAGTTTAGAAACACAAGGAGGGAAAAGGTGTGTGTGACTCAATCCATATCTTCAGGTATCAAATAAAAAAAATTGTTCATTGCTGAACAAAGACAAGCACATAGTATTGTGTATCAAATCCGACTCATACCATTCTGTGAACAGAATATGGATGCTCTAACTGCCTAGTCAGACACACACTGCTACTAAGAGCAACCTTATATCATAAAACACCTTACAAGAAAAATCAGTCTAAAATGAACATAGGAGGCCTGATGAGCTTATGGGGGTGTTTGGTTTAGAGCTTTTTGGAGAAAAAAGTGTTGTAGGACCATTTCAAAAAGCTATTTGGGGTTTTTGGTAAAAAGTTGTTTGAAATAGCTTTTTAAATCCAAAAAAACTCTCTTTCAAAAAGCTCATATGAGGAGCTATTTGAAAGAGCTTTTAGCTTTTTGGTCGTTGATACATTTAAACAACAAATAACTAGCAGCTATTTACCAAACACTAATACACAAACAATTGATTACAATCAGCTAGTTGAAACACCTAATGCAAACAACTATACCTCTTTGCCTCACCCCTTTCTTATTTCGATAATTGTTTAGATAAGTTCAAAACAAGTTCAGATTTCCAATTTTCCATCAGAGTTGGGACAAAACGAGGTGCGAGAAAGAACTAAAAAAAGGGTTTCTAAATTAGAGTGAATTCACCTAAGCAACGAAGCCAAGGATGAAGCCTTGATATATTTTAATAAATTAGATCAAAAGGCATAGGACAGTATTTCAAAGGGGAAAAAATACAATACTGAGCAATTTAAATAGCTGATGCCTGACATCAAAGAAGGAAATCATAGAATAAGATGACCATGAAAATAAAATCACTTGGAATTTGGAAATAGAAGATTTCAATGGAATTTCAGGTGCAGCTCCACTCTCGCCTTCCTTCAAATCCCCCCAACCTCCTTTTGTTTTGGTTTGCATATTGTTTTTGTACAAAAGGGATGTCAAGCACCAAAGAAAGGAAGCACCTCGGTAGAAACCCACTGAACATTACCGGAAACTAACAAGAGGCATTCCAGTTAAATTACATATCCTAGTAGTATAACTACACTACAAATTACACACTCCATATATGATTTCAACATTACAGGAAATCATACATTACAAAGTAAACCAACACATTTCACACAATGGAACATTAATTCAAAATTGTTATACAAAACCCATAAAAATAGCATAGTTATGCAAACATTAAAACAAATTCCAATCCAAATTAAATTAAAAACTGCTAAAAAGAAGGAAAGATGAAAGCAAACCTAGCAAGCTTGTAATCTCTCCGAGCAACACGATATGATTCAGCATGTGATTTTCCAAGAGACTTCAACTCTTCAATAACACATCTAATAAAAAAAAAAACACATACTCATTAAAAATTAATATAAGAAATTAACCAAAAACGCAGAAATAAAAAATTGAATAGTACTAAATACAATCAAAAGTAGAAATTACTTGGTAGTGAAGAGCTGAACAGAAGCACCAAGAGTGTTGGAGACAGTAGTTTCAGGAGAAAGATGATTAGAAACAAGGTGATGAACAAAGGTACCGTCGCATAGAACTTTGAATGGTTCTCGAAAACCAAAGCAAGCAGTGTAGAATCTGACGGTTTTTCTGTGACGCTTTTGCTTTTTGAATCTCATTGTTCAGGAGTTACAATTGAAGGAAGAAGAGTTTAGTAGGAGGAAGAATATTCAGAAGAGGAGTCTGGCTGATATCATTGCTAATTGGGGAGTTACTCACTGTACATCGATCACCTCTTCTATTAGGAATTGAATTTGTGTGAGCTTGTAATGAGGGTTGTGCCTGCTAGGTGTTTGTTGATATGTCTAAATGAAAAAATGACGGTGATGACTACTACACTACTACTTGTTGGCCACTGGCGGATCCAGGATTTCGGAGCAAGTGAGTCACGCTGAATTTGATGACCTGTAAAAGTACAAAAAAAAAAATTTTGAATCCATCATTTCGGAGCTTCGTGGCATCTTATCAAAAACCCAACGAGCTTTCTCTAAAAACCTAAAACTCACATACATGTAAAGCAAATTGTTATGAGAAAACCCATCATTTAAAAACCCAAATTTGACAACATGGGCATGAATTTGCTTGCCTTCTAAAATCCAATTATCAATGCGACAAGCTCTAACAAGAGCAGGAAACGTGAAATTGTTAGGCAAAACAGAGTCCTGCAACATTCGTAAGTACAAAATCAAGCATTCCCTATCTAAATATCATTGCAAACAAGTAAATAACCCCTGATTAAGGTATTGTATATAGAAGCATCTGGTTGGGGCATTTTATCAAACAGTTGGTTGGCATAAACCAAATCACCAGATTCCAACAAAGCACAAAACTTGATAGCTCTACCCATTACATCAAAGTATGAAACAATAAGTTGAATAACCAACTAATCAAGACTACAAAGTACCAATTTTACCAAATAAAATTGAATTCAATTCAACATTTCAACACCACAATGAACATATTGAACAACCTTGTCAAAGTACTGTCTACATTATGAAATTATAAAAGACTAAAATTATAATTAATTAAGTAATAACACAATAATGAACAATTTAATCAATCAAATGACTGAAATTATACATAATTAAAATTAAAAGTAAATAACAAATTAAATAGTACATAATTTAAATTTTAATACAATAATACCTTGGTCAGTTGCTCTGCTTCAATCGGTGGTCACTCACTCCCTCGGTCACTCCGGTCGGTGGCGGCGCGGCAGGTGCGCTGGTTCCTGGTTATCGTCGTAGATGGTGGCTGATGTTTACTGCAGTAGTGCTACGATATGAGAGAGACAGAGTTAGGGTTGTGTCGCTTCAGACTTTGAGTTTCGTTTGCTTTTGTTCGGTTGTCGCTTGAGACTTTTCATGGTTTTGCCTGGTTTATTTTCCTTTTTTTTTATTTTTTCAATTTGGCAATGTTGGGTGTGGCCCAAATGATTTAGGCCCGTTGTTTTATTTATACGTATTCTAAAACCAAGCTACTACGTATTACGAATTAAAACCCATAAAAATAGCATAGTTATGCAAACATTAAAACAAATTCCAATCCAAATCAATATCAATATCTTATAACTAATATATAAAGTTAAACTTTTAGTCAGGTCACGAAATAACGACACTTGGCATTCCAACTTTTCGTCAAGTGTCGCGCCACCTTGGATAGATTTAAATAGCCACGTGTTGCCATAGTATTTGAACTCATGACCTCATCTTTATTAAAGTTAAAATTTAACCATCACTCCAACACACAAATCTCATGATAGTAATGTTGTATTTAAAAGAGTTATGCATGTACATAGATTCAAAAATTTTAATTGTCAACTTATATGTGTATTTTGACAACAATATGATTATAAAATTAATTTCATTTCTTTCAATTACTCAACCTTTAGTATATTTTATATACTTATATTTAAGTCCGTAGTATTAAAATGTGTAACCCAAATTTAAATTAAGGTATTTTCTTTTAACCACGAAATTTGTTACTAGAAGAAATTCTAATGATATATGACCGAAAAAAGAAATCCCTTTAACAAGTAAAACAAATTGATACGATTTAACATTTACCTTAACCACGAAATATGTTACTTGAAGAAACATTTTTTGTGATAGATAGCTAGAAAAAATATCCCTTTAACAAGTAAAACAAATTGATATGATATAACATTTAGGTTACTTCATATTAAATAACAAATTAACAAATGGTCGATATTGTTTTTATAAAACCACCAATGTATTTTACTTTTTTTAATATAGTATTTTTATATACAAACAATGACCCAGGGCAGCGCCCGAGCCAAAAAACTAGTTAAATTAAAAACTGCTAAAAAGAAGGAAAGATGAAAAGCAAACCTAGCAAGCTTGTAATCTCTCCGAGCAACACGATATCATTCAGCATGTAATTTTCCAAGAGACTTCAACTCTTCAATAACATATCGGCCAATTGACCAGATTGGTAAATAAAAAAGACCCTTAGCGACAATTTGGTAAAAAAACTTACTTTGGCGACAATTTGGTAAAAAAAAATAACCTTAAGCGACAATTTGGTAAATAAAATAATCTCAGGCGACAATTAACCCAAAAAATACAAAATTTTCAATAAATTACTCGCGAATGCTTAATATAGTTCGTTTTTCTTGTTATTTAACCAACCCTTTTTTTTACGGAAATAACAATTTGAAGAAAAAAAAACGTTAAGTATCAATTTCCACTTAAGTTTCATACCTCTTATTAATGAATTTTTTTTAAAAAGGGGTTGGAAATAAAAAGGGATGACATGCAAATTCAAAATTTTAAATGGAAAAAATAAATTTAAGAACACAAAAACAAATTAAAATAGGATTTTTAAAGAGTTTGTCGGGAAAAAAAATAGATTTTTTGGTCTAAATGTCGCCGTAGTTTATTATTTTTACCAAATTGTCGCATATTGTTAGTTTTTTTTTACCAAGCTGTCACCGGAGTAAGTTTTTTTACCAAATTGTCGCCAGAGGTCTTTTTTATTTACCAATCTGGTCAATTGGCCATAACATATCTAATAAAAAAAATACTCATTAGTTAAACTTTTGTTAAACTTTCCGTTAGTAGGGCCTAGCCATACTCTTTGCCACCTCCCAGCCACCCCTTAGCCCCCCTCCCTATGTCGGCTGCTGAGAACTAGGAATGACAACGGATCGGATTCGGGTCGGATGGAGCTCCGCCCGCATCCATCCAAATTAACCATCCGCTCAATCGATCCACTTGTCACCCGCAAAACCCATCACCCGCATCCGATCCATCCGTCATCCGCGGATGAAATGGGTGGATCGGATGCTTAGCGGGTGATAATTATAATCCTACTCTAACTATAAAATCTAATACGTTATTATTTGAATAAATAAATAAATCAAACTTTTAGCCAATTAAATTCTTATTCCAAACTCTAGCAATAAAAATAATAATAAAATAATAATCATGAACTTACTTTTTTTTTTTTTTTACGAAATCATGAACTTATTTCGGTACTACATAATTGGAAATTGAGGGAGGTTTTATATTTTTAAAATAATAAGATTAAAGACTTTTTAGAAATATTTATTTTTTTAGAAATATACAGTACATACATAGTGTAGTATACTAGTATATAAGAAAATTGGATTTTTTTATATATATATATACGGATGGACTACGAATCAGGTGATGGATGAAACAGAGCTCCACCCGAATTCGATCCCAATCCGTCACCCGCCCTTCATCCATTTAATGCGGATTTTCGTCCATTTATTTATTTTGGGTGGATCGGATTTGCGGATATCCATTTAGAATTCTCATCCCTAATGGAAACCTCGAAAACTACCTTTTAACTACCAAATCACCGATTACCAGGCGCGCAACCTATTTGTGTGTTGAAGTATTGATTTTTTATCCAACATTTTTGTTCACACAATGTTACCATTACATTATGTGTTAAAAAAAAGATGAAAAAAATTTGTTACCATTACATTAACATGCCGCCTAACTCAACTAAACCCTGAAAATTCTTGTTCCCAGTAATCTAGAGTTCTAGACCACCCCTCAAATCCTCAATCTCTCTCCATTCCCCTCATCCTCTTCATTGCACAATCATCTTCTAAACCTGGAAAACAAAGAGAAATTCCAATTAAAAACATAGGATGATATTATCTCATCTCCCCAAACTTCAAACCCAATTTCTCCTCCCTCTAAAACCCAAAACCCCTAAACCCCATTTCAATCAATACCTCCTCCAATTTCGCCAATCCCCAATTTACTCTCTTTTCTCTTCATTATCCCCTGTTCTCCCTACCCAAAACCCTAAATCCCCAAATTTACTCCCACAACAATCAATTATTGATGATATTGATGATGATGAACAACCCCAGATTGAGATTTCTGTAGATAAGCTGTTTGTGCCCCCAGAAACTGACATTTCTTCATTAATATCAAAGGTTTCGGGTTCGGTTTCGGCTTCGAGTGCTCGAATTTTAAAGGGGTCTAACATTGTGCTTAGCAAGTATGCTAGTAATGCTCAAGTGATAAACGCTGAGTTTGTGAAGAGTAGTTCGAAAAATGAGGAGTGCCCTTCTGATGGGTTGCCTGAATTTGCCCTTGTTGGAAGGTCTAATGTGGGTAAATCTTCGCTTCTTAATTCCCTTGTTCGGAGAAAGAAGCTTGCCCTTACTTCTAAGAAGCCTGGTTAGTTTAATTTCTTAGCTTTTCTAAATTCATAGTTTCCTTAATTTCTTTAATTTATTGCACATTGATAAAGTATTTCGCGTGGATGTTAGCTAGCTTAGTTGGTTAAAGTCTCGGGGTGGTACCCAAGACCTCGAATTGAATCCCTGCTTTGAAAGTTAAAAATTTGTTTAAATTTGTATTGCATTGTTACTCTTATATGGTGAGAAGTAATATTATTGGAAGGGACTCAAAGAAGTACATAGTTGATGTTGTTGTTGCTTTTTATGAATTCAACTACGGAGTAATTCGATTGTTTGCTTCGTCTATGATTTATTGCAGAAATGATGAATAAATTGTTTTTGCATTGAGAACTTAGCAGGGATGTGTTGATTTTGGGTTTACTTTACTTGAATAATAGAATCTAATTTAGTCATTGAGTTCTTACCTTATCAATTCACTTGCTGGGTGAAAAAGTCTTGCTTTAACATTGTTAAGACCCAGTATTGGTGTGCCTAGTACCCTATTATATGTAATTTTCAATTTTCTTGGGTATATTTTGTGGGCAGCTTAATAAAAGTCTATGGTCGGACTGTCTGAATATTAGGCGATGGTGGTGATTCAATGGAAAATCGTTGCCCAGAGATAGCAGTGTATGTAGCTTTGTTGGTGGCAACTTAAATTCCATCAAGTGCACATCTTTATTGACTATAATACTATATAGCCACTTTTTCAATGCAGTTTAAAAATTAGTACTCTGTACTCTAAGTGTTTTATTGCTTCCTTATGTGTTTTTTTGTGGATGAAACATTCATGTGATTAATGAGCTCAGAGCCTCAAATGTCTAGTACTCGGGCCAGCAGCATGACCCAGGGCTTGTTATTTTTATTTCGAGTCTCCATCTGTAAGAATTCTTGTCTGGAGTAACTTTTCCCGTTTTCCGTACAATGGCTATCCTATTAACTCTCTTTTCTTCAAAACGAGCAAATTTTTTTACCCTAGCTAAAACAACAAGATTGATATGTGCAGATTTACTTGTATTATGCTTGCTCTCTAGTTTGTTCTACTTAAGTAAAAGTTAGATTTTGAATGTTTTCACCATTTGTTTTCTTAGACTTTAAAAGTTCATGTGATTCTAATGTTTCTGATCATCATTGTCTACAGGTAAGACTCAATTGATTAACCATTTTCGGATCAATGATAGCTGGTATCTGGTGGATTTGCCTGGATATGGGTATGTATTGTGTAAATGACTTTCTGGTGATAGTATCACATCGATCTGTATAGTTCGTGGTGGGATATGTGGTTATCACAATATCACATGTATGGCTGTTTGTCTGTCAATCAAGTTAGAAAATACAATTTGGGAGAATATATTTAAACTTATGGGGCTAGAACAGAGCAGGGGGGGGGGGGGGGGGGGGGAGGAACTTAGCTTTGTTTGGTCAATAAAAAAAAAATGTTCTACTCATGTCTACTTTATTATTGGACAAATTTAACTGCCTGCGTAATAAACCAATTCATATGTATAATCAATTTTGATGTTTCTAGTTTATTAGAAGTTTCTTGAGTTCAATTAAACTTTTGGGAATATCTTCCCAGCTCCACCTCAGTACTCTTGACATTTTCTACTGTAGATATGCTATCATTTATCTTTTCACTTTCATTCCTGGCATAAGCTATCAGTTTGTGCCCTTTCTTCAAGACAGCTTTCTCTTTCTAGGATTCCAATTTAATACTCAGACATGTCTTCAAATTGGTGTTCTGTGCTCTGCTGCCACCAATTATGCTGGTCAGTAAATCGCCATGCGGTGCTTTCTACGTTTTTAGGATTTTTATGCTTCTTCATATTCGATGATCATATACTTGTGTTTCTCTAGCTAGTCTGATGATCTCACAAAGTTTTACTAAGATAAAGATTCCAAAACCAATGAAAACTTCCGAACATAATCACAGATTCCAAATTGTTGGACATTTATTTTGTCCTGCCATTACCTGTCACCCTGTTTATAATGAAATCGTGGCAGTTAATTGTGCAAATTGGTTATCTAGTTTATGATTTGTGTATTTTGAACAGGTTTGCAGCTGCACCCGGGGAAGTCCGAATAGAGTGGGACAAGTTTACTAAGAACTACTTTCTTCAGAGATCAACCTTGGTTTCAGTATTCCTTCTCATTGATGCAAGCATTCCTGCCAAAAAGATTGATCTTGAATATGCGAGTTGGTTGGGTCAAAATAAGGTTGGTCTTCCTATCTCATACTTTAAATTAGAAAAGTAAAGATATTGTTTTTATTCTCTTGTAGCAGAAGATACTCCCACTTTTGGTGCTCTTATCTTTTCCTAAAATTCTCAAGGATATATTGTCATTGTTAGCTTTTCAAGAAAGATCTTCTCTCGCTCAATGTTAAGCTTGAGGCGCTGTAATCAATTCCCTCTGTTTCTATAGTTCTGTACTGTGTTTATTTTCTTCAAATGTCATTTTAGTTCCTTTAATATAAAAAGTAAGGAACATTGCATGTTATTGTTATCAACTTATCATATTTAGACAACTAGGTGATGTGTACAGGGCTGAGGCACCTGGATAGTATTGCTTCGACAAGCATTTAATTTCCCTGCCATGGTGATTTTAATAATTGTATAGATTAAATCTCAAGATAACTTACAGTGTCTTCATCCATTCCAGATTCCAATGACAATAGTGTTCACCAAATGTGACAAGAGGAAAAAGAAGAAAAATGGGGGTAAAAGGCCAGAAGAAAATGTACAAGATTTTCAAGAATTGATACGTGAGTTCTTTGAAGCAGCACCTCCTTGGATAATGACCAGCAGTGTCACCAATCAAGGCCGAGATGAAATATTGTTGCACATGGCACAATTACGGAACTATTGGCTGAAGCACTAAAAATTGAAGATGCATTGTCATTTCATCAATAGATTGTCATGGGTATAGTGTTGAAGTGTTGAAGTGTTGAGCCAGGATCTATGATGGTTGAAATTTGAAAGATTGTTTAAGCAGCATGGCTTGGATACATACAAAACTAAGTTCTTCCCCAAAATTGTTTCCTTCCAAATTATCACTCTGCGGTCACTTAATTTCTACCCAATGCATGGTCCATTTAGTTGATATGCTGTAACACACCTGCCTTTCCGTCCTATAACAGCATAAGCAACCATCTTTAACCAATTATAAAATTACATAGAAGTAGCTCTGATACCATAATACTCTGTAATTGCTAATCCTTTACACTTGTAATCTCTTGTTACACTCTTTTTTCTAGTAATCTCTTGTTACACTCTTTTTTCTAGTAATGTTGTCTCTTCGTGATATACGGAATATTCTTTATGAAGTTTTTATAGGTTACTAATTTTGCACTCTTGCCTTCATTGGGTAACTTTTAGAAGATACTCACATATTGTCATCTAGTTTGCTATCATTTTGTTGTGAATTGCAATGTGCTTGAGCATGCAGGTATTGCTATGAACAATGTGAAGTACCAACTACCAAGTACATTGTGTATGTTTTTTTTTTTTTTTTGGAGGGAAAGTACATTGTGTATGTAATAATTTCCATTATATTTCACACATGTTTTTTTATACTTTCTTCGTTTGTATTAAAATTTGTGAAATATTTCCTCTGTTTCTTTTTAGTTGTTACACTTTCCTATGTTAATTTAGAACAATAATTGGCAAAAAAAATAGAAAATAGAAGAATAAGAAGAAATATATATATAGGATGAACAGGAAGAAAGTTGTTTGATTTTGAATACAAAAAGTTACAAAAAGTGTTTGTTTACAAAATGATCTGAATAAGAAACTAGCGTAATATCGAATATTTATATTACATGGTTGTAACTGAATGTTTAACAAAATCCTAACAACTTTGCTAAATAACTAATTCTGTTGACGTGACGTTTGCTTGTAATTAACTTCTAACAACCAAAATTCCTCAATTTTTTGTGTCATTAATCTTATTACACTATGAATATAACTAATGTAAATACTTTTATTTAACACCACTTTGAAAAAAAAAATATGTATTTGAATTAAATAATAATTTTGTAACATAAAAAAACAATATAACATTTTTTATTATCTTCAATTTTCCTTTGAATGTATGATTTGCTTTTGATATATGGAAAATCGAAGATATATTATTAAAAAAAAAAGTAATATTTATCAACAATTATATTTTTGGCAAATATATATTATACCAATTGATAAGTTTTCAAAAATTAAAGTAATAATTATTTAACCCTTGTTTTATGTAAATCAAAATTACGAGTTTAAACTGTGATTACACTTAAAAACTATTTATTTAAAAATTATATTTACTTTTATCCAATGAATATATATATTTTTTTCACATTGAGTTTTTTTTTCATAGTTTTTTTATATTCATAATATACTTGAAGTGTACCTGTCTTATATTTGATCTATATTATTTTTGTTTTGAAAGAAGGTTTAATACGGAGTATTTATTTGTAAAATTAGAGTTATTACAATTGTAGAGAGTTAATATATATATAGTATAATAAATCTAGATTGCCACACATGTCAACTTATGAATTACACCATGTCTCTCCAACTTAAAACCAAGTAAACTAATTTCAATTGTTAGATTGAGCCACAACGGCGGGGGTGAGAATCGACCCCAAAAACTCTTGAAATCGGTAATAAACTCTTAACACTAACTAGTTGAGCACTTGAGCTATCCCCCACTCTTACGAAAAGTTGATTAAATAAGTTTAGATATAGTAAAAATTTGTACATGGGTATAAGTACACACAAAAAAAAAAAAAAAAAAAATGTTTTAGTTTTTTTTAAACAAGCTTTAATTTAAATAAGTTGAATTGAGCCAAAAAAATAAAAAATAAAAATAAAAAATTAATCAACAAAGTCCAAGTTTAAGTTTTACTGTATAAACCCAGTTAATATGCCATATTAACAAAGCTTGTTAATATGATGGCAATTTTGTAAATATGAGGAGTGGAATATATTATTTTATTATTTTTCTACTACCACCTGTAACCCAACAAAGCTTTCATCGTTAACGTTAAGGGGGCGTTTGGTTCACGAAATATAGGTATGAGGTATGAGTTTAGAATGACTAAAACCCATACCATATGTTTGGTTGACAAAAATATGAATTTCAAACCCATACCTCAAACCCATGAGGTATGGTGTTTAGAAACCTTGGGGGGGAGGTGGGTTTGGCTCATTCCATTCCCTTAGGTATCAAATAAAAGGAGAGAATAGTGAGATATTCCATTCCAGAATTAAACCAAACACATGGTATTAAATATCAAGTTTCAACCCGATACCACCTTAACCCCATTCCTGATTCCAACCCCATACCACTTTGTGAACCAAACGCCCCCTAAGTAAATGCCCAATTCAAGCTTTCATCCTCCATTGAAGATGCTCAAGCTTTCGTTCACCATTGAAGATGTCCAAGCTTTCATCCACCATTAAAGATGCTCAAACATGTCCACCGCCACCACTTTCCGGCGGCTTCGCCGCCGAAATAAACGAAAACCCTAACGATAAAGGGTGAAACAAAGGGCATGGTTAACCCCAAAGGGTAGACATTTGTCATCATCTTTGAGTTGTCCATTGCAGCCGCCAATTTCTCCATTAATGGTTTTAATTTGAGTGAAAAAGAAGTGGATATGGAGATGAGTAGATGACGGAATTAACGATGCAAATTAGCATCTAGTGAGGTAGTACTATTCTTGGTGGTGAATTTACTCTACTGTCCTTGTTACATAGATAAAAAAGACCACTATACCCCTATATTAACAATACATGTTAATATGCCATATTAAGGTATTTCCTCCTAATACTCTATGTTCATATTTAACTGTAACTATAATCGCATTGAAATTTTTAACAATAGGTCTAGGGTTTAAGCTGAAGAAAAAAAATGGTAAACAATTTTCTCTCTCTTACCTCATCAATGGCGGATTGAACTCAACATTTTCTGAGAAAATTGACAATTGTTCTCTGAATATAGTTTTGGTTTTGGTTTTGGTTTTGTAGGGAAAGGGAACGGGCAGTTTTGGTAAGAGGAGGAACAAGACTCACACTTTATGTGTGAGGTGTGGCCGTCGCAGTTTCCATCTTCAGAAGAGTCGTTGCTCTGGTTGTGGATTTCCTGCTGCTCGCAAGAGAAAGTGTTAGTTTCTCTTTCATCATGATTTTCATTTTGTTTGATTTTTTTGGGAGTGATTTTGAGCTATGATTTGGTGTCGAATTATGCTTAATTGTGCATGATTTTGTGGATTCTTTGATGCTTTTGTAATTGATTGTATGATTGATTAAGATTTGAGCTAATTTGGGTTGTTTGATGAGTATCACATTTAAGTGTTTTCCAAATTTTGGGACAATTTGATGAGTATCACATTTGAGAGTTACTCAATTCCCAAATTTTGGGACAAAATCACATTTGAGAGTTATCTGAATTTTGGGACAAATTGATGAGTATTCAAGTGATTATCCTATCCTGTATCCACTACTTAATTGTTAGGAGGTGGGACTGTGACAAAGAATGACATTTATGTATCACATTTGGGAACTATTGCTTTATTGTTCTCTGGAGCTGTTGGTTGAACCAATAGTGTTGTCACCGGAATGCGGAAGGATTGTCCAAGTTGGTTTGAGATGGTTTGTATGTGGTAATTCTATTTTCTCAATCGAGTGTTGCATTTTATTGAACTTGGACATCATGAGGAATTGAAGACATTATGCTCTTGTGCACCACTCAATTGTCGTGAGCTGTTGATTCTTTTTGTATCTGGAGCTGTCGAATAAACTGTAGCGTGTGTTGCCGGCTTCTTTGGATCGAATCTGTTCGTGTAATTCTATTTTCTCAGTTCTAAACCCTGGCATGTTGAACTTACGAACCACTTGGATAATGTTGGACCAAGTGAAAGAATTGTTCTATTGATCATGTTGAATTTATGGTCTTTACTATGCTTATTGGACCAAGAGAAATGTAGGTTTCATCAGCTTCGTGCTGTCATGTAGATGTAAATTTATGATTTGGAATATGAGGATGGCTTTGGATTAGGGTGGGTTGACTAATATATTTGTTCGGTTGCTTGTAGGATCTTAGCTGGGAAGATTTTAGTCCCCTGAAATTTGTTTGCTTATTCCTTTTGTTGAAATTAGTGATCAGTTTTCATCCACATCTAGACATCTATTTTGATATTTGGTGTCTCAACTTCAACCTCTGTTTTGCTATGTGTTCTCAACTTTGCCCCTTTTGTGTTGCATTGCAGATAACTGGAGTATAAAGGCAATCAGGAGAAAGACAACAGGAACTGGTAGGATGAGGTACCTTCGTAATGTCCCTAGGAGGTTCAAGACTGGTTTCAGAGAAGGTATTGTTTTCATCTTAGCCCCGAAAATTTCCCTATGATTATTTTGTTACATATTTCCTCCCAATGACTTGCTGATCTGTTTGTCAAACCAGGTACACAAGCAGCCCCAAGGAAGCAAGTCGCTGCTGCCTCATAACTTTGGTGTGTTTGAGATTTTGTTGGGTCGACATTTGTCTATGGTGGTGAATTTAGATTAGTACAAGCGTGGGATGGCCATGTTTGCATTTTTGCCGGAGATTTGCAGAATTTTTATTGGTAATGAGATGTTTGCAGTTCTGGGAAGTTTTCAGTTGCATTTAGCTAAATGACATCATTTTCCAATCCAAAGTTTCGATCTCAGTTTAGTGATAGTTTTTAGAATTAGAGTATATCTTTAACTGGAGAGATTTGTGATTGTAAGATCCATCTGTCTTCTATATATATAAGTTCAATTTTATTAATGTGTTCGGAGGTGCCTGATTAAGGGTTAGCATTCGAAGCCAAGTTCTTACATGAGCTTTAGCTTCTTTTCTTCTTCTCCTCTCTCTCTCTCTCTCTTTTTTTTTTTAATTCCTGGAAATTTTTGTAATTATGCGGAATAATTTCTGCGTTACATATATGAAAGTAAAAAAGAGGGTTTAATTTGCCTGAGCAATTAAGTGATATTGCTAAGACAGTTTCTTGCTAGGGTCTATTGTTATCCTTCATTTTGTTTTTGTTAGAATTTACATTTTCTTATCCAGAAAAGCACATGGAGAATGTTCAACCCAAATTGAGAAGTTACAACTAATTAACAGTTAAGGTGCATAAATGTCTGCTGGACAGATGATCATCGTCAATTTAGTTATATGACACTAATTACAGTGACCATCAAACCTGGACTCCCAAAGAGAGGGACTAGTAATATTTCTAGCAGGAAAAACAGATGACTTGAGCACATCGGTGAGCTCTGCTCATGGTTCTTGTATTGCAGAGGAGCATGTAAGTACAGCATCTGTGACTGATGTGAAGATATTCTCCTCTCCAATTAACTTGATTAACCCAGAAGAATGGAATTTGTCAACTACGAATTGCACTGGACTGCCTATTACAAGCTGTTGCAAACACGAAAACACAGAGATCATTAAGATTAGTTCAAACTAGAGCTTTGTGCATGGATCATTAATTTGAAGACATCAAATCAGAACTTTGTGCCGTGTTTGTGTGTATACCTTCACATTTTTCTTTTCAAGGGTCTTGTATAACTTTTCAAGGGCATGTGTGCCACTGGTATCAATATCTGCAACAGCTGCAACCAGTAAAAATACAAAAATTCTTCAGAAACTCCTTAATTGAAAGCCAGTATAACTGAAGTTATGGAACAAGATATTCTGAAGTTTTGCCAGATGTTTACATGACATATCAATTATAAGATGTTTGATTTCAGGGAGGTTCTTGTCTGCAAGCTGTTCCTCCTCCTCATTCAGCCACTTCATTATCCTGCATCAGTGGACTAGCTAGTTAATTGACCATAAAAAAGTGTTTAAAATGACTAAACCATGTTTATATGATGGCGGAATCAGTAGTTGTGTACCTGTCTCTGATATAGTTAGAGTTGGCGAAGTAGATTGCTGAGTCAACTTTGACAATTAGAATGCCTGGAACCATTCTTGCCTCAGAAAACTGATGAATGTTCTTATACTCAGAAGAGCCAGGAAGCTTTCCGAGTACTGTAGTTTGTGGGCGCGTCATCCTGAACATGATCTTGAAGATTGATAGGCAGACCTGATTACAGAATTTCTCTTACAGCTGAATAAATTTTCATTTGAGTGAATAAAAATTATTCTTGATGTATCAGTCTTACTGCTATTAGCAGGCCAATCTCCACTGAGTGAAAAATCACGCCGAAGAAGGCACCCATACAAGCAACAAAGTCAAACTTGTCAACTTTGCATATTCTTATGATCTCTTTGATGTCAATCAGACCAAGCACAGCAGAAATGATGATAGAAGAGAGTATGGCATTTGGGATATACTTGAACAAAGGCGTTATCACCATGAGAGTCAATAGTACTATGAAGCACATCACAATGTTGGAGGCTGCTGTCTTACAACCAGCCATATAATTTACTGCAGAGCGGGCAAACCCTCCTGCACGCGAGCAGAATTAGTTAAGTGCTCATTAAAACAAGGGATAAAGCTATAAGAGACAATGATCATAAGATACTGTAGGTAATAATGCAATACAGAATTTGTACCTGTTTATTTTATTACTGAACTGAGCTGATCAAAACTAAAAATTACGGTTTTTTTAGTTGGAAGAAATTCTAACCTGTGACAACATAGCTAGATGTTAAGGAGCCGACTACATTTGTGGCTCCTAGTGCTACCATTTCTTGGTTTCCATCAAGCTCATAGCCTCTTATATCTGCAAATGTTCTCCCAATTGCTAGTGCTTCCTACAGGAACAAAAACCAAAAGACATACTAATTTAATTGTGCAGTAAACTGATTTTGTGATTTTTATATGTAACATTTTCTGCATTCATAGGACTTAAGATAGTATATATATGTATAGGCTGATTGGAGATGCTTACAGCTAGCGCGATTACACCTACAATAGCACCAATTTTGAAGCCTTTGGCAAGATTGGTTCCAGAAAAATATATCTTGTCAACTGATGACGGGTTTACACCCTTGGGTATATGTCCTACCTGAAAAACAATGAATCAAATGGGTTGTTGTGTTTTCAGATAAATGTACAGAGATGAAGGAATTCGGGTGCTTAATATGATTAATTGGTTGGATCACTTACAATCTTAACACCATGCTTGTCAGCGCGACTGATGTATACAATGAATGTGGAGAGGATCAGAGAGACTAGCGGAGCAACTGCTGAAACCCAAAACAATTTCTTGTTCCTCTTTCCCTAAGTAAATGCCAATTACTTGTAAAATTGATCAAAAAGTATAATATGTGAATTATACAATAAACAACCTTAAGAGCCAAAGAAATCTTACAATGTATTTGGCAGCAAGAAGGAATGCCACAAATGATACTCCTAGAACGATTGTTCGCCAATCCCACTGTCAAAATGACCAAGAATCAGAGAAAATTAGCTCTATGAATGCACTGATAAATCATAAATGATAGCAAGAATTATAAAGAAGTTAATCCTATCAATTAGACTTACTCCATGTTCAACTACACTCCAAACTGAGTGCATAACAGAGACAATATCTGTCTTTTTAGTAAATTTCTTTATTCCTAGTAAGCCTTTAAGCTGCTGAAGGGCTATAACTATGGCGGCTCCAGCCATGAAACCAACAGTCGCAGCATGAGATAGATAATCCACTAAGAATCCCAACCTGAAACCGTAAGAAGAACAGGTCAATATAGTACTCCTTCCGGCCCTTAAAGATCATGCATGCATGATCAAGAGAACAAATGAATACCTTAAGAATCCTAGAGCAGCTTGAATGATGCCTGCAAAGAATGTAGCTGTGAATGCAAGACGTCGATAGTCATCAGCTTCTTTGACAGGATCAAACTCCTTCTGCAGCATAGTCCCCATAATCAGAGACACAACTGCCACAGGTCCAATAGCCAGCTCCCTTGAGCTTCCCATCACAGCATATATCAGAGGAGGAACAAAGCTGCTGTCTGCAGTACAGTATGCAAGATACCGCGATTATAACTTTTCTTTCTGATTAAGTTTTTCTACAGTATGATTAGCAACAGAAGGCAAGTAGAGAACTTACATAAACCATACTGAGGAGCTAAATTCGCGAGTTTTGCATATGCAATGTCCTGTTTATTACTCATCAAACAAGAAAAACTGTCAAAATTTATAGTACAAAACAAGAGTATCTTACAAAATTACAAGTCATTTTCTAGTGGAAAATTGATTCTACCTGAGGAACTTGCATGCTAGCAATAGTGATTCCTGAAAGGAGGTCACCTCGAAATTTCGAAAAGTTGTATGACTTTGCCCATCCAAGGATAGGGAAAACAGCTTGTAAGACTAGAATGAACTTCTTAAAATGAGACTGATCATCACCCTTTGAAGACTGAATTCGAGTACTCGAAAAAAAGGTTTCTTCAAAGCCATCCTTAAGTTCCTTGAAAAAGTTTTGTTTAGATTGTAATCCCTCTTTTTTCATGTTAGAATGTTTCTCCATTTGAGGATTTTCATTTGATGTAGACACACTTTTAGAGTCTTTTATGTCAAACTCACACATTATTTGAATTTAGAATACACAAAAAAGACTGTTAGATTAATTACATCAACACTTGAAGAAATCTAGGATTTTTATAAGAGAGGATGGAATTTGTAATACTAGTACTTAACTAGCCAATACAAAGTACACTTGTATATAAATAATCCTATTAGAGTCATCTCATGATTGGAGGCCCTCTATTAGAGGTAGAGACTAATTTTGTAGAAAAAAAAAGATAAGAGTGTATAATTTTTTTAAAATTAAAAAATATAGACGTCATGAATCTCAAAAGTTACGTAATTAATAAGAAAATTCACATTCGTTCATGAACATTTATTTTTATTATGTCATTAAAAATCCAGAAATGAGAAAATCTCTTGGATTCCAATCATCCCCACCCTCCACCCATGAATTAATGTTTCTTGTCATCATGTCATGGAATAAGCCAAACAATATATGCATGCAAAATATTTTATTTTATTTTTTTTAAAAAAAAAAAAACGTCTTTGGTCATTTATGAGTTTTTTTTATTTTATTTATTTTTTTTATAATTTTTTTCTTCTATATAACAGTTTCTTGTTTCAAGTTACACTAAGACCTTGTTCTTTTGAGTAGATTATTAATACTAAGTAGAGCAGTAGAGCAGTAGAGCATAATAAATTATAGCATATCAGAGAACAACAACTCAAAAGAACATGACCAGATGATCTAAAAATGCGTAAAAGCTTTTTGAAGGAAGTGTTATGAAATTTCACCGGAATTACTTTCTTACTCTTCTATCATATCTGTTGACCCTTATGAGGTTTTGATGATGATACTAAGAATTGAGCAAACTTCCTTTTAATAAGGATTTTCTAGTGTTGTGATGTTGGCAGGTTCAGTAAGCGTAGAGAGCTGAAGTAGGAACTAGAACAAAGGAACTTTGGAAGATCCATGAGGACAAGTAAAGAACAGAAGAAGAGTTCCAGCAATGGAACTTCCCGAAATTTCTCAACAGGAACTTCAAAACGGGTGTAACGACCTGGTTCTGGTGTAATGCTGGGGCAAGCCTCAACAATCAAGGATCAACACAAAGATCAAGATATCAACCGAATAAGATGGACTTCATAACCTATAGTTGTGTAAAAGATAAGTTTGTTTTCGTAGGATGATGTAAACATATAAATGATAGATATGCCTGGAACTTATTAGAAATCAGATAAAGCTTGGCAAACTAATTAATTCGTAAAAGATAATTATGAATTTTATAAAAAAGTACTTAATGGATTTTATCTTATAAAATCTGGTTTAACTTGGTTTTATCTTTTTTATAAAATCTTATCTTTAACAAAAACGAATTTGATAAAATTTGGTTTTTATAAAAACGAATTTACATCTGTTTGGATTCGGTTTTAAAGAAGATAAGATCAGATTTGTGTTTGATCTATCTTGTTTGCGAAAACCCTAGTTTGAGAAGCTGAGGAACTCCTATAAATATAGAAGTATTTCAGCTTAGCAAAGTGAGAGTTTTAAGCGTGAAAACCACTTAGTGCTTAAGAGTAAGTTTGCCAAAGGTTTAAGCTTTATCATTTTGATTTCGGGTTTCATGTGTAGCTTTCCATTTATGTGTTAGAGTGTGTCTTTGAGTTGTAATTGGTTTTGGGGTGAGATTGTGGATTCTCTTAAATTCACACAAGTGTATGAGTTTGAAATCTCGTAAAATTCGAGTGGTAGTTAGTCACCCCGAGTGTGTCTTGGGTTGCAAGTGGGAAAAAGGAACCTGAGTGTGTCTTAGGTCGAGAAAGGAACCTGAGTGTGTCTTGGGTCGAAAAAGGTGCCTGAGTTTGTCTTAGGTCTGATAGGATAGGTTCCTGTCAATCAGCAAGTGTCTTAAGAGGAACTTGCGAAGCAAAGGTCTGTGTAATAGGTTGTACTAGGAGAGTTGCCTATTATAGTGGAATTTGTTTATAAGTCCCAATAGGGCCGAGGTTTTACTTCCAGTTAGGCGCTGGATGGTTTCCTCGTAAACTTGCTGTGTGCTTAAGTTTTCTTTATGTTTTTATTGTTTATTTCCGCTTAAGTTCCGCGGTTGGAACCTACTACTATTCACCCCCCCTCTCGTAGTAGTTCATCTAAACTAACAATTGGTATCAGAGCAGGTTCTCACGAGATTACAAGCAACCTTGTAGAGTAAAGTTCCTGAAGAGATGAATGCACACGAGAAACTTGAAGAAGGGTATTCCACCCAGAGACCACCAATGTTCAATGGCAAGTTTTATTCATACTGGAAGAATAGAATGGAGATATTCATCAAAGCTGAAAATTACCAAGTATGGAGAGTCATTGAAAACGGTGACTTCGAGGTAACAAAAACCAATGCAAACAAAGAGGTAATCCCTAAACCACTAGCTGAATTTGATAAGGAAGATTATGAAAAATATGAGTTAAATGCTCAAGCAGTGAAAATCTTGCATTGTGGACTAGGACCTCATGAACACAATAGAATCATGGGTTGTAAGTCTGCAAAGCAGATTTGGGATTTACTACAAGTAACACATGAAGGAACGAATGAAGTTAAACGTTCCAAAATTGATTTACTAATGTCTAAATATGAAAGATTTGAAATGCTACACAAAGAATCCATTCAGGATATGTTCACTAGATTCACTAACATTGTCAATGAGTTAGAATCTTTAGGCAGGTCCATACCCATTGATGAACAGGTAAGGAAAGTCCTTAGAAGCCTTACTCAAGATGAGAGATGGAGATCCAAGGTCACTGCTCTGCAGGAATCCAAGGATTTCACCAAATTCAACCTTGAACAGCTCAATGGTTCCCTGCTTACTCATGAACTTCATCTTGGAGCAAATACTGAAAGTTCCAAGAATAAGAGCCTTGCTTTAAAGGCTTATGAATCAAGCAACTCTGAAAATGATGATATGGAGACTGCCATGCTTGTACGCAAGTTCAGGAGGATGCTAGGAAAAAGAGGAGAAAGGAATAGACGAGGACAGCCAAGTTCCAAAGAGTTCAAATGCTACAGATGCGGTTCCAAAGAACATCTTCTCAGAGACTGCCCAAATCCTAAGGAGGACGAGAAAGCCAACTACAAAGGCAAGGAACAAAACAAGTATTACAAACCATCATTCTCCAAGGAAGATGTGAGAAAAGCCATGATGGCTGCATGGGGAAACTCTAATTCAGAAGATGAAGGAGAAGGAGAATCCGTAGAGGGAACAGCCAACTTATGTCTAATGGCCAAAGCAGATGATGAAGCACGTCTGAAGGAACTTGAATCTGAGGTATGGTATGACTATCGACAACTCAAACATTTAAACAAAGGAAATCTTATGAACATTATTCTGGAACTTCAAGATGACTGTAAAGAACTAAACAGGTCGAAGTTCCAAACTGATAAAGCTTTAAATATTTACAAAGAACATAGTGAATGGGTAGATAATATGAAAACTGACATACAAACTAGATTCTTTGATTTATATGATAGAAATGTCCTTCTAAAAGAACAAGTTGAAAAACTGAAACATGATAATATTCTGTTGAATGTAGAGTTAGCTCAACTAAAACTTGGAATTGACACTCCTGACTCTGAAGTTCCTATTACAAGCCAACTTCCAAATTTTGAGAAATTAAAATCTGATTTGGAAGAAGTTAAAATAAAAAATCAAACCTTGGAGGAGGAACTTGTCAGAGCCAGGAGAGGCAAAGAAGTAATTAATAATGGAATTCCATCATGGATAGCTAACATCAATAACAAGAATAAAGAAGGACTAGGTTATAAGAAGAAGTCTAGGAGAAACAAGAAGTATGTGGATCTACCCAGTCAAAAACTATGTTACTATTGTGGTAGTACAGGACATCTTAAAGCTGCATGTCCTAAAAGAAATAAAGATACTCTTAAGAATACTGAGCATGCTGAACAGGTATGGTTGAAGAAATCTGAATCTTCTTCCAAAACAATGGAACCCAAGGAAACCTGGGTTCCAGAAATTAACGCTTAGTTTTCATGCAGGTTCCAGTGAGGGAGAACAACACTTGGTACCTCGACAGTGGTTGTTCTAAGCACATGACTGGAGACAAATCTAAATTTCTCTCACTGGATGCCTACTACGGTGGAACTGTGACCTTTGGTGATAATAAGAAAGGTGAAATCATTGCTATAGGTAAAGTAGGAAGGTCAAGTTCCAATGCTATTGAAAATGTCTTTTTAGTCGAGGGTCTTAAACACAACTTGTTAAGTATTTCTCAATTTTGTGATAGAGGTAACTCAGTTAGCTTTACTTCTAATTTTTGTAGAATCATTAACAATGACACTAACAACATTATCCTTGAAGGAACCAGAAAAGGGAACACATATATTGTGGATCTTAACGAAGTTCCAAGTAGTAGTTTAACTTGTCTTAGTGTCATTGAGAATGATCCCTTATTATGGCACAAACGATTTGGCCATGCTAGTTTTTCTTTGCTTGATAAACTTAGATCAAAAGAACTTGTGGAAGGACTTCCAACCATCAAGTTCCTAAAAGATAAAGTCTGCAGTGCATGTGTTAGAGGTAAGCAGACACGAATATCTTTCAAATCTAAGAATATGGTAAGCACCACAAAACCATTGGAACTTATCCATATGGATTTGTGTGGTCCTATAAGAATACAAAGCAGAAGTGGAAAAAGGTATGTGATGGTTATTGTAGATGATTTTTCCAGATATACCTGGGTTTTCTTTCTAGTAAGCAAGGATGATACGTTTGATCACTTTGTTGCTTTTGTGAAGAAAGAACAGAGAAGAACAGGTCATCAACTGATCCACCTAAGGTCAGATCATGGAATTGAGTTCGAAAACTCAAAATTTGATGAGTTTTGTGATGAACATGGGATGGACCACAACTTCTCTGCTCCCAGGACTCTACAACAAAATGGAGTAGTTGAACGGAAAAACAGAAGCTTGGAAGACATGGCAAGAACTATGCTGATTTCCAGTGGACTGCCTAGGAACTTCTGGGCAGAAGCAGTTAACACAGCGTGTTACATATTGAATAGAGTTTCTATTAGAGCAATAACCAACAAAACACCTTATGAACTAATTAAAGGAAGAAAACCAAATATTTCCTATTTAAGATCTTTTGGTTGCAGATGCTTTGTACACAATAATGGAAAGAGAAACTTGGGAAAGTTTGATGAAAGAAGTGATGAGGCTATATTCTTAGGATATGCCTCAAATAGTAAAGCTTACAGAGTTTATAATAAAAGAACAATGTGTGTTGAAGAGTCTGTACATATAATTTTTGATGAAACTGATTTTGTGATTGATGTACAGGATGATGATGATTTCGAGATAGGGTTAGTAAGAAGACATGACCCTGATGAGGAATCAACAATATCCATGAAGCAGCAAAACAAGAATCCAGTAGCTGAAAACCAAACTGCAACTGAAACAGAAGTTCCACAAGAGGAACATCCTGAGCCTGAGGATCCAGAACCTGAGAATCAGGTACCACTGAATCAAGAGACAGGAAACAATAATGCTGAACCTGAAAAGTTGTATCCAATCAAAGACTTTACCCCTAAACGTTGGAAACATCAAAAGTCTCATCCAGTGGATGTGATTATGAGTGACATAACCAAAGGAACTCAGACCAGGTCACAGCTAAGGAACTTCTGTGCATTTTTCTCGTTCCTATCTACGTTGGAACCAAAGAACTGTGATGAAGCCTTACAAGATGCTGATTGGATCATAGCCATGCAAGCTGAACTAGGAGAATTCGAGAGAAACAAAGTTTGGCACCTAGTTCCTAGACCGGAACACCAGAAGGTCATAGGTCTAAAGTGGGTGTTCAGAAACAAGCTTGATGAACATGGAATCATAGTAAGAAACAAGGCTAGACTGGTTGTCAAGGGGTACAATCAACAAGAAGGCATAGACTTTGATGAGACATTTGCTCCAGTTGCCAGGTTAGAAGCTATACGCATTCTTATTGCTTTTGCAGCTTTTATGGAGATTAAGTTGTTTCAGATGGACGTTAAATGTGCATTTTTAAATGGTCTATTAAAGGAGGACGTCTATGTGGAACAACCTCCTGGATTTGAAGATCCAGATTTCTCAAATCATGTCTATAAACTTGATAAAGCTCTCTATGGGCTAAAACAAGCACCAAGGGCATGGTATGAGAGGTTGTCCAAGTTCCTGTTAGATAATGATTTTAAAAGAGGCAAAATAGACAAAACCTTGTTTTTGAAATCTAAAGGAACTGACATTTTAGTTGTACAAATATATGTAGATGATATTATTTTTGGTGCAACTAATGAATTTTTGGTGAAGTATTTTGCTGACCTTATGAGTGGTGAGTTCGAGATGAGCATGATGGGTGAGCTAAACTTCTTTCTTGGATTGCAAATTAAGCAAACTGAGAAAGGAATAATGATTCACCAACAAAAGTATGTGAAGGAACTCATAAAGAAATATAAGATGGAAAGTTCCAAAACTATAAGAACACCTATGGGAACTAACGCCAGACTGGATGAAGACATAGTTGGAACTTGCATAGATCAGAAGATGTACAGAGGTATGATAGGTTCCTTATTATATCTAACTGCTAGTAGACCTGATATATCTTTCAGTGTAGGCTTATGTGCGAGGTTCCAAGCAAATCCAAAGGAATCTCATCTCAAGGCAGTTAAGAGGATACTTAGGTACCTCAAAGGAACTGATGATTTATGTCTTTACTATCCAAGGAATGAATCAATTGATTTAGTTGGATACACGGATGCTGACTATGCAGGTGATTTAGTGAATAGGAAGAGCACATCAGGTATGACTCAATTTCTTGGATCATGCTTAGTTTCTTGGGGTTCCAAGAAACAGAATACAGTTGCCTTGTCCACAGCAGAAGCTGAATATGTAGCTGCTGCAGCTTGTTGTTCACAAATGTTGTGGATAAAACAACAAATATGTGATTTTGGTTTAAAATTTGAATGTGTTCCAATTTATTGTGATAATACTAGTGCTATCTGTATTTCTAAAGATCCAGTACAACACTCTAAGGTTAAGCACATCCACATTAAACACCACTTCTTAAAAGATAATGTGGAAAAAGGCTATATTAAGTTGGAATTTTGTCCTACTAATAATCAAATTGCTGACATTCTAACTAAGCCTTTGAGCAGAGAGCGCTTTGAGAACATGAGACTGGAACTTGGGATGATCAAGCTGAATTGATTGCAACTGAAGTTCCTAGATAAGGCATTGTCAATTAACAAGATCAATTAGAAGAATAAAACATCTACCACAAATTTGGTGTGATAAACATAACGGGAATGTCACCGTTGGTAAACTCTTGGAGGTCAGTGCAAGTAACACTTATTTAAAACTGTACATACTATTCAAAGCAATGTAGACTTGTATGTGACTTGTTCCATAAATTATATTTTTGAAAAATCAATTTTTCTTTTCGAGAAGATTTATCTTCTGGAATTATCTTTTATTAAATATAGTGTGAAAAGATAAATTCTTGATTTGTAAAAATTCCATCCGGATTAGTTTTCAAAAACAAGATAAAATTCATTGTTCCTAAACTAAACCCTTCCTCTTCAATACACCGCTTCAAAAATTTACTCTCTTATAAATACTACCCAACCAACCCCATTAACTTACCATCACATCAATTAAACTCTAGAACTACCCTGACCATAAAATTTCTACAGCTAAACCACAAAAAAATTTCTACAGCTAAACCTCAACTAACCATGGCCGAAGAAAACCCTAAGAACCAAGAAGAGCTATCATCTCCCAGATCACCTAGCCCACAACCACTCAGCCAAGAAATTCCTGTTGTGCTACTTCAAACCACCTCAGAACCAAAAATTACCAAGCCAAAAGCCGTTGAGGACACTGCAACTTCCTCTACTGGAAGTTTACCCAATGTTCTTGATCGAATCGGGTTATGGAAGAAGAGGAAAGCCGAAAAAACGGAAAAGTCACTCGAAGATCAAATTCTTGAAATTGATATGATGGCGAGGGACGAGGAACCCGAGGAAGAGAAAGAACATTCTGAGGGGGAAGAAGATGAGAAGGCACTGGGAAAATTTGCTGACAGGTATGTTGTAGGCTATAGAATTGATGATGCATGGTGTAATAAGGTGAATTTTGAACTTCTAGATCTGCTTAAGTTCCAGGGTTGGGATTTCATGTTTACTGTTAAAGCTAAAAATTATTTGTATCCACTGGCTATGGATGAATTCTGTAAGGAATGTGAATTTGAGGATGGTGTGTGTTATAGCAAAATTAATGGTGTTGATGTTGAGTTTGATGCTGCTAGACTAGGGTCTATTCTGCAAGTTCCATGTGAGGGGTTTGATACTTACATGAAAGGGGCTGTGACTGTTAAGGTAGCAGGGCATACTAAAACTGAAATCATAAATTACTTAGGGGGTAAAAAGGGTGTTAGCGTGATGAATCACAATGATCTCTCTCCGTTGCACAAATTGCTGTTTAATTTGGTAAAGAAGTCCTTGGTTCCAAGGACTCAAAAGAAAAATGAATTGTGCTACTTAGATATGGCCCTAATCTTTTGCATGTCTAAAAAGATTAAAATTAATTTCCCAGCAATTATGATCCAACACTTAGAGCACTGCATAGAAAAGGAAATAAAGGTTGGATATGCTGCGATTCTTGCTTCTGTGTTTGAAGATTTAGGCGTGCAATTGAGGGATTTCTATGGGCATATGAGGGAGAAAGGAGAAAATGTGATCAATGAAACCACTCTGAGAGGTTTGAGTATTGCTGTAGTGAGGGGGAAGTGTGTGAGGTATGAAGCTGCTCAGAAAAAGAAAGAAAAGAACGAGGACTCACAGGTGAGAGTTCCTGTCAGGAAGAGCAGAAGGCTCTCTGGTGGAACTCAGGGTAGGACCAGTGCTGCTGATCCCTTGGAGTTGAGTGAAGGAGATGGAGGAGTTGATGAGCTAGTAGCTGATTTATCTAATAGGCTTATGCAGGTTGAAGGACAGCTCCTTGACTTGTCAGGGAAGATAAAGGCTATGGAGAGGACTGACGCTGCTCAGGCCAAGGAGTTCCACAAAGCCATCTCAAGCCTTGAAGCAAAAATGAAGAAAGCTCAAGAGGACAACAAAGCTGATCTTGAGAAAATTTTACAAGCGCTTGATGCTTGATCACCTATGCAGCCTACCCTAGCCATCCCCTAGCTTCATATTTTCTAATGGTTTTTGGAACAATGATCTGTTTTTATTTGGATGTTTTTGAACTTATTTGCTTTTGAATATTTTGGAACTTGGTCTGTAATATTTTAAAGTACTCTGGATGGTTGGTTTTGTTAAATATTATGGAACTTTGTCTATACTTGCTTGCATTGTTGAGAATAAACAGGAAAATTTGTGTGAAAGTACTAGCTTAAGAGAGCTAGCCAGCGCTGCTTCCAGCTTCCCACATTCGATGAATTGCCTGTGGGGCTGTGAGTAGATGAATAAAACTTTGAAAAGTCAAGTTTTTGATGATGCCAAAAGGGGGAAAAGCAGGAGCAAACTTGAAAGCTGAAGTTGTTCTAGTTCCAGTTGAGTAAGTAACAAAGGTTTCTCTTCTCTAAAAATTTTCTTTGCTTTCTGTTTGTTTTCTTTCTGTTACTTATGTTCTGTTTTGTTTCTTTGTTTTGCTTATATGAAAAAAAGGAAAAAATTGGAAAATGAAAAATTAACCTTCTGTTTCTTTACTTATCATCCTCAGAAGTTTGCTCAGTTTGTCATCATCAAAAAGGGGGAAATTGTTGACCCTTATGAGGTTTTGATGATGATACTAAGAATTGAGCAAACTTCCTTTTAATAAGGATTTTCTAGTGTTGTGATGTTGGCAGGTTCAGTAAGCGTAGAGAGCTGAAGTAGGAACTGGAACAAAGGAACTTTGGAAGATCCATGAGGACAAGTAAAGAACAGAAGAAGAGTTCCAGCAATGGAACTTCCCGAAGTTTCTCAACAGGAACTTCAAAACGGGTGTAACGACCTGGTTCTGGTGTAATGCTGGGGCAAGCCTCAACAATCAAGGATCAACACAAAGATCAAGATATCAACCGAAGAAGATGGACTTCATAACCTATAGTTGTGTAAAAGATAAGTTTGTTTTCGTAGGATGATGTAAACATATAAATGATAGATATGCCTGGAACTTATTAGAAATCAGATAAAGCTTGGCAAACTAATTAATTCGTAAAAGATAATTATGAATTTTATAAAAAAGTACTTAATGGATTTTATCTTATAAAATCTGGTTTAACTTGGTTTTATCTTTTTTATAAAATCTTATCTTTAACAAAAACGAATTTGATAAAATTTGGTTTTTATAAAAACGAATTTACATCTGTTTGGATTCGGTTTTAAAGAAGATAAGATCAGATTTGTGTTTGATCTATCTTGTTTGCGAAAACCCTAGTTTGAGAAGCTGAGGAACTCCTATAAATATAGAAGTATTTCAGCTTAGCAAAGTGAGAGTTTTAAGCGTGAAAACCACTTAGTGCTTAAGAGTAAGTTTGCCAAAGGTTTAAGCTTTATCATTTTGATTTCGGGTTTCATGTGTAGCTTTCCATTTATGTGTTAGAGTGTGTCTTTGAGTTGTAATTGGTTTTGGGGTGAGATTGTGGATTCTCTTAAATTCACACAAGTGTATGAGTTTGAAATCTCGTAAAATTCGAGTGGTAGTTAGTCACCCCGAGTGTGTCTTGGGTTGCAAGTGGGAAAAAGGAACCTGAGTGTGTCTTAGGTCGAGAAAGGAACCTGAGTGTGTCTTGGGTCGAAAAAGGTGCCTGAGTTTGTCTTAGGTCTGATAGGATAGGTTCCTGTCAATCAGCAAGTGTCTTAAGAGGAACTTGCGAAGCAAAGGTCTGTGTAATAGGTTGTACTAGGAGAGTTGCCTATTATAGTGGAATTTGTTTATAAGTCCCAATAGGGCCGAGGTTTTACTTCCAGTTAGGCGCTGGATGGTTTCCTCGTAAACTTGCTGTGTGCTTAAGTTTTCTTTATGTTTTTATTGTTTATTTCCGCTTAAGTTCCGCGGTTGGAACCTACTACTATTCACCCCCCCTCTCGTAGTAGTTCATCTAAACTAACAATATCTTTTCAAGTTAGTACGAATTTTGACACCAAACTTCACTTTTGGTTATTTATTTAACGAGTGCTATGTAATTCATCTGAAAGTAAGGATGATTGGGTTGATGTTCTTTATTAAGATCCTGCTAATTTATTCCCTATTAATAGAAAAAAAAAAATCCTTATTAGTGAAATTAAAGTTCATGATTAAGAGAGAGGTGTTAAAGTTGAAAAGCTTAGTAAGCTGTAAACCACTTGTGCTTATATCTTACGCTTCTACCGAATATGACAAGCTCAACAATTAATGCGTTATTCCCTTGGATTAAATAACAAATGTACACCGCTTACTATCTTATTATTGTGATTAGATTTATCCCAGTATATTACTCTCTCGGTATCTAAATATATTTATCACTTTGGATGGCCCAACTTTGGCCATAAGTATTGAGATTATGAAAATATACATTGTAATTAATAATCTAACAAAAATTTACATAACAATATTTGATTTTTATATACTAATAAATTAAAGTTAATATTTGAATAGTAAGTTTGATTGACGAACTTATTTAGATACAATAAGAGTATTTATATATATAATTCAAAGATGGTAAGTCTTATGGCACGCAACAAAAAATGGGCATGGAAATATTCTTTTGAACACCAAGGCCACAAGGCCCACAACAATTGTGATACCGCAACTCTTTCAACAACCCTTACAATACTCATTTCAAGTATTAATTGTAAGTTCAGACCTATCAACTAGTTATTAGATATCTAACCGTTATCAACTTTTTAATATTTGTAATCCGACATGCAAGCAACTTAGCACGCATCTTCTTCCCCTCTTGCCCTCAAAAAATTTATTACCTTTTTTTTTTCCTCGCATTACAATACGAAGACTTTACACAAAACTAATGTTAGTTGCCCTCCTACTCTATACTCACAGTCACTTTCATGATGTAATATGGAACATACATGTTACAAACCTTCAATTATCAGTATAGTACAATATTAGACACTTGCATTTTAAACAAACAATGCGGCCGAAAAAGAACTTTATAGTTATAGAGAAATTTAGATACTTGCATAGTTGCATTATAAATATATTGTAGTGTGTAAAAGTTCTACTTGTACTTTTTATAATGCAGTCAATTGTCAACCAACCATTTAAAGTCTCCTAGTAGACTATTAAGATTTATGAATGTTTTATTTCCACTTGAAATTAATGACTTCATATAATGATGAGTTGATAATCAATCCTCTAAGTCTACAACATGAGTATAAATACTAACTAGCTTTGTTGATAAAGATTCGAAAACTATACCTATAGTGCCTCGGAAATTTTTTTTATGCTTATGATCGCGTTATTATTGTCCATGGGTTTTAAACTTCCTAAGAAAATAAATTCATGTTGAAAATAAAGCCAATGATAGATGTTAGCACCGTGTAGTCCAGCAGCAACGTTGGTACCCCCTAACGTATAAGACCAATGATTAGAATATGTCATATGAATTTCGAAGTCTATGACGCGTAATTATTATTATTATTACTATTATTATTATAAAATATCAAAAAACTTACAAATTCAATCAATTTACAAGAAATAGGTGGGGAGCCGAGATACAGTATGGCCCCCACCCCTCTAGTTATAGCGAACCCGATTCTGCTGAAGATGTAAGCAGCTGCACGAGCACTAATATTCTGAGTCATAGCGAACCCCTGAACCCGCTTCAACAACGGCATCCTTGTCTAATTCACCCAACGAAGAAAAGGAGAACGGAAGAAAACCATAGCCAATAGCCCTGTAACGCGTCCTATACTTGTCCCGCTTTCGCTGAGCCGCCCCAGACACAACACGACCAGGAACGAAGTCAGACAACCCCGATTGTGTCAAAGGTGAAGACCCCGTTAAGTCAACACATACATCAAGGCCTCTACCCAGGAATAAAGCAACACCTGCTGGTCAAAGAGCCCCATCGTTCCCTTCAATCAACCCAACGTTAACCTCCTTTCAAGCAGAAATCCCAGACCGAAAACAAATATCAACAAGGGTGTCACGAACCACGTTGTGCCGATGTTTAATACCCACCATCCCAGCGCAAGACACTGCATGATCCCCATAAATATCCCTATAAGTATTATTATAATTATTATTAATTTGAGATGGCAATAATTGTAAGGAATATTTGCTTTGGAAGCTTGTCTTGGCAATAATTTGTGAAGATGTTGTACGGAGTACCATTCTGTTATTTGACTCAAAATAATAATAATACTTCGGAATATATAGCGATAGCAACAAGATTTGATTTAGGTTTTGTTTGTTTCAGTAATAATATATACTTGTCAATATCAACTTGAACTTAAATTTTCTTAATTAAACTTTTGAAAACTTATTGATTCTTGAAGAAATTGATTGGCCAATTGTAAATTGAATTGGGGTGATTGTCCTAATTATAATTATTAGTTGACTTTTATTTGATTTTCTTGGCAATTATCTAAAGATTCAAAACATGTTCACATTAAAACTAAGTATATGAAAAAGTCCTACTATCTTAAGCTTCAAGTTCAACCTTCAAATACTTTCTCATTAAAATGGCTTATAAGAATGGGCCATTAAATAAATAAAAAAATAAAATAAAAATAAATATAATAAATAAATAAATAAACCTTCATACATCATTATGCCTTGGAGGATTCTAACCTAAAACCAATTGTAAATGGTCGAGGTAGATAAATTGTCAATTTAGAGAGAATATTTTAGAGAGAATATAGGGTTTAGTGTTGTTTGGCTCTGATACCATGTCAATTTAGAGAGAATATTTTAGAGAGAATAGAGTGTGTTGTTCGTATTAGCGTATTCACAAGAATATATACAACCTATGAGTATATGGCCAACACCGGCCCACTAGCTATACATAGTATATGGTCCAACATAAATGTTGGATCTTAGATGTTAGTCATCGTTTATATGTTATGAATGAGATCAAACACATGGTGTTTTGTTATTTATGAAATGGACCTACTATCCACCATTATTTTGCTAAACCTTACTCATAATTTTAAGATTGTATAGTGATCTATAAAGTCAATACACTTAAATACTTCAAGGATATTGCGGAACATGTCCTAAGTAGTGTTTTGATTTGAACAAAATACAAGCCTATATCAAATAAGAATCTGACGACATACAAGTTCACCAACTCAAAACTTATGTAGTTGGTGGGTATATGTTAGTCTAACCCTTTGTTAATTCACGTGTGACTTTTCATAAACTAAGTCCCCTCTTAGTACATACTTGAAACATGCATGTCCACAACGTCTTAAGAACTGAAAAACAATCTATAGAGTGTTTCTCGAATTAAATGCCACTAGGCCACTATATAACGCAATTTGATCAATTGTTAACTAATTAATTTACAGAATTTATTCACTGTCCCATTCAATTTAACTTGGAACTCATTTAATTCATTACTTTAAAAGAAAGAAATAGAAAGAAGTAATGGAGCTCTTCAACTATGAAAATGCCTGCATGTACGAATTTTATTATGGCAGATGGATGAGCAGCTAATTAGTTAGTGATTGTTCCCCGGTTTATAGAAGTCGTCTATACATGGCGGTAATAAAAATGAATTTACAATATAATTTTATTTCCATTCTCATGTTTGCGTCATCTTCATATAAATTCATTAAATACAAATTAAGGTGGATTTATATTATTATAAGACGGGTTAAACTTATCCTAAAAATATTTAAATTGAACTAGCATTGTGCAAGTAAACATTGGCGAAATTAATTAATCAACCAGATCAGCAAAAAATTACTCATATAGGACCAATTAATATTACTGATAGCTAGTGAAATCCAAGTCAAAACTACTACGAGTAAATAGGTTAAGGATTTTCAATCAAAATTGAATACTGTACTGTGTAACATTATTGGGTTATAATATAAGTTTATACTTAACATAATAAATAATAGCCACTAAATCCTCTAATTGGCTGCAAATTTAACTTCATTTAAGTATATTTTATGCGAAAATTAGTTTTGACTTTTATTATTAACAATTGATTAGTCAATGCTAATTTTTGTGCTGTCCACTTTTAGCATAACATGCAATCACCGATGTAGTAATACGCAAATCTCAATGACTAAGCTCACTTAGTTATATCTTTGTAAGTAGAAAAAAAATATTCTTAATAACGAATTAATGATTTTATAATTACATAGAAAAAACCTTTAAGATTTCATTTTTAATTTTCTCCATACATGCAGTCTTCTAGCATTAAGGATAATGGCTTCATACCACCATGTTTGGCCTGTGAGTGTTACATTCTTACACATACCTTTCTTGTAATCATGTTAAAATAATTTTATTGTATGTTGTTCATTATTTTCTAACATTATGTTTTTGGACATGGGTTAAGCAGGAGTTTGAACTAGGATGGAGGGTAGTTGTAGGTTCCGTAATCGGATTCGTTGGAGCCGCAATGGGGAGCGCTGGTGGTGTTGGTGGTGGCGGTATCTATGTCCCAATGCTCACTCTAGTTCTTGGTTTTGATTCCAAGTCTGCAGCTGCTGTGTCTAAATGTAAGTTTCTTTTTCAACCTTTTTTAATGTTAATATGTTACATTGTTACATCATGTTATTGTGTAGCATAACGCGTGGTGCACATTGTTTGTTGGTACATATATTCATAATTTGAAAGGAAATTGTGTCAAACATTAGACTTCAACAAAAATGAGCAATATATATAAGTGGCATATATGCTAAAAAGTATAAAAAGAGGAATCATTTTGGATTTTTGGTTATATATTGAAAACTTTTCGTTTTACCTATTAATGTGAGATTCTGAGACGCATAATACTTACAGTTGCACCTAGAGCTGTCAAAAGTTGACCCGACCCGAAATACCGACCCTAACCCGACCCTAACCCTAACCCGTTTGAACCCGAAAAAAATGGTGACCCGAACCCGACCTAACCCGACCTGAAACCAACCCTAGACCCGAGTTGACCCGAGTATTTGAGACCCGAACCCGACCATGAACCGACCTAAAGAGGACCCGACCCGAATGTGACCCGTAAATTATTGACCTGAACCGATCCCGACTCGAACCCGAGAATGACCCAAACCCGATTTAACCCGTCAAAACCCGAATTCAACCCGACCTGAAACTAACCCGACCCGAGTTCAACCCGACCCGTTCCTTACCCGACTCGAATTTAAACCCGACCTGTTACAAACCCGACCCGAAATCAACTCGACTTGTTATTGACCCGACCCAAATTCAACCTGACTTGTTATTGACCCGACCCGAATTTAAACTCGACCTATTACTAACCCGAATTTTAGGATTTAGGAATTTTTAGGATAAAAAGAGTACTCCATATTGACTATTGAGTTTCAGGCTTTTTTTCAATTTATTAACATGGATTCCAATTATTAAACAAAAGTGGCCTTTCTCATCTTACTTGACTTATCTCTTACATAATCCTCGTTAAAGAAAAACTGAACTGGACAGCAGCCAAAAAAAAAAAAATTAAACAAAAAAATAAAAAATAAAAAAAAAACAAAAGTGGCCTTTTTTATTATTATTATTTTTTTAAAGGGAATTCAAATTTTATTATTCACATGTCTATTTAATATTTTTTTTTTTTTGGAAATTTTTTAAATTACGTAATTTAATTTGGAGTTTTAAATAAATTAAAAAAAATTAAAAAAATGTAACTGGACCCAATATGACCCGACCTGATATCAAACTTAAACCCTATTAATCCAATATTTGATACCCGAATACGAACTTGACCCGACTTGATTATTATAACACGAGAATAAAAAGACTTGAAAAGGACCAATCTAATTATAACTCGAAAATTTTTGACTTGAACCACACCCGAGACCGACTTGAAAATGACCCGACATGATTATAACCCGCAAATTATTGACTTACCAATTTGAACTCGAGAATGACCAGACAAGTTTAAATGACCCAACTTGATTGTAACCCGCAAATTATTAACTAAACTCGACTTGAACCCAAGAATGACCCGACTTGGAAATGACCAGATTATATCCCGCAAGTTTTTGACTTGAACCGAACCCGACCCGAACCCGAGAATGACCCGACTTAATTATAACCCACAAATTATTGACTTGAATAGAACCCGACTCAAACCCGATAATGACCCGACTTGATTATGACCCGCAAATTATTGACTTGAACCGAACCCGACTCAAACCCGATAATGACCCGACCTGATTATAACCCGAAAATAATTGACTTGAACCGAACCCGACTCGAACCCGAACACGACCCTAACTCATTTAAACCCGTAAAAACCCGAATTTAACCCGACTTGTTTTTCACCCGACCCGAATGTAACCCGACCTTTTATTGACCCGACCTAAACCCGACCCGAACCCGAAAAGATGTATGACCCGACGTGACCCGACTCAAGCATGACCCAACCCGAAACCCGACCCACATAGGTCCTGACATTAACCCGTATTGACCCGACCCGAGATGACCCGACCCACACAAACCCGACCCATTTACCCGAATTGACAGCTCTACTTGCACCTAACATAACCCACCTTAAAAGTCGTATCCTGTTGGGTTACACTTAACATCTAAGGTTGCAGGTATGATAATGGGTGCAGCGGGATCAACAGTATATTACAACATAAAGCAGAGGCATCCAACATTGGATATGCCCCTGATTGATTATGACCTTGCTCTGCTCTTTCAGCCCATGCTTTTGTTAGGAATCAGCATTGGAGTTGCCTTCAATATCGTCTTTGCTGATTGGATGATCACTTTTCTGTTTATCATTTTGTTTTTAGGTAATTTACCACATCTTTCTACAAGCATTTTAACAATAATTTATTAGTACGCATATAAAATATTTTGAATTAGTAATGTGACAACTATATGTACCTGAAATGTACAACTTCGTTCTGCCCCAAATTGGCCGGATATAGTAGTGTTGGCAAATGAATACTAGTTCAAATTATAGGAAAAACAACGATGTTTCTACTTTATGCTATTCCTAAGCAAAAGTTATTGGATTTTGATGGCAGTTACATCAACCAAAGCTATATTAAGAGGCATAGCTACATGGAAGAAAGAGACATTGATTAAGAAGGTACGAGTAATAATTATTGATTCTCAAGCATTACATATAATTCGTGTTAGAGCTAGAAACACATATGATGAGGGTTGGCAATCATTGCATACAGATTAACCAAACATATTTTTTGACTTTCAGGAAGCTAACAAGCTGCTGGAAAATAAACTCGAACAGTCGATACAGTTATCCTTGCAGATCTCATTGAAAGATGGAGATGCAGCAGCTGTTGAAACCACTCAGTTGCTCCAAAGTATGCTTCATTTTTGTAGGCCGTTAAACATATTCATCTTATTCATATAATGATTTATACTTGCATAATGTGGAACTCTGTAGATGGTTCTGCAGCTTCTGCAAGTGATTCTAAAGGACTCTCTGATGGTAATGCAGTTTCACAACAGTATGAGGTACGTTTATGATTAAAATATACTCCCCTTGTCCCCCTTTTCTTGCACCCTGGGTCCGCTTCATGTGAGAGTTTTATGAGTCACATGGTGCAAACAAAAGGGGACGGAGGGAGTGTATATATTCGCTGTTGGGACTAAGACGGTTAATGGCCTGAAGTAGATAGTTATTCCGAACCCAACTGGTTAGGAATGGGCTACCTAGCTTGGGGATAGGTTATAGGCCGAAGAGAATAAGACTCTTGATTATACTTCGTTAGTAGATTCATAGGGACATTGATTTTCTTCCAGGTTTCATTGTCAACAAATATACAGTGGGCAGAATTATGTTTGCTTGCTGTTGTTTGGATTGCTTTCTTTGTCCTTCAAATAACAAAGGTGAGTTCTTTTTCTATACAGATATACAGAGTAATCTAAGCTCTATGAAGTTGTTATTTGCACAGACTGTATAAAGAACATTAAGAAACGAAGGTAGTACTCATGTATAAAGTATTGAATGTGTCCAACTAAAGAGTATTAGAACTAATCAGACTACAAAAATTTAATCTGTTTATTTAACCATTTTCTAAGTTCAATATGGTAAGTTGCTAACTGCTGAAATCTTAACAATTTTTATGAAGACATATGTCAGGAAATGCTCTATGGAGTACTGGATACTTAACTTCTTGCAGGTATATAAAACCTCTCAAACTTCGTATCAACGGTTTTAAATTCTAGTCTTAGTGTAAACTCATCATTATGTAAAGTACGTACTCCCTCAATCCCTTTTTGTCTGCTCCATGACCCAATTGTTTGTGAGAGCCATATGGGGCAAAAAATAAGGAACAGACGGAGTATATGGTAGCTACATTTTACTATAGCCATTGAAAAGTCTTTCATACTTCTATACTATGTGACTTGATCTTTCAATATATTCAGGTACCAATCGCGTTGTCAGCTACTCTGTATCAAGCAATAGGCTTATACAGAGGAAAGAAAACGATTGCATCCAAGGGAAAAGATGTCACAAATTGGAGGGTGTCTCAGTTATCCCTATATTGTTGTTGTGGGATAGCAGCTGGTACGATAGTTGGCACGCTTGGATTAGGAGGAGGATTCATATTAACACCCTTGTTTCTTGAAATCGGAATCCCTCCTCAGGTATTCAGTCAACAAATATGTAAACTATATGCAATTTTATGTGTAAAAAAAGTGTGTAATTTCACTAATAATTTGGTTATTTGTAAGAGAAAATTGTGAAAATTAAAAACCTTTTAAGTGGTCGACTTTTTGAAAAATAACCTTTTGAGTGAAAACTTGTGAAAAATGACTTTTTAAGTTGCATTTTTTTTGTATAGGATACTTGGGTGACCTGCCGTGGTGGTCAATGCTTAAATACAGGATTTAAGTGGTCAAATGGCGTTGACTATCACGTGTTAGTCACGTGACTTATTTTTTTAAAAAAACACAAAAATCCCAAAATTTCGCTCCTTTCCCGGCCTAACTCTTTCATTTGTTAGGTCGGGGAAAGAGGGAAATTTGGGGTTTTTTTAAAAAAAAAATAAGTGCAACTTAAAAGGTCTTTTTTCACAAGTTTTCACTTAAAAGATCCTTTTTCAAAAGGTCGACCACTTAAAAGGTCATTTTTCACAATTTTCTCTATTTGTAATTGCAGGTGGCTAGTGCAACTTCAACTTTTTCAATGGCTTTTTCATCATCTATGTCAGTTGTACAATACTACCTTCTTAAGCGTTTCCCTGTTCCATATGGTAAGTTGATCTTAAAGTATACTTCGTAACATACACTATGTATTCGCCTGAATTCATCCAAACGTTCAAGTAAAAATTATTTGCTAAGTCTAGGAATATAGGACTATAAGGTATGTACTCTCTTTATGTACTTTAGTACATGAGTGTTTGAAGCATTATGTACCGCCTTTTCTTTTACACTTTCGCAGCTGCTTATCTAGCTTTGGTCGCCATTGCTGCTGCGCTAACAGGACAGCATGTGGTCAGCAAGCTAATAACATTAATGGGGAGAGCATCAATCATCATCTTTATTTTGGCTGCAACTATTTTACTTAGTGCATTCTGCTTAGGTATAACTTTGATTTCTTCTTCTTTGATCATGAGTAGTACTAGTGTAGGTGTTAACTTAAAAATGATTTTTTTATTTTTTACTTTAATTAATAAAGTATAAGTACTAGAATTTATTAATTCACTAAACTACAAATATTTATATGATACTTCAAAAAAAAAAAGTAGTTATATGATACTCGGATCGAACACATAACTTTGGTAAGGATTAAAAATTACTACGGGTTTCCATCCATACACTTAAATTATTGGATGATTTGGTCTAATTAATCATAGAAAACTCATTCAATTTTATTTTTGTTGCAAAAATTTAATATATTGTACTATAAATATAAACGACTAATAATCCTGCATACAAATTTTGAAGATTTTAAGCTTATCAACAAAATATTTTGGATCCACCCTTCTACATGTTGGTGGGTAGGAAAATTTAAACAATATTATTATTATTATTATTATTATTATTATTATTATTATTATTATTATTATTATTATTATTATTATTATTATTATTATTATTATTATTATTATTATTATTATTATTATTATTATTATTATTATTATTATTATTATTATTATTATGTACAAATGTACAATATGTTTTTTTTCCACAAGTAACAGAAAAACATGACAAAAAAAAGTTTATGTATTATTATGAAGCTTTTTTGTATTTTGTTTTAATGAAGGGCTAATTTTCTCCCATCCAATATTGTAGGAGGAATTGGAATTACTCATATGATTGAAAAGTTGGAGAATCATGAATATATGGGTTTTGAGAGCTTTTGTCTCTTAACAAATGGAGTATAGTTTGAAAGTTAGAACTCCCTTTTGGTATCTTACTATCTCAAATGCTTTAGTAAATTTTTTTATGGATGAAAATTTGCTACGCTTATAAATTTAGACCAAATTTTTGTAGCTGTCTTAATATATACTTGGTTGTTCCTATCCCCCCCCCCCCCCCCCTCCTCCCCGGCACAAGGTTTTTTAGGTAACCATCAGAAAGTAAGTAACATTTCGATAATTTTTTCTCATTAGAGAGAGTTAGAGTTGGCACGAGTCTTGTAAGCAAGCCTCATGCTCATCAAGGGGGTCATGCCTAGAGCCAGATAAAGTCATGTCCTATCAATAGTTATTATGTGCATCATGATACACCTAGGAATAGGTGCTTGGCGTCTATATTTTTGATAATTTAGTAAAAAAATTTAAACACTTTACAGAAAATAAACATACAATAAAATATATGAACACGTCACAAAAAACTTAACATGAACATGCAATTTTGTATGTTCATATTTTATAGAGTGATATTCATTTTTATGGGGTAAATGTTCAGTTTATATTACAAAACTATTGAATTATTACGAGTCAAATAAACTTCTTTCATAAATTGATGTTTATGTTATAGTGTTTTATTTGATATACTACAATTCAAATTTTGGATTGTACAGATTTTTTTACTAAATTTTCAAAAGTATAGACATATTACATTGCGATAATTCAGATTTTCTTACTAAATGTTCAAAATTTGCGATACTCATAACTTTTTACTAAATGTTCAAGTTTTACAATTGTTTAGATTTTTTTTTTTTTTTCTAAATGTTCAAGAATATAGGCGTGGTGCACATTAAAATTTGCGATATCCTATCACACTCAAGCCAATATTTCAAAAGCGAAGCCTAGTTAAGTCATGACCCGTATGCCATGCTGTGTTGGTTTGTGCCCACAAGCCCTTTGATTAAGCTAGTCAATATGCAGATTGACTTGTCGTCCTCATTTCAAGCCCGTGCTACTAAAAATATTGTCCATGCATGACCTATGACCACCGGCGTGCCTCTCATGTGCCATTCGGGACTAGTGGTAGGCTTTTACCAAATCAGGCCCATGCCCAGCTCTAGATAGAGTACGAAAACGGGCTAACAAGTGAGACATTCCTATATGGTGTTAGAATTGTGAATAATGAGAACGATTGATGTAGTGTAAACTTTTGTAAGATGTTGGATGTAGTAGTACAAGACAGTAAAAGCTTGACTTGGCAACTGATCCAGTTCGCCATTGGGCTACATAAAATCCAACATATCAACCACATCAACGATATTAGGCCTGCATTGTTTTTAATCTCAACATTGTTCTGAAGTAACACTTCCAAATTCTTCATGCTTCCTTTTTTTATTTTCACAAGAAAGACGACAAGTAATCATACTTTAATGATATTGATATAAGATAAATTGACAAACTCCAAAATTGCAAAATTTGTAAAATCATCTATATCGACTTTGTGATATTTAGAGATAGTATTGTTCTTCTTCGGTTGTTTAGGTAACATTCTAACTTCGTTCCTGAAATGTTGAAAAATATCTAATTATAACAAAATAAAAAGTCTGTTATTGTTAAATATTACTATGTATTAGATAATATACATGACTATTAATTTTATACCGCAAAATATCACAAAATTTGACGAGTCATAATGGGCCAAAGAGCATCTTATTTTGACAAGTGGTAATATCTTTAATTTTAGAGAATTGAAGGGTCTATGTGGTTAGTCCATGTGGACAACTTTAAGCCCGCACTTTTTACATGTTCTTTTACTACAATTTGTTTTTGTAAAAACCATAAATATGGAGAATTATTTTGCCCTACAACTGTACCAAAGCAACAATAGCAAGAAAAGAAAAAGGCCTAACCTTCTTTGGATCATTTGTCACCCTCAATAACAGCCCACATAACAACAAGCCAAGATAATCTTGTAGACAATGACTCATATGATCAAAATTCATTTGGAAAGAAGCATCAAAAAGAGGCTTTACCAATTTTTTTTTTTTTTTTTTTTCATATTAATCAATCAATCTTAAAATTCATTATCTTGCTTATATAAATTATTGAAGTCATCAATTGTATCCAGTGATAATATCTATGTTAGTGGTTGACGCACATGTGTAATCATTGGTCTTTTATGCTTACTTTTTTCGTAGCAGAATTACTTCCGTCTGAAATTAATAGTCGTGAAAACACTAAGAAAATGTTTTAGAATTTCGCTTTAAAAATTCAAAACGTGTTTGTGTGATGGGTTATATTATTAAGGAGTACGCATGTACCACTTTTGGATGTATATAAAAGAAATCTATTATCATGGTTTGTAATTTAATTTCTTAATGTGTTTAACTTCTAGGTATGTAATACCCTAGGGAAGATATATATATATATATATATATATATATATATATATGTAATTGATCATCATTACAATAAATAAATAAAGTTTTTATATTACAAATATGTAATTATTGAAGGTTGAGACAATATGACAGGTATGTAGTTCAAACGATCAAAATATTATTTGATTGAAAGGAAATATATCATGGCAATAAGAGAAAAGGAACCAATAAGAGAGGGAAGAAGTAGTGAAAGGGTATCTTTGACCGTGTAATTACATGCATATTGCATAAGCTTTATTTTGTGGTAGGTTATTTATGATTGAAGAAAAGGGACTAACAATGGCGGTCCCAAAAGAGTAGATTGAGTTGATTAAGTAAATATGAACAATGATGATTATTGAATTGTCATTTTCATGCATAAACATGCGTAAACAATAAAGCATTTTGCCCCAATTCGAGGAGTCTAGACCCTTGAGCTCTGGAAAAAGTTTAAACCAGGTGTGGAATTAAACTTCTTCAAACTTCTTCCTACCCTTGTACCGTGAGGTTAAAAGATTTTGCAAGGATTGGTTGACTTTGCAAGAGTACAACTTTTGATACGTATTGCGTTTATATTGTCATGTGCAATTTGATTATAAGATGTTGAGACAATATGACTATTATTTTTTGACAATGAAAGTAGGGAGGAATATAGTGTATATTGGGGAATTTAGGGTGGGAAGAGGATCAACAAGACAAGAAGCGTTAGTAAATGCAACAAATTTTCTATGTTTGCATGAAAGATATTTTGGAATGATTTAAGTTTGGTGTATGTCCTTACAAGTGCAATTGAGAGTTATCCCCCATGTGTTTGAGGACATAAAGCAAAGTAGAGAGGGGATCTAGTCTATCAAGAAGTTTAGAAAAAAGTTATTTGTACTTTTGTGCGATGTTGCATGTTTGTTATATTAGTGGTGAGCTTAGAGACAACAAAACGTTTTAAATTCGTGGTTTGATTTGGTGTATAAGAAAGCAAAATCCAAAACACATGAATAGTAATTTGATCATTATTTCACATGTAATTGAAACTTAAGCAAATAGTAGAACTAACAATTCCATATGTATTGAGTTAATTTTTTTATAAAAAATTTGGTGTCAAAAGGAGTATTATATAGAAATTTCCTCAACCACGCCCTACTCAAGCCTCTTCGGCATAACCCTAAGAGAGACGTTAGAATTAGGCTAGAAATATCTTAATAACCCTAATTGTGGACTTAGTGAATTCCCCCCCCCCCCCCACCCCACCCCCCTCTTTTAATTTCTTTTTATTTATATTTTCTTAAAACTTTGGTAATTGAAAAGGATAATTATTGTTTTCCAACAAAATTTGGAATGAAAAAGGGTGAATTTTATTTATTTGTTGGGATCAAAGATAGATAGAATTAATAATAAAAATTTTTTTAAAAAATCACAACACAGAGAGCCCCTAATTTTCTAATTTCAGAATGTAATGAAATTACAAATAAACTCAAAAATTTAGCTAATAGTAGAAATAAATAATGATAGGTATGTAATTATGTATAGCTTGCTCGTGTATTCATGTTTGTTTGGTCATTGTATAGGTTGCTTGCTTATCCTAGTTAAAGATAATGGCCAAGTTCTGGCACTTTCTTGTCCTCTCTAGATCATAGGTCAACATTTTAGAATATACATTCCCTTTTTCTTTTAAATGCAATACATTTTTTTGGCATGTATTTTAAGGAAAATATTAAGCAATATAAATAAACTACAAATTAATCAAAATTATTTGTACACACAATACCTAAACCTTAAATCTCTATTATTATTGTTCAAATTATTTTGAATAGTCGCTCATTTATTTATTCTAATCAACTTTTATATAAAAAATCTGTGAAAAAGATGTGTTACATTTAAAAGAAAACCAAGGAACAAAGTACGAGTACAAAATAATAATAATAATAATAACAAGGCTCAATCATTAATTTGGACATTGTTGATTAGGTAATTATTTCTTTGGACATAATAATCATCTCAATTTGATGTTGACTTCTACCAGTCAACTTTTGAGTTTCAAGCGAAGGTAGTATTTTATTCCATTTCCAATCAAAATTACTAGTCATTTAATTAAATTGTTATTATAGTAAAATAAATGATTAATTTTTTATTTCTAAAATATGTTGCAACTAACATACAGTATATATATAATGATATTATTGATTGAAAATGATTATTCAATAATAATCTATACTTAATCAAAAATAATTACCAAATTTCATTATTAGAATTGGACTTCATAACATGAAAAATAAATTAAAATATTTTATTAATATATGGTTTGTTTTTATTCTATGGAATTATCAATATCTTCATTGAACAGAATTAAGTGAGAAAAACAAAGATGTTGAACAAAATGCTGGGATCTTAATTTCCAAGTCATTGGGGGTTGTTATTAAAGTATACTTCGTATTATTTAATTCTAGAATAAAAGTTACAGAGTATTATTTGTTGCTGTTATTTCCACTTTTCAAAAAAAAAATTATGTTTAAACAATGATTGTCTTACAAACAAAATTTATAATAGAAGAATTATTTGAAGAGAGAGTATGTAATTGTCATATGTTTTTCTAAATATTCTTTGGTAAAATAGATTGAATTAATTTTTTTTTTTTTATTATTATTATTACAAGAAAATTGATGTTATACCATAAATAATTTTTATTTTTTTAAGAGATGTTAACATAAATGAGTTTTAAATTATTTTTAAAATTGTTTTCAAAAAAATTATTTTTAAAATTTTATTAGGGAAATTCGGATTACTTTTCAATGGAATGAGTTTTGGATAACCCATTTCTATATATGCAAAGAAAATTATCATAATCTGTTTTTCTAATTTTTTTTTTATCATTTTTTTTTTATTTTTTTTTGAGGGTAGGAAGATGAATGGTCCCATAATATATGGAACAATTAAACCGTTAAGGATAATCAATAACCAAAGGGACCACGATTATTTTTTTTTATTATTATTTTTTTTTATTTATAATAGAATTTCCAAAAATAAAAATAATATATGGCAAATCAAATTGAAATGGTCCTAAATTAAATTGTATTGTATGTGGACATATGCACCATGTATACCTACATTAGAGGGAGAAGGGTGGATTTGGGAATGCCTATCATTAGCTTGTGGATCATATACCCTTTCTTTCTTAGGACCACTCTTCGCCTACTTGGTATTTCTTGCTTCAATTTCCATATAAATTAATTAAGTCACTCCAACTTATATAAATTTTTTCCTTTTAAAAAATAAATAATAGATTAAATTGAATGTATCAATTATTAGCATATACTTGTAATTATTATGTAAAGTTTTATTGCATTGGCTTCAAACATCCTTCCAATTACGGCATTTTAATTGTTGATGCGACGTTGTAGGGGATCATTCATTTTATTTTGAGCTATATTCTACAATTTAAAACTTTATGAGAAAGGAAATTTTGAAGCTTTTTACAACTTCAAAATAAATTATGTGAAGATGGTTAAATTTTTTTTACATAGTCATTTTCTTTATTTATTCATGCCTCTAATTTAGTGAAGAGGACATGTACTCGAGCAATTTATATGTCCATGAGTTCATTTGAAAAAAGAGGTTAATATAAAAACACGGTATCAGAATGGCTTTTTAATTGCTGATGCGACGTGATAACTAAGAGAATTAAATGGCATTGAGAGAACTAATGTGTCCAATGAACTTGGCAAAATGACCTCGTAACTTCGCGATGATCAGGGGTGTTACGACACCACGAGAGTCTTCTACGTGTTAAATATGTGGTAGGTTGATCGTTTCTTATCAATCTCACCCTCATTCTTGGTTAGGAGTTATCGAAGTTGTCGTTTTCTACAAGTTATCTCCCCTTTCCTCCTTATATCATAAAAACAAAAGTTAGTTCTTTACTACTTGTTAAAGAACTAACTCAACCAAAAGTTTGAGACCTGAGAATATGTTTAATACTCTATCACGGCTCATAAATATACTGTAAATAAGTGTATATTAGGTCATGTTCATGTTGAGTTGAAAATTATATTAACTTCAAACTAATTTAAAGATTAATTAAGACTACCTTATAACTTGTGCATGGATACAATTTGACAACCAACAATTACTATCATAGATACAATATGCATTACCACCAACTACAATCCTTATTATTGGTCTTATAAAGTTATTATAAGACATTATACACATACATTATAAACTAACAACGTGATAATTAAATCTAAATGGACACACAATTACTCCGTAATGGTTATTAGTGTTTCTATCCATATATGGCGAATGGATATGGCCCTGTTTGGGAGAAAGCTGAAAGCTGAACCTGATTGAGTTAGCTGATTTTGACTAGCTGATTTTATTAACTGATTTGACTAACTTATTGTATTAACTGATTATATAAAAGTGTTTGGTAAATATCTGATAGCTTAAAAGTGATTGAGTATGTGAAATGACCAATAAGCTAATTGTGGGATAGGTAGTTTAGATAGGATTTTAAATTAAATGAGGTAATAAGTGTCATTTCACAATAATTAATAAATAAGCTAATTGAAAAAAATTCTAAAATGAGCTTTTTCAAAAAGAGCTTATTTAGTGGAATAAGCTCTTTCAATAAGCTTACTACCAAACACTTGTATTAGCTTGTTTGTCCAGTCAATCAGCTAAAATTAGTCAAATAAGCCAATTAGCCCCAATAAGCTTACTATCAAACAGGGCTTATGTAATTCTACCTCTCATAGTTTAAGCTCTCAAAAGCACTAGATACGAATGAAGGACAAGAAAAAGGCAAAGACATGAGTCCCTAAAGTGGGGTTCAACTTTAAAGGTAGCTTCATATGATTATGGGCCTAAGGGAGCCTAGTCCTATTTACCATACTATTCCATGTGACTTAAAAAGTTCAGGTACATGATACAATGATACAAAGAATATGAGAGATTCATGATTTTACAAATTATTCGTCATATCATTATTAAGTATTAGATTAGTAAATCGTTATTATTGCTACTCATGTGCTTAATCTAATCTAATTACCTAATTAAGGGGAAGCCTTTACTAGACAAAATCAATTATTAGGGTGATTAGATTGTGGTGGTGCCAACTTCCACTCATATGACATCAAGTATTGATTTTGACATCTTTTGCTCACAATCAAATTTGTCTTGAAACATAATACATCATTTCGTGTTTAAGGACAATGTTCATTTAATTTGTAATATAATGGTGTGGAGTATAAGCTCCAATATCTCTATCATGCATTTTGAAACATGCATAGGACAAGAAGTACAAATATTCAAGATCACATATTACAAACTTTATATATCGTGTACCTGGTACATACATTCCAAAGTATGAGATACGTTAAAATTTTATTGCAATAATTGGGTATGAGTAATATAACTATCTATCTATCAAAGATACAAATATATATTTCATGTCATAAAGATTTATTCGTAAAGTGATTCAATAACCTACAAATTGTATGTACTATTTATCATGTTTATATATTTATTATTGAAATTATTTTTATATAAACACACTTTTATATATATATATTTTGAACACTTGATCACGAAAACACATATGGTTACGCCAACTAAACTCTTACACTGTACAGAATTATTAGGTAAAAGTTAAATTAGTTTTATGTTGGTTAAAAGGGACCCTACCTTTAGATTACAAGAAGTCCCCTTTAATTCATCCTCATCATTGTATTACAAGTAGTAATATGGCACTATTAACACAAATTTTGGCACAACTCTAATTAAAAGATTTACTATCAAATAAATTCATTTGTCATGTCTCATGTGATATTCTTTACCTCAAAATCTATGATGAAAAATACAAGTGGGAAAAAAAAATAAGAAAGTTAATTGGTCCAACTAAAATAAAAATGGCCAACCACGATATGATGGACCCACCTAATAATATATTGTACTACTCTTGCAGCCTTGCCTTAAATGGGATCTCTCAGAACTCAGAAGGCCAAGAAGGAGCCTTTAATGTTAACCCCTCTCACATTGATTTTCTCTCTCCCTTGACTTTTTATTGAGTTTAGTCAAGGCTTTATTTTAAGTTTAGATTCTTTGGGAATATATGTTCTTTGTGTTGTTCTATTCACACATACTTATGGTCGGAATTATCCCCACCTTTTCATTCACATATCTTAAATATCTCAAACCAAACCTTACTTTCATACTCTTCCTAGCTAGCTAACGTTTTGTGTCATACTCTTTCTTGGTTGTCATTGAAGAAGCTACAATTGTCAATATTTTGTTAGTTATTAGGACTTGTCAATCTCGAGCTAAAGGTACTACGTACATAAATAATATTTAACTGTTCTATGGAAGAAAACATCTTGCACTTGGATCGTAGTGGTGATTAGTTAGTGGAAGGGGTTAATCCACGGTTAACGTTTGGACCATGATTAGCTTAGACTAGGCGACGCGATCTAATTAATTTGTTATTGGCTATGCCTTTGGAGTTAGGCCCTACATGTATAAATGAAAATTTAAGACTTGACATGATCAATTTGATCTTGATTTTTAATATATATAACTATTGCAGACAAAGTAGAGAGTCCAATTTGTAATGTATGAAATTTGACCAAGTAAATTATTTAATCAATCTACGTTTGACTGTATAAGTTTTATCTTAAAAGTTGGTCCACCTATAAAATGAATTGGTCCCACTTGGGCCAGGACGACGGTCACCTTAGGTCACTAGCTCTTCCAATTTTATTGCTTGTCATGATAGTACACAACTGGCATAGGATCGAGTTACTTGCACTGAAATAAATTTGATAGTTGAATTCCTTAAGATTCTCCTTACATTTCCTTTGGTAGCCTATCATAAATAACAATTATAGTAATAAATTAAATGTAGTTTAACAAGCAAGTAACATCCTAATGTACATAGACAACATAGTAATTCAATCTCATCCCTCCAAACTTTTGCTTTTTGTATAAATGTTCATTGCCATACAATACCACCGTACCTCAAATGGTAGGTAATGGATGGTATTAAAATTTGGAAAGAAAAAATGAGAATTTAGTGTGAACTAACATTACAATGAAAGTAATTAAGCATCGTTATTTCTTACAGATTCGATCATATACTACGTATAAAATTGTTCCCACTTTCAGCATTTATTATCATCAATTAAATAAGTCGTTAGATTATTTTAAAGGTTGTCATTTATGCCACGTAAGCGAGCGAAAAGCATATATAGTATTCCACTTGTACTGTCAGCAAGTTGCAAATCAAACTATAGTGCTGATTCATATCACTATATCAGCTCAAATAAATAAAATAAATAAATAAATATAGGTAGTAACTACTAAAGATATTTGAGCTTCTGGAATTTAAACATTTTGAATGTATATCTATATCTATATCTATACTTATATATTAAAAAGCGTTATTAAAACAGAATATGTTCCACGTGTCACCTTTTTCAAGTTCGACATGTCAACAATTTGCGCCACATGTCATTATACACTTTCACATGCATGTATTAGGTTTGCATCTAAAAAATGCTTATAACAAAACTGGAACTCAAAACCAACTTAGATAAGTTAATTTCTGTCTTATTATACTATTTGTTTCCATTATGTAATTATTAAGTTTGAAAGCTAAAAAATGTTTATAACAAGACTTAAACTCAAAACCAATAAATCTTACTATCTAAACAGTCGAATTCGATTAGCAAATTAAACAAGTACAAACTAGTAACCCGAGGCATCGCCCAAGCCACACACTAGTTATAAATTAATACATGTTTGATTCTCCAATCTACTTGCTTCGCATTCTTTTTTTTAACACAAACAGAAGAAATTATATTAAGAGGCTAATGCCTTAAGTTAATTACATCAAGCATCACATCCTTTTAACAAAAAAAATTGGATGCTTGCCAAAATACTGCCTAAACTATAGGCTAAATCGATATAATTGTTGTACATAACCCACCAAGAGTACATAACCCACCAGGAGTACTTAACTATACATTTTAGTAACCCAAAAGAAATCACCATCTTACCCAAAAGTCATACAAATCCCTACATCTGAAGAACTACACTGACATGGCTGCTGAAGTCTCTGATGCAGCAGCAGCAACATTCTGTAGAGCACTAGTAACATAGAGAAGGTCAGCTTCATAGATTGAACGCACACACTCTGGAACAAGATAATGAGTTTTGTAACCCACTGCCATTTCCTTGCCAAAAACAGCTAGCTTATGAGCTAATTCATTTTGTTCCCTGGGAACATGAGTAATGATGACTGACTCAAACTTCCCCATAACTGCAGCCACATCACAAACAGCAGCCGCAAGTTCATGGTGGGGATTTGGTCCTGTTGTCAGCAACATAGTCTTTAAAGACTGAGCATCTGTTTCTACCTCAACTTTCTTGATCATTAAATCATCAGCAATTGAGAGGCCATCATTAAGAGCATATAATTCCGCTGCTAGAGGAGAGACAGCAGAGTACTTACAGGAAAAACCCACATACCAAGTACCATCATATCTCCTTAGAACACCACCACCCGAAGATATAGCTGAATTCATCCACGCTCCATCAGTATTGATCTTGATGTATCCCTCCTTAGGAGCTTCCCACCTCATACTTGAAGAACTTCCAATCTTTGCCTTACCTTTGGTCTTGCTGTCATCTACCTGAGCAATGTGAAAAGTGAATTGAAAATCTAACAAAAATTTAGTAAACAAAGAAAATGAACTAATAGTCTTATTTTCAAAGACCATATCATTTCTTTGCAACCAAATATGCCATAAAGCAGTGACAAAAACAATCTTCCATTTCATATCCAAGCTCAAATTATAATTTAACCAAACTTTCCAACTCCCATTCTTGAAAATATTGAAATCAAAATTCTTTGGCTTATATACTCTTGCAAATATATCATTCCAAAGAATAGAGGAAGTAAAACAATCCCTAAAGAGATGAATGTGAGTTTCATTGTAAAGATTACATCTAGAGCAAAGGGGAGATATTAAAGGCATATAAGAAGAAATAGTGTCAGCTACTGGCAAAATAGAATGAGCACAATTCCAAGCTAACATTCTATATTTAAAAGGAGCATGTATTTTCCACATTGATTTCCATGAGTGGATATGTTGTGAAACTGTGCAAGAATCCCTTAGCAAAAAATGATAAGCAGATTTGATAGTAAAAATTCCACTCTTGCTAAGATCCCAAGTAATAAAATCATCTAGATCATGAATTTTAGAAAAAGGAGTAGCTTTTATTTTAGGAATAATATCAGGTGGCAAAAGATGTTCAATATCATTTAAATACCAAGACCCATTCTTAATTATATGAGCAACACTCCAATGTCCCTTAGAATTAGGAACTCCACATCCATTATGGTATACAAAGGGGCATTACCTACCCAATGATGAAACCATAAGGAAGTGGTTTTCCCATTCCCAATTCCAACTCTTAAACCTGATGCTAACAACTCTCTCCCCTTTAAAATGTCTTTCCAAATTTGAGATTGTGAAGGGTTAGCATGACAGTAAAAAAAGGGCACTATGTTTTAAATATTTTTCGTTGAAAATCCTAACCCAAAGTTTTGAAGGATTAGTTAACATAGTCCACCCAAGTTTTGCCATAAAAGCAATATTCCACAATTTAAGTTTTCGAATCCCCAAACCCCCAATTTCCATAGGCTTAGTGACTTGATTCCACCCTAAGCTAGTAGAGTACTTAGTTCTATCAACTTTGTTCCACAAAAATTTCCTGCAATGCCTTTCTAAATCATCACAAATTGAGGCAGGTAAAAGACTTGTTTGCATAAGATAAATAGGGAAAGAAGATAAAACTGACTTAACAAGTGTGCACCTCCCTGCTAAATTAAGCAACTTAGACTACCATCCCTTAATCCTGTCAAAAGTTTTATCAAGAAGGCCAAAATAATCACTTTTTTTAAGTTTATTAGGATTAATCTGAACTCCAAGATATTTTCCAAAAGAAGTAGAAACTGTAAAATTGAATTCCTGTGTTAGATCTTTCCTAATATTATGACACATTTTTTTTTGGAAAAATGACAGAAGATTTGCCCTGATTCACTCTAAGACCATAAATGCTACCAAAATCATCTAAGACCTCCATGATTGTTTTTATATTGGACTTAGATGATTGTCCAAACATAAAAACATCATCAGCATAAAAAATATGTGAAAGATGAATAGAACTTGTTACCTTGATTGGTTTCCAATGTTTTTGTTGCACTTTCTCTTCAATCATCAAAGATAAACGCTCAAGACAAAGAACAAAAATGTATGAAGACATAGGATCACCTTGTCGTATTCCTCTAGATGGTGTGAATTCAGGAGTTATTTCACCATTCCATAAAACAGAAATTTATGGAGTAGTAATACAAAACATGATGAGCTTGACAAAATTAGGAGGGAAGTTAAAACCAATTAGAGTTTCCTCTATGAAATTCCACTCCAAACTATCATATGCCTTAGTTAGATCCAACTTCAAAGCCATAATATTTTTTCCTTTTTTTGCTTTATTAAAAACATGAGCCATCTCCTTAATAATAATAACATTATCCTCTATACCTCTTCCCTGTATGAAACTCGATTGCAAAGGGCTAATTAAAATATTAAGGAAGGATTTAAGTTGTGAAGAAATAATCTTAGTGATTAATTTATACATGGTATTACATAACCCTATTGGTCTAAACTGAGATAGATTAACAGGATTTTCAAATTTTGGAATCAAAGATATGTATGATCTATTAATCTCCGAACTGAAAGCACTATTAATGAAACTATCTTTACAAAATTTATGCAAAATTGGACCTAAGTAATCCCAAAAGGCTTGAAAAAATCTAGGTTGTATACCATCCGGACCAGGGCATTTTAAAGGTTCCATACTAAATAAACTAGCTTTAACCTCTTCAAAAGAAGGTGAATAATTAGCCAAAGCAGAACATTGAATATCAGAAAGCTTATTATGAGGATTAAAAGATCCTGATCCACCTCTATTAATAAGTTTTGATTGAAAAACATCCCTAAAAAAATTCATTGCCATATTCTTTAAAACACTATCTTCACTAACCCAATTCAAATCCGAATCTTGAAGACTAAGAATCCTACCTCTAGTCTTTTTAATTTTGGCGATTATATGGAAATATTTAGTATTCATATCCCCATATTTTCTCCAATTCAATCCAGCTTTTTGAGCCCATATAATTCTCTCCTTCTTATAAATATCCTTTAATTCCAATAATAAATCTTTTTCCAAATTAATAAGATAATTCGAATGCTTATTAGATAAAAATCTCTGTATACCCCCTATTCTAGCTAACAACCTATCTTTTTTATATTTTAGATTACCAAAAACGTTGTGATTCCAAAATTTGATATTATCATGAAAATTATTCAAGCCTAAAATATAATCATCACACGGCTCTTTCCATTGAGTAACAAAAAAATTGGCAAAATCAGGATGATCCAACCAAACCTCTTTACACCTTAACGGAAATTGACCACTTATTCTAGGATTTGTACAATCAATTAAAATAGGAGCATGATCCGAGTAAGTAAAAGGAAGATGATGTACCTTTGTGTGTGGAAACTGTTCCAACCAAGCATCATTGCCTAAAGCCCGATCCAATCTTTGCTTAATCAAAGTAGCACCTTGCCTTGCATTGCTCCAAGTAAAGGGGTTACCATTATAACCCATATCCATGAAACCAGCAGCATTAGTAAAATTGTTGAAATCCCTGCATTGAGCATGTCGAAAAATACGACCACCAAACTTATCATTCTGAGAAGTTACTTCATTAAGATCGCCAAACAATAACCATGGAGCATTAGGAGGTGGAAGATTATCTTGCATGTCTCGCCACATTGTATGACGCTCTTTCTTAGTTGAAGGAGCATACACACCAGTAACAATTGCCTCAGAGTTGGTGTTTTTGAAATGAAAAAGCGCATGAAAGAAATTATCAGAATCCTTATAATCAGCTAGATCAACCAAATTCTTCCATAAAACCCATATACCACCTCTCTTATCATTATCCTCGACCGCCTTAAAGTCATGAAAGCCCAATTGAAGCATTACTTGTCTTGCTCGGAATTCATCTGTCTTTGTTTCCAAAAAAACAAAAACAGTAGGCTTATGAATGTTAATCAAATGCCTTGCATGAGGAATAAATTCATCCCTAGTAGCCCCACGAACATTCCACAGAATAAACTTCATTCTTAAATTCGGCAAACGACGCTGCAAATTAACTGAAGGGCGATCAGTTGGAGTTGGATTTGGAGGTAGGTAGAATTCCTCCCAATCCCTCCAATACTCGTCCATCCCTATCGGAAGTACATCCTCCAATGACAGAGGTGTCAATTGAGCCACAATTTCCCTCGGGCCTTGAAGAAACCTGTAATATCGAATTTGTACTTGCATCCCCAGCACTGCCTCCTGTGAGATGAACATTGCGGTATGGTGTTTTTCCATGTTTTGACCTCGAGTTTCTAATCGCAAGTGAAAAACTGGAATTCTTCTTGGAATTTGGAAGGGATAGGTACGATCCTTTTCCGAGAATTGACAGTGCTTCCTGCTTTCTCTTCAATGCATCCAGAAGCCGGACAGCCCCCGTCAACTCGGTCGGAGAACCCGACCTCTTCTTGACTAACAGAGTTTTGATCATCGGAGAAGTTGGGAACAATTGCAGAATGTTGGATTTCGACCCCGAACCCGGATGTAACTCGTGAACAGGGATCCCCTGTAGAATTGGATCTTTCCCCCGAGATTGACGGTTTATCTACTCGTGAACAGGGATGTCGCATTCGCTTAAGCTAATTGGTTTTCTTTTGAGACATTTATCTGGAAAAATTATTTTCAACATATTATAATAAGAAAGGTAAATACTTACATCAATACATCTAGAAGATTTGTGATCGTCATGTAATACTCAATTGGTCACAATCGTAATCTAACCTATCCCTATAACCATTTTTTTAATGACCAAATTCGTCAATTTTCATTAATAGCTAAACTTAAATCATTGGAAATTACATCTTCAATAATACTATGTATATATTTCGTAGGCAATTCCGCCCACTGATATCTATTTGAATAACCTATAACCATTTGTAATCTACTTTCACAGTTTCACCTAATTAATTATGAATATACATAGCAATATGCCAATATTCAAATATATACTTCCTCTGTTATTTTTTACTTGACGTGTTTATTTTATCATGTTTGGCAATGCAAAACTTTAACGATCAATAACTTTAATTTTCCATAAGTAAAACTTATAAAAGTTTTATATTATGATAGTATTTATTAAGACAAATTCAAAAAGATTTCACATAAATATAAGGAGAGGTGGTGAATAGTGTAAAAGTCAAAACGAATCAGTAAAAAAAAACGGACAAAGTATAACATACGATTATTATGATGGAACTATTTCCCTCCTTCTCCATGTATGTATGAACCGCATTCAATTTCTTGGAAACATTAGACACCGTGCGTGGTGGACCATGAAATTTGATGTAGGAGATTATCATTATTTTTATAGATTTTGCGAACAAACTATGTGGACTGAAATTGCCATGACTTATTCCTATCAAATGACATATAGTACGTACTAATGTACTATAGTTATTATTTGTCACATTAGAAATGTTATATGTATAATATTTTGAGGTAGTTGTATAAAAAATTTTGGTGTAAATAATTTTGAGATAGTTGTAAAAAAAAGGAAAAAAAAAAAAAAAAAAACAAACAAAAAACTCACTTTCTACTTAAGCTGTACTGGTAGTTGTCTCAAAAAATAATATTATTTGTCACATTAGAAGTTCCATTTTTTTTTTTTAAATAGATTCAATTTTTTTTGTGAAACATTACACACATCACTAAAGGAAAGTGTATGTTGCGATCATTTATACAATAGTTATTGTTCTTCATTTATACACTAAGGAATATTTGTATGTTTTCTACACCTGAAATTATCTAACCTTAACTCAAATAAATTGACCTATTTAACGCTGGTTTTTGCCTTAGGTTGACACGCGATTGAATAATCATGTGCACCTTAAGGTATATTTTTCAAGATAAGCGCATCCTAAGATCTTTTTTTTTTTTTTTTTAAAAAAAAAAAAAGAAATTTTGAATTCTATATTAATGGGCCATCTGCAGTCACCTGAAAAATCATATCTCAGATTTGACCCTACACCTTAGTGTAAGTAAAATTTTGTAAATATTCCCACTTCATGTCCATTAAATCTCATCAACAAATCACATTAATTTATAGTGGATTAACCTTTAATTCGAAATGCTCTCGTTGGATGTCCCCTAGTATTGTGACATAACCCTAAAATTTCATGTGAGAACGTTAAGGGGGACATACGTACACTACTACACTAGATATGGTCATATAATGCATGTATGGAGTATATAAGAAGAATATAAAGATTAGATATGATGACAAACTAGTGTAATTCTGTCTGTTACGATGATAACGGCGATTTTATTTTTGCAGTGGCACACAACTGGCTATTATCCGACTTTGATTGATGCTATCTATGACTCTAGCTGTACACCAAGTCTAGGCCTCTAGAAAGGGAACTCAACCAATAGCCCACATATATATAGAGGTCCAACTTCTAACTGAATTTTGTTCCACCAACTTCTCTATCGAGATACGGAGTATATTCGTCTTTTGTCCCGATATAATAGGTCACATCTGATTCAATCTTAATCCCAGTAAAATAGAGTTATCGTTATGAAATGATACCCCATATACTAGAATGTTCACATTAAATGTTATACTTAATCAAATACAATGTTTAGTTAATTTGATTCTAAGCCCCCTTTGGTAATTTTGGTGTTGATAGAAATTTAAAAGGAGCAAAGTCAACTAAAATGTTCGAGATGATCCTTTTACTTTTGTTGACTTATTATAAATTACTTTGTTTGAAAAAGTCAAAATAGAACAGCATACGCGTTAAAAAAAAAAAAAGGTTTCTAATAAACATATTAAAAGGTAGTATAGCCTTATCGAACTTTACAAGAGATAATATAGTCATAGATCATAAAAAAAAAAATTTGCAATCTTAAGTAAGCTTTTTCCTTGTATCACCACCAACTTAAAAGGAACAATCAACTTTAGTACAATCATAATGTCAAAATTTCTCATCCAAGCCTTTTGGAATCATTATATCATCATAAATCTCAAAGAAATAAGTGAAGAAGAAAAAAAATCATAACAATTAGCCAAAAAAAAAAGAAAACAATTCGAAACACGCTATAAACCTGTCCTCCTAACAAGTCTTGCCTAAAATCTAAGTACTGAAAAATTGCAAATGTACAAGATGTACAGGTCCCCCACAAAATTGAACATTCTTGTTAACTCACTTTCTTTTTTCTTTTTTTTTACTTGGCCACTCCAAGTAAATTATGCTTTTTTTTTTTTTTTTTTTTTTTTGAAAAAGATGGGCATGAACTTTCCTTCATGTATCTTTTTCTTCCTTTGGAGGTAGAAACTTTACTAGTACCAAAACTTGGTACTACCAAAAATCCTCTACTTATCATCATCATCATCATCACTATCATATCGACTAATAAATACCTAAAAAAAAAACCAATAAAAAGTTGTAAAGAAGACGATTAATGTGATCGATCAAATGTTGTAAGATGTCTTGATTCAGAATTCCAAAATTGTCCAATATCAGCTGCAATTTTCTTAGCATCCATTGATGCACCTAACAATCCTCGTTTGGTAAACCCTACCGCGTATAATCCCGATTCGCCTTTCCATCCGTTAGGGAATGGCCTTCGCGGAAGTCCATCTTGCTCTGAGAACATCTCCCTTTCCTAATGAGAAAGAAAATGGAACACCATACTTTACTTTTTCATTCATTTTGAACTTTTATTTTTGGTAATAGATATATAATACGTACAATTAATTTAATATTCTTAAGAGCCAAGCAACTAAAACATAAAATGGTAGGGAAAATGTAACAAAGATAAGGAAATTTATTTATGAAAGAAATATAAATATAAAGAAAAAGATGATACCTTTAGCCAATGTGGCACATTGCTTTTGTATCCAGTTGCTAAGATGATTGCATCAAAATTCTCTACACTTCCATCAACAAATTCAACTGCATGGTGCATTAATCGCCTTATGCCCGGACATACCTATATGTACGATAACAAATATACAACCTTTTAGTCACTTTATTTTAGCATTCTTATGTCATATCTATGAAAATAAAGAGATGTGACAAAATCAATTGAACAACTCGTCTTTCAAAAAATATACTCGCATCATGATTTTCAATCGCTATGTGGGGTACTAATTTTCCTACCTTTACAAAAATATTACGAAATAAGATAGCTAGCAGCCTATTATTTGTAGATTGCACCAGAACTATAGTTTAAATCATAACATGTCACGGTCCATTGTGTATGTAATCAAGTTAGTTTAGGTATAAAGAGTCTAATATAATTGTTTTTAATATCATATAATAGACATTTATAGGCAGATAAATATCCTTCCAATCCCTCCTACCACTAAAATAAAATGCTAATAATTAGTGTCAAGTTGATATAGAAATTATTAATAATGTTTAATCTAATTCTGAAAAAGGAGCAAAAAATAAACAAAAGGTGAAATGAGATTGAAAGAGGCCTAAATCACACCAAAGGATTTGCTAATGATTTATTAGCTAGTAATGGAAGTGAGTATCATGTCCCACAAAAATTCTATCAAGTAATAGGAGAAGTTATGCCTTTTATGGGCAAAAATCTTACTAGGATCTCTCAACTTTGGAGCTCATGAGAATCAAGAGCGAAAGCAAGAGGGAGAAAAAAAAACACATGAGGAAAAAAAAGTAAGATGTGAAATGATAGTAATAATTATAGAGACATGAAGTACTACAACTATACCTTGATGTCTCCTCTTTTGATCTTGTCAAACGTCCCAACATCTAACACCGGCGTCTTCCCTGTCAAATTTTTAAGCTCGAGGGGACCCATTTTGGGACGAGCTAAACCTAGTTTTGAAGTGTCGCCAAATATTAACCACGCGATTATTAATAGGAGCCGGTCCACTAGGGTTATTGGCAACCACTTGAGCAACCACATGGATAACCCGAAAGTTGATCTTCCAAACATTTCTCTTGGTAAGAGATGAACCTTCAAAAAAAAAAAGTAACGCAACTCAATTATTAATCAGGACTTGTAAATTAATTAAATGAACGGATTGAATTAAGAGATATTCAAAAGGTCTGTCATGACTGTCAGGTTCGATTCTTATCTGACTTTTGTGTCTGCCTCTAAACTAATAATAAATCACTAAGAAAAAATCGATTGGAACAAACCATATGTAAAGGTAGAGTTGACTGTTAAAGGAAGGTGGGAAGTAAGGCCAAATTCGTGAGTGTAGTACATCCTAGTGCAAGGTGTTTTACAGGCAACAAATGCTTCTTTACAGATGAAAAACCTTTTTTTAGGAAGGGTTAAAAAAGATTGGGCCATATATATATGATTATATTATAAATAAAATTACTTAGTAATTAATAATCTTTTTATTTAGCTAATATGTTTTGAGCCAATGTTGCGCATGCTTGAGCATCCCAAGAAAGTGAAAAAAATAGGAGAATACTACTAATACATCCTTCCAATTTACAAAATTATGAACAGTGCTTGGAACTTGAACTCACTAACTAATTAGACCAAAACTAATTATAACAACCCCATAAAAAAGATTTTATAACAATTTTTTAAAACTTAGCTTAAAGCTTTATTGCATGCCCATGACTACTATATATAAGTGCTTTTTTATTTTATTATAAAGTTTTCATAAAGCTTCACTTTTCACTATACTATGAACAAAAGAGCACACACACGCTCACACAAAATTCCACAATTATATCATAATATATTGGGGAGGAGGTGAAGTGCTCAAGTTATGATTAAAAATCCATTACCGAAAGATAATCAAATTAAAAGAAAAATTAAAAAGAAAGTAGGCATCAAAACAAATGATTTCGTAATGTTATTTTGTCATTATTTTAAGAAATTAATTTATAACTAAATCACTTAAATTTCAATTAGTCCTTTCTTTGTCATGGTGGAGAACTACTAAAAGTTGGGTCTAGCTTTGTTAAAAGGCTAAACCAATATTAGGCTTTTTGATCATTCAATAGGTGATCCTAAATATAGGAGGACACTATAACTAAACTTAAAAATACCACCGCCCCCTTTACTTCTTATCTTTTAAGTTTACTCCCTTTTCATAGATATCATGCCAAACACATAGAAAGAAACAAAACATGCGGCAATATCTTACATAATTAAGATATGCTAATGAATCTCCATTCAGCCGCAAAATTAACTGTCTTTAAATCTGTAAATTAAACCTGGATCTGAACGTGTGGCGATGATTTTGTCAATAGTCTAATTAATTAACCTATTTCAGTTAAACGCGGTCAAATTTTACTTATGTGTAACTTAAATCCAAAAGGGTTTTTTAATAAAAAAGATAAAAAGATGTTGAACAAAAGATAAAATCAAATTAATTAATAAGAATAATTAAGGATAGTACAATAGTAAGGTGGTACTTACTGTATCTCGGACCACAATTGAAGGCATAGCATTATGATGACAAAGGTCCAAACACACTTCCATCCCTGAATTTCCACTTCCAACAACTAACACCCTTTTACCTCTAAACGTTTCACCACTTTTGTACGAACTTGTATGTACTACTTGCTTACCAAACTCCTTTAACCCTTCTAACTCCGGCATAACAACCTCCGCATTCTCACCCGTCGCCACCACCAACCACCGGCACACGTATTCCGTAGTGAAAACAACCTCCTCCTCACCACCAATACCGCCTTTTTCGTTTGTCCCTCTACCACTAGTAGAGCACGTAGTGGACGTCCTTACCCTCCAAAACCCTAGCGTTTGATCAAATTCGGCTTTCTCGACCGTCTGATTAAACAAAGGCTTGATGTCGAATTTCCTAGCGTAGTCCTCCAAGTACTCGATAAACTGCCTCTTTGTAGGGTACATAGGGAAGTCTTGTGGGAAGGGCATTAAGGGTAATTCACAAAATTTCTTAGGAAGGTGTAGCCTTAAACGATCATACGTCTTAAGTTGCCATAAAGACGCAATACAATTAGATCTCTCTAGAATCATACTTGGTACGCCTTTCTCCTTCAAACATGCCGCCACGGCTAACCCTGATGGCCCTGCCCCTACAATCACCGGACCCGAAACTAGTATGCAACGCGTATTCGTAGTCGCTTTCGTGTTACGTTGTGGATCATTCGCTAGTTTCCCTTCCATCTCTCTCAAATTGTTGTAAAAGTACTCCATATTGTTGTTATACTACTAGTAATTTAACAAAGAAAATATAATTTATATTTTTTTAATATAAGGATTTTGTAGTTGTGTGTGTTTATATGGCTTGTTAACTACTACTAATAATAGTAACAAACTAATAGAACAAGATTAGAGGAGAAATGGTTAATAACAAACATTAAGTAGAAGCACATGTTTGTAACTAACAAAAATGAAGGGGGAGAATATTAATTAATGATGATAACAATAATCCTAGATAAATTATTCTTGAATAAAAGATGGGAATTGAATTTTCTTGTTAGAAAAAGATAATTAATTAATTAATTAAAAAAAAGAAGATAAAATAGAGGGTAGAATATATCTTAGAATGGTGTTGTAGTTGAATGGAGAAGAGAAGAAGAGAGGAGAGGAGAGCGGCGAAGGGTACGGGGGTGATAAATCAGCATTGAACACCAAGAAAGAGAGAGAAAGAGAGTATGAAAGAGAGAGTGAGAGGGAGAGATTGTGATTTGTGAATATATATATATATATATTTTTTTGCTTCTTTTTTTTTATTATTAAAATTAAATTAAAATTTTTTTGTTATTCAAAACATATGGTGTGTGAGGAAGTGTGGTAAAAAGGTATTGAGCTCTATTCGACTTTGAGTGGGACTTTTTCCCCATAACAAAGTAATTAAGTTCCCAAAAATAAAAAATAAACAATAAAAAATAAAACTTTTTTTTTTTTTTTTGGGAAACTTTTCTACATGTCTAGCTTATGAAACGTCACTTAATTATCATTGAATGTCAATTTAATATGGAAGCAAAATTCTTATTGAAAGGGTTTTTAAGAGTTTTGTTAAGATACATATGACAAACTTTAAATAAATCGGATGTTAATAAAATATTGTACATCAGTTATAAAATTACTCTAAAATGAGTAAAATATATCCTAATATGAATAAAAGTTACCTTGACATAAATAAAAGTTACGAAGTATTATGCTTTATTGATAAAAATTAATCAAAAAGTTGTAAAAGTGATCCTAAGTTTGATAAATATGACCCCATATATAGTAAATTACTGTACATCGAATGTATATAAAAGTTACTCGAGATATATATAGATACTTATGAAATTTGATTTAGGATAAGTGATGGAATAAAAATAATGGTAAAACAAAGGGATAGAAAAGGACTGTTAGTCGGTTACTCAAGGTTAAAGATCAATCTTTGAGATATATATTCAAAAAATATATATATATGTATGATCCATGTTGGTTTAATTTAGAGGGATATATATACTTTAACTTGTTGGATAGTGTTGGATTCTTGGACTAATGACTAAGGCTTATTGGCTACAACAAAATTTTGAGATCTATAAAATTACTACATTCATTGTACTTTCATTATTGATTTTCCCTTCATTCCTTCAATAATTTTTTTTTTAAAAAAAAAAAATTAAGTATGTTTATAGATAAATAGTTGGTTGCTCTTGCATATCTGTGGTAATTTGTTATTCGTTAATTAGTATAACTAAAGCGCTTTTGTAGCATGTATGGTATGTCAAGTTTTTGTTTACAATGAGTAGAATTTGATCAAAATCAACATCAAACTACAAAAGAATGCCCTCTCCTAGAATGGAAATCCAAGATGCAAAATACAATAAAACAACAATATACAAGTATATGAAAAAGGGTATGTCGATATGTTGTGTCGCATATCATCTATAACGACCATTCCAATTTTGTAGGAAACTATTTTAATTTGATCTAACGTGCGTTGAGGTGGTAGAGTAGTGATAATGCTCTCCAATCATTCTTCACCTTAGATCCCTTTGATTAGGGATCTGAGGCGCAACATTTGAGGGATTTTTCCTAACTTTTCCTTAAGTTAATACCTTTTACTTTATTTTAACATTTTCAAGTTTGAATTAATACGGAGTAAATTTTATTTATTTTTAAAAGAAACAATGCATATATAGTTCATAATTAAGGATCATATTAAATTATACTTGGTAGAAAACAATGGTAAAGAGAAAAGTTAATTAAGTAAATATCCTAGGAAAAAAAAGGGGGGAGAAAATGATTTGCGCAATATATGGGGTATTAAAGCCGATATATGGAGAAGAAAAAATTATACTCACCGAATGGCCCTCTTTGCCATAAAAATGTGTTTAATTGGGTAAATAGGTTAAATCCCATGCAATGCACCGTTGTTAAATATTTTTGACAATTTTATTATAATTTTTTTAATATAATGACTTGAGTATTAAAAAATATAGAGTATATTAAAAATAAAAGCATGCAAGAGAAAATATTTTAAAAACATGTAATATTATAAACTTATAATGGATAGTTTAATCTTTTAGGAAAAGATTTATATTATTTTATATAAAAAAAATTATGGCGGGAAATTTTTTAATAATACATTGACAAGTGTGTCTTAAGATTCACTTTTAATAGTATGTAATTGATTGATTGATTGATTTATGCATTCAAACTTTCTATATATGATAGTTTCTTAAAAACATATTATTCTGGTTGACACTCTTAAAATTATTAATTTTAACAATGTTTGGTTATGAAATGGACAAATATAGATAAGTACTTAAATTAGTCTTTAGTTTTCCTTGATCCTCAATTTAAAATTGAAGAGAATAATTTTGCTGATTTAATACGAGTAATTATCAATATATAAGTTGAAATATATACTACATCATCTTATTTAACATTTTTATTTATTACAAAGTGAGGGATAGTTCAAGCGGTTAGAACTCCCTCCCGATTCCAAGCAAGAGATCTTGGGATCGATTCTCATCATCCGCCCTTGTGGCTCTATGTTGTATAACAAATCAAACAAGTGAAATCATATTCTGTCTCCTCCCAATTCCAAGAGATTTTGGGATCGATTCTCATCATCCGCCCTTGTGGCTCTATGTTGTATAACAAATCAAACAAGTGAAATCATATTCTGTAGATACTTTTACTTTTTTGATAATTTCTATAGTCTTAATTTTTATCATATTTTCAATCAAATCGATTTATTCTTAAAAAATTTGTAGACACTTAATCAATTGGTTCAATTTCGAGTCAGGTTATTTCGTGTTTGTATCAACTTATGATTGGATCATTTTTGGTTTTGGGTCAACCCGTTGACCAATTAACCATGACCCAAAATTTTCAAATGTGGGCCAAATCATTCTCGACAAAATTTTGTTCTTTACATTTTTTTCTTTTGTCATTTTAGAGAGCTACAAGGGTATGTAGGGGTGAAAATCTGATCTCCTTAAATTGGGAGAGAAGCTCTAACCACTTGAGTTATCCCTCATTTTCTACATTGGTTAATTTAAATAAAAAGTATGACATAATAAAAATGCGTTTACGATACTACATAGTAGTAAATTAAGTCAAATAATTATTTGAGTAAACTTTTGTAAATTGAACTCAAAAAAAAAAAAAAACACTCATAACTACTAAATTATTCAAATTACCATCATATCAAATTACAAGTAAACAATTGTACCAACAATCCAAGAATTATCTTTATTTATTATTATAAAAATTTTACGTATTTTCAAAATCGTGTTATTATATCTATTTCACAAGCCAATTGGTTATATCTAGTTGGGTCGGATTTAAACAATTTATTGTTATATTATTAAGGAAAATTTCACATTTGCTACCAGTCAAAGCAGTGTATTTCATATTTGCTACCCCTTAAAAATTTTATTTTATGTTACTACCACTGAAACTGACTAACTTCGAAAATAACTACCACTTAACGGATTCTGTGAAAGAACCGTTAGTGGGTCCCACCCCTCTAACTACCTCCCTCTTACTCCCTCCCTCTCCCCGTCACTCTGTTCTTTCTCTCTCTCTCTTCCTCCATTAATTTTTTCCCAACCTCCATAATTGACCAAAATTAAATTTTTTTGGTTGATTTTTTTTTTCGATTCTTTCTTTCTCTCTCTTTCACTTGGTCAATTTCATTCTCTCTCTAAGTTATCCTCAGATCTAGGGCTTGTGTGCGTGGAAGAATCTGATTGAAGGAGGAGTTCCAACCTGGAAAAGCGCCATCTTCTTTGCTGAAGTGGAAGGTCGAAGAATCTTCTGACAGCAATTGACAGGTAAGAGCTTCTTTTCATACTTGTATGTAGTGGTCCAACTCAGCTGCAATGGTGGTTAATTTGCAATTACTTACTGTTAATGTGGGCAATTTTGACAACATTGCTGGATTAGTAAACCCTAAATACTTGCGCTTCACTTAAATTATTCACTAATTGTGCAATTAATTAAACATATTTTGCTTTGCATGTGTGTTTTATGCTGTCATTGTTTATAATTGCTCAGTTTGTGCTCTGTCATGGTTGATTTATTAATTGAATATATATGCATTGTTTACTTGTTGTGTCTGTAGATAAATATGGATGGTGAGGAGACAGTTGACATTAAGCTTAGGTTATTTGGAGGGTTTGTTGAAAAGCACAGAAGGGGGAGGCCATATTTGGTATATGAAGGTGGGTTTGTTTACTGGAAGAATAGTGTGCCAGTTAGTTTTGTAAGGAGTGTGAGCTACTTGAGGTACCTGTGTAGTGAGGGCTTTAGAGACATAGGTTGGGAGGTTCCTCAGATCTACAGTTTGTGGTATAAGGAGGCAGGGAAGACTTGGGTAAATGGGAAGAGGAGGATTGAGAATGATGATGATGTTAGGGGCTTCTTAGAGTCCAAACATAATGAGGGGCATGTGGAGCTGTTTCAATGTGTGGGGGTGGAAGAGTGGGACAAGTATCACCCACCTGCTGTAATTCTTGACAACCCATCCACATCCAACCCATCTGGACCCAATTCACACCCATCCCATTCTAATCCAACTGACCCAAGTGTAAATGGTAATGGATCTGGATCACAGCAACCCAATTCAAACCCTTCTCAGTCCATACCATCCCAAACATACCAGCTGTCTAATGTTGAATCTAACCCTGCTGTAACTAAGGCCCCAAATACAAAAAAAACCCCTTGTTACTAGGAGAAGCCCAAGGAAAGCAAAACCTATTGAGAGTGAGCCCCCCACAGCTGTCATTAGTCCAAGTACAGATTACATAAAGCAACTTCCTGCTTCACAACCTAGAACAAAGTTACAGCCTAGGAAAGCCATTGAATCTGTCTGTAGGAGAAGCCCCAGGTTTCACAAAGATTCTGGAAAGGGGGAGGGTGAGAGTTCTACCAGGGTATTGGAAGAGAAAGTTAGTGGTGTGCAAGATAAGGGCAAGGGAGTACTTTGTGAGGTGAATGAACAGGGTGAAGCGAAAGGGAAGAGGAAGTCTGTGAGAAAGTGTACCAAGAGGTTGTTCAAAGATGATGATTCTGGATCAGAATCTGGATCATCTTCAACAGATCTGAGTGATTTGGATGTTGACTGGAAAGCTGGTGAGGAAGATTTGGAAGTGACTGATGAAGAGGAGGAGCGGTGGCATGTTAAAACAAAAAGGGGTTTATTAGGTGAGGTGGAGAATAGTCTACAGCTTGTCACAGGCAGCCATACTCACAGCAAGCTTGCTGAGTACACAGAAAAGCAGGTACATCAACTGGGAAAGGACATTGGGTGTTCTGATCTTCAGGTACAGGCTGAGGGAAGTGACTCAGATGAACTTAGGAGTCTTCATGGGTCAGATGAAGAAGAGGACACAAGTCCATGGTTCAGAGAAGACACTGACTTCAAGAAGCCAGTTGTGCTGTTAGATAGGCAGAAGTTTAGCAATAGTGGGGTGTTAAGGAGAGCACTGAGAACTCATGCTATAGAGAATAGGTATGAATTCTATTACTTGCACAATGGTGGTCAGAGAATCACTATTTTCTGCAGAAAGAGATGTAACTGTGTGTGGAACTCTAAGAGGAGCAACTTGCCTCAATGTACATGTGGTGAGGGAGTGAAAAAGTGTGATTTTAAGGTGTCTTCAAGGAGAATGTACAAGAGTAGTGCTTGGCAAATCAAGGAGCTGAGGTTAAACCATAGGTGCATGAGATCAAGGATGAATGCATGTATTTCTGCTGAATACTTAGCAGAGAAGTATGTTGAGGAGTGGAGGAGCAATCCAAGTTGGAAAATCAAGACATTCAGAGCTAGGGTTCTTAGTGATTTAGGAATACATATTGGGTATTCACTGGCTTGGCTAGCAAGAGCCAAAGCAAAGTTCATGATATATGGCTCTGCAGCAGAGCAATATGCAAGGGTTTGGGATTATGGGAAAGCTGTGCTCAAGTATAATCCTGAGAGTGCTGTATATGTTGTGGTTGAGAGAGTAGACAGACCAGAACCTCCTCTTTTCATGAGGATGTATGTCTATTTGGCTGCATTGAAAAAAGGTTTCAACAAGGGATGTAGGCCTCTCATTGGGTTAGATGGGTGTCACTTGAAAGGTGCCTACCCTGGTCAAATACTAGTGGCTGTTGGGAAAGATGGGAACAACCAGATTTTCCCATTTGCATGGGCTACAGTTGAGGTGGAGAACAAGGACACCTGGTGCTGGTTCATTCAGTGCCTGCAAACTGACATAGGTGATTGCAATGAAGGATTGGGGTTCACCTTTATGAGTGACAGACAAAAGGTATACCCTCCTATAACTGCACTTTTTTTTTTTAACTTTGCATAGCTGTGTAGTAGTTAACTAGTATTACTAAAAAAAAAATTTTTTTTAGGGTCTTCTGGAAGCCTTTGAACAATTAGTCCCAAATGCTGAAAAAAGATTCTGTGTCAGGCATATTTGGGCTAATTTCAAGCTCCAATTCACTGGCTCCACTTTCAAGGAGTTATTTTGGAATGCAGCAAGGGCAACCACTTTGGTAAGTCAATATGTTTTTGCTTCTTTTTAATGTGTATGTTCTGTGAGTGTCCAAAAAAATAGTGCATGTGGTGTATTGTATTGTTTGACTATGATATAGTTGTATTTGGTAAGTCAATGTGTTGAAATTCCTTTCTCTTCAAAATCCAAGTGTATGCATAGGTGTCTACTCATATTTCCCTTTTTTTTTTTTGGATTTAGTTTGACTTTGAGGTTGCAATGGAGTCAATCAAGTTCTTATCTGAAGAAGCATATGAGTATTTAGCAAGCATCTCTCCATCACACTGGTCAAGACATGCCTTTTCTGATTGGTGCAAGTCTAACATGCTGCTCAACAATTTATGTGAAACTTTCAATGCTGTCATCAAGGATGCAAGAGACAAGCCCATCCTCACTCAAATGGAGTGGTTGAGATGTTATATGATGAAGAGAAACTGTGAAAAGTGGGAGGCAGTTCAAAAATTGGAAGGGAAAAACATGCCATATGTGAGCAAGGTGTTTGGGAGAATAGAAAGGGCTGCTAGGTATTGCAATGTGCAGTTATCCAGAGGGGACAGCTATGAAGTTGAATTGAATGGTGATAAGGTGGTTGTGGACTTAAAGATGAAGGCATGCTCCTGTTATTACTGGCAGTTGACTGGCATACCTTGTGTGCATGCTTATGCTTGCATACTTGACAAAAGGGTGGACCCAGATGACTATGTGGATGCTTACTACAGTAGGGAAACCTACATTCTTGCATATCAAGATGCCATCCAGCCTATGCCAGGCCCCAAGCACTGGGAGAAGATTGACTTGAGACAACCACTTCCACCAGCTGTGAGAGTGATGCCTGGGAGGCCTAAATCCAACAAGAGAAAGCTAGAGAAGGGAGAAGGGACATCAGGTAGCAACAAGCCACAACAGAAGGGCCCTAAATTCCAAAAAAGGTGCAGAAACTGTGGAACACTTGGTCATTATGCCAAGAGTTGTAAATCTGCACCTAAAACTTAAGCCCCAACAGTCACTGACTCTGTCTTGTCATCTCAGCCTGCCTTGTCCTCAACACACCTTGGCTGAATGAACAAAGGAGAAAGAAAGCTGAGAGAGCAGCTTCAAATGTAATAACAGTGTCACCTTTTATTATTTTTGTAATTTTTTTTTTTTAACAAATACCAATGTTGGAGTTAAATTCTTTCAACTGACTCAGTTTGTGGTGTGCTGTCACTTTTTTCAGAGTGGAGCTACTGCTGGGCCAAACAGTATTGGAAACAAGACATTTCCACAAGAGCAACAGAAACAGCAGCAGATGCAGCAGAAGCAGAAGCAGCAGATGCAGCAGAAGCAGAAGAAGCAGCAGATGCAGCAGAAGCAGAACAAGCAGCAGAAGGAGGTTCTGCAATCACAGCAAGATCAAACCTCACAGCCATTCAGTTGCAGCCAAAACACTCAAGCTTCAACTACCACAACAAGGTCAAAGGCTAAGGGAAAGAACATAGCCCTTTGAATTTACAATTTATGTGGCTTCTGTAAACTCTGGGATTTTTTTTTTTAGATCTTGAATTATGAATGAACAATGTTTGTGACTTATGGTTATGCTACAAATTTAAGCATGTAATCCTTTTGGAACTGTTATTTCAGCAGTTAACTTTGCAATGGTTAAAAACTTGTTTATTCATAAACTTTAAAATTTCAACTTTTTTCTTTTCCATTGATAATGTCCACTATTTTAGAAGTGGAGAGTTTACACATTCAAAATGTCCACTATTTTACAGCAGACAACACTACTACAATTACACTTGATTACTTGATAAAAAAACAACAAGGACACACTTTTCCCATACTAACATAGACCCTACACTAACCTAAGCTTTCTTCACCACAACTAACAACCCTAGCATGAAGAAAACAATGCAAAATACAACACCTACAGCTACAAATCCAGAGCAGTTCCTGTTCTGCTGCCCTTCTTCAGAGTACCTCTTCCTGTCACCCTTCAGAGCTCTGCACTTCACCTTGAGGTTGTCAATCTCACTTAGGAGGCACCTCCTCTGTCCAGTAAGATCATCCACTTCTGCTTTCAGTGAGCTAATCTCACCCTTCATCAGTTTTTTGTCAAGGATCAATTGGTTGATCACATCCCTTTGCCAATCAGTCCCATCCTCTTCATCCAACCAACAAAAACTCTTGCAGCCCCTTGTTTCAGTATTGGGATCATAGAATTTGCAACTCAGAAACTTCCTGCCTGGATTCTCTCTAGTCCATGAGGTTAGCTTTGCCATGGGTACACCACAATCACATTTCTTGTATTTTGAGGGTGAACACCTAACCAAAGACATGATTCACTGCAATAACACATAATTAATGAATCATTACCACATTACACACTTTAATTGCCCAGCAACAATTTCAATTTCATGGTTTTCAAACCAAACGGAAAAAACCCCCAAATTATTACACTCAAGAACCCTAATTTTTTTTTCCACATAAATTACTTCAAATTACAGCCTCCTCAAATCAATTACACCAAATTAAACATTACTATTTACTACTAAATCTACTAATTAATCAAATCATTGAACAAAAGTCACCTAAATTGCTCGATTAAACCAACAACTAACCTTTTCGTGCTGCGCAATTCCCAGAAAATGCCACCCAGATACACCAATTGTGCAAAGCCAATGAATTCGCCCTTCTGTGTTTGGTTGATTTTTGGTTTCAATTGTTTCAATTGCTGATTTAATTTCCTCCAATTGATATCACAAAGAATTGATGAAGCCAAAGCTTGAGCAATCGTATTTGAATTGGGGGCAATTAACAAGTATCCGTTGGAGTGGACCCCAATTGACAGAAACAGTAACGGCCTAAGACAGGTGGTAGTTATTTTCGAAGTTAGTCAGTTTCAGTGGTAGTAACATAAAATAAAATTTTTAAGGGGTAGCAAATATGAAATACACTGCTTTGGCTGGTAGCAAATGTGAAATTTTCCTATTATTAAATTTTGGTTATATTTGAGGTTTGGTTCTACTATTAAGTTCAAAACCCGATTGATTCAAGTCAATTTTGTGTTAATTTTTTCTTGGGATCAAGATTGAGACAAATTTTACCGGTCAAATTATATCAGCCGTGAGTTCCTCCAGACTCAATTCCTCGAACTTTATTTCACAGTTACATAAATCGTATTTCCTTGATCATCCAATTGAAATCCAATAGGAATGTCAATTTGTAATAAAGTTGCAATATATGTAGTATTATGGAGTAGTAATTTGTGTTTAATAGTTGGTTCGTGGAGGCGGATGCACGATCCACATGGTACATCCGCTCCAAAATACAAAAAGGCGGAATGAACATTCAGATATATACTAATGAACATGGTCATATAAAAGAATATAGTAGTTATTTATAATGTACATGGACATATACATAAAAGAACATAGTGTTCATTTATAATGTACATCATTTTTTATGCAACAATTTTGTATATATATATTTTTTTTAAAAGAAATTTTGTATAATGAAATAGATAAATAGTACTATAATTATTTTTTTTTACCATACATTAATTACAAATCATTTCAAATTTTTTTTACCAAAAGTTCACTTTCTCTCTCCAAACAAAACTTCAAACCCATTTAAATTCCTCAAACCTCAAACAAAATTTCAAGAAATTCGAAATTTTGAGCCCAAAATTGTTCAAGATGACAAATAAAAACGAAAGGTAAGACCAAATTCGACATTTATACTTGTTTATTTAACATTCATACTTGTTTATTTTGAGTTTGAGTGTTTGTTTTTTATAAATTTGATTGAAAATTGTAATATTTGATTTTATTGAAAATTAATTGCGATTTTGATATAATTTTGTTGTTTCAATGAGAAATAAAATGAAATTCTTGAAGAAGATCAACCGATTAATATATTTTGGAAGAACAAAGCAAGCAAATAGACAAATTTAGAAAAAGTTGTAGATCCAAATAATACAAAGTACATTAAAATACAGTAAAATGTTCTTTTTTCATATACTTATATGATGCAAATAATACAATGTACATAAAACATGTAACCAATATTATAACATATATGTTCATTAGAATATAATACAATGTACATTATAATACAGTAAAATGTACATTTTCATATACATACATGATCCTTTATACTAAATGTACATTTACTAAATGAATAATGTTCTTTAATATTATCATGTTCTTTACTAATATTACAAATGTTCTTTAGATTTACAAAAAAACATATAAAACTGGATGTTCTTTATAAAAATAGCTATATGTTCTTTACAAAACAACTATATGTTCTTTACTGAATAGCTAAATGTTCTTTACTGCTGAATAGTTAAATGTTCATTCCGCCTTTTTTTTAAAGAACACTGAATGTACCAAGCATGGTGCATCCGCCTCCACAGAAAAAATTACAATTTGTGTGTTTGTAACTGTAAAATTTTGTGTATCATTGGCCTCTTATAGAGTCGTTAATTTGATGCTCAGTTACTAGTCATTACAAGATGTACAACCACTCCCAATCCCCCTTTGTAACTAAATCTGGCTTGGTTTATAGTCACAACGCCCACAAAATCACAAGAACACGGGTGAGAATCTATTACCTTTGTTGGGGTGTTACGATGGTGCCACCTAAGGAATTATGATATAATAGACCCCATCCAAGACAATATTCTTATTGTGTCAAAATGTACTTCTTCTATTAGCGGTTTTGTGATGTCTACAACACTCACAAAGATAAACTAATGAAGAAGAAATTTGATATTAAGTTTTGAGTATCCCGAACTAAAAACATTAATCAACTAATGCAATCTAAATTGCATATAAAGTAGACAATTAATCGATTAACTAGTAACTCAAGTTGTCTAACGTTGTTTTTTTTTTTTTTTGGCAAGTACGAGTACAAGTGATAAGTTGGCGCAATTATCTAATTAACGAGGTAACTAACCCGACCCGTTACGTTAACCCTCCCTAAATCAAATGTCTATAGTAAGGTTTGGACTACCCCTGGCATTGGGGTGGAAAGTAGAGTTGCTTCTAACAACACAGCTTTTAGTGGTACGTACTACACATTTTGGTAAGATAAGATATTAAGATGTGAGGATGTGGATGCATACAGCATTAAGCAATCATTAGTAGCTAATTAAAAGGTTGTTTAGTCTTAATTGCATGCCTATTACCTTTAGATTTTTGGCAGCAATTATGACAGTTAAGAATTCGGTTACATACCAGTCCCCCAACCTTCTTTAAAGATGTGTGAATCAATTTAAAACTCTTCTAAGGGAGACATCCAAAATTAGCCGCAAAAATGAGCCGCGTAATTATGTTTGACGTTTTGCCTCTTGATTAAGTTTCTTATGTGCAAATTAAATTTAGTTCATATTCTTCTTAAAGTAACATTATCGCTCCAATCTTTTGCTTTATATTGATTCAATAATTCAATGGCTAGCATTTTATACTACTACATATTGGGGATGTGTATAAGTGTATTGGGTCGGGATGTTAGTTTAACTATGACCTATGACCTAGGCTGACCCGATTAATTGATGTTAAGTTTTAAGGTGGGTAAGATGCTATTCGAACAACTTTTATGGCGTGTTTGGATTGAAGGAAATGGAGGGAAAGGAATGGAAGAGAAATAGAGAGAAATGATATCTTTCAATTGGATGACAGATAAGGAAGGAAGAAAATTAAATAGATTAAATTGGAGGAAAATAATCTCTCCAACAATGAAGAGATTTGGAAGGAAAACTCACCATTCTTCCCTTCCTCCATCTTCTCCTCCCTCCCCTTCTTTTCTTCCTCTTTCTTTATCCAAACACACCGTTGAGGCTGATTATTAACTCGTTTCACAAAGTTGATTTTTCTAATTTGTGATCAATACACCATGCACACAATCCGACGACACACAAAACAAGATAGTGTCAACCCATAACCAACCTTTGAACATCGCAGGCCAATCTCATGCCCAACTCGGCTTAGTCAGGTGTTAGCCTAAGCTACACCAATCGAATGTAGCCTATATACTAATATATGTACTCCTTTTGATTAGTTATTAAGGCACATAGTTTCAGGCAGAGTTAAAGATGTGCATCGTGCCGTGTCAGGCCGTTACGGGCCGTGCCTGGGTGGGCTCGTGTTGGGCCGTACCGGATTCCCAGCGGGCCGTGCCAAGTTTTGGCACACCCCGACCCACATACCTGGCGGGCCGTGCCGAACCGGGCTACGGGCCAACCCGATTTTTAAAAAAAAATAAATATACGCCGGGCTGGCGGACCGTGCCGACATGCCGACCCATGGGCCGACGAGTCGACGACTGTGCCACCCGCGGTGTCTGTGCCAAATTTCTAGAATTTTGCTCACGGCACGGCCCACTTGTGGACCATGGGCCGTGCCGAAATCATGTTGGGTCCCTGCCGGCACAGCCCATGGCCATCTTTAGGCAGAGTCTAATAGTGTAGTTTATAATTGTTATTTAATGAAAAAAATTATATTTGAAATATAGTAAGGTTTTTTTTTTTTTTTTGGTGTCAATAGAATGATAAAGAGTGTGGCTGTGTGGGGCCATAATTATTAAAAGTGGGAAGAAATAAATTTAATGAATAAAAATAAATAGTGGGTAACTGAATTTGTGTCAAAAAACAAAACAAAAAAAAAGGACAAACAAATTTGTTAAACTATTAAGGACCAACTCAGCTAAAACCTAAGCATATAGTTGAAAAAGGATTCGCTCACTCTTACATGAGAGCACATTGAGTTAGAAATGTGTATGCAATATGAGTCTCACCACTCCTAGCGTATAATGTATTACACTTTAACACGAGGTTGGCACTGGTACCATGTTAGAAGATTAACTCAATCAAAAGTTTAAACTGATAGTTGAATACAACATTGATTTATTTATTCTATCGCGCATGAAAAATTAAGCAGGCAAACTAGATTAAAACAGAGAGTACATAGTTTTCCAAATTTGTTTATGACATTTTTTTTTAAAGAAATGTTTATGACCTCATAAACATTGCTGTTTGCTTTATGAAGTTTAAAAAACATTTTATAATGATGAAAAGAGCATGGCCTTAACGTAACATACAAAAAGATGTAATGGTATTGGCTTGGTACTAGTGTACCTTTTGGATACCAATTACCAATTCACCATGGAAATGCCCGAATTTGATAGCCTACCATTTTCGATTACGAGTTTTTCAATTTTCAAAATGAGGAAAAACTCAATATAAATAATTTTATAACCAAAAAGATAGATATTAAAATAGAAAAAAGGAAATCAATGATGGGTTTAAAGAAAAGTTCCATAGTGTTGGTTAAAACAAAAGCTAGCATGAGGCATGACAAAGCCAAAAACTTCCATCGGACAAGTTTCAATGTAGAGACGCACGTACAAAAAGTTAAGGCTTTACTGCCTTTTATTTTACATGGTTAATAATTTATGATCATACGCACCAAAAAAAAAAAAAAAAAAAAAAAAAAAGGATGAAAGTACATTGGACATTATAATTAATGTATAAGAAATTGTGAGCTATATCTATCTTTTTTTAGACTTTAAGATGATTTGACGAGCTTATATGATTGATATGTTTTCTATACATTCTTTATACCGATGTACATTATACCTACAACGATCTTTTGTTATATGGAAAACAGCATGTATTGATCATATGGGAATAAGTTAAATTGTTTTAGATTTTATTTTTCGTCCCTTTGTATTGATATGAGATGTTATATTTGAAGTTTTGTTGATAATAAAGAATAAACTTTCGATTGTAATATTATTGATAGAACATGTGATATTTTTTGGAAATTAAAGGATCAGAAGGAATGTTATTTCATCGGCTAAATTGCTTAATTAGGTTTGGAAGCAAGAGAAAAAAAGCCAAATATGCCACCATTGATAAGAATTGACATATTCGTCATGTCTGATAGATTCGATCCAACTAAATATTTCCCTACAACTTACTAGCAAAACTTTTACTATCTAAACTTTTGCTATCTAAACTTTTCATACAAGTAATACTGAATCGAATCTTAACCTTTCAGTCATAGGATAATTATTACACTCCGAACATTATTTCCAAAGTATCTTTTAATCCTTTATGACACTATTTCTTTTTCATATCTATAATGGAGACTTTTGGGGAAAAAAATAGTTTAGTTTTGCTTTTCAAATTAAGGCCTTATGAATGTAGCTAGTGTAAAAGGAGAAGAAGCATCATTTGACATTTAAAAGATGACTAACTCCCAATTAAACGACGATACTCGCACATTAGCGGTGCGCCGGTACCAAACGTGACATTAGATGATAGCTCCTTTGATTTAGTCATTATTGCTTAATAGTATCTATGCTTTCTTTGAAAAAAGTTATAACATTCCCCTTTTTATAGTGTTAATTAACTTTAGAGAACTATGAAAAAGAAGTTATTTGTTTAATTATCTTGGCGCCGGCTACCTATTCTAGTTATCATAATATAATCTATCCCCTAGAATCTTAAAATTAGTTCCTAGTACAACTCTAACCACTTTCAATTTTACAATATTCTCTCTAAATGATTAATTGTAATTCTCTTAAAATATACTCATCATTAACCCTAATAAGAAAGTTGGACGTATGATTAGCTATGGAGATTAAAATATCGAGGTGATCAAAGATTCATCAGTCGGTTCAATTAATTCCTAGATTAGTTTCGTAATCGACTTTGAATGACGAATGTTTCATTTTTATTTTTATTTTTGAAGAAATATCGATTTGTTTCATTGATCAAAACAAATATGGACAAAATATCATAGGCCAAAATAGAGAGTACATATATAGACAAATATGGAAATGGAGGGAACAATACGTTAACTTTGGAGTACATATATTCTCTTATCATGTGTACTTAATAAATATAGGTGGATATAAAGATTTAAGAGGATTTAGTTCTTGTCTGTGTCAATGTGTCGTAGAGTTTGTTAACTTATGAACGTCCTAGCTAATAACCTAATCTGGCATTTATAAAGAGAAAGGTGCCTTTGAAATTTCTAAGGCCACTAGAATTTTGAAAGAGGATTTTTTTTTTCCCCCCTTTATTATTATCATTATTAAATTGTTTTTGTAAAAGTGGATTATTAATTAAGGTTACATTTAATTTATCCTTCTTCCAATTCGTTTTGTTCTTTTTATTTGAAATTTTAGCAGTTTTCAAAACTTGAGAAAATTTTTATAATATTATCAATATACAAACCATAACATAGTTATTTTGAGTCTTCTTTTTTTTTTTTTCATCTCAATGAGTAGTTTATTAACTCAACTATTATACGAACTAATTTATTTTATCTACATGCAACTATAAATGAGTATTTATGATTAAAACTTTAAAAGTACATATTGAAAAACTTATATAGTCAAAATAGAAAAAAGATTTAAGGTATGTTCCGATTTATTGAAAACAACTGAATTGATTTGAAATGAATTGATTGGAACTAAACTGAACTGAACTGATTGAGACTGAACTAAACTAAACTGAATTTATTGAAGTTGAATTGAACTAAATAAAGCTGAAATGAATTGTTTATGATAGAAGAAAATAATAAGCTGAACTAAACTGATTGAAGTTGAATTGAACTGAAATTAAGCTGAACAAAACAGGCCCTTAGCAAAAGATGATAAGAGGGTAGTATACAATTTTAATAAAGGGACATCCTTATAATTCAGCCTAATTATTGGTAAGAAATGCCAGGTGTTGACCTCTAAAATGCTTTAATTTATGATATATCTTTGCCTACATCAGTACTTACATGTTGTAAGCAGTCCGTACGTACAATTGCATCGCCAATTCATTGGCTATGCGTACAAATGATCCACATTGTTTGCTACAGTTAGTGCCCTTATTAGTGGTTACTAGTGCTGTCAAATTTCAAACCGAAACCGTTTAACTGCCCGAAACCGACCGACCTAAATGAGAACCGAACCGATTAAAAACCGATTTTTTTGAAACCGAAAACCGACCCGAACCGTATTTCAGTAAACCCGAAACCGAATCGACCCGAATAATGATAAACCGTATAAGAACCGAACCCGTTAACAAAACAAACCAAATATAAACCGAACTGAAAGAAAACCGAACCGAAAAAGAACTGAACCGTATCTAACCCGAAACCGGTTCCAACCCGATACCGTTTAAACTGGCAAAAAAACCGCTTACACCGAACCGTTAGCAAACTGCTACCCGTTTGCACCGAACCATTTAAAAACTGAACTGTTTGTAAACCGAACTGGTTATAAACCGAACCGTTTATGAACCTAACCGCTTCTAAATCGAACCGTTTACAAACTTTTTTATATAATTAAATGGATTTTTTTTTTTGACAGGAATATAATTAAATAGATTAAATATTAGAAATCTTAGAATATTTTTTTTAAAATAGCAAGGCAAATCATTCATTAAGGATAATCAGTGTTCGCAAACAAGAGCAAAACAAGCAGGCTCAGGCCCTGCCTCAAACTATTAGCAACACTACTGCCTCTAGTCATGTATATAAATGATTAAATAAGAAGCATATAATAACCTAATTGTAAACACAATAATACATTAATACACTAACTCTTATAATCTACTTCGTAATAAACTAGTAAGATCAGTATGACTAAACTTGAAACAGAACATAATATGTATTTATAAAATCAATGAGAATTTGTTTATAATATGATGCCTAAATAGTAAATATGAAATGATTCGCGACTTTATATAAAACTTGTGAACGCTAAAGATTAGCAAGTACTATCAAATTTCAAACCAAAACCATTTAACTGCCCAAATCCAAACAACTCGATAAACAATTTATTTTTTGAAACCGAAAACCAACCCGAACCGTAATTTAGTAAACTTGAAATGGAACCGATACGAATAACGTTAAAGTGGTTAAACCATCAAAGAACCGAACCAGTTATAAATTGAACCGAAAAGGAACTGAACCAGTTAAAAACTGAACCAAGAAAGAACCGAACCAGTTATAAACTGAACCAAAAAAGAACCGAACTGTTTCTAACCCGAAACCGTTTCCAACCCGAAACTGTTTGAACCGGGATAAAAACCGTTTACACCGCACCGTTAACAAACCGCAACCCGTCTGCACCGAACCGTTTACTACCCGGACTGTTTACAACCCGAACCGAATTAAAACCGATTAAGAATAAACCGAAACCGAATCGAACCGATAACTATTTCAACCGAACCAAAACCGACCCGTGAGATAATCAAACCGATTCCAAACCGACCCGATTGAATACCGAACCGATTTCAAACTGAACCGAAACCGAACTGTCAAACTGTTTTGACAGTGCTAGTGGTTACATACATCATTACATCATTTCTTTTGCTCCAATAGATTTCTAGAACATCAGCATCATTTTTCTTTCCTCAAATTATTTGATATAAATGAAAATAAGCTAAAACAAAATGTTTAAAATATTTGAAATTGGATAGACTACTATACACATACTTCCTTCATTTCTATTTAATTAAATAGCATGATATGCAGTTATGCACCATGTTCAACGGAAAGTTATAGAGTTGGTACAGATAGTCAGATAGGGATTAGAGTGGGGATTTGATATACGTAGTACAACTAATGTTGTTTGTGAGAAATTGAGAATATCTTTACTTGTTCACAAAGTATTGGTGAGTTTGTTTAGTTTCACTGTGAGTCCATCCACACAAAAACGAATATACATATATGTATGTCTTATAGTTTGTATGAAAATTTCAAAAACTTATGTAAATGTATAAAGCTTGTATCTAAAAACTTGTGATACTAAAATAACAACGAACCCTTATTTCTAGCTTTCTCGAGAATATCTACTCCCACTTAGAGTCTCCACAGACCTCCCAATATCCCATGCCCCAATAATTCTTTTTACAGTTTCTTCCAGTGGCGGATCCACTAAGGCACAAGAGGTAGCACATGCTACCCCTAAAAATTTTGGAAAAAAAAAAAATAGAGTTCAAAGAGACCTGTTATCTTAAATAACTGGTCTCTTTGAGGCTGCTATAAAAAGTAGCAACAAACCCGCTTGTATTCCATACTAAAACAAAAGAGATCTGTTATATATAAACAGGTCTCTTAGATTCTGCCTTTTTATTGAGCATACTTTCCATGTTAAAAGAAAAGAGACCAGTTATACATAAAACAGGTCTCTTATCTTAATTTTATTTTCTTACTTATTTTTTTTTTTATTATTATTGATTACTTTTACTTATATTTGTACATAAGTTTTCGTTTTTGAAGGACTCTCATTTATAAAAATTATAAAGTAATAGAATCTATCTACCAAAATGAATTTTTAAAATTTAAAGGCTAATTATTAAACGATAATACTAATATATAATATAGAACTTTTTTCTAATTTTTTTCCCCTTATTCTTCTATGCTATCCCTATTTAGAATTTCTGGATCCGTCACTGGTTTCTTCAACCCTCCTGCGCTATTATTTTTTGTGAATTTTCTTTTTAGTAACTTTTTGGTAACAACTTATATCTGTCTCACCATGAGTTCGTTAAGAGTTATACAATAATGTTTCTTATTTGTTCATTGAGAAGAAATACGGAGTAACATAACTCATTATATTGCAAATGAAGTAGAAATAAACGAAGAAAAAAAACAAACAAGTGGTACAATTAATCGAAGACAGGGATATAACATGTACGAGTAAACACTTAAAGTAAGTAGACTATAAGACTACTGTAAATCTTAATGAAAAGGCAAATACGAAATCTAGTAATGTTATAGAAATTAAAAATGTGTTCCTTTAATTTGGGAACTACCTATCTTTTGTCACCCTATAAGCCTATGTGGCTAAACTCTTATGTAGCCTTTGAAAAGCCTACATCGGCTTTAGTAGGTCATTACAATTTCAAGTTTATTTATTTTACAGCTGCTTCTTTGTTTAGCCAACTAATTCCACCGCCAATTTCTTACGCGTCTACTACACTTTCCACTCTTTTAATTTCCTTCTATGAGTGAATATGTGATTATTTGTGTTATGGTTTGGATGATTTTTTTTAATTGATAAAAATTCCTTTTTTTTGAAAAAGAATTATCATAACACAAACTTTTAAAAAAACCCGATGTATATTAATATAGTGAATGGCGGGATTGGCGGTAACAAATAAGAAAGAATTTTGTTACCAAATTCTACCAAATTTTTTCACGTGCTTCCTGACAAAACTTGAGACACATTATTTTTTCTCTCTTCCTCATACTCTACTTTCTCTCTCTTCTTCATATGGTACTTTCTCTCTCTTCTTCATACTTTACTTTATCTCTCTTTCATTTTCATCATATTTTCCCTTAATTTTTGCGATTTAATTAGATTTTCGGCTCAGATTCCTTCTCTTAAGGTGAAGTGAGCTCTAACTCGAAGAAAGAGTCATCATCGTCGCTTTGCTCGGTGAGATAGTCGGAAATGGTAAAATCGGCAATGGTTTCAATACTTTCAGCGTCGCTAGCGGTGGTTTCGGCGGCGACTTTTGATTTATTTGAGTGATCTTACTATTTTTTCATGACTATTGTTAATTTTGTGTTTATTTTTGATGATTTTGATACTCTGTTTTGCATATGTAGTTTAATTACTTTTGTGAAAAAAGGTCACTTTTGTTAAAAAAAAGGGTCACTTTTGTGAAAAAAAAGGTTACTTTTGTTGAAAAAAATGTCACTTTTGTAAAAAAAGGGGTCACTTTTGTGAATAAAAAAGGGTCACTTTTGTGAATAAAAGGGATCACTTTTGTGAAACAAAATGGTCACTTTTGTGAAAAAGGGTCACTTTTGTAGAAGAAAAAGGGTCACTTTTATACGAAAAAAGGGTCACTTCTCGCAAAATGTTCGATGTACAATAAAATTATTGTAAATCGGGGGCATGCAAAAGGGATTGTTATCATAAAAGTCCATATTTTGTTTTAGTTGAAGTATGTAATATTACGTACTAGATGAAGACCGTGCGATGCACGGTTTGTAAGTATTTTTGTAAAAAATATTTTTCATATTTATGTGATTAAAATTGTTATTATATTAGTTTTAAGATGAAATTCCTAATCTCAAAAGATAATATTTTGAATTTAATTAATTTAAACTTTAAAATCTCATTCGTCAATTTTGCTTACGTGGAATTTGAATTATTCAATTGTAAAAGAAATTAATAATCTATTATTTAATTGGCTACAATTTAAATTTATAATCCGCGCGCTAAAAAAATTAAATCTTACGTGGCTCTCTAAAAACTCGGGAAAAAAGCTCCCATATATATACATATACATATATATATACATATATATATATATATATATATATATATATATATATATATATATATATATATATATATATATATATATATATATATATATATTAGATTAAATGTAATTTTAAACTGATGATACAGATAATTGAGGTTTTTGTTGTAAATTTGTAATCAACTACGTATATATGTGATGTTAAATGTAAAAACTTATGACATATTTTTTAATGAATCATTACTAAATAAATTTGGGTGTTTTTTCAAATACTTAAATCTAATCTAACAATTAAAAATAATCACTTTTTTATCAAAAACATAAATAATTAAATTTTTTTTTTACACTTATCGACATACGAGTAGATAATTATAAATAGGTGATCATGTAAATAAAAGTCACTTTAATAAGCTCTAATCAATTTTAATCAATTAAATTGGTGATTGAATGTATCCTAAACTTGGGTGATCCCTCTCATTTGTTATTGTAGGTTATACTCTCAGGAACACCCTGCTCTTATAGCCTATAGATTCCAATTAAAAAAAATATATATATATATATATAAAAATAAATAAAATAAAATAAAATAAAAGAAGCACAAAGATAAACAATGAATTGAATTACATGATAATGATAAATGAGAAAATTGAGTAGCATATTCTTTAATTAATAATAATTTTTTTACAAAGTATAATTTACAAAAATACTTATTATTCAAATTAATATTTCAATTTCATCATTTATGGTCTTTGTTATTTTTTCTAAATAGAGTAAGACCTTGTTCTTTTGAGTTGATGTGATCTAATGATTCTGATCTGTTTTGTTGTTATCTATTCTGCCGTTACTAACACCTAGGTCTTGTTCTCTTCATCTTAATTTCAGTTAAGTTCAGTTCAATTCAGCTCACTTCCTAATTTCCTTCTCTCATAAACAATTCAGTTCAGTAAATGAGAACATACTCCTACTTTGCTATGTTGAAATCTTTTCGCTCTGCTCAAAAGATTGAATATAGAGTACTTTCAAGTTAACATATGTTGTTTTTTTTATTTAAAGTTATTATGTTATCTTGAAAACTTTTTTTTGTAAGGAAATGTTATCTTGAAACCTATTACAATATTATTATTATTATACCGACATTCATTAGTTATGTGTTTTCTAACCATTGATAAATAAAAAAAAATCAGTCCAATGGAGAGCGTGTTGCCACGCTCTTTTGGTTGTGTTGGTGCTTTCTTTTGTACATTGAGCAAAAATGAGCACGCATGATATTCTTTTTTTCTTCCTAACCCATAGAATCTTAATTTATACTTAATTAATGTACTAAGTTACATTTTAATAATCCATAGGAATAAATTACACCTTTTATAGTAATACTAGTACTATATATAACTAACTACAAAATTTATCTTAATACTATAAAGTTTGGGGCACACCACTAGGATGGTGCATTGCAATTAATTAATTAATTAATTAATTAATTAATTAACTTACACTTATATTTTTCTCATCCCTTATCTTCATTGGGTTATGATAAAATTAGCCCACATGACCCTAATAATGATCTTGGGTGGAATAATCAGCTGTCTTTTTTGCTAGTTAAATTGATTAAGGCTTCTATCACCACCTTAATGAATGTTATTATCAAGCATTTATAGTGCAGCACTTACCATTTTTTCTTTCTCTCCATCCTATAAATGAAAAAAAAAAAAGCAATAAGAATTGGATTCTAGAACTATATCTTTATAATATTATTAAGCAAGTGATAGCTATTTATTGATAATACATACTAAATTAAGAATAAGGCCAGGGTATATAGTAGGCCATTGTCATGTATTATGGGTATCTTGATCCCATGATTAAGATCCTCATTTTTATTAATTATATTATAGAAATAAAAAACATTTCAATTCCCCACTTCACACTAAATAAACAATTGCCCATACTATTCAAAGGTGTAGAATAATTACTTCAATCGATCAAAAGTGACAAACAATCTAGACAGGTCAAGTTTGTGTTGAGTTGCTTTCAATTAATTCTGATTTATTTGAGGTCGAGATAAATAGTTTTTTAGTTTGAATTATTTATATGCCATGTAGAATTTAATTATCCCAAGCATGCTTGACGGTTGACACTCCTTGACCTAACGGGGAATTTATGAGAAATGGTTTTGAGTTTAAAAATTGCAGTTTGTGATCCAATAATCGAAAATTCATATTAATTACTAGCAATCGCTTTTGTTGTATGTTATAGGTGTATATAATAGATTATATAATTAAATTTAATTATTATAATTAAAGTAATTTACAAGGATTCAAACGTCGACTAGTGTACCCTAATCGAAGGTTCCCTTTCTTTTACTTATGTATCAGCAACTCAATTAGAATTTTGCCCCTTGTTATCTACAACTATATATATCCCTAACTTAATTAGCTTAGGTAAAATCATGTTAAATAAAGAAAGCCTTATAGAACGAATCTGCCTAAGACTACGTAGTTCCTCAAAATCAATAAAATAAGTTTCTCACATGTACTATGTAAACACAACTAACATGTATTAAAAGCATCATGAAATTAATATGTAGGTTTTTAATTGTTGTTCCTGTTTATTGCTTTCTTAAGTTTGTCACAATAAATCTTAAAGTCATTTAATTCTATTTTTGAGGAGATTAATGTAATAATTAATTCCACATACACTCATTTTTTTTATCACTATTGCATACACTCATTTAATTCTATTTTTGAGGGGATTAATTAATAATCAATTCCACATATACACTCATTTTCGATCACTATTACATTCTTCAATTCATATCATCTAAGGCATCACTCATTAGTCATGGAGCATCCATTGAGCCACTAAAAACACCATATGATTGACAAATTTGTAAGTGGATATTATTAATAATTTATTTCTACCTTCAATTGAAAAAATCACCAATTAACATGCATTTTAAGTGTACATGTGTCAAATATCGGCAAATAGCAATTCCTCATCATATTTCTTTATCCAAATATATGGGGCTGGCCGTCCAACGGTCAAATTTTTATGTTGCGTCATTATAACTATTCTTGCTTCCTATTGATTAATTACAAATTCTTAAATGGACCTGGTTCACACTAATTTATTGTGGACCACTAATATTAGAGAAACTATAGTTGTTTTATTAATAAAAAAAAAAGTCACTATAATAAAATGAAGGTCACTATGTTGAAAATAAAAGTCATTTTGGTAATATATAGGCTATAAGAGGTTAATTTTTTCAATAAAATATTTTATAAGGTCAATATAAATAGGAAAAGGTGACTATGTTAAAACTAGGGTTATAACGTCGTACTTCAAGTTCACAATAGTATTAAACGTTATACAACTTTTAATAAAGGTTACTATGTTAAAAATAAGGTTACTATGTTAAAAATAAGAGTCACTATTTTCAATATAATGTCAGTTCCGTGTGTATAAACCTCGGGTCCACAATAATATTATTGTGGACCAGGTCCACGCAAGTATTTCTGATTGATTAATATGATTATAATATTATTATTGTAGATATATATGTACTTTTAAATGACAGCATTGTTGATCAATTAACACTTTGTATGAATATATTTGGTCCAATCAACTTGAAAGGGAGGTGTAATTTTTTACTAGTTGAAGCAATTGAGTATTGACCGACCTATGCTAGGAGTTACCGACAGTTATAGTACACTGTTTGTAAAAAAAATAAAATCTGAATTGTATATTACGAGTATATTTTATGTAACATAAGTTTATTTGTGGATTTGTGGGTTTTTTTTTTTAATTTATAAAGGTAAGTTAAAAATTCTATTTTTTGGTGTTTAGAGAGCCTTTGTGTAATGAGAATCGATTTCAGAATCTTATGGAATTGGGAAAGAAGTTCTAACCATTTGAGTTATCCCCTCACTCTCACATTAAGTACAAGTTAAGTTAATTCAACTTTGTAAGTCAACACTTAAGAGTGGAGAAGGGAAAGGTAAGAAAATTCACCTATTACAAAATAAAATTTAGTTAGTGGGGCTCGAATTTGCTTTGTTACCTCGAAGTTACAAGGTGAGTTATCTCTCAAACATGCTTGGTTTATTTGCGGGCTTTGTTAATCGATGATTTTTGTATTGGATTTGGAGCACCTAAGCATGGTATCTAGGAAGCACAAAGAGCCTTTATTACTAATAGCCAACCACCATAAGCATGGTATCTAGGAAGCACAACGAGCCTTTATTAGTACTCCCTCCGTCTCCAAAAGAACGATCCATTTGGGTTGATTACGCGGTTTCTAAGAAAGTTAAATAAAAAGAAGTAAAAGCATATTGAAAATATAAATTTACATGGGGTTTGTAAAAAAATAGAGAGAGAAAGTAATAAAATTACATGGAAAATCAAATTTTTATATGGAGAAGCTAATTTTGCACAAATATTGTTGCAAATTGGTGGGTGTTTTAATGCAAATTAAATGGGTCATTCTTTTTTGGACTTAAATTAGGCCAAATGGGTCGTTCTTTCGGGGACGGAGGGAGTAATAGCAAACTACTAGAGAATCAGGGAGTGAACGTAACTAGATTGTGGGTTAGCGGTTTTGTAAAAGAGGGGTAATTTGGGATATTTGGAAAAAAAAAATACTTACTAAAAAAGGAAAGGAGTATTGTAATTTTGGAATACCCAAAAAAGAAAAGCAGAAATGTAAACGAGGGACAAAGGGAGTAATTGTTTTTTTTGTTGAAAATGAGGGGCAAGCTCCAAAAGAATAATTAATAACCTAGAACTTGGTACACTATAATTAATATTATTATTTTATTATTGTATTTTTTTGGGGAATTTTAATTACAGTTGTTGATACAAATGCAGTAATAATAGTGAGGATTAGTGGTTTAAGGGGGACACGTGACATTCACGTGGTCGGGTCAACCCCTGAAAACCAAGTCAATGGCCTTTTTCCGGGAAAAGGTGTGTGATTGCAAAAAAAATTACAATTAAGGTGTGTATTTGCGAAAAAAAATTTATAAGGTGGTTTCTTGCAATAAAAGTGTTATAAAAGGTGGTTTAATGTAAAATTTCCTAACAATTATTATAATTATAATTATAATTCATCAATCAATTTGATGTGTAGCACTTAAAAACAACTCAAGTAATGCTTAAATTTTCATAGATCTTCATGGCTTCTCTTAGTTCTCTATATGTAATGCTTGATTCACGTCCCATCATGTCCAATTAGTAAGTCAAGGACATTACCATCTTGCTACAACGTGCAACAACGAACTATTTACAGGCTCCTTTTATATATCTATATGCTTTTTACATCAAAACTTGGACCTACATTACATCACTAGTCGCATAGTCCCTATATGCAAAAATGCATATAGGAGGGCAAAAGTGGAAAAGCGCTGAGATTTGACATCCAGAATGGTACTTTTTATGGTTACAGTGGTACATTTTTTGTACTATTATGCATGTATATTGTACCATTAGATCTTAGTACTACTATTATATCTCACAATGGTATAATATTTTGATGTACCATTTACATACTTATTTGTACTATTAGCATAATATTTATACCACTACAACTTTTAATGGTACTATTTACCTATCAAATGGTACTTTATACTCCAACTACAACTTTAACTTTATTACTACATTGCCATCCTATATGCAATGTTTGCATATAGGAGCTATGCGCCAGACCTTCTCCCATTACACTTGCTTTATCATGGTTCTACTACTTACATATAAACTTAAAATAACGCTTCTATATACTCTGTATAATCCACTAGCCGGAAGCCCGGGAACCGGAAAACTTACATGTATTGCCTCATTTAAATACTCTCGTTTAAAAAAAATAAAAAAAATAAAATCCAATTGCAATCATTTGAAGTTTGTACGAAATTTTTATAAATTGCAGCCATTTAATGAAAATTGCAAATTGCAGCCCAAAATTCTAATAAATTGCAAATTACAACCCAATTTAACTTTTTTATCGGTTTGCGTGTTGAAAAATATTCAGTTAAGGTTTTAGGGGTCCTTTTAACCCTTAAAGATTCGAATTGAGCTCGGAATTAACAAAAAAAAATAACGTAAGTGCCTCGTTTTGCATAACAATTATGTATCGATTTGTGGGCAATTATTTTTTTGCTTTAAAAATGAGGCACCTATGTTAAATTTTTGTCAATTCTGAGCTCAATTTGGATCCTTAGGAACTTAAATGGCCGTTAAAACCTTAACCGAACATTTTTCGACCTGCAAATTAATGAAAAGATTGAATTCGATTGCAATTTACAATTTATACCAACGTTGGGCTGTAATTTGCAATTTTTTTTAAAAAAATGGTTGCAATTTGCAAATTACTAACTTTAAATGGCTGCAATTCGCAAATTTTCACAAATTCAAATAAGATAAGTTCCAAAAATAATAATTAAAAAAAAAAAAAAAGTTCTGATACGGGTAGATAATATCAGTTACTTAATTTTGAATTATCATTTACAAAAGTTTTAATAAGGTCAAATAAGGGTGTGAAAAAGTCACTTGATTTTTCATTTATCTGAACTTATAGGAATTTATTAATTCTTATAAAAAAAATTATTAAAACTAATTTAGTTGTAATTTTAACTTGGTTAATCCCTTATTAGAACTTATTTTCCATCATAAACTTATCTTATATGAATATGAATTTAATTGAATTATTTAAACTTTTTAAATATGTCATTGAAAACAAGGTGAACAGAAGACAATATGTAACTATTATCTTAGAAACATCAATCAACTTTAACATGGACAAATATGTACGTACAATCGTACATTGTATGTTGTCCCTCTGTGTATGTTTTAATAAGTGTTACAATTACTAAATGCGGCCGTATTTAAATAAGTGTCACGCTTTTTTTTAACAAATATTTTAATAATATATTTGATAGAGTATAAAACATATTTTTGGACCTTAATCAAACCCACAACTACTTTTTTTTTTTTTTTTAATTCTTCTCTTTCACATACATGCATTACATTTTAATAAACTATTAATCCCATTATATCTTTCTTTTATAATTTTTTAATACTCCAACTACCATACTTGGGAACTATTCTGTTCAGTTTAATTTCAATTCAGTTCATTTTATTATTTTAATTCTTCTCTTTCACATGCATAGCAATTCAATAAACTATTAATCACATTATCTTTCTTTTACAATTTTTTAATACTCCAACTACCACACTTAGGGACTGTTTTGTTCAGCTTAATTTCAATTCAGTTCAGTTACTAATTTCCTACTTTCATAAACAATTCATTTAAGTATAGCCCCCCACCAGTTCAGTTCAGCACTTCAACTAACCCAATCAGTTCTGTTTCAGTTCAATAAATCGGAACAAACACTTACTCCCTCCGTTTTGCATTAATCACAATACCTTCCTTCTACATCCGTTATATATAAGTTGCAACACATTTATATTTGGAAGGACCCACCATCATTTTATAATTACTCGCTCCCACTAACCCACTTCACAAATAATTTACGCGTATAATTTATCTTTCTACTAACCCCACTTATACTACTCTTTTATTATTTTCTCTCCTACCAATAATACTTTATATTATAAAAAATCTTCTTTTGGGATTTTTACTTATCATAACTTATTAGAACTTAGGTAACTCTGATTAATCCTTATTATTACAACTTATCTGAATTTAATTTTCCTAAACTTATTTTATCTAAACTTATCAACCATTATTTAAACTTAAGGGGTACATGAGAATCAATCCTGAGATATCCTAGAACCGAGATGAAGTTCTAATTAACCACTTGAGGTATCATTCACTCTCCTCATGTGTATGTATGTGAAGAGTTCTTATACTTCCTCCATTCGACTAAAATCAGTTCATTCTTCTCTTAGCTTGGAAGCCCGACGACCCCAAGCCTAATACGGTTATACGTAAATAACTTATTTTCAACATCAATTTAAAAATTTAAAATTGTAATATAAATTTCAATTCTACCTTTTGACTATGCTTTAACTTTTTTTAAAAAAAAAACTAAATTTACAAAACTCTTATAAAGCCAAAGCTTTAACAAAAATTGAACTTTATACTCCACCAGAGAATCGTTTTGCAACAAATGAAGTATCTTACTTGATAAAGATGAATTGGATTGGATGCCTAAGCGGAATATCAACTGACACAAAATAATTCTTTACATACCGTACAAATTATATCAATTAATTATTACTCGTACTAATATTAATATTAACACTAATTACGCATTAAAAGTTGTAATTTCCACTAGTTCTTGATCTCTTCTCATGTAAAACAAAAAATAATTCATCAACTAAAAAAAAAATAATAATACATGGGAATCATGCATTTTACTCTTCTTGAAGAAACCTAATTTTGATAATATAGTTACATTAAAGATACAACTTCTTGTTGATTAGATCATTTAGTTAATTGAGTTCAAAGGTTGATTAGACATTGGTGGGATTATAACTTTTTATCTTTATTAAGCTATTATCTTAATTTAAACATTAAGATGAATTAACTTTATAGTTTGATTTATTATATATTTTTAAAATAATTAACATTTATAAGTATATATCATCCAAGAATGGAGCTTTTTTCCCAGTGAAGAAACACTACTAAAATTGGAAACCATATTAAGTAATAGTGCGTTCAAATAAATCCCAAATTTACTAGTGGAAAGAGGTGGAGGATAATTGCTAATAGCCGTCATAATCTTTAAATCTAAATAGCACAAAAGAAACTAAATTAGTAGCTGTAATTGAGCTACAACCAATGGAAAACAAGCAAACTGAATTAACTAACAAATGGTGTGCTAAGTTGCGTTTTATACTAGCTTGCTCTTTGATTAAGTAATTGATTCTATTCTAACCTTTACAAATCAAGCTCTATTTTAAATTATAAACTACTCATAATCATTTCAAGGTTCTTTTAGCCTTTTAGGCTTTACATACTCTCAAAGGCTACTAGAAAAATAAGTGTAAATAAGAGTTCATATAAGAAAATTTAAATTATGAAAAATGGCTATGTTATTAAGCTCAACATACATCAAATATATATACAACCTTAATCGTCACACCAACTTATTAAGAGTTCATATAATTTTTGAAAATTAAGTGAAAACCAACTTATTAAAATACAACCTTAATCGTCACACCAACCTTGAATTAAGCTAGGTGACCAGGGTTTAGGGATGGCAATCCAATCCGGATCTGACCCTACTCTGCCCCGATCCGAGGTAAAAAAATCCGCTACGAGTCCGAGAAAAAAGTATTCCGAGTTCAATTCCGTTAAAATAATCCGACTCCGAATCGGAGAAGGGTTGGAGTCGGATCCTATAAAAAATCCGAGAAAAAAATCTGACTCAGACAAATGTCTGGCTCTGACGGATTTTCCGACTCCGACTCCGATAGATCGTGGACTTTCGTGTGGGTCATGGTGGCATTGGGTGTGGGTTGCAAAGGCCCAAATAGCCCAATTTCTCAAAATATATTAAAAAATGAAAAAATAAAAAACTCGGAGTCGGGTCGGATCGGAGTCAGAGGTCGGATATTGAAGTCGGAGTCTTGAAGTCGGAGTCGGATTTTGCCTCCAACATCCTGTAGGGTCGGAGTCGGATTATTAGCATAATCCGCTCTGAGTCCGACCCTTGCCATCATCCACCAGGGTTCCAAGTACATTTTCCTAGGTTTTATGTTTTTTACTTCAATACAAATTTTGGCTTTGGTAGTTTATTAAAGAGTTTACATCCATCTTACTAACTTTAGCCTTGTTTGCTTTTGTGATTTTATTGATTAGAAATTATATTTATTCCTTTAATAACTTGAATTTCCAAATTAAATATGAATTTTATTGATTGAAACTTTGTCTAAGTAATACAGTAATAGATTACTTTATTTATTGTTGAAGAGAGCATACAATAGTACTCTTAAAATACAAAAATATGGGTTTACTTTGTGAAATATAGGAAAACTATTTTATTGTTTCAGTGGACCAACATAACAATTGATCAGCCAATAAAAATTGTTAGAGGTTAGTAAAATGGTCTATTTTATAGTGTAGAAACAGTCACAAATGACAACTGATATAGATGAAATTTGATTGTAGATTATAAATTTATACTTTTCATCATCAAGACACTAATTAACTATTTTAATTAGTAGCTAGTCATTTATTAAATTTAATTATAGAATTTCACCCTTTCACCATGTACTACGTAATATTAATGTCTTTAGTATTTAGAATAAGTTCATACAAAATTTTAAGCATAGATTGCTCTTTTCAGAAATGTGGATTGTTAGGATCCAAATCAACTTGCCACCAACAAAAAAAGGGATTTTGCAAGCATACATGCACCCGATAAATTAATGGTTAATGAGTTCTATATTATTTGTTACAATTGACTATAATTTTTATAATTTATGTTTTTTTTCTACATTTGTTATGTTGCGCATTACTTTTTTGTTAAAATTTTAAAATCTTGTCCTCTTGCATGTATTTAGGGAAATGTGAGAATAAACATCGCATAGTAGCCAACAAGTATTGTAGCAACTCGGAAAAATAATTTCTAAAATTCACACCATCTATATAATATGGTTATTCTTAATCACATGGAGCCAATGCACTAAAATCCCAACAATACAATTATGTAAATTACTACAATTGCAATCAATTTATTTGCTAATTAACATTATTTAATAATTAGTGGATGACACAATCCCCATCAAAATTGCGAGAAAAGGTCAATAAATAATTTTTCAATAAGTAAAAGAGGGGGCGTTTTAGTGGAAGAAGAGGACAAATCTAAAAACAAAATATTAACTTAATGGTTCAAAAATGCATAAATGAAGTAAGAGGTACATAATAAGAATATTAAAAGTGGGGTTAGCCAACCAATCAAGTGCAAAGATAAGCTAAGTGCTACTAAAACAAAAATAAATTAAATGAAATTAATGATTTGTTAACTTAATGAGGTCTTTAATTTGTAACCACCGTCACTTAGAGGAAATCTCATTAGAGCAATAAAGCTCATTTTGATGAAATCAACGTATTGACATTTTTAGCTATATGATGATGTAATACAAAGTATTGCTAAATTAAGTTTGAGACCAATTACATGTAGCTCAATTGATACATGAGTTAGCATAAAGTATATATGTACTATCTACTTCATGTAATGTAATGTTACAAATTACGACAAAAGATTATAGCAATAAGTTTGTGAATTGTGATGCATTTATGATTCATGAACCTAGTCTAGATTGATTAGCAACATGGAAAGGAAATATAGGTATCTATTACAAAATAAATGCTTCATGAGCCTAGTTTAGATTAATTAGTAACATGGAAAGGAAATATAAGTATCTAGTACAAAATCTGTTTTTAGACTACTATTGAAGATGTAATGTCGCATGCAAGATCACTGCAAAACACAATTAATATTTTGTTTACCGGAATATCAGCTCCATCCAATGATCAAGTCAATGACCGCAAATGAAAAATCTAAAGAGAGAAAATAGAGAGAAGTTTGATTGTTTTTGAGATTTTGCCCTAGAAATTGCAATGATATAACCTATCTCATTAATAAATGACTGAGGTATTTTTAATGTTTTGGAATACATGCTATAGGGTTTCGTTTCTGTAAAAGGCGTGCCCTAATTGGCTGCTCAATGAGAGAACACATATTTTCAAGGGCCTTGCTCATACAATGTTATATTGTTCTATGGGCATTTAAGTCTTTCACCATCAAATGTTTTTCTAATGGCACGTTTCACACTCTTGTTGGCTACTTGGGGCCGAGTCAGGGGTTAACTTGAGATTGGTTTAGGTGTTGGCCTTGGATATTTTTGCCCTAAACATTTTCGATTCTAAACACACCTAAATTGCTAAGAATTGCATGGTATTGTGGCTAGAATTTGGTCTCGGCCCTCTGACTCATTGGACTTTAATTGAGCCTATCTCATAAAAATCGGAATGAAAGTTATATAAAGATTTATCTTAAATCTAACTGGATAATACAAATTACTTTTGAAAAAAAGAAATTTATACGTGAATTTTGTCTACACCTTTCAACTTAAGGTTTTTTGGAAATATTTTTTCATTCAACAAATAGGGGATGTCGTATTTTAATCTTTAACTAGGTAGTATGGGCCTGTTCACTTCAGCTTAATTTCAATTTATTTTAGTTCAGTTTAGTTAAGTTCAGATCCAATCACTTCAGTTCAGCTTCTAATTTTCCTTCTCTAATAAAATATTCATTCAGCTCATTTCAATTCAACTCCAATTAGTTCAGCTCAATTCAGTAAATTTGAAGATACCCTAAATCTGTACCACTTTGGTACATAAATCACATATTTTGATACGAAAGAATTCGGTAGAAAACTAACATTTTTTGCTTCTAACATACACGTGGTACACCTAGTAATAGAGTGGCTATGTATAATAACATAATTGCATACTCATGAATTTTATAAGGGAATATTGCACTTCTTTTTTGGAGTAACATATAGGAATACGTACACCTAACTAGGGGCTCACTAGTCACTACAACTTTTGATTTTTCAATATCAACCGACTTTAGCACACGCATGCATATACACGTATGCTTAACCAAGCCTATGTTCTATTGAAAGTTTGAAATAGACCAATTTTAAAGCATTTTGTTGTTACATATGCATATATCACAAAATTAAAGTATTTCAAAATATAAACCAAGGAAAATATTAAAATTTAGGGCACCTTTGTTACAAAAACAACCAATTTCTTCGTCTGATTTTGTTGGTTGAAAATTCAATTATTTATTTTCGAACATGCTTTATGAAATATTCATACCATATATCTTTGTATTCCAACTTTCATTGAACTTGACCCGAAGAAGGAATGTGAAGATGAGGAACATATAATAAACTTCTAGCATACATTTGAACGAACTCAAGAACATTAATTCCATGTTAAGCTAAGCATCATTTATAATAATCATTGATGTTGTCCGGTAGAGCTAATTAAACATTAAGTTGGTAAATTTAAAATGTATATACCAATTTGAAGGAACATCTTCATTTTGATAATACGGACTAGCTCTACATTACACAAATCTTAACATTTTCATTTAATTTGCTTTATCTAAATATTCCTTATTATTTTCAATGCAAGATCAATTTCAGTAAAATTCCTTATAAACTTGTAGCCTTTTGACTTCATATGATATGTCTTCAACCATTAATCCAAATAATGAAGCGTGAATCTTTAGAATACTCGTATACTACGTATAATTTACTTAATCAGTAAGCTAAAATTAAATTATAAATAAATGGTAAAAGTACTTAAAGTTAAATACTTCTAGAGTTGATTGAACTTTCAATGCTCATATCATAATCTATATATGGTACATAAGTATATATATAAACCTAACAAAACTGACCAATGCTCAATTATTCCAATTTAGCCCAAGTCAAATTGAAAATGACCCAACCCAAACCCCAACCTGAGTGAACCGATTACCTTTTCTTCACCTGGATTAGAGTCTTTGAGTTTAAATTTCTCTAGTTTGCTCCTATTTAAGCTTATCTTTAGGTTTAATTGAACTAAATCATGATTGTTAGTTAACATATACGAAGTATGCATTAAAAAATTATCAAGTTGTTTTTGTTAGACTCATCTTGATGTGTTCTTTCTAAATATTAGATTTTACAATTAGTGTTAACGTAAAATTTAGCAATAACCAAATGCAACTTAAATGTTTTGGTTTGAATAGTTATGTTTCCTCTGATATATACTTGTAGTAATCATAACAGTTCAACTTATATACTTGCTAATTCACAAAGTTGATAATTGATATAAGTAATTATATCAAATTATGTACTCAGTATTAGCAAGAACTGTTAATATTATTAGGGCTCCTGGGCTGGTCAACTTAGATAACGAACAAAACTGTTAAGCCCAATAATATTTTAAAACTTAAATAATATGGGCCTCCAAAGGCCCATTCATTTGATTGAAATGGGCCTTTGCATCCGCACTAGCGCGTGAAAGAATGGCATCAACTCATCGACCGCAGCTCCTAAACTCGGTCCAAAAAGATATTGGGTTCCCAGTTTTTTTATTTTTTATTTTTTATTTATTATTATTATTAGTGGAAAGCTAAACGTCGTCCTCAAATCTTTAACTAACGCCCACAAAATAACCTAAAATTACGTATGTAACCTTGTTATAAAAATACTCGGTAATTAATTTTACCTCAACTTAACACTTTTACCCTGAACAAAAAATTTAACCATTCCATTCTCTTTAGTGTTTACCGGCCACCAACGATCACGTTCAACCACCAACCACTGTAATTATCAAAATCAAACAAATAATACTGTAATAAACAACAACATCAATAATAATTATAAACTCTAATAATAATAACAATAACAATAATACTCGTATAACTAAACAGCAACAATAATAATAATCAAACTCTAATTGCCCATTGCTATCCCCTACTACTGCACTAATACCTCCAGCAGAATCAGAGCATACATGAGCATCATAATTAATTTTTATGGTAATATTAGGGGGCAGACCACGCACACCCAAGCTCTTCCTTCAAAAATACTCTTGTGCCTGCAAAACCAAATTGACCAAGCCACAGCCATCAAAATGCATAATTCTTCTTTTCTAATCTTGCTCACCTTTGAAAGTGAAAGTAGAATAATAACAATAACATTAAACAACCACAACAACAATATAAAAACAAATTTGAAAAAAGAAGAAAAAACGCCCAAATTTTTTGAGTAACCTAAGCGGAAACGCTTAAATCTTTTGAATAACCACTTGGTTGTTCGAAATTTCTGGGCAGTTGAGATGAAACGCCCAGAAATTTCGAACAACCAGGCGGTTATTTGAAAGATCTAGGCGTTACAACCTAAGTTCCTCGAAAAAGTTGGGCGTTTTAGCCCGTTTTCAGAAAATAAAAAAAAATTAAAAAAAAAAACAAAAAAACTTCTTCTCTGGCGACCGCCTTTCCCTGTCACAACTTAATAATAATAATACTAATTATACAAAGTAATAAAGGAACAAATTATCTTTGTGTATTGACTTATGGAGTCCATTAGGACTATTGCCAAGCTAAGCATTGATTGCACATTACAACAAATATTTGAAACTTTTACCAATAATATACATGTCCATATCATATTATAGGTTAATTAGAAGCTAATAATTTTCTATTTACGTAGCTAAGCTCTAAACAAGGCAAGTTAAGAGGCAACCAATGGTAATTAAATTAATTCTCGATTAACCCTATACAAAGTTTAACCATAGTACAAGTCTTTGACTTTTTCATCATCTCCCATTTCAATAAGAAACTTACAATAACTATGTTGAAATTGTGCTCGTTGTAATGGTATGCACGTAGACTACTAAAATTTTACAAGTCACCCAAAATTTGTTATTGAAAAGGATATAAATCAATAATGCATCTATTAGCTTCTGAAATTTAATGACTCGTTGTTCTGTGATTTCAAGTTGTTGGAATAGTATTCCCTTCGCCTCTCAATCGATCTCTATGTACTCCCTTCTTTTCTTTATACGACCTACATAATAGTACTTTTAAATTAAAACGATTCAGACTAGTAGTGCAATATTTTTTTTTTTTTAAAAAAAGTGTGTAATATGAGCTTGGTCAGGCACATAGCTACCTACTAAGTCATCATAGTAAGGGATAATTGGTTATCATATTCCCATAACCTTAACGTAGGTCAAAACACACAAAAAATTCTTTTGTTTGTTCATGAAGCTAGCTTAGTTTGATATAATCCAATTGAATGAAGAATAAACTAACATCATAACGTAAGAAAATCCAAAATGATGGGCACACACGACTCTTTATACCATGTTAATACGGGTTTGAGCTAAGCCACATATATCACCAAAAAAGAACTCAGTTCATAAGACTAAGGGAGGATCCACTCCAAAAGCATATGATAATAAGAGTAGTCTCTTAGCCTTTATTATAAAGTGTAACACTTTTAATACTTTCTTCTTTCAACCGTACAACATCCTTAAATGTATGTGTCGTTTAAGAAGGTCATGCTATAACAAAATATATAAGCCACAAAGTATATAATTTAATTCAAAGGTCCATATACTCATGCATGGCAAATTGGCAACTAAATTAAATTATTTTGAAAGATAATCTACTAACTATATATAATTAAAACCCAATTTAATCATCCAACAAACTATTGAAAATAAAATCTTAATTAACTTCTAGAAGTTCTTGAGATAAATCGGCCATACCGCTATAATAACATCACATCCTTCATCTTTTTTTGTGTAGAGAGAGTCACAAACAACAATATAACGATGCAGACGTTAATGCCACTTTCCCAACTTTAATCAGCTAAACAATTTGACATCCGCCCCACCATTTATTTTGATTGCTAGAGAGTTCTGCAAAAGGTCTTTTCTACAATTATATTGATTAAACATAATTGAATGTGACACTTAAATATTTATAAATCAATACAACCTATGTTAAACTACTCGATCCGTCCCAAATAATTGTTATAAATACACTCACTCCCTTAGCTAATAGCCATACTCTTCAAAAGATTGTTGTTTTGTGTTTCTCAACCTTACCTTAGTTTTTTTTGGTTTTCCTTTTTGTTCTCTTCTAAACTTTTTAACCTTAACTACAATGGAGTCCTACTTCCGTCTCCTATCGATTTTTGTTGTTCTCTTTGTAATATTCTTAATCCTAGCCTTTTAAAACGTATACTTGTTATACGTACTATATGTTACTATATATATATATATATATATATATATATATATATATATATATATTAGAGAGAAACTAATTGAAATCCTTTAATTGTTTTTTTTAGGTTGGATATGGAGTTAGAAGTCATGCAACTTCATCCTCAGAAGAATATTGGAAAAAGATGTTGCCTAACACTCCTATGCCTAAGATCATTGAGGACTCTTTAAAGTCCGGTTAGTATATTATTATATACAGGTTAATTGATTTCAATAATACCTTGTACATTATTATTACAACGTTAAAAAATATAGTTGTACTGTAATCTTTTGTTAACATTATGATATATCATCGTTATTTATACATATTATCAAACAAAAAATTGAATATATATGTTACCTGTGAATTTTAAAATTGCGAGCCTATCACGTACACATATCTTGATTGTATGTTCATGCCTATTATTATTTGACATTTTAATCTACAACCCTATATCATGGTTGTTACATACACTATTGTTACTAGAGGGTGGCACGGGAGTTCATGTAGGAATCAACGGAGTTGATGTGGATGTTGGGAAACCAGGCAAAGGACCAGCCGACGTTCACGTTGGCAAAGGCGGAACATCCGTAGACGTCGGTCCAAAGGGGAAACACGCCTCAGTCGACGTCCACCACAAAGGAAAACCATCACCTTTTCTTTACCAATATGCCGCAACCAAGACTCAACTCCAAGATAACCAAAGTGTAGCCCTATTTTTCCAAGAAAAAGACCTTATACCCGGAACTCACATGAACTTACACTTCACCAAAACCACCAACGTAGCTCCCTTGTTACCCCGTAAAGTTGCTAAATCAATTCCCTTCTCGTCGAAGAAACTGCCTGAGATATTGAGCCGGTTTTACGTGGAAACGAACTCACAACAAGCACAAGACATGGAGGAGACTATCAAGGAGTGTGAAGCCAAGGGCATCCAAGGAGAAGATAAATATTGCGCGACTTCCTTAGAGTCTATGGTTGATTATGCTACTACTAAGCTAGGTAAAAAATTGGACACCGTCTCTACTTATGTAGAGAAGGATAATAAGATGCAAAAGTACGATTTTATGGGTGTCAAAAAGGTACCATGTAAGGGAGCAATAATATGTCACAAGGTGTTTTTCGCTTGTGGTGTATATTATTGTCACAAGACCGAGACAACAATACCTTACATGGTCTCATTGGTAGGCGCCGATGGTACAAAGGTTAAGGCCGCGGCTATATGTCACGTTGATACGTCGAAATGGAACCCTAAGCACTTGGCCTTCCAAGTGCTTAAGGTTGAGCCAGGGACTGTGCCCGTTTGCCATTTCCTTCCGGAGGATCACATTGTTTGGGTTTCCAAATAAGTTATATATATAGTTTTATAGTATTTATTATATGTCATGTAATTTAATTTAATTAAATTACCTTTGTTATTTGGTGTGCATACAAAAAAATAAATAGCACTTGTTTATTTGGTAATTTAATGTCCCTCTTTGGCATGATTGTTGTACTTAGGCTTGGCGATATGATGTAATTTCATGGATATATATGTATGGATTACAGATAATATAATTTTAATGTAAAATGTACTATTATAGTTCTTATATAGTTTTTTTTTTTTTTATTTTTTATTTTTTAATATATATAATATGCTTTTATTGAAAAACAATAGTTTAGAAAATTAGAAAGGTAACTTGGGATTGTGATTATTAAATATACTCGTGGAAGATAAGTTGGGTGAAAAATGAACTAACGATAACATAAGTAAATGTATTGAATTAATTCTAGGTTATTTTGTTATTTAACCTTGGATACAACCATGAAAGATTAAATCAAAGAATGTGACAAGTGGCATGAGTGATTTCTATATTTAATTTACAGAATATATATATATATATATATATGTAAATAAAAATAATCGAATTGCACTTGGTTACCTAAAATAGATAGATAAATAAATAATATTAGTATGAATTTGGTCATCCTTATTATTCTCTCCATAAGTCTTAGATTGTTTTCCCTAAAATCAACTAATATTATTCTAACAATTACATTTGTAACGTTTTTTGTGAGCTAGATCTCATCATAGTTACATACTACCACGTGTGTGATCAAATTGAGGATATTTTAGTTACATTTGTGTGAACTAAATCACAACTCAGTCTTAGTCATGCATTATCGTAAAACTTTCCGCAAATAAACATATGGTTAAAAATCACTCAATACAACATTTTCATGCCTTTAAATACCCCATTTTAATTCACTTCTTACCAAAAAACATAAATTAAAAAGTTTCTAATTAGCTTATTATCATAATTATATATATATATATATATATATATAAAAAGAAAAAATTAGAAAACAAAAAAAGGAAGAGTTTCACCATTCTTTAAATCAATCTTCGTATATCAATTATTATTCAGTTTGAATAATTTCCGATGGAGTCATACATACTACAAATTGTCACTATTCTTTATGTAAGTTACAATATCTTTATTCAAATTAAAAAAAAAAAAAACTTTATATATTTTCTTTTCACTTGATTAATGCGTTTTTTTTTACATTGTTTTGATTTTTGTTTTATGCAGGTAGCAATAATAGCCACCGAAGCAACCTTTATATTTCCAGGAGGACACTTTGGAAAAAAAGGTATATACAAGTACTATTTAAGATTTTACTTGGTACTTTACTTCATACTAGCTAATTTAGTAATTTTACTCTCCACATTTTCGATCATAACCTTTCATATTTTGCCAACATTCAATAGAGAAACAAAAAAGGATTTAAGCTCTTTGAATACAAAGACACCTCCATAAAATTATTAATGATAGTAATATTTAATTTATTAGTACGTGATATACTTTACATTTAAGATTTTATATCTAACTCTTCATATAAATCTTTATATGCTATGTCAATTTTCAAGGTTATGCAAATTTCGGTGGTAACTTGAACTTTAATAAGGAAGTTAATAAAGAAGCTCACGGTTCTGGAGGGTTTAACTTTGGTGGACGCAAGGAAGTTTATGGAGCAGGTAAAATAAACGGACAAACAGAAGCAACAAGTAAAGGTGACGCACAATCGGGTGCTAATAATTTGGGTTTAGATAAACAAGTTAGAGGCTCAGGAGGATTAAACTTTGGTGGATCCGTTAAAGGTCAAACACAAATGGGAGCCAACTTTAACTTTGATAAAAAGAGTAAAAGTTCAGGAGGCTTCAATTTTGGAGGAAATAAGGATCTTTCAGGTGAAGGGAAAGCTCAAGGGTTAGGTAAAGGCCAAACACCATCTGGCAACAACTATAACTTTAAAAAGGATGTTCATGCATCTGGAGGGTTTGATTTTGGAGGAAGGAAAGAAAAAAATTATCCTGACAACCATGCAATGGGGGGACCACAAGGAGTAGAAAAAAGCCAATCACATTTCGGTGGTAACTTTAAATTTAACAAGGAAGCTCACGGTTCTAAAGGGTTCAATTTCGGTGGACAAAAGGAAGATTTTGGAGCAGGTAACACAAAAGGACAAACTGAAGCAACAAGTAAAGGGGAAGCACAGTCGGATGCTAATTCGAACTTAGATAAACAAGTTAAAGGCTCAGGAGGATTAAACTTTGGTGGATCTAGCTCGACAACCAGTCAAAATCAAGGAGCAGTTAAAGGTCAAACACAAATGGGAGCCAACTTTAACTTTGATAAAAAGAGTAAAAGTTCAGGAGGCTTCAATTTTGGAGGAAATAAGGATCTTTCAGGTGAAGGAAAAGCTCAAGGGTTAGGTAAAGGCCAAACACAATCGGGCAACAACTATAACTTTAAAAAGGATGTTCATGCATCTGGAGGGTTTGACTTTGGAGGAAGGAAAGAAAAAAATTATCCTAACAACCATGCAATGGGGGGACCACAAGGAGTAGAAAAAAGCCAAGCACATTTCGGTGGTAACTTTAAATTTAACAAGGAAGCTCACGGTTCTAAAGGGTTCAATTTCGGTGGACAAAAGGAAGGTAACACAAAAGGACAAACTGAAGCAACAAGTAAAGGGGAAGCACAGTCGGATGCTAATTCAAGCTTAGATAAACAAGTTAAAGGCTCAGGAGGATTAAACTTTGGTGGATCTAGCTCGACAACCGGTCAAAATCAAGGAGCAGTTAAAGGTCAAACACAAATGGGAGCCAACTTTAACTTTGATAAAAAGAGTAAAAGTTCAGGAGGTTTCAATTTTGGAGCAAATAAGGATCTTTCAGGCAAAGGAAAAGCTCAAGGATTAGGTAAAGGCCAAACACAATCGGGCAACAATTATAACTTTAAAAAGGATGTTCATGCATATGGAGGGTTTGATTTTGGAGGAAGGAAAGAAAAAAATTATCCTGACAACCATGCCATGGGGGGACCACAAGGAGTAGAAAAAAGCCAAGCACATTTCGGTGGTAACTTTAAATTTAACAAGGAAGCTCACGGTTCTAAAGGGTTCAATTTCGGTGGACAAAAGGAAGATTTTGGAGCAGGTAACACAAAAGGACAAACTGAAGCAACAAGTAAAGGGGAAGCACAGTCGGATGCTAATTCGAGCTTAGATAAACAAGTTAAAGGCTCAGGAGGATTAAACTTTGGTGGATCTAGCTCAACAACCGGTCAAAATCAAGGAGCAGTTAAAGGTCAAACACAAATGGGAGCCAACTTTAACTTTAATAAAAAGAGTAAAAGTTCAGGAGGCTTCAATTTTGGAGGAAATAAGGATCTTTCGGGTGAAGGAAAATCTCAAGGGTTAGGTAAAGGCCAAACACAATCGGGCAACAACTATAACTTTAAAAAGGATGTTCATGCATCTGGAGGGTTTGACTTTGGAGGAAGGAAAGAAAAAAATTATCCCGACAACCATGCAATGGGGGGACCACAAGGAATAGAAAAAAGCCAAGCACATTTCGGTGGTAACTTTAAATTTAACAAGGAAGCTCACGGTTCTAAAGGGTTCAATTTCGGTGGACATAAGGAAGGTAACACAAATGGACAAACTGAAGCAACAAGTAAAGGGGAAGAACAGTCAGATGCTAATTCGAGCTTAGATAAACAAGTTAAAGGCTCAGGAGGATTTAACTTTGGTGGATCTAGCTCGACAACCGGTCAAAATCAAGGAGCAGTTAAAGGTCAAACACAAATGGGAGCCAACTTTAACTTTGATAAAAAGAGTAAAAGTTCAGGAGGCTTCAATTTTGGAGGAAATAAGGATCTTTCAGGTGAAAGAAAAGCTCAAGGGTTAGGTAAAGGCCAAACACAATCGGGCAACAATTATAACTTTAAAAAGGATGTTCATGCATCTGGAGGGTTTGATTTTGGAGGAAGGAAAGAAAAAAGTTATCCTGACAACCATGCAATGGGGGGACCACAAGGAGTAGAAAAAAGCCAAGCACATTTTGGTGGTAACTTTAAATTTAACAAGGAAGCTTACGGTTCTAAAGGGTTCAATTTCGGTGGACACAAGGACGATTTTGGGGCAGGTAAAACAGAAGGACAAAATTAAGCCAAGCGGCAGGGGCAACTTAAGGGACTTGGCATGGCCAACTAGCTACAATGAACAATGAACTCGATCAAAGTTGAGAAATAAGTTTGGGGTTTTTGCATCCAATAATTTTAGTCAAAATGTTGAGGATTCAAGTTTAAGCCAAGGGTTGAGATAAGCATTAGATTAAATCCAAAAGGGACATGAATTCATAAAGTTATAACTATTGATAATGTCATTTTTTATGAGATTGTGAGCTACCTTAATTATTCAATGAGGGTAGCTAGTTAAGTTGCATGTGACCACTTTTATGTAAGAGATCGAGAAATGAAATTATTATTGTTTTTTTTCCTTCTCGTACACTATCTTTTTAATTGAATGTTTATTAAATGTCAATAGTGTATGTTAAATGACGTGCTTGTTGTATCGAATAATGCATGCATTTTGAACTAAATTAATGAACTTATTTATCATGATGTGTATTCCATGATTTTCACCCCATTTTACTCACTCTAACACTCTTTCCACATAACAAACCAAAATTGGCCAATTGCAAGGCCATTGCTGGCGATAAAATCATGTTTATTTGGATTGTTTGAGAATTGTTTGGGATTTTTTAAGTGAAAACACCTATTCTAAACAAAAATAAACATAATAATAATAATAATATTATTATTATTATAATAATAATATTATTATTATTATTATTATTATTATTATTATTATTATTATTATTACCAATAATATGAATAACAATAACAACAACAACAACAGTAACAACAATAACAACAACAACAATCACAATATTAATAATAACAACAACGACAACAATAATAGCAGCATCAGCAGTAGCAACAACAACAACAATAATAATAGTAATAGAATAATAATGATAATAATTATTATTTATAGTAATAGTAATAGTAATAGAAGTAGTAGTAGTAGTAGTAATAATAATAATAATAATAATAATAATAATAATAATAATGAGGCAGATATATATTTCAAAAATGTTACTGCATCTAAAAAAAAAGTAGTTTAAGTTTATATAACAAAAGTATGGAAAATTTGTCAGGAATATTATGACCTTTCACCGGTCCGTTCAAAATATAACGACCTTTGAATTATCCCAGAATATTACGACCGTTGACCCTGATATGCCATAAATAGGATAAAAAATTATCTCCCTGTTAAACAGGTTAACCTAGACACGTGGCACGTTTGGATTGGTAAAGATTTAAAAATGATTTAAAAATTTAATTTTTTTTTAAAAAGGAAAAAATAGATAAAACCCAGCCCCCCTTCCCGTATCTGCAGACCTCACCCCATCCCCGCCGGCCGACCGACGCCGATACAACACCCCACCTAGTCACCGCCGGTTGTCACTGATAATCCCCCCCATTCATCACATTTTCCGCCGCCTGTCGGGTTCAAATCATATCAACCTCCTCCCTCCGCTAACCCACCGCACCCTCCCATGACATCGAGCAACAACCCTCTTCCAGCACTTCCTCCCCCTTCGTCGTACTTTTTCATAACCCCCTCGTCGAAACCATGCCCCACCTCAAAGCCCCCAAGGTCATGTCCTTAATTTGATCGGTGTTGGGTTTTTTCAGGTGTAGAATGAAGGTTAGGAGGTTGCAGATTGCATTTAAAGGAAAGGAGGAGGCGGCGGTTCAAGGGTAGGGGTCGGGTGGCGCTTACGTGGGGTTTTATGGTGGTCGGGCTGACGTGGGTGGGGGTGGGAGGGTGGCTCCGACATAAGGTGGTGGTTGTGGGTTTAATTTTTATTACAAGAAATTTGTAAATAAAAAAATAAAAAAAAAGCAAAAAAACCTAACCTATTACAAAGTGACAAGTGTTTAGGGGTGAAAGTGAATCGGTTTTAACCGAATAAGGAATGTGGTTCGGTTTTTTGGGAGGGTGGTTCGGTTTCGGTGTCAAAAATAAAAAAAAATTCGGTTTTCGGTTCGGTTTCGGTTCGGGAAATTGTAAAACCGAACAAAACCGAACCAAACCGAATTATATGCCCAATCCTACAAAACCCCTGGCCCAAAACTAAATACCCTAGGTATATAATGAAAAATAAGAAAACCCTAATCACTCTCAGCCTCCCTCTCTCTCTTTCCACCCTTTCTCTCTCCTTTCCTCTTCTCCTCTTTCCCGGATTTCGCCCAATTGCCCATTCTCTCTCCTCTTCTTCGCTTTCATTGTCTCATTCTCCTCTTTTCTTTTCGTTTTTCTTGTCTCTCCTCGCCACCATTAACGAAAACATCGAGCTTTTGATTAATAAATTCTGAATTCGCTTCACCATTAACGAACACCATCAACTATATTAAAGGTTTTGATTTCGAACACCATCAACTAAAGGTTTTTCATGTCAAATTCGACTATGAAAACTCTAGATCTAGAGTTTTCATGGTCGAATTTGACCATTAAAAACCCAAATTCGACGTTTTTTCGGTGGAATGTGAGGTTTGTCCTCTTTTTCTTTCTTTTAATTTGGTTTGTGTTTTTTTTTTCTACTAATTTTTGTCCAATTTTTTCTGATATTTCGATGATTTTTGTTCCAATTTTTAGTTCAATGAAATTAGGGTTTTATCTTAAATTTTTCGAAATTATAGCAATTCGATATTATAGTAATTATGTCTAGGAATGTTTGCGGATCTGGGTTAAAACTTGTTTTATTATGTTTGTATAAATGGGTTTGGTTTGGTTTTAATTGGTGTGTTTTGGTTTGGATTTTTTTGCAAAATTTGATGTTTATGATGTTTGATATGAAAATTCGGTGCGGTTCGGTTTTTTTTTAAGAAAACCGAAATTTAGGTGGTTTGGTTTGGTTCGGTTTCAAAGCTAAAGTGGTGCGGTGTGGTTTGCAAAATCAAGAAACCGGATTATGGTGGTTCGGTTTCGGTTTGGGCAAAAAACCAAACCGAAAACCGAACTTTCACCCCTACAAGTGTCACTCTTAACCCATTAAACAGGTCACCAACCGATTGCGTCCCATTTATGGCACATCAGGGTCAAAGGTCGTAATATTCCAAGATAATTCAAAGATCATTATATTTTAAGCGGACCATTGAACTCCCAGTCGATGAGGGAAATGGAAAAAGAAAAGAGAATGAACCGGTTTGGAAAGGTCATAATATTCCTAACAATTTTTCCCAAAAGTATTACAAATCAGAGTATATTATTAATAAGGACCATAACAGAACTCTTTTGACCTTTTCCTTTATTTTAAACAAAATCGAGTATATACAAAGTAAATAACATAAATTGAAGTTTTTATCAAGCACCTGTAATATTGATTTTGTATTAAGTTTATATATGTGAAATATATGTGCAACTTTACTTTTATTTTCTTATGTTACTAAATGAATCTTGTCATGCGTTTATAAACTTAGTTTGATATTATTCTAGGTTAACATAAATACAAAAAAAATACGGAGCTGTAACTTTATTAACGTTCTAGTAGCTTGTGCTTTAATAAGCTTGAGTCTTAGAGCCTTAGGGCCTGTTCTCATTGAACTAAACTGAGCTGAACTGAATTGAACTGAATTGAAATGAATATTTTATAAGAGAAGGAAATTAGGAGCTGAACTGAGCTGAGCTGAACTGAATTTCAACGTATGAGAACAAACCCTTAGTGGATTTTAATAAGGGTAAATTCAAGTTTTTTTTTTTGAGATAAATATGTGAATATATCTTCTCTTACAATTCAATTTTATTCATTTTTTAAATGAAAAAGGAAAATAACGAAGTGACACATAAATCAATGCATAAAGTTGTAAGAGGAGATAAACTGGAATGTTAATCTCTGAGATCAACTTGGACTCCATCGATCATTTAATAATGCCCATTGTTATTATTATGATACTAAATTACATCTTCATTAAATACCAACAAATGCATGCAAAATGATTTGTTGGTATCACCAGAACTCTATGTTGGTATTTAAACAGATACCATCTTGATGTCTTAGTAATACCAACAAGCTAAGCGTCATTAGAATCCTCTAGAACTCGAATTATTAGAGCCTAAGCATTTTTTTTATTGTTCCTATAGCTTGAATCAATTCTCAGACTCATACTCATTTTTAATATTCTCTTAACTATATCATATTTTGATTAATTTTCAGTTACTATTTTATTGATCATCTAGATTCATACAAGACTCTCTCTACTTTCACACAGTATATATTCTAAAACTTACTAAATACTCACTTATCCCAATTAAAAAATATTTATATTATTCATTTATTTAAGCTAGTGAGATTTAAGCTGATGAGATGGGAACTCATTGATAATTGACACTGGGGTTATTTTAGTATCGTTTTCTCCTCAAAATTAGGCCCTGTTTGATTCACCTTAATTTTGTTGAACTGAAATTATTTTTACTGAACTGAACTTATTTTTACTGAATTGAACTTAATTTTACTGAACTGAAATTATTTTTACTGAACTTAAATTATTTTTACTGATTTTCTATTATAATTATTCTTTAAGAAAACTGAGTTTTACTGAATTGAACTTATTTTTACTGAACTGAAATTATTTTTACTGAACTGGAATTAATTTTACTGAACTGAAGTTATTTTTATTGAACTGAAATTATTTTTACTTAATATTATTTTTTTAAGGTGAATCAAACAGGGTCTTAGTCTCTTCACCATCAAGATTCCTAAAGATAATTTTCTCCAATCTTGCTATTTCTTTCCGAATTTTCTTCTCAATTATAAGATTAAAGCTTTGATTGATTGATACTTCCTTCCCAATTTCCTTGTTATTTGGTTCAATCTCATATGCGGATTTAAATTCTTCATATGCCTTCTCCAAAGTTATATATATCCTCTTCTAAACAAGGCCCTCACATTTCTTATATTAATTAGATTCCAAAACCAGACAACAAAAAGTAATTGCACTAGCCGCAATGTTCAAATGCAAACTAATAGCTACCTCCTTCACCCCAAGACTAACTAACCTCACATATATGAGGATCATCACTAGATATTAATATATTATAACAGAAAAGTATTTGTTACCCTTATTGTAGAACACAAAAAAGCAGCACTAAGCTATAATAATCTATCTTTCAATTTGAATAGGTCATTTGCTTTATCCTTCATATCAAATACATACGACAGCCCCTTCCAAACTACTAGTTTTCTCAAACATCTCCTCAACATCATTAATATCATTCTCCTCCTTTCACAAAAAAAAAAAAAAAAAAAAAATATCATTCCAAATTATCTAAGTGATGCAACGTGATAGCGTGTAGCCGTTAAGTTCACACTAGGAAGGAGAGAAGGTGCAGATTTTACTATGCATGGGAAGTTTTTTTAATTTTGTGTTATAATTATAATTTACAAAAGGATCATAATTAGACTTTTTAAGACTAATTGTCTGTTGGTGTGGTGGTGATTGGGACTGCACTTGGTAGGAAGGTTCGCGTGTTCGATCCCCTACAATAACAATTGAGAGGGGACTGAAACTTAACCACCAAATCAAAACTGATCCCTGAATTTGGATTAGCCTAACTAAAGGGTCGTGAACCGGGTGGAACACACAAAAAAAAGTCCGATACTCACAACATATGAGCATAACAAGTACCTTGTTAAAATTCTTAAAACCGGAACCTATTGCAACAAGTAAGTTCTTCAAAATAATAACCGAAAAGTGAGAACTGGAACCTACATAGGTTAGCATTGGTGTATAATTTGAACTTAAATGATACTTTTAGGTATTCTATAGGTTTCGACTCCAAAAACTAAGAACCTAAACTGGAACCTGTTGCAACAAATACCATCTCGTATTTAATTAAATACATACTTAGTTGGACTTTTACTTAGCATAATTTAATTGTTGGTATACAAGATGATTTTGTACATATACTGAGCTTACATGGAATCTTTTCCCTTTGTAATAACAAAATTATATGGAGTACGTATTTAATTGTCTAAAAAAATGTTATGTTGATTTCTGTTGCAATTATTTTCTTCAATTACTTATTCCCTAAAATAGTAAATTTTCTTATGCTCTCTACTAGCCTCTTAATTCCTTCCATGTATACCTACTATTAGTACTATATATGGTATGTTTAATTTAGAAAAGAGAACAAGTACAGTTACATTTTTGTGGAACATAATTTATCAAAACTATAGGCCATTGCATTAATGTCAATAATATACTAAGGGTGGAGATAATTTCTCCCTCCAATTAATAAACTTGGATAATGGTATAAATACTCTCATTGCCCTTTTTTTCTTTAATTTCTTCCTATTTACTACTAATACTGTACCAAATTTCTCCTAAAACAGGAAAAAAAAATAAAATAAAGAACAAAAAAAAAAAACGCCTTTCTTCTATCAAAATTGAAGTATCCACTTATTCTTACGTACTTTCAATGGGATCACACAGCTTAAACATATTCGCACTTCTCCATGTAAAACATAATTAATATTTTCTTCATTTTATACGAAAATAATACTTTCTATGTAAAATAATTATAGAGTACATAATATTTTCTTCTTATTCGAAATTGGATGATAAAGTTATACATATATACCTAATTTTAATGATTTTATTTTAATTTTTGCAGATAGCAATAATAATGAGTGAAGCACATTTTATAGGAGGTGTAATTGCAGGAGGGGGTGTTGGAGGAAACTCATTAGCCCCTAGAGCTGCTTTCGGAGGATTTGGCATGGGTCTAACAAATGCTCAGGATAAGAAAGGTTAATGAATATATTTAAATACTCTTTCTGTTCTTAAAACAGGGTTACGTTTATTATTTTACGTATTCTCAATTAATGATTACGTTTTAATTATTTTTTTCGATAAAAATAATATGGAGTAATAATTTTTTTTTTTTTACTTGTTTCCCTCATACATACCTACATACTTTCCACACAACTACTATACCCTTATTACAACAATATTTACCTACTTTCATATAACTATTACTATTTGAAGAATGCGATATCTAGCATTGCTTTCTAAAATCACCAACCATGACTTATTTTTGGGGAATGGAAGGAATAACATTTTAGTTATCCAAAAACTAGTACAATATATACCTCTTTTTGAAAAATAATAATAAAAAATTACCATTATTTTAAGCCATTTTTTTCTAGAAATGATAATGCATATGTATGTTAAAACTAGGGAAGTAGTAAAGTTCACACACGTTCAATGCAAATCGAAATGTCTTAACATATCCTTGTGTAAGCATGCATGCATGCCAATTCGCTTATTTTAATACTGATTTCCGTATGATGCTTAAGATTTGAGATAAATTTTTGTCCATTGCTACCTCCGTTTCATATTTTTTTTTGCAACTTTAGAATATTTTATATCTCACAAATAATCCCTCAAAGTTGTAAAAAAATATAAAAAGGAGCCACACGGTATTATAATGTTTAATTACATTAATTGAGAAAATATATACAACATGGTTTAATCTTTTTTGGTCAAAATTTCAGGCCAGCAAAGTTCGGGGCAACCATTTGGAAACTCCATAATCAAAGATTTCAATCAATCTTTTCCAAAATCATTGGAGAAAAAGTCAGAAGGAAAAACATCTGAATTCAACCAAAATTTTAACATGTCTTCAGTTGATGATCATCCTTTAACACCTTTGAACAACACATTTGATAACCTACCCTTTGGAAACACTACAAGCAAAGGACTCAATAATCAACCTTTCAATATATCTTTAGGCAACACATTTGGTCCTCCCTTGAACAAATCCTCTGATCTACGTTTTAGTAATTTAAGTCGCGAATTTAACCAATTACCCATCAGTATACCGTCGTTAGAAGCAGCCAACAATAACTCTAGTCGCGAACACTCTTCATTTGGTAACTATCCCGGGATGTACTTTAACCAAACATCATCTCAATTTTCTAAAAAGAACTCGACCAAGAGTTCATCAACTCGTGCATCTAAGGAATCGTCTAAAAAATCTTCAAGTGAAGCATCTAAACATTCTTTAGAAAAATCTTCTAAAAGTTCTAAGGGATACAAATCAAGGGCAACTTCAAAAACATCTACAAGAAGCACTTCAAGACAAGAATCAAAACAATCTTCTAAAAAATCGCGAAGTAAAGTATCTAGAAAATCTTCTAAAAAATCAGCAAGTCGTAAATCATCAAGCAAAGGTTCTACAATAAACTCGAACAAGAGTTCAAGGAAAGCAACATCATCTCATTCTACCTCGAAGTCATCAAGAAGCCACACATCTTCTAGTAAACAAACATTCAAAGGATCAAGGAAACTTTTGATCACTTCTCAATAGGAAATGTTTTACTATGAAGTTTTATAGCTAGAATAGCATTAGATAATATTTTACTTGAGTATTTTTTTTAGAAATTTAGGGAAGTTATCTTTCAATACTAGTAAAACTTGACTTATCTCAGTGATAAAATAAGAATTTTTTGTTTTCTATTTTCACTTCATATTTATTTATTTATTTATTTTATGTTAAAAGAGTCACAAGGCTGAGTGATGAGAATCGGTCCCAAAATTATCTGGAACTTGGAGGAGAACTCTAGCCACGTACTTGAGCTATCCCTCACTCTCACTTCATATTATTTGTAATGTAGGGATATTATTTACAAGACATAAAATATTCCTTTATTACTAATAATATGAAACAGAATTACTGCAAAGAATATTGACATTAATTTAAGGGCGAATATCTTGATTTTGGTTGATCTGAATGCAATGTATGTAATCTTTTAAAGATCATTGACCCTCCAAGACAATTATTTTTAGTTTGAAGTTTTAAAGTACACAAGATTTTAGAAGTCTTGAAAGTCTAGTCTTTTGAAGATGATCAAACTAAGCTACGTTTTTAAACTATTTTGTATCATATGTGTTGGTGAAGCTATGCCTATTTTAATTAAGACTAGGTGTGAAGCCCGTGCGATGCACGGGTTAGTTTATAGATTATTATTATTATTATTATTTTAGTATTTTTACTTTTTGTATTATTATTTATAATTATGTGATGCACGGGTTTATTTTTAGCTTTTTATTTTAATTATTTTCTTCAATATTTATTAATCAAATACATTTAAAATAATGAAGAGATGAATTATTAATTTAGTCGATATAATATTGCAATTCTTTACAAAGAAAAAATATAATTATTTCAACTTATTAAATATTACTTTTTATTAATAACATAATTAGAAATAAAACTGCTAGTTTCATACGGATTTTATTTTCATCTCCTCTATGGAGAGTATATTTTGCTTATGTAATTGTGGTGTATGAATCTTGGTCCTCCCGTGAATGATGCCGGCAAAATTACTCTATTCTCCTTTTCCATCTCAAGTGTGTAGCATGTAGTGTCTATTCTTTTTATATAATTCTGGTACATGTATCTTATGTCTCCGAAGAATGTTGGTGGCAAGATTGTTCTTTTCCCGTCTTTGTTCCTCGCAGTATTTTCGTTTTCCATTGCATCCCTCATCATGTTGAGCTGTGGTTGATGTTTGTATCAACTTCCTGACATTCCCATTGCCCCCCTCTCTACTTAACAAAATTTTTTACAAATACATCAAGTCACAGTAGATTAATACGTTGATTAATTTTATTAGAAAGAGCAAGTTATGTTTTATATTAATTACCTGGTCCTATATGCAGTTGTCTTCATGCTTTTTTCTCATTGAGTATCAATCGTCTCCTTTTCCTTCTTTCTCTTTGCAAAGCTTTTTTAATGAAATCTTGGTTCATGGTATCTCTTAGAGTAAATTGCAAATTGGTATCAATTTCTTTGGTTTTATTTTAAAGTTGAGAACTACCCATTCTTTTTTTTTTTTTTTTTTTTTATTTAGTTGTAAAAAATAAGAGTTGAGATATCAATCTCCAATACACGAAATATGATAGTAATAATAAAACGTATAAGATCTCTTATAAAAGTTAAAAATCTAAGTTTGATACTTATTTTATTAAAGTTGGGTTAGGATTAGATTATAGAGTATGATAGTAATAATAAAACGTATAAGATCTCTTATAAAAAATAAAAATCTAAGTTTGATACTTATTTTATTAAAGTTGGGTTAGGATTAGATTATAGATTATCTTTTAATTTTTTTCACCTTTTTAGTTTTTATCTTAAAATATATACTATGGTTGAACGGTCAAATAAATTAAAAATGGTGACAGCCTTATTGTACTACTTTGAGTATATACAAATTGTCAAATTACGTTTCCTTGGTGTGGCGAGCTTACTTTGAGTAGGATATGGGATAACAAAAATTACTCATATCACTACTAAATGTTGCACATCAAATTTTTAATACCTCAAATTTATAATTAATAATAAAACGTATAAGATCTCTTATAAAAGTAAAATCTAAAATATTGGAGTACATAATAATTTAAAATCATATGAAGAAATTGCTAAATAGTCTAATGGCTAACTTAATAATGAAATTCTAAAATAACCAATGATTATTTAATGAAGTATATAAAAACTACATAATGGATGGATGATAATTTCGAAGCTTGAATATCCCTTCGCACTATGAAACTTGTTATGTTGATCATGGAATTAAGCCTGCAATATAAATATATTTTTTAAACAATTAATTAGTATATTATTTTAAAAATAAAATAGCTAATTTTGAGAAAAATTAGATAGATACCTTTATTATTTTAAAAATAAAATAGCTAATTTTGAGAAAAATTAGATAGATACCTTTGATTTTTTAAATGTGTTGTTGCTTGAATCTTTATCATCTTTCCTATCAGATTCATTATGAGTCCGTTTTCCATTATCCTTACTTGTATCTTCATCTTTATTTGTTGTAGCTTCTTTGTCATCCTTTATATGAAATAGTTAGTATAACAATTATTTCTTTGGAAAAATTTAATAAAATTTTAATAATTTTAAAAAGTTAAAACATACCTCAAGGATAATTGTTTCAAAAAATTTCATCACAGTGAAGGTTTGTCGCAATGTTTTACGATTATATGCAGTGATTTTAACTTTAAAAATCAATTCTTTCCCAATGATATTTTTAATTATCATTGGTATTTCTGATTCTTCGTCATTATCGCTAGCATCATCTTTGTTATTAGCCTGCAAAAAATGATTTTACAATAAATATAATATTTATATAATCAATATTTTGAATGATCATTATAATATATAATTGTTTTTAAAAAAGGATAACCTTTTCATATATATGAGCTTCAAAAATAGTACTCGCATCTTGACCAATTAACTTCTTAGCTTCTTCATCAAATATAACAAATATGGTCGAACCACTATGATCTTCAACACCAAGCTCCAAACGATACCTATATGCATTTTATAAAAAAAATCAATAGCTAATTAAATTAAATATGATTAACATTTAAATTATAAACTATTCATAGATCTCTAACCTTGGTATTGGTCTTTCAATTGATTTTTCGCAAAGGATGCATAAAAAATCCGCCAATCTTGGAGTGACTCGTCTTTTACAAACCGGATATGAGATATAATACCAACCATTCTCACCCATAATATCAGTCACTTTAGCCTTACAGTAGAATATTAAATCCTATATTTACAAAATTATTAGAAATTATTTTGTATGATATAAATTAAATCTATAAATATTGATTCAAAATAATTGAAATAGCATTTTTAATATAATACCTTTTCAACGGTTTTTTGGATGTGATTCATAAGAGTTGAGATATCAATCTTCTTGGAGATAATTTCTTGTGAGTCCGTAGAAGTACGTTGTATCTCAAGTTTTCCAATAGTACTATTTTCTGTTTTTTCACTATAATAAAAAATAAAAAAATTACTTAAGAAATATAAACTATAACTTTAATTTGGACCAATCAATTTATTGTTAAAAGCATACGCTATGTACCAAAATAAGAATTTTGAAAGATAGAAATCATACTTCCAAATATCTTTTAAGAACTGAACCTCTGGAACTTCTACATTTGTATAGATTTTGGTCGATGACGAAGAGGTTAGATTAAAATTACCTACATATTAAGTAATAATAAAAAATAAATAGATAGAAAAATAATTAAAAAATAATTAGTAAAATAATAAACAACAATAAACTAAAATTACAATTAAACTCTTTCACCATCGTTGACGTTATTATAATAGGAAAAGGTTTAGTGAATCATTGAGTTGGTTTTTCTGTTTTGTATACTCAGTAAAAACTTTATTCCAAAGCTTAATTTGAACTCGTTTTCCCCTAATTACAAAAAAAAAAAAATATTGGATACACATAAAATAAATATAATAAATATACGTAAGAAGAATTATGTAAAAAATAATTAAAAAAAAAACAATCATACCATTTATCTTCTATTTCGATAGAATCACCAATTTCGTTTACAACCATACCTACTACGTCTAACATAAAAATACAACACTGAAATATTAGAAAAAATAAAATTGATATAAAACAATCTATACGTTTAGATAAAATAAACCAATATATTTACCGGGAAGTGAATAGTTGTTGCCAAATTGATCTAAAGAATGTAATTGTATAAAATCAAATCTATGCATTGGTATTTTTTCATCATCTCCAATAGCTCGCACAACAGTGTTTTGAAAAAATTGAATCATTATTTTGTTGTCACTGACAATGCGATATTGATTCTTATTTGGAACGACTGAAAAGTATCTAATGGTGTAAACTTTTCCTTCAATCAATTTCGGACGAAAGGGTTGAACAAAGTTGGATTTGATTGAGGCGTGAATGTAATCACCCTGTTATTAAAAATAAGAAATTAAGTTAATTAGTTATAATAAAAACTAAAGAGGTTCAATTAAAAATTTAATATCCCTCTAAAAAAAAATTAATAGAGGTAATATTTTATCAGAAATACCTCCTCATCCAATAGGACCATATCCAAACTTATTAAGCTATCTTGTTTGCGAAAATTCAGTACGTACGTCAAACAGGCGAGAAACACGTACTTTGATTTTCCAATCATTTTTGCTTGAATTTAATTCTCTAATTAAATTTGATCTGTATGTAAAAACAAAAATCCCAAAATAAATACAATGTACATAACAAATACAAATATAATTTTTTTTTTTAAAGAGCAAAGAATTACCCAGCCATTGATGATCTACAACTGACACAATTACTAACACAAAATTTGATTGATTTGGTTTTGTATTGATACGAAATTTTGTTGGTGATGTATGATCGTCAATTTATAATGGTAGGTAACAAAAATTTATCGTATAATGGTAGATATGTTTTAAGATATGGTTATAAGTATTTTTAAGTTATATTATTGGGCTATTGTTAAAAAAAAAATTTATCTTATATTGATAGTTATGATTATCAAATCCTAATATTGAAAATAATATTGTATTGTATTGTATTGAAAATAAAATTATATATTTTATTCCAATGCAAGAGTCCGGAGCTTGTGAGAATGAGGTATGATTGGCTGAGGAGTGTGGCTGGAAGGATTCAAACCGAGGTTGGTGATGCTACAGCCATCTTATATTGATATTTAATAATGATATTTATTATCATAGAATATATTGATAAATTATGAATGATTAATACCATATGATATGCACGGCCCTATTTTGGTGAAGATTTATCATATGATATGCATGGCTCTTTTTGGTGAAGATAGTTTTTAACCATCTAAAATTCTATATTTTAATGTAGTAGGTGTTTACTATCATATGATATTTAAACTAAAGATATTTCAAAGAATTTTATAACTTTATATTATCATGCAATTAAATAAGATAATTATTTACATGGCATTAAAATTGGAGATATATCGAATCTTATTCGTCACTTTTATCTAGTTGGCGAGTGAATTTTTTAATTCTAAAATAAAATAGAAATCTAATTTTTCATTGGTCCAAAATCTACCTTTGCTTACATGGCGCTCCCAATACTCTCCAAAAATGCCTACTTTATTTATATATATTAGATTATTCAATAACAATCAATTTCGATAGGTTGATCATTAGTTTTGGGGGTAATACAAAAACTTTACAAGTTCTTATTTGCTATGGGTTAAATGTAATACAATGTAATTAATAGAACAATCAATCAATCAAACTCCGTCTCCGCTGCCAGTCCCAAGGCTGGATAAAGGAGAAGAGTTTCAGTAGGCCAATAATAGCTAATGTAAAACTTTATCACATCTCATGACATGAGCCAATCTGATATTTACGTAATTAATAGAACGCCCAAAAAAAAAAAAAAAAAAGTGTCCCCTTTCATTTTTCAGTGGATGCCAATTAACGACTCCCTCTAATGCCCTATTAAATACCAATTAAAAAAAAAATTGATATTTGAAAATCATTTTTTAAGACGATTCTAACAAGCATTCATTAATTATATTTTATCCTACATATAAAGCACAAACATTGATCAAAAGTCAAAACAGTATATGTGAATAGTTACAAAGTCAAGTTGGGGCACTTAGATAAAAACCAAGGGTGTATCTTTGTTGGTTAAAATCTTGGGAAGCGGGTGATACCCAAAACTTAGGATCAACTCATGTTTATATTATTGCCCTTTTTTGCGCCTATACAGTTCTCACAATAAATTATAATAAAAAAAAAAGGCAAAATTCTTATGATAAACCTTGTTTTTTAAGGTTATTATTTGTGACGCGGTACCATATACTTTAATTTTTTTTTTTTTGGTCAAATATTACCTTGAATTAAATTTGTTAAAAAAATAACACCTTTTTTTTTTTTGAAGAAGAAGAATTATAAAAACAGCACCTTAATGACGGGTTCTATAGAAAAAATAAAGTTTTTGGCATTTGCCTTTCATCATTCCACCGGATCTATATCTAAAAAATAGGATATCAAAAAAATTAAAATAGTGAATTCATGGGTCGAATTCATGGGTTGAATTCAAATCGGTTCTAGATTTAGGTCTAGTTTATTAAAAATTGAATCCGGATTCTTTTTCCGCCGCATCCAAAAATTAGAGATCCATGTACTATAAAATAGACCTGGGCGGTTCATTGGTATTTGATAGGATTCAGGATCCATTGCCACCTCTAACTATAATTATAATATATAAATTTTTCTTACAATTTAGTAATTTTATAACAAGAATGAAATTACGCATTCTAAAACATTTTATGTTAAAGATATATCTTTAATTATATAATTAATTTTTGAAATAATAGTTATATAATACTTCGTAGTTAACATTATTAAAAAAGAAAAAAAAAAGTTCACATAATGAAATTATATTAAAAGACGAATCTAACAAGTCACCATAATGAAGGTATATTATTCCGTCAAAAAAATAATGAAGGTATATAAAGAGACGAATCTAACAAAACGCCGAATGACTAAAATTCATATAGCACATATTAAGGGCCTGTTCATTCAATTTAATTTCAGTTCAGCTTCAATCAGTTCAGTGCATTTCAATTCAACTCCTAATTTTCTTCTCTCATAAAATATTCATTTAAGCTCTATTCAGTTCAGTCCAGTTTAGCTCCAATCAGTTCAGTTCAGTTCAGCTCATCTCAGTTCAGTAAATGTGAACATGCCCTAAAATATACGGTAAATCAGATCGAAGTGATTATGTTTAGTGCAAAAAGTCTAATTATCATTAAAATAATACTATAAAGGAGGAAATATTAATTACATTAAATTGCTATTTAAAAACACTAAGTATCATTATGTTTCGCACTTAATAAGTTAACTAGGTTAATCCCGGTACTATGCACAGATGCTGAATAATTATAATAAAAATATAATAATTATATATTTTTAAAAAAATGAATCAATTCGATCAATTTTAAACCGCTTGAAATATGTTATTTTGTATTAATATTTAAATATATAATACAAAGTATTTAAAATGTGCAAGTTGATATTTCACGAAGTTTACTTCAAATTTTATATAAAATAAAAGTCATAATCTAAATGCAACCTTTTATATAATACTTATATTTTAAATAATAATGCATTGTCAAGCATCCCTTAGATTCGTTTTTAGTAATATATAATTGATAAACCCGTACTACGACAATTTCTCTTATTTTTCATTACCCAATTTAGTGAGTCACACACTTCGTTACTATGATTAACCATAGGAAAATTTGTTAGGAAAAACCTTTTAAAGGGACATTTTTGTCCAAAAAAACCTTTTAAATTTTTTTTGGCCAAAGAAAACCTTTTAATTTATTTTTTTTGTTCAAGACAGCCAAAACCCACTTTCCGACATTGACTCACCATTCTCCGGCGTTGACCACGTGTTTACAACATGTGCGACGCACATGACCCCTATTTTCCTAATTACACCTCACTTTGCCTAATTTCACCCCACTTTGCCTAATTTCACACCCGAAAAAAACTATCCGTTTCGAACTGTAACCGATCCGATTTGATCTGAGAAATTCAAGACCCAAACCCGATCTGTAACTGAACTAAACTCAACCCGAATCCGAAATTGACTCGATCTGAACTTAACCCGGCACCGATTTGATCCGACCTGAACTCAACCCGAATCCGATTTGACCCGACCTAAACTCAAACCGAACCGATTTGACCCAACCCGAGCTCAACCCGATCCGAAATTGACCCGAAAAATAACCGATCTAATCCGATTTGTTTTGACCCGAACTGATATTAACCCGATCCGATTAACTCGATTTGATTATTTTTACCCGATCCGAATTTAACCCGATCATAATTAATTATTTACTTTTTTTATTCAAGTTCTTATACTATATATTTACTAATTATTAATAAGTTAACTTTTTGACTATAAAGAAATAATCCGGAGTCTAGTTTACTTCATGTATACATCAATTATATTAATTTACTTTCTAAGCTTTAATAAATGCCACAAGATCTAATAAACCTAAACATTAAGCGGGAGTTAATTGATTTGCTTGTAAAGCTCTAGTTAAATGCTCCCTAAAGCCTATTGTCATTTTTAATGAATTTCCTCCCATTCTGTTATATTTAATGAACTAATAATTCTTTTCTCTAACACCTACAACCAATTAATAAACATAATTAAGAGGTAGCAAAAGTATTATTATTACCAATTAAAAAATCCGTAATTACACTCCCTATTATTTTCACTATCAACATAGATTGTATATTTGTGCTTTACTTTCCTGCTAACTAAACTCGTGATAAAATTCATTTCATATACTTCATATTTTGTATATATATTGTCATAACTTAGGATCTATTCTGTTCACCTTATTTTCACTTACGATTTCAGGTGTGATAAGTTCACTTCATATTTAATAAGTTCTAATAAGGTTACCCAAGTACAAATTAAGACTAAAATAATAAGTTTTAATAAGGTCTAGTAAGTTCATATAAGTTCAGGTAAGTTAAGATAAGTCAGGTTAGTGAAAATCAGATGAATAGAACACACCCTTATAGACTTAATTATTGTATATTATAGATCATTTAATGTTTAGTTTGATAACTCATATGATTCGTAATATACTAATTAATATTACTTTAAACTTGTTAGAAATATGTTATATTGATAAAACTGAAGTTATTTGTTAAAAGTGCGGAGTACAATTGTGCATTATTGTAAAATTATAGGCGTTATACATCGCACGTTATATACTCACTACTTACCTATGCAATAATTTATGCTTAAATAAAAAGAATTTACATAGTAACAATTAACTATCAATATGTATAATGTCAAGTTTTTAATATACAAATTAAATTAGTAATAAAGTAATTCTAACAACTTTAACAAATATCTTTAAAAAATTGAATCAGTAATAAACTAAACTAATAGTACAGAACTTATAGCCTCATATGATTATACAATTGATGATCGAAGAGTTGTAAACTTGTAATAACCTAAAAAAAAATGACATACTTTTTTGTATATATCACCATATATATGTAACTATTATTCGTCAATATATCACTAGCTCGGTCTCACTTCTCACTTATATAGGTATGATAAGTTATCGATAATTATTCAATCTCAATTTTCCTCAAAGATAAAAATTACACATAACTTGATCAAATGAGAAAACTAAAACTTCGTGCTTCGTAATTATTAATAATCATATTGACCCAATAATAAGGTAAAAACTAAACAATATCTCTAGTTTAAAAATAACCTTATTTGGATATAAATTTGGTCAACTCGACCAAAATCCAGCCAAGCACAAAAAGGAATTGAACCGAAATTGACCGAACATAACTTGACCGAACCGAAATCAACCCGACCCAAATTCATCCGACCCGAAGTTACCCGGCTAAATCCGTTTTAAACCCGATCCAAATATATCCGAACCGAAAGTGAATCGATATGAAGTTGACCCGACCCGGACTCGACAGACCATGACCCGAATTTGACCCGACCCGAATTTGACCCGATTCGGCCCGATCCGAGTTAAAAGGATAATTTTGATCGGAACATATCCGACCCGAACAGACCCGACCTGAATAGACCCAACCCAAACTTCATTCGGTTATCCGAATTGACACCTCTAGTCACAGTGGTGATAGTGGAGTGTCTAACTCTTTGTAATCCAAGAGTTGAAAAGTACTACTCATTTGAATACTTCGTCACGTGCACCAATGTATTACAAATTTACACAATATTTTATATCTAATAATTAACTTTTCGATGTAAGATGAATAACAACGAGTAATTAAGTTACCATCTCCGTTTCTTATTATTTATAATATTTTTTTTTAATAATATCCCTTTATTATAAATAATAAAAAACAGAGGTGGTATTTAGTTTACCATCATCATTGACTTGTCAAGTTAATTTTTACATGATTATATCAAATGGTCATGGCCTAGTTTACCATGATCATTGACTTGTCAAGTTAATTTTACATGATTATATCAAATGGTCATGGCCTAGGAACCACATGACAAGTTAATAAAATGTTAAATGTAGATTCAAGCAACATTATTTATGCATGAATTGGTATTTGGAACGAGAATAATTAGCTAGGCAAGGAAAAATAAACATCTTATTCACTAATCTAAAAAATAATTTCTTATACAAATTATTTAAATTCATACCAAGTAGAAAATAAAGTCTTCATAAATCCAATTAAAATATACTTTACTTTACGCAATTTGAATTTTATTTTTTCTTTATTCCTTCTTTACGTGTTATTCACCCCATAATAATATCTCACCCTTACCCAACTGTTGGAATTTCTTCTTTGAATTAGTTGTAGTTTCCCAATTTTTTTGCTCTCCATTTTACTCATTAACTCTAAAAATCAATAGCTATTTTTAGTTTAATTACTAAATTGAGTAAAAATACAGTTACATTTCTTTGTAAATTACACTGTAGTCTTAGCCATGCATCCATCCTAAAACTTTCCGCAAATTAACGTATGGTGGAGAATCACTCATCTCATTTTTCCCAATGCCTTTATATACCCCCATCCTAATTCTCTATCTCACAAAAAAAAAAAAATTTGAATTTTCTTACCTTAATATCATCTCATTTATTAAATAAAAATTACAAGAAAAAAAAAGTAGAAAATATAAAAAGAGTAGTGTTATTCTTCTTCAATTTTTCGTATACAATTTGATCATTTAGAATAAATTCAATGGCGTCTTACTTCCTAAAGATCACTGCTATTCTTTATGTAATGCTCTTTATCTTCTTCTTTATTTTTTTTTTATTTATTTTTTGTTAATGATATAATTAGTTACTTCTTCTTTGTATTTACTAATTTCTTAAATTTTTTTGTCCACTTTATGTAGATTGCAATAACAGTTGCCGAAGCAACATTTCTTATTCCAGCCATATTAGGAGGGGGCCTCCATCATGGAGGTAAGAATTAGTGAAAATATGTTTAATTACTTTATTTAATTACTTGTTACTCCCCTAATTTATTTTCCCTCGCATTTTAATTTACAAGCAGGTTTAAATGGAAATTATGAGGTTTAAGAAAAAAAAATGGAAGTTATGAATTCAGTTAAAAAATATTGTAATTTATAAGGTCCTATAAGATTTAGTTGTATTATTTACTACAAATTACAAACATTTATATTGATTTTAGGTGATATTAACACATCTAAATCTTTGTTCTTTTTTTTTTCAAGGTCAATTAGGTGGCAACTTTCGCTTCAATCACCAGTTAGGAGGAGGATTCAATGCAGGTGGAAGTAAGGAAGTTTCACTCGGAGGTGGAGGGGGAGGCGGATTTGGAGGCAATGCACAATTTGGAGGCAATGCACAATTTGGAGGCAAAGCTAATTTTGACAAACATATTGGAGGTGGAATTGGAGGCGGATACGGAGGCCAAGTGACACCGCAAGGTAAAACACAATTTGGAGGTAATGCTAATTTTGACAAACGTATTGGAGGTGGATTTGGAGGTGGATTTGGAGGCGGATTCGAAGGTAATGCACAATTAGGAGGCAATGGCAATATTGACAAAAACATTGGAGGGGGATTCGGAGGCAACGGAAAATCGCAAGTTAATGTACAATCAGGAGGTAATGCACAATTAGGAGGCAATGGTAATTTTGAAAAACATATTGGAGGCGGATTCAGAGGTAATGCACAATTAGGAGGCAATGGTAATTTTGACAAAAATATTGGAGGGGGATTCGGAGGCAACGGAAAATCGCAAGTTAATGTACAATCAGGAGGTAAGGCACAATTAGGAGGCAATGGTAATTTTGAAAAACATATTGGAGGGGGATTCGGAGGCAACGGAAAATCGCAAGTTAATGTACAATCAGGAGGTAAGGCACAATTAGGAGGCAATGGTAATTTTGAAAAACATATTGGAGGCGGATTCGGAGGTAATGCACAATTTGGAGGCAATGGTAATTTTGAAAAACATATTGGAGGCGGATTCGGAGGTAATGCACAATTTGGAGGCAATGGTAATTTTGAAAAACATATTGGAGGCGGATTCAGAGGTAATGCACAATTTGGAGGCAATGGTAATTTTGAAAAACATATTGGAGGCGGATTCGAAGGTAATGCACAATTAGGAGGCAATGGTAATTTTGACAAAAATATTGGAGGGGGATTCGGAGGCAACGGAAAATCGCAAGTTAATGTACAATCAGGAGGTAAGGCACAATTAGGATGCAATGGTAATTTTGAAAAACATATTGGAGGCGGATTCGGAGGTAATGCACAATTTGGAGGCAATGGTAATTTTGAAAAACATATTGGAGGCGGATTCGGAGGTAATGCACAATTTGGAGGCAATGGTAATTTTGAAAAACATATTGGAGGCGGATTCAGAGGTAATGCACAATTTGGAGGCAATGGTAATTTTGAAAAACATATTGGAGGCGGATTCGGAGGTAATGCACAATTAGGAGGCAATGGTAATTTTGACAAAAATATTGGAGGGGGATTCGGAGGCAACGGAAAATCGCAAGTTAATGTACAATCAGGAGGTAAGGCACAATTAGGAGGCAATGGTAATTTTGAAAAACATATTGGAGGCGGATTCGGAGGTAATGCACAATTTGGAGGCAATGGTAATTTTGAAAAACATATTGGAGGCGGATTCGGAGGTAATGCACAATTTGGAGGCAATGGTAATTTTGAAAAACATATTGGAGGCGGATTTGGAGGTAATGCACAATTAGGAGGCAATGGTAATTTTGACAAAAATGTTGGAGGGGGATTTGGAGGCAACGGAAAATCGCAAGTTAATGTACAATCAGGAGGTAAGGCACAATTAGGAGGCAATGGTAATTTTGAAAAACATATTGGAGGGGGATTCGAAGGCCACGGGAAATCGCAAGTTAATGTGCAATCAGGAGGTAATGCACAATTTGGAGGCAATTCTAATTTTGACAAACATATTGGAGTTAATGTAGGAGTCAATACAGGTGGAAATGTAAGAGGTTCAGGTGAAGGGAATATGGATAAAAGTTCTGAAAGTTCTGTAGGCTCTAACTATGGTGTAAATGGTGGAAGTTCAAATAAAGGAACAAGCCGAGGTAAATCACAATTTGATAGCAACGTTAACAAGAATAAACAAAGTGGAGGATCTACAACCTCCAATGATGGTGTGAATGAGGGAGTTTCGTCCTCAAACCAACATAAAAGCTCAAGCCAAGATAAATCACAATTAGATAGCAACGCCAACAATTATAAACAAGGTGGAAGATCTTCAAGCTCCAATAATGGTGTAAATATGGGAGTTTCGGGCTCTGACCAATATAAAAGCTCTAGCGAAGGTAAATCACAACTAAATAGCAATGTTAACCATTCAAGCACAACACATAATTCAAGTATAGGTCAAGAGTCAAAAGCCAACACAAACCAAGGCATTGGTAAAAGATCAAACAGATCGTCTGAAAACTCATCTGAACAAAATACTAAATCCTCTAGAACATCTTTAGATCACGGATCTAAGAAGTCTTCAGAAAATTCCTCAGGCAAAGAATCAATTAATAAATCTTCTACAACAAATCAAAATTCAAACGAGTCTTTAGGAAAAACACCTAGCCAAGCTTTTGACAAGTCATATGGCAAATCGTCGGAGAAATCTTCTCAACAAGGAGAAGGTCAACAAACGTCAGGTTAATCTTCAATCTATTATATCTTTATCATATACTTTTAGTCATTTATTTGGAAAATAATTATAATACGAAATATAACCAATTTTATACACCAGGCAATAAAGCTAGTGAATCTTCTGCAAAAACTTCGAGCAACAATAGTAACTATTCTTCAACACGTGGAGTCAATCAATCAGCAAAGAACACTGTAGAACAAGGATCAAGTAATAAAGGAGGCACATCCTCAGAAGATTTATCAAGAAAATCTTCAAAGAAAGGAGCAAGTGAATCATCAGGACTAACCTATAATAAAAATTCAGGTAAGTCTTCTAGCCAAACAACCGACAATTCTTTAACACAAGGTTCAAATCTTGGGAATTGAAAAGAATCTAATAATTCGTTAGATAATTCTTCAGGTCAATCATATAACCAAGGATCTGAAAAATCTTCCACAAAAGGATCAAAAGAGTCGTCCTATGGTAAAACTTCAAAGTCTCTCAACCAAGCCACAGGACACCATTCGGGAGCAACTTTGACACATGGATCAACCAAAGCCTATGATAAATCTTCAACTAAAAGATCAAAGCATTCTTCTAGTTCAACTCATTTCTCTAGTCATGAATCAAGATCATCAAGCCATTCATCACACAATTCTTCTTCAAATTCTTCAAGCAATTTATCCTCAGGAAAATGCACATGCCAAGATCCAACTAGCCCGTCGTCTACTCAAACATCTAGAAAACTATTAGTTAAAGCTGAATAGATTGAAATACAATACAAGGGGCATATAATTGTATTATATACCTCTGATCGCTATTTTACAATTAACTTGCATTGTTGGTTGCATGCACCAATAATTATGTTGAATCCTACATTTCTACATACTTATATCCTAGGGTTTGGAATAATATTTTGGACATTGTGATTTCGTTCAATATATTTAAGCTACTATTTTATGATTCAATAAATTTACATTTTTTGTAATATTGGTTCATTCATTTATATCGATGTCTTATTCTTAATTTATATATGTACTAATTTTTTTTTAGAAAGAGTATATCAATTGTTACCTAGTGTTATATTAAAGCATAAGAAATAAAAAAAAAATAGTATGTTTTTTATTTTTTTAGTCATGATATAGGTGTTGAAAAAGAAATAGGATTATATGCTCTAATAGTCATTCAAATGCTAGGTTAAATTCAAAAATATATAGGGTCCTTTAAATTTTCTCTTAGTCATTGCCTGCAAATTAAATATATAAAATTACATTTTGAAAGCTTTTAATGATAGAATTCAACAATATTTTCATTGTATACTAATATTAAAAAATGTACTTTAATTTGATGTTTTGGGGATTTTTGGAATACCTAAAAGTGGGGCATGGATTCCCTCGGGAGATAGATTCTGAATGCAACACTAGGATGGTACTACAATCTAAACGCATGTAAAACAATGAATTTTCAATTTACTTTATGCTTTATACTAGATATTCTTCCTTTATGGGCTTTGAGCCCTTCTTTATTTGTTGTCTATCTTAGGCCACAGGTCATGCTTGTATTGGCCTTTTATAGCTGAATAAGATGTCATGTGCTGGCTTGTAATTGGGCCACTTATTGGTATCTCATTTGTCAGTAATAGGAGTTTAAAATGCCCCGAAACAGGCACCCCTAAGATCTAAGATGAGTAGATGAATAAGTATATTGGTAGCCTTAGCTTCACTTATTGGTAATATAAAAATAATTAAGCTAAGCTTTTTGAGACAAAGTAAAGAGATAGAGCTTATTGGCCTCTTGATATTTTTAAAAAATTATTATTTCTCCCTCTTGATATATATATATATTGGTGAAACAAAGAAATAACAATAAAAAAAAGGACAAAAATGTACTACTACTATGGGATAGTATCTCTATTATTATTATTATTATTATTACTATTATTACTACTACTACTATTATTACTATTACTACTATTACTACTACTACTACTACTACTACTATTATTATTATTACTATTTAGCTTAATGATCGAGTCTTTGATTATTGTCTGTTTTATTATTTGTTAAGACGAAAGAACACCAATTAAAGTAGATCGTATTGTAAGAGTAGTAATGATATCTATTTTTATTTTCTCCCTTAAGTTAGATAATTACGTGCAAGAAAATAACAGGAGTATATTCAATCCTACGAGTATGTATCTTTGTTGACATTGTAGCACAGCACAATAAATTAAGTAGTTGTTTGTTAAAATTTGTGTCTTCTCTATTCGTTAATGCAATAAAGAGTACTCCTTCAATTAATAGATTGGTAAAAGGTAGGAGCAAACCAAATGATAATGGTCCACTTAATTACTAAGCACTAGATTTATATGCACGCAATAATATATGCTTCATAGTTCGTACGTAGTAATTAATTAGTGATAGAATAATAATGCACTCCATAATATGTGCGATCCAATAAACAAATTACAAAAAACAAACAAATTACTTAATTTAAAACCGATTTTATTAAAAAAAAAATACGTATATATCTTAAAGGAGGTGAAAAGAAAATACGTAGTAAATCATTTATCCAAATATTTCGTAACTGATTATAAATGATGTCGTTCTTTAGTTGTGCAATTTACATAAAAGGAAATACATGGTGGAGAGAAATTAAAGAGGGCAACTCTAGCTTTTTGTTCAACCAACCATGAATTAGTTATACTAGACTTAAACTCGGTAGCATTTAAAGATTGTAAAGAAAGAAAGGCTTCAATCTCATGGTTGTTGTACGTACCTTTATTATATCCTTCCTATTGTGTATGATACTAACCTCGTAGCAGATTAATTCCAATTAATTAACCTTGTAAACACAATTTTAAATATCCTATAATAGAATAATATCACTGCATCTCATTAAGTCCTAACATGTTTTGCATATCTCATCACCTAAATATAACCCAAATCTATCAAATATGATGCGAAGAATGTGAACACCATACAACGTATGAAGTATTTGCCATATAGAAAGCACTTATATCACATCCAACTATCCAAGTGTAGTACATGTACCAAACTGATGCCTGACACCGACACAGAGATATATTTTTTGGAGGGATATTTAGAAAGCCACAAGGACAGGGTGAGAATCGATTTTAAGATCTCTTGAAATCAGAAAGGAAGCTCTAACCACTTAAACTATCTCTCAGTTTCAAAAATGTCAAATATGTGTCAGACACACACACAAAATCTATAGTGATATATGCATTTATCAAATGTATTATATGTATTTTATATTTGTTACCGTACACGTGTCCATATTTTAAAATTGTGGTAATAGTTTTGTGTTCATACTCATCATGTCATGCCATGTATCCTAGCTTGCCACCTCTAATCAATTTATCAATGCAAATAAAGAAAGAAACCGCTAGTATGTAGTCTAAACACACATTATTCCTTCAAGAATAACATACAAACTTGTAACACCCCAACCTCCTACAATCCTAGTGTAGTGTTGTCCTATTAATAAATCTTTAGTAGTTGGTCGTTAAAACTTCAAATCCATTTTATAAAGTCCAAAGAATATGAAATAAGCCGCCTTACATTACATTCACAAAATTAAATCATCAACCCACAAATCATTTAAATGTGACACTATATTTTTCAAAAAAAAAAAATACAAACTTCCTAGCTCCCATCTGTTTTTTGCTCCATCATATTCATTACTAGCAAACTGATTTAGTTGAGACTACATTTAATGTTTTGTTGATGTGTCACTTGAAGAAAATTCAGATACTACTTACATACCATAATTAATTTCTTACTATAACTATATTTCATATTATAAATACAAGATCCCTTCACTTTTATTTTCTTCATCTAATACAATACAACTTAATTTCTTTCTTTGGAATCTTTATTAGATTTTGCAATAATATTCAAAATGGAGTTTCGTCTACTATCAATCCTCGCCTTCCTTTCTGTAAGTTTGATTCATTAAACTAAACTACTTTTCATTTTTCTTTAATTTTACGGAGTATTCTATTTTATGCATTTTATTGTTTTGTTAGCACCCACTTTATATCGCGATATTATGTTAAATTATAATAATATACTTTGTATAATAATTGGGTCGAACTTTATTGTAAGTAGTTAGTCTATTTACAACCTATCATAACTGCGATTATTATGATTTTCTTATTCAAATTATCTTGGAATATTTTTAATAAAACTGATTAAAATTTCATTTATTATTTACTAGCAAAACCTTAATTTTTTTGGCTATTAATATTTATTAATTCGTACTTTCGATTTTCTTCTATTTTCAGATTGCTTTGATGGTTAGTGAGGCAGCTCTACCACCTGAAATCTATTGGAAATTTTTTTTGCCAAATACTGAGATGCCAAAGGCTGTCAAGAATTCATTGCCTAAGCCTGGTATGGATTGTTCTTCTATTGCTCTCATCATTAAAAAAGACTAGTTATTTTTTTTTTTATATTTGTATTTTTAACTGATAAAATGTCTATTATGTACACGGGTGCGCTAGTCATGTCACTTAACTATAAGTACTATGTTACTTCTAATAATTTGATCAAAATATATTTGGAAATTAAGAAGTGGATGTAATTAATGGATTATTTAAAGAGGAAAGAGACAGAACTAGCTAGTAATATAATATGGCAAAACTTTTATTACAATATTTTCAAATTAGTCACAATATATGGTACAGTATGACACTACGATAGAACTAGAGCTACACCAACAAGTCAAGCTTGAATAATTTCTATTTATGTATGTAGGAAGGTAAGATGTCATTATAAGCCAAATCATAAGGCAAATTAATAATATTTTATCAATAGTTAGTATATACAGTCATGTGGATACTTGTTAAATCGACTCTATGTATACTTTATAATTGATTATTACTTATAATCAAATAAATCACTGCTCAAAGTTCCTATTGACAAATATAAGGGCTAAAATCAAGTACTTTTTTTTTTTGGAATAGTAATCAAATTCAAGCACTTAGAGTTTGTTTACATTTACTGAACTGATTGGAACTGAACTGCACTGAACAAAATTGAACTGAATAGAATAGAGCTAAAATGAATATTTTATGAGAGAAGAAAATTAGAAGTTGAACTGAACTAAGCTTATTGGAGTTGAATTGAACTGAATTGAAATTAAGTTGGAGTGAAAAGTTCATTAACAAGAAGTATCAATCATTCAATCAACACCACATACTTTTAAATAGTGTAATATCTCCCAGCCACACTAAATAGTGTATGCTCTCACCTTTTCCATGTTGGTTCAACTGAAATTACACTTGTCAATGTATAACTTTGATCATTACGTTCATTTTTACTCTGTATTAGAATTCTAAGTTACTTCATAGAAGATTTAATTATGAACGTATGCATTATGTTTTTTAATTTGAATTGTAGAATGGATGGAAGAGGAAAGCACATCAGTAAATGTTGGGAAAGGTGGGGTCCACGTTAACACAAGATCCAAACAAGGAGGAGGAACCGCAGTAAATGTTGGGCCTCATAAAGGAGTCAATGTAAACACAGGAAAGCCCAATGGTCACACAAATGTAAATGTTGGCCCAAAAAGTGGTGTTGGAGTACACACTAGTAAGCCCAATGGAGGACACACTGACGTCCATGTCGGCCCAAAAGGTGGAGTTGGGGTCCACGCAGGAAAGCCCGGAAAAGGAGCAGATGTAGGAGTTGGCAAAGGAGGAGTAACTGTTAAAGCAGGCCCAAAAAAGAAGTCCGTTTATGTTGGAGTACACCCAGGCCCAAACCCATTTAATTACAATTATGCAGCTTCTGAGGCCCAACTTCATGATGATCCAACTAAAGCTTTATTTTTCTTAGAGAAAGACATGAAAGTTGGACAATCAATGAACGTGCATTTCACAAGGAGTACTAATGCAGCCACCTTCTTACCAAGAGAAGAGGCGAAATCGTTGCCCTTTTCTTCTGATGAAACCCCGGCGATACTTAAGGAGTTCTCGGTTCAGCCTAACTCCGATGAAGCTAAGGTTATCCAAGAGACAATTAAAGGGTGTGAGGAGAAAGGCATCCAAGGTGAACAAAAGTATTGTGCAACTTCTTTGGAGTCCTTGGTAGATTACGCGAAAAACTCTCTAGGGAAGAATGTTAAGGCAATGTCTACTGAGTCCAAAACTATTGATGACAAGGTCCAAAAGTATACTATTACCGCGGTAAAAAAGGTGGCTAATGACAATGAGGCCGCAGTGTGTCACAAGCAAAAATATGCCTATGCCGTGTTCTATTGCCACAAGACTAAGGATACATCTGCATATACGGTGTCCTTGATGGGCGCGGATGGATCAAAGGCTAAGGCAATGGCTGTGTGTCATAAGGATACGAGTGCTTGGAACCCGAAACACTTGGCTTTCCAAGCTCTTAATGTGAAGCCAGGAAGTGTTCCGGTTTGCCACTTCTTGCCCGAGGATCACATTGTATGGGTTCCTAACAACTAGACTTATGAGAAATTAGTTTTATTTTCATATGGAGGCTTGAAGAGTTATACTTTGTGTATTTTAATTTGGCTACGGCTGGTTGTTATGGACTATATTTACATGCATACTTAGTTTGATATTGAATAATTAAGATGCATTTGTTATAAGAACATATAATACTGTATTGATGTTAATTACCTCCTAAACTTTCTAAAATTTCATTTTTTTTAACTTGAATGATATATGCAATTTTAAAAGTTGAATAAGCATTAATCACTACTACCTCCGTCCCTTATTTAGTGGCCTACATTCCAATTCTGGGTAGCCAAAATTAATGACCTATTTTTATTTAAAGAAAGTACTTTTTTGACAAAATTACATTCTTTTTGATGAGTTGTCATCATTTTTCTTTTATTTTTATGTACTTTTAACATTATTTTCCGATACTTTTTCTCTCTTTTCAACGATTACCAACTATATTAGTAAAATTCTAGAAAAATGCTTGCCAATATTTATGACATTTCCCCTTTTATTCTTTTATTTGTTTCCCTTCCGTAAAGAAATGTTTTCCTATGGTTCCTTTCTAAATATAAATTCTTACCATATAAAATTATCCTCCAATGTATATTATTTATAGAACAATACAATTTTCGCATATCCTTAACCATGCATTCATTCTTGAAACTTTCCAATAATAAACAAGTGGTAGATGCGTACTTTCAACATCTTCGCTTCACAAACTTTATTTATATATACTAAGGGCCTGTTCTGATTGACTGAAATCAACTGAACTGAACTGAACTGAGCTGAACTGAACTGAACTGAACTGAACTGAACTGAACTGAATTGATTAATTAGTGATTTTTAACTACGGATTAGTGGTCTTTGATTATATATTACTATACTTATGTGTATATACAAATGTACTATTTCATATGACATAATTATAAAATTTATAATATAATTATAAATTTATGGAAAATATATTAAAAACTTGAAACCTCTAAATATTTTAAACACATATACTATTTAATTTTAAAATAAAATAGTATTATGACAAAAGAACACAAAACACTTACATGTAGCAGAAAAACAGCTATGGATATTGTCCGACAAGAAATAACTGATCAGATATGGGAGTCAGTTCAGAGGAATGCCGAGGTAATGGAGGAGCTTGGTGGACAAGAAGAAGACGAAGAACTAACTGACTATGAAAATTAGTTTAAGTTGTGTAGTACTCTAATTTTCTCAATAAGATTAACAATAGAAATGTGTATCAAAAAAATAGAACCATTTGAACAATGAATTGTATCGATATTATTATTATTATTATTATTATTATTATTATTATTAATATTAATTATTGTTATTATTATTATTATTATTATAATTAATTATTGATTATTATTATTAGTATTATTGTTATTATTATTATTATTATTATTATTATTTATTCATGATTATTATTATTATTTATTGATAATAATAATAATAATTATTATTATTATTATTATTTGTTGCGTCATTGTAATAAGAGCTTAAAAGAATGAAATTTGGCTTTATATCATTAGCAATATCATTAGACATAAGAGCTGAACTGAACTGAACTGAACTGAACTTCAACGGAAGAGAACAGGCCCTAAGTTATGTTATTGTATCATCAAATCTTAGCTACTTCAATTCATTTCCACTCTCACTTCCTTTAAAAAAAACACAAAAAAAAAAAAACAAAAAAAAAAATTTAAAAGAAGTCACAAGCTTTAACTACAATTTATTATAATACATAGACCAAAATAATAATAATAATAATAATAATAATAATAATAATAATAATAATAATAATAATAATAATAATAATAATAATAATAATAATAATCTGGTTATAATACAAAATCTTTCTTTTTCATTTTTCCCCATAAAGAATTGCAAGAAAATTTCTCCACTTAATATTCTGTGTTTCTTTAAGGTTGAGTTTTATATTCTCCTGATGGATTTGTATATTCTACCAATCCTCACCCTCTTTTCTGTAAGTTCATTATTAAATTGCCATATAAGTATATAATAATCCTTTTTACTAATTTTTTTGAGCATGCAATTTAATTAGTTTTTTGAAATGCAATAATATTGTATCATTGTATGTTAATATATATATTTAAGTTATTTTTATTATCAATGTTTTATGACTATTTAATATTATAAAAAAAACCCCTAGATATATATATTTTAAATAATAATATGGTGCAAAAAAAAAAAAAATCTTTCTTGCTAAGCTGTTTTTTTTTTTTTTTTTTCCCCCCACAGATTGGTGTAGTATTAAGCCAAGCATCTCTACCATCTGAAATTTATTGGAAGAAAATGTTGCCAAATACTAAAATGCCAAAGGCTGTTAAGCTTTCATTGTCTGAGCCAGGTATTTGTTCTTCAATACTAAAACGTTTGTAATAATAATGATACTAGTATATGTTAAATTAATCTATAGTTGAAAACTTGAAATACATATATAATAGTACATGTATAATATGGAGTTGTCTTTAGTACAAGATAAGCTAAAGATTTTAGGATATAATTTAACATATATAAAACTTGTAAACATAAGTTCATGCATCGTTATACCCTTACAAATTAAAGAGGAAATTCTTGTTGATAAGCCTGATTTACAATTTGTGCAAATTAGGGGTCAATTTTGTCTTTTCAGTCATAATAGTAAGGGTAATCTTGTCAATGCACACATAACTTGACAAACGTTGGGATAACGCTAGATAATCAATGTCGTTAACTGTTCCCATTCTTCATGCCAGAACCCAGAACCAAGAACCAGAAATCCAGTTCTTCCTCCACGCCAGAAACCAGAACCCAAAAACCCACTTCTTCCTCCACACCACCACCGCCTATGGCAGTTCAAAATGCTGATGCGAATGAAAGAATTCCCCTAACGGGTTGCTATGACCCTAATTTACACTCTTTTCTAGTAGGGTGTCTTTTTGTTTTGCCGCGAAGCGGCCATTGTTGAGGAACAAGAGGAGGATGACGGGAAGAAGATGAGGATGTGGAAGGCCTTTGTGGGTTTGATCGGCGGAAGGAGGAGAGATGGTGGTGGCTGTGATGGGTTTCAGATGGTAGTCGATGTGATGGTGGTGGCTGTGATGGGGTTCCGATGGTAGTATATGTGATGGTGGTGGACCAGATGGTAGTTTGGAGAAGATGGGTTAAAAAAAAAAATTTGTAAAAAAAATGAGACTGAAAGCTAACGTCTTATAAATCTCCGTCAATTTGTCTGTCAATTTGTCTGGCAAGAGGGGCTCACAAAAGCAATTGACTGACAAATTTTGTCAATCAAGCTGATTGCTTGGGGCGCCCCCCAAATTAAAATAACAAACACATAGGTACATCCTTAGAAACATTTTTTTTTTTTTATAATTTATCTTGGGTTTCTTGACCAGATTATAAAATAATATGAAGTACATGTTATAAACAAGTAAACAACCCTTGGTTCCACTTGTCCAACCTCTTGCAATAGCAAGTCCCCAAATCTTGTAAAATAAAATTATAAATTCTAGAATACTATTATAAGATTTTATAACTAATTTCTTATTAATAATTTTATGATGATATCTTTATTTGTCTGTATTATGTGAACTTATCGAAACTTATATATTTTATGTGAATAGGAGAAGACATAAATGAGTTAAAAGGCGGAGTTCACCTCCATGCCAATGGAAGGGCCTTAAGGCATATCAGACATCATCATAGACACCACGAGCACGAAGGAGGTGACGCAGATGTGAACGTTGACTCAATGACCGGAGTCGGGGTACACACAAGAAAGAATGGGGGCGGTCACACCGACGTTGACGTAGGGCCGACGAATGGAGTTGGAGTCCACACAGGGAAGCCTGGAAGAGGAAAAGCCGACGTGAACGTAGGGATGGAAGGAGTAACGGTCAATGCAGGCCACGAAAAGAAGCCTGTTTACGTTAGAGTACATCCCGGATTTAATCCATTTGATTATAGATATGCACATTCACATTCTAGTAGTAGTAACACTTCTAGTTCTAGTAGTAACAATTATTCTAGCAATAATTCAGATGAACAATTTCAAGAAGAACCAGGCCGTTCATTGTTTTTCTTAGAGAAGGACATGAAATTTGGACACTCGATGAGATTGCACTTCAAACAACGAACAAATGACGCCACTTTCTTACCAAGAGAAAAGGCGAAAACACTTCCCTTCTCTACAAACAAGATTATTGACATCCTTCATGAGTTTGAAGTCGAACCAAACACAGAAGAAGCAAAGGTTATCGAGGAAACAATTGAAGGGTGCAAACACAAGGGCATCCAAGGGGAGCAAAAGTATTGTGCCACTTCCCTAGAGTCCTTGGTTGATTACGCGAAAAACACTCTAGGAAAAAATGTTAAGGCAATGTCAACCGAGGCCAAAATTATTGGCAACAAGGTCAAGAACTATACAATTGCAGCAAAGAAGATTGTGGCTAAAGATAATGAGGCCGCGGTGTGCCACAAGCAAAGGTATGCCTATGCCGTGTTCTATTGCCACAAGAGTAAGGGCACATCCGCGTATAAGGTGACCTTGATTAGCAAGGATGGATCAAAGGCTAAGGCAATGGCTATTTGTCATAAAGATACAAGTGCTTGGAATCCACAACATTTGGCATTTCAAGTTCTTAATGTCAAGCCTGGAAGTTGTCCTATTTGCCATTTCTTGCCTGAGGATCACATTGTATGGATATCAAATTAGACTATAATTTACGTTATTAGGACTTAGATTTTTTTTTTTTTTTTTTTTCCTTCCTTTTTTTCTATTTGAAGATTTATATGTACTTTTGATTTGGAATTGCATTTTTTTAAGCATGTTTACAACCTATAACTTGCCTAGTTATATGTGTATGATGATGAGACAAGAGTCTCTATGTAATAACAAATGTTTTATTACTTTCATTATATTCTTTCTCGTATATGTTTAGACTCATGATTGTACCTTGTCTCTCCAAAAATTCCCCTAAGACGAGCCAAGATGTACCCATTGAGCCATTTTTTTTTTTTTGATGTATTTTTGGTGTCCGTGACTTGTGCCTTAGCTTGTTGCCCATGACTTGTTCAAGTTTCAACTTGCGCCTACGCCTAGGCCTTGCCGAGTAGCAAGTTCAAACACAACAAACCCTAACACTATTTTTTAAGGGGTTTTAATTTTTTTGGGTGTTTAGAAAGCTATTAGGGCGGGTGATAAGATCGAATCAATTACATGATCTCCTAGAATCGAGAGAAAAGCTCTACCAATAATTAAATTTTTCCTTGCTCTCACTGTCTCACATAAATGCAATCAAATTTGAAAAGGGAAAAACCATTAAATATAAATGTATAAAATTTGATCTCCATCTTTTCAAAGATTGAAGATATCCACAATCTATATACTAGTACACCAAAAGAATAATAAATAAATAAAGGATATGAATTAGATTTAAATTTCTTTTGCACATGCCTTGTAAGTTTTTATTTATAAAATTGATTTTACAATTTAATTTTATTTTTGTAAAAAAAAAAAAACCCGCATATGTATAAATTGCTTACTTAGTATTTTGTCATATCATTGCCTTTTTATAATGTGAAACAAAATTAAGGCGACAAATAAATCGTCATGCATGTCCGTCATACACATAATTTAGATTAAGCTGCTGATCACATATCTTGGTTTATTTGTGACAACTTGTTCGTCATAGTTTATTATTGTAATTATCGATTTACAAAAAGTTGATTAGATCAAGATGCCTATTCAGTGATACTGTTCAATTAATTTAATGAAATCAGTTTATTGCTCAACTATCACAGAATAAGCACATCTTGATCTAAACAACTTTGTTTTATAGAGCTAAAAATCTAAAATAAAATATGACGGACCAATGTGATAGATTATTGAACCATGGAAATGTACAAATACCCAAAAAAAAAAAAAAAAAAATTACAAATCGATCGACTTTCTTAGGGATCGTTTGATATCATTGTAGTTTAACTCATAAGTACGGAGTATTTAATTTAGAAAACTGATAACAAAAGTGAAAAACTATTTTATGATGTGTGATCGTGATCAGGAAGGGGATAAGTGATTGATTAAAGACAATCGGATTACACTACTATGATGTGTGATCATGTGGATATCAACTAATTTAATCATTTGTTTAGAAATTTAGGAAGTGATACTCAAGACATGGGATCGTTACATGCATAATTTACTTGTCATGGTTTTCTCTAGTCTTTTAAAAACAATTTATATACTGTCTAGCATATGTAATTCACAACCAAACACTTATTATATTTGGTTCTATATAATTAAACCCTTAAATTGTTTTTGAATCGATATATCAATGTGTAACATAACTCCTATAAATAACAGTGTGAGTATACTAGATCTACTCACAAAAGCCTCAATCTAATCTCCTCTAAACTCCCTGTAACAACACTTTCCAACATATATAGTTCCATAGTTGTTATAATGGCAAATTACCTCTTACTCCTTTCTTATTTATTCTTGGTAAGTCTTCTATGCATATTAATTGTAGATTTTTTTTTTTTTTTTTTTTGACACAAGAAAAATTAGTATCTAAATTGTTTATCTATGTACAATAATTTCCTAAATTCATGATATAATAACTAATCCGGCCTGAACTTGAACTATCACCTTAATTTTTTGGTTAATTTGATCCTCTAACATGGAAGGCCACAACAAATTCAAATTATGTTATTTAATAATATACGAAGTACTCGTATAATTTTTGTATAATTCACATAATTATCTATATGTTATTATTTGTCTAGATTGTTTTGGTGAAATTGGGAAATGCTGCATCAATTTCTCCAAAAGCATACTGGAAACTTAAGCTGCCTTACACACCCATGCCTAAATATATCCAGCAATCAATCGTGGCAGGACCCCCAAGATCAGGTTTATCTCAATACTCGATCTATTTCATTTTAATTAATACTTCATCCGTTTTTTTTTACTTCATCCGTTTTCTTCTTATTATTTAAAATTCTCAATTACATAGCCAAATTTTGTTTTTACAAATAAATACTCTCTTGTTCTTTTTTGCTCTTTGTGTTTGAAATGTTACGAATGTATATTCCAAACTTTACTTTTTCCGTTAGTTTAAAGTTATATTGGGAACTAAAAAAACGTAAACATGAACAAAAAAGAATGGAGGTTGTATATTCATTTATTATTTGGATTAGAACTTCGTATTAATTTTTCTATTACATTGAATATTATGCAGAAGGAGGCGAACCAATGGATACGTTGTTATCTCACGGCAAAGCTTCTTTGAAAAGCCTAAATGGTTACATTGGACTACTATCCTACAATAGCAAAGAGTCCCTAATTTCTTCTATTCCACGATATTTATCTTATGATAAGCAAGGATTAGACTCGAGTAATCCAAATTATTTATCTTACAAAAAACAAGGTTTGGATTCCAATAATCCCGAGTATTTATCTTATAATAAACAAGGATTAGTGACGGTAAACAGTTATGGTGGATTGTTAGCTTACAATAAATTAGGTCCACACTTCGATAATAAACAAGGATTAGTTAGTACCAACAGTTATGGGGCGCTGTTATCTTATGATAAAAAAAATTCACACCTCGATAATAAGGAAGGATTAGTCACAACCAATAGCTATGGTGGACTGTTAGATTACAATAAAAAAGGTCAGCACATTGATAATAAGCAAAGCTTAGTTACAACCAATGGTTATGATGGATTGTTATCTTACAATAAAAAAGGTCAACACATTGATAATAAGCAAGGCTTAGTTACAACCAATAGTTATGGTGGATTGTTAGCTTACAATAAAAAACGCGATATTAATAAACAAGGATTAGTTACTACCAACAGCTACGGTGGATTGTTAGCTTACAATAAAAAAGGTATACATGTCGATAATTCCAAGTCATCCCATGTTGATGATGATGATGATGCTAATAGTGCAACTAAAGATCAATTTTTCTTTGTAGAGAAAGATCTTTATCTAGGGAAAAAAATGACCTTACACTTCCAAAAAAGCACTAGAAAGGGTTTATTCCTACCTCGTGAAGTTTCCAACCAAATACCCTTTTCATCCGACAAAGTTCAAGAAACTCTCAAAATCCTTTCCTTAGACCCTAAATCGAAGTAGGCCTATGTTCTCTCGAAAAGGATCGAGCTTTGCGAGGAGCCTACAATCGAAGGAGTCGAGAAGAAATGTGTGACCTCCCTCGAGTCCATGGTAGACTATGTTATATCCATGATTGGTACAAATGTGAAAGCACTTACCACACAAGTAGAGAAAGACTCAACCAAGGAGTATACAATCAAGGGGTTGAAAAAACTCGTGAAAGATGATCATGAGACGGTAGTTTGCCACAAGATGGGCTACCCTTACGCGGTGTTTTTCTGCCATAGGACAAAGACAATAAGATCCTACATGGCTTCCTTAGTAGGAAAAGATGGTACCAAAATAGAAGCAGTTGTCGCGTGTCATATGGAATCGAATGATTTCTTGGACAATTACGCGAAAAATGTGCTTAAGATTGTGCCGGGAAGTACTCATATTTGCCATTTCCCACCTGCTGAGGATACCGTCATTTGGGTTCCCAAGTAGAGTTGCAAGTACGTACATGTAAGCACGCTTGTATGTAATTGGTGTTGATCGAACCATTGATGTTGTGTGTGACCTTAAGCTTAACTAGCTAGACAAGGTAGTTGATTTAAGTTCTCCCTTTGTTTGAAGAAATAAGTTGTAAAATTTGGAAGGAATATATGAACCTATTTTGGCTTCACTTCGCAATTCGCGTGATATGTGTGTAACTCCATTGCTTGTTGAGTAAATGAGTACTAATGTACTACTAGTGTTTTTTTTTTTCTTTTTTTCTTTTTGTTGTGTGAAATCTAAATACCTATAGGAAGATGGCATTTCATGCAAAGTAATTTCCTTTACGAAAGTCACAAGCTAAGGGGTTTTCACTTTTTTGTTTATAATGTGAGAATTGAAACTTTAATTTGATGAATTTGATTGGCCAAGACGAAGTGAGCTTTACCTCTCACATGTTTCGTTTTAAGTTTCAATTCTCATTCAATATCGTTGGTACAATTGGTTGTATATGTTATAGTACAATCTCGCTTAAAAATTTCTAAGATGAACATAACACAAACATATAAAAAGTTTTGGTTCATGCAAGTGGTACAAACAGTTGTACAATAAGTCAATAAAAATGTTGTTTAAAAGGCTTGAAGATATATGTTAGTGGCTTAGACTTTTAAGAATGCATCTTATGTATGTATAAACGCACTTATTACATGCAATATGCTGTGGGATTAGTACGTTATGAATTTATGTAATACGCTAATACCTATGTACATTAAACTACTCCGTATAATCCATATTACGGAATACTGATCAAATATGTTTATGGTAAAAGTTAGGTATCTATATTGGCAAACATATCCGATTAAAGTGTTGTGCAGACAAATTTAGGTATTTGAAGAAATAAATAAAAGAAAGACCATAAAGACCAAGGTATACTAAACAAATATTGGACGACAGTAGACATATATTTTTTTATATATTTTTTGTGTATGATTGATGAAGATTGAAGATATTATTTAATCACAAAAAGATCCAATTTAGCTTATGATGATACGAATCTTACCGAACGTCTCTCTAAGATTCCTGTTCGATTAAAACATAATATAAAGTGGAATCTTATTTGAATCATTTTAATAAATACTTTTAAGATATCAATATTAACATATAATTAGATATTAATGCTTTAAAATGTACATTGACAAACATGTCAAAGGAAAATGGGAAAAACTTAAAAGGTTGGATAATGTAAGTGAGTAAAACAAAAAGAATCGAGTTAATGGTTTGAGTTAAAAGAAAGATCATTCATCTTGTTGTATATATTATTAATATCAAGTTTTTATACGAGTAATTTTTATGCGTATGAAATTACATATGTATGATTTGGGACAGAGCTGAGTTAGATATGATTCGGGACAGAGCGAGACACAAACAAACTACGTACCGTAAACTTTACCTAATATCAAGCTTACTCATACCTTGTTCATCGTGTAGCTCCTCATAACGAAAAAATTCTAAATATAATACAACCCTCTATAATAATTGCTAATCACACATCTCAGTAATTTTGTCCAAAATTAATAATTGCCCCTTCATTAAACTGAAATTGTACTACAACGTAACTTGCATGGTCACACTGTTATATACTTATATTGCTATCTACTTGTTTTCTCTATCACTATTATGTTTTTTATAAAAACTTTGTACCATTCTGATCATCATCAAATTTGTATTTATATTATATTGTATATATTTCTGTTTCTTATTGTTTTTCTTACTTGACCAATTTTGTCTCACAAAAAAAAAAAAAAAAAAAAAAAAAAAAAAAAAAAAAAAAAAAAAAAAAAACAATAAGAAACGGAGGGATTATATATTAATTTTCTTCCGAATCCAAAGTACTCCTAGCTTATATATACCCTGTGTAGTCTGCAATTCTATCTACAATAGTTTCTTATCTTATCTTCTCTCAAAATATTAGGAATAATATAAGCTTAAAAGTTGTTCTTATTTAATGGCAAAGTTTCATCTGCTCTTATTTTCTTTATTAACTGTAAGTGCTCTAATTAGCAAATGCATTGCTTACTTTTATTATAATCCTCTTGATGGTGTTAAAGAATCAAATGGAGTTCTCTGTTCAAAACTAATAATAATTTATTCTATCTTTGGATATAAAGATCAATAATTTGTCACCTTTCTTAATATTGGTAACAAATTAGAACCATATATATTTCCTTCATTTTTTACTTGTAACAGTGTAACACTTTGACTTTATCACTACACATATGCTACTTTGACTAGAAACGTGGAATTTTATTTAACTCGTCTTCATATAACGAATTTTTATTTAACATTTTTGAAATATATTTGCTTCAGCTTGCACTGGTGGAAGTGGGAAACTCTGCTCCTGCATCAATTTCTCCAGAAGCTTACTGGAAGCTTAAGCTGCCTTACACTCCCATGCTCCAATCCATCAAGAACATACTACCCCCATCTGGTTTCTTTCTTACTTATATACAGCTTCTTTAATTTGTTTTTATTTACTCCCTTTGTTTCATAATGTATTGACCGTTGTGACAGTCAACTTGTTACACACTTGCAATTATTTTGAAATACAAGAAGTGATTTCTTCATTCCCTAGCTAATTTTAACACGGAGTACAATAAAACCTTTTCTTTACAAAATATTTTTTTTTACCTTGGATGAACAATAATTTTACTAATATTTTTTATCTGATGTGATATAATCTGATTTGGATTAGTAGATAGCAATATCTACTACAAAGAGATATACTACCTCCTTTGCAGGTTATGTGCAATAATTTGACATAAAATAGAGAGGAAACATGTCTAATCATTGCACATAACCTGTAACGGAGGTAGTACTAATATTACAAGTACTACATATAGAGTAAATGAAATCATATTTCTAATCTGATGTGATATAGTCTTCTTTGGGCTAGAATAGTTAACAAGTTTTTCTAAAAAATCTGAAGGGAATAAATTCTAATAACCTTATATAGTTGTATCAATGAAAAATCAGAGGCATTGTATAGTAAATCCTTTTTTTACCTTGTTCTATGATAAAATTACCATAAAAATAAACTACTTCATACTAGGTCTAACTTTTTTTCTTTGATTTGAATCTAATGCAGGAGCTAAACCAACAAATATGCCACTTAAAGGAAGTACAAAAGAAACATTAGCTTCTACCAATGGCTACATTGGTTTGTTATCTTACAATAATAAAAAAGGATTAGCATCTACCAACGGCTACATTGGTTTGTTATCTTATGATAATAAAAAAGCATTAGCATCTACCAACGGTTACATTGGTTTGTTATCTTACGATAATAAAAAAGCATTAGCATCTACCAACGGTTATATTGGTTTGTTATCTTACAGTGATAAAAAGGAATTAGCATCTACTAATGGCTATATTGGATTGTTATCTTACAATAAAAAAGGATTAGCATCTACCAACGGCTATATTGGTTTGTTATCTTACAACGCAAAATCTGTTAATACCAAAGAGTCAGTCCATGTTGATGATAATGCTAATAGTGCAACCAAAGATCAAGTTTTCTTTGTAGAGAAAAACCTTCGCTTTGGTACAAAAATGACCTTGCACTTTCAAAAGAGCATTAAAAAGGGTTTCTTCCTACCTCGAGAGCTCTCCAACAAGATCCCTTTCTCATCTAAAAAGATACCCGAAACTCTCCAAATTCTTTCCTTGGACCCTAAATCAAATGAAGCCTATGTTCTCTCGAAGAGAATCGAGCTTTGTGAGGAGCCTACAATCGAAGGAGTGGAGAAGAAATGTGTGACCTCACTCGAGTCCATGGTAGACTACGTTATCTCCATGATTGGTACAAATGTGAAAGCACTTACATCACAAGTAAAGAAAGACTCGAAAATGGAGTACACAATCAATGGGGTGAAAAGACTAGTAAAAAATGATCATGAGACCGTAGTTTGCCACAAGATGGGCTACCCTTACGCCGTGTTTTTCTGCCATAGGACAAAGACCTTAAGGTCTTACATGGTGTCCTTAGTAGGAAAAGATGGTAGCAATATAGAGGCAGTAGCTGCTTGTCACAAGGAAACAAATGATTTCTTGGACAATTACGCGAAAATTGTTCTTAAAGTTGTGCCGGGAAGTACACACATTTGCCATTTTCCGGCTGCTGAGGATACAGTTATATGGGTGCCTAAGTGACAAAATTCGCGTACTAATATAATGTATGTTTGAGCTTGTTAGTGTTGATGATGTTATGTTGTATGTGAGCTTAGTTTGTTGCTTCATATTCTATCTTTGTTTGTTGAAAAAATAAGTTGTGGATTGAATTTGAAAGAGCATGTTAAGTAGGCTTTGTGCCGCCTCCTTAACAAAGCAATGCAAATTCACCTTACTTCTCTTTACCATTTAGTGTAACGTTTGCAATAAGAAATTTGCAATATTATGTATCTCTACTACTGCTTGTAATATAGAGTGTAAATGTACTACTGTGTATCAGTGTATGCATTGTATGCTTAGATGGTGCTTCAGCTCTATTTTGTCTAACTCACAAAATTGTATGTTGACTCGAATGAACAATACAAGAGGGGGGGTGAATTGTATTGTGGAGGAATTAGGGTAATTTTTGCGAAATTCTTAAATAAACTTAAACAAAAACTTTAAACTGCAAGAGAGATTTTACGTGGAAAACTTCTTGGCCCTAATCAAGAAGAAAAACCACGACCACAAGGGATTTTAAACTCAACTCTTAATAATAATAGGGCAAACAACCTATTACAAATTAAGACTCTAAACTCAAGTTCCTCTACGAACTTAAGTTCCCCCTCAACTGATCCCTCAATCAGTTGAGCACTCTAATCTCTCTCTTTCTCCTTGCTTCACTCAAAGCAACTCAAACACTCTAGAGTTTACCCAAACTCTACCCCAATACAACTCAAGATTAAAACTTCTAAGATGCTAAGTACAAAGACACTCAAGGAGTTAAGTGGATTTTTGACTCTTTTTAGAAAAGTTAAGAATTGTAATGCTCAAGTGTATTTTTCAAAACAGAAAACTAATCATATTTATACAAGAGAAAATCAGTTGAAGAACCTCACGTCTGCCTTAACTCCCACTACACCACAACTTCCATGAAATAAGGAAGTGCAGTTCGTGGAGGCTTGGGCAGCAAGCTGAATCACACAATAAGGAAGCGGTTCCTTTATTTTCTCAACCTCCTTGACTCAGTAAAAAGACGTTTACAAAATTAGTTTTACCAAGTCAGATTTTCCAAAATATTAGGATAAAATCAAAACAGAAAATCTTTAAAATAAATAAGATAGTTTTTCTTAAAAGATAATTTTCCGAAAATAAAATAGAATCATTTTAAACAAAGGAAAATAAAATCTTTATAAACTGAAATTAAATCCACTTAAAATCCTATCAATTAACAATGTACTTAGCAAATATACAAGAAGCCTAAAATAAACAATAAAGATACAATAGACTTCTTGGAACTCAGTGAAGCTTCAACTCTGGAGCTTCAGTTCCTCACTCAAGGAACTTGGTTTCTGATTGTCTTCTATACTCGTCCATAGCTCATTCTTTAGACTTGTTCCATGCTCCATTCTGACTCTAGAACTTCGTCGCCTATAAGAACCTGTCAAATACATCAAAGCTAATAGACACATGTTAAAGCCCTTATGGGTTTGCTTAGGTTCCTTAAGTCATCATCAAAACTTAAGATCAACAATATTCCCCCTTTTTGATGAATGACAAACCTAAGCAAACTCACAGAATAAAAAGTAAAAGACAATCAGAAGAAGAAAAACTAAAAATTTGAACTAGCTAAAATTAAACAAGGAACTGAATGAAATGTAATAGTTATACCTTCTATTTTAAGCGGATGGAGAGCTTGTCAACAATTGAGTTTGCCTTCTTTTCCCCCTTTTGGCGTTCATCAAAATTAATGCATACAAATACATATATCTAAACACAACACCATTTTAATGGTTTGTGTCCAAAGCACAGAACAAAGCACATATAGGCAGAAATAGTATGCAAATAGTCATAAAAGCAAGCAGGCAACATCCATATAAACAAATTGATGTTCCTCCAGAACATCAAAACAAAAGAAAATACCCTGTTTTAAGTGTTTACAGACCAAAAAGAAGCAAAAAGAAACAAGTTCAAATCAGATCAAGTTCCAGAAAATAAAGTTTAAAAACATCAAGCTTTAGGGGCAGAGGACTGGGTCTCTTCTTCAGCATCCTTCTCTGGCACCTCTTCAATGACCAAGTCCTCCAATTTCTTCAGCAAGTCAGCCTGCCCTTTGGAGAGAGTGGATGTGTTCTGGTGCATTGCTGAGGTGAGCTCTGTGGAAGCTTTCACCAAGTCTGACACTACTTTCTCAAGAGCTTCAATCCTTAGAATCAACCCTGGTTAAGCATCAACTAGTTTGTGCACCATCTCCTTAAGAGCCTTAAGTTCCAAGGTGGAACTCACAGTGCTGAACCCAGCAAAACCTGAACCTGTAGGAAAAGTTTTTTCAACAGAAGCTTGAAGGATGCCCTGTTCCCCCTGAGAACCAGTTTTCTCTTCAAGAACACCTTGATCCCCTGGAGCACTGTTTCTCTCTTCACTCAGATCAACCACCGCAGCAGACTCAGCCTTGTCCTTCCCTCTTGGCCTTATAGCCAACCTAGTACTCTTTCTCTTCCCAGAACTTTGAGTATCCTTCTGGTTAGACATCACAATCACCTCTTTCTTTTTCTGTTCACCTTCTTTCTCACTGTCCTCTTCCTCCAACCATTTATCCAACTCTTCATCTTCCTTTTTCTTCAAACTACTCTCATCCTGTTTAGGTTTAGGAAGGGATTTTGAGAGAAATTGAGTAGTTCCCTCAACAACAGTTAGGTTTCGGGCTTCAAGTGTTTTGGGTTGAACATAATGGTTGGACTTAAGCTTAAGGGATTCATAGTTAGTCATGGAAATTCCACAACTTTCAAGAAGAGTGATTATTAGGTTTGCACATCCAACCTTTAAGTGATTGGCAAGACAATGGGTGAGGTGCTGGATCATCAAAGAAGGAAAATTTATCTGTATTTTGTTTTCAAGACAATACATAAGCACAATATCAAGATGATTTGCCTCGTGCCTATGCTGGGTTCTAGGAATGATAGCTAGATGAACAAAAATAAACAGCAGTTTTTGAATAAGTGAAAACAGGTTATGGTTGGTTCAAACTTTGGATGCTTTACCCCCTATTGATTCAACAATCTTTTCAATGGGAACACCCTCAACACTTAATTCAGTTTCTCCCTTAAAATATTTATCAAATCCCTCATTAGGGGTTCCAAACACAGCAGCTAAATCATCAGCATCAAAACTAATTTTCTTGTTTTTGACTTTACTAACACAAACACCATTTATATTCTTAAAATTCGCACAAAATTCCTTTAAAGGTGCATGCGCAATCACATTGTCATAACATTCACTAAACAGCTTAATCCAATTTTGTGCTTCAAGTATATCAAGAAGTTCAGAGTACTTACTCGATTCGCACCACTTTAAATTTATACAAAACCCAGGAATGAAACGCTCAGAGCTGGCTTCAAGTCTTTTGACAGCAGCGGACTTCGACTTTTCCCCCTGAATTGGTTCACCCAGTTCCTCATAGTCCAATTCTTCTTCAACCTCGATCTTTCTCTTTTTCGAATCACTGCGAGCCATGGGTTTGTTTCGGGGTTTTTCAGCAACGGTTTTGACTGAGGTTTCAGTCTCTATTTCCATGGGTGATTCTTTTTGAGGAGAGTTTTGAATTTTGGGTGAGATTTCCATGGGAATTAGAGAGGTATCACTAAAAATGAGTGTGTATTTTACGGAGTGAGGTGGTGAGGAACAGTGGTTAGGGTTTGGCTTCATTATATAGTGGTTGAATTTAGAAGGGTGAAATTGGTCGGTGGAATGGTGTAGAAGGTTAATTGAATGGGGTAGGTGTCGATTGATGAAGGATGGCATAAACTTTTCACTTGGTCAGATTTTAATGTGTTTTGACATGAAGGGTTTAGGTTAATAAAATTATGATCAGGAACTTTGAATTGAATGCAAACAGTCACGGGTATTTAATCAACAATTTCGAGGAGTGAATTTGAAATTTAAAAGATAAGCAATGAGGAATAATTTAAAAGATAAGATTTTGAGTAGATAAAATTAATCAACTGACTAGTTAATTAATTCACAAAAAGATAGAATAAAATCTTATAGATTATTTCGGAGGAACTAGAAACAAATCAACATAGTTTGTAATAACACAGACATGCCTAATGCAATTTGATTTCTTCACATACAGCCACAATCCCATATGCATTGCCATACATTCTAATGCGTAGGACTATGTTTTCACATATACATATTGTGTTAGATACATACAATGCATGCATGATTGACTTATACCTTGGGGGAACTTGAGGTCTTCTTAACTCAATTGTATCATACCAAGTTCCATGCGCATCTTTTCAAATTTGTCCCTGCTCAAAGGCTTAGTAAGAATGTCAGCTATCTGATTTTCAGTTTCACAAAAATCTAACTTACTTAAGCCTTTTTCCACATTATCCTTAAGAAAATGATGCCTTATGTGAATATGTTTCACACGAGAATGATGAACTGGATCTTTTGAAATGCATATGGCACTAGTATTATCACAATAGATAGGAATGCAATTATACTTCATACCATAGTCTCTTAGTTGTTGTTTTATCCATAGTACTTGAGAACAACAGGCAGCAGCTGCCACATATTCAGCTTCAGCAGTTGACAAGGCCACTGTATTCTGTTTCTTGGATCCCCAAGAAACTAGGCATGGTCCGAGAAACTGAACCATTCCTGAAGTAATCTTCCTATTCACCAAATCTCCTGCATAGTCAGCATCTGCAAAACCTTTTAAATCAAAAGTATCACTTCTAGGATAGAAGAGACAAAGATGGTCAGTTCCTTTGAGATATCGTAGGATCCTTTTTACTGCTGTAAGATGTGACTCCTTAGGATTAGATTGGAACCTTGCACATAAGCCAACACTAAATGCAATATCAGGTCTGCTAGCAGTTAAGTATAAAAGGGATCCAATCATACCTCTGTATTTGGTTTGATCTACACTAGTTCCTTGTAGATCTTCATCTAATCTTGTGCCTGTTCCCATTGGTGTATGGTTGGTCTTTGCTTGGTCAAGGTTATATTTCTTCAGTAGTTCCTTGGCATACTTTTGTTGGTGAATTGCAATACCTTTTTCTGTTTGTTTGATTTGTAATCCAAGAAAGAAGTTGAGTTCCCCCATCATGCTCATTTCAAATTCACCACTCATTAGCTCAGCAAAGTACTTGCACAAGTTTTCGTTAGTTGCTCCAAAAATAATATCATCAACATATATTTGAACAACTAGTAAATCAGTTCCTTCAGATTTTAAAAACAGAGTTTTATCTACTTTACCTCTTTTAAAATCATTTTGAAGAAGGAACTTAGAGAGCCTTTCATACCAAGCTCTAGGTGCTTGTTTCAGCCCATAAAGAGCTTTATCAAACTTAAAGACATGATTAGGAAATTGGGGATTTTCAAAACCAGGAGGTTGTTCCACGAACACCTCTTCTTCAAGAAAGCCATTTAAGAAAGCACACTTAACATCCATTTGATATAGTTTGAAACCCATAAAAGAGGCAAAAGCAATTAACATTCTAATAGCTTCTAATCTAGCAACAGGAGTAAAAGTTTCTTCAAAGTCAATACCTTCTTGCTGATTATATCCCTTCACAACAAGTCTTGCCTTGTTTCTTACAATTGTTCCATATTCGTCCAGCTTGTTCTTGAATACCCACTTGAGCCCTATAACCTTTTTGTGTTTAGGTTTCTCTTCAAGATGCCAGACCTTATTCCTCTCAAACTCATTGAGTTCATCTTGCATGGCAATTATCCAGTCAGCATCCTTTAGCGCTTCTTCATGATTTCTTGGCTCAATAATGGATAGGAAGGTTTGAAAGGCACAGAAGTTCCTCATCTGTGATCTGGTCTGAGTTCCTCTACCAATATCACTTATAATAAGGTCTGTTGGATGAGATCCTTGGTATTTGAATGGCTTTGGTTGAAACTCTCTGGCAGGAACTCCTATTTGAGGCACTTCTTCTTCAGTTTCTTCTACAATTTCCTCGTTGCCTGATTCTCCATGATCTTGTTCCTCCAGGGTTTCTTGATTAGGATCGGAACTTCAGCATTTTCTTGATGTTCTTGCTCAGGTTCCTCACTTACATCCTTGGTTTGCTTGGAGGTTTCTTCCTCTTCTTCCCTGTCTCTAATCATACCAATTTCATAATCAATATTGTCTTGTTCCTGCACATTCATAAACATATTAGATTCATCAAATATCACATGAGTGCTTTCCTCTACGCACAATGTATTTTTATTGTAAACTCTGTAAGCTTTGCTATTTGATGCATAGCCAAGGAACACAGCTTCATCACTTCTTTCGTCAAATTTTCCTATGTTCCTTTTTCCATTATTATGAACAAAGCACCTGCATCCAAAAGCTCGAAAGTGAGAAATATTGGGTTTTCTGCCCTTAAACAGTTCATAAGGAGTCTTATTGATGATTGGTCTCATCATAACTCTGTTAATGATATAACATGCAGTATTAATAGCTTCAGCCCAGAAGTTCCTTGGAAGACCACTTGCTATGAGCATAGTTCTTGCCATGTCTTCTAGAGTCCTGTTCTTCCTTTCAACAACTCCGTTCTGTTGAGGAGTTCTTGGGGCTGAAAAGTTATGATCCATGCCATTTTCTTTGCAAAAGTCATCGAATCTTGAATTCTCAAACTCAGTTCCATGATCTGATCGAATGTGGATAATTTGATTTCCACTTGTCTTCTGTACTCTTTTGGCAAAGGACACAAATTCATCAAAAGTTTCATCTTTGCTAGACAGAAAAATCACCCAATTAAATCTAGAAAAATCATCGATAATAACTAAAACATATTTCTTTCCACTTCTACTTTGAACACGCATGGGACCACACAAATCCATATGAATTAGCTCCAATGGCTTTGTAGTGCTGACCATGTTTTTGCTTTTAAAAGAAGACCTGACTTGCTTGCCTCTCACACATGCATCACAGATATGTTGTATGAGGAACTTGACTGGGGGAAACCCTGTAACCAAGTTCCTTAATCTAAGTTTATCCATAAGTGAGAAGCTAGCATGTCCAAAACGTTTATGCCATAATAAAGGTGAAGGAATTGTGTCTTCGATAAGTGCAATTACTAGATATATCAAGGATCACTATTATGGAGATAATAAGTTCATTCTATAGGGTCGTCAATATCTGGTGCTAGATATGATCATTGATCTTTGGGTTAGTTGAATAGCCTAAAGCCTTATAGAATGGATCCTATGAGGTCACACAACAAGGGTATTGGGTTAAACAAGTAAGAGGCCCATTAATGGGCCTCATGAGATTATGACATACCATGTAGAGTATTGGGCTAGAGTAGTGTGTTTTGGATAAGGGTTTTGGGCTTTTGACATGGGCTCTTATTTAGAGATGTGATCTATAAATAAGATCCATGCCTAGGGTTTGGGGCAAGCAGTCATAATTCACACACTGTGAATTTTGACATCAAGGCAACCAATCCCAAAAACCCTAAAACACTCTCCTCACACACGGCCCTCTTCTCTCCCCTTCACGTCCGTACGTGCGGCGCCCCTCATGGTGGCTCGTGGTGTTCGTCGTGGTGGTTTGTGGTTAGCTCGTGTCTCTCTTCTCCGTTGAAGGTTGATTGAAGCGTTCAATCACAACTAACTAGCATTAGTGGAGGTTTAACTTGTGCCCGTGGACTAAGTAGAGGAATCACGCTTGGGGTTCTTTATCTCCCTTTGTTCTTGCTCGATCGCACGTGGAATCACGCTTCAAAGGTACGATTATTTGTGCTTTATGTGTTATGCATTAGATCCTTGGATTAGGTACTGTATGAATATGATTCATGTTTATTTCCACTGCGTAGTACCTATAAACTCCTACAAAAGGATCATCATTAATGACACTCAAGCAGGTAAGGTTGTTCCTTGGAACAGAATTTAGATCCACAATGTATGTGTTCCCTTTTCTAGTTCCTTCAAGAACAACCCTTCCTGTTTTATCATTAATGATGTTGCATAAATCAGAGGTAAAACTTACAGAGTTTCCTTTATCACAAAATTGTGATATGCTCAGCAAATTGTGCATCAAACCCTCGACCAAAAGTACATTTTCTATTGAATGAGAACTGGACCTTCCTACTTTTCCTTTAGCAATTACTTCACCTTTTTGTTGTCTCCAAAGGTCACAGTTCCTCCTGGATAGGCCTCTAGTGAGAGAAACTTTGATTTATCTCTTGTCATATGTTTTGAACAACCACTGTCGAGGTACCACGTGTTGTTCCTCCTCACTAGGACCTGCAAAAGAACTCAATGGTTAGGTTCAGGAACCTGGGTTTCCTTGGGTTCCTTGGACGTTGAAGCAATATCAGATTTCTTTACCCAAACTTGCCTAACATTCTTGTTAACGGTTTGTTCCTTCTTGTTGCAAGTAGCAACAAGATGACCAGTTTTACCACAGAAAGTACAAACTTCATGACTAGGCAGGTCTACATAATTTTTCTTGCCTTTATGCTTAGAACGTATGAATCCTAGACCTTCAGTTCTTTTGGTTTGAGCATTCTCAATCCACTTAGGAATTCCAAACTGACTAATGCTTCTTTCTTTTCGAAGCTCAAGTTCCTTCTCCAGTTTTGCCTTTTCAATTCTTAACTCGTCAAGATCATATTTTAATTTTTCAAAATCCTCATTAAATTTTGGCAAAGATTCAGATGAGGAACTTGGAGACACTTCAGCATTAGCAAGTTTGTATTGAGTCAGTTCTACATTAACCATGATATTTTCAAACTTGAGTTTCTCATTCATTTCTTTTAAGAGAAGATTCTTGTCAAAGAGTTCAAAAAATCTACTCTGAACATCAGTTCGTTGATTCTCAATCCACGTACTGTGTTCCTTGCAGACTTTGAGAGCTCTTTGACATTCTCCTAGACGTATACTAGTGTGAGTCCAGTCATCTTCCAATTCAAACACTAAATCAATGAGAGCATCTTTAGTATAAGTCTTAAGTACATTAGGATCAAGGAATACCTCTTTAGCAAGCTCATCATTGTAGGCCTTTTCATCACGTTTGGCCATCAGACAGATATGAGCTGTTTCTTCTTCAGGTTGTTCCTCTTCATCTTCACTTTCAGAATCTCCCCATGCAGCAATCATAGCCTTCCTAATGTCTGTTTTGTTGAAAGGAGTTTTGTTGTTGTTGCTCTTAACTTGTTCCTTTGCCTTCCCTTTACTTTTCTCTGTATCCCAAAGTGGACACTCACGAATAAAGTGTTCTAGAGATCCACATTTGTGACAACCAGAGTCATCTTTTGAAGTAGAGGGTTTCTTGGTGAAGTTCCTTGACTTGTTGTTTCGATTGAACATTCTTTTGAACCTTCTCACCAGCATGGCAGCCTCTTCTTCATCGACTTCAGATTCTTCTTGTTCTCCAGCTTTGAGAGTCAAGCCTTTTCCTCGGTTTCCTTCACTGTTGCTTGTTCCTAGGTGCAACTCATGAGTCATGAGGGAACCAGCAAGTTGCTCAATATTGAACTTTGTGAAGTCCTTTGTTTCTTGTAAGGTTGTTACCTTGGCTCTCCATCTCTCATCTTGAGGGAGGCTTCTTAGAACCTTTATGACCTGCTCATCAATAGGGATTTGCTTTCCAAGAGAAACAAGCTCATTAATGATGTTAGTAAATCTAGTTAACATTTCCTGAATTGATTCTTTTGGTTGCATTTCAAACCGTTCATATTTTGACATAAGCAAGTCAATTTTAGAGCGTTTTACTTCGTTAGTACCTTCATGGGTAACTTGTAGTAAATCCCAAATTTCTTTAGCATTTTTACAACCCATAACACGATTGTGTTCATGGGGTCCAAGACCACAATGAAGTAATTTAACAGCAAGTGCATTAGTTTCCATTTTCTCAAAATCTTCCTTATCAAATTCAGACATGGGTTAGGTACTACCTCATTTTCACTCGTAGTTTTGGTAATTTCAAAATCACCAACTTCGATCACTCTCCAAACCTGGTAGTTGTCAGCTTTGATAAAAATCTCCATTCTGTTCTTCCAATAGGTGTAGAATTTTCCATTGAACATAGGAGGACGCTGCGTAGAGTAACCTTCTTCCAGTTTCTCGCGATTGTTCATCTTGATTCCAGGAACTTAACTCGTCAGGGTTTCCTGATTTCTTCGAGGAACTAGCTCTGATACCAATTGTTGACTCGAATGAACAATACAAGAGGGGGGGTGAATTGTATTGTGGAGGAACTAGGGTAATTTTTGCGAAATTCTTAAATAAACTTAAACAAAAACTTTAAAGTGCAAGAGAGATTTTACGTGGAAAACTTCTTGGCCCTAATCAAGAAGAAAAACCACGACCACAAGGGATTTTAAACTCAACTCTTAATAATAATAGGGCAAACAACCTATTACAAATTAAGACTCTAAACTCAAGTTCCTCTACGAACTTAAGTTCCTCCTCAACTGATCCCTCAATCAATTGAGCACTCTAATCTCTCTCTTTCTCCTTGCTTCACTCAAAGCAACTCAAACACTCTAGAGTTTACCCAAACTCTACCCCAATACAACTCAAGATTAAAACTTCTAAGATGCTAAGTACAAAGACACTCAAGGACTTAAGTGGATTTTTGACTCTTTTTAGAAAAGCTAAGAATTGTAATGCTCAAGTGTATTTTTCAAAACAGAAAACTAATCCTATTTATACAAGAGAAAATCAGTTGAAGAACCTCACGTCTGCCTTAACTCCCACTACACCACAACTTCCATGAAATAAGGAAGTGCAGTTCGTGGAGGCTTGGGCAGCAAGCTGAATCACACAATAAGGAAGCGGTTCCTTTATTTTCTCAACCTCCTTGACTCAGTAAAAAGACGTTTACAAAATTAGTTTTACCAAGTCAGATTTTCCAAAATATTAGGATAAAATCAAAACAGAAAATCTTTAAAATAAATAAGATAGTTTTTCTTAAAAGATAATTTTCCGAAAATAAAATAGAATCTTTTTAAACAAAGGAAAATAAAATCTTTATAAACTGAAATTAAATCCACTTAAAATCCTATCAATTAACAATGTACTTAGCAAATATACAAGAAGCCTAAAATAAACAATAAAGATACAATAGACTTCTTGGAACTCAGTGAAGCTTCGACTCTGGAGTTCAGTTCCTCACTCAAGGAACTTGGTTTCTGATTGTCTTCTATACTCGTCCATAGCTCATTCTTTAGACTTGTTCCATGCTCCATTCTGACTCTAGAACTTCGTTGCCTATAAGAACCTGTCAAATACATCAAAGCTAATAGACACATGTTAAAACCCTTATGGGTTTGCTTAGGTTCCTTACGTCATCATCAAAACTTAAGATCAACATTGTACTTCTTGTAGGGCGAGGCATTATAGATATATAGAGTTGAGGCCAAGTATGACATGTATGCCTTCCGCTGCCCCCCATGCCGAGCATAATTGGGCCAATATTTGAACTTTTACGCAGGTCAACACATATCAACTTTGACCATTAATATTGCTAAATACATAAGAACAGTACCAAAAAAAAGGGGGGGTTATTAATAGGAAAAAGTCAAAATTTTAGACATACTGATGAAACAAAAAAAATTGTAATAAAAAAAAAACAAAAAATATATATGTATCTATTAATGTTATTAATGGATTAAAAATTAATAACTAGAAGAAACAAATTACTGTTTTCATGGCAGTGCTTCCTTTATTCTTTCGTAAAAGGAGTGGTTTCCTTCTAATCCCTTCCTAAATATAAAGTCTTGCCATTTTAAGATTACCCAATATTTATTTATAGAATACATTTAACAAATTCATAACCATGCCATTGGCCAAAATTTTCTGAATAAATTAATGGAAGAGAATTATTGAGTAACTTCACTTGAAAATTATATAAATACTATGTCTCATTGTGTCTTCAAATCTTAGTCACATTAATTTCTTCTCACTATCATTACATTCCAAAAATATAAAAAGAAAAACAAAGTAAAAATAAAGAGTATAACTTAATTTCAATTTTATTCTAATTTCTTCATCATATATACATGTATATATAATTGAATCTTCTTTAGTCCAGTTGCGAAAGTTCTAATGGAGTCACGCATCCTTCTGATTGTCACTTTTGTCCATGTAAATCACACTATCTTTGTATCTCAATTTTCTTTTCTCCGTTTAAATTTTTAGTTCTACCTCATTATTTATATAATACTCACTCTAACCATATCCTACATAAACATGTAAAACAAATTGTTATTAGATTTATCTCGATGCATACGTCAAATATTTACAATTTTCTTACTGATAGATAGTTATAGATATTAATGATCGGTCGATATGGTAGAACTGTTTCTCAAAAACAAAATATGGTAGAACTAACAAAAGGAGGAAGTATTAAATAACGATTTTAACTAATACAATTGATAAAAGTATGTCATTTGTTTAATTGTTTTTTTTTTCTACTTTCTATTAATTGATATTGAAGCTAACAATAATGACAAGCCATGTAACATTTTCACAATCAGAAAGTGAAATGGAAAATACTAACAGCAATTCAGAATATTCTTCAGAGTCTCATACGTCATCCGAGTCAAGTTCTTATACCAATTTTCATAAGCAAGAAGAATATTGGAAACAACATTTAGGAGAAAATACAAAAATGCCAAAGGCTGTTACAGATTCTTTAAAAGGTATTCTTACTTGTTTGTTTCCTCTAATTTCTATCTTATTTGAATTTCTTATTTACTTTGATAGATATAATATAATAAAGATGTCGAGGATAATGTTTAATGGTAAAAGACTAAAAATATATAATCAATTTGTGAAGTTCTTGCTTAATTGAACTTGATCTTGCTTAATTTGTGAAGGTCTTACTTAATTTGTGAAGGTCTTGCTTAATTGAAGTTAATTGAACTCATAACAATAAATAAAAAATAAGAAAATAATAAAAAAAATTGTTCGGTTACAGAAATAATGCTTGTATAAACTTTGACATATCTTATAATTTTTTATTTATTTCTTTTTGTAGAAGATAACAGCTTAAAAGGTAATGCACAAATGGATGGCAACTCAATGCTTAAATTTAAAAGTTATGTTGGACCTAAAGGTTCTGGAGGTTCGAATTTTAACACAAATAAACAAATGGAAGATGGTGGAGCTAATACTGGCACTGAAACACCAAATGGTGAAAATTTTGGTTCTTCATCAACTTTAAGTCAATCGTTGAGCAAGTGGTCAAGTGAGCATTCTAGCCATTCGTCTAGCCAATTCTCAAGGTCACACCATGCCTCAAGTCGAGCTTCTGGAAAATCTTCAAGTCACACATCTAGAAAATCTTCAAGTCACAAATCAAGTCATGAATCAGGGTCATCAGAGTCATCAAGTCAAACATCAAATTCTGCTAAAGCTTCAAGTAACTCATCTAATCAATATTCTAATATGCATACGGGGCAAGAATCAAGCCAAGCACCAAGTCCAAAAAAAGGCTTAAGCCAAGATAATGGTCAGTCGTCTAAAGGATCATCAAGCCGATCTTCAGAAAATTCTTCTGGACAAGATTTAAGTAAAGCTTCAAGTCAAGCATCGGAGTCGGATCAAAAATCTAATAAAGCTTCTAACATATCTCCTGAAACACCTACAAGCCAAGAATCAACCCAATCACCAAATACATCTTTTAATCAAGATTCAAATCAAGCTTTGTTGTCAAATAAAACATCAAGTTCAAATGAAGGAACAAATCAAATAGCTGAGAAATCGCCAAATACACCATCAAGAAAAGAATCCAACAAAGCCTTTGAAAAAACCTTAAGCAAAAACTCTAGCCAAGCATTAGGTGAAGCACCAAGCAAATCTTCTAAACATGCATTTGAACAAGGATCTAAGTCATCAAACCAAGAATCAAATACGGACTACACAAATCACGCTTCTGAACAATACCCTAGAGAGTCCCCAACTCAATCATCAAATAACGATTCTAATTACGAGTCTGAACAACCTTCTAATAATTCTACAAATCAAGCATCTAAGAAATCTTTTGAGAATTCATCAATTCAAAACTCCAACCAAGCTTCTAATGAGTCTTCTACAAAATCTTCAAGTCATAATCAAAGTCATGCATCAATACAGCCAATAGATAAGCCCTTAAGTCAAGCTTCCAACAAAAACATTAGTCAAGCAAAAGGTGATTCTTTTGAGAAATCCTCAACTCAAGATTCAAACCAAAACACAAATGAAGAAACCAAAAAGTCATTTGATAAATCTTCAAGTCAAAACTCTAACCAAGCATCCAAACACTCTAACCAAGCATCAGATCAAAACTCAACTCACTCCTGTAACCAAACATCTGGAAATTCCTCAAGATTAGACAATAAAGGATATGATTAGGAATCTAGCCAACAACTGAATCAAGGATCCAAACAAGCCTTAAGAAATAACTCTAGCCAAGCCTCTGGAGAAGCCTTAAACCAACAGGCTAATGATGAATCCAATAAAACTTCTAGGCATCACTCTAGTAAGGGATCTGAATATGGCTCAAGCAAACACTCTAACCAAGCATCTGGGAAATCCTCAAGCCATCACTCTAGTCAACGATCTTCAAAAGTCTCAAATAACTACTCTAGCCAAGCATCCGGGAAATCCTCAAGCCAACACTTTAATCAAGGATATTCACAAGGCTCGAGTAACTACTCCAGCCAAGCATCCGGGAAATCCTCACGCCAACACTCTAATCAAGGATATTCACAAGGCTCAACTAACTACTCTAGCCAAGCATCCGGGAAATCCTCAAGCCAACACTCTAATCAAGGATATTCACAAGGCTCAAGTAATTACTCTAGCCAAGCATCCGGGAAATCCTCAAGCCAACACTCTAATCAAGGATATTCACAAGGCTCAAGTAACTACTCTAGCCAAGCACGCATCCGGGAAATCCTCAAGTCAACACTATGGTCAAGGATCTTCACAAACCTCAAGAAATAACCACTCTAGCCAAGCCTATGACAAATCCTCTAACCAACACTCTAATGAAAATTCTGGTAAAACATATAGCCATCATTCCAATAATGCTTCAAGAAAACACTTCAATCAAGGATCCGAACAAATCTCAAGTAACCATTCAAACCAATACTCTAATAAAGGTTCCAATCAAACATCTAATCAAGATTTAGGTCAAGGATCTGAACACTCCTCAAATGGCCACAATTCAAGCCAACAGTCTTGGCAAGATTTAGGAAAAATATCAAGTGAAGAATCAAAAAAGCACTGTAATACAGATTCCTTGAAATCTTCTGATAAATCCTCAGATCAACACTCAACTAATGGAACAAATCAAGCATCTGGACAACATTTTGGCCAAGAATCTGATCAAACCTCAAACCACCACTCTCACCAATCATCTACCGAAGCCTCAAACCAACACTCTAGTGAAGAATCTAGTAAATCCTCATACCGACATTCTAATGAAGCATTGAATAATTCCTCAAACCAACCCTCTAGTCAATATTCCCAAGAAGCCCCGAGCCAAACAACTAGCCAAGATGCTCAACAAGCCTCAAGTCAAGATTCTAGCAAAACATCCCAGCAAAATTCAAGCCAACACTCAAGTCAAGTACCTAACCAAGACACAAGCCAAAACTCTAGGCAAGCATCTGGTGAAACTTCAAGACAACATTCACACCAAGAACTTAATAAAAAATAATCAAAACAACACTCTAGAGAAGATTCAAGGAAATTCTCAAGTAAGTCCTCAAGACAAGACTCGGATGATGGATCTGATCAATTATACAACAAACCCTCTTATAATAGATATAATCAAGCCTCAAGCAAAAAATCTATTCATTCATCTGATGAATCCTCCAACCATCACTCTAGTAAATCATCCAATAAATCCTCAAACAAACACTCTAGCCAAGCTTCACAACAAGCCTCAAGCCAACCAACTAATGAAGCATCTAAGGAAGCCTCGGAAAAAAAATTCTAGCCAATTATCCAAACACCATTCAAGCCACAACTTTGAATCAAGGCAACAGTCTAGTGAGGGTTATAAGAAATCATCAAGACATCAATCTAACCAAGAATCAAGTCAAAACTCTGGACAACACTCTAGCAATGCTTCCAATCATGCCTTTAATAAACAATCCAACCATGCCTCTAGTAAATCATCCAGTCAGTCTTTCACCCAATCCTCAAACCATGCTTCAGGCTCTAGTAAGAGTTTTTACGGCCCTCCCAGATCATCCGCTACAGACATGAGCAAAAGCTACGGAGCACCTATGGAATCACCTAAAGGCATGGAGAAATCCTCCTCCATTGAAACACTCAAAGGCTCTCAAACCATGAAACAAGACATTTCTAGTATTGTGGATGCTGTTGCTTCTCTCTTCTTTTCCGAGAGTGACTTAAGCCTTGGGAAGAAAATGAACCTCCACTTCATGAAGTCAACTAATCCAACCACCTTTATATCTCGAGATATGGTTGAAAAACTACATTTCTCCCTGGCTAACTTACCCGCAATCTTAAAACATTTCAATCTAAAACAAGACTCACTAGAGGCCACCATGATGAACGAAACACTACAATATTGCGAGGACGAACAAGGTGGTGATAAGTGTTGTTACTCCTTGGAATCCATGGTTGATTTTGCCACCTCTACGATAGGATCGCAAGTTAAGGCAATATCGGCAAACATAGATAAAGATATCAATATGGAGTACAAAGTCACAGGTATCAAGAAGCTTCCATGTGGTGCTCAAGCGGTAACTTGCCATAAGATCCCTTTCCCTTGTGATGTGTTCTATTGCCAAAAGAGAGAGAACATGGATGTGTACATAGCAACTTTGGTGGGTTCGGACAGCTCCACTTTGAATGCACCAGCAGTTTGCCACAAAAATTCAAACTCAGATGACCATGCTCATTCGCTATCCTTTCAATTTGAGCCAAAAACATGCGCAATTTGCCATTTTCTACTTGATGATGATGTATTATGGATTGCTAAATAGGTCGTCATTTCGAAAGGAAATGCGTAAAATCACATCATTCATTTCCTAGCTATTAGGAATGAAGTTTGCCACCTGCCAGAAGTCGGGGTGTAATGCATATTTGTACAACTATGGCATGGTGTAGCTTGTTTGATCAAGAAAAGTAGAAATACAAACTTTGGTCATTTTTTGCCCTTAAACTTCTTGTGAAATATAACTTCAGGGTTTATGCATGTTTTTAAATCTAAGGTTTGGTGTGCCAAACCTTTTTTTGCCTATATGTTCATAAATAATTGGATCAAAATTTAAATTGAATCAAGAATCCACTAAAGTTTCCCAACCTACTACAATTTACAAATTACAAAAGATAAAATATAACTAGGTATATCAAAGGATTAGTTTGTAATAAAGAAACAAATTATTGACCCGGGCAATGACCATTAGTGTGTGATTAAAGTCTTACAAATTAAATTGTAGAAAATTGCACAATTACTTAGGAGTTACATTTTGTGGGAAAATTAAGTACAATTAAAGGTTACACATATAAAGAGTTTTAAGATGATGAATAATGACACATAAAGTGACACATAACGTTCATGTGGCGCCAATTAATACGGAAGGACGATGACACATGGCGGTAGCATGTTATCCCTTTGAATTTTAATAACATTATACTAGTATATAGATTGAATACTTTTTTGTTCTGAAACCAGATAGATTGAATACCTAATAACACATTACACTCTCCATCCACGCTGAATAAAATTTAGAATAGATTATGAAGACAAAGTACGTGATAGACAAGAAAAAATACATGAAAATTTATTTCAATGATAAATTTATGTATCTAAGTATCTTTATAGGCTCAGATATAAATCGATGTTACATTTTACATAAGAACGCAAGTAATCTTTATTCAAACTTTTCTTTATTTTGCCAGCTTTGATAACTAGAATAGTTGTCTGAAAGATATTTCTTGTCATCAGTAAAAGTTTTACACTAAATATACAAATGAAGAGGATAATGACAATACCTCAGCAATTAATTGATGATCAACAGGTGGAAGATCACTAAGAGACATCCATAGATATCAACATTGAGAGCAAGTCAATCATCTGCGACTCTTCCAGCATCGACAGACATTTTTCTCTAAAAAGCCATGTACGCACAAAGCAAGATAGTTCCCAGGGAAATCCCTTGAGGCATCTGATTATCAACCAATAAGGCAGCAACTCATCAACGAAACGAGACTGATTACAGACGGTCATGAAGATCTGTGGTGTCCAACGTTGTTAAAGACAGTCTCATGCAAAATGGCTCACAGAAGGCATTCTGCATAAATCTCGATGGAGGACGAGCTATAACAGAAATCAAATTTCCAATCCTTCAGCTCCAAATAATAGCTCCATACAAATGATTCCAACTGCCTCCATGCAAAATATCCCTGAATTTCAAGCCATCTCTCTCAGCCCGCAAGGCCTCAAGCTCAACTAGCCTCATCTGGTCAGAGATCACACCAGACAATGGCCATACCCAGCCAATGGAAGGGCACATGGTGGTGTTTCTCCTTCATCTCTTGAACAAATCTAACCTCCTTTGAAACCCAACCAGATACACCCGCCACAATTGAACCCCACTGGCTGCCGGCAAGATGGAGAAACTTCGAATATAAAGCAGCCTTATCCTCTTTAGTCATTGACATTAAAAGGCTCCAATGAACCCCAAGTTCTGCCAACCTTCACCTTCACTTGTAGAGGGACTGCAACACGATACAATACTGATGAGTATTAAAATTTGGATAACAATATTACTATCATGCAAATCGTCAACGCAAACCTAAGAGGGAAGCAGCACTCTCCATGCTTGTCTTCAGCAATAAACCAGCTTCCCGTAAAACAGACGGATCAACTTCCAAAACCAACTCATCATGCACCTGGCAGTGAAGAAAAACATTTGAATGATATATCTTGAACACATGCTCAGAAGATTGATAACATTAGTATAGAACCATGTACATAATATAAGACATAAAATGTAACAAGCATGATGATGACAGAAAAACAGGTAAAAGCATAATTATGACAGGGATGATGAAGCATATATGACAACAAGAGCTACTGTCAAGCATGATGGGGAGTGCCAACAAGATACTCCAGCCAAACACACCCCACTGGTTGCCGGCTATATGTCAGTAACCAAATTGATCCAAAGATGTGAAATGTCTTGTTCAATTTTACAGACTGCTAGGCTAATTGATGGTACTCTGACAGAGAATTTTTTAGTACAACAAATGTACAAAAAGTCTCCCAACTCTCAGGTACTTTTATTAACTCAAATTTCCAGATTTCATAAATCAAACACCATTCAATATGTATGGCAAACCTGCAAAAGAATATGGCAACGTCCCTTGAGCATGGAAAATTTTGTCACATGTGCATCTGTAGAACTATGTGTCTCGCATCCAGCAATTTCAGAGTATATGTTGATCATTGCAATCTTAATTATGTCAGCTGCAGAACCCTGTTAAATAAAGATGCCGATTATAGAATATAAATTCCCTTTCCCTTAAGCAAGGTAACAGAATTGATCAAGCAAATAGAAGATGGTACCTGACATATAGAATTCACAGCTTGTCTCTGCGCTTTAGCTTTCTCCTTACCATCACCAAATTGTATTTTTGATAAGAAACGTTTTCTACCCTTAAGAGTCTGCACATATCTGCACCACAAAGAAGGACAAAGTGGTCCTTGTCAATGTCTGACAAGGTGGAAACTAAGGGGAGCAGTGGCAGGACCTAAATTAAGGGCTCATGAAACTAAAGATGAATTACTGCTTCACATGATTAATAACATAGATTTTTGGAAATGAACAAAACAATGGCGAAAAAAAAAATGGTTATAATTTTATATCCTCCACGAAGGCCAGAAGGAAAAAAAATAAACAATGTTCTTAAACTTTCCTAACATCACAACGAACCCTTAAACTCAGGATGCCGGATACACTATGACAGCAATACAGCATGTGGAGCAAAACTAATTAGAACGGGTTAACACTGATTAAGGGCCATATATATAACCAATTTGTTACACACAAATATACAGCAGGATATTGGCATGCTAGTTACTAAAATTAACACAGAAGCTAAGTCATCTACTTTCTAGCCAAACCTTGAATCTCAACACAGAAGAAATTACTACATAGATTACACAGTTTTCTTTGCAAAATTACTCAAGATTTTATTTATAGCCCTTCAAATGAGGTACAAGTGAAGAAATCTTCATTACTCTTCCAAGAGGGAGGAAATCATTGTTTGCTTTGTTTGATAGTAGTTATATTACTCCTATTCATTATACAAGGACATCATTCTTATGCCAATGAAAATCTTCTTTGTCCAAAATGAGTGCAGAATGAAAGACAAGATAAAAACAATGGATACCAAATTACTAACTGTGGGAGGGGGGGAAATAATCTAGTACCCGTGTTGACGGCAGAATGCAACAGCTTCATGAAGCCAAGAAGCGACGCCGGGGAAAGAATTTTTAAAACTTTGAATCTTCGCCTTGGCTTCATCTGCACTGCAGTGCAACTGCTCAGCAAGTGAATTAGCACCCATGCCGTAAAGAATGCCATATACTAGTCTTTTGGTTTGGTCTCGCTCTTGAGAGCTTACATTGGATTCCAGCTTGCCCGTCCATCTAGATGCTACCATGGTAAAGGCATCACCATGAGGATTACTAAGTAGTTCAATTAGAGAAGCGTCCTTAGAGAAGTGAGCCATCAACCTCAGTTCTATCTGAGAATAATCTGCCGTTAAGAGAAGCCAGTTTTCCTGAAAGAAAACGTCAATTGCTACCAATACTAGGATAGTCGGATAGAAGTAAACAAAAGGAAATAATATAGGCATCTGCCTCACCTCAGTTGGAATAAAAAAATCCCGCGCATTGATTTTATAATCTATACCATCAGAATCACATTGACCATCACCATTTTGATGCATTCTAAATTCAACCATATGCTCAACACACTGCAAATTTTCCATGCACCAACAATTCAGCTAAATTTTTGAATGCTAATGACAAAGAAAGTAGAGCAAATGACAGAAATTCAACCAGAAAAAGGATACTGAACCTGAAGGTTGGGTTCCTCCATTGAAAGTCGTCCAGTAGCTGTTGATGTTTGGAGCCAACGGCCATGTAATGTATACCTCTGTGTCCTCATAGACAGCTTTGCTAAAGAGCATATTGATCCTAAAGTACAATTCAGTAGCTTTGCTAATGTCCGATGCTCCTTTATCACTGGAACAATAGGGTGTTCAAGCCTGCAAATTAGAAAGTTAGCATAATTCACTGAAAGATAAGCATATAGAAAGTACTTGGTAATGTCTTATAAGTTCAACATTTTGTTAAGATCAAACATATGCACAAAGTGATGCATCGATTAATGCCTCTCTCCTATCTTTCCATGTCTAATGCCAACTTATTTTCTTTCTGGAGGAAGTATATAGCAGCAATATACATATTTTAAAAACATTTACTGCACGAATATAGTCTAACACACACGCACCCACCCACCCACCCACCCACACACACATTAAAAAAAAAAAAAAAAAAAAAAAAAAAAAAAAAAAAAAAAAAAAAAAAAACACACATCCATGTCTATTAATGTTTCAAGGGCAAAGTCTGATTGAAAAACCTTGTTTCTATCACTACTTTCATTACCATAGATTGCCCACAAAATTATATATAGCATCATCCCTAAGAGTGTTGCCTCTGCATAGACAGCAATACAAAGGTCTCCTTGTAAATTATGGTGGCAGACAGAAAGTAGCCATTCAAATACAATCAATAGAAAATAAATTTTGAAGGCACGGTTTTGCAGACCTCGTAAGAGAAAATACTGCTTTGAAGGATCAGAGTCACACTTTATATCATGATACCACTGTGAATGACACACAACCTTCAAATTCATTATCAAGTATACATCTTATAAGTTATGACCATCAAAGTGTTAGCTAAAACTAAAAGAGTGAAAAGACTCTAAAAGACCACCATTTTCAAATAGTAGATCTCAGAGCAAAACAGTATTCCCTATGTTTAGAAGGGTTTACCATAGGGAAGATTATATAGACAATAGGGTAGAAAAGAAATAGCAACAAATTTTGAAGGAATGAGACACTAGTGACGATGGGCAATTAAAACAAAAAATAAAATGAATTATACAGCCAAAAAAATCTGTCCAAAAGTGAAAAGCTTACAATTTCACTACAAAACCAGTGAGAGAGAACCTCAAAGATAGTTAACCAACTCATAAACGATTAGATCCAAGAAGGTACCTTAGCGCATCTAAGCAATGTTTGTCTGTACTGGCATGCTGTTTTCCTTTGTTATGTCCCTCAGGTATTGGAAGCTTCAAGTGTCCATAGAGCACATTTGCAATATCTGCAGGCATATTCAGTGAAAATACCATGCCAGCAAGTTTGTAAGCTTCCTTTTCAAGAATCTTAAGCTTTTTACTAATAACTTGCCGTGCCTTGAGGCAACCTTCCATGTCAACACCTATTCCCTGGTCCTCCATTTCTGCAAGGACATGAACCTGCAGGGGAATTATAAATAAACAATTACAAAGTTTAAATTAAAAACAAAAATTAAAAAAAAAAAAAAAAATACAAAACAAAATCAAATTCTATACAATGGTATAATAATAGAGAAAACTCCAAATTTCAATATGATTAAGTAGCAAAAAAGACCAATCAACAACCATCACGACAAAATTATCCTACCCTAAATTTCTAAGTAAATGGGATGGGAACTCTCTCACCTGGAGCAAATTTTTCCACATCATAATAAGGAAATCCCCACCATGTCAATCCCAACTACCACTATCAAAAGACCATCCTTTATGTTCTCTGGGATTTTAATCATACTTCAACTTTTCTGATGCCTAGTCTATCCTTTGGTCTGCCAAGAAATTGCCCAACTGGTCAAGCTAAGAAGTGGATGTGGCAGCTAAGACCGTCTGAGAAGCAGAAATTTATACTATGGCTTGCCTGAAGAGATACTCCATGCTAATCTTCTCCTCCCCAAAGATTTGGGCCTTTTGCCATGGAAGTTAAACAAAAAAAAATCCACCTAGCATATTTAGTGATTGTCTGAGAGCAAAGGAAACTTGAATTCTACTGAGACATCTCCCTGATAGTTCACCCTTTCTTTGCAGCATTGGCTTACAGCAAACTTACCTCCAATTACAAAACCAATATTACTTGGAATTTCATAATTGTTTTTACCCCCATCCAAACCTGGTTAAAAGCCCTTAACAGGATTGTATCAGTGTTCTATACCACCCAATCAAATCCCCTAATACAAAACCCAATTGGATACAACCTTCCATATAAAAAGTAATGATAAATGTCGATGCTTATTTCTCTCTGGTCTCCGCCTACCTTAGTGGAAGGTATGGAAGGGGTTTGTAGGCTATATACCAACCATAAAGGAGAATGGATTGCAAATTTTAAGAGCTCTATCTAGTGTGAGTGTGTGACAAGAAACTACTGCTAAATTTTAGGCCATCCAAGCTGCAATCACACAGAAACAGCTAGCACAAAAACAAAACCCTCTCAAAGCAACAGATTGTATAACATTTTCAATTCTGACACAGCTTCTGACCCTTGAGTAAATGACAATCGTATTCCAAAGGCACGGGGACAATCATAATTCAAGTCCACAACAGATTGCCTGTAACATCTGCTCAAACCCTATAGTTTAAGTTAATTTAAGTAGCCAAGTCTTCAAAAAAAATGAATTTTATATGGCTTCTGCACCTAAAGAAGACCGTGAAAAAATAACTAAATAAGAAAATATAAATTAGATATAACTAGCCATGTATATGGTCAAACAAATCTGCTAACAAATAGACTTACCTAACAGTAAAACAAAACATAGATAGTTAAACAGACACAGGCTTTGACTAATTATGAAGTACAACAGCACATGTATTCAAGAAGACCCTTACATATTAAATTATTAATGCCAAGGGCTTCGTGAAGATCCATACAGAAAGGTGAAAGAAGCAAAGAAAATAAGGAGAGTATGTCAAGAAGAAAGAAATCCCTCAGAGGACAAAAACAAACACTGACTTTACGTATTTTATCATTGTGTTAAATGAGTTAACGAACGGAAATTAAACACCAGTAGATCCAACCAATTAAAATTAAAAGTTAATAAAAATTAGCTTGCAAATATAAACCCTACCAACGGAAGTTCAATTCCCAAAAGTGAATTAACAAGTTCTTCAGAAACAAGCAATTTCCAAAGAACACATTGTAGGGCCCGCGTTTGAGCAGCACGGCGACAGCAGCCATTATGTGCAGCTCTTCGCATTTGATTTTTCCACCTTCCACTCTGATTAGCTGCTGCTGCTGCGTCATTAGTTAAACGCCTCTTAACTTCCTGTTTAACAGAGGATATAGAACAATAAGCACAGCTCTAGAGATTAAACCAAGCCTCCAGTAAATGTGTGATAGAAGAGCTTCCAACTTAAAGAGAGCCCATAATTGACACATAACATGAAACACTAGACAATTTCAGTGTCGGTGTCATATAGAAACTGAAAAGCTACAATTAATAACAATATAGTTGTGAAAATAGTGAAATGCAGTGACCTTTTGTCATCAATCACAGAGCTCAAATTCATGGTTGTTTCAAAATACATACTAAAGTGCATTTTATAGAATTATAGATAATCAAAATAATTGAAACTGACAATGGCTTCTCTTTCATTTCTGTTAAATAGCAAAGAAAAACATTAGGAAAAAAAATTAATATTGCACTGAGACTGAGTGATACATCATCATCAGCCATATTTAGTAATCTACTTGGAGGGGACTGACTGACATAAAGGAAGTGCAACAAAGAATTACCTTCTCAAGATTTGGATTGGAGCTCCTCTCCTCATCAGGCCAAAGGATCCAAGCTACAATACAGATGTCTATTCCATTTTGCAGAATAACCTTAGGCAACCTAAAGAAAGATCCGTCAACAAGTTCAATGGCTGTACTTTTTATTGTCTGACTCAAGCTGTTTTTATTCAATGAAAGAACAGCATTTTTCAACACTACAATCTGAAGTTTCAAATTCCAAGTGAATTTTCGAAGACTAGTCCTCCCTAGTAAACTACCAATCCTATTCCACCGGAGAATTTCTGTAACTGACAAAATGTTTGCATCAATTGAATTAATTTGCCCAGAACTTTCATTGTTACATGAGTCAAAACTGCTGCTCTGTAAAATTTTGGTGAGATTTACATAATACACGGGTGAATTTTCCCAGCAAATGGCAATGCCCAGTACTTCATAAGCAATCATAGAGTTTGCTTCTGACTTTTTGTTGAAGTGAATATCAAAATAAAAATCTCCAACAGATTCCCAAAGATCCAAAAGGGCATCTAAACTGCTTGCACTGGCTACATTAATGGGACCTTTTTCATTACAACCTTGCTTATTGCCACCAGTGCACTCATTATTTCTCTCTTGTCTCCGGTCTCCCTCAATCACAGCTCCTACACATGCCATAGTATCATTCTGACCCAAACAAGGCGAGGATGTTGTGGCCTCGACTGGAACATCTTCAACTGATGTAAAAGAAGAACGAATTGCACAAGCACCAGGCAAGGAATTGACTGCCTTTCCCTCAGCTGAATTTTCCAAGCCAATTATTAATTTTTTTGCTGGCCTCCCAGCATCAGAATCTGGAGCACCTTCAATCCCCTGTCTTTCAATCAGTTCAGATGAGAAATGCTTTCTTTTATGGTGAGAAGAGCTACTAGTACTTTTTTCTCCAGAAGAGTGAGTCGCTTCACCAGAAGCAGGTAGCAAGACAGGATTAGAAAGTTGAGGAACACTCAGTCCAAGTGATTGAAATGCCGAGAATGCAGCAACTCTCGCCTCCTCAGCTTTATCAAGGACGATTTTCCTTGCACCATTTTTTATTTTCTTTGCTATTCCTAAATGAACACGCCGCTGTGCTTGATTTTCTGAAATTTGGTCAAGTCCCATTATAAGAATCAGAAGGTTTTGTATCTAGGTGAAGAAGGAAAATTAATTTCGGAACGCTTGATAGCAGAAAAGCAAGCACTTAATTCCCCCAGAAAGATTTCCCACAAATTGAACTGAACAGGGTAATCAGACTAGAGGCCCATTAGCAAATCAATGTTCAATTCCTGTTAGTCAGAAATCAATGCCCAAACTTGAATGTTACAATTTTTAAAGAACACCCTGTTACCTACTTTCAAGATATCTAAACATGTAAAAACTTTGGAAAAGAGGACAAATGAAATTATTCTTCCATGTACCATATTATAATAATATTACAAAATTGCTAAAAAACTAGTTGAGTAAATATGCTTTGTGAAACTTTAATTGATTGTACAATCTTACAAAATAGGGTAATCAGACTAGAGGTCATTCAATACATTCATCATGCGTGAGTATGGTTTACAAAAGATTTAAGTGATTTCATATACTATATAAAGCAAACAATACAACCCAGTGACTATGTAAGGATAAATGACATCCAAAGCATTTTGCACAAATGAAGGATATAACAGCTTGAAAATAATTGCAAGTTTTTGCTACTTGATCTGATTTTGGCATAATAAAGTGATGCAAATAATATCGGAAAAAATTCTCATATAGATTCCACAAAATCAGGGAAAGACATTCTAAGATGAAAAGGAAGATTAGTTGAAAAAGTAATTTGACTTATCCACACACCCAGAATACCAGATAAAGACACTATAGTCCACCAAAAAGACCATAACTAGTTTAGAGTCTCACCTGACGCAGCCCAAGATGATGATTCAAAGAGAGCCTTTGCTATTTCTGCAACAGAGGCTTCAGCAACTGCCAGAGGAGTACGCAAGCCAGCTTTGTATAATGCTCTAGCCCGAGAGCCCTAGATTCATAAAAGAAAATACATCTGAGATAGCTGGCTATAAAGCACATAGAAAAAATGAATAATAAGTCCACAGCAATATATACAGAGCCACATCACAATATCTACCTTTACATATGGAATAGTAGTAAGCTCTACTATCTCTGCTCTCACTCCAAATGAAACACGATTTTGAAATTTGGCAACCAAGCCTTCCAGATCAAGCCAACCGAGTCTCTCACAAAATAGAGAAACCATGGATGCAAACCTTCCAGCATTCTCTTGTAAAGCTTGGACCATTCCCCGTGCTACTTTGAAGGCTGCACAAACCTCGCCAACTGGTAGTTCCTTAACCACATATTGATATACAAACAAATTAATAGATGAAACATCATAAGCAAAGAAATGAAGAGATAAAAGGTCTATTTTACTGAAAGATATTAAAGAAAAACCTAACACAAACTCTTACTTCTCCTAAAAATAATATTCAATACCCAAAAAAACAAAAGAAAAGAGAATGTGAATATCAATCTTTAAGTTGAGAGAAATGAAGGACGGTGATAAAACATGCTACATTGAAAACATGTCATCAAGAAAACACAAGCCCAAAATAGCACAAAAGACCAGGCAGAGAGCAAAGAAAAGAAAAAGGGGAATCCCACAATAAACATGAATGACAAAAGAGACTACCTGTACCAATCGTGACAAGATAAGGGCAACATAAAAACGCCGGCAAACACGAAGAGACTGCTCATCGGAGAGGGTATTGCTTTTTGAAACTCCTAGTTGGGAATCTATTCGGCTATGCAATCCTTTGATAACATTTCTAGATAGACTTGCAGTACGCACAGGTGCCCCATGTGCCATTCGCATCAAAAATGGCTCAATAACTCCAACACGGTTGCCAACTGACTATATATTAAGACAGTTACACAAAACATGTAAGTAACAATGTACAAAAAAAGAGCCAAGTTCAATCCAAGAATGGCGTCTATATAAGAAAAAAAAAAATCCCAAAGTACCTGGTCTAAGGAAGAAAGCTCCATAAATCTTTCATAAAACAATTCCCAATCAGGCTCAACTTCTACATTTATTGGTGTTGCCAAGTAAACCAAATGCAGATCAGATGCTAGAACAAATCCTTCTCTTGCACGTGATAGATCATCCAGAACAATCTGCAGCAGAAAGAAGTAGGTTTTAGAAACTTGGAACACAAATAGGTAAGCAAGTCAGCCTGGATAAAAATACAAGAAATAAAACATAATACTAAAAAAAAGAAACAGCTTTTCAGCAACAGTATCAACTGTCAAACAATGAAGGAGCAGAAGTTCAAATTTATCTTGATATTTGAATTTATATACAAAACCTCAACAGCAGCTCTTAGTTTTCACTAACAAAATCATTACCTTGAATTGTCCAATTTCCGGGAAACCTAGTCAAAATGATCTGTTCCAAGGCCTTCTAGATATGATCGATTTTGCCTACTTTGTACGCTGTTCAGTTCAACTCTATTTCAGTTCAGACGTAAATTAAGTGTGATGTTGCGGATCAGTTAATTTCAGGGTGGATCACTACAGGAAAGGATATAAATGTATAATCCAGTCAATATTGGACAATTTTACTGTGTCTATGTTGTCAGGTATTTGGCTCTTCAATTATGATATAGGTTTTCATAATTTCAGCTCAGATCAATATTCTTTTGATGAACCATCCAAAGCGTAAGTGTATTGATTCTATTAATATGTAAACATAAAAAGTTCCCTTTACAAAGAAATGTAATGAACCATTTCAAAATTGTAGACATGCAAAAACATGAGCAAACTTTAACATACGAATTATTTTGAGTCATTGCTGGAGGAGGCACAGGCAAAGGTCAGAATCAACTCTAAATACCTTTCGGTCAGCAGTTCATTTCAGTTTTCAGGGTCAAGACCAGATAGTTTTTATAAAATCAGTTTTGAATTATTCAGTAGGAGAAGCCAACTCCTAGTAAGGTTTGCAAGTCTAACAGGAAGAGAAGATGGCTAGATGTTCAGGTAATTGACAGTACTTACAAGAGATTCTTCTGGAGACAGAGAACTGCCAAAAGCTGCTCGTCCCAAAGGAGTGGTACTGTATAGTTTAGTATCATCATTCCACTCAAGGAATTTTTTCTGACAGAGCCACCTAAGAGAATCTTGTGCTGATTTGACAACATCTTCAAATGGCTTTGTAGAATTAAGGAGAGTACACCTCACATATCGGTGAATATCATTAGCTGTTTGTACAATTCCACTAGCCACAACTTCAAGGATAGCATGAGTCATTCCATTTTTATCTTCTGAAAGACAAGATTGCAGTGGTGGACAACTGTCATTCAAAAGGGCCTTTATTCTCTTAACTTCTTCAGGTCTGCATATAAGAACCTGCCTCAGCCAAAAAAAGGTACATCATTTGCAACAGTCCAACAGGCATATTCAGTTTATAAACATATGCAAGTACAATTTTACTAGGGTCTGAAAGCAAAGCTAAGCAAACGTTGGACACTTCAAATGGACCATTAACTGAAGTCGTCACACATAAAAATCAAATTAGCAAACATTAGAGGCCCCTCTTACCCTCCCTCTCTCTCCCCCAAAGTAAAACTACACAACTCCAGAAAAACAAGAATATTCATGAGCAAATTAGATAACTAGGCCTCAAACGTATTGGAATAGTGATCAAGCAAAAAGATGTAAAAACATACACTTTCTCCTTTCGCATCTATACCAGTTCGACCAGCCCTACCAGCCATTTGTCTGTATCGTGTCCCATCAATGAAATCACGACCAATCTTGGGTTGCCGAAATATGACTCTCCTAGCAGGTAAATTAACACCAGCAGCTAAAGTAGATGTGGCAGTTAGGACACGTATTAAGCCTTTACGATAACAGGTTTCAACAATATCTCTTTCCTCAACCTGTACAAAGTATAACATGCAACTCTTCAGAAAGCCAACTGCTGAAATTGGTCAATAACTCAGACTATATATCAGTAAAAAAAAAAAGCCTGTAATGTTATAACAGTTGTACCAAACAAACAGGAGTCATCATACCCATATATAAGCTTAAGACAACAATTGCCACTCATTTATATGCACATGTACAGTGTACTACAGTAATTACCGTGAGGCCAGCATGATGATAAGCGACACCAGAAGGGAGAGTTTCCTCCAGCACAGGATCTAAACCCACAGGACACCTTCTCAAAGAATCAATGGCTGAGAGTACATCATTAAATTCACTCGACTCTTCTTGGATTTTGGCAGAAAACTTTTTAAGATACAATGAGATATGCTTAGCTGTAGACTCGCATCCTTTCCGACTTGAACAAAAAATGAGCACAGAATGACCGTCTTGAACAACCTAAGAATATTTCAGTCCATCATTTAAAAAAGTGTGTAACACATGGAAACCTCAACTGTGAATATAATAAGATACCTCATTACATAATTCCACTACATGATCTGGATCTTTGCCTCTGAGATCCGCTGACTTAGGTATTGTCCTGACAACTTCCATCTTTTTGTCATAGATATTATTACCCACTTTTATAAATTCCTCCAAAGGGACTGGACGAAATTCAGTCTGGAATAATGCCGCCTAAAGGGACAGGAAAGCAGAAATAAGGTGCGAACAATTATTAAGTTACTGTTTCTTTGATAAGAATACATCTGTACAGGTCTCAGAAACCAAAATCCAGAGAGTGGAGAGTGACAAAGTAAAACAATAAATCTTTCTAGTGTGACCAAGTCAAACAGCTATTTTTTTTTAGTTAGACCAGGGGTTTAGACTTCAATCCCTGTACCATATCATCTAATCAATAGATCAACAAAGTGAGCCTCACTTAATACGGCGGAATCCCTCAGCGCCTTATTGAAGTGAGGCTCACTTAATATAAATAGATAAAAGTTCTTTTTTTTTTTTTTTTTTTTTTTTTTTTTTTTGGGGGGGGGGGGGGGGTTGCTCCTTGGGTAGTCCTTACGCCTCATTGAAATCTTCTCGTGTCTCGGGCGCACCCTTTTTATACACTGCCACAACAAGGCTAATATAAATAATGAAGTTTTATCATATTGTTCTCCTAATCATCGGAATGGGAGGAGCAAAATATAAGAGGCATCCAACAAGAAAACTTGCCCAGAAACTTAGTGAGACAAGTGATTCAATCATACAAGTAATGCTACTTGCTAAAGCATTGCTGCATCAGAAAGACAGAAACCGGACTTCATTGCCCATTAGTACAACCCAATTCACTACTACTATTACTATCGCTAGTGCAACCCAATACATTTCCCACCGTAATTAGGGTCTGAGACCAAGAATCAAGCACATTCAGCCTTAAACCCTTACAGCTTGTTTGGTAGCCAGTAATGGAAATGAATTCAAGTGTATTTAGTATGAACAACAACCTATAATCTCCATGAGAGCACAATCTCATCCCCCAAACATGCGTTTTTTCATGTTTTTCCATTACCATCCATTACCACTTGAGACTTGAGAGGTGGTATTAGGTGAAAAACAGAAAATTTGGGGGTCATCTTAAGCGTTCATGGGAATAAATATGGATTTTCATAAAAATTTACATCTAAACTTATTACCATTACCATTGTTTACAACCTGTTACCAAACGAGGCATAACTAATCTGAAGGCTAGTAGGATAGCTGAATCAAGGTCCAAATTTGCTACGACTTTTAACTCTGTTGCCTCCCTCGATTGTACAACAGCAGACACACATAGAGCGAGCAAAACAAATAAATGATGTTTCACTTAAGAGACCAAAGAAAAGCTAGGGGGTCAACTTTTTTGTAATGATACATGCTGTATGATTAAGTTTAATGCACATGACTAGAGTCGACTCCAATTGGAAACACACAGTGATGAGTGATACTTACATGAAGCCATTCAGCAACAGCTGCCACATTTGGCATTGTAGCACTCATCCCAACAATTTGAAGACCATGAGTTATATCACCCTTACCACTACTTGTGGCAGAACTATCTCCACTGCATGATTCACCATTACCTTCACCAGCTGCGTAACGAAGCTTTGTCAATAGAAGCTCCAACAGATATCCCCTACTGGGATCAGCAACCTAGTGCAAAACAAATTCTACATAAATTAACTTTAGACTAGGTTTACAAAAAGGAGGCATAAAAATAACATAAAGTGCAGATGTGCAGTAGTACACTAAAGAGTAACACCAACCATGTGCAATTCATCAATCACAATAATTCCCACTTCTGATAATCTGTCTTCTTCCAGCAATCTGTTAACTAAAGAGTTGGCCTTCTCTATAGTACAGACAGCTACTGATGTATCCTTAGGAAGTGTCCCGCCACCTTGATTCCCATAATAGCTGCGAACATGCTTGCCAAGGGGCTCCAGTAAGACCTCAAGATGTTCTGCCTGCAAAAGATAACCATTCATGCTTCAAGAAAAGGGATGGCCAATCCATATGATGCTGCCTTTAAAAAAAAGTACAGAATAATAAAACAAAAACAGTTCAAAGATAACCTTTTCAACACAGATAGAAACATAAGGCAGCACTAGCAAGGCAATTTTGCCAGAGTCAATGACACGTCGCAACATCAAGATCTCAGCAACAAAACTTTTGCCTGCACTGTTGCAGAAGGAGAAGGAAAATTATAAAGTCCCAATAACACATGTAATACATTTAGAGCTAATAACGAACAACAAAATCATCATCTACTGTTCATTTGAATCAATACAGTAAATGCAACTGTTATATGATATAGCAGGTGGTTTTCTAGTTTCTTTTATCATGCCAAAGGGATCTTTTAGGTCTGTTTAAAACAGAGAACAGCGTGATTGGCAATTGGCATGCAGATGGCATCTATATCCCTGTAATGACATCTAATCTAACAAACACCTAAACTCCCTTTCGCCAAGATAAATTTTTCATAATAATGATTGCTTACCTTGTAGATGCACAATAAACAAGATTTCTCTTCTGCAAAACACCATCCATTTGAAGACAATCAACCTAGAAAGTACAGCACAAGTCAGTACATACATGGGGAAACAGTTCTAGGAACGTATAGATCAAGTTAACAATCACAAATTCACTATAAAAATTTAAAATGCAGAAAGACCCTATTTATCTAACTGCATATGTGATCACTATATCAGAGCTAGTAAAAAAATAAAATAAAAAAAGACCAGGCAACTACATGACTGGTTTACCAAGAAAATAATCTTCATTGTACAAAATATCAAAATAAGTTTTTTTTTTTCCACTGTCTTCCTTCAGGCTATTTAACAAAGAGATGGATACAATGAACAATGAACAATGTAACAAGCCTTACCTGCCAAGTATAGAGTTTAGCTATTCCTCTTTGTCTATAGATGCTACACACTGCAGGAGGTAGCCAGTGGCTGAGGTCTAAACGATCTTCCAATGGCATGGAACTTGAAGGAGTACTAGATCCATCAGAGACACCAGGAGCCACTAATTCCGCGTTTTCCCTATTTTGCAGATCGGAATTGTTTTTCTCACTATCGAGGCTAAATAAACTATGCCTCCTCTTTTCAGCTCCATGTACTGGAGCTGCGTCCTCCAATACTTTATGCTTTAATGCCCGTAACTGAACTTTACTGCCAGTTACAGCATTCTTATCTAGTGGCCCATCAAGATCTGCAAATTTGCATACAGCACGTTCATCACTATAATCTTCTTTCTTTACTGAAGAAAAATTACTTGGCATAATTCTGTCCGCAATTTTGTCATCACACGAGAAATCAAAATGCTTAACAGGCAATGGGGATGCTTCTATTTCCAAAGGCTCCCCATAATTGTCCGGCAATATAGTGGTTGATTCAGTCATCTTAGAACTGCTAGCATCAGTACCAACTGGTACATCAAATTTATTATTCGAACTCCCTTCAACACAATGACAGGAGGCCCCTTCATCTTGTCTCTTGCTGATAGTGATACTTGTATCTTCTGCAACTTGGGAAAAACTGTTAGCAGTTTGGGCACACAAACCATCAACAACTTGAATAGCCTCGTTCCAGAATGCTTCTCCTGGTGAAAATATTGAGCTTCCACGACTTGATACAGGAGTTTCACGTGCACTCAAACTTTTACAAAATGCAGCAGGCGTGGAACAGTCATTCACTAATGACGTGGAATTTGTAGCTTTATTGCATTTTCTTAAGCCAGATTGCTGCTTAGAGGAATCTTCATCACAGTCAACCTATTGTGAAAATAAGGACATTAGATAGTGTGACATCAAATCAAAGCATGTCAGGTAACAATTGCACCAACCAAAAAAAATGCAATAGTTACAACCAGATAAATCTCACCTTTGTGACAAAGTTGGAAACTCCTTCCACCTTTTCAGAAAAATTACTGCATGTCACAAGACCAGGAGCCCTTTTGTGAGTTTTATCAGAACTCGGAGTCTGATGATCCGGCGATGAGATTTCTTTTTCAGCAGCATAATTCCTTTTCTTGGATGCTGCACCTTCCCCAACAAGAACTGATGGACTCCCACATCTTTTATGCTCATTTATATTTTTCTCATACAATGAGCTTGCTTGAATTCCGCTACATATGATACAACATGATAAAATATCAACAAACTGTGCAGTTTTCCTTTAGAATCAACCCCTCCATCCCATACATGATTATCTCATTTCTGGAGAAACACAGCTTTGAACGAAAGACCTCGAAACAAGCAAACTTTCAAAAATCAAAGAGCTTATCTTTCTACAACCGAAAAACCATCAATACTCAAAACAACCAATCAAAAATGCAAAAACACTACAAACATCATAATTTTTAATTAACCCTTTTAAATTCAAAAAATGTAAAACATGACTGCATCCAGTTGAAATTATCACCTGCAATACAACGACAAAACGTCCATAGGAAACTGCTTAAGCTCCGGATTCTCAATAGCTTGAACTTGGTCCGAATTATCCCGTCCACCAGCTTCACCACTAGCATTTCCAGCCCCTGACTCGTTTCTAGGAACCGCCCCAGATGAAATTGAACCCCTAACTTTACCACCACTGGACAAAAGGGTCTCTTTACTTTCATTTTTGGCAGATAAATCAATCTCCAATGCCAAACTTCTTTTCACAGAATCATTCTGTGAAGTCACCAAATAATTTTCCAATGTCCCTTTTGCACTAGGAGATGAATCTTTAGCAGTCTTAGGTGAGAATGTTTTCTTTTTCTTCGACGCAAAAAACTGTAAATTCAAACCCCAAATTCCATAAACTAGGCATTCATTGACGACAACAATAACACAAATTAGGGAGACCATCCAAGTCAAACAATTCCAATCTTCTACAAATTCAATTTTTTAGGGAAACAATTCCAAACCCTCCAATCTTGATTCATAATAGAACTAAAAAAAATGCACTTTGTTCAATTTCCCAGCATTAATACTTCAATAAATCGACTAATTGACAGCATATAAACGAAGAATTGCATAACAATTGAAATTGACAAGAAGAGAGAGAAAGACCTGATCAATACGGGTTCGAGGTGCGTCGGAATCCATAATCAAATTGAATTTGGGGGTTCGCCGGAACCCTAAATCGGAGATTGTCGGGAAGAGAGGAGAATGTGTTAACCTTGAGAGTGAGTGTAGAGAGATGACATTTAAACTTCAAATCCTTAAAAAGACCGCCATCTTCTACCAAACTAGTGTGTAGTGTCCCTACTCCCAATATACAAGGAGCCAAGTCCAAGTGTAGAGCAAATTAGCAAAAGAGAAAATGTATAGGGAAGACTTTTTTTTCGTCGAGGGAAATACATGGTTTGCTTCTCGCTAGATGTTTGAATTTTTTTAATTAATTTTTTAATTGTTACGAGTAATATATAATGGAGGGAGTATTTTGGATTGAAGGAAATGAAGAAGAGGGGATGGATTGGTTAAGGGTTTGTTCTCATTGACTGAACTCAGCTGAACTGAACTAAACTGAACTGAATTGAATTTCAATGTAAAATAACAGACCCTAAGTTTAATTTGGATAACAAATGAGAAAGAAAATGAATTATGAAAGAGAAAAATATAGTGGAGGAATTAAATTATAAGAAATTAATCTCACTAACATTAGAGAGATTTTGAAGGAAAACTTTATATTCTTCCCTCTCCACCCCTTCCCCTTCGCTTTTCCCCTTTCCCTGTAACACATTGTTAGCTTTGAATTGAATATGAAGTGTAGTGCCTTTAATAGGAAATAATATTTTGGGTTGTCATCAACTTACTACTCGGGTGTTAAGTGTTGTTACTTCATCAAATACTTGGGTAGTATATTAAAGTTCATGTTGGTTCAAGTAAAGGTGTGTGGGATGAAGACGATGTTATTATCAATGTTCATGAAGGATGATATAGGTTACTAAGTTGCAGGGGTGGTTCTAAGCATGTGTAGGGTAGTCGATTGCATAGGGCCCCTACGTAAAATTACTATAGAAGAGCCCCAGTTTTTGAAATTTACTTTTACAAAATAAAGAGAAAATTTGTTATCAATAATTTATTACACAATTTTATCACAAACTTTATAATTTGGAAAATATTTTTTGTTAAAAAAATGATTTTAGTGCCCAATTGAACAAAATTGCACCGGGCCATTTTCAGTGTTAGCATTTGTAGCCCTGCCTCTATTAAGTTGCCACAAATCAAAATGTCAAAGTTGATTTTGAAGATGGTAGAAAAAAGGGTCTCCTATGACCACCACGGAATTTGACGGGTGTGGATAAGTGGTTGGACACATGGACCTCACGTAAAAACGCAATAAGATGTAAGGAACTAAGGAATCTTTTTTTTTTTTTTTGAGGGCAGGAACTAAGGAATCTATGTTAAGTCTATAATGTCATGTAATGAACAATAATTGCAATCTTTCTTTCTTTTTTTTCTTTTTTTTCCCAAATCCGAGCTCAATATAAACCATAATAATTAACACAAACTTTTAACACAACATATTTCATCACTTAAATTGAAAACAAAAAATTAGTAGGTGGATAGTGGGCCCCGCTAACGGTCATTGAACATAACAGTGTAACCTCGCTTTATCGGCTACATAATAGTAAGACCACTGTATAGTTAATAATTGTACCATAGGGTTACAATGTGTAACTTCCAAAAAGAAGAGGCACAACTTGAAAAATGCAATATTAGAGGGTCACTATGTAGAATATTAGTAAAGTCCATTCTTTAACTACAATTAAATATTTTCTACTATCTTTTATATACATTATTCACTAGTAGCATCTCCTATAAAACTTCTGCTAAACCACGAATTCTCTCTAGGGTTGTCTGGTTTGTTAAACTAGAATGAAATGGTATGACATCTCATAGTATGGGATATGAGCTAAACTAGTTTGAAATTGTTTGGTTTACATCATGGAATTATTTATGAATTTTAATAGTGAAATGGAATGTGAATCTTAAGGGATGAGATAGGTATGAAATGTTAGAGGAATGAAGTAGAGTTAGAGACTCTTTTAATATGAGATTTCATACCTAAAAAGCCAACCAAAAACAATAATTTCTAAACATATTTTATCGTTTCTGGTGCACTATTTGTAAGGAAAAATTGATTCTAATCTAATCTTTCACCGATCTTCGTCTATTATCCCACCTTTTGATTATAGCTGATTAATCCCAACTTTAGGGGGCATCTTATTTTATTAGGCCAAACTGATCGGTTACCTGTTCTTTAGGGTTTTTTTTCAATTTTTTTAACAAAAAAAAGGAGGATTCTAAAAATAAAAATAAAATAAAAACTCCAGCAACCACCCATGCCCACCTTCCCAAAGCCACTCCTGAGTCCCCTATGGATTTCGGAAGTCGAAATTATCCGACAACCCCACCTATTTCCGGCCAGTCCTTCCCCCTCCCCCTAACCACCCTTTTCCAGCCAAACTCTCCCTCTTCCACTCTCTTTCCGCTGTTCCGACCAACCCTCCCGCCAAAAATCCTAAACAACCTTCCAAACACTCTCTCCCCCTCACCCTAACCTCCCTTTTCCGGCCAACTTGTCCTTATCCCTCTCTCTTTCCGGTCACATGTCCAAAATCCCTGGAAATCCTAAAAAACCCTCGAAATCTCCATCCGGTAACCCCAACTCGTCGAGAACCCTCGCAAATTAATCTTACAACCATGAGATTAGTCTCCATACTCTAAATTATTCTACAAACTGCACATCATTACCACCATGATAAAATTGTTGCCACAAAGTATAAGCTTTCCCTAAAGAGTTGATATGACCCTACACTATTTACAACTAGTGTGATGGCGTTGGGAAGAAGAAGACTGTGATGATGGTGGTGGTGGCAAAAACTTTGTGGTTAGATCCGTAGGAAGACTTTAAACACCTACCCTTTTGGGTTACCTATGCTCTTTTCTATCACCATTCTTACCTAGAGTTTTCATTGAATTCGACGGCAAAGCCGTAGGAAATGGACGTCGAAAATGGTGGGGTTGGCTTTGTGTTTGTTGTGGTGTTCGCTTGTTGTATGATATCTTGAAAATTTGTCATTATAATTGAGAAAGGAAGGAGGAGGAAGAAGGGAAAGAAGAAACAGTATTTACAGAATTGTCATTTGAGTTACACAATTTGTTACTCAAATTGAGTAATGTGGGTTTATCTCTTTTTGTATAAAGATGGCAAATTATAAGATGCACCATGGTGCATATAGTTCTATGTGAACCACCAATTAAAATATTTTCTCTATTCTCTTTCCTCCTCTACATACTTTCCTAATTTCTGATTTTTTTTTCCTCTCTTTTATTTTCTCTCTCCTCTATTTTCTCTCTATTTTATTTTTCTTTTTCTTGAATTCGTTCATCATCCTTTTAATTGAATTCTTTCATATTGTTTATCACCATAGAGTGAATTTCTTCATTATAATAGATTAAATTCAAATTTTGTTTTCTTCAACCTTCGATTTGAAGCTTTGTTAATGGAGTTTTACAATGAAGTGAAGCTAAAAATGGCGTCGTCGTCAAATAGAAGGTGATTAAGACGTTGGTGAGATTATTTTTCATGAGATTTCATTTTCTAAACCACCATGGCTAGGTTTGAGTTTCGAAATATGTAGCTTTTATATTCTTTTGATTTTTTAGTGATAATTGTGCATTTTGTATTTGATTATATTTTAGTATTTTGAACATTTTAAGTTAAAAATGTGAACGTATGATACGTTTTCTGTAAACACATAACATGTATTTTTGAAATTTCGAACATCTTTATTATAATTTTGAACATGCGATAAATTACTTATGAACTTATTTTTGTTTTAACTCTATATATATTTAATTTTATTAAAAAATTTGGCATTCTATACTTTATAATTTATAAATCTAAACATTTGACATTCTGAGCAGTGTCTTCAAGTGTAGAAGTTTTTGAAGGGTGTTCAGTGGTTTGTGGTTGGGGTTCAGAAGTTTTTGTAGGGGGTTCAGAGGTTCATCTAGGGTGTTCAGTGGTTTGTGCTTGGGGTTCATAAGTTTAGGTTTTTGTAGGGTGTTCAGTGGTTCAAAGGTTTTTGTAAGGGTTCGGAAGTTTTTAAAGGGTGTTCAGTGGTTGGTGTTCAGAAGTTTTGTAGGAGGTTCAGAAGTTTTGTAGGAGGTTCAGATATTTTTGTACGGTGTTTAGTGGTTTGTGGTTGTGGTTCAGAAGTTTTTGGGTTTTCAGAGGTTTTTGAAGGGTGTTCAGTGGTTTGTGATTGTGGTTAAGAAGTTTTTGTAGGAGGTTCAGAGGTTTTTGAAGGGTGTTCAGTGGTTTATGATTGGAGTTCAAAGGTTTTGTAAGGGTTCAGATCAGAAGTTTTTTAAGGGTGTTCAGTGGTTTGTGGTTGGTGTTCAGAAGTTTTGTAAGGAGTTCAGAGATTTTTGTATGACGTTCAGTGGTTTATGGTTGGGGTTCAGAAGTTTTTGGGGGTTCAGAGGTTTTTGAAGGGTGTTCAGTGGTTTGTGATTAGGGTTTAGAAGTTTTTGTAGGGGGTTCAGAGGTTTTTGAAGGGTGTTCAGTGTTTTATGGTTGGGGTTCAAAAGTTTTTGTAGGGTGCTTCAGAGATTTTTGTAGGGTGTTCAGTAGTTTGTGGTTGTGGTTTAGAAGTTTTTGAGGGGGTTGAGAGGTTTTCGTAGGGTGTTCAGTAGTTTATGCATGGTTTGGGTTCAGAGGTTTTTGTAGGGGTTCAGAAGTTTATGAAGGGTGTTCAGTGGTTTGTGGTTGGAGTTCAAAAGTTTTGTAGGGGTTAAGAGGCTTTGTAGGGTGTTCAGTGGTTTGTAATTGGGGTTCAGAAGTTTTTAACAATTGATTTTTTCTTAGATACATCATCGAATTTCCTTCTTTTTTTGGTGTTCAGATGTTGAACATTTGACTTATTGTACAATTTAAAAACAGATTGCGAACTTAAACAATAAATTACTTACACATCTTTATCCTCTTCCGTAGGAGCAAATAATTTTGATTTTCAACCAAAAAAAAAAAAAAAATTTAAAAAAGTCAAAAAGATAATTATATAGTAGAATATAGTTTCAATTTTATAATTTGTTGAATTATATTAGCAAATTTATTTAACATAAATATAGGAAAATAAAAAAAAATTAAGTATTGTTTATTTTTTTGAAGGTGTTTTCATGTATTTTTTGTCTTTTGTCATGGTACATTGAAGTTTTTAGAGAGGGAAAAATGGTGAGAGGAGAGAGAAAATACAAAAGAATTCATTGAGGAAGGTTTTTAATTTATGAGAGGAGAGAGAAAATTTTTAAAATGAAATAAAAATAGATATGACATTTTTTTTTTGAACTTAAATATTTTTGACGGTTGGAGAGAGGATGAACTATTATTAAAAAAATAAAAAAAATTAAAAAGAAAAAACACTTCGTGGGCTTCTTTCGTTTGGGCTTCTTGTGTTGGGTGTGGGCAAGGTGCACCTATTTCTAGGTGCACCATGGTGCACATAATACTAATTGTATAAAGATTAGAGGTGATCAATGGGCGGGTCGGGCCAAAGCCAAAAATTAGCCCATTTCATGGGTCGGGCTGGATTTTTATGCCCAAAGCTAAATCCAATGGTCAAGCCGTGCGAGCTTTTCGGATATGACCAAAAAAATCAATTAAAAATGCATAAAAAACGTATTTCCAAACCTGCCAAAAAAAAATAAAATCGGGCTTAAGCCGGGCCCGACCCAATTTGAGGCCGAAAAATTATGCTCAAAACTCGTCCATAATAGGCTTGTGCTAACTTTGATCACCTCTAATAAAGACAATATTCTATCATGTCACATATCAATTTCTAGGGGTGAAAGTGAATCGGTGTAAAACCGAACTGAACCGAAAAACCGAACCAAATAAGGAATGTGGTTCAGTTTTTTGGGAGGGTGGTTCGGTTTCGGTGTCAAAAATAAAAAAAATTCGGTTTTCGGTTCGGGAAATTGTAAAACCGAACAAAACCGAATTATAAGCCCAATCCTACAAAACCCCTGGCCCAAAACTAAATACCCTAGGTATATAATGAAAAATAAGAAAACCCTAATCACTCTCAGCCTCCCTCTCTCTCTTTCCACCCTTTCTCTCTCCTTTCCTCTTCTCCTCTTTCCCGGATTTCGCCCAATTGCCCATTCTCTCTCCTCTTCTTCGCTTTCATTGTCTCATTCTCCTCTTTTCTTTTCGTTTTTCTTGTCTCTCCTCGCCACCATTAACGAAAACATCGAGCTTTTGATTAATAAATTCCGAATTCGCTTCACCATTAACGAACACCATCAACTATATTAAAGGTTTTGATTTCGAACACCATCAACTAAAGGTTTTTCATGTCAAATTCGACTATGAAAACTCTAGATCTAGAGTTTTCATGGTCGAATTTGACCATTAAAAACCCAAATTCGACGTTTTTTCTGTGGAATGTGAGGTTTGTCCTCTTTTTCTTTCTTTTAATTTGGTTTGTGTTTTTTTTTTTCTACTAATTTTTGTCCAATTTTTTCTGATATTTCGATGATTTTTGTTCCAATTTTTAGTTCAATGAAATTAGGGTTTTATCTTAAATTTTTCGAAATTATAGCAATTCGATATTATAGTAATTATGTCTAGGAATGTTTGCGGATCTGGGTTAAAACTTGTTTTATTATGTTTGTATAAATGGGTTTGGTTTGGTTTTAATTGGTGTGTTTTGGTTTGGATTTTTTTGCAAAATTTGATGTTTATGATGTTTGATATGAAAATTCGGTGCAGTTCGGTTTTTTTTTAAGAAAACCGAAATTTAGGTGGTTTGGTTTGGTTCGGTTTCAAAGCTAAAGTGGTGCGGTGTGGTTTGCAAAATCAAGAAACCGAATTATGGTGGTTCGGCTAAAAACCAAACCGAAAACCGAACTTTCACCCCTATCAATTTCAATTTATTGTTCATACTTCCTAATAAAGTTTAAAACTATGAGCTCCTATTATTTTCCTTTTCACTTTTTTTTTTTTATTTTTTTTTTAATTTTTTTTAATTTTTTTTAGGACAAAAATCATAAGTACCAAATATATCTATGTTATACTTCAACAAAGTGACAATGGTGTTGGGGGTGTACCACACCATTCATTACACACCCCATTTGGTTGAAAATAAGCACCCCACTTCCTTTATATCCCTAGTACCATTTTGTTTTTAGTCAAAAGAAAAAGTTACAATTTTATTTGGTAAAACAACAAATTTCACTATTTACCATTTTTATTTGCCTAATTTGAGCAATTAACACACCATTTTTATGACATAACTCCCTAAAACAACAAAAATACTTTTATTAAACCCCTCAATACGACGCCGTTTCTTGCCTCAAAAAATGTGTACGTTACTAATTTTAAAACTCAAGAACACAAGAATTAAGATTTGCTTTTCCATAACCTTCTGCACCGCTTTCTCCTTCCCATCACCACCATTTTTTCACTGTTTTTGTCAGTTTCTTTCTCTCTCCTCCCTCTTTCTCTCTCCTCTAAACCAGACACCTCCATTAAAACTCTATTTTAAGCTTTAAAATTCTAAAGTTACTTTCTTTTGTACCCAAAAACCTTCAATTTCAGTTTTCCCACTTGGGTTTTCGCTTAAATTTCTCATTTTTTTGTTACTTAAATCGTTAATTTCTTCATCTGGGTTTACTCAAAAGCTCTGATTTTTACTCAAAAGCTCTGTTTTTTTACCTATAAATACCCATTTTCACTTAAATTTCTCAACCTGTTTTAACTCAAACCGTCAATTTCTTCATCTGGGTATACTAAAAAACTCCCATTTTTATAGTAAAGCTCAGATTTTAAACCCCATTTTCACTGTAAACCAAGAAATGGGGTGTGCTCAGTCAAGAATAGACAATGAAGAAGCAGTATCCCGTTGCAAAGACCGCAAAATCTTGATGAAAGAAGCCGTTTTAGCTCGAAGCGCCTTTGTTGTAGGACACTCTGCTTACGCAATCGCCCTTCGAAACGCCGGTTCAGCGCTAAGCGATTACGGGCACGGCGAGACGGCATCTGACACAGAACCCCCACCACCGCCGGTGTCAGCTGCCGAGCCCCCACCACCACCACCGCCACCGCCACAAGAGCCGCTCCCTCCTCCTCCCCCTCCATTACCCGTTTTCACCCCTTCCCCCCTCCAACGGTCCGTTACAATGCCGGAGTTTTCGGCTTCGAAACGCGGCGTTTCGAGTATGGGATCGTTGGAGGAGGTGGAAGGCGGCGGTGGCGGTGGCGGTGGTGGTGGTGGGGAGGATGAGAAGGTTGGGAGGGGGGAGGAGGAGAGTGCTATTAAAGGGATGGCTTGGGATTATTTTTTTTTGTCAGATGATAATAATATGATGGGTGGTGCTGGATTAGATGAGATTGATGAAGAAGGTGAAGAAGATGAAGAGGAAGGAGAAGAGGAGGAGGAAGAGAATGTGAGAAATCGGTTTAAACCCGCCGAGAAGGCGGAGGTGGTGGTTGAATTAGGGATGGAGACGCCGCCCCCACCGCCTTCCGAGGCCGGGGTTAGGCATTTTATGCATTCTAACTCCGCGCCGTCGGAGGCTTTGATGGGGAGTAGTAAGGTGGAGAATGTTGATGCTAGTGGTAATATTGGTGGTAATAAGGTTAATTTGATGAAGGTTTTGGAATTAATTGATGATTATTTTCTTAAGGCTTCAGAGTGTGCACAGAATGTTACTAAGTTATTGGAAGCTCATAAGTTTCAATATCAATCTAGTTTTGCTGATAATAAAGGTTTAATTCTTTGTTCTTTGTCTTTAATTTTGTTTGGTTCCTTTTGTTCTTGTGGTTTGTTGAGAGAATTATATATTGTGGTTGACTGTGGTCCCATTTTATGGAATTTTAATTAATTAGTTTATGTCAAACAATAATACTTGATAATGTTGGATGTTTGATTATGTTTTGCGGCTTTTTTTTTTGATCAATTAACTTGGCTTGTTGTGATTAGTGTTTGATATTTCTTTGGGAGATTGTAGTATCTAGTGGCAATATAATTATTTCTTGTCTTCACTTTCGTTTGATTGTTTTTGTTGTGCCCTTTGTTTATATCTGTTTGTATACTTGTTTCTAGCAATTATAATAATCTCAGATAAAAATTAAATCTAACCTGCAGCCTGCTGCATTTTCATTGGAGATGGCTTTTTTTGAGTTATTATACTTGTGTTTCGAGTCTTCCAAATATAACTTAGACAATGCTCATTTCTAGTTAAAGAAGTTCATATTCTATTATAAGTTGAAGGTATTTCTCAAATGTGTTTTGTTTCCCATCAAAGTTGTGTGAAGGAGCATCATTAATTCGTGAACTTCACATATCTTTAACTTAACAGAAAGCCTGGACTTGAGCTTCTGGTGAGTTGGGCTACCAAATAGGTTGATAAGAGTACATGTTTGGTGAGGGTGTGTTGTTATTCTGGTAAAAAACATCCAGTTTATGATGAAATTCATGTTAGTCAAGGTCTTCCTTCTATATACATATTCGGAATATTCTTGCTGATACCTCATCTATTTCTCAATGCATTTCTTGTATCTCAGCTAGCATATGTGAGCTACATTTAAGTGGTAAATGAGGATGTGGTACTGGTCACGAGGATTGACATCATTATCAATTCCTAATCTTTCATTTACATTGTCTCCGAAAAATTGTTGTACCCTTGGAGAATCCTTGTTTAGGTCATTTGTCAGCCACACCGAGATTGCTTTGATGATTGGCCCTTTTAGTTCTCTCTGTTGTTTTTCTGTGGTAACTGGTAATGCTAATAGGAGTTGGAAAATCCGAAAATGACCAACTTTATTACTTAGTCGCTGCTAAATCCCTATATTTAATAATGTTTGAGTTTGCTTGCATGTCAATATATATTAACTATGCTCAAATCTAGTTGCTGCTACTAATGGGAAATAGACATCAACTATCCCCAGAAGCTGAAAGCCAACAACATAAACTGTGTTTTTTTTTGAGCTGTTTTGCATTGTAGTTGTATGTAGTCTCCTATATTGAATTGATCTAGTTCTTGGTTATTGATGAATCATGAATGTACTATGTATAAGCTAATAATTTTTTTTTCTTTAAAAATCTATTTCCAGTTCCTGTTGATCATGCCGCCAGAGTTATGCGCGTCATTACGTGGTCATCAAAGGGCGTTCCTGATGGGGGAAAAACTGACCCCGATGACAGTGAGTCACTTGCCACTGTCTTGGATAAACTGCTGGCATGGGAGAAAAAGCTATATGAAGAAGTTAAGGTACATTTCTAATGTCAAGATAATTGATATGAATGATATCTCATATGAGTCATATCTACATGTGTGGTGGTGAATATTACATAAAAGTGAACCCAACCAATTCTAATCAAAGTGGGGTCCACACAGAATCTTGGCATGAAAGCCAGTTGCTAATATCCATGTGAAAACTCTGATTAAATCTCATGCTGTATTTGGCATATTGGTATAATGTGTGAAATAAAAGAGACTTTCAAACAAATTAGTTACAGAATCATGGTGTTAAGCCTTTGATGCAACTTGCTGCTTTGTAGCCTTGTACCTTTGGAAATTTTGAAGTTGAAACTTGTTACTATCTGTGGGATTAACTACTATAATTATGAGCTCCCTTCTGGTATGGAAAAAAAATGTGCTATTTTGAAGTTTAATATTATTAACAAAAGTATAAGTTAACAAAGGTTTAATCTGATGCACCTGTGTTTAGTGTAACATTTTTGTGTTTCACTCTTAAGCCACAGGAGTACAGTATAATTTTATCAGTATGATATCGTGATACTTCTGAGATCATGATGGTTTTTGCTTGCTTTTGCCTGTTAGGCTGGTGAGCTGATGAAGCTGGAGTATCAGAGGAAGGTTTCAGTTCTTAATAGACAGAAAAAACGTGGTGCTACTGCAGATTCATTGGAGAAAACAAAAGCAGCCGTTAGTCATTTGCACACTCGATACATTGTTGACATGCAGTCCATGGACTCAACTGTATCAGAAGTAAATGATTTGCGAGATCAGCAGTTGTACCCAAAACTTGTTGAGTTAGTTGACAGGTATATATTTTTTTCCTAGCATTCTTTTTACCATGGATCTTTCATACACTATCTGAGGTTGCCACCTATGTTGCTTGGTCAATGAATCTGCTTCTTTCCTGTTGAGATTAATGACAACATTGAGATGTTTGATTGGATTTTAGCCTGTAGAGATCTTACATCGACTAGTTCTCTCAATACAGCAATCAACCTCAGATTCCTTTTAGAAAACTATTAACCTTGCTCGTTCGTATGAGTGATAGGAGAGAGCACACCATTAAAAGAAGAGAACCAGTACATATAAGGTTTGAAATGGCCAAGATTTGCCATGTGGTGTTTTGAATTTCTAGATTTTGTTGGGCTGCCAAATGCCAATTATTAAACATTTGATATGTTACTACCCTAGTAACCCTTTAAAGGTATAGTTGATTATGTCGTTAGAAGTGGAAACCAAATTTTTCACCCTTGTCAATTTTGATGATTTTAAGAGTCCACCTCAAGTTGATCATAGATGTCTTGCACTTTCAGACTTCAGAGTATCTTGAAAAAATCTCTTAATTATTTTCCCACTTGAATTTTGCGTTATATACTAGAGTTTGCTGCTTCACCTCCAGTCCATTATGTTACATTACCTTGTAATCGTTTCAATTCATTTTTCTCTAACACGTGGGCAAGATGAACAAACAAATGATTAAAACCTTATTCCCAAGATATAGTTTATGGTATCTATTTTTCAAATGACAGTTATAATTAGCTAATTTGCCGGACTTCTGGTGATGATCAATGCAGAATGGCTCAGATGTGGGAGGATATCTCTGTACACCATGATAGCCAGCTGCAGGTTTCTACAGAACTAAAATCTCTCGATGTCTTGCTTGCTCCCCGGGAAACTAGCAAGCCCCACTATCAGTGCACCATCCAACTCTCCAATGTCATTCAACAATGGCTAGAACGATTTGAGACTCTAGTAGAACAGCAGAAACACTATGTTCGATCACTCAACAGTTGGTTGAAGCTAAACCTCATCCCCATTGAAAGCAACCTCAAGGAAAAGGTTTCTTCCCCACCCCGAGCCCACCACCCCCCAATTCAAACCCTCCTCCATGCATGGCACGATTCACTAGAGAAGCTCCCCGATGAGGTCACCAGAACCGCCATCTCATCTTTTAGTGCTGTGATCAAGACCATCATATTGCACCAAGAGGAGGAGATGAGGCTGAAGGAAAAATGTGAAGAGACGAGGAAGGAGTTCTTAAGAAAGAATCAGGCTTTTGAGGATTGGTATCATAAACACATGCAGCGAAAGGGTCCTGAAGCAATGGACCCTGAGAGAGGTGAAGACGGGCCTGGCAAAGATCCGGTATCAGAGAGACAGTTTTTGGTAGAGACCTTAAGAAAGAGATTAGAGGAAGAGCAGGAAAAACATCAGAGGCATTGTGTTCAAGTTAGAGAGAAGTCACTTGGAACCCTTAAAACACGGTTGCCCGAGCTGTTTAGAGCTTTGTCAGAATATGCTCACGCCTGTTATGATGCTTATAATAAACTGAGGGCCATTGTACTTTCCCAAAGTTCTAATGGCGTTCCTTCTTGACAATGTAAAACTATTTTGACTGTTGTATTATCTGTGCTTCTGTATAAGTTATTTTAATGGGTAAGAATGAGTTTTGACTTGCTTTTGTTTCGTCAAAATCTTGCATCTTTGAGTCTACCTACAGACAGTAAAGGTGTGATTATGTGAAGGTGCGTAGTATATTTTTTATAAAAGGGTAACTTTTAGATAATGTTTAGTTTATGCACCCGACTGCACAATGTTTATTAAACACTTACGAAGTATTTAAAATGGTCATCAACAATAATACGCACACCTCACTATCTGAAAGAATGTGCCGTTCTAACCCAAAAACACAGAGGATAAAAACATACTGTGTTCGTACAATTTAAACCCAATAGGCATTGAGTGAAAATGTATATAGTTCTAACCTAAGAAACATTGAGTGAAATAGTTCAAACCCTTGAATGTTAAGTAAAAGAATACACTCTTTGTTTATCTAATTATCTTAGGCGATACATTTCACTTTGAGCATGTTTACTAATCCATGATTCAAATGTTAATTATTAATAAGAAAAAGTTTATAAAAGGTACTTCATTTTTTAAGACTATACATTGACTACTTTAGATCTGCATATAGTTTTACTTTAAAAAAGGATTTGATAGGAGTACTATTCATATCAACAAAATGCATCTTTATTTTAAGGAATTTATATATTGTATTAAATTTTCTTATATATAAACCATTTATTACAAATGTACGCGCTCTAGTTTTTGGAGCCGGACAATATCTTGCCTATTTGGAGTCACTATATGAAGTTAGCAATCGATTTTATTTTATTATACTCAGTAACATAATATTTTATATATCTTAGGGGGCGTTTGGTTCAGAGAGTGGTATGGGGTTGGAATTAGGAATAAGGTTAAGGTGGTATGGGGTTGGAACTTGATACTTAATACCATGTGTTTGGTTTAATTCTGGAATGGAATATCTCACTTTTTTCTCCTTTTATTTGATACCTAAGGGAATGGAATGAGCCAAACCCACCTCCCCCCAAGGTTTCTAAACCCCTATACCTCATGGGTTTGAGATATGGGTTTGAAATTCATATTTTTGACAACCAAACATATGGTATGGGTTTTAGTCATTCTAAACCCATACCTCATACCTATATTTCGTGAACCAAACGCCCCTTAATTGTATTACAGAAGTATAGAGTAAATACAAGTTAGATTTTCATAGTTGGATGTTACTTGTTTCCCCTTACTTTATTCTCCAAGCCATCCATAACTTTTAACCTTTTATGATTCGTTACTACCATCATTTTGCTACATTATAGAATTGTGTTGCAAGATGCACAAAAGGAGAAATGAAGGGCAGCAAAAAACAATATTCAATCCCCAACATCAAAGTATTCAAAGGAATGCACGCAAGGTGTTTGAGGAAATGTCGACTGAAAATTTACAGCATTACTGAATCAAGGTACGCGTATTTGCGATTTATTCCGGAGAAGATATTCTATACTTTATATTCTCTCCTTTTGTATTACTTCACCCGTCCCAATTTGTTGCTTGATTGGTAAAGTATGAAAAATAATTTACATGTGAATGCCGAATGTGATTATTTCTATTTACGAAGTATTTTTATTTTTACAAGTGATAAAGAACGAGACGTATTGTTGTAATAAAAAGACATCCCTAAAAGAAATGATTCAAAATGTCTTATTATCATAATTTTAAAAATATGTTGTTTCAAAAAAAAAAATAAAATAAAAAAGATTCAATAGACATTTTCAAAAGACATGTAAATTACGATGAAAAAATTTATCGGAGGATATCGAATGACTCAACATAGAATCAAAATACAGAGTACTCTTTAGATAATACCTTTAGAGAAATGTTATTCCCATATCTAAACATTCGTTCCTTTAGTAATACCTGTGAAGTAATATTTTTCCTTGCGCATAAATCAACATAAATGATTGTTCGTTACTCTAATTGTTTATTCCAAGTGTAAAAAAGAGATTACCCTTCGTTATTGGTTAATACTTAATAGTGTGATTCACAACTTTTACATAGAGCTTATATATATAGGTGAAAGCTATGTTCAGAATTCATTCATTATCATTTACAAGAATTACAATTCACATAAGGTAGAGAAAATAAAAAAAAATAAAAAGAGAGAGAGAGAGAATGGCAGAGGGAGTTCTTTATGACTTAGCTGGAAAAGCCTTGAGTTACTTGGCTGAACCAGCCTTTAAAGAGGCTGTTTCCTGGTGGGGTGCACGAGATGATCTGAAGAAGCTTGAGAAAACCATTAAGATGATCCAAGCTCGACTTCGAGATGCTGAGAGGCACCAGGAAGAGGATGGAAACGATGCCATCAAAGAGTGGCTTCGGAGGCTGAGGATGGTGCTTTACCAAGCTGATGACTTGTTTGATGAAGTCCTCACTGTTGACCGCCAGAAACAGCTGATGGAGGTTAACAAGCGCAAGCAGGTTTGTCTTACTTTCTCGAGGTCTGGCACTCTTTATTTTAACTGGAAAATATCTCGTGAAATCAAGTCTATTCGACAACAACTAGATGAAATTAGTTCAGACATTGCTGGCTTAGGATTGAATCCCTATCCTGAACATAGAGATGAACCACTATGCATAGGGGACCGAATCCTTAGGAATAGGGATACAGCCTCTTTTGTGAAAACTGAAGATGTCATTGGTAGGGAAACTGATAAAAACATTATTATTGGGATGCTTTTTGATCCTAATAATGATGATGGGAAAAGGATTACCGTGATTCCAATTGTGGGGCTTGGGGGTCTTGGGAAAACGACTTGCTCAGCTTGTTTATAATGATGAGGGGGTTCGTAAACATTTTTATCTTACTGCATGGGTCTGTGTACCTGAGGTAAATAACCAGAACCAAGAATTGGAAAAAGTTTACCGGTCCTTGAGTAATTGTAAGGATAGTAGTCAACTCTCAGTGGATCAAATTAAGTCGAGCATACTAGAAACAATTAAAGATAAAGAAGTATCTGCTTGTCTTAGATGACATATGGGATGAGAGTCGGGATCATTGGTTAGATCTTTTTAGTTTGCTTGGCTGTGGTTCAAGTTATTGTAACAACACGCTCTGCTAAAGTTGCAAAAGCTGTTGGGACAACAGAACCCCACAATCTAGGACTTCTAACAGAAGTGGAGTCTTGGAATCTTTTTAAAAAATTTGCGATTGTATCAGAGAAAGATGAGAGTAATCCTAATTTGGTTCAGACTGGGAAGGAGATCGTAAATAGTTGTGGAAATGTTCCCCTTGCTATTAGGGTTGTTGGAAGTCTTCTTTACTCTGAAAATAGTGAGAAACACTGGCAACGAATTAGAGAGACTCATCAACTCTCTAAGGCAAAGGGGAAGGGAGGTGATAGCGTCATGGAAGTGTTGAAGTTAAGCTATGATTACTTGCCACCAGAATTAAAGCAATGCTTTGCTTATTGTTCATTGTTCCCAAAGGACCATGAATACAGTATGACTCATTTGGTTAAATTGTGGATGGCGCAAGGATATATTGATCCATCAAGCACAGAAACTGGAGAAGAATACTTTATGGAATTGATAGGGAGGAATTTATTTCAAGATCACCGAGAAGATGAATATAATGGTGACGAATATTGCAAAATGCACGATTTAGTGCATGACTTGGCTCAAATTATTGCTGGTGAAGAGATGAAACAATTGGTTGAGCCTTTAGATCATCTACCTTCTGCTGATGGACTTGTGCATGTGAGTATTCAAATGTTACAGACAGAAGATGATGGATCATGGGAAGCTCCTCCGCCATTGCTTGCTGCTACGAAGATGCGGTCTTTGATAGTATTTAGAGATAATTTTGTTATTCCTAATCCATTATCTCTTGAAATGGTGATTTTGAAACTTCAATCTTTGCGTGTCTTAGACTTGGAGGATATGGATATTTCCATTGTCCCAAATTCTATAGGGAAGTTGAAACATCTAAGGTACCTTAATCTTGCAAGAAATTTTGATATTGAATGTCTTCCTAACGACATAACAAGATTACAGAATTTGCAAACACTTAACCTTGTGGGTTGCCTAAATCTTAGAGGGTTGCCAAGAGATTTTTGTAAATTGGAAAGCTTGAGGCACTTGGGAATCTCTGGGAGTGATTTGAGTGATTTGCCGGCAGGATTTGGGAAAATGATATCTCTTAAAGTGTTAGATTCATTTATAGTTGGGGAAAACTATGGTATAGATTCACTACCTTCCTTGAATTTTACTGGATATCTAAGAATTCAATTTCACAAGTGGCGAAGTGATGCTGTTGTGGGAGCACAAAGGGCAAATTTGAAAGACTATCAACAATTGACAATTCTTAGATTAATTTTCTATCCATGGATGTAACTCCTGATTTAGGTGAAATGGATAGAATGTTAACGTTCTTGCAGCTGCCTCCAAATCTTAAAGTTATCGAAGTATTAGGTTACCAAGGAGTTGAGATGCCACGTACATGGTTTGATGGGCTTTCTAAGCTTGTTTCCATTGATATTCTATTGTGCAGTAAGTGCACAGCTCTCCCTCACTTGAGTAAGTTGCCTCATCTTAACGGAATTGAAGGCTTGGAGTATGTAGAAGATGAAAACGACAATTTGGTGGATGGTGGAAAATGTGGTTCTGGAGCCCACAATGTCTATTTCCCATCCTTGGAGATCTTGCAATTGGAGGATTTGGTATCTCTGAAGGGGTGGACAAGACCATCAAAGGAAGACGGTGGTGAACCAAGGCAGTTATTGTTTCCTCGTCTTTTGAAATTGGAAGTAAGAAACTGCCCCAAGTGGATTTCAATGCCTCTAGCACCAAAGCTGGAGTCATTAAACGCTTTTGGTATCAATTGGAAAGTGTTTGAATCCAAATTAACGTCAATAGATGATGAGGAAGCAGCTTCACCACCATCATCAAGGCAGTTGTTGTTTCCTTGTCTTATGCAACTGACATCACATTTCTTCCCCAACTTCATGTCAATAGAGGCTCAAAGAATAAATTCCACGTCAATTGATGATGAGGAACCAGCTTCTTCATCATCAACAACTCTTTTCACTTCATTAAAGGAGTTGGATATTTCTAAGATTGAAGATGGACCAGCTTCTCTATCAATCAGTAGTAGGTTCTCTAATCTACAGAGTATAAAAATTTGCCAATGCGACGAACTGACAAGTTTGATGATAGAATCTTCGAATTCCATTCGAGATCTCAAAATTCAAGGGTGCAAAAGGATGAAAAACATTTCAGTGGGAGATCACTCCGTCCATGACACACTGGAAATCTGGGGCGATTATTTTATCGTGGGTGATGATTTTGAAGAAGAGATCTTTCAAAGCATTGCTTGCCTAACCACGCTTCAGAAACTTGAAATTGCAAATTATGGCAAGTTGACACAATTCCCAGAAGAGATGGGCAACCTCTCCTTGCTTCGTGAGGTGAAGATTTTTAATTGTCCAAAAATGGCATCGCTTCCACAATCATTACTAGGCCTTACCTCCTTACAGAAGCTTTACATAGATGGCTGTCCAGATCTGAAAAAAAGATATGAGAAGCCGAATGGCCAAGATTGCCACCTTCTCCAACACATTCCCGATGTTGAATTCCGTGAGTTTCTTAGTCCCACACTCCTACACTTTGTCTTTGTATTACTCGTATTTTATTCATTACTCATATTAGTCATATTTGATTATTATTATTATATCTAACTTTAATTTAGTGATAAATAAAGTGTGTTTATTACATGACATATTTGTAAATAAATCAATAACTTTTTTATTAAATAGAGGCTCCACAGATACTTTGCAATTGGACAGTTAATGGCTAATTGAGATAACCAAATCAAGGCTGCTTTTTTGGTCTGATGAATTACCACAGTACAATTGGTGAATGCTGTGACAATGGTTCCATGACTGACAATTTCATTCTGCTGTAAGCATCCCAGTCTTCCCTGGTTCTTTCAAGCAGGAATTATCATTATTGTATTCCCTAATCATTTTGTTGTTTGGCTTTTCATGTAGATTTGTCTCTTGAAATTATTAATCATTAACTGCTACTAGTATTGTTTATTGCAGCTCTTCCCATATGCTGATTACAATAAGTTTCTTCTTGTAAAATAGTCTCAATACTCTCAAATCAGAGGAAAAGTAATCCATGATATCTTCACTCAGGTGATCCTGCAAGCTTATAGTTTTAAAATTTCAGACATGAATCGCCTACTGCCTTTTATTAGCTGAAGTTTATTGAGTAATTTTCTGAGTTACTAGTGCAGGAATGCTGTAGCCTGTAGCTAGGTACTGAAGTGAAGATGGTGATCGACTTTAAGTGCTCTTTAGAGATGTCAGGCTATGTGCATCATTGATGCATGCAACGGCAAATACACCAAGCTCGAAACAAGTGAAATGAAATTGAGGCCCCTGTTTGTTACTGGCCTGATGAGCAAATGATTGGTGGAACTTTTCAACCCTTCCTAGAAGCTGGGGAAAGCTTACACAGTGATGCTAATCACAGGCTAGTGTTGGGGTTGTCGTGGTGTATGTGGTCAGCTTGTTCGAGCCACATGTAGCTTCAACTCAGACGATATATTTGGTCGTGTCAAATTTACTCTGTATAATCTATTATATGAACCTAAGCCAGTATTTCAAAGTGTTTAATCCAATCACTCTTTGCTGTATGTACAAACATAAGTCAAGTGACTAGCTTCTGATTTTAGTGACATAACTTCATATATTAAAATTTGCATGGGTTTTCGATGTGTGGATTTTTAAACTTTTGATATTGAATCAGTTGTTATAAGTGTGTATAATCCATAGAGCAATAAACTATTTCTCTCTAAAGAACTGGCTTGGTGATTAAAGCCTCTCCAAATGTGGCGTATATATGATAATGGCTGTCAATCTGTCATGACATAATTTTTGCACTAACTGTTCTTTATGTTTTAATAGATATGCAACATCAAAATATCAAATCATATTTTAACTATAGTTTAATTAATACTCTGCCGTATAGACTTTCAGAATGATAATTGTGATTTGTTATATCTAGCTTGAAAATGACGTAAGGCCATAGTTTAAATTGCGTTTTTACTAGGGTGCAACGATTTATACGAAGTATAATTTAATAAGCTACTCTGTCCCATAATGAAATATAAGATACAATGATTTATAATGAAAAAATTTAGTCTTACACTCTTACCTGAAGCTGTATCCATCGTATGTCATCTGCACGAATGCACATTACTGTGTAGTAGAAGTAGGTATAACCTCATTGCCCAGGTCCCCCCTCCGGCTCTCCCATTGCATCGACTCTTACCTGAAGCTATATCCATCGTATGTCGTCTGCACGAATGCACATTACTGTATAGTAGAAGTAGGTATAACCTCATTGCCCAAGTCCCCCTCCGGCTCTCCCATTGCATCAACATACCTACGGAGTATTATTTATCAATGAGAGGGTTTAACTCTTACCCCAAACAAGTGAGTTTCTTAATTTCCACTCTACTTACAAGAGAATTTTCATTACCTTAATTAAAAAAAATAAATAGTTACTTCATAGTACACTAACAAATACTTTATCCGTTTCTTTTTAGTCGACACGTTTGTCAATGCACTTATTCAATCATTAATATCTTTAATTATCGATAACCAAAATTATGAAAATTTGATATTTTGAAAGTATATAATGTGACGAATCTAACAAGATCTCACATGACTATATTTTTCATTACGTATAAAGCAAAAAATACAGTCTAAGAGAGGTGTGTGAATATTGCTAAAGTCAAAATGTGTCAACTAAATAAAAACAAAGGTAATACTATAGTTTGTAGATAACAATGTCACAAACTCACAATTACATAAAACACCGCGTGTTCAATCCCCCACACAACAATAATTGGAAGGGGAGGGAATTCAATTACCCAGAACTAAGCTTGAACCCGAATTAATCCAAAGTGAACCGGGTGGGAACCAAAAAAAAAAAAACCGAATCAACCAACTTTCCCCAATTTCCCTCCTTTCTCTGCTGTTCTTCCACAAAACTTCAAAACTGAATTCAGAAATTTGTTCCCAGATTCATCTAAATAATTCAAACTCAAATTCAAATTTTAATTAGGTGTTTAGTCCAAATAGTTTCCACAATTACGTTAGGACTAAATTAGTGGTATCTCAGAAAAAATATTAGGGTTTTAATTGGGTTGACGTTGACCTGAGCAAGTGATTAATGGAGCTTTTCATTGATGCTAATTGCAAGCTTACCCACTTTAGGCAATGTTTTTCAGCTTTTAATTGTTGTAAAGGAATATTTTACGAGATTTTTTGTGGCACCTTAAAATTCAAAATTGAAGAGGAAATGTGAGACGGCTCAATTGAAGGATAATTGTACGTGGTTCAAGTTGCCGTGTGTTGGAAACTGCAGCTCAACATATCTTTGGTACTTTCATCTTTTTACATTTGTCCTGCTATTCTTGGTTTTTTTATGTATTACACTATAACTAGGGTGTCAATTCGGTTAAACAGTTCGGGTTTGGGTTGGGTTTATCAGTTTTGGGTTATAACGGGTCAGTTTATAACGGGTTGAAAAAATAAGCGGGTCGGTTTGGGTCGGTTTTGAAAATTATCGGGTCAGTTCGGTTTGGATTTTTTAATTGTAGTTTCTATTCGGATCAGGTCCTTATCGGGTCGGGTTCTAGTCGGTTCAGGTCATAATTAATTTGGGTTGAACCGGGTCGGTTTGAAAACGGGTTTAGCCCATTTAATGTGGGTTTCGGTTAAAAACAGTCCGGGTCTTAATCAGGACGGGTCGTAATTGGTTCGGGTCATAATCAGTTTGGGTTTAACTGGGTTGGTTCGAAAATGGATTTCGGTTCAAAACAGATCGGGTGAAATCGGGTCCAATCATTATTGTTTCAGGTTATAATCGGTTTAGATTGAACTTGGTTGGTTTGAAAACGAGTTTACCCAATTCGAAGCGGGTTTCTAATCAAATCATATCGTGTTAAAATTGAGTCGGATGATTATCGAGTCGAATTAGTCATATAACGGGTAGGAACGAGTCATGTTATAATCAAGTCAAGTCATAAATAAGTTGGGCTTATCGAGTAGTGGGTTGAAACAGATTAGATCATATTGGGTAACATGTTGTAAATGACTCAGTCATAACGGGTTACAGGTTTTAAACGGTTTGGTCACAACGGGTTACAGGTCGTAAACGGTTCGGTCACAACGGGTTACATACGGATTATAACCGGTTCGGTCACAACGGGTTACGGGTTGGAACGATTTAGGTTTATCGGGTTTTAACGGTTTTTGGTTTAAAACCGGTCGGGTTACTACCGGGTTTAAACGTAATCGGTTTGGGTTGCTTTCAGTTTCGGGTTGTAACGGTTTGGCTTGATAACGAGTCGGGTTTGTAACGGTTCGCACAAATTCGGTTCAGTTCAGTTTCGGGTTGGAAAAAAATTGGGTCGGGTCAGTTTTCGGTTTCCAAAATACGGGTTTTAAACAGTTCAGTTCCTTTTCGGATCGGTTCGAAACAGTCGGGTTTAACGGTTCGGGTCAAAAACTGACAGCTCTAACTATAACTCATAACATGTTATTGTGTTGCGGGGCGTTTGGTACGAGTGATAGGGATAAGAGATTAGGATAATGAATAATGATTGTGAATTGGTTAGGGATAATACAAGTAGTATTATACTATTAAAAGTCTTTGGTTATTTAATTTTGATAAATCTTGAATCTTCAAAATTTTTGTATGCAGATGTTTTGTCAATTTGTTAGAGAATATTGTTTATTATTCCCATGAAAATGGTAAATGTCTGGCACTTTCTTCACAGTTACCTTTGTGAAGACTAAACCATTAAATTATGATTAATATGTTTAAAAACTTCATTAACTAAACAATTGTATTTAGAAAAAGAGAGATTGAGTGTTGGTTTCACCTACTGTCACTAGTGAGCACTCACATAGAGTTTATACAACAAACCCAAGTCCAGAATACATCCATCATTCACAAAAAAGTTAGAAAGGGAGAGAAAAAGAGAGTGAAACACCAATAATACGAAAATGGCAGAAGGAATTATTTCCGATTTAGTTGCAAAAGCCTTGGTTTCCTTGGGTAAACCTGCCTTTAAAGAGGTTGTTTCTTGGTGGGGTGCTCGAGATGATCTAAAGAAGCTTGAGAATACCATGACTTTTATCCAGGCTCGAGTTTGTGATGCTGAGAGGCGCCAAGAAGGAGAGAATAGTGAGCTGATCAAGCTCTGGCTTCGGAAGCTGAAGCAAGTGCTGTACCGAGCTGATGACTTGTTTGATCATGTCCTTACTCTTGACCGCCAGAATATTGGGGTTGAGAGGAGCACGCTGGCAAAGGTAGGCATCCTATTCTCAAAGTCTGGCCCCTTTTTCAATAATAGAAAATTGGCTCATGAGATCAAGTCTATAAGGAAAGAACTTGATGCCATCAAGTCAGATATGGATGGCTTGAACTTGAGTGCTAACCTTGTAGCAGGACTGCCATTGCCAATGGAGCGTTTAATAAGCAATAGGCAAACTGCATCTTTTGTGAAAGTAGAAGATGTCGTAGGAAGAGAAAATGATAAAAACATTATAATTGGGATGCTTTTTGATCCCAAATTTGATGATGGGAAAAGGATTACTGTGATTCCAATTGTGGGGTTTGGGGGTCTCGGAAAAACAACTCTTGCTCAACTGATTTTTAATGATGAGATTGTTAGGAAACATTTTCATCTTACTGAATGGGTCTGTGTGCCTGAGGTAGGTGATCAAAATACTATAATGAGGCGAGTTTACCAATCCTTCACCGGTGATAAGGATTCTGATAGACTCTTAGTTGGTCAGATTAAATCAGGCATCCAAAAATCTATCAAAGATAAGAAGTATCTTCTTGTCTTAGATGACATATGGGATGAAAGTCGGGATAGTTGGTTGGATCTCCTTAATTTGCTAGGATGTGGTGCAAGTGGAAGTAGAGTAATTGTTACAACACGCTCTGCTAATGTTGCAAAAGTTGTTGGGACAACAGAAGCCCACAATCTAGGACTCCTGACAACAGAGGAGTCTTGGAATCTTTTCAAACAATTTGCCTTTAACTTGAAACAAGAAGAGAGTAATCCTATTTTGACTATATTTGCGAAGGAGATCGTTGATAGCTGTGGAAATGTTCCCCTTGCTATCAGGGTTGTTGGAGGCCTTCTCTACTCTGTAAATAGCGAGAAAGAGTGGCAACGAATCAGAAATGCTCGACTCTCAAAGACAAAGTTGAAGGAAGACAATAACATCATGCAAGTGTTGAAGTTGAGTTATGACTACTTGTCACCGCCATTAAAGCAATGCTTTGCTTACTGTTCATTGTTTCCCAAGGACTATTCTTATTATAAGAATCGTTTGGTCAAATTTTGGATGGCGCAAGGATATTTTGATCCATCAAGTTCAGATATTGGAGAGCAATACTATATGGAATTGTTGGGAAGGAATTTATTTTATAATCCGGAATTTAGTGAAGAAGGGAGCATTATTTGCTGCGAAATGCACGATTTAGTGCATGACTTGGCTCAAGATATAGCTGGTGAAGAGATGAAGCTATTGGTTGAGCCGTCAAATCAAATAACTACTGATGGAGTTATGCATGTGAGTGTTGAAGTTGAATGGCTGGAAAATGCTGGATGGGAAGCTCCAGTGTCATTGCTTGCTGCTAGGAAGTTGCGGTCCTTGAGGCTATTTAGCTTCGATTGGATTAATAATACGAGTATTATAAAAGCATCATTTCTTGAAATGATGGTTTTGAAATTTCAGTGTCTGCGCGTCTTGAACTTAATGGATATGAAGATCTTCGTGGTCCCTAATACTATAGGGAAGTTGAGACATCTAAGATACCTTAGCCTTGCATGGAATGATTGTATCAGAAGTATTCCAGATGACGTAACAAGATTAGAGAACCTGCAAACACTGGACCTCTGTGGTTGCGTCCTACTGGATAAGTTGCCAAGAGGTTTTGACAAATTGGCCAACTTGAGGCACTTGACACATCATCTGAGTGGTTTGAGTGATTTGCCATCAGATTTTGGGAAATTGACATCTTTGCAAGAGTTGGATAATTTTATAGTTACGAAAAACAATGGTATAGACTCTTTGCCAGCCTTAAATCTTATGGGATCTCTGCGTATTGATTTTAGCATGTGGCGAAGCAATGCTGTTGTGGAAGCACAGAGGGCAACTTTGAAGGATAATCGGCAATTGGAGTGTCTTGAATTATATTTTAGTTCTATGGAAGAAGCAGAAGTTACTCCTACTTTAGGTGAAATGGATAAAATGTTAATGTGCTTGCAATTGCCTCCAAATCTTAAAAAGTTTGAAATTTTATCCTACAAAGGAGTTGAGATGCCACGTAGATGGTTAGATGGGCTATCTAGTCTTGTTTCCATTAGAATTTATTGGTGCTATAATATCAGAGTTTTGCCTCACTTGAGCCAGCTGCCTCATCTTAAAAATCTTTTTCTGATTGGTCTTCGTGCCTTGGAGTATTTAGAAGATGAAGACATCTGGGCGGGTGGTGGAGGTGGAGGTAGAAAGCGTGGTTCTGGAACCCGCAATGTCTACTTCCCATCCTTAGAGGTTTTGCAATTGGAGGATTTATGTGAAGTAAAGGGATGGACAGGACCATCAAAGGATTATGATGATATTGGTGAGCCATGGAAGTTGTTGTTTCCTCGTCTTTTGCAATTGAAAGTTTATGAATGCTTCAAGTTGATGTCATTGCCTCTAGCACCAAAGCTGGAGTCATTAAGTGCTCAAGAAATCAATTGGGAGGTGTTTGAATTGAATCTGACATCAATTGACGAGGAAGCACCATCATCATCATCATCCACTCTTTTCAACTCATTAAAAGAGCTGTATATTTCATTGATTGACGATGGACCAGCTTCTCTGACAATCAGTAGTAGGTTGTCTGATCTACAGAAATTAAGCATAAGCAATTTCAAGAAACTGCAGAGTTTGATATTAGAATCTTTAAGTTCTGTTCGGCATCTCACAATTACAAGCTGCAAAAGCTTGAAAAACATATCAGTGGGAAATCTATCTGTCCTTGAGATTCTCGTAATATCTGGTGGTAAAGATTCGGAAGAAGAGCTCCCGCAAGGTATTGCTTGGCTAATCACGCTTCAGAAACTTGAAATTGGATTCTTTGATAACTTGACTCAACTTCCAGAAGAGATGGGAAACCTTTCATTGTTGCATGAGCTGAAGATTTGTAATTGTCCAAAGTTAGCATCACTTCCACAATCATTACTAGACCTTACCTCTTTGCAGATACTTGATATCTGCAATTGTCCTGATCTGATAAAAAGATATAAGAAGCCGAATGGCCCAGATTGCCACCTTCTCCAACATATTCCCAAGGTTCACTTGTGAGTTTCTCAACCCTAAACAGTCTCTGTATTATTTTTCATGTGATGATGGCTTTAATTGAGTGTTTATTGTGATGTGAAATACAGTATATATATATGGAATATTCAACTGTTGGCCTTTTAAGTCAGGAGTCGAATTTTAATATCTAGTGATTTACGTGTAACTGTAGAAATTTAGTTGAAATTGCTTTCTTTTTAATTTTATAATCAAGAATGGATATTATGCAATTAAAAGTTTATAAGCATTAAACATGTAATATGAAGAATGGATTTTTGATCCATCAGATTAATATTATACTCAGTAATTTATATCTTTTTCAAAAAATTTCAAGTTGTCTGGAGCAAGTATCCCAAAAAAATTACTATAGCCTATGTAGGAGAATAAATATACTTGTACACTGTATTGTATGGATTATTAGTCAGCACACGTGTTAGGCATTTTGTTCTTATAATGCAGTAGTGTTTTTGGACGAAAAAAAATGGGAAAATATACAAAGTACTAATCCATAAACTGGTTGATGCAAAGTTTTCTCTGGACAGATTCGGACTTCAACAACTAAAGGTTCCCAACACTTTTCTAGCTGTATAGCAGATTCACAAACAAGACAACTTGCTGCGCCACAGAGGTACATACTTCATCAATGTAACTATATAAGGCTCTAGGACTTGAATCAAACTGTAAAATATTACAGAGAGATTGTAATTTATGGTCCATAGATATTAAGCTAGTAACTCAAAGTCTTTGCTTATGAGTTATGTATACTTGTAACTTTTTGTGACAGAACATTTGAATCTGTAAATAAGTGTAGATGAAATACAACACCGGAAAATTAATAAGGTACTCTGTATATATGATTGATTGTCTCTTCAGTATGAACTTTGTAGCTTGTTTGATATTTCACAATGTAGATTATTTCCTACTGCTGCGAGTGTTTCCCATGTTTATCATTTGGTGTGTATGGTATAAACTATATAGACCTTCCTTTGTATGTATTAAATTACTGTATTAATCTTCACGAGATATGCCTCAGCTTCTCTTTGCAATATCATTTCACTTGTTATGTGCTTAAGAAGTGGATGGGGAGGCCGAGGCATATCACTTTCTTGCCGAGGTCATCACCGTTGACTGTCAGAAATGGTGAATGGCGAGGAGCACACTGAAGGGGGAATATGCTCCCCTTGCTATCTGAGTTGTTGGAAAATATCGCCATAAACAAAATCCACAGCACATGTGATCAATTTAAATTCTTTTGTGGATGGGAAGGACATGAGCAGACAAGCTAGAATAAAGGAAGCCATTAAGTTGGGAATTGGGAGAAAGAAGTTATCTTTGAAAAGTTCATAAATCGGAGTTGGTATAATGAACTGATGATAATGGGGATGTTGTTCATCATATAGATCATATTGCAGTCACTGATTGAACCATTGAAAATTTTGGATTGGTTCTCTTACCAAGATACAGGTAGTATATGAAGTGGCTGATACACTAGCTATCCAGCTATGCACATCATAAATGCAGTCGGAAAATGGAGATGCACCAAGCATGAAAATAGGTGAATCCGTGAAACAAAATTGCAAAACTTGTCATGGTGTGGGAAGAAGAGCATACAGGGAGCTCCACTACTCAAGTCAATAACGAAAATACAAGCCACAGTCACGATAATGCAGAGTTGGAGAGCTCTACTTCTGAGCTTTGTGCTGTGTTTTGTTTTAGAATGGGTTATAAAGTTATAAAACTATAATCCACCTCATGTCCTTGAAAGAAAATAAATGCAGCAAAACAAAACCAAGTATTCTTTCTCTTCCTATCTTTGGGAACCTGTTCTGCCTTGATGAAAATTTGCACTGCAGTTCACTCAGTTCTCAGACAAGTGCCAATAACAGTAACTTGTTCAGTGGCTTTGGCAAGGATCATTTCTTGGCCAAGCGCTACATGATAGTTGCTTTCTGTGCTCTCGACCATCATTAAAATTCAGTGGCTTGGTTGCCAGCAGCATCATCTGGATGGAAAAATCGTAACAAGGTCAGCAATTCGTCTCTGGTTTTCTACCTACATACTCAGACACAAGTCAAAGCATCCGAAGACAAGATTATTGATCTTCCCTACGTTTAGAAAAGTGGCAGCAAAGGTGGTAAAATAGTGGATTAGAGCTAAGCAGCATTCACCACTTCCCTCAGTTTGTTATTGAATGTTTTTTTTTTTATAAATAGATCCATTTTTTTTTTCTGAATTTATTTAACAAGCTAAGAACAATGTTATCATATAGTGTATGCAGTAGAATAATCTACGGAGTAGAATAATATACTACTTTTATTTTTACCAACAATATTTAATTGGAAAATTATCAATGGTACACCCAAGGTTCGGGCTTTTATCAATGGTACACCAACTTAGTTTTTGTTTATCATCAGCGGTACACCCAAGGTTTAATACACTCATCTACAGTAACCCTTACGTTAATCAAACGTTAATTAAAGGTTAATTATAGGTTAATTCACCTAAAAAGAAATGACTAATTTGCCCCCCTACTCCAAATACATTAAATCGCTCATTTCAAACCTCAACTACCTATATTATAAACTCCTAAGTCAGAAGATCGTTCATCTTCTTCTTCCTTCTCACTCTCTCCCCTTTTTCTGCTGCTGTGAGGTTCCATAATGATATGGGCGAATTGAACAAAATTCTAGCAAATTCTGCACTTCATTGTTGATCGCTTAAGGTAAGTTTTCATCTGAGTCTTTGATTTTCTGACTTTCGCCTAGTTTTGGTAGTCTATGAATTTTTTGTTTAAATGGTTGAATTTTGGTTTCCATGTACAATTGTTAGCGAATTATGGTTTAAATTATGCACAATGTGCCTGTGATTATTATTTGTTGCTTTATTGTTGTATTTTTTGCACAAATAATTCGAATTGGGTGTGTTTGAGTAGATATATGTATGTTTGTGTGTGAAAAGGTCGGGAAAATCAGAAAGGAGGGAAACTATATATGGAGGAAGAGGGGGTGGGTAGGTAGAGTACATAAAGGAGGGAAAATGAAGAGGGAAAAAAAAGGAGGGAATTTTTTAGGTTAAAAAAATCGAATTAAACCCCAACTTAACCTTTACTTAACGTTTGTTTAACGTTAAGTGTATAGTTGATAATCGTGTGAAACCTTGGGTGTACCGCTGATAAACAAAAACTAAGTTGGTGTACCATTGATAAAAGCCCGAACCTTGGGTGTACCATTGATAATTTCCCTATTTAATTTATTAGAGTATGATAGTGTATGAGTTAAATCTTTTTAACCGAATAAAATAATTTTTAATAATCATGAACAAATACTTTTTTCTCTTTAATAAAGTATTTCAAATGGTACAAACAAAAAAGAAGGGAGGAAGTATTTTGTACAAAAGGTCAAAACACATGGTGAACATGCTTATTGCAATGTTTTTACCAAAAAAAAAAAAAAAAAAAAAAAAAAAAAAAAAAAAAAACCTACTCCATTTTAATATGGTCATACATTCAGATCCACACTTAAGTGACTAAACTCACAGTCTCACACTTTTCAACCCAAATCAGATAACACGACTTGGATTTACTGTACTAAAAAAATCATAACCTAATTTGAGCAGAACACAAATTCAACCCAATTTGACTATATACTGAGTATCATTAAGCTTTTACACAACTACTCGTACTAGTATTAAAACATCTTTTTTCAATTATTTCAAAAATATTTTAATAACCAAAAATCATCTCAAATCTAAATCCAAACTCAAACCTGAACTCGATCCGCTGACCCGAATTGGCTTCAAAGGATCAAGATTGGAATACAAATGAACGAACTTAAACATTGCGGGTAAGCACAAATCCAAAGTAAAATGACGCGATCCAATAAATCTTCCACATCCTCGCTTCTAGGCTTCTTGCATAGCTGATTGAGGCGAGAGGAAAAAGGAAAGAGAAGAATCCACTAAAATAAGGGCATGTTCATATTTAATGAACTGAACTGATTAGACCTGAATCGAACTGAACTGAATATTTTATGAGAGAAGGAAATTAGGAATTGAATTGAACTGAACAGAACATAACTAAACTGAGCTGATTGGAGCTGTTTTAAACTGAACTGAACTGAAATTAAGTTGAAGTGAACATACCCTAAACGGCTAAACCTAACAACAGAAGCCACAATGTTTCACACATCTTCAAACCTCCAAATACAGAGAGATGCAGAGGTTTAAAGGGGTTTTACCATCCACAAGTTCACTTCATAAACTTGCCTTTCTTCTCTCCTTTTAGAACCTATTTAGCTCAACCTAGTTACTTACCTCAATATGATCGTGTCGAAGATCAGGTTTTTTATTTTATCTTTCTTTAATTTTGGTGGGTTTGATTTATTTTTGCTGTTCTTTGATTATATGGCTTGCTTTAGCCTTTTCCAATTGCACATTTTGTTTCAAATTTCAATTTTTATTTGTTGTTCATTGAATTTTTAATTGAAATGTTAATTTTTTTGGGAAATTCTCTTTGGTGAACTTCAACTTCTTCATTTTCTAAGTGGTAAACAAAGTTTTATAAAATTATCTTTGGTAAACTCTAACTTTTTATACTTATTACTTATGACATTAATTATTATATTTTATTAAAAATTTAACTATAGTTAGGTTTTTTTTTCTTTTTTAACAATAATATTTAACTATAGTTAGGTTTTTAATTATTTTTAACAATTTAAAATTATACTAAAATTAAAAAAATCAACCACCCCTTCCCCCACCCACTGCCAAGCCTCCTCTCCCCCTGCCGGCGGCCGACACCCCTACCGAACCCCCGGCGCCGACGACGCCTGACCACCTCTGACTCATCCCGTCATCTCCCAAACCACCACCTCTAACCCCCCACTCATGAGCCACCTTAGCCCAACAGCCTCCCCACAACACCCACCTAGCCTCCTCGCAACCACCGACGCCTGACCCGAATCCACTTCGCCGGTAGCCCAAGTCCCCTCCCCCAGGCTCACGTCGCCGCCGCCCATCCAAAAACCACCACGCGAAACCTTAAAACCCCAAAATCGAAGCCCTAAAAATCGATTTTGGGGCTTTCAATTTTAGGGTTCGACGTGGTGTTTCAGAGGGTGGATATGGTAGGGGGAGGGGCGGTATGGGTTCGTCAGGTGGTGGTTTTGGAGTGCGACCGGCCAATTTAAATTAGGTGGGGGTGGTTTCGTTGCAATTAGGGTTTTGCAGTGGGGGTGGCGGTGGTTTTGTTGGAGTTTGTTGTTGTTTTGGGGATCGGGGTGGCGTTTTTAGGGGTCGGGGCTAGGTCAGGTGGTGGTTTCGGTGGTCGGGGTTTAGTCGGGTGGGGGTTTCGGTGGTCGAGGGTTCGGCTGGGAGGTTGTTTGGTGGTCGGGAGGGATGGTGGTCGGGGCTGCTGGTTGGGTGGGGGAGGGGTTTGGTGATTTTTTTTTTTTTTTTTTTTTGAAAAATACTTCTATAATAATTTAATTATTAAAAAATAAAACTAACTATAGTTAAGGAATTTTATTAAAATAACACTTATCAATGGTAATCAATAATTTAGGTTTACCATTGATAATAAAATTTAAGAACGTTTACCACTTGGAAAAGTAAAAACTTGGAGTTCACCAAAGAGAATTTCCCAATTTTTTTTTATTTGTTGGCATGCTTTATTAGTTCTTGTTGTTCTTTAATTATTTGGCAAGTTTAGGCAATTCCCAATTGCACATTTTGTTTTCTTTCTTTTTTCTAGATTAGCTTTTACTTTTTATTTTTATCTTTTACCAGTTTTTGGCCCGGACAATGCCCCGGGTCATTATATGTATATTATAAATGAGGATTTATGATAAAAAAAAAAGTATGTGATAAAATACAAATATAGAGTAAATTGGTTCATTTGTTGTAAATAAATGAATAGCCTAGTACAAACTGTATAAAAATATTTAAGTAAGATAATAAAGAAAATCTAACAAACAATGGAACAATATCGGTGCGTTGTGATGCAAATCAGTGACATGAAAACGGATTTCCGGCACAACCAAGGTGCTTGTTCGCGGGCACGAAGCTTATGGTTAACACACCACTTCTACACAACGACACACAAATTCTACACAAAGACACTTTTAGGTGGAAGGTTTGAGTCAAGTAATTTATGCCCAATACAGAATGTGTTTAGACTATTGTACTTGATATATTTTTCAAGTGTAAAAATCGGAAAAAAGGCTTCTTCTATTTATAGAAATACGTGAAAAAACATAGAAGTAAAATCTCAAGCATCAAAGGAAGTGAATAATCACCTTAAACATCCTCTTAAATTGGGGTTATGAGAGTTACTTATTAAGAGAATAATGGTGATAATTAGTCACTTTAAACATCCTTTTAAATTAGGGTTGTAAGAATTACTCAAGAAATTACATGGCGTCACATCATTTGCCTAGTCATGATGTGCTCATGTCTTTCCATTGAGTTTTAATATATATACTAGTGTTGTAAGACTCTTAACTTAACAAAATTTTACCCATGTAACAACTTTATAACAACTCTATAGCAATCCATGAAAACACAATTAATAAATGGCTAATATGGTAAGACTCTTAACTTAAGACTTGTTAGAACGCTTTTTAATATATAAGTATAGATATATTGATTATTAAATGAAATTTATTTTTATATACGGAATAAAAATTAAGTAAAAGATACATATCAATAATAAAAAATCCCAACTCTAATTTACATTAAAAAAATAAATAAATAAATAAAAATTTGAGGGAGTATAAAAAGCTGAATATCACCTGAGTACAAAATTAATTGGAGTAGATAGTTAACAAGTTGACAACAATGTCACAGAATCACTGCCGAAAAATATAAAAAAAAAAAAAAAAAAACTCTGCCATATTAAAGAATCAATCCCTTTTGCATGCCCCCGGTTTACAATAATTTTATTGTACATCGAACATTTTGCGAAAAGTGACCCTTTTTCGTATAAAAGTGACCCTTTTTCTTCTACAAAAGTAACCATTTTTTTCACAAAAGTGACCTTTTTTATTCACAAAAGTGACCCCTTTTATTCATAAAAGTGACCCCTTTTTTCACAAAAGTGACTCTTTTTCCACAAAAGTAACCCCTTTTATTCACAAAAGTGACCCCTTTTATTCACAAAAGTGACTTTTTTTCAACAAAAGTAACCTTTTTTCCTTTTGCATGCCCCCGATTTACAATAATTTTATTGTACATCGAACATTTTTGCAAAAAGTTACCCTTTTTCTATATAAAAGTGACCCTTTTTCTTTACAAACGTGACCTTTTTTATTACAGAAGTGATCCATATTTTCACAAAAGTGACTGTTTTTTTTACAAAAGTAACTCTTTTTTTTTCACAAAAGTGACCCTTTTTTCACAAAAGTGACCCTTTTTTTTCACAAAAAAACGAGTATTAAAATTAAAAAAATAAACACAAAATGCAAAAGTTAACCCAATGGCTCTACTTTCATCCCGTATCTTTATCTCTCCTCAAAACTAAACATTTCCACCATTAACAAACCTTCAAATTCTTTCTTCGCTAGCAACGCCGATAGCGACCCTCGCCGATTCCACCATTTCCGACCATCTCACCGAGCAAAGTGACGACGATGACGATGACGACGACTATGCACTTCAAGCTTATTAACTGCGAAATTCCATTAAATAACAAAAATCAATAAATATAAAAGGCAAAAACCTTTGAATCTCAAAATCAATAGAGATAAATCATGGAAGGAAATGAACTGCAGCAAAAAAGAAGAGAAGAGGAAGTAAGAGTGGAGAGAGAAAGTGAAAGAAGAAAGCACTCAAAGAAGATGAGGATTCAGAAAATGAAAAAGATAGGAAGAAGGTGCTCACGTGCGAGTCCAAAGAAGCTGATTTACAATATTGATATTGTAAACCCGATGTTAATAAACTTTTTGTGTTAAAGAATAACACCAAATCAACCAACTTTCCTTAATTTCCCTCCGTTTCCTGTGATTTATGAATTTATCCCCCAAACTTCCAAACTGAAACCAGAAATTTGTTCTCAGATTCGTCTATACAATTCAAACTCAAATTTATAATTAGGTTTTTAGTCCAAATTATTTCCACAATTACGTTGGGATTAAATTAGTGGTATCCCTTAAAAAATATTAGGGTTTTTAATTGGGTTGGCGTTGGCCTGAGCAAATGATTGATGGAGCTTTTCAGTAATGCTAATTGCAAGCTAACCCTAACTCACTTTGGGCAATTTTGTTTCAGGAATTCAGCTTCTATAGTGTCAAAGGAATGTTTGCGAGATTTTTCGTGGCACCTTAAAATTCAAACATGAAGAGGAAATGTACGAGGGCTCAATCGAAGGATTATTGTACGTGGTTCAAGTTCCCGTTTGTTGGAAAATGCTGCTGAACATAACTCTGGTACTATTAAATTTTTCCTTTGTCCTTCTATTCTTGATATTTGTATGTATTACTTGTAATATGTTATTGTGTTGTGGGGCGTTTGGTACGAGTGATAGGGATAAGAGATTACGATGGACTCAAGACTTGAAAGTGTCGTTTTTTTTGGAGATTTAGTTGACAAATTCACATGAAGTAAGAAATTCACATGAATTTTCACTTCTTGCAAAATGAGAGTATTTAATTACCTATAAAGACTTTTAGTGGAACTTTTCATGGTTAACCAAACATAATTTAGTATTTCCTAGGAATTCCAATAATATGGTAATGGTTGTGTTTGGTAACCAGCTTATTTGAGCAAAATTAGCTTATTTGACCAATATTAGCTTATCAACTATTAAATAAGCTAGCATAAAGTGTTTGGTGGAAAGCTTATTCAAAGAGCTTATTCCACTAAATAAGCTCTTTTACAAATAGCTTATTCAAGTATTATGATAAAATGACATTTATACCCTCATTTACTTTAAAAATCCTTTATAAAGTACCTGCTTATTGGTCATTTCACATACTCAATCAGCTTTAAGCAACCTGCTATTTACCAAACACTTTTATACAATCAGCTAATAAAATAAGTTAGTTTAATCATTTAATACAATCAGTTAGTCAAAATCAGCTAACACAATAGTTTCAGCTTTCAGCTTTAAGCTTTTCAACAAACAAGGCCAATATAAATTTTCAAGGAATTTGCATTTCCCACATTCAACCAAACGAGTCTAGTATAATTGATAGTTTGATACCGTGTTACTCCATATTAAGACTAAGGGCCTGTTCTCATACGTTTATTTTCACTTCAGCTCAGTTCAGTTCAACTCCTAATTTCCTTCTCTTATAAAATACGAAGTATTCAGTTCAACTCAGCTTAGTCAAAGAGAACAGACCCTAAGACTTAAGACTTGAAGGTCTTTGTTGGCACGGTGCTGTGAAGGTGGATGAATTAATTTTGATAAAACATGTTTTTTCAAGATTTAAAAGTACATAATTTCTCTTTGTTTGCTGTAGCTCAGCACCATCTTTTATGCAGATGTTTTGTCAACTTGTTAGATGAATATTGTTATTTTATTTCATGCACAAGGTAAGTGTCTGGCACTTTCTTCACAGTTACCATTGTGAAGACCAAACCACTAGACAATTTATTTATTTAAAAATGGCTGTTATACTGAGGGTTGGTGTCACCCTACTTTCACTAGTGAGCAGTCTGAGTACTCAAGTTTACACAACAAACTCAAGTCCATAGTCCATAAAAAGTTACAAAAAAGGGAGAGAAAAAGTGAGTGAAACATCACCAACACGAAAATGGCGGATGGAGTTATTTCCAATTTAGCTGCAAAAGCCTTGGAATCCTTGGCTAAATCTGCGTTTAAAGAGGCTGTTTCCTGGTGGGGTGCTCGAGATGAACTGAAGAAGCTTGAGAATACCATGACCTTTATCCAGGCTCGAGTTCGTGATGCTGAGAGGCGCCAAGAAGGAGACAATAGTGAGCTGATCAGGCTCTGGCTTCGGAAGCTGAAGCAAGTGCTGTACCGAGCTGATGACTTGTTTGATGATGTCCTCACTCTGGATCGCCAGAATCCGCGGGTTGAGAGGAGCACGCTGGCAAAGGTAGGCGTCTTATTCTCAAAGTCTAGTCCCTTTTTGAATAATAGAAGATTGGCTCATGAGATCAAGTCTATTAGGAAAGAACTGGATGAAATCAAGTCCAATATGGATAGCTTGAACTTGAGCGCCAATCTTGTTGTTGGGCTGCCATTGCCAATGGAGCGTTTGATAAGCAATAGGCAGACAGGATCTTTTGTGAAAGTAGAAGATGTCATTGGTAGGGAAAATGATAAAAACAATATTATTGAGATGCTTTTTGATCCCAAATTTGATGATGGGAAAAGGATTACCGTGATTCCAATTGTCGGGTTTGGGGGTCTCGGAAAAACCACTCTTGCTCAACTGGTTTTCAATGATGAGATTGTTAGGAAACATTTTGATCTTACTAATTGGGTCTGTGTACCTGAGGTTGGTGATCAAAATACTGTAATGAAGCGAGTTTATCAATCCTTCACCGGTGATAAAGATTCTGATAGACTCCTGGTTGGTCAGATTAAATCAGGCATCCAAGGATCTATCAAAGATAAGAAGTATCTTCTTGTCTTAGATGACATATGGGATGAAAGTAGGGATAGTTGGTTGGATCTCCTTATGTTACTAGAATGCGGTGCAAGTGGGAGTAGAGTTATTGTAACAACACGCTCTGCCAATGTCGCAAAAGCTGTTGGGACAACAGAAGTCTACAACCTAGGACTTCTAACTAAAGACGAGTCCTGGAATCTTTTCAAAAAACTTGCATTTAAATTGGGACAAGAAGACAGTAATCCTATTTTGACACAGCTTGGGAAGGAAATCGTTGATAGCTGCGGAAATGTTCCCCTTGCTATCAGGGTTGTTGGAAGCCTGCTCTATTCTGAAAACAGCGAGAGAGACTGGCAACGACTCAGAGATGCTCGACTCTCCAAGGCGAAGGTAGTGAAGGAAGACGATAACATCATGCAAGTGTTGAAGTTGAGTTATGATTACCTGCCTCCGGCATTAAAGCAATGCTTTGCTTATTGTTCATTGTTCCCGAAGGACTATGAATATAGTAAAAATTTTCTGGTGAAAATGTGGATGGCGCAAGGATATTTTGATCCATCAAGTATAGATACCGGAGAGCAATACTTTATGGAATTGTTAGGAAGGAATTTATTTCAGGATCCGAGAGAATATGCTGTAGAGGACGATGTATACTGCAAAATGCATGATTTAGTGCATGACTTGGCTCAAGATATAGCTGGTGAAGAGATGAAATATTTGGTTGAGCCTTTAGACCAAATATCTATTGATGGAGTTGTACATGTGAGTGTTGTACCAAATAGGTCAGGAGATGATGTATGGAAAGCTCCAGTGTCGTTGCTTGCTGCTAGGAAGATACGGTCATTTATGCTATCTGGCTTCAATCATCGATGGGCTGTAAAAGCGTCATCTCTTGAAGTGATGTTTTTGAAATTTCAGTCTTTGCGTGTCTTAGACTTATCTAATAAAAAAATCTCCGTGGTTCCAAATTCTATAGGGAAGTTGAGACATCTAAGATACCTTAATCTTGCATCGAGTACCATTAGATGTCTTTCTGATGACATATCAAGATTACAGAACTTGCAAACACTGAACCTTAGGTATTGCTCAGATCTTGTACAGTTGCCAAAAGATGTTTGTAAATTGGACTGCTTGAGGCACTTGCAAATTACTGGGTGCAAGTTGAGCGATCTGCCATCAGGATTTGGGAAAATGACATCTTTAATAGAATTAGATATATTTATAGTTGGGAAAAACCAGGGTATAGATTCATTGCCGCCGTTTATTTTTATGGGGAGTCTGACAATTAAATTTTGCAAGTGGCGAAGTGATGCTGTTCGGGAAGCAGAGAGGGCAAATTTGAAAAATAATCAGCAATTGAAGACTCTTATATTGGATTTTAGATCCATAGAGGAAGCAGAAGTTACTCCTAATATAGGTGAAATGGATAAAATGCTAATGTGCTTGCAACTGCCTCCAAATCTCTACCACCTTATAATTCACGGCTATGAAGGAGTTGAGATGCCACGGTAGATGGTTAGATGCGGTATCTTATCTCGTTCGCATTAATATTATAAAAAGTCATAATTGCAGAGTTCTCCCTGACTTGAGTCGGCTACCTCATCTCAAAGAACTTCGTCTTATGTATCTTTATAGACTGGAGTATATAGAAGATGAAGAGGACATCTGGGTGGGTGGTGGAGATGGAAGTAGAAAGTGTGGTTTTGGAGCCCACAATGTCTACTTCCCATCCTTAGAATTCTTGTTTTTAGGGAGTTTAAGGTCTCTAAAGGGGTGGACAAGACCATCGAAAGATGATGATGGTGAGCCAAGCCAGTTATCATTTTCTCGTCTTTTGAAAATGGATGTATATGACTGCCCCATGTTGATGTCAATGCCTCCAGCTCTGCCTCTAGCACCAAAGCTGGAGTCATTACAGACCAATCATATCAATTGGAAGGTGTTTGAATGCAATTTGACCTCAGTTGACGACGAGGATACGTCATCATCATCACCTTCAACACTTCTTTTCACCTCGCTAAAAGAGCTGGATTTATCTCGCAGTCCTGAATCACCAGCTTCTCTATCAATCGGCAGTAGGTTGTCTAATCTACAGAGAGTATCTATAGCCTTTTTCGACGAATTGACAAGTTTGATGATTTCAAATTCCATTCGGCATCTATCAATAGTGTGCTGCAAAAGCTTGAAAAACATATCAGCGAAAACTCTCTCCCTTGAAATCGACGGTGATGGTTTTGAAGAAGGGCTCTGTCAAAGTATTGCTTGCCTAACTACGCTTCAGAGTCTAACCATTCGTTCCCGTGGCTTACAGAAACTCCCAGAAGAAATGGGCAACCTCTCCTTCCTTCGTGAGCTGAAAATTAGGCAATGTCTAGCAATGGCATCACTTCCACAATCAGTACTAAGCCTTACCTCTTTACAGAAACTTTGTATCTCCAATAGTCCAGTTATGCAAAAAAGATATAAGAAGCCAAATGGCCAAGATTGCCACCTTGTCCAACATATCCCCTGCGTTGATCTGTAAGTTCCTCAACCCAACACTCTGTAGAAATTTTGTTCAACTTGTTCTTTCTTTTTATTTATTTTTAAATGGCAAACCTTTTGTTCTTAGCTCATCTTGTTCCTTCTTAATTCTTAAAACAAACTCTGACTTGATTATCTTAGTCTCTTTATCTCTTAGTCTTAGCTCATCTTGTTTCTTCTTCAAACAAACTCTTGATTATTAGAGGGAAAATAAAAGGTAAAATTCCCATAGATTGGAAAAATAAATACTTAGAATACATCGTATTTGATGAATTACTGGTCAGTTTGCCTTGATTGACTTTTAGTTCTTACGAAGGTGTTTTTGAACTCAAAAACTACAGAAGTCCTTATTCCGCATTTATTAGCTTAAAAATATTGTTTTCTGGACAAATAATCCCAGTTATACTAAGTGTGTGCTTTCTTTTTTTATTTTTTTTAACAGAGATTCAGATGAGTTTTGGTGAAATTTTCATCATACACCCGCCCAAGAGTTATACAAACGAGAAAAGAACATCGTGTGCAAATACAAAGTACACGATTGGAAAAAAAAAAAAAAACAATCAAAACGATTCTCTCCTTGACTTAAGGAATTGATTTGAAATTTTCATCATACACTCAAGTGTAGTGGTGTACCATGCTCATGGTAAAATCCAAATAAGATTTTGACAAATTCCAAACTGGCATGGAAAAGTCACAAAAAAGACAACTCGCAGAGTCACCAAGGTACTAAATAATCACCAATTTCTAGTTTATCTCTTTGTACACTAGCTCTATGGCTGCCATGTGTCCCTGTTTTTAGGTTTTTTTATTTTTTATTTTTGGTAAAATGTATAATTGTCAGAGATTATTAAAGATACTTCGACATAATATCTTGAGTCTTGACTTTCTTAATATTGTTTCTGAATTAATATTATTCATGGATTTTCAGCATATATTAGTCCATATCATTTGACTTTAGGGCTCGTTTGGTTGAATGTAGGAATTGCAAATTCCTTGAAAAATTGATTTCCCATGAAATTGAACTTAAAAAATTATAAAAGTTATTTGGTTAATTAAGGGAAGTGGAAATTCCCATGGGAAGTTCCACTTACCTAGGTCCCCCTAGGTAATTAACTTCCCCTCATGAATTTCCATTTCCCATGAATTTGTTAACCGAACAACTTCAAAAAAAAAAAAAAAAAAAAAATTCAATTCTTAGGATTTCCAAATTCCCATGTTTTTCTTTGGCAACCAAACAACCCCTTAGATTGCTTAATTCAAGGAGAGTATATTTTGTTATTTTGCACTCCGTACATTATATTTTAGGTTTCCTTATTAGCACACGTACATCTACATTAGAGCAGGTTATTCCTTCGACCTAATTTTTTTTCCTCCCCACATTATTCCTATGGCTACTAACATCATTCCTAATGATGTTGAAGCTAATTGTGCTCTGTTGCCAACCTCACTAATATTATCAAACTCAATTCAACCAATTATTTATCCTGAATAATTCAACTTGAGACTATACTTCTGGAATATGACATTTTCAAGTTTCTTCGTGGATCTCACCCTGGCCCCCTCCCTCCATATATTTTATATTCAAGTCAAGTTAATACTATGGATTAGTAAAAGATATATTTGATTATATATTAAATATAGATTATCACTCAAATATACTAATGTGTATAAATTATATGTAACACCCCCGATTTACTAACTGAAAATAAATAAGAATTAAAGGAAAAATAAACAACCTTTAAATAAAATTGCGGAAGCATACTCCTAAATCGGAGGTATTACTGCCACACTTGACAACCTGTCAAGTGTTAAGGCTTACAAAATCCCAATAATTACAACCCAATAAACTAAGTGAGCTATTTACAACTTTACAAACTCGTTATAGCATACTAATCGATCACTTGAGTTCCCTTTAGCTACGATCACTTGATCAAACCTGCTTATACAAACTTGAATGCTCACCACTTAGGACAAATTCCAAAATAGATCGTCGCAGGGCCACCATAAGAAAAAGATATGGCCGCAAACACAAGTAGCACAACAAAATATCACACACGTCAGCAAAAGCTGAGTAATAATCACATATTAGAGTATATAGAGTATATAATAAAATAATTGACAATACTTGCTCAATTAAACAATGTAGTTCGAAACTACATTACACATTGTACTCTGAAAAATAACCTTTATCGACTCAACCTCAAATAATAATCATTTACTCAATTCGTAACTAATAGTGTGCCATGCTCTTTGTTCTATACCTAGCCTTGGACATGGGTAATTCGAATAAAGCCAACAAGTACAAAAAATTGAATACTCCCAATAACTAGAAAACACCTTGAACCAGACCACATACGGGTCAATTCCCACTGTAGGGGACTATAGAAAAATAAATAATAAAGATTGTACCTCATTCTTAACTCATGATTACCATCTCCTTACCAACATGCCAATGATTAAGGTCTATAACGCCGAGCCTCAAACCAAGAATAAAATAATAATTCTCAACCTTTTGACCTCATACTTGATAATAAATAGTATCTCAATAATGACACAAGTTCTCAAATAACATGACAATTCGATCACAATATCTCAACTCTTAAAAAAAAATACTAATAACCCAAATATAATCAAATCTCAACCCAAAAACAATACTCTGCATTAACAACCCTAAAACCTTGATAAAACAATACTCCCTATAACAACAACATTAAAACCCTGACAATAATTGTACAATCAATATATACAACAAAAATAAATAATACCATACTCAAATCTAATCAAATCATATAATACCATAATAATTAATCATATATACAAAGAGTACAAATAATAAATCATATCACACATAACAATACGAAAATACAAACATCTCAAAAATATAGTGTGATTATATATAATAATTAATGTGATCAAACAACTCCAAAGGGCCGAGTGTGATTACCTTTCAATGAACTGCAATGGACGAAATAAGTTGGCAATCTTGCAGTTCACGGCTTTGATTTCCCAAATATATTGTGCACCTTCTCTTTTAATCTTATAATACAAATACAATTAATACATATGATGATGGATATTAGAGAATAAAACAAAAAGTTAATGAACAAGAATCAAATAGAATCTTTTTACAAAAATCAATTTTGGGTTTGGTTAACAAATCCCACGCATAAGAAACGAAAACAGCTGTTTTTTTTTTTTTAATAAAATACAATAACTTTATTAGGGTTTAAAAATAGTTTATATACGCTCAAAATTATAGAGTCCTATTTAAATTAAAATAGGGTTTTAAACCTTTCCGAACTCTAAAATAAAAATATGAGATTAGAAAAGTTTTTTAATAAATAAAAATAACTATTTTTTTTAAAAAAAATATATAATATAAAATCATAAAATATTCGAGTATTACAATCTACCCTCCTTAAAACAAGTTTCGTCATCAAAACTTAAAATAGAATTAAAATTTAGGGTATTACAATCTACCCTCCTTAAAACAAGTTTCGTCCGGAAACTTTAGATAAATAACTTACTTTTAAATTTGAAAGAAAGTAAAAATTAATAAATCAAACTTTTCTGTATAAAATATATAGATAGAGTACTAAAATATTAGGGGTATTACAATAGAATTGTTCTTGTACTCAGTAAGTGATGAGTTCATAATTATACTACAGTAAGGGCATGTTCTCATTGACTGAACTCAGTTGAACTGAATTGAGCTGAGCTGAGCTGAACTGGACTAAACTGAACTAAACTGAAATGAATATTTTATAAGAGAAGGAAATTAGGAGCTGAACTAAACTGAACTGAACTGACTTGAGCTGAACTGAATTTCAACGTAAGAGAACAGGCCCTAAGCTATTTTGTTTATTTGAATTTCAATTAGCAATTTACAGTGTTGTTTAATTGTACAATTGTTATTTAATGCACTAATTGATGAGTAAAATGTGTGACTCAATTGATAGCAATTTTGTTAATTTGAATTTCAATTACTACCTCCGTTAAATGTTATCTGCAACTTTGGAGCAGATTACGGTTCACGATGCAAAATTTGAGGGGTGAAAATTAGTGGAAGTTTAGATGATTTAATTAAAGTAGAGGAGAGAGAAAGGCTGACCCCCCCCCCCCCACTTGCATTTGAGTGGGGAAATCTGTCAGTTTTTGAGGGAAAAAAATTTCCCTCTTAAAATTTCACCAAATTTTCAAACTTTTTGAAATTTTTGGAGATTCAAAACTCCCACCAAAATTTAAAAAAAAAAAAAACAGATTTCAACATTTAAGAAGAGCATTTAAGAGGCATATAAAAGGAGCCTCATTCATTACACAAGCATTCATTGTTTCTCCCAAAAGACAAGCCATGAAAATATTAAGTTTACACCATTAGTTTTCCAAAAGTTAGTACTAATCACAGTGATTAATTCCCTAAATATCCAAAAAATTATCCTAACTACAGTCAGTGCTGCACATGATCTTCACATTGACAAACGCTTCATTGGCTTGGCACCTCCATCATCCATAGAGCCTAACAGGAACGCCCCTTCTTCACAAAAAAAAACTAGCAGGGACTCCTGTTTCATCAACCTAGAGCTGGAAAAAGTTCATGTGTAGTAAAAGTCATGGCAGAGTTAGAAGAAGGGGTGTTTTTGGAGGTTGATCCAACTGTTAACTGAAGAAGAACTAGCAGAGCTGTACTATGATTATGAAGAACACATGCAAGATTATGGCTTGTATGATGAATCTGATGATGAAGTAATGGAAGAACAGGGGCAGCAAGACAATGACCAACAAGGACAACAACAAACAGAAGATCAAGCCAACATTCAAGCAGCAACAAGCAGAAAACAACTTGATTTGCACAAGAAGAGGGAGATGGTAGATGCAATCTTACTCAAAATGCACAATGGCAACTTACCAAGAGGTTACATGCAAGAATTGTCACAGAAATTCAATGTACACAAATCAACAATTACAAGGGTTTTCAAGGATATCAAAAAACAGTTGGAACAAGGTGATGTGATTGATGTCAGGTCCAAAAAGTATGGAAGAACAGGGCCTAAACCAAGGGAATTTACTGATGAATTCCTACAGTCAGTGCCTCTGCACCTTAGGCAGACAGAGAGGAGTTATGCAGCAGCATTGAAGATATCTCATGTTACTCTTCACAATTTAAAAAAAAAAGGTAGGCTTAGAACCCATACAAGCAGCAACAAGCCAGCTCTTACAAGTGACCACAAAGTAGCAAGAATTAAATGGATTCTGTCACACATTAATCCTATAATTGGGGACTCAGACCCTACATTTGAAGATATGGACCATGTCATCCACATAGATGAGAAATGGTTCTATCTCAATCCAGATAAAAGGAGATTTTATCTCCTTCCAAGTGAGGAAGACCCACACAGAGTTCAACAGTCAAGAAGATTCAAACTCAAGGAAATGTTTATGGCAGTAGTGGGAAAGCCATTGTATGGGAGAAATGGGGAACTACTACATGATGGGAAATATGGGATCTTTCCTTTTACAGTCAAAGAGCAAGCAAAAAAATCAAGCAAAAACAGGCCTGCTGGAACATGGGAGACCAAGGCAATACAAAATGTGAACATGCAGGTCATTAGGGATATGTTGCTCACAAAAGTCATACCATCAATCATCTCAAAATGGCCACAAAGTCTAAGCAAAAATGTCACAATTCAATGGGATAATGCAAGACCACACCAGATTCCAAGAGATCAAGAATTCATTGAAGCAACAACTGCAAATGGGTTCAACATTCAATTGGTCTTTCAGCCACCTCAGTCACCTGACTTGAATGTGCTAGACTTAGGATTGTTCAGGTCAATTCAGTCACTACAGTACCAATCATTTCCAAGCAACTTGGATGAGCTAGTGGACAAGGTCATTGAGTCTTATGACACTTTCAAACCAGAGGTCAACAAGTACATTTAGATCACTTTGCAAAAATGCATGATCATGATACTGCAAGCAGAAGGGGATAACAAGTACAAAATTCCTCATATGAATAAGAAAAAGCTAGAGAATTTGGGCATTTTTCCAGACAAGGTGGAGGTGCAAAGGGATATAGTGCTGGGAAGTGTAGAGTATCTAAACACAATGTTTAGGCCAGCCACTCAAGGGACTCAAGATGCAGCAGAAGATATGGAAGTGGATGCAGATTAGGGGACTCAAGCCACAAACCAGGTTTTGCACACTGACAACATTGACTGCCACACATAACCACTTAACTTTTTTTTTTTCTCTTATGTTGTTGTTAATGAATAGGTGGTTAGGTGTATTTTGGTGATTTAGATTGAACTAACATGTTAGGCAGTCAAATGTGAAGTCTTTTGTTTATGTGCATCAATTTTTGTAATGACTATGTGAATGAAATGACAAAGACAACTTTTTGAAGTGTTATGAAAATACATGTCCATCAGAAAGGTTATCAATTGTGTTGAATACTACACTTCACAACATTGTTACCTCTACAACAATCTCAAACAAGAGATTGTTGGAGCAACTCAAATGTGTTAAGTGAAATTCAATGGAGTCCCTTCATCATTTGAAGCATATAAGTCACTAAGGGTGGAATTTCAAACAGACAAGGGGGACTCCACACATTCATGAGGCAAAAAGCAGAAGGGGGGGACTCATTGATGCACTGGTATAACAACAACACCAACCCATAGACATTGTTCTCTACAAAACATGATCATTGAGAACATTGAATATACCACACAATAAAACAATCAAACCAAACTGACCTAAGCTTTCATCATTCATCAATCACAATCCCTTGTTCCAACTTTCTTAGTACACAAACAGAGAGATCAAGGCAAAGAGATCAAGGCAACACTCTTACAATCAGACAACCAGCTTAAGGCAACATTATCATTCATTATAACCATATTATTCATGAGTATTACTGACCAAATCACCATCAATATAACCACTTAACATAATATGAACAAGATTCCAGCCACACATAGTATGTAATTAAGCCACAAGCATGCTCATCCAACAGATCCATAAAAAAAAAAAACAATCCACCAGCATATGGGCAACAGGACTCATATAATTCACCCACCAACAACATAATCCAGTAAAACCAAATCAAACCAAGCAACACATGCATAAAACCAAATCAAACCAAGCAACACACTCAAGGGACTCATGAATGTAAATTAAAGAGATTAGGGTTAGGAATCGTTACGAAAGCAGTCACTCAGAGGGTTGAACCGAACGGTTCATCCGCCTCACATAGCATTTGACCACAGGGACAGAAGAGCATCCAGATTCAGGCTGCTTGGCAGGAGAAGGAGAAGCCTCCTCCATATCCTCATCCTCATCAGAAGAAAGGATGATGTACTCATGGTCTGGAAGCCCACGCATCCTTCGTAGAGCAACACGCGCAGCCTTCCTCGTAGATCTGACCTTGGGGGGTGACCTAGGCCTCTTATATCTGGCCTTTTTCGGAGCCTCTGCAACCCCCAAAGCAGATTCAGCCACTAGATCTGCAGGAGCAGGAGCAGCAGAGCCCAGATCTGCAGGAGCAGCAGAGCTTAGATTTGCAGGAGCAGGAGCAGCAGACCCAGATTCAACCACCATAGGAACAGGGTCCTCCTCCCTCTTCAACTTCCCCTCCTCCTTCTTCAAACGTTCCTCCTCATCAATACTCTTGAGGACTTGACCCAAAGCCATGTATGTGTACAGAGTACAGTATCCACCAGTCTCAGCAGATTCGTAGAAGTCACGAGGAAAAGGGTTGCCAGTTTTAAAACAATGGAGGAAGTGGTTGATGAGATTCTCCTCACCCTTATCATTTGTCGCAAGGTAAGCATCTTTCAAAGGATCGAGGTTAGGCATACTCGTGGGGGACTCTTTTTTTGAGAAAATGGTGAGATGCGGAGTAGATCTGGAGAGAAAGAGAGGAAGAATGGAGGTAAAAGAGGAGAGAGAAGGTGGGAAACGATGAACTAGGGTTCATCTTCTGAAGAAGATTGAACAACATAAAGGGAAACTCAACCATCAGAAATTAATTTTTGGTGGTTGGGGATGTCAGTAAATGAAGAGAGAAGGAGGGAGATGGGAAAATAAAGGGAGGGAATCATTAGGTTAGAGTAGATCTGATTAGTTTTAGGTTAGTGAAATAAGATTAGTTTAGGAGATAATAAGGGTAGTAATTAAAAAAAAAAAAAACTTAAGTAAGGGTAAAATGGTGATTTCAAGCGTTTTTGTTTACTAAAAATAGAAAAAAAAATGGAAAGTTGCAGATAACCCTGATCATCCCGAAATGGCAAAAGTTGCAGATAACATTTAACGGAGGTAGTAGATAGGTTGTTTGTACTTACCAATTACCATGTTGCCGAAGTTAACCTACCATGTTGCCGACGTCATAAGGTCGCTTGCCTAGTTGTTCAATTTCACATGCCTACATGGAGGTGTTCCAAACGGAGGATTGTGAGACAATGAAATTATGTCTCGTAAGGGCAATATAGGCATTTCATACGTCATTTTAGAGATGTCTCATCGAGCCGTTAAATCATACCACTGGAACTTCAGTGGTACAAAATACACTTTTAGTAGTATAAAATGTAGTCTCAGTGGTACTAAAAAAGATTCAACTAGAGTTTCAGTTGAACAAAATATAGACTCGGTGGTAGTGGTCCCGTTGAATTTTTGTCCGTTTTGCACGTGAAGTGGGGCCCACACTACCTTTTTCACTCTTCCTATCTCTCTCCACATTTCTCTATCTTCATTGTACCTTTTTAATTTTTTAATAGTTGTGAGACACTTTACTTTGTCTCACAACACTCCCTTTTTACTTCCTTGTACATGTCCACTTACTAATCTGACTCATCAGTGTGTAAGCTCAGTTGTTGAAATGGCAAAATAGATTGACAAACTTTGTCAAACTCGGCAGCCCTCCTAAATAATTGTAAATTTCTAGTGTCAAATGTACTTTGCATATTCGAATGTATGGCCTTAAAGCCAATAATTCAAGAGAGCAGCATAATACCCACGGATCGTTTTGATATATGGTTTGTGTTTATCTAGGGGGTGAAATCATAATATCATATGAAATAGGTTTTACTCAAGAACAATATAAAACATTTGCTCTTATTTACAATATTTCTACCAGTTAAACAATTGTTGTTTATTATGAAGCTCAATTTGTATTTTCTCGTAATTCAAAGTGTTTAACCATGATTTTTGTAACTTGTGACTTATGTAGTTATGTGACAAACTTCCATGCATGAAAACGTTGCTTGTCAATGGATGTATTTTAAAATTATTTTATCAATTGTTATAAGTAGAGTGATTTGTACTCCCTTTGTCCCAAAATGATGTGCCTGCTTCTCATATTTTACGGTAGCTGATATATTAGCTATGCACATCATAAATGCAGTTGGAGTCTGAAGAAGCACCAAGCATGAAATTGCAAAACTTATCATAATTGTGGGAAGAACGATAGAGGGAGCTTTTCAACCTCAATTCTGACCCCAAGTCAGTACAAGAAACACAACTCGAAGTCACAATTATGCAGAGTTGTCGAGCTCCATGAATTACCTGAGTTATGTGCTGTGTTTTGTATTAGCATGCGTTGTAATCAACCTCCTGTCCTCAACAGAAAGTAGAGGCAGTAAAACAAAATCAAGTGCTGTTTCTGCTTTCCTAGCATACTGCACTGCATCTCAATCTTCTCAGTCAAGTGCTAACAATGGTAACTTGTTCAGTGGCCTAGGCAAGGATCATTTCCTGGCCAAGCGCTACATGATAGACGTTTATGTGCACTCGACCATCATTAAAATTCAGTGGCTTGTTTGCCAGCTGCATCATCTGAATGGAAGATTTACTACGAGCTCTCTGCAATTCTCTGGTTTTCTACCTACAGACTCAACAAAAGTCGAAGCATCCAAATCAATAAGATTAATGATCTTCCCTATGTTTAGAAGAGTGGCAGCAAAGGTGGTAAAACAGTGGATAAGAGCTAAGCAGCATTCACCACTTCCCTCAGTTTGTTATTGAATGCCTTTTATAAATAGATCCATATAATGTATTAATGTATGCATTTAAATAGTCTACAGAGTTTGGATTGCCAGCTTTTTCACAACTTCTCCATAACTCGTACCTGTTCTACTAACAAAGTCTCAAATCCTAGATTGACAATCCATTAGGTATCCTATAATTCGGTCAACTAAGGAGTTTACAATATTATATGAACTCGATCACAATCTTGACTTAATTTTTCAAAGAAATTTAAAGCTTTTACATTATTATTATTATTATTATTATTATTATTATTTTTTTTTTTTTTTTTTTTTTTTTTTTTGACTGGAAGCTTTTACATTAATTGAAACTAAACACTACTGATTGTAAATTGTAATGTTAGAAATTATTTTTTACCAACATTATTTAACTTGTTGGAATATGACTGTATGAGATAACAGTTACCAATTTTAATAATCATGCACAATTTTTTTATTTTCTTTTTAAATAAAATATTTTGAACCGGAATAACAAGAAGGAAAGGAGGGATTATTTTGTATTATAGGCTTACTAGGTTAGTTCCCGTGCTATGCACGGTAATTTTAAGACGTTTATCGGTGTAACAATATAATTATAATTATCGTTAGTGCTTGTAACATAATAATTCGTATTTAATTTCAAAAATTAAATTGTCAAAAAGTACTCTAAACCACATGAAACATTTAACTACGATATATTTATTTTCTTATTATTTATAATATTTACTAAAATAAAATACGAAAAGTCAAACAAAGTACAAAGAGCTTATTAACAAAATGAGTTTTGTAAAAATAGTCTTTTGACTATTAGTGTTTTAAAATTCACAACAAACTATGTACTATTTTTTTTTTCTGACAAACAAATAATAATTATATATATATATATATATATATATATATATATATATATATATATATATATATATATATATATATATATATATATATAGCCTTCCATCTACAATATCTCTATATACATCTTTTTTTTTTCTTCTTCCGTATAAAAATGACCACTTTTAAAATGTGAAAATATAATTAAAAAAAAGGTCATATTATCGCATAGATAATATCACAATAAGATTTCCCGTGGTAATATTTTGGGCATGTGGTGTAACATAATACCCGTGGTGTATTGATGCAAAAATATTATATAAAAAGAATACTTTTTAATCCATATAATTCCTATTTTAAATACTTAAAAAGTTATGATATATGTTTAAAATTACCTACGTACTTAGTATTTTTTATTTTATCCAAAAAAATAAATGTATATATAAATCTGACAGGTTTGTTTATTTAATCTTTAATTAAAAAATTGTATTGTATGCTTAATAAAATAAAACATCGGTTGCATCATAAATTCATAATGTTACAATATGTAGTTATTAGATAAAGATAGGAAACCAAAATTATACATATAATTAAAGATACTTAACATATCAAATAATGAAATAATTAATATTTGAGTATAATATATAAGGAAGAAACATAATGAGTATTTTGGAAGGAAAAAGTATTATTTTTGTAAGAAAGGAATGAAAATATTATACTTTGTATTACGTATATTAAATCTTTTCTAAGAAGATTTTTTGACAAAAAACCAAAAGGCAAAAAAAAAAAAAAAAAAAAAAAAAAAAAAAAAAGTTTTGGCGGAAAATTTTTTAACCAAAAGTTGACACGTGTCATGTTTGGTTTCGCCTTTAGTATATAGTTATTATTATTATTATAGATAAGATTTCCCGTGGTAATATTTTGGGCATGTGGTGTAACATAATACCCGTGGTGTATTGATGCAAAAATATTATATAAAAAGAATACTTTTTAATCCATATAATTCCTATTTTAAATACTTAAAAAGTTATGATATATGTTTAAAATTACCTACGTACTTAGTATTTTTTATTTTATCCAAAAAAAATAAATGTATATATAAATCTGACAGGTTTGTTTATTTAATCTTTAATTAAAAAATTGTATTGTATGCTTAATAAAATAAAACATTGGTTGCATCATAAATTCATAATGTTACAATATGTAGTTATTAGATAAAGATAGGAAACCAAAATTATACATATAATTAAAGATACTTAACATATCAAATAATGAAATAATTAATATTTGAGTATAATATTTAAGGAAGAAACATAATGATTATTTTGGAAGGAAAAAGTATTATTTTTGTAAGAAAGGAATGAAAATATTATACTTTGTATTACGTATATTAAATCTTTTCTAAGAAGATTTTTTGACAAAAAACCAAAAAGCAAAAAAAAAAAAAAAAAAAAAAAAAAAAAAAAAAAGTTTTGGCGGAAAATTTTTTAACCAAAAGTTGACACGTGTCATGTTTGGTTTCGCCTTTAGTATATAGTTATTATTATAGATAGATAGATACCAACATTGGTTACATGCTTATTGCAATGCAAAACAAAAATATTGATTTGGCCATACATTCAAATCCACACTTAAGTGACTAAACTCACACTTTTTAACCCAACTGGATAACCCGACATGAATTTATTGTACTAAAAATATTCATAACCTAATTTGAGCAGAACAAAAATTCAACCTAATTTGAACAGAACACAAATTCAATCCAATTTGACTATCTAAAGAGTATCATTAAGCTTTTGCACAAGTTTTACAAAACTTCAAATAATTTTATTCAATAATTTTTAATAAGATCTTGATAACTACTTCCTTCGTTCTTTTTTACTTGACCCGCTTTGACTTTTACACTATTTATCACCCCTCCTTTGACCGTATTTTGTGAATAATATGTAAGGAAACACATATTTATGTTGGATAATTTTGAATTCGTTTCAATAAGTATTATCATAATATATAACTTTTATATTTTTTAATTAGGGGGAATTAAAGTTATTAACCGTTAAAGTTTTGCATTGGCAAGCGTGATAAAAGAAACGGGTCAAGTAAAAAAAACAGAGGAAGTAATCATTTCAAATGTGAATCCAAACTTAAACCTGAACTCGATCCGCTAACCCGAATTGGCTTCAAAGGATCAAGATTGAAATACAAATGAACAAGCCTCAACGCTACGTTTAACCCAGCTCCAAAAGTAAAACGCCGCGATCCAATAAATCATTCTTAGTCTCGCTTCTAGGCTTCTTTCATAGCTGACTGAGGCGAAAGGAAAGAGGAGAGAGAAGAGTCCACTAAACTAAACCCAACAGCAGAAGCCGCAACATTTCACAAATCTTCGAGCCTCCAAATACAGAGAGATGCAGAGGTTTAAAGGGGTTTTAAAATCCACAAATTCACTTCATAAACTTGGTTTTCTCTCTCCTTTTAGAACCTATTTAGCTCAACCTAATTACTTACCTCAATATGATCGTGTGGAAGATCAGGTTTTTAATTCTATTTCTCTTTAATTTTTGTGGGTTTAATTTGTTTTTGCTGTTCTTTGATTATTTGACTTGCTTTAGCATTTTCCAATTGCACATTTGGTTTCAAATTTCGATTTTTATTTGTTATTCATTGAATTTTTATTTGAAATGTTAAATTTTTTTTATTTGTTGGCAATCTTTGTTCTTGTTGTTCTTTGATTATTTGGCAAGTTTAGGCATTTCCCAATTGTACATTTTGTTTAAAATTTCAATTTTTTTTGGTTTTTCTTTGAATTTTTGTGAGTTTAAGCGATACTCAATTCCCCATTTTGTTTGAAATTTTAATTTTTTTATTTGTTGGCAAGCTTTGTTCTTTGATTATTTGGCAAGTTTAGGCATTTCCCAATTGCACATTTTGTTTGAAAATTTTCTTGCTTTTTTCTGAATTAGCTTTTACTTTTTTTATCTTTAATTATTAGACGGAATTTAGCAACACCCAATTTCCCATTTTGTTGGAATTATAGGTTTTGGTTGAAGGGAGAGCAAATTCAAGGGCAGCAATTCTCAACAGACCTTCTTCACTCAATGCCATTTCAACTTCTATGGTCTGCTGCTGTAACTTCTGGTTCTATTAAATTAATTGAACCTTTCAAATGTTTATGTTAATTGGTATAACTATATTTTGATTATAGGCTGGTAGGCTTAAGAGATTGTATGAATCATGGGAAGAAAACTCTGATCTTGGGTTTATCATAATGAAGGTAACTAATTAAAATTTTGCTAGAAAGTTTTGCCCTTTTATAAAAACTTTTGGTTTTGACATTTTAATTAAAAGGTGTATGGAATGCTGAATTTTTTTTTGAATATTGAAAGGGAAATGGGAAGGCATTTTGTTCTGGTGCCGATGTTGTTAGCCTCTATCAGCTGATTAATGAAGGTGGGTTAGAGTTAATTGCCTTTGCTTAGCTTCGAGGATGGCATCCTACACTGTATTCATAGATATTGCTGTTAATGTTTGTTACTTTTTCCTGTTTTATTTTATTGTGTGCAGGGAAAGTTGAAGAGTGTAAGAGCTTTTTCGATACATTGTACAGATTTGTATACCTCATGGGTACTTATGTTAAGCCTCATGTAAGTGATGCTGTATAATTTGCATTGGACTTATGTGGTCTTTAAAGTTGAATGTTATGATCATTTGCTGATTACATTCTAATTATGAATATAAAACGGAAGTGAATACTTTCTAACGTTGTTACCTATTGTCATCCATATCAGTCTAAGTGGGTTTCCTTGAATCTGTAGGTGGCTATCTTGGATGGAACCACTATGGGAGCTGGTGCTGGTATATCTTTATTAGGAATGTTCAGAGTGGCAACTGATAGAACAGTGTGTCCCTTACTCTTGGAAATATAGCTTTCTGGTGTCCTATTACTTCTCTTTGTGTGATATATTTATCATCTTCTGGGGTGTGATTGTGTGATTTCATGACCCCTCTTTGATCATGTGTGCATTTAATGATATGTAGTGCATAGGACCAAACATACAACAAAACAATTTAAATTTGGTTCTCATTTCTTTCAAGAGGTGCATATTATGTGTCTATAAATATGTACTCTGCCTCTATATCCCTTCAGAGTATTGGAATTCTGAAGTTTCTCTGAAGCATGATTTATACTTTTCATATCAAAATAAATGTCATTCCTAATTAAACTTCCCTTTAGCCTAATAGAATAGATACAAGAAATGTTGTTACTCCTCTACTGCCTAAGAACGACATTCCATGTTCAGCTACAAGTTATTGTAATCAGCATTTTTAGCATTACTTAGAAACATTTTGCAAGTGGCGTTTGGTTAAAAACTTGAGTGGCTCTGTGAGTTTTTAAACTCTGCTCAATTTATGTGATGCTCATTTTTATTCAGACAAAATGATATTGAACATGAAATCAACAATTTCAGGTATTTTCTCATCCAGAGACACAACTGGGTTTCCATCCTGATGCCGGGGCTTCTTTTTTCCTTTCTCGTCTACCTGGTTATCTAGGTTGGTTTGTGTGCCTAGTGTATCTAATGTACATTTATCTATTACTGTAGAAGTTAATAACTTAAAATCTTTAGCACATTTGTATTAATTCTATGGATTACTTTCTTTGATGCAGGTGAATACCTGGCTCTGACAGGAGATAAACTAAATGGTGTTGATATGATTGCTTGTGGTCTTGCTACTCATTACTGCCTAAATGCGGTTGGTTATTTCTGATATGCTTATAATACAAATGCGGATAGTAAATTTTGCACTTGCTTACTCCAATTTATTCTTCTGTAATAAATGAATCTGGCAGAGACTTCCGTTGATAGAAGAGCGCCTTGCTAAATTGTTCACAGACGATCCATCTGTGGTAGAAAGTTCGCTTGCTCAATATGGTGACCTTGTCTACCCAGATAAGAGTAGCGTTGTTTACAAGTAATGCCAATCTTCTTTTTTGCTTTCTCAATATGACCCCTCTTAATTAGCCATTTGCAGCTCCATATTACTTTAGAACCAAGCTTGTGAACTTTGGTGCCAACATTATTTCTATTCTGTTCTTCAATTTACAGCTTACTTAACCTTTGCTGGTTGATTTGGATAATGACACACTTTTGATACAAAGATTATGAAATTAAGCAGATACTTTGACTAATACTTAGCTAGTGCTGGAAAATGTAAGCAAAGACTCTATAAATTGTTTACTATCTAACCTTATGAGCAAGAAGCTGAAGGGAAGGGCACAGGAATATTTTGCTGAGTTGCTTTTACTGATGAATGAATTTGATACCTTTATTCTGAAGAGGGATAAGCTATTGTAAGGAAGCAGTTATAAATGTCCCAAATTAAATTGTGTTAGATAGGAAATGAGATGCCCTTACCCTGCCAGACAGTGCTTGTTTGGTTGCATTTGAATTAAATTCCCATGGCCATTTACAGTTTATAAGAAGTAACATCCTTCATGTATTTCCTAGGAATTTGCCAAACTTGTTTGGTTGACTTGAGGGATTTTGCGTTTCATGTGAATTATGAATGACCAAGGGGAGGTTAGGTAATTAACATCCGATATGTAGGAACTCAAAATTCCTAGGAAGTTCCAATCCCCCCATTTTGCAATTTTCATGTTAACCAAACAACAAGGAATCTAAGAATTTCCTAGGAACTTCTATTGCCTATGTCAAACAAGTGCAACTAAACAAACTCTCGTCTTTCCCTACCATGTCCATCTCCATTAGGGAACTACACAAACAGTACATCATATGCTAATTTGTCATTTGGTTGTAGTTAATTCTTAGTTCTGTGTTTTGGCGCATAATTATGCTTGGTGGGATATAAATCTAAACATCATAATTTTTTTTTTTTAAAAAAAAAAAAAAAAAAAAAAAACAAAAAATCTTTTCAAAGAGGATTTTATTTCTGCTGTTTGGATAATGATTACGAGAATATTTTGCTATCTCTTGTGATTTCTTTCATTTACTGATGACAACTGAATCATGCAGAATTGAAACAATTGATAGATGTTTCAGCCATGATACAGTTGAGGAGATTGTTGATGCTCTGGTAAGAATAATTAATACTTTCTTTTCTTGATATCATTTGGCTTCTCTGCAGAGCTCTTTTCTTTTCCAAGGGTGGGGTGGTAGTCACCTTTTTTTTTTTTTTTTTTTTTTTCTTGATGAAGGAGAATTTTGGCAGACTTCCTGACTGTTGTAACTAAAGTGTTCTCATTTGCTGACTACTGTAAAGCAGTGAACTTAGTGTATTTAAACTGCACCTTACAGAACCTCTCATACTTGTCAGGCAATGCGTCAATATGTTAGTTTAATCAGGCAACGAGTCAATTTTTTGTTGTAGATTGCATGCTTTTCAATCTTGGTAGAAAATTGAATGTAGGTTTCTCATAACAAACAAATTCTTAGCTAATTTGTCAAGGTGATAGACTATTTTGTGGTGAAATCTGGAATTTTTGTGGGTGGCTCTGTACTTGGTGGTCGTTTAGTTATTTGTAGGAAGTATGACTTCCTAGGAAAGCTCCAATGGCCATGCATGTTTATATCGTAATAAATGTCAGGGTTCGTTTGGTTGGACATCGAAATTTCTAATTCCCATGAGAATTTCCACCTACCTAGGGGATTACGCAAGTTAACACTTCCATTTTGTGGGAAATAGGAATTCCCAAGAAGAGTCTTACTCAGTCACTCCTATGTTATTGCCTACCAAACAAGTTCACATACACCTAGTACTGTCAAAATGGTTTGACAGTTCGGTTTCGGTTCGGTTTGAAATCGGTTCGGTATTTAATCGGGTCGGTTTGGAATCGGTTTAATTGTCTCACGGGTCGGTTTTGGTTCGGTTTAAATAGTTATCGGTTCGATTCGGTTTCGGTTTATTCTTAAGCGGTTTTAATTCGGTTCGGGTTGTAAACAGTCCGGGTAGTAAACGGTTCGGTGCAGACGGGTTGCGGTTTGTTAACGGTGCGGTGTAAACGGTTTTTATCCAGCTTCAAACAGTTTCGGGTTGGAAACGGTTTCGGGTTAGAAACAGTTCGGTTCTTTTTTGGTTCAGTTTATAACTGGTTCGGTTCTTTTTCGGTTCAGTTTTTAACTGGTTCGGTTCAGTTTATAACTGGTTCGGTTCTTCGATGGTTTAAGTGTTTAACCACTTTAACGTTATTCATATCGGTTCCATTTCAAGTTTACTAAATTACGGTTCGGGTCGGTTTTCGATTTCAAAAAATAAATTGTTTATCGAGTTGTTTGGATTCGGGCAGTTAAATGGTTTTGGTTTGAAATTTGATAGTACTTGCTAACCTTTTGCGTTCAAAAGTTTTATATAAAGTCGCGAATCATTTCATATTTAGGCATCATATTATAAACAAATTCTCATTGATTTTATAAATACATATTATGTTCTGTTTCAAGTTTAGTCATACTGATCTTACTAGTTATATTCCCGTCAAAAAAAAAAGTTTGTAAACAGTTCGATTTAATTATATTCCCGTCAAAAAAAAAAAATCCATTTAATTATATAAAAAAGTTTGTAAATGGTTCGATTTAGAAGCGGTTTGGTTCATAAACGGTTCGGTTTATAACCAGTTCGGTTTACAATCAGTACGGTTTTTAAATGGTTCGGTGCAAACAGGTAGCAGTTTGCTAACAGTTCGGTGTAAGCGGTTTTTTTGCCAGTTTAAACGGTTTCGGGTTGGAACCGGTTTCGGGTTAGATACGGTTCGGTTCTTTTTCGGTTCGGTTTTCTTTCAGTTCGGTTTATATTTGGTTCGGTTTGTTAACGGGTTCGGTTTTTATTCGGTTTAACATTATTCGGGTCGATTCGGTTTCGGGTTTACTAAAATACGGTTCGGGTCGGTTTTCGGTTTCAAAATAATCGGTTTTTAATCGGTTCGGTTCTCATTTGGGTCGGTCGGTTTCGGGCAGTTAAACGGTTTCGGTTTGAAATTTGACAGCACTACATACACCTAATTCATTGGAAAATCAAATCCCGATGTGTATAAATTTAACCAAGCAAAAGCTATGGTTTTTGGTCATTAGGATCTTCTATATATGTGTGTCTAGGAACAACCACTGTTATGTGCCTTTGTGATTGTGCAGGCTTTGAACCATTGTTGATGTGAATGCGAACTTTTTGGTTTTTTCTGTATGGGTTTTGATATGTGATTAAAAAGTTTATTTTATTTATTTTTATTTTTATTTTTATTTTTTTTTTAAACTTTTGACATTAAGGTTTCTTATAAATTTACCAGGTTATCTCGAGCTTCTGCTTTTGCGATTTCCCTGTTTTTTCTTGTGCAGTTTCTTTGTCCTTGGTATTGAGTTCATAAAACCTTTAAAGTGTTTTTATATGGACAAAAATAACTGAGAATTTAGATACATTAGTATGTCTCTTTAAAGAATTATTTCTTTTCCATTATGCAACCAGAACTTGAGTATATCAAATACATACTGTTCTACTGATATACTTGCCCCCAAAAGAAGTAGCCGCCCATGGCTGTTAATTTTTTAGCAAATTTCATGCTATTCTCTGTAGGCCTGTAGGGTAGAAGGATTAATGTGCCTAATCTGGCAGATCTAGCTGTAGTCTCTGAAATTCTGAATGGCAAAGTGTGACTAAGGTTGACTTCACTTGCTTCAGTATATAAACTCGGCTTTATGTTAGATTCATCCTGCTGCTTGTCTAACCTCGTTGACTATACTTTCAGATTTTCTTTGTGTAATTAGCAAATTTTTGCTGCTCAGAATGAATGCAAAAAATATAGTCTGTTAATTCTCCTTGAATTATGGTTCAATTTGCACAGGAAAGGGAGGCAGCTAAATCTTCTGATGAATGGTGCAAGGCTACCCTGAAGAAACTAAAAGAAGCCTCTCCATTGAGCTTGAAAGTCACTCTACGATCTGTAAGCTCTTGTAACATCTCTAGCTGGGCTCCCCTCAACGATCTTTACTTCTTATGGCTCTTATTTTTTGCCTTTTTTTTTTTTTTATTATTATTATAATCAAATTCAGATCCGTGATGGGAGATTTCAACCTATCGACAAATGTCTAGCTCGGGAATACAGAACAACTGTGAATTGTATATCCAAGAGAGTTTCCAATGACTTCTGTGAGGTATATGCTGTTAAATTACCTCTACTATCGTAAGCAGGTTTTGAAATACCGAAATTTCTGAAATTTCTCCGATTTTGTTTCTTTCAAACAGGGTGTTAGGGCACGCTTAGTTGACAAAGACTTTGCTCCTAAAGTAAGCCTTCCTAAATCAATGCTTCTGAATGTTTTTTCTTAGTAGTGTTTGTACTTAATGTTAAACATCCTGCCCCATTCCTTATAACCGATATATTAAATTCTGCAGTGGGATCCTCCTACTCTTGAAGACGTAAGCAAGGATATGGTGGATTGCTTTTTCTTACCACTCGGAGAATACGAGCCTGAGCTTAACCTACCTACATCACTGCGAGAACCAGATATGTGATAGCCGATGTCTTCTGTAGTCCAGTCCGGAGTTTTGTAGCATCGATATTTACTTTTAGGATATTGAGTCCTTAGATTTTTTTTTTTTTTTTCTTTTCTTTCTTGTATAACAAATTACTTTAGTAGCCTGAAGAAGAGATGATTGACTGATCTGAAACAGTTGGATTTGTCTCAGGTGAGGCTGAGAATATCACAAATTGTTCAAATTGATGTCTTGTTTATCAAAATCCTTATCAAGATCAATAATTACCACTTTCTGGTTTATTTATTTCCCAACTCCTTTCTTTTTCGCCTGATTTTCGTGTGTTCGTGTATGATTCAGGAAATTACAAGTTTATAAAATACGAGTTTCCATCTTATACGAATAATAAATTTCCATATATGTTCAAAGAAGACAGATAGAAAGTAATTTGCGAGAATAGACAGCTGAACTTAAGTAGTACAGTTTTTACCTACAAGATTAACAGAAGAAATCAATTTCTCGAGCGCAATTGCAGTTCCAGGCTTCACAAACCAGCCCAGTTGGGAATACCATGTTATAACTTTGTATCGGATTTCTTCATTTTTACAACATGTTGTAAAAAAAGAGTATGTTGTAAAAAAAGAGGATTTAACTCTCCATTGTATTGGAATTGTTGAGGCCATTTCTCTTTATACATGATTTTTTTTTTGTGATCATTAATAATGACATAAAATAATTATTGCAATGTTAGTGGAGACGTAACACAATGCTAATTAAATAATGACTTGAACAATGCTAAATTATTGCTAGTGCAGATTTATGTTGCACATAAACCTTTTTTTAAAAAGAATGTATACACCGAGGGTGATCTATATACTTATGGAGTATTTGTTTTTAGGAACATTTTGTAATACTCATAATAATAAATATAAATTCTAGTATTTTCATTACAATAACACCCATGTTCCGGGCAAATGAAGAGGAAACTGATCAGGTTCTTGACATTCTTTCAACCTATGAGGTGGCGTCGGGTCAGAAACTGAATATGGAGAAATCGAAAGTGTCTTTTAGCCGAAACATTGATCTTGAAAGGAAGAATATGCTTCAGATGAAGTTATCTTTTAAGGCTGTCGAAGGACATGATAAATATTTAGGTCTCCCGACTTACATTGGGGGCTCTAAAAAAATTGTATTTCAGAGTATTCAGGATCGGGTCTGGAAGAAGCTCAAGGGGTGGAAAGAAAAATTTTTATCACAAGCGGGCCTGGAAATCCTTATCAAGTCCGTGGCACAGGCTATCCCTACATATGCAATGCAATGTTTTACTATCCCGAGCAGCATCCTTAATGTGGTGGAAAGATTGTGCCGGAATTTTTTCTGGGGTCAAAAAGGGGAAGAAAGGAAGATTTATTGGGTAGCATGGAATAAAATGTGTCGGGCGAAAAACCAAGGTGGGTTGGGTTTCCGAAATATGCAACTTTTTAATAAGGCAATGCTAGCAAAACAAGCGTGGAGAATTGTGACAAATGAGCACTCGTTGATGTCACGAGTTTTGAAGGGTAAATATTTTCCCCACTCAAATTTTTTTGATGTTAAGCCATCGTCAAATATGAGTTTCACTTGGAGGTCGATTTTAAGTGTCCGGGGCGTGATTGAAAAAGGAGCTAGAAAGATGACTGGAAAAGGAAGCACTATCAATATATGGGATGATCCTTGGGTCCCAAATTTGCCTGATTTCCGCATTTTATCAAGCAAAGAGGATGGGGAACATTTGCCAAACTTTGTCTGCGAGCTGTGGGAGGACAAAAGGTGGAACCTGAGTATGCTAAATGAGCATTTCACGCAGAGGGAAGTTAAAGAAATTTGCAGCATCCCGATTCCCATATATGAAGAAGAGGATGGATGGACATGGCATCACTCGAAGAATGGTATGTATAATGTTCGCAGCACCTACAACCTGCTGGTAGAAGAAGAGCAAAGAGAGAAGGCGTCCTCGTCTGCAGAGGTCACTCCTTTTCAATGGAAGGCAGTATGGAAAGCTCGTGTCCCTCCCAAAGTGAAGATGTTTGCGTGGAAATGTGCTAAAAATGGGGTTCCAGTAAGAAGCAACTTGGTGGCCAGAGGCATGAGTGCTGATAGTATATGTCCTATGTGTGGAAATGGAGAGGAAACTCTAATGCATATGTTGCTCTTATGTCCAGATGTGGCGTCAATTTGGAGATATTCAGCTTTGCGTCTTGATACTCAGGTGGAAGGATGTGTTAATTTTCGTAGCTGGTGCTCAAGTATGGAAGGAAAAATTAAGGAGAGCATTTGGTGGGACATTTTTTGGAGCTTGGCGTGGGGGGTATGGTTAAGAAGAAATGGGTGGGTGTTTGAAAGGAAAATGAAACCTGCTACAGATATCATCCATAAGGCTATGAGCCTTGTTGGTGAGTACGAAAATGCACTTGAAAAGGGCACAATCAACCAGCCCCTGCAGGTACTTGGTTCGAGTTGGAAGGCTCCTGGAAATGGGCTGTATAAACTCAACTCGGATGTTGCAATTCTTGGGCAGCAGCAAGTTGGGTTTGGAGGGGTGCTGAGAGATGCAGCAGGTGATGTGTTGATGGCGTGCTGCTGTGTCTCAGTTAGGGAGGTGGAGGTTGATGTGGGTGAAGCAATGGCGATGCGACAGTGTGTCTTGTTCTCTAGGGAAGCAGGCTTCAATAAGCTCATTCTCGAGACTGATAATCTGAAGTTGTTCCACCACATGAAGAAAGGCGTCACTCCTCCGAATGCGTTTGGAAATATGGTGAAAGATATCCTTAAGCTTGTTTCCGATTGCCATTTTGTCTCCTTTTCTTTTGTTAAGAGATCCGGAAATAGTGTAGCGCATAGTTTGGCAAAACTAAGTAGTAAGTATGATGAATGCCGTATTTGGCTTGAAGAGTATCCTAGTGAGATACATGATGCTATATGTACTGATTGTGACTCTATGATGGAGTAATAAAATGCTTAGCTATTGCTGGTTGTCAAAAAAAAAACACCCATGTAACGTAACATAAGTAGGTTAATTGTAATATTCTTGAGCCCTAACTAAAATTCACTAATCAAACTAACTAAACATTCATCAATTTATAAAAGAAATCAACTTCCCGAACACATTTACAAGTTTCACAAACCACATTATCTTCACCATCCTCATGATAATAATCACTCTTATCCCAATTACTCATGTTCTTCTCATGTTCAATTCGCATGGCACACGAAATCTTTGGCTTGTTTTCGGCAATAACCTTATTATTCATCCAACTCGAATACATCATATCACGTAAATTCTTCCTGCACTCAACGAGTCCTTTCACCCCGATTACCTTACCGGTGTTCATCAACAATTCAACTCCCTTTTTCATGCATTCCTCTTCTCCACTACATAGATATATAAGCCCTAACACGTAAGCCGCCTCTTTGTTATTTAGTTTGGCTGCTTTTCCAATATTTTTTATCCCTTCTTCTTGCAAGATATGAGTGAAGTATTGGTCCTACAAAAACATACCAAAAAAATTACAATCATTAAATTTTAGTACTGCTCCGATTTTTTTTAGTTGCAACTTTGGGGAATTATTCGTGATGTATAAAATATTCCAAAGTTGCGTGCAATTAAAACGGAGGTAGTATGGGTTTTTTTTTTTTTTGGCAAAATATAAAGTTATGAATAGTAAAGAATTATTACAAATCCAAGACGAAGAAGGGCTTCAGGGTTGTTGCTCTCAAAGCATCTCATAAAGAAGGTGCTCGCCTTTTCACTAAACCATACACGTCTCCAAATTGTTCCTAGGGAAACTTGTTGTAGGACTTCTTTCTCATCCGATATCTTATGAAGGCTCTTGCAACTTTTACCATTCAAATAATAACACAATGTTAATTAATTAGTATGCTAATTGACATAATTAGTTAAGACATTGCATAAATATATGATACAAACCTTAGTTTGCAACGAAATAAATCAACCGGGGAGGAGGCGGCGACACGAGCAAGTACTTCGGAGATCATCTCGGGAGGGAGGCAGTCCATGGAAGTTGATGATGATTGAGTTTTAGCACCATGCATGTTTTTCTTTCTTTTATTTTTTGATGATTGTCTTGTTTTCTTTGTTTTTGTTTGTTTAGCCTTTAGAATATTCATGGTTGATGAATTATTATTAGCCATCATACCTTTTTTTTATATATATAATTAAATTCTCTCCTATAATTCTCTCATTAATTTGTTGTGAGTTGGATTCTTCAATTTTTGGCATGCAATTTGAAGGCTAGAGTACTAGTATACAAAAAGCATGTATATATATGATTAATATGAATGTCAAATAAAAATATAAGCTAATAAGAAATTTAAGAAGTACATTTTGATTAGGAATTCTAAAGCTTGTTAGATGGTTCTAGTTGTTTTACTTGGAATAGGTTTTATTCACCGATCCTCGTACTTAAGAGTATAAGTACAATAAGGAAACTTTATCAAAAGATTAAAAAATAAAATAAAAGGTACAATAAGAAACTTGCCTATTCAAAAAAAAAAGAAACTTGCCTAAATAAATAACAATAGCATATTGCGAGATAGTTAAACGCCCATATTTTAGACATGCTTCGTATCATCCATGCCATATTTTAGACAAGTTTTGTTTTGTCTAATAGTTAACCTAACCTCGAAAAAAAAAAAAAAAAAAAAAAAAAAAAAAACTTTGAATGAATAAACTTTTTTTTCTTAATTAAACTAGATGTTCTTTTTTTTGAATCACTAAACCAGATGTTCTATTAATCTTGAACACATAAATATCCTAAACTTCTCTCAAAAAAATAAAAATAATAAAAAATAAAAATAAATAAAAATAAATAAATAAATATATATATATCCTAAACTTAATTCACTATTCAACCATTAATATTGAACTGATATTGTAAATTTGTAATAAATCCGAAAAGCATATAAAAAAAAAATTGTTTTAATTTTTTTTTAATTAATACAGTATATATGGTCAATATAATGCATGCAAACAGTAGAGTACAAAAAGTAAAAATAAAACTTGTATTTGAATATGGAGGCTTTTATACTTTTATTGTTAAAAAAAAAAAAAAAAAAACACTCAAAATTTGCCCTATAAATAAACAAATTAAGACTTTCCAAACCCTAATTCAACATGGTTAATAAATTTTTTAAAAAATAAAATAAAATAAAAATAGAAGGATGAAAACTTAGTACCTCTCTATTAAGAAATTAAAAAGAAAACAAAAACAGAGTTTCCTATTCAGAATTCCCTCTATCCTAGTAGAATGAGTTCAAACATTGTAACAATACTATCGAATTCGTAACTCAATACTAGATGTATAGATAGTCCAATACAGAAGTTACAACTTGTAAATGAACCAAACTATATACAACAATGTTAACAATGTCAGAATTTTCGCAGCAGCCAATCTTCGCAGTTTGCACTAACAATTCTCAGCATGATTTAAGTTCAATCCCAATGCTCAGCAGCGTTCGAGCAGACTCTAATACTTTATCTGCACCAGCTTCCGAAGCCTTCTCTTCTCCAAGGTCACTATCCATATCTTTGGGCCGCTCTTCAACAGCTCCATGGGGTTGAGATTTAATGTCTGTTTTGTCCAACTGCTCTTCAGAGGATCCTTGGGATTGAGATTTAATTTCTGTTTTGTCTAATCGCTCTTCAGATGATCCACGAGATTGAGGTTTGATTTCTGTTTTGTGTAACAGCATGTTTGCACCAGAAGCCGTAGCATTAGCTGAGGCAACATAATATTGCCTCTTGGGAATAGGAACATCATGGTCATGTTGGCCTTCATAAGTTACTATGATTGCTGTTGAGTTGTCGGTAGCCCTCTCAACATGCTTGCGGACAGGACAGCCAGCAGATGAGCACCTATAATAGCTCCTGAAATGCGTTCCAATGTGGTAACATCAGAGACAGAAGTAAACATAGTTAGTACTTTGTTAAATAAACATATCTTCCTCGATTAATAACTAAGCTTCAAGGCCTTCAACCACTTTGGTTTAATAATATCAACAGAAGCTAATAAGTTTCAGACTTTAGTGTTCATATTGATGATACACAAAGAACAAAGGGAAAAGGCAAATATGTCAAAACAATCTTCTATGGAAAAGTTCTTCAGATATTACTATCCATGGGGCACTAATAATTGAAAACACAGTAACAAAGGAAATAGGACACCTTTTAAAAAAGGAAGAAAAAACGTTGTTTATAATTATAGGTTAAATATAATTATTAGTATAAAAACTCCTCAAGTCTAGCATCAAAAATTCAAATTTATAGCTAAAAAAGATCATTAAAAAGATCAAATATGTGTTGAGTCAAGGTCTATGAGAAGAACTATTAAGTAAAATCCAGTATCCTATAGGATAATTCTCTATATCAAAGTTTTAGGGAGTTTCCATAAATGTCTAAGAAATTAGAAAATGTAATCATGCAATAAGCCAATACTCGTAGCAGGCAACAAATATAACAGATAAATCTGATGTTTAATCTTGATATCCTATAGCACCGTTTGATGATTTAATCTCTCAAGATTTCATTTCTTTTACAAAATAGAAGAATTGTTAATAAGTTTGTCACTTCTCAATGAACTCAGTCTTGTTGACAAGGAAGAAATACATCAAAGTTTTTGGGGACAATGTTTCAACATGTGGTATATTAGCTGGGATGTAAGGTAATAAAACAGAACAGCATACCTAGGATTTGGATTTCCTTTAACCATCTTTTGCCCATACTTGCGCCACCGGTACCCATCATTAAGCATTCCACCACCCTCAGCCTCATGCGTTACAATTTTAGGATCCTTGAAAGTCCGGTATACTGGTTCTGAGCATGCCTTACTCCTTTCTTTTATCCTGCACATTACATACAAGGTAACATTGAGAATATACTTCTACAAAAAATTCCTCAGGTAATCATAAGAAAGCTTAAATTAACAGAATACCTTCGTTTCTTCAATGGGGCAACATCAAGCACTTTCATGGGATCAATCATAACATGTTCACTAGGAGTTTCAGATCTCAATCCACTATGATCTTCTACTACTGGCACTATTGCAAGTTCACTCTTAGGTCTGATCAGGTCAAGCAAATAGACATAATACAGAACTTGTCAGTAACAGGAAAAAACATCAATGTATATAAGTATCACATGAATTTTGATCACATAGACACATGGGCGTGCAGACATACACACATATACGCCAATTTACACAGAAAGCACAATACTTAAACCAGATATTCATAATTAAACCACCTACATGTTAGTTTCCTCTCAACATTATACCAACTACCTATACTTTCTCATTGAGAAGACGAAGATTGCCCCTGTTTGTAAGGCTTGATAATCTATAAGGGATTTTTTATTGAAAGAGTTTTTTTTTTTTTTTTGGGTGGTAAAATTAAGATTAAGAAAAAGAAGTGAGTTTGTAAAAGGCATAAAGAAAGAGGGTTCCTAGACAAATTTCTCAAAAAAATAGCAATTCCATAATAAGATAAAGCTTGCCTTGGGGCAGTATCAACTGTCTCAATGTGCTTCTCCGTAGCATCTCTTGATGGTGTTTCAGCTGCACATTTCAGGTTGCTATCCAGACATTCATGACTCGAAGGTACCAATTGTTTAAGTTCTTGCTCACATGCAAGCAAATTAGGAGAATCGAGACTTTGTATACTAGATTTGTTCAAAGCAAGAGGTGCAAAATCCTTCTTACGGCTGGAACCCTTAAGAATTTGAGGAGGTTTATGATTATGTTCACCTTTATAAACAACATTAATTATTTTTCCAGATACGTCCAAATGCTGAACCTTCTTTTTGGCACAGCAAGATAGATCAGTGCATCGGTAATAGCTTCTAGAACTTCCAGAACTTTTCACCTGCTTCTGGCCATACTTCCTCCAGCTATAACCATCTGATATAGGTGTCTTTGGAGTTTCATCTGGAGAATTATCTGCATTGCAGGAGGAGTTCATTATCTTTATCTCAGGCTCTTCAACTTTATCCTTTGGGAAAGGTTTGATCAAAGGCTTTGTATCAGCAGCTTGAAGTTGCACCTGCACCTCAGGATGAGCTTGAGCTGCTTTAGCAGTAACATTTGCCAAGGCTTCTTGATGAGACATCCCATATTGTCCCTATTATCCACAAAAGGAAGAATTCTGCTATTAATTACGAACCAATATATAAAAGTAGGATTATATTCAGGGCATACCACTATAAGGTCAAAAATAAGTCACTCAGCCATCATCACTATATAATGACTGCCGATTAATCATATGCCTGATGAGTTGCAGGGAGAAAACTAATAGCAGAGGTAAAAGCTAATGAAATCAAATTGTAAGCTTAAAATTCAATATTACTAAATGCACAGCAAGGCGTGCTACTGAAAAGTATATATTTTGAGCAAGTCACTATAGCAGATTCTATGCAACCACCAAATTAAAAGTACCATCCATCAATTGTATTATAGTATTTACATATCCAAATACAGGTTAGGATTTAGCAAGTCACATAGCATTAGACACCAAGACCTGGCACAATAAGCCTAGATGCAAGTATGTTATCGATCCTTACATTACCAGCCGATATCTAGAGTTTAGCTTTATTTAGAAATAATAATTGTGACATGAGAACTCCTAGCCTCCAAAATACACTGATGATTAGAGCATCCTTCTAGGGAACTTTTACAGCTACATAATTTCCTTGACTATTTTCAAGCTTCAGGTGCATCACTCACCTTTCGAACACTATCAAATAGAATTAACAGAAATTTTGTTAATTTTTCTTTACCATTTCGTTTGTTTAGATTTCATGTTCAATGAGATAAAAGGACAAGTAATAACAATGAGTCAATGACATGCTTCTAAAGGGAACGGTCTATACTCCATGGCCAGTATACATATGCAATTGAATATCTTAAAGTCACAATCAACCAGAAGTCCAAATGCATAAAAGAATCGGCCATTTACAATACTATTTTTTTTTCATATTTGTGGTCAAAATCGAAGATCCTAAGTGTCCACACCAGCATAACATTATCAAACACAAGTACAATTCGAATCAATAGATGCATATAGCATTGTTCATGGCCCAAAACTCTCACACAATTGATAATAGGATCCCAAAACTCTCACACAATCGATAATAGGATCCCAAAACTCTCACACAATCGATAACAGGATAGAAATAAATAAGTCCAAGGTTCAAGCCAAAAGATACTAGTCTTACAACTAAAGCATAGTCACTTATACAAAAACAACAAATTAAGTAATACTAATCTGATTTAGATATCACTATTTGTCTATTCCTACAATCTATGTTACTGCAAGTCACAAACTGTGTTGAATACTCAAACACTCGGACATTGGTATGACACTCGGAAACTTCATCTTGTACCAAATCCATGCAACAATTTTATAACTTGGTTGTAAAAACACTTGGACACATACCCGTATCGGACAATTCCAGCCAAGTCCAAGTAAATTAGCCTAAAATAGTAGTACATATACATCTAACATATACATGTTCAAAGAAGAAATCTAAACAAATCTATCTACACCCAATTTCTATAAATAAATCTTTAGGTAATAAGAAATGGTCATTAATAAAGTGGCAAAACATCAACAATAACACAAACAATCAATAAACAAAAATTGAATTACCAAGTATAAATCAAAGCATGAACCCACAAATAAAATTCATAAAGGTACAAATTATAATTATAACAATCTTTGACTATTAAAACAAAAATTAATTATAAAATTACCAAACAAATAAAATTTAAAATAAATAAATAAAGGGAAGTTAGAGAATTTACCTGAAAGTCAGTGGTTTTGACTGGAGGGTCAGAAGAAATGGCAGAATTAGCCGCCATAACAACCCCTTCTAAAAGCTTAGAAAAACTAGGATAATTGGATTTATCTTTTGAAGAAGATGAAGATACAGTTACAGAATTTGAATCAGATGAATTATTTTTGGTTTCAGAATATAATTCTGGGTTAGTTTTTATCTGGGGTTTTGTTTCTGCCTCCATTGAAAAAAAAAAAGCAGGGGAGAAATACAGGGGAAAGTGAGGAAATAAAGGGCAAAAAATACAGAGAAAAATTAAGAAAAAACAGAAAATGTGAAATTATGGAGAATAGTTTCGTGTTTGAAAAGAGAAATTAGTTTGTGGGATTTTTTTTCTTCTTTAAAAAAACAAATATTGTTAGGAAATTGAGAGAGAGGGAACTGGAAAAAAGAGAGAGTGGGTTTTGTACTTTTGACTAGAGTTGACCAGGCGGTTGCTTTTGTGGGATGACATTGATTGAGAGAATACGTACACTACACAAATATTGTGTGTCTACTCATTTGATAATTTTTTGTTTTGTAACCTATTTATCAATCTTCTTTGACCATATATTATCATTTACAACTTTACGTTAAGAAAATCACGGTTATGTTAGATCTTTAAAAGAATTGTTTCGTAATATAATTTCATAATATAGGTATTAACTTTTTATAATTTTTACTTTTATATATTTATAGATATTTAACATCATCACGTATAAAATGTGTTTCCAGATGCGTAATTTTATTCTCGTTGCAAATGAAATTTTTGGGATGACGGTTATGCAAATGTTGCTATCTTTATGGTAAGGAAAATAATCTCGGTCAAACCATAATTACCGTGGATTTTTGGTCAATATTTCATTTAAGCAAATGCTTTTAATTGCATTCGAGTGTACTTAGATTTATTAGTGAGAATGGGTATGTTTTGATCATTTTTTTTTATAGTTATTGATAATATACTCCCTCCGTCCCAAAAAGAACGATCTATTTGGCCAAAACTTTGTCCCAAAAAGAATGACTCATTTGCATTAAAACACCACCAATTTGCAACAATATTTGTGCAAAGTTAGCTTCCCCATATAAAAATTTGATTTTCCATGTTATTTTATTACCTTCTCTCTCTATTTTTTTACAAACCCCATATAAATTTATCTTTCCAATATACTTTTACTTCTTTTTACTTAACTTCCTTAATACCCGCGTAATCAATCCAAATGGGTCGTTTGTTTTGGGACGGAGGGAGTAATCTTTATATTAGCAAATATTATCAATTGAGCATATAATTATATCTTCCATTGTGTATAGCTCTACTTGCATCTTTATTGATGAATTTCATCCGTATACATATTAGAGATTCTGATATATCTTTTCTACTCATTGCATTTAAGTTTTTACTGTAAATTTTGTAGAGAATACTCTTGCTTTTGGATATTTTGTTTAGGGTTTATTTTCAAAGATGAATACGGTAGATATTGATCATATATCAAGAAAGATATTTCATTAATTCCATTGTTCTTATTATTATCATAAGTACTCTTTTCGTCCCATAAAACAAACACAATGCACATATCATATTTCAAGGTGTACAATTTGACATCAATATCTTTAATTATGTATTATCAAAATTATAATAAATGTTGATATCATAACACTACATATTACTACTTTTTAAAAAAAAATAAAAAATAAAAAATATAACCATATTATTACGTGAAATGAATCAAATGATAATCACATATCACAATACGTCAATACCTATACTTTTTTTATATATTGCTCCCTCGTTTCTAATTGATTGACTTCATGGAATTTAAGGGTCGTGATGGATCTTATGAAATCCGTCTTATTTTTGTAAACATACTTGTATATAATTTATTTTAAATTTTAGACGTAAAAGTAGTAATATGACAAATCAAAGACTTGGAATAATTTATGTCAATGACTACCAAATTAGGAACTTTACCTTTTATTTAATTGTAAGTAGGAACTTTACCTCTTATAGTCTTACTGTACCACAAAATTCAAAAGAGTAAATCACAACTTTGACCGGTCATTCTAACTTAATTTGAGCAATTTCTAACCAATCCCTATCGTTTTGGGTATATTTTCTCAAACAAAATCAAAGTTTACTAGTACTTCGTATTAAATCTTGATCTATATGAAATTAAGTGCAATATTTGACTTCTATGGTCAAATTTTTTGATCTCGACCTTTAATCAATATATATGAACAACCATAAATACTATTAAATGAGATATTTTTAGAGATATCAAATGTTAAAAGATATACGCACAATGTATAAAGTCAAATGTTACACATAATATGGGATATAAGATCGAGCTAACGCCTAAAGGTTATTTTTTATGTCTTTTGAATTTTATATTTTGTTCATCACTTTAGCTAGCTGTTGTTGCACCACAAAACTGTTTGGGAAGCCAGATGTTTCCTCAGTATTAATCTTAGATTAAGGAATGTGCTAGAATATTGCCACCTTTACTCATCATTATTAACAAATTGATTCACTTTCCTTTACATTTGTGATGACTAATCGGAGACTTTAAGATTAATATGAATTAATTTATTCCTATTTACCCTTTTTCTTAAACTATAATTGTTTCTCATTATTAATAGTTCAAATTTATTAAAGAAACAGTCGTTTAATCTATTGGTTTATCATGTAATTAGAAACTGATGTGCTCCTTTTGACTGTCATTTTAAGTACTATAAACTGTGTAAAGTGAGAATCATATAAAGTTTATAGCATTAACATTATGCTAATCACTATTCGAGATTATGTTGAAGGTGGTTAATCATAATCTAATGGTTATTAAGAAGATTACCACGAATCTAGCCGTAAAGTTACTTAGAATACGGAAAACAAATTGTATGATCAACCCGAAAGTTCCTGCTAGGCCAGATCCATGCAGGCTATGCTGGTTGGGGTTGCAGGACTGATGGTCCGAGATCTGTCCAAGCCAAGTAGCCTCAGGCTAACCCAACTTCAACTCATGATGCACTGAACTCACACCTAGGATTATAACTAAGGATTGAATATGCAGCAGAATGAAGTCTAATCTCATCAGACACTTTATATGAAAAGAATATGTTAAAAATTGTTTACTGGATTACAAGATATAAAGTCTGCAAAATTTAATAAATTTTCCTATAATTTCCAGTGAGAACTATCTTCAAGATTGTTCAATACTCAATAGCAATAGTCCTATATTTTGCCAGCTAAAGCTACTGTAACTAGAAATCTAGACTAGATGGATTTTCAACCTGGGAAGTTACTGTATCTCTGCTGTAGCTGCCTGCCGTTGCCCTCCGATGATGGTTCCTACTATCTCTCCTTGGATTGCTTTTGAAATGTTACCTTCTTTGTTTAGATTGAATACAACAACTGCATCACACAATAGAAGTCTGTAAGATCTATGAAACTCAAGTTTTCATACGAGTGAACTTTTTGAAGTTATTAATCATCGGATGATACCTGGGATATTATTCTCTTGGCACAATGTAATAGCAGTCAAGTCCATCACAGAGAGTTCCTTTGATATTACATCTTGATAGCTTAAGGTATCAAGCAGCCGGGCATCTGAGTTTCGCCGAGGATCTTTATCATACACTCCGTCCACATTTGTTGCTTTCAGAACAACTTCGGCATTAACTGTAACAAATACGAGCAGAAATATCAATATAGTGAGGAGACAACTTGGTTCTCAAGCAACAACATTATTAATAAGATTCAGAAAAGTATAAAGTTGGAGCACAGGGACGGTATAGAAGTAAGTTTCAACGGATGACATTCCAAAGAAAATGAAAGTGATAAATACACCCTAGTAGCTTAAGGAGCATTAGCATGAAGATCCTATTTTAATAAATATATACTTGTATACTATATACAAAAATCACAACTATTTCTAGTGCTTAGGATTAGCTTCCATCTAGGATGGAATCAGTATGGCTGAATGGGTCAAGCTCTACACAGCCCTTGTTCATCCAAAGGATGCAACCATGGGTCAATTTACAAAGCATGATTGCAGGAGGATTTTATTAAATAATTGCAAATCACAATAGAATAAAAGTCACATCAACTATAGGAATGACAGATGTGAAACAGCAATTTATGCGGTAGAAGCTTTTGGTAATCAAGACACTTAATAAGTTAATATGTGGAGTACTAAATTTTAACAATATATAGGGTGCTTAAGCTTTTGGTAATCAAGACAATTTGTTCACTGATGATGAAGTATTACGCACAACAAACACGTACTGAGAAAAACTTACTTTCTGCACATCGAAGAGCAGCAGCAGTATCTGTGGTGAAAAACGGATTTCCAGTTCCTGCTGCAAATATTACAACCCTCCCTTTCTCCAAATGTCTGACTGCTCTTCTACGTATGTAGGGCTCGGCAACCTCAGACATGCGAAATGCAGTCTGGACACGTGTTGGAATACCAATACTCTCCATTGTTGCTTGTAAAAATATAGCATTCATCACAGTGGCCAGCATTCTGAAAAGACAGTCCAAAAAAAGCTGTCAAATGAAAGGACAACAGCATAGTAAAACAGGAAAAAACCAATTTTTTCAGACAGAGTAAATTCTAAGTTGTATATTTTTAAGAGGGGGAGGAGGGGGTAAGGGAATACATAATTATATCAAGAAGACATCATGGTACTGACATGCTGATACACACAACTGAAAATACTTTGTAAGACAGGCAGAAAACATACTGTACAGCATAAAGAAAGAACAGAGAATAGAGTGAAAATTTCCAATTTGCAAAAATATTCCAGAAGTTAAAATGTATATTTCTTTTCATCCTTAGGCAGTTTCAAGAGAATAAAATTATGACAGAGAGAGAGAGAAAAAAAAAAAAGGCATACCCAATATAATCAGCAGATGAACGGTCAAGGCCACTACAACCTGCCCAAGTAGATCCTCGAAAAATGTTTCCACCACCAACAACAATTGCAACCTGAGTGATGTACAACATATATCAGAAGATAATAGCTGAAGGCCTAGAAGCAGATGGTCATTGGAGTCCAACGGTTAGCCAATGTGACTAGAGCGGTAGAACCTCACAGATCACAACTAAAGAGATGATTTATAGTTTCCACTATCTGATTGATTCTGTGATAAAGATAGATGAATGCAATAGCTTCTCTCTTCTCTATGAGCACTAATGTCTAACGCCTCTAAGTGAAGCTTTCATTTACTAATTTCCTTCCATCTAAAATATACATTTTCTCCTTTCCTAGCAACAACAGTTAATAATGAGTGAATAACCTAATCCAGAGATGAGCATAAACAGGGTATTCAGCTTGATCAATTTCTACCATACTGTGTATACTATGTCATATGATATAGAAATGTTTAATATATACTAATTTCACATTCATAAATTTTGTAGTAATTTTTGAAAAAATTCCCAAGGCTTCAACACCAGACTACAACATTAAAACCAAAGCAATATTCCCAAAAGGATGTAATTGGTTGCATGAACCAAGAATCTATCTCCTTCAAAACCAAACTGCTATCTAAATAAATTATAGTATTATACTAGCAAATGGAAGAATTATATGTTTGGATATTAGTCAAAGAAATTACCTCAATGCCAAGTCTTGTCACTGAAGCAACCTCCCTTGCTATGGCCATTGTTACCTATATTTGAACAACAGTCATCTGATATATAAATATTTCAAAAAAAAAAAAAACAAATGTGACAACCAAGATTTGTTGGCAGTTCATCTACCTTGGGATCTATGTTCTGAGCATTATCTCCTGCAAGAGCTTCTCCACTAACTTTAAGCAGTACTCTTTGCCATTTATATGACTGTTTGCATGCATTTTCATTTGATGACAATCCAAAAGATGGCATATGAACTTGCCTGTCAAATTTCATATGGTAAAAAAAAAAAAAAATTATATTTCAAATCCACAAAAAGGAGACTATCCTTAATATAATCAACAAAACATTGTGATATTATTAACAATTACAGATTGATTAACCATTACCATCTTGGAACTACAATAGCACATAAACCCACATTTAAAACTAGGCTATTGGGGAGTACGAAGCACAGTTCTCTAAAGAGATTAATGAACAGAAGAACAGGCCTTGAATATCCCTGAATAGGCTCACATCACCAATACTTGCTCAATCAGACTAGTATCACTTTTCATGGCTAAGGTTCTATGAATAAGTTATACTTTTATTCTAAAGGATCAACCTTTAGGGGCATAATCACCCACCACATTATTGCCAAAGGCCTACCCTTCATATATACAAGTAATAGCATATACCACCCACCAGTCACCTGAAAAGCTCTTTAGTTCCCAAGGCAAATCTTAGAATTAATATAATAAAGCATGCATGAATGTAGCTTTTCCGGAGAAAAAGCAGAAAAAAAATTCAAAGGTGGTATACAACAGAACCACTCCAAATACGCTGCAATTGAATCTTTTTTTTTTTTTTTCCTGTCACACCTTACGTGTTCAAACTGTTTAATTGTAACCCAGCCAATCAATTGGATACCCTTCAAAGTTCAAACTTACTTAATAATGCCACACAGTAAATAGCCGAGACATCAATTGGCAGATGTCAATATGAAAAAAACATTAAGGAAACTACATTCACATAAACTAAGTTGGAAAATTTAACAAAAGAAATCAGCTGATCAATTCCACAAACGCTTTTTCGACATACTGCTCATCATGCTTAGAAAGTAAGCCACTAGAAGCCTAGAAGTGTACAACTACCTAAATTTCAAATTAGAATGCCAATAGGATACACCTAATAGTTATTATCTCCAAAGAAATTCACCCTTACAATCCAGCCTGGGCCAATTACTCTATACAAATATTCTGAAGTGGAAGACTGTGCAGTATTTAGTATTTACATCCTTCGTCTTTTAAGGATTAAGGATTTAAGGATAACATATTGTCATTTGTAACAACCTATGTTATTCCAACTCTTCATTTCACCTCAAGTGCCCATGTCAGATACTTGACACTCAGACATGGGATATGGCAATTCGACACTTCATTTTAGACCAAAACCGTTCAATGTTTTCATAAAGCTGTGCCTAATACCCGGAAACATACCAGCATTTGACACTTTGATCCAAGTAGTGAGTCTAACATAGGTCACAACTCACAAGTTCACAACACAAAAACAAGTTGCTAAACTCAAAACTTCATCACATTGCACAAGTAAATGATTAGTCAAAATATCTTCAAAATCGACCAACAATCTTATCCCCTCACATGAAACTCAATATAGAAAGAAAATTTGTCATAATTTAAGGCCTTATTATATAGTGGCTAAACTAATTAATAATTCCGAAATTCTTAAACCCCATTAAAACCCCAGTACAGATTATCAATAATTAAGTTTAAAAATATTGTCATTTCAATCAATAAATTAGCAACATTATAACAAAACAACGACAAAAAACAAGAGCAAAAACCAAAATTGGGGATAATTATACCTTAAATTTGAATAATCGGAAGAAGAGGAGGAACCCACATCAGAAGAAGCACAATTAACCACAATTTTGAGATGGGAATTCCGGGAATTGACCACTAAACTTTTCCAGGGTTTATAGAAGAGATTTGAAGGCAAACATTGTGACGGTGAGGATAGAGAAAGCATAGTGTTAACTGAAGAACAGGGTGAAAAACAAGCAGAAATCGCCATTATCTTCTACTGTGTTTACAAAGTTTTAATCTTTTTGTGATAAAAAATGGGAAAAGTATACACTTCTTAGCTTCAGAATTTTGAGGCCTTCAAGGTCATTACTCACTGCAATTGGGAGTATAATGTAAATCTACCGCTTTGCTCAAATTGGGCCTAGGTATTTTTTTTTTCCCTTTTTTCCACTTTCTGATGATAAAAAAATACAAAGTACGTATAATATTAGCGATTTTAAGTTGAATCAAAAATCCATTTTGCTATAAACGGTATTGAGAGAATTTCTTTTTAAGAATTTGTTATATACACATGAGTGCACTGTACACCCAACTAACATAAGGTTAGCGGTTGCATCTTATTTGATGATTAAATGAAAAACAATAATCAAAATGAAAACAAAAAATCCATGCGTGTATGGTACACCTGGGTTTATATAACAACCACTCTTTGTTTTTAAACCTACATATGCAATTATGCATAAGGGCAATATAATTTATTTCAACAATATTGAGAGAATTTGCTCAATTTTTATTTTTATTTTTTTGGTTTCAATTCCTTTTAACTATTGTGTTTCAAAAAAAATTCCTTTTAACTATTGTTGGAAATAGCTTAGAAATCGGATTACTAACTTGGTAAGTTGGAAACAAGAATGATGTTAAATTATTCTTAGAGAGAAACAAAAATTATTTATCACATGACATTTTCGAAAATAAACCAACTTTATCCAATCACCATCAATTGTGGAGCTCACAATAATGAAAGAATTGTTAATTAATTTAGAAAAATGTCTAGTGAGAAACAGTTTTTGTTTCTCATTGTGAAAAACTTGTATTTACCAGTAAAAAGCTTATTTTTTAGAGGATATATAATTCGTACGTAGAGAGTAACATCACTAGGAACATGGTTAGACCATATTTGTTCTACATCAAGGGGGATAACACGAGCTAAATGATGCGCTACATAAGTGTCTTCCTAATTAGGAAAAATAGGAACACACATGAAGAGCATCTTTAAGCACGACATCCAACTCAGAGAAAAATATAGCTTTGCACAACTAAGGAAAGAGGAATTGGGGTGCTTGCCTCCTCGCTATCATCAAAATAAATTGGGTGAATTTTAAAATCTATAGATGTAAACCGTATAAGAAAGAGATTGTGTGTGAATTGTAAATGTTAGATTTACAAGAATCACTGCTAGAGTACTAGTCTTGATTTTGCCCATTTCATTTGGACTATTCCACCAAGAGGGATTTTTTTTTTTGGTTGGAAAATAACACTTCCATAAACAAGCTTTTAGAAGATTTATGGTTTTCACAATCATCACAAAGTACCCTTTACAGATACTTCATATCTAACTATCTAAACATATTAAAATTTCCAACAAATGATTTATTCACATACATTATGTAGGCATATTTTTGGAGTTAATAATTACATTACTATGGAGTACTCTTTAATTAATAAAAATAAAATAAAAAAATTACTACACTAATTATACTATGCAAGTGAAGAGAATAGGGCAGAACAAGGTTATATATACAAGGTTGGAACTATAAGTAAATAAACAAAGATTAACCGAAGTAAACCCTGCATTAGCATCACATAATTTATGTTGGAAAAGAGAGAACAAAGCCATGAATAGCACAAGTAACAATAACAGAATATTAGAATTGCACATAAGTAGATATCAGATAACAAGTTTAAAACAATGGCTTCTCTCATTATTCTTCGTGATTCAAAACATGTTCTGCTACTCTGCTAGGTAATTAGGCTATATAATCCAACGTTTTCTGATGAATCCAACAGGAACGAAAGGATATTACCAGATTTTACGTAAAAAAAATACAAAGGATAAGTCAGGACGGCGATGACCAAAAGAAATCAGACTTGTCTTTCCTTCATTGAACTGTTAGATGTCTTACTAAATGCACTCGTGTTGTGATGCAGGATTCTGATTTTTTAAGGTTACAATCAATCCATTTTGAGACCTATCACTCGATACATGGATGAATTTACCAACAAATTCTGTCTCAGTGGGTAGGCAACTCTTTGGAAGAGCTAACAATGTTTGATGTATCTTGTATTCCCACCATAGTTGGTTTCTTTTTTTGACTTCATTGTCGTCGTCTTCATCATCACCATCACAAAATTCAGGTCTAGATGATATATAAAGCTGCTCTAAAACATTTGACTTACTAAGAATGTATTTTAGCCACTTCAGTTCACCGGAATTCCCCGTCATTTTGAACATCTCAAGCCTCTTGAGCTTCCTAAACAAACACAATGGAATTGTATTTGGGACTTCAAAGTTGTTATCAATATCATTGACACTAGGTGTAGTCAATATAAGATGGGTTACATTACAAAATATAGATCCAACATCAACATCCAAGTAATTAAGAGCCTCGAAGAATCTTAGAGCATACTTAAGGCTAATAGACTCGACACCAGAAATCCTTTGAACAAGCGGTAGTATTTGGCCAAGTATTTCCGTACTTTGGCCGAATATATCAGTATATCCGTACATAAAATCCCAAATACTAAGTTCTGCCTTAATCAAACTAGTTGGATACTTAACAAAGCAATAGTGCCCAAGATAACCATCTAACGAAAGGTGTTCCAGCATAGGTGTATCAATCACAAACTCGACGCCTCGTAAAGTAATTGAATTAATAACCAAGGACTTCAACATGGGTAATGATATATGCACCACTCCATGGTCTCCATCATCCTTGTCCGCAAGTAATCCTAAAGACAGAACTTCCAAAAGTGGGCAAGAATTAATCAATGCCCATAATTTCTGATAATCGTCCCAACGAATGTTACCCAGTTGAAGCTTCTTCAGATTAGGAAGACTAATTACTCCCTTTGTGATTTCAGGCAATTTACAGTGAAGGGATCCACCCAATTGAAGCTCAACTAGTGATTGAATTTCAAAGATACAACTGGGTACATAAACGGCAAAAAAGGAAAGGTCGAGAATTACCTTGATTGAAGCCAAATTTCGGGTGGAAAGTAAACTAATCCATGAGTTCAATGTCTCAGTACAAAGTTGAGAGTCTAGGAGAGGGTCGGGGATAAAAAGGTTCAAGGTTTGGATATGTGGGGAGGTGATTTGGTGGAGAATATGATGTACAATGTCTTTGAATCTCATGAAGCTTCGCTTTGGTCCTGAGAAACCGGTATTGGCAGGCCGCCGAGAAAGCGTCCATAGAGGATTATCGGCGTCGAAGGAGAGGTGGGTGAGTTGAGTCCAGAGGTGGCGCCACCGCTGGGATAAGACGGAGGTTGCGGCGGCGAAACTGAGTGGGAGAAGTGACAGAATTTCGATCAAAAGGGTGTCTGGGAGTGAGCTTAATCTGTCTTCTTCACCATTGTTGTTGGAATTCTCATTCTTTGATTGCAAATTCCTTCTCTTGTTGTAAGAGGACGTTTCAGTTTCAGCCATTTTTGGGGGTGAATTCTGTAGGTGAAACAGTGAAAAGGTTAATGGACTCTAAAGTGAATTCTAATTAAAACCTAATTAGGGTAAAATAAAATCTTTAAACAATTGGGAGAGTTAATTGGGGTGGCAAAAGTGAAAAAAAAAAAAAAAAAAAAAAAAAAAAAAACGGGCTCTAGTGTCGTCTTAATTGGACGGAAAATGTTAATGGGTAGTGCTACCCAAACGTTTTCAAACTTGTGGGTAGTTCGAAACAAATAAAATAAAAATAATTAGTTGTTCACAAATGACCCTATCTTTAATGTAGTTCTATACAAAATTCCTAAATTACCGATAATAACTTCATAATTAATGACTCATAAATCTGTATAGCCTAATTGTCTACTCTGTAATTGGATCATACTCGTAACTTAACCATTCTTTCTCATAAACAATCCATTTTAGCTCAGTAAATCAAAATAAACCCTTACTAAAGGAAATTATGAGGTGAACTAAACTAAACTGAAAATAAGATGAAGAGAACAGGCCTAAGTTGATACCTAAAAATGACCTAACCTTAGAAGATCCAATTAGATACGAATTCGAACATGTTATAAACCCAGTTGAATACGTTTACAACCCAAATTTGATACCATATAATCCCTCGGTCCTTTTATTAAGAGTCTATTTGGGTTTTTTCATGGGATTTAAAGAAATTGTTGATTTCTTAAAACTAATAATTAGGAGTACAAATATGCATGTTTGGATAGTGAGAAATAGAGAGAATTCACTCAAATTTATTTCCACAAAATTGAAAGAATTCGCCCCAATTTTATTTTTGTTTTAACTATTGTAGGAAATAGCTTAGAAATATGATTCCTAACTTGGTTAGTTGGAAAGAAAAATGATGATGATTTTGTTTTTTTAGGGCAAGCAAAAAAGCTTCATTAATTAGAGGATATATAAATAAAATTTGCAAATTACAGCAATTTAAAGTTAGTATTTTGCAAATTGCAGCTATTAAAAAAAATATTGTTAATTGCAGCCATGACAAGTTAGTATTTTTGCAGATTGCAGCTTTAAAAAAAATTGCAAATTGCAGCCCAAAAGTTGTTATAAATTGCAACCTAATTTAATTTTCATTGGTTTGTGTGTCAAAAAATGTTCGTTTAAAGTTTTAGGGGCCATTTTAAATTTAAGGGCCCGAATTGAGCTCGGAATTGGCAAAAAAAATAACATAGGTGTATCGTTTTGCATATCAAAAATGTATTGATTTGTAGCCAACTATTTTTTTCCTGTAAATACGAGGCATTACGTTAATTTTATGGCAATTCCGAGCTCAATTTGGATCCTTAAAGCCTAAATTGGCCAGCTAAAAACTTAACCGTACATTTTTCGACACGCAAACCGATGAAAATTTTGAATTGGGTTGCAATTTACAATTTATAACTTCTTTTGGGCTGCAATGTGCAATTTTTTATTAAATGGCTGCAACTTACAAAATACAAGTTTTAAATGGCCGCAATTTACAAATTTTCCGATATATAATCCCAAAATACATAGGGATAAGGGAGCATTGGAGCAATGTCACTAGGAAACTAGGAAGTAGGAACATCGTTAAACCATATTTAAACTACACCAAGGGGGATAAACCGAGCTAAGTAATGTGTTACAGTCCTACAAAATTGCCTTCCCGATCAACATAGGAAAAATAGGAACACACATCAAGACTCAAGAGTATCTTCAAGCAGGGCATCCAACTCAGTAATATAGCTTTACACAACAACGAAGAAGAATTGGGGTCCTTGCCTCCTTGCTATCTTCAAAATCAATTGGGGTGAATTTTTAAATCTATAGGGGCCGTTTGGTTTACAAGCGGTGAGCCAAATGAAATGAACAAAGGGAAAAAAAGAAAATGGAATTAAAATCCCTAAAATTTAGTAAAGTTGTTTGTTTTGAAACACAAAGGAAAACAACCACCTTCTCCGACGACCCAACCACCACACCGCCCTAAATTTTCTTCCACTTTCCCACCTACTCCAGCCACCAGCCAGGCGCTGCTCGCAACACCTCCCCTACCCATCGCCGCCCTGCATTAGCATCACATTATTTATGTTGGAGAAGAGAGAACAAAGCCATAAGTAACAATAATAGAGAATTGGAATTACACCAAACTAGATGTCAGATTAAAACAATGGCTTCTATCATCCTTCATGATTCCAAACATGTTTGGTTGAATATTAGGCTAGACTATCCACCTTTTACAGATGGATCCAACAGGAACAAAAGCATATTACCAGATTTTACATAACAAAAAAAACAAAGGATAAGTCAGGACGGTGATGATCCTATGACTAAAAGAAATGAGAGTTGTCTTCCATTCATTGAATTGTTAGATGTCACACTAAATGCACTCGTGTTGTGATGCAGAACTCTGATTTTTGAAGGTTACAATCAATCCATCTTGAGACCTATCACTCGATACATGGATAAATTTACCAGCAAACTCAATCTCAGTGGGTAGGGAACTCTTTGGACACGCTAACAATGTTTGATATATCTTGTATTCCTGCCATAGTTGGTCTCTTTCGTTGTGTTCAGATTCATCAGAAAATTCAGGACCAGATGATACATAAAGCCACTCTAAAACATTAGACTTACTAAGAATGTATTTCAGCAACTTCAAATCACTGGCATTCCCCGTCATATTGAACATCTCAACCCTCTTGAGCTTCCTAAACAAACACAATGGAATTGGATTTCGGACTTGAAAGTTGTTATCAGTATCATTGGCACTAGGCATAGTCAATATAAGATGGGTTACATTACAGAATATAGACCCAACATCAACATCCAAGTAATCAAGAGCCTCGAAGAATCTTAGAGCATACTTAAGGCTAATAGACTCGACACCAGAAATCCTTTGAACAAGCGGTAGTATTTGGCCAAATATATGTGTACTTTGGCCGAATATATCCCTACGTCTATGCATAAAATTCCAAACGCAAAGTTCTGCCTTAATCAATTTAGTTGGATACTTGACAAAGCTATAGTACCCAAGAAAACCATCTAGCACAAGGTATTCCAGCATAGGTGTATCAATCACAAATTCGATGCCTTCGGACACTATTCGATTAATAATCAAGGACTTTAACTTGGGAGATGATATATTCACAATTCCTGAATTGCAAAAAAGTACTTCTAAAGACAGAAGTTCCAAAAGTGGGCAAGAATTAATAAATGCCCATAATTTTTGATAATCCTCCCAACAAATGGCACCCAATTGAAGCTTCTTCAGATTAGGAAGACTAACTATTCCCTTTTTAATTGTAGGCAATTTACAGTGAAGCCATCCAACCAATTGAAGCTCAACTAATGATCGAATTTCAAAGATACAAATGGGTACAAGAACATTACGAGTGAAATGAGAGTAATTTTCGAGAATTACCTTGATTGCAGCCACATTTCGGGTGCCAAGTAAACTAATCCATGTTATCAATGTATTCCTGCAAAGTTCAGATTTAGTGCCAGGGTCAGGGATAAGAAGATTGAAGGTTTGGATACGTGGGGATGTGATTTGTTGGAGAATATGATGTACTATGTCTTTGAATTTGATGAATGTTTGGTCTCGATTATGTGAGTTGATGGTGGAAGGTCGCCGTGAAAGCTTCCATGGTGGGTTATCGCCGTCGAAGAAGAGGTGGGGGAGTTGAGTCCAGAGGTGGCGCCACCGTTGGGATAAGACGGAGGTTGCGGCGGCGGATTTGAGTGGGAGATGAGAGAGAATTTCGATCAAAAGGGTATCTGGGAGTGAGGTTAATCTGTCTTCTTCATTATTGTTGTTGGAATTTTCAGTGAGATTGTTATTCTTTGATTGTAATCTTCTTCTCTTGTAGTAATACATGGGAGTTTCAGCCATTTTTCTGGGTTGATTTTTGTGGTGAAACTGTGCGAAAGGTTTGAGCTTTCGGTTTTTCGGAGTAATCAATAGTCAGGGACAGGGTTAATAACCGTTCAAGTTAAAACTGACTCAATAAATTGTCGAAAATAACTTGACCCGTAAATTCGTATAGTCTAACTGTCTTATACATTAACATGAATACAACAAAATTGGATCATACTAGTAACTTAATAATGAATCAACACATTTATTAACTGAACTGATCCAACCTTTTAAAATTCGAACATGTTATAAACCCAACTAAATCTGTTTACAACCCAAATCATGTCATTGATACCATATACAACATTCGACCAAAAATTACCAAATTGAACAGATATAATAGTTTCATCACATACCCCAACAAGGCAACAATGAGAGATTGAGGGATAGCTCAAATAGTTAGAGCTTCCCTTCCGGGAGTTCCTGGGATCGATTCTCACCCCCGCTCTAGTGGCTCTTTAAACACAAAAAACAAAAACAAGGCAACAATGAACATGTTTCAGCCCTAGTAATTTCAACTTGCTACTTAATTAACCGAATGTATTTTAACTTAACTTGATTACGTGGCAGAGCAAGCTTAGTTTAGCTACTAGGCTAAGATTATTAGAGACAAACTAGAGAACAAGCTTATTTACAAAAGGAACAATGACATGAATGGCATAATTAAGTTGATAACAGATAAATGAACTAAGGTTAAAAGTGATAAATCATACATTATTCATGTCGAAGAAGATTGAACAAGGACATGAGTGGCATAATTAAGTTAATAACAGATCGAGAATTGGAATTACATCAAACTAGATGTCAGATTAAAACAATGCCTTCTAACATTCTTCTGCTGGAAAACTAGGTTACTCTATCCACCTTTTTCTGACGGATCAAACAGGAACAAAAGCATAATACCATATCTTACATAAATATTAACAGAACTGTTAGTCAAGATAGCTACTGATTTACTGAATGAAAGATTGGTTATTATCAACAGAGCTGGGTCTCAAAACGAAGCGAAATACCCATGCTAAACAGCTCTTGACACAACAGCTTGGCCCCATATGGCACACTTATCTTCACGATTTCATCAACAGATTCGCAGAACCTGCAGTAAGGCCCTCGGATCTTTTTGCCACCTGGGACTGTCCTTTGGATCACATTTGCAATGTTCTTGCACTTCCTGCAAACATGCATCTGGGACGAGTCACTTAGAGTGAAAAGTCGCTCATGCAGGTTGGCTGAAGCACCATGGGCGATCAGACAATCCCGTTCCATCTCCCCAAACTTGATACCCCCGAACCGTTTCCTGTCTGCCACTGGCTGCCTGGTCAGTGGATGGACAGGACCTGTATTTCGAAACTTGACTTTGTCTTCAGACATATGGATCAAACGCTGATAGAAAGTGGGCCCCATGAATATGAGGGTACGGATCATCTCTCCTGTTCGTCCATTATAGACCCTTTCATTCCCCCATCTTGAGAATCCAGCCCTGCAATCATTGTGATGGAAATCTACACACAGTTACACACTGAAATTGCATGATCTTTCCTCATAATAGATGCAAGTTGACAGTGTTCAAACCATTAGGGTCTTAAAGCTCCCGAGGCCCTTGAAGAGCAAAAAGTGTTTTATTTTTGGGTTTTGGGGGGGGGATAAAACATAAGAATTTAATGAAGCATATCTATTCTTCATTTATTCATATATAGAACATCATGTCATCACAATAACACTAACTTTATCATCTTCAAATAATTTAAGTCTTAACTGTTGAGGGAGGGGAGTTGATTTTCTAGCAAAAATACAGTAATGCAGACAGAAAAACTGGAGGTAATCGAATATGAAAGTATTTTCTCCGCATGAAAAACTGACCTGTGAAGCTGCTCTGTTATGGATTCAACAGAGAGAGTAGAGAATGGGGTGGCATATTTCAATGAGCCACCACATGCAATGCCCTTCCCAAGGGCAGCCTCCAGTAGTTGGCCAGGAGTTTGTCTAGAAGGAAATGCATGAGGATTGATTACTATATCAGGCACTATCCCCTGTTTTGTGAAAGGAAAATTCTCCTGTGACTCAAGATATCCAAGAACACCCTTTTGACCATGCATGGACGAAAACTTGTCACCAAGGCAAGGTGAACGGACCTGCATGAATGGACAACATGAAAGTGACTTGTAAATCACTAACAGAAGTGGATTTGAAGATGAAATTTAACCCAGAGCATACAGGATACATTAGAACCCATCACATAATAGGTTTTACACACTATTTAAGATGGAATGTCAACCACAGCATACATTTTGTCACATCACAAAAAGCTTTTTTATGATTAATTATCAGCCAGATCATACATATCACACAAGCACATTATTTCTTTCTAAAAAAAAATAAAATAAAAACACATCATTACCTGTCTAAGTGAAACAACTGCAAAATTCTTCCCATCATCATTTGCTGACAGGACAACTTTCTGCACCATGCCTCTTTCTGTATGCTTTAGCTTGACACTGTGATCAGCCCCAGATTCCGCACATCTGCCGATGATAATATCTCCACTCTGCAAGTTTGCTCCAATGTATGGAAATCCATCATCATCAAGGTTGTCAACCCGTCCTATTTTGCTCTGTATCTTTCCAAAACTAACAGTATCGTCGAACTTCCTCCTCTTTTCTGATGATTCCTGGTTGTCAACTTCAGCCTTGTAACTCCTGGTGTGCTCAGTCCTAAACATGCCTCGTTCCAGGGAAGCCCGATTCATGACCAAAGAATCTTCTTGGTTATAACCAAGATGGACATTTACAGCCACAATGCCATTTTGACCATTAAAAAATTCTGCCTTTGGAAGTATCTGGTTGCGGCCTAATGGATATCCTGGCTTTCCAAGACAATCAGAAATCACTGAACGGAAGAGAGGTCTTTGAGGATAGTACATTTGGTGGGACAAGGTATCTACTCTAATATTGGGGTTAGTGCTGGAATATCCTATGGCTTGTCCAGAATGCTTCTCAGATTGGTAAAGAACCCTCCTAGCATGATCATGATTTGCAAAGGGGATAATACCACAACTGACTCCCAACAAAAATGACATGTCAAGCTCACAATGAGTGTATTTGACAGGGTCTTTTCCCTTGTCTTCAAAAAGGAACTTAATTCCCCATGCAGTGCGACAATCTTCTTCCTCTTCAGTCCCAATCAATTCTATTATTCCTTTTTCTAGAAGGGTGTCAAAAGAAAACTCATCCCCTTTCAATAACTTTGTCTTTTTTAAATTTTCAACTACTAAAAGAGGTCGTAGGATTCTTCCAGCATCACAGAATATTCGCACTTCAGAATTTTGAGCATCCCGTTTGATTTCAACCTAAAAGTGCCAATGAGGCAAAAAAATATGTTATTTTTAATGAGCCAGAAGCATCGTATACACAGTAGCTTATACTAAAAAAACAAACAAATGCGGATAAGATAGTGAAAGCCCACAGTCTAACGAGGGGCTCAGACTACAGATATAATGAGAACAACACAATGAATCCAAAAAATAAAAGGATATCGTAGCATAAACAAATTTGAGGGACAGACTAAGGGTCTAAAAGGAGATCCATAGTTTTTAGCAGCATACAAAAAAAAGATGTTACAAACCAAGCACCATAAATGTGGGATCATGAATCAATGTAATGAAAAGATTACTGGAAAAAAGAGCACACGCACACGATAGTAACTAGCAGCTATCAGGAACCAAGAATAACAATTCTAAAACGTGATAGATTCAGCTTTACAATCCAGAACAAATGTAGAAAAATGAAATAGTACCTGGCTTGAAATACGGTTCTTACGACGCTTTCTTCTCAATTCCTGAACAAAGGAGAGGGAATCAGCACATACTCCTTCCCACTCGCCATCCACAAAAACCTTGTTCTTTCCACTTAGTGAAGTACAAGTGTCACTCACTAATTTTTCCATCCCACACCTCACCAAATTATCAGACAGGTCCTTCTTACTAATACTGCAACTGACAAGTCCAGTAGAAGCTATGTTCTTCACAAGACCACAGTTCTCCCCATCGGGTGTAGACAAGAAGCAAATTTTTCCCCAGTGAGAAGGGTGTCTGAAATCATAGATGCAAATATAATTAGGAAACCCAATGTAACTTAGGCTATATTATCTTCACCTTATTTAATTTGTTGATTCGAATTCTCTAAGGTCACCTGAATCTTTCTGGTCTGGCCTGAATTGTTATCTTTATAATTTTGTATGGTCTAGTGTCAATTTTCAGGTCTGGTCTTAATTTTTCAGATCTGGTCTAGTCTAGTATGTTGCGATTTTAACAAGGATAAATAATTAGAATAAGGTGAAGAGAACAAAGCCTTGATGGTTGTGGACAATAAAAGAAAATGATTGACCCATCATATCATCTCAAGGATGTGGCATGTGGGGGTTAGTGGGTCATGTGTATGATCTTCAAACACCTACTGGCTACTATTTGAGCATTATCCACTTTTGTTTCTTCTTTCATTCTCAATGAGTGCAGCTGTTTGCATTTCTAAGCATCTTTTATGAAGCCTAATTTTCTACTTATAACACTAGTTAGGGATTTTTGGCAAGGCTGTAAATCACTAAGGAGAAATCCTTAGCATTATTCCCCACTTCTTTTTAATACTGTGTTCCTTATTTATTTGAGTTCGACCATTTCTTTTACTTTCATTCGTAGATTTGAAGTCATTTCAGTCTTAGGACACATTAACAATTAGAACAATGTTCAAACATAACTTAACAAGGTTATATAAAATAAACTTTATATACTTATATACATGTCAATTGAAAACCCTTTGCGTCCCAATCAAGATGTTGTGACCTTGTTATTGTTCCGTGTTATTAAGTTTTCATTAATGCATTGCATGGGTTTGAAAGACAGTCATTCGTTTTGATTGTGCATGACTGCATGCCCTACATAAAATTTATCTAAACGCCACTAAATGAGTGAAAAAATTCAGGTGCATATTTAAAATAAAGTAAAAAGTTGCCAAAGAAAGGGAGAGCATATAGCATCAACTTTTACTAAATCTATCATTATCTACATTTAAGGGAATGAGAGATAGGAACAATCTGGGTGCTAAAGCTTAAGTGAAGGCTGTGAAGCTAAGAAAAGAGAGTGATTCAGAACATAAGTCAAACTAAACAACACATTGATCTCCTATCCCCAATAACAAAAAAAAAAAAGAAGAGAAATCACACATTTCAAAATTTGAACATTTTAAACCACAAAAGAGATATGAGTATAAGAAAAAACTTTGAAATACTTACGGGTATCTGGCATCTCCAACCTTCCCTGTGTAAGAAACCTGCTGACGAGTTTTCCTCATATCACAAGTACTCTGCAACGGATTAGTTCGCCTGAGATTTGCAACCACACCAGAAACCCTGTCTGTTTTCTTGAAAGGATGCGCCCATGCACCAGTGGAAAATGATCTGGTAAGACCATTGGTGACGATTGAGGCATCCAAGTAGTGCTCGATAGCCTGCAGATCACGATCCCCATAAAGGTCCCGCTGCATTGCCTTCACCATTCGCTTCTCAGCATGCCTCATATGGACCCTAAGTTCCCTCTCTAGAAGCTCAGAAGCACACTCAAGTCGCTTATTTCTGAAGTCATCTCTATTATCACACTTTCTTCTGCCTGAAAATGCTTGCAAAAGACACTTAACCATATATCCTAGAAAGCGGGCCTTTTGCTTATTCCCGGAAAGACTAGGGAAAAGGTTTGTTTCAATAAATTCTGCAGTGGACTCAGAGGGAGGGAATTTAGATTCTCTTATTATATGGTCAATATGCTCCAAAGCTTTGCCACCACGACGAAATCCATCACATTTCTCATCAGCATCGTGAATGGATGCAAAGAGGATATTACTGATGCGGCCATCATCCGTGCTGCAATCAATTAATTCCACCACCTCCTTGTCAGATGATGCACCAAGGGCAAAAAAAAGTATCCAAATAGGGACTTCTGCAATTGAAAAGTACACACTGATAACTTTTTCTCCTCCTTGGATGTTTTCAGCTTTTGGATTTTCTACTAATTTGACATGTACCCTTCTCCTCTTGAACTCAGATCGATAAGCAACCTTCCAAAAGGGTTCATTAGAAATCCAAAGCCTCTTCAAGCAGATCTGTTCTTGAGCAATAAATGTCTGCAGTTACCATATCCAAGATAACCCAGGTCAAAGCAAAATAAAGAGTGACCATGATCATTTTTATAAGAACTAAGACATGAGTTCAACTGATTGCAGAGCAGTTTGAAAAGTTAGAATTTGAAATACAACCAATGGTAATACAATGCAGATAGCCACCAAAATAAATTGCAGTTTAGTATCTTTAGCAAGTTTAAAACATTAGCTTAGTACCGCAGTGGACAGAACAAGAAGCGGTAAAAACTTACAACAATAGGCAACAATTATAGAGATACAGCCTATGAACTAGAAAAAGCTGCAATAAAGGCACAAGATAACTTTTCAGATTATAGGAGAAATGGGATTTAAAATAATAAATAAATAAAAGGTCACTAATCTCCACCAAACAATGAATAAAACCCATGGATAAGATACGAGGAAATGTTGACTTACCTTCTCAGCACCCTTGACTATAAAATAGCCTCCATGATCAAATTCACAATCACCCTTCTCAGCTTGACTCATCCAGCATATATCAGACTTCACCATCACAGGGATCCTTCCAACGATGACATCCGTAGTTTCATCTTTCACGATAGTTCTGTCTATATACTCTGACTTACCAGTTTTAAACTTGTCACTTTTGACCTTCTCTTGGGTATATATCTGAGAATCAAAATCAGCCACAAACAAACAAATGAAAACAATAAAATAAAGACACTAATCAATATTATAAAACGGCACAAGCCTGCAATGCAAAACCTATATTAAAAAATGCAAACTCAAATGTTACACTCGTTAAAGTCACATAGGATATCTCAATCACATCAACATTTGAATAGTTGCATAAATTAAGTATGTCAAGCAGGAATAGGCTAGCCTGGGAGATGGGAATGAGTTATACTCTGTATGTCATACAATTCAAAATTGTAATTCTACCAACACAGCTCTTATAGGAACGTAAAGCAAAGAGGGGATAAATGGATTGAAGACTGCAGACAAGTAGACAATAACTTGTGATGAGACTTGTTATACTAATTGATATTATTATCCAAAAGATGGCACCAGATGAAAAACATAAGAAGCTACTAACATTTAGGCTCCAGATAAAAGTGGAAAGAAGAAAGAACACAAATATTTATAATCTCATTTTATGGGCTTTAAGAGCTCGGCTAAACAATTAAAATTTTCAGTAAAAAAATAATACCTGAATTTATAAAATAAAAAGTATAAATGTTACTCTCATGTAGTCTCCAAGTGATCACATATTCACAAAAACAGAAACTGTTAGTTACATTGAAAATATATTGTATTTAGTCAAAGTGTATAAATACCATGAAAGAATATATTCCCTTGATTATTCTCATTAACTGATTATAAACTAGGCTATAATACAGGAAACTAATTATACACTTTGACTAAATACAATATATTATCAATATATTTAACAGAAACCATACCTATTATTACATAACTATAAATAGAGGGCTCTTGAAGGAAACATTGCACAGCAAGGATATTCTACCATCATCTAACAAGGGGCAGTATTACTGTTACAATAGACACTGGACAGTACAGTAGCCAAGACAAAATAAAGCAGACAGTGAGGGGGAACAGACAGAGTCTCACTAACTAACAGCATTCTGTGGCAAATTTTAAATTAATTGTCACAGTTAACAAACCTGAAGATGAGTCTCAACTTTCAATCTTGCAGAGTAAGTCATGTTCTGAAGCCGGGCATGTCGGGGAAGCAACTTAATGAAGTCTTTCCCACCATCTGCATGAAACTTCTCTCCAGTCCAAAACATAGGACGCTCAAGCTCCACATTCCCAAATCTTACTGAAGCATATCTCCATCCACCCTCACCCTTCTTCGAGGGATCATAGCCTGGATTCACAGTTATCTCACCAATGTTATCAAAAACTCTCTTTATACCTTCACAGACAAAACTGTTGTAGGAGTTAATCTGATGGCTGATGAGACCGTGTTGCTTGAAGAAAGATGACGATGCTTTCTTGCAGAAGTTCATCAATGAAGCCTCACCAAGGTCATACAAGCTCATGTCCATAACATCAGCATCGTCATCCGAATACATATCCTCATCATCCCAGGTCTCCAGATCAATATCATCAAAAACATCTTTACCGTTACTACTGGTGCCCAGGCCATCTTTTCCCTCAAGCCCCATCTATAAGGAATCAACATGTATGATGGAATTATATTAAAACATATCATGATGATGCAGAACAATAAAGGCTAAAAACCACAACTGCAACACTGTAGCCAGTCATCTTTAATATGTTTTAACTAGAATATGGAGCAACAAGATTTTAACATTTTAATTGCTACACTTTGCATGTTGTTTGAAGTGAACTCATGTACTAAACTAACATATGGCTAAGCATTGGATAAAAGGTAAGTAAGCATCAAATACAAGAATGGTATTTCATCTCTCAGATTATGATTTATAACCACTGTATCCAAATCGCTATCATAATACACTGCATCTTTTACACTAACATGTATCCTTTAAGCCTTTTTTAGTGGAAGAAATCTGAATAAGCATCTGAATCTTTGATAACGATAAATAAATTACTTCATACACACACACACACACACAAAAAAAAAAAAAAAAAAAAAAAAAAAAAAAAAAAAAAAGCCCTTCGATATTCATGCTATTTCTTTACTTTACAACAAAATCCTAAAGCACTCAAAAGCTAATATCAAACATTCAAATAGAGTAAAAGGAATTGCCAGAAAATAAGATGTAAACATCATCATAGCAACAATACCTATTTTCAGGCCATTATTTTTCAAAATTACTCATATATTTAACACATAACTTTAATGGATGAATTAAGAAAAACTACATGCGACTATTTTATAGTTGCAAAATCTACATGTACGACAGCACATCTAATATCTATTGAAATTTATAGAGGCCTCATAATCAAGCACCAGCTTTTCCAGGACATTTGGAAAGTCCATATATTGTAGATAACATATTTTTTTGCTCCGTAAGACAGTAAATTAGAAAGACAAACTACACTAAACCTAAATTTTGTTCAGTCAATTATACAACTATGTATGAACAAAACTCTACCATACCAATGACAAGGACAGAACTTTGATTTGCTGTGATTTATTCAATGAACAAATGACATGCAACACCAAATAAATTATACCCATTTAACAAATTTCAACACACTATTAAACCAAAATCTTCCCATTTGAAAAAATTGCAATTCAGAAATTTCATCATCTACAAAAACAACTAAAAATAATCATCATTTTTCCTCCCATATGAAGATCAAAAAAAAAAACCAGATTCCCAGTCATAAGAGGACATAAACCCTAAAAACAAAACTTTATTAAACCAAAAGATTCCCATTTGAAACAATTACATTTCAGAAATTTCATAATCTAAAAAAAAAAATCATTTTTCCTACCACATAAGATCAAAAATGAAAAGAAATTTTTTAAAAAAAAAAAAAAAAAAAACCCAGATTCCCAGACATAAGACAACATAAACCCTAAAAAACAAAACTTTATATTTCTCTTCATAATAACATCAAAAAAAATTCCGAAATTTACATATAATTACATGCATTCTTAAAAAAACACCCAATTTCACACATTTCAACATTCAAACAAATACCCAGAAGTCAAAATACCAAAATTTCTGAAATTCAACAAAACCCAAGTCTATAAATTCGATGAACTAAAGAGAGTCAGACAGAATTACCTTTAAAGCTTAAACCCAGAAATGAGAGGAGAGAAAATCAAAAAGGGTTCTTTGTTATCTATTTCTGAGTTTCACAGTGGAGAGTGAAAGATGCAGATTCTGCGTGGAGGAGAGAGAAAAGGGTAGTTGGGAAATTGTTAAAAGAAAGCATAAAACCCCATTGATGCTCAATGAAGCTCCGTAGTGTGGGGTTTTGGGTATCAGGAGAAACTGGGAATTGCTATTCTGTGTTCGAGTGTATACTTCAATTCTCTTAATCTATTGTTGTATTGATGTACTCGTATAAAGTATGAGTGTATGACTAATGTTTGTCCATGAATCCATGATTGATGAAAATCAAGGGTGTAAAATGATTGAATGAGTTTCTTATGTTGAGGTTGACTGCAATGTATTCTTTTTCTGGTGCCGGATTCCCACCCAACAAAGAAAAAAAAACCGTGTTTTGGAGAAAGCTGAAAGCTGAAGCTGATTGAGTTAGCTGATTTTGACTAGCTGATTTTGACTAGCTGATTTTGACTAGCTGATTTTATTAACTGATTTGACTAACTTATTGTATTAACTGATTATATAAAAGTGTTTGGTAAATAGCTGATAACTTAAAGGTGATTGAGTATGTGAAATGACCAATAAGCTAATTGTGGGGTAGGTAGTTTAGATAGGATTTTAAATTAAATGAGGTTATAAATGTCATTTCACAATAATTAATGAATAAGCTAATTGAAAAAGCTCCTAAAGTGAGCTTTTTCAAAAAGAGCTTATTTAGTAGAATAAGCTCTTTCAATAAGTTTACTACCAAACACTTGTATTAGCTTGTTTGACTAGTCAATCAGATAAAGTTAGTCAAATAAGCTAATATACCCCCAATAAGCTTACTACCAAACAGGGCCAAAAAAAATTTAGAACTTTTATTACGTAGTATTTATTGATACAAACAATTTTGGTATGTGAATAACTTAATACCCTATTGATATTAGTGTGGGGTTAACTAGTGTTTTGTGTATAGTTTAACTTTTTGTAAAATGTTTTAGATTAATTAAATTAAGGGGAATGTTATATGAAGCCCTAAGAGATATATATAAGTATTAAATTTACTCTTGGAAATTGTATAAATTAGGAATTCATGACAAAAACACCCATATATCAGTGTAATTAATGTTTATATTTTAATGATTTCTGAACTTTTACGATTTTCAAGAGTAAATTTAATGTTTATGTGAATATCCCTGTAAAAAAAATATATATATATAAATAAAGGTGTCAATTCGGAGGTTCGGATCAAGTTTTGAGAGGTCGGGTCAATTTTTAAAAATTAGTTATGCTATATTATTTTGTCCAAGTGAGTTGAAATCTGAATTGGATTTTTTTTTTCGATCAGTCGGGTGCAGTTTTGACACCTCTAAAGCCTTGTTTGCCCCACCTTATTTTTGCTAAATTGGAAATATTTTTATTGAGTTTAAACTATTTTTTGCTGAACTTAAATTTTTTTTTACAGAAATGAAATTATTTTACTTAATTGAAATTATTTTTACTGAACTGCAATTATTTGTACTGATTTCGTGTTATATTTCTTCTTTAAAACTACTGATTTTTATTAAACTAAAATTATTTTTACTTAATTGAACTTATTTTTACATAATTAAACTTATTTAATAAATTAAAATTATTTTTATTGAACCGAATTTATTTTTGCTGAATTAAAATTATTTTTATTTTTACTGAAGTGAAATTATTTTTGCTGAATTGAAATTATTTTTACTTAATATTATTTTCTAAATGAAGTGAACCGGGTCTAAATAAAAATAAATAAATAAATAAATAAAACTAAAACTACCCAGCCCCCCAGCCCCTTCACCGCCCCACCACTGCCACCTTCTTCTCAACCTTGAACCACAGTCGCCGGCGCACTACCTCTTCCTCCATCACCGACCGACCTAAACCCATCCCCACCCTTTTTCCCGCAGCCCTAAATCACCCTAAAACCATCTAACTACAATCGTCGTTTCCCAAGAACGGCCACGAATTCGGCCATTGATGGCCGAAATCGGCCGATTAAGGCTACTCAGCCCCAAAATCAGTTGATTTCAGCAATTATTGGCCGAATTAGTGGCCGTTTTGGGGAAGGGGGGTTGTGGAGTTGTGTGGTTTTGGGGCGGATTAGGGATGTGGATGGGGAGGGTTTAGGTGCATCGGGTAAGGGAGGGGGAGGAAATGCGTCAACTTTTGGCCGGCGGCTGCGTTGGGTGAAGGTGGATGGGGCGGTGGTGGGGTTGGATAGATTTAGAACAAGTAAAATGGTGACACGTGTCATTGTAGACCCCACTTAACGGAATTTTTTTATGGAGACCGTTAAGTGGTGGTAAAATCCTTTTTTAAAAATTTGTATGTGTTAAAATAATTTTTTTTATTGGGGGTGTTAAAAACAATTTTTGGGTTTTTGTCTGGTATTAAAATCTAAAATTTCTTAAAACTAATTTCAATTCAGTAAAAACATGTTGGTGGCTTGGTGTTAATTCTTAATTTCCTTCTCTCATAAAATATTCAGTTCAGATCAGCTCTAATTTGTTCAGCTCAGTTCAATCAATAAGAACAGGCCCTTAGTCATCACATAAGGCATGAATCATAATCATATAATGGATGAACAAATAGTCATTGTTCAGTACAAGCAAATTTGAATCATTTTTCCGTAGGAAGTTGTGTTTTTTTTTTTTTTTTTTTTCTTGGTACTAGTACATAGATATAATCAAATAGTGAACCATGCATGTTAAAGCCTTAAAGGTACTCAAGGAAATTAGATGTTTCTACTATGGTCACTTTTATTATGACCATTACTATTCTTGAATCCTATTGGTTGATTTTTCCTTTTTTTTAAATGCTTGGTCAAACTTCTTTTTTATTTTATTATTTTTTAAAATCATTTTCTTTTTCTAGAAAATAATTTTTGATTTTTCAAAAAAAAAAAAAAAACATTTTAGTAATTATTTTATTAAAATCAGTTTTATTATAATATCTCAAAATAGATTAAATTAAAATAATCAAAAATCAATTTTTTTTCCTTCATCGTTCTTCGTTATTTTTCAACATTCTTCAAAGTTCTTCATCCATGGATGAAATTAATCACCAATTCATGATCTTTGTCTCGTAAACACAATCACACGTCGACAAAGATTAAAAATATGACCCGATCTACACAACATATGCAAAATTTTAAATTTTCCGAAATCAAGGTTCTAGCGGAGCGAATTTGGGTTTGTTTATAATCCTAGAATAATAGATTTTTATTGGACAATCTCAATCAAAGGATGCAAAAGTTGAGATCTTATATAATCAAAATTAAAATTTTTAAGTTTTTCGTTAATGTGGGTTCGTCAGGAAAATTCAAGAAAAAACCGTAACATATTTTCTTCAAAACCCTGTTTGATCGAAAAAATGAAGATGAAATTTAAAAACTTGTTTTTGTATTAGGTTTTCACCAATATGCTAATAGGACATTATCTATAACAAACAGTTTTACTGTTTATTCGTTTACGACCATAAAGAGTATTATAATCATATTAAATGCTATGATTATGACATTTAATTTATGATTATATTTATGCTATCATCAAAGAAATTCATTAGATTATCAATGCAAATTTAATTTAACTATTAATAATTGATTTGAATTACATTGAAGCCTTTAACATATTAATTATCAACAAAAGGTTATGACCGTGCACATTATAGGCCATTACATTATGAAACGATATAAGCCAAGCTTATGTCATGAAGAACTATTTATTTAGAAATGTAATTCAACTAGTTAAATGTCAACTAGCGTCGTGATTTTTGCGAATTCAAAAAATAATACTATAATATTGTTTTCCAAAAAAAAAAAAGATATTCAACAATTATATATATGGTTAACTTAACAATTGAAATCTAAATGTCTTTCAAAATTTGATAAAAGTTTTCTAGACAAAACTTATGTTACAAATCTTACAATATGTCAATTTTAAATATCATGCCTTCAATAAATCGAGTTATTATAGTTAATTATTTATTATCATTAATTGTATTCCATATATTGATACTATCCTTATATATTGATATTTAACTAGTTGGATCACATTTCTAAATAAAAACTTCGCGACATAAGTTTGGCATATATCGTTTCACAATGTAATGACCTATAATGTGTACTGTCATACCTTTCTATTGATAATAAAAAATGTTAAAGTCTTAAATAATGTAATTCAAAACAATTATTAATAATTTAATTTAATTTTTATTGATAATCTAATAAAATTTATTTGATGATAACATAAATATAATCACAAATTAAAACTCATAATCATAGCATTCAATACAATTATAACACTCTTTATGGTCATGGATGAATAAACAGTAAACCTACTTGTTATAGGTAATGTCCTATTAGCATATTGGTGAAAACCTAATACAAAAACAAAATTTAAAATTTCATCTTCGTTTTGTTGGATCAAATAAGGTTTCGAAGAAGATATTTTACGTTTTCTTCCATGATTTGTTTCACGAACCCAGATTATCGAAAAAGTGAATATTTAAGATTTTCAACTACATGTGATCGCCAATTTCGCATCCCTTGATTGAAATTATTCAATTCAAATGTATTATTCTAGGATTAAGATACAACCCACACAGATTCGAATGCGTACGAACCCCAATTTTCAAAAAATAAAAAATAAAAAATCGCATGTGTAGATCGGGGCATGTATTCATTTTCCCCCTGAAGCATGAGTTAATTTAAGAGACATAGATCATGAATTTGTTGTTAATTGCCTCCATTGATGAAGAACCTTGAAGAACTTTGAAAAACAATGAAGAACATTGAAGAACTACGAAGAACAATATTTTATTTAGAATTATTTAATTTAATCTTATTTTTGGATTTAATTAATAACTGATTTTAAGTAAATAATTTCAAATATTAAAAAAGGAATTTTGGAGATCAATAATTATTTTTTGGAAAAATGAAAAAGAATTTAAAATGGAAATTTCTAAAAATAACGTTTGACCAAGATTTTAAGAAAAAGCAAAAATTAGCCAATCATAATTAAGTATAGTCATGGTCATAGTGAGAGTGACCATACTAGAATTTTTACAAGGAAATTGGGGTACATGCATGTTTTCACACGGAGAATAAAAAAGGTGAAAGACAAAAGGAGTGAGGATTTGAAACAGCAAGAGGAGCATATCTAGCATTATTCTTCTTCAAAGACAATAGTTATATACGAGTACTTATATATATTAGTACTTCAATGGAGTACATCAATAATGAATTTAGTAATTTACCAAATGAAAGATTGCTTTTGAGAATGTTAACTTCATTATTAGTCCAAGTTATCGATCCCATCATTCTCAGTTGAACAAAGCTAAATACAAATTCAAATGTCAATCTAGACGCCGGAGAAGGTATTCAACTTCAACATCTTTAGTTAGAGGAATCACCCATTCATCATAAAGACGAGAGACCAATGAAGGATCAACCTTGTAGTCATTGGAATTACTTGTGTCATTGAGGGTTACTTCCTGCCCGAAAACCTTGGCTTTCTTCTCAATTCTTTGCTTCACCATCGCTTCCACTTTACTATCTGTCAATAGGTTCATAAGAGTATCTTTGTCCTGAATTAAGAAGTTAAGAGAACAGGTCAGAGAAAAAGATTTTATTCTACTTGATATAGGAGAGAATGTTGTTTATCTATATGATTTAGCATAGTAAGATTACTGACTTTTTCGCGAATGGCAGCACTGTATGCTTCAGTCTCACTTCTGAACTTTACTTCAGCTACATATTTTCCAAAATGTATTCTCCTAGATAACACCTGAATGAAAAAAGGTATTCAATCAATGCCATGTCAAACATACAAATTCAAGATTTTGGTCAGTTTATTGTGCCTAAATGCCTAATGATATGTTTTTTTGCCTTGAAACAAACTTGTTTCAGAAAATACAGTTCTAGGGTAATAGATCAAATTTAGATAAGAGGCTGAGGGCTACAGCCTACGGGTTTCCCAAGTTCAATTCACAGCAAAAATAAGTTAAGTTCAGATGCGCGTTTTCAGGTGAAAAAACTTTACTAACCTGCAAACACGCTAGATCAGAAGCCACACCAAAAGCATAATTTCCATCATCACCCTTAGCAGCCAGTAGAGGTAGAAATTGGTTAACATAAAAGTCCCAAATTTTCTTGCTTACATTGACAGATGCTGCAGCAGGAGGCAAATCCTACGATTGAAACGATACAGCAAATCATAAAACGATGAGTTCTCAAAACTTTAGACCATGAATTGGACAGACATGGAAGTATCCAAGGCAAAAGGCAAGTTACCTGTGAACAATTTAAAGGGCGGTGTACTAATGGAGGTGGTAAGTGATCAGGAAAGAAGGGAACTTCTTCCGGACTTCGGTATCTGCCACCCTGAAATACATAACAAGGTATCACCTTAAGATGACAGAAAGAAATGGTTGAATATCACAGGACAGGAAGCAAAATTATTTCGTCGAAAAGCCACATTCTCTCAGCTCTAGGCAAAATTGGGTAGTTGATGTTAGAAAATTACTCTTTGACAATCCTTGTATGTGCATGCGACTACTTTTTCAGTACATCAACAAGAAAAATGTGAACTATCAATAATTTTTCTTATTGTTTGTTGGAAGTTGCTTGTTTTTTCCAACTACCACAACCAGCAACTAATCTAGAATCTATTGTGAAACCTGGTCAAACTATCAAGTCTATCTTTAAAATTGTGGTCATTGTCTATGTTAAATTGTGACATTATGAGTCAATGTATGTGTCCATCAATCGATTTCAAGAAATGTCTTTAAACGTAAAATACTCAACGAAAATATATATGCAAACAATCCAAACTTTGTCCAATCTTCTAGTCATAAATTTGTGTTACCTCAAAATGATCTCAACTTTTGAGTATTGTCTCAATTCTCAAAACCGTCTAAAGCTAAAGGTGATAGTTTTGCCAGGATTATATAATCTTACAAACATATTTCAACCACGGGTCTAACAAACCAAATTAACATTTGCCAATTTCCAATCTTAATTTCTTATAAAATGGTAAATGCTAATAATTTCATAATCATAACAAAGAATGTGACGTCCACTACTTTTCATGATGTTCATAAGAATCATAACCCATTAACAAAGAAACAGAATTATTTGATACATTTTCTTAAAGCTTAAAACCCACTTGAGTAAATAATGTACAAGTATTAGACCGTTGCTTGTGGACAAGTTTTAGGAAGAATCAAGCAATCTTTAACAAGTATGACCCACCAAAATCACTTTCCTCTCCCCCAATTAAGCAAAACCCAGGAAATTTTCCAACCTTCATACATAAAAACATAAATAACTGTAGTCGTATTATATAGGTCGTTCAAATTACACTATCAATGTGACTACGGAAAAAATAACAACATAACATATAGGGTGACATGCTGTAACCCAAAAATAAAGAGAGAAAACTGACCTGAGCTTGAACAGATTCAGTACCCTTAACAAGGAGTTCCATCAAAGAGCCATGAAAACCAGGAAAATGAGAAGAATCATAAGCAGGAGAATTCAAAGGTAATTTAGCCCTTTCAATCAAGCTGTAAATAATGGTATCTTCAAGCCCAATTAACGTCTTCCTAATCGAGTCCAATGATAGATTATCAATTCCGTCGCTGCCCATTTTTGTAATCACAAGATTAAATTAATTTTATTTTTAAGAAAAAATTTGAAGGAAAAAACAGAGGAATAATACAGGGGAAAAAGGAGGAGAGAGAATATATATAGATGATGAAATGAAGGTGTGGTTGATTTGTTTGGTTGTGGATTATAAACGAATCATTTCTTAAGCGTAGTGGACACGGATTGGCTTTACTTGGCTTGTTACGTGCTTAATTATTTGGGGTTACATCTTTGTTTTATTCTTCTAATCTTGACTTGTAGTTGTAGCCTATTTGGAGATTTCTCTTTTGGAATAATAATTATTATAATTGTACAAACATAATTCATTGGACACGGTATTGAGTTAGAAGTCTTAGAGCATAGCCATCCATTGCCCAAGGCAATGGTGGTCATACTATATTTAATTAATATCTCTCTCTTTCACCTCACTCATGCCCAATCCTCATACCTACTTATACCCATATACTCTCATTAGTTGCCTTATAAATTTATGGTCACAAATTTTCTCTTTCCTATTTTTTCTTTTACTCAATCACTTATAATTACTTAATTAATTTTTTAGTAATTAATAATACTAATAGATTAAAACATATAATCAATATAAATTAAAAATAACTATTAATTTTAAATGTTAAAACTACTAGTGAAACGATAGTATAGATGTAATAATATTATAATACGATAACAAATTTTAAATTAGTACTAGATATAAAAATACATGATTATCTAAATCAAGATAATTCTACAATTGCAATATTTGATGAAAAATATTAATCCGTAGTTTGTACAGATTTACCATAAATTATCACATAAACAATAACTTTGCAAACAAAAAAAAAAGTAAAAACTACTAGTCCAATAAAATGGTGACAAGTGGCGCTTTCTAAGAATTTGCCCACCCTTAGCCAAAGGTCATGGCCATGACCTGGGCAATGTTTTTCTCTCTCTTAAAATAATATTTTTTGATTTTTTTAATATTCTTTTACAATCTCTCTCCTCATGCCCAGCCTTTGTGGGCAACGGATGACAATACTCTTAAGATCGTATAATGTAAGGCAGAAAAGAAGACAGAATGTTATGATGCGAATATGTACATGTTTATTGAAAAAAGATGACATGATGTTCACGATAATGTATAACAACTCCAAACAAAATAACTAAAAGCGGGCGAGCTAGGTGCATATCAAAACATACTTACATAAATAAATTTTCATTATAGAGTGAAATTTAATTGTATAGTGACAAAAGATTTGTTTCCGATTAGCTTATTTGACAAAGATATGAATGGTGGTTTTTAAAATTAGATAATGATACACAAAGCATACAACTTATTTGGATGCAATTAAATACGGAGTACAAATTTTATAAATTGTTACACTGGTTTATCAATGTATGACAAAATCATATATCAAATGATGTAATAAATGTTACACAATATTTGAGTTATAATTTTTATTTTTAATTCCTACAAGTAATACATGGTCTTTGTCATTTTTCTTTTATATTTGAATTTAAATTCATTACATATTTACATGATTATACTCAAGAAGTCTATTTATGATTTTGTATTGACCAAAAATAAATACTCTTTCAATAGATAATATATGATACAATAAATTTGCATTTTTTCTCTATCATAGATTCATAGAGATGTAGTCATGTAGAGATCATGCGCAAACGGCATACCTAATGCTTAACGCCTTAACGGTTTCATAAACTTAATTATGATTATGAAGTCTACTAATTTAGACTCTTAGCCCTTAAGAAAGTTCTAATAATACAATGACTTACAAGCTAAGGGTCACTAACAGTCGTCCTAAGGTGGGCCAAACGCGGCTTTTGGACGTTGGCAACACATTGACTTCATGGACTGGACCTCTGATCTCATCCAAAACCCAAGAAATTTCGGCTAATTTATTTTATTTGTTCCAATTTATCAATCCTTCAACGTCTGACACGTATACAATATAAGTGTGCCAAAAGGGCAATATGCCTAGTATAGTCACCCAAACTATTCATTTATTCATAGATGATAAATCAATTAAAGAATCTCAAGTAATTGATTTTAGTACTTGTATAAGAATTATGTCACATATTCATTTGGATCACACTATGCTATACATTAATAAACATTACATTACCATAAAGCGTGTGAAGTATGAAGGAGAAAGGAGAAAGGAGAAAGCGTGTGAACTATACATTAATAAACAAAACATTACATTACTATGCTATACATTAATAAACATTACATTACATATTCATTATGGGCATATGAGGGAGAAAGGAGAAAATGTGATAAATGAAACTAATCTGAGAGGATTAAGCCTTGCTGTTGTGAGGGGGAAGTGTGTGAAGTATGAAGCGCAGAAGAAGAAAGGGAAGGAAGAGGAGTCCCAGCTGAGAGGCCCTGTTAGGAAGAGCATAAGGCTCTCAGTTGGAACTCAAGCCAGAACAAGTGCAAATGATCCTTTGGAGTTAAGTGAGGGAGATGGAGGAGCTGATGAGATAATTAATGATCTGTCTAACAGACTTATGCAGGTTGAAGGACAGCTCCTTGACATGGCAGGAAAGATGAAGACAATGGAGAGGACCAATGCCTCTCAAGTTAAGGAGTTCCAGAAAGCCATCTCAAGCCTTGAAGCACGACTGAAGAAAGCTCAAGAAGATAACAAGGCAGAACTTGAGCAAATCTTAAAAGTGCTTGATGTCTGATCACCTTTGCAGCCTATCCCAACCATCCCTTAGCTTAATCTATTTTCTGTTGGTTTTTGGAACAATGATCTGTTTTCTTTGGATGTTTTTGAACTTTGTTTGATTTTGGAACTTGGTTGTTTTCGTTATTTGGAACTTGGTCTGTAATAACTTTAACTTTTCTGGATGGTTTCTATGCTTTTAAGTTTAAATTCTGGAACTTTGTCTGTACATGCATGCATTGCTTGTTAAAAATAAAACAGGGTATTTTGTGTGAAAGTACTAGCTTAAGAGAGCTAGCCAGCACTGCTTCCAGCTTCCCACATTCGATGAATTGTCTGTGGGGCTGTGAGTAGATGAATAAAACTTTGAAAAGTCAGGTTTTTGATAATGCCAAAAGGGGAAAAAGCAGGAGCAAACTTGAAAGCTGAAGTTGTTCTAGTTCCAGTTGAGTAAGTAACAAAGGTTGTTCTCTTCTCTGATTTTGTTTTACTTGATTTCTGTTTGTTTTTCATTCTTGTTTGTTTTTCATTCTTTTCATTCTGTTATTTATTTCTGTTTAGTTTCTTTAATTAGCCTATGAAAAAATTGAATAATAAAAAATCAACCTTCTGTTTCTTTACTTGTTATCCTCAGGAGTTTGCTCAGTTTGTCATCATCAAAAAGGGGGAAATTGTTGACCCTTATGAGGTTTTGATGATGATGTTAAGAATTGAGCAAACTTCCTTTTAATAAGGATTTTCTAGTGTTGTGATGTTGGCAGGTTCAGTAAGCATAGAGGGCTGAAGTAGGAACTGGGACAAAGGAACTTTAGAAGATCCATGAGGACAAGTAAAAGACAGAAGAAGAGTTCCAGTAATGGAACTTCCCGAAGTTTCTCAACAGGAACTTCAAAACGGGTTGTAACGACCTGGTTCCGGTGTAATGCTGGGGCAAGCCTCAATAACCAAGGATCAATGCAAAGATCAAGATATCAACTGAAGAAGATGGACTTCATAACTTATAGTTGTGTAAAAGATAAGTTTGTTTTCGTAGGATGATGTAAATATATAAATGATAGATATGCATGGAACTTATTAGAAATCAGATAAAGCTTGGCAAATTAATTAATTCGTAAAAGATAACTTTAGTTTTATGAAAAAGTACTTAATTGATTTTATCTTATAAAATCTGATTTAACTTGGTTTTATCTTTTTCATAAAAACTTATCTTTTAATTAAAACGAATTTGATAAGATTTGGTTTTTAAATAAAACGGAATTAAATCTGTTTGGTTTCGGTTTTTAAAGAGATAAGATTTCAGTTTAACTTATCTTGTTTACGAAAACCTTACTTTGTGAGCTGGAAGACCTCTATAAATATAGAAGAAATTCAGTGAAGCAATGTGAGAGTTTTAAGCGTGAAAACCACTAAGTGCTTAAAAGTAAGTTTGCCAAAGGTTTAAGCTTTATCATTTTGATTTCGGGTTTCATGTGTAGCTTTCCATTTATGTGTTAGAGTGTGTCTTTGTGTTGTAATTGGTTTTGAGGTGAGATTGTGAATTCTCTTAAATTCACGTTTGAGTGTATGAGTTTGAATTCTCTAAAATTCGAGTGGTAGTCAGTCACCCCGAGTGTGTCTTGGGTTGCACAGTGGGAGAAAGGAACCTGAGTGTGTCTTAGGTCGAGAAAGGAACCTGAGTATGTCTTGGGTCGAAAAAGGTGCCTGAGTTTGTCTTAGGTCTGATAGGATAGGTTCTTATCAATCAGCAAGTGTCTTAGGAGGAACTTGCGAAGCAAAGGTCTGTGTAATAGGTTGTACTAGGAGAGTTGCCTATTATAGTGGAATTTGTTTATAAGTCCCAATAGGGCCGAGGTTTTACTTCCCGTTAGGCACTGGATGGTTTCCTCGTAAAACTTGCTGTGTGCTTTAAGTTCTTTATGTTTTTATTGTTTATTTCCGCATAAGTTCCGCGATTGGAACCTACTACCATCCCCCCCCTCTCGTAGTAGTTCATCTAAACTAACAGTTTCAATGAGAATAGAGAACCCTTAAACCTAGAAGCTATGAGTTGATTTTAGTGACAACAAAAGGGAAGAATTGGAAAAGAAAATCATTAATTGATTACAATGTTTATAGTCTTTTGTCCCCTCCAAATAACCGTTTATGTTATCACTTAAGGAGAAATAATGTCAATGCATAGATTGTGTAAAGAGGAGCACAAATAATTTTATGCTAGAAGTAAATCAATCTAGTTAGGTAAAATCCTCCTAAGTCATCATTATATTTTCTATTTTTATGTGGCATGTAATATACATGATGGAATAGCAAAAAGATCACAAAATTTCCACCACTTCTTCCACTTGGGACAATTAATCTAGGACAATGTGACCTCTGACCATAAATTGTGTATGGACTATGATATTAACATCCACATGCAAGTTAAAAGCACTATGTATGGTTCAAAATCATCTAATGGATGGTCATGTATGTAATTGATAGACCACTGAAATTAGCATGCGAAATTCAAGAGAATTGAAGGTCCAATATTATCTTGTTTACCCAAAACAAAGTGTATACAAATTAATGCTTGAAGTTTCAAATATTAGCATTGGCAATGCATTGTACTCACTTGGTCAATTGGATAGTACATATATAAACATCATGCAACTAAAGAGTAATGTACTATATATTAATCTCGAATGAACACTTGTTAAACAAATTACATATTTTTTCACTCACAAAGTCACAATTGAATGAGTCCATTCTCATGTGCTATGTTGTTTCACTCACAATCGTCAGGTAACTTGTTGATAAGACTAAAGGTTAATCACATGTACAAACTTAATTAACCAAATGCACAAAATTAAAGGTTGGTTTTCTAATGTATTTTGCCCTCGCTCATTTATAGGATCTCCTACTTATCCTCTACTATGACTAATTTCAAGCTTAAGCTAGATAATACAAAACAAACATTGTCTTAAAAAGGATAGATCATAGATGTTTTCAAAATTTTCAGTTAATACTCCTCCATAGGTGCTTTGTGTTACACGTTTTTTTTGGCCTATTAACTTGAATCTAACCCAGTATGATACCAAGCATATATATAAGGTTCTATATGTTTGACTATCATGTTGTCATTTTACCTTGGCTTAAAATTTATTTAACCTCGAAAATTGCGAATTGCAAGAGATAATACTAACTTAATCAATGGTTATAAACTGAAGACTGTAAATAATTAAATATGTAGAAAAAATGAGCATAATTAAATAACAAAATGCGAGAAAAAAATATAGAAGTAATATAACATACTCAGCACAATGAAATAAGGCGCCATTATTATTGAAGGAAGCAGCATTCATTCTTGGAGCTTCATTGGATGAAGGATGACGGGCATCTCCTGATCTTAATAACACAAATAACACCGTCAATGATGAGAAGATTGCTCCTTTTTCGACACCGCGACGCCATGTCATCATCGAAGAAGAAGAAGAGGAAGAGGAGGAAGAAGAAGAATTAAGATTGATTCTATATTTTGTATATATATTTTTTGGCTGTTCGTTGGAGCTACTTATATAATATGGTCATCCCTTGTTATAAGAAAGGTCAACTTTTTGTCACTAATAAAATGGTCAAATTATAAAAATGTCAATGTTCAAATATATGCACGGCTAATTAATCACTTTTTGATTAGACACATGAGATCCGATTTCATAGCCAAATATTATTTGATTTGACTCAAATTAAGTACTAATTTCAAAGCAATATTCAATAGAAAAATAAAAAAATACATGGTAGACCTTCAATTAATGTGATTCAATAATGAAGATGAAATGTATATAAAGAAATGATGAGGATGTGACTGCTTTCAAAAAATTTATACTAGCCGTGTTATCTACTTATATATATATATATATATATATATATATATATATATATATATATATATATATATATATATATATATATATATTTATTACGAAGTATACTATTCTCATAAATATTTATGGTCATACCAAGCTAGACTGGTCTATTGGTGAATATGACACCTTAAGAATTTGATCTCACTAGAAACATTACTTTGAGAGTGGGAATCCCTTATCTATCATTCCCTTCTCAGTTCTCACTCCTAAAAGTATATGACCAGTAATTACTGAATTAAAAGATCGTAAGATTTAAGGTACAGTTACATCAGATTCCTTCTTCTTACCTTTAAAAAGAAAAAATAATATATGTATGGTCATGGCTGGTGCTTATATTACTTGTAGTTGTATACTTGTGAATTGTGGGGATGAGCTAGGCATTAAAGCACTTTTGCAAGTTGATTGCATTTTTCTTTAAAATTTATTTTAGTTGGAAACCTTTCGATGATTTTTTTTTTTTTTTTTTTTTTTTGGTGCCAATTATGGCTTAATAGTTAATAGCTTAACATCATCGCAGTTCTCACTATTTTAAACTGTTTTAAATATCTATATTAACTCATGCGGTTTTCATATTTTATATACACATATTGTATTGTGATACAAGTCTTAACACCTTAGCTATCCACATATTATGTGAATTTACCCAACACAATTATACTTAACTTGGATAAGATGAATAGTCCTTAGTTGTACTGTTTGTTACATAGAGCAATTTAACAACTTTACTTTTGAAGTTTGAAAATTGGATTTTTTTTTTTTTTTTTTTTTTTTTTACAATTTGATGAAAAATACTCGTAAGAATTTTTAGTTAACTACTCAATAGTTGAATATCTTTAAATTTTACAAAGTAACTTACAAAATATTGAATATGGTTCTTCTAATACAATTTTCAAGATGATTATCAATACATTAAGCAAAAATAATCAAACGATAATTACAAACTAGTAACTCGGGGCATCGTCCGAGCCACACATTACGGTTTTTTTTTTAAAAAAAATAAATAAATAAAATAAATTAAATAAATAAATAAAAAAAAAACTGGTGTTTGTTCTGCTAGCTGTTGTAATCCCTTTTTGTATAAAAACTCGCTTAGTATAGCACCTGTATGTAGGTGTGGTAGTTTCAGGCGTAGTGCTTTCCGGTGTTATGGGGCTTTCCTCCTTTTTATGCCGCACCAAGTTTTGCTTAGTTAATTTAAAGGTGCTATTTATAAATACTATGCCTTTAGCCAGTTAATATAAGGGTGTTCACATTTACTGAACTTGAACTGCACTAAACTGATTAGAGATGAAATGAAATAAATATTTTATGAGAGAAGGAAATTAGAAGCTGAACTGAACTAAAATTAAGCAAAATTGAACAAGCCCTAAGTATGTCTTTCATTTGTGTTAAAAAAATAGCCTTTTTTTATTTTTACATACAGACATTAATAATACTAAGAAGGAATGAAAATTTTGAACATGTAGAAAAAACATCTGAACATCGCAGATTTTGAACATTTAGTTAAAAAATCTGAACAATCGTAATGCATCACGCCTATACTTTTGAATATTTAGTAAAAAATCTGAACAACACGAATTTTGAACATTTAGTAAAAAAAATCTGAACATTGCAAATTTTGAACATTTAGTAAAAAAAAAAATCTGAACAATCGCAATGCACCACGCCAATACTTTTGAACGTTTAGTAAAAAAATATGAACAATAACAAATTTTGAGCATTTAGTAAAAAATCTGAACAATCACAAATTTTGAATTATTACAAGTTAGACAAGAAACAAATTTTGAAAGAAGTTTGTCTGACTCATAATAATTTTAATAGTCTTGCATTATAAAATGAACATTTACCCTATACAAAATGAACATTCATTTATGAAATATGAACATAAGTTAGGGTATTTGGACATTTGGATCAGTCATCGGATCCCAATAAGATATCCAACAATGATAATTAAACTTAATAATGTAGTTATGATTAGAGTTGTCAATTCGGGTAAACGGGTCGGATTTGGGTCAGGTAAGAGTGGGTCTAGTCAATTCGGATAATTTCATAACCTATGCGGGTCGGGTTTGGGTTGGGTCATGCTTTAGTCGGGTCACGACGGGTCATACTTCTTATCGGGTTTGGGTCAGTTTAAGTCGGGTTAATAACAGGTCGGGTTACATTCGGGTCGGGTGAACAATAGGTCGGGTTTAATTCGGGTTTTCACGGGTTAAAACGGGTTAGGATAATTCTCGGGTTCCAGTCGGGTTCGGTTCAAGTCAATAATTTGCGGGTTTGAATCAGGTCGGGTCATTCTCGGGTTTGGTTCAAATCGATAATTTGCGGATTATAATCAGGTCGGGTCATTTTCAAGTCGGGTCATTCTCGGGTTCAAGTCGGGTTCGGTTCAAGCCAATAATTTGAGGGTTATAATCAGGTTGGGTCATTTCCAAGTCGGGTCGTTCTCGGATTCAAGTCGAGGTATGTTCAAGTCAATAATTTGCAGGATACAATCAGGTAGGGTCATTTCCAAGTCATTTCATATTCAGGTTTAACTAACTATAAATAGATAATTATCATTTTTATCAAGCTAATTATTTCATTTGACTGTAGTATATATGACAATATACTAGGGAGCTATAGTCTATAATTTAGGAAGATAATTATCTCCTTTGACCATACAACAAATATATATTATATTTAACTCTTAAATTTGAGGATGATGCTCCTTTCTTTTGCTGGCCTAAACCGACTTGGTCTCCCTAGACAAAATGCTTTAATCAACAATAATAAGGTGGTCTAAATTGCATTTAAGGTGATTTGAAATTGGGTCAGGAACAATTTGGGTTGAATTTAGGTATGGTCAATAACAAGTCGTGTTAATTTTGAGTCAGGTTAGTAACAGAGCGAGTTGAATTTTTGGGTCGGGGTAAGTAATAGGTCTTGTAAAATTCAGATCGGGTTAATAACAAGTCGGATTGAATTTGGGTCAGGTCAATAATAAGTCGGGTTGATTTAGGGTCGAGTTTGTAACAGGTTGGGTTAAATTCGGGTTGGGTTAGGAACAAGTTGGGCTGAATTCAGGTCATGTTAGTAACAAGTAGGGTTAAATTCGGGTTTTGACGGGTTAAAACGGGTTAGGGTCAATTTCGGTTTAAGTCGGGTTCTGTGCAAGTTTATTAAATTGGCCGTTGTAATAAACTAGTAAATCAGTGCAAGTTGTAAACCGGTAAATTGGTCGTTTAACAGCAAATTGGATTGTTCCACACAGTAGGGTATTAAGGACCATGGTAAACATTTTGACAATTTTTAATTCTGTGCAAAAAAATGTCAAAAAATTCCAAAATTGAAAGCTAATATCCACGCATTTTGAGTAATTTTGGAGGTTTTGGGACCTGGTGTCAAAAAGTCTTGAAATTCTATGAGATACATCTCAAGGTCATATAATGCCGTTTGGAACCATATATGATCATTATTTGTTGTCATAAATGTTCGTGGTAGGCCTGAATTAATGAAATCGGTGCAAGTTGTAAACCGATAAATTGGTCGTTTAACAACAAATTGGATGGTTCCACACACCTAATTGGACTCCCGGAATGTATTAGGTACCATGGTAAACATTTCGGCAATTTTTTATTTTCAGGCGAAAAAAAATCAAAAAAATTCCAAATTGAAGGCAATATCCACGTCTTTTGAAAATTTTTAGAGGTTTCGGGGCCCAGTGTAGAAAAGTCTTGATATTTTAGAGGATACATCTCGGGGTCGTATAGTGTCGTTTGGAACCATATATAATCATTATATGTTGTCATAAATGTTCGTAATATGCTTGAGTTAATGAAATCCGTGCAAGTTGTAATATAAACCGGTAAATTGGTCGTTTAAAGGAAAATTGGATGGGTCCACCAATCCAATTGGACTCCTGGAGGGTATTAGAGACCATGGTAAACATTTCAGCAATTTTTATTTTCGGGCGAAAAAAAAGTCAAAATTACAAAATTGAAGACTAATATCCACGTTTTTTGAGAAATTTTAGAGGATTCGGGACCCGGTGTCGAAAAGTCTTGAAAATCTAGGGGATACAACTCGGGGTCATATATTGCCGTTTGGAGCCATTTATGATCATTATATGTTGTCATAAATGTTCGTGGTAGGCTTGATTTAATGAAATTGGTGCAAGTTGTAAACCGGTAAATTGACCGTTTAAACAGTACTAGAAAAAGGGCCATTTCCGACGGAAAAATTCCGTAGAAAACACCTTGAAATCCGTCGGAAAAGGTGTTTCCGACGGAATTCCGTCGGAAAAGGTTGTCGGAAATGCCTTGGTAGGAAAAACCACCTTTTCCGACGAAAATTCCGTCGGAAACACTATTCCGACGAAAATTCCGTCGGAAACACTATTCCGACGAAATTTCCGACGGAATTTCCGACGGAATTTTCCGTCGCAAGACAATTTCTGGTACCTGCGAATTCCGTCGAAAATTTCCGACGGAATTTCCAATTCGGTCGGAAATTTCCGACGGAAATTCCGTTGGAAACTATTTTCGGGAAATTAAAAAAAAATATGCCGTGCCACCACCGGCACGGCGTATCAGCACCTCCAACCACCCAAAAAGGCCCTGTCAACCCCAACCAAACCAACCTTCTCAAACCCTAACCCACTGCCACCACCAACCACATCAGACCAACACCGCCACTACAGACCACCACCACCGCCACCCACTAAATTAACCCACACCACAAAACCAAACCTACCCCAGACCCAAACCCCCAACCCAGACCCGACCTAACCCAGACCCAAACCCCCCAAATTCAGACCCAAACCCCCCAAACCCAGACCCGACCTAAAACACCCAAACCCCTAACCAAGACCAGAACGAACCTTAACTAAACCAACCTTCGCTCACCACCCAACCCTAACCCTTAGCCCTGGCGGCACCCACCACCACCTCCCTCGACCCACCCTTAAACTGACCCTAAAACCACCAACGAGCCACCAGAACCACCAAATTTTTTTTAAAAAAAAACTTTAAAACAAAAGAAAGAACATTAAAAACATCAAAGATACCTTTAATTATGAAATTTGCTTCGAATTTCACCAAATTTAGGTTAATAAGGCTTAATTCGACAATAAAAACTCTAGATCTAGAGTTTTGACTGTCGAATTTAACCTTAAAAACCGTATAAAATAAAAAACGTAAGACAATTGGCGCGGCAAGGGGATTTATAGAGGTTGCAGCGGCGTGAGACGACGGCGGAGAGGAAGTACGAAGGAGAGAACGTAGGGTTGTGGGTGAGATGACAGAGAAAGAAGGGGGAGAAGGAGAGGAAGCCATAGATGAGAGAGAAACAACAAAAGAAAGGAGAGATAATGAAAAGGGGGAAGTGAAAAAAAACGGCTGAGGGGTGAAATAAAAGGAGGGCTGATTTTAGGGTTTGTAGAATTTTTTTTTAAAAAAATATATTCCGACGGAATATTCCGTTGGAAATTTCCGACGGATTTTAATTCCGTCGGAAAATTACATTTCCAACGGAATTTTCCGTCGGAAAGCTTATATATCTCGGAGTCATATAATGACGTTTGGAATCATATATTATCATTATATGTTGTCATAAATATTCGTGGCAGGCTTGAGTTAATGAAATCGGTTCAAGTTGTAAATCGGTAAATTGCCCTTTGAAAGGCAAATTGGATGGTTCTACCCATCCAATTGGAATCCCAGAGGGTATTAGTGACCATAGTAAACATTTCGACAATCTTTATTTCCAGGAGAAAAAAAGTCGAAAAATTCTAAAATTGAAGGCTAATAATATCCAATCTTTTTGAGAAATTTGGGAGATTTCAAAGCCCGGTGTCGAAAAGACTCAAAAATTTAAGGGATACATTTTGGGGTAATATAATGCCGTTTGGAATCATATATAATAATTATATGTTGTCATACATGTTCGTGGTAGGTTTGAGTTAATGAAATCGGTGCAAGTTGTATACCGGTCAATTGGTTGTTTAAAGGCAAATTGGATGGTTCCATCCACCCAATTGGACCCCCGGAGGATATTAGGGACCATGGTAAACAATTCGGCAATTTTTATTTTCAAGCGAAAAACAGTAAAAAATTTCCAAAATTGAAGGCTAATATCCACACTTTTTGAGAATTTTTAAAGGTTTCGGGGCCCAGTGTCGAAAAGTCTTGAAATTCTAGGGGATATTTCTCGGGATCATATAATGCTGTTTGTATCCATATATGATCATTATTTGTTGTCATAAATGTTCGTGGTAGGCTTGAGTTAATGAAATCGGTGCAAGTTGTAAACCGGTAAATTGGAGGTTTAACGGCAAATTGGATGGTTCCGCCCACTCAATTGTACTCTTGGAGGATATTAGGGATCATGGTAAACATTTCGTCGATTTTTATTTCCGGGCGAAAAAAGTAAAAAAATTCCAAAATTGAAGTCTAATATCTACACTTTTTGAGAAATTTTGGAGGTTCCGGGGTACGTTGGCAAAACAACTCGAGATTTTAGGGGATGTATCTTGGGGCCAGATAATGCCGTTTGGAATCATATATAATCATTATATATTGTTATAAATGTTCGTGGTAGACTTGAATTAATGAAACCGGTGCAAGTTGTAAATCGGTAAATTGGTCGTTTAAAGGCAAATTGAATTGGTTGGTTCCACCTACCCAATTGGACTCCCGGAGGGTATTAGGGACCATGGTAAACATTTCGTCATTTTTTATTTTCGGGCGAAAAAAATTCAAAAATTGAAAGCTAATTATCCATGCTTTTTGAGTAATTTTAGAGTTTTTAGGGCCCAGTGTATAAAAGTCTTGAAATTATAAGGAATACATCTCGTGATCATATAATGTCGTTTGGACTCATATATAATCATTATTTGTTGTAAAAAATGTTCATGGTAGGCTTGAGTTATTGAAATCTGTGCAAGTTGTAAACCAGTAAATTGGTTTTTTAAAGGAATATTGGATGGTTCCAAACAACCAATTGGACTCCCGGGGAGTATTAGAGACCATGGTAAACATTTCGGCAATTTTTATTTTCGTTTGAAAAAAGTCAAAAAATTTCCAAAATTGAAGCCTAATATCCACACTTTTTGATAAATTTTGGAGGTTTCGGGGGCCGATGTCGAAAAGTTTTGAAATTCTAGGGGATATATCTCGGGGTCATATAATGCCGTTTGGAACCATATATGATCATTATATTTTGTCATAAATGTTTGTGGTAGGCTTGAGTTAATGAAATCGGTGCAAGTTATAAATTGGTAAATTATCATTTTTATACAACTAATTATTTCCATTGATTATAATATATATGGCAATATATTAGGGAACTATAGTCTATAATTTAGGAAGATAATTATCTCCTTTGACCATACAGCAAATATATACTATATTTAACTCTTAAATTTGAGGATGATGCTCCTTTCTTTTGCTGGCCTGGACCGACTTGGTTTCCTTAGACAAAATGCTTTGATCAACAATAATAAGGTGGTCTAAATTGCATTTAAGGTGATTTGAAATCGGGTCAGGAACAATTTGGGTTGAATTTAGGTCGGGTCAATAACAAGTCGTGTTGATTTCGAGTCGGGTTAGTAACAAATCATGTTGAATTTTTAGGTCGGGTTAGTAACAAATCATGTTGAATTTTTGGATCGGGTTAGTAATAGGTCTGGTAAAATTTGGGTCAGGTCAATAACAAGTCGGGTTTAATTTGGGTCAAGTCAATAACAAGTCGGGTTGATTCGGGTCGGGTTTGTAACATGTTGGATTAAATTCGGGTCGGGTTAGGAACAAGTCGGGTTGAAGGAACGAGTCGAGTTGAATTCAGGTAAGGTTAGTAACAAGTCGGGTTAAATTCGGGTTTTGACAAGTTAAAACGGGTTTGGGTCAATTTCGGTTCAAGTCGAGTTCGGTTCAGGTCAAGTCAATAATTTACGGGTTACATTCGGGTTGGGTCATCTCCAGGTGAGTTCATGTTTGGGTTCGGGTCTCACATACTCGGGTCAACTCTAGTCTAGGGTTGGTTTTTGGTCGGATCAGGTCGGGTTTGGGTCACCATTTTTTCGGGTTCAGATGGGTCGGTTAATATCGAGTTTGAATCGGTATTTCAGGTCGGGTCAACTTTTGATAGCTTTAGTTATTATGTTATCATTCAGCACTAATTAACAACAATTTCATATGACCTTTACTAATCATTCATATTATAAAGAGATTATGAAGTAAAATAAAAGTTTAAATTTCGAATGAATAGATTTAAGTAGGATAAAAAAAGTCAAAAAATTTCTTATCAGATCGGACCGGGTAGCCTTTTAATTTAATATGATACCCAATAACCATACCCGATAACAATCAGATTGAGTACCCGAACTGTTATGATCGGTTATGGATCGAATTATCGATTTTTAGGTAGTTTTGCTCCACCCTAATTTTATTATGTCATTTTTTTTCTCATTTTGTTGATAAACAATTTAATTAAGATGTTGATGGTTGAAGATTTGTTGAAAAACGGTATAAAGTACAAATGAGAAAAACAATATGGGGCGGAGGGAGTTATGGGTGTTCAAAAACCAGTTCAAACTAGAAAAATGGATCAAACATTCAAACTGGAACAAAGTAATCGTTCTGATCTCCGAGTCGGGAAATTACTTTTTTGATCTTTAGTCCAATACTCTGGCCTATCCCAAAAACAGTCCTAAGCTAGATTGGTCCGAGTTTTGGACCGGTTTTTCCGATCTAATCCAAGTTATGTCCATACTTACTCGATCTAATCTCCGGTTCATGACAATACATGGCACGGGGCTAATTTTACGGAGTAATCGTGAGTGATGATTAATAAGGTCTTGATTAAGTGTTGCAACACTTAAGTTATGAGGTGATGTATGTTGAACTATAAAAGCCCAGCCCATAAAACAAAGAAATTGGAAACCCTAGGGTTTTATACTTGAATAGCAGCATCTCATTCTCAAGAGTTGGTCGACATTGCAGAAGCAGACTGTAAAGAGGAGAGAGAGAAAGAAGAAGCTGAAGATGGCGCCGAAGCAGAGGAAACCTCGACTCACCCGAAACCCAGAATTGGTTAAGGGTGTCGGAAAATTCTCCCGATCCAAAATGTACCACAAGCGTGGTCTTTGGGCTATCAAAGCCAAAAACGGCGGCGTTTTTCCACGCCATGATCCTAAACCTGCTGAAGCTAAGCCAGCTGAGAAGACCTCAAAGTTCTACCCTGCTGATGATTTGAAGAAGCCATTGATTAACAATCGCAAGCCTAAGCCTGCTAAACTCAGGTTGGTTATCTTCGATTTCGTCTTCTTTCTTTCATGGGATTAGGTTATTATGTTGAATTATTGAATTGGGGTTTTTTTGTTTTTGTTTTTCAGAGCTAGTATTACCCCTGGTACGGTTTTGATCATACTTGCTGGGAGATTTAAGGGGAAAAGAGTCGTCTTCTTGAAGCAGCTTCCTTCTGGATTGCTACTTGTCACTGGTTCGTTTCTCCGTTTAATTCTGTATTGATCTACATTTTGACAAAAATTTACAGGAAAAAAAATGAAAATTAATGGGAGTTTGTGATGACTTTATGTTGCTAATTGTAATTGTTTTGGAAAATAATTGATCTTGCTTGCTTGGTAGTGATCATTTAATGGTTTACATCTTGCATGTTTAACTTAGTACTTAGATTGTTAACCCCTCTTGATCAATTGAAGTCTATTATAATCGTTATTTGGAATTCTAATTTAATCAAAGCCAATAGGGTCACTTATATATTTGATAAAGTCGGAAATTTATGCAAGTACAAGTGGATTAGCTTCATTTTAAATCCTTGATTTCTTTTTAGGCCGCTAGTTATGAATCTGGGGTTAATAAATTAAGGTGTATTGCTTGAGCCTTGAGCATATAGTTGGTGTTTTATGATATGTTCATTTAAGGGAAGCCATAAATCCTATGTTATGTTTCCTCTGTTTTATTAAAGCATCCAAACATACAATTTTTACCAACAAAATCATTAATTATTTCTGGGAATTTGTCAAAATGAACTTTTTGAAGTGGTGTTATTGTGACAAAGGACCTTTAAGTTAAAAATAAAGTGGCAAATTAGGACTTTAAATGATCAAGCAAGCTTGTGACGTGATTTTTGCCTCTGTTTTTATTCCTTCTTTTCCCTAACCACCATGCCCACCAACCCATTATCCTTTAACCTCCATTCCACTACCATCCCGCCACTTTCCCAGAACCATCACCATTTATTTACCCTCTCAACATTCTCTCTTCTAACTTCTTTCCTTCTACCATTAAAAGCCACCCTAAATCTAATAAAATCAATTGAATTTTGGTGAAAACCCTCTTTTCTATATTGAGCTACAAGAATAATAGAGTACTGTATGAATAAGATTACAATCAAAACCCAAAAACGATAACAAAGAGGAGGTGGGAATGAGAAATTTGCATGGGTGGCAGTTGGGCAGTGTCATGTTATTCATTTTGTTAGATTCCCTCTCAATGCTATTTTCCAAATGTCTTTTTTATATTATTTATTAATTTGCAATGGAAGATAGTAAGTATTAAAGTAGCTTTTGGAAATAAGTCGAAGAGAACAAGTTATGTGTTCTACTATTTGTATAGATCATAATAGATGGTAAAAAGAAGTTGTCAATAGTATAAAAGTCCAAATGTTGAAATATTTATATGATGCAACAGCTCTACTAAAATGCTTGTATTTTGTGTGATTTTCTAATTTTTTGTAGTGTTACAGGACCTTTCAAAATTAACGGTGTCCCCCTAAGGCGGGTGAACCAGGCTTATGTGATTGCCACCTCGACCAAGGTTGACATTTCTGAAGTTCAGTTGGAGAAGTTTGATGACAAGTACTTTGCTAAGAAGACTGAGAAGAAAAAGACGAAGGGAGAGGGGGAGTTTTTTGAAGCAGATAAGAAGGTTTGGCATTCTGCCTCGTGCATCCTCTTGCTCTTGTTTGTTGTTGGAAGTTTACAATCTTGGCATAATGGCTATTGTTTCTCAGCTGATTAAGTATTTTCTGACTCATCTTTGTTTTCTGTCCTAAAATGTAGGAGGATAATGTTCTTCCGCAAGAGAAGAAGGATGATCAAAAAACTGTTGATGCCTTGATTGTGAAGTCAGTTGAGGGAGTGCCTGACTTGAAAGCTTACTTAGCTGCAAGATTTTCACTGAAGGCAGGCATGAAGCCACATGAGTTGGTTTTCTAAGTGGGCAATTTTGGCCTATTGATTTTGTTTTTTTAATCTGTGTTTTTGTATGCAGTACTTCCTGTATTCCGTAGTCCTAGTTTGCAGTAGACACATATATTTAGATTATGAAATATATCAAGGGATATCCTTTGGTCGACCCTTTTCATCTAGATGCCTTTTTCCTTGCAGTCAATGAATTTACAATGAAATGATCAAGAGTAAGGTAACATGAAATGTCTCTATTTCTGATCTGTGGTACATGTCTGTTTTTGCTCTCCGTTCTTTTATTACGCGGTGGGAGGCGTGTTGGCAAACTATCTCTTTGGTTGTTTTTTGCAAGCATTTGATTAACAGGAAATTAAGAATATTTGATTTGCAGGGCATTTTGGTGTGTGGTTGAGGAAATGTGGATGATTTATCTGGTTTGGTTTTGAATAATACTCTTTTGTAATATCTCTTTACTCCTCGAAAAAACAATAATTCTGTCTAGGGCCATCAATGTAATAATGATAAATGTACCTATGTTAAGAATTCTTATAAAAATGAAGTTTGACTCTTTAAGGGCCTGTTCTCATTGACTGAACTGAAATAAATATTGAACTGAACTGAATTTCAACGTATGAGAACATGTCTTAAGTAGCCCCTTCCAAAGCTGCAATGCCTCTAAGTATTCATAATTTTTGATTGGGTTAAATTATTTTTGATTATAAATTCTATATTGTTTTGAAGTAACATACCTTGAAACCTAATTAAGCTTTGCTGCACCGGGTAATGCCTGTTAAATCGGTTTACCGTAGATATATAATTTTAATCAATCTCAACACTTCCTCCTCCACCGGATGAGAAGATGACTGCTTATGGCCTTGTGGTTAACAACTAACAAGTGATATTGTACTTCTATATTTTCTGAGAAGATTAATTTCATCTTTTCTTTGGATGAATCTGAAATAAATATGTAGTATTAAGACAGCAGGAAACATAGGAGAGGGTTGTGCATAGCAGCTACAATAATTTGTAAGGCTGTATGTACAGATTTAAATTATATATGTATATATATATATATATATATATATATATATATATATATATATATATATATATATATAAAATAATTAAATAAATAAATATATATAAATTTTTTTTAAAAAAATCTATCAGAAATTGCTTACTCGATTGTCTCATCCAATGGCACTCAGTTTATTGGGAATTGAAATGAAAATTACCAAAACTAATCTAAACACTCAAATGAGTCTATTCTGGTAAGGATACCTTCTTCATCTCAAACCTTATCTTGCAAAAACTCCTCTTCCCCTTTCGAGTAATCAAAGGCTCCTATCATCAGTTATTGACTCTTCCTCGAGTACGGCAAATGCTAGGGCTAGAGGAATGTATGTCTCGAAACCCTAACAAATTGATTATATAACTTGCATACAAGCACATTTGCTTCCATTTAATACTTTAGAGTAAGACCTATTTTTCTGAATTCAGGAATCATCAATGTATAAATAGCTGCTCAAATCTACTCAGTAGGTAGACTTTTACTCAACATGATTGATTCGGCATTCATGAAAGCACGGCAGTCAAATGGTTTTTAGATAAAGGATTCAGTTCAACCCTTCATAATTGTTAATATAGCATCTGGCAAACCAAATGAGATATTAATAACTCTATAAAAGTAAGCCTTCTATTGTCAGCTATCAGCTCAGCAAATGTCAACTACATAATGAATATATGATGCACCTCTTCAAGTACAATCATAAAAAGTATGGATGAATAGCATGTCAACTCAGCCAAATTTATCAAGGAAACACCAACCTATACTACACTACATCAAAAACCGCCATAAACATAGCAGCGACTATTATTTAAAGAATATGAAACAATAATGAGATCATTATCCTAAAGCTTTGTACGATACAAAGCAATGATGCGGCTAATTAACCACAAGGTAAAAAAAAAAATCTAGGAAAATCGAAGCCTGAGCAGAGTGACAGACATCTCCATGTTAGCAAGGCAGGAGGTTCTACACTGTCAGACAGGAACAACTCACGTTATGATCAACTTGCACCTTTTGGTTTGTTCTTCTGCTTTTTAGCATCCAATGAACCCAAGCCTTTACCTAGACCGACCGGAGCCTCATTTGGTTGCTCACCTTGAACAATCTTCTCTGTAGGATCTTCAGGTCCAACTGCAGGTGAAATTCCCTTTCTTTGCTTGTTCACTTCTCCACCTTCCTTTGATTCAGGAACCATCCCTGAACTTCTAATATTCAGGAGTTGACTACCAGGTTGAACTGGGGTAACATGGGTACGAGGCAGCTGTCTCCTAGCATCAGCTTTCTTCCTGATTGAAGCTGCAGCACGAGCTGCTCTTTCATCAACTCCCCTTCCCCGAGGTACAGTCTCCCCAATCATAGCTGCATTTAAGGATTTGTTCATGGAAACAGATGAGCTACGAGATCCTCCAGCTGCAGCAGCTGCTTGTAGACCCTGTACCAAATTAGAAAAAGGCATAAAGTCACAAGACTAACAGTAAGTAGGTTCACAGCATACAACACCAATCAGGGCTACACAGTTGAAAGAAATTTCAAACTTCAAAACACAAACTAAAGACCCCTCATAAAAGAAAAAAAAGTCCTGGCATTTCTGAATGACAATCATCTTCATAGTGACAAAAAAATCAAGCACCCAACTACAATAGGAGGGTAGCAAGTTTTATCATGGATATTGCCCCACAACCATGTTCGACAAGAAAAACAAGCCACAATAAATGGCAAAGCAAAAGTTTTACATAGTTATTATTACTGAAAGACATAGTACAAACGTGAAATGATGTAGAATGTTGCAAATAACACCGATAACAGAAAAAATTCCAGATCACTCAAAATACCTTCAAAATATCAACAGCTCTTCGAGCAGCAGTTGCATCAAGAGCTTGTCCCTTTTGTTTCTGCGCATTCATCTGTTGGAAAATAACAAGAAGCGGTAACAAACAAAAATAAAAATTATAATAGCACATGCTCAAGTACTAGAGAGAAAAAAAAAACCTAATACACAATAAATGCATGTACCTGATCCTCACGCTTCTTAAATGTATTCATCCAGTTTTGTGAGTCACGCGTCCTTGAATCGTCTTCCCCAAGTTGCTTGACAAGTATTTCATACGTCTTCTTTTCATGCTGCCACGCCAAAAACCCCTTTTGTGAACTCAGAGAATCTAATCTATGGAAAACTTTCCAGTGCATAATATAATCTCAAACTTTACTCAGTTGTTCTTTTGGACAAAATGCATACCTGGTGAGAAAGTTTATAGGCACCCATACAATTAAATGCAATAGCAAGAGCATGATAACACACAGCAGTTTGAATATGCTCTTCCCCTAGAAGCCTCTCATTCTTTTTCAGAGCTTCTTGCAGGTATCGAAGAGCCGTATCCATCTTTCCAATATCTTGATACATCATTGCAACATTTATGAAAGTTGCAGCAACATCAGGATGATCAGGTCCAGAGGACAAGCTCAGTAGAAGTAATGCCCTCGACATATGACGTAAAGCAAGCTCAGTTTGGTTAAGTCCATGATAGAAAAGAGCCATGTTGCCGTAACTGCAAATACCATGCAAGATGCGTGAAAAAAACAAGTAATTTACAAGCCAATAGAAAAGATGAAACATTTTAGAAATAGAATAAGATACAGAAATGAGCACTATAAGGCAGAACAAATACCTGTGAGCAGTATCAGGATGATCCAAACCAAGGCAACGTTCATTTATAATTAGTTCTTTATGTTGCTGCATTATAGCTCCAGCCATGTCCCCAGCATGATAAAGAACCATTGCAAGGTACCTAGCAGGTAATAATTATAAAGGAGCAAGATCAAATTGGGTTGATATGAGTACCATTAAATTGAAATAGTAGTGTGAAGTTAATCTCCCATCTCTCTCCCTCTGTTCACTACCAATTTGTTTCAAGAACCATCCTTGATTTTAGTATCAAACGTTTGGAGAGGGCACATCTTTTGTATCTACAATTTCAAATGCATCAAGGACAAAACATATCAGTAAAGTAATTAATATACCTGCAACAGTTTGCAACCTCCCTATGCATTGGACCAGTCACCTACAAGCACAAAGGTAAATAACTTAACTAAAATTTCATTGTACCCAGAAAGCTACAGAGTATTTAAATATTTAGACACACTCAGTCACAAAAACATTCATATCACAGGGAAGTTCAAACCTGCTGCAGTATAGAAAATGCCTCCGAGAATGCTGTATATGCCTCACCAAGCATACCCTGCAGAGAGTGATGAAAAGTGTTAAAAAAAACATTTTTTTTTCTTGCAACTCCCTACTAAAGATGGGCCTCCAAATATGTATGTACCAAGAATTGTCGACATCAAAGCCAGAGAGAGAAAATCAACAAAGTGCAAAAAGCTGGAAAGGAAGTAAAAAAAAAAAGCAAAAATGGTGCTCAACAACAGTTCTTATCTCTGTGAATCGTGATCAGAAAAACAAAGGAAGAGATATCAGATAAAATAGTGTAGCAACAGAGCATTAAACTATACATTAAAAATCCAAATTTTGTTTTGACAAAGCTCAGCCTAGCCCTAAACACGATTAACTGCCATTCAACACATAATGAAAAACAAAGCATCACTATCTCATGCGCAAACAAATAAAGAAATAATACAGTAAGTTCAGTCAATTAAACATATAACGCAACTTCAATATTTAGCGTATGAGAGTGCTAAATATGGGAGGAAATTGGACATACTTCTGCCAGCTGGACTTTTCCAGTCTCAACAAGATCCTTGGCTTCTGAGCATATAGGAATTGAATGCTTCACAACTGGCTGGAGATTCAAGATGTCTGATGTTTGAAAAGGTCTTGCATCAGTAAGATCATATTTACGAGCTGCAAGACTTATTCCAACCTGTCAACAAAACCAAATTTGAGATAAATAAAAGGACATAGTAAAGTTTCACATTCATGCAACCAAGCATACACCAAGTACTTGGCACTCTATCAAGGTGATAAGGGAAAAGACAGCAATAAAGTGAAAAGGAAGGCACAAAGGGCAAAGGAAATAAGAAAACAGCAAGAATGTAAAGAAACATGAATATTTTGCAGAAACTACGCAAGGAGAAGAACATGTCGTATACATTTTACAAAGACAAACCGACATAACACATTAGCATGTGTCTAGTGCCATACAAAATACATTACAATAACAAGACATATCTAGTGAAAAAACCTAATTAAAACTTCTTGTCCATCACTAAAAATCTTATCTCCCTACACCTCTTACAAATTACAATTGGGCAGCTGAAATTGTACTTTGACATCTTTTAAGCATATCTGAAGGTTGACCAGCCACTAAAATCTATGACCTTTTTAAAACCATGGAATTTGAGATTATTTTATGGATTAACATATAAGTGGGCAACATTACACAAATACATATAAGTATAATTAGAAAAGAAATGTTAGGCACCAGCCTAATCACCTCAAGCCACCAACTCTCTACACATGCCACAGTATAGATAGATAGGGGGAAGATAAATAAATTTTCTTGATATATCAGTTGTCTTTGGATGTAATGAACATTTAACCGCACCCTAAATACGAAGTACAATTTTCCCCATCGGGTTCTTATTCTAATTATTTCCATTATAACTAATGCTTAATTTGAGCTACATAACAAAGAGCAATACTCTACTATAACTATTGCTATTTTTTTTTTCCAATTTGGATTGAACACAAGTTCCTGAATAATTACTTAGTTCCTATACAATACACAATAACGACATCTCAAGGTTAGGACCAAATATTATTTTGGCTGTGATCTCATGTTAAGACAGATCTCACAAAAATCTCTCCAAATATATACGGTGAGTTTCCTGTGAAGACCATCTTAATACGAGAACCATGACAACCAATGGGTACAAAATCTAGGTTTCTCTATTTCTCACACTTAATAGTTCTATTAAGCAACAGAGCTTTACTTAGCACCCTCTATCATGTCAGGTTCATGCTAACATTTTCAGAATTATGACTATTCGGTGAAGTTATATAATAAGAAAAGATGATGCAGGCAACTCCCACACCCACCCCTCTTTTAATTAGAATAAAAAATGATAATTACCTTATGACAGAGATTGCGAATAACAGACACTAACTTCACACGATTTCTTGCATCCTCTGGTAGATCAAACTACAAAATAGAGCCTTACATTAGTTGAGGGAAAGGCACAAAACTCCCCTCTCCCCAGTTTAGCAACAGCAATACAATTAAGTATATGAAAGTTTTTTACCAAATTCTTCCACCTGCATACCTGATATTTGATTTTTGAGAATTCCAAGATATCAGACCATAATCCCTCAGAACTTAAGCCCATGTATAAAGGTGAGGATTTCTTTACATATGACTCGGTTCTTGATCTGTACTTTCCCTTCGCAGACTTCTGATGTCCTCCCTGCTCCTTTAAAAACCAAAATTCAAATTTACATAAACATAAAAAAGAAAAGAATACACACACACACACACACACACAAGGTACCAAAAACCAATCATTGATGTAAGAAAGGGCAAAACTAGTAGTGATTGGAATTTTTTTTAAAAAAATACATATATTATAACCATAGAGAGATACGTAGAGCAGAAGCAGAGGAAACGTTGGTGTGGAAAGAGGAAGGGGAGGGAAGGGGGTGCGGGAAAAAGAAGAGGGAAAGATTTAAAGATGCAACAACTTGTTACTTCGTAGTGAGCAATTTAAATGTTCATTAAATTTACAAGGGAATAGTAACATATAGTATTATAAATGTTTTTTTAAAAAAAATTAATTGTCATATCACAATTGACCTCTATTTTTTATTTCTTAAGAAACTTTTGTTTACCATATATCATTTCCACAGCCATTTAATAAACAATTCCACAAGTGGGAGCATTTTCTGCATGCATAATCTAGTGAAAGACATTAGTAGCCCCCCCCCCCCCCCCCCTCTCTCATTTAATACCTTTTTCTGAGATCGACGCAGCGAATTGCTGTTGCTGTTTTTTTCAGACACTACTTGAGAATTGCCGAAGAAACAGTTTAAAAAATGAGCGACTGAAGGCGCAAGTTCATGATCATCTGTATCTCTCACAATATCCTGTGACACAAAACAATACGCTTCATTAAAAAGACCAGAAAAACTGCAGGTTTAGCTAAGTTTTATTTTTGTGGCTAAAGATTGAACAAATCTAAATATGGGTAGATTAATAAGGGCAAACAGATCTTACATGCAGATCAATAATTTTATTGGTTTCAGTTGTAAATGAGTAGGTTAAAAAGGTCAAACAAATCTCTCATCACATCTCTATGGAGTGAAATGAACAGTCAACCTCTACTTCATTTCTTTGAATAGCATTTTCTAATTTTATTATGACAGTAGATTAATTGGGGTTAGATTCTAAGCAAGGCAAAAATAAGTTGCCGCAGCATGAAAAGTAGGAAGAAAATCTATTAAATAGCAAACTAGCATTTGGACCACCCAGGGTCATTACATGGTTATTCATAAAATTAATCAGTCAACCTTCCTTTATTATTAAATTTTATCATTACATTGTGATTTATCACATTTTGATTTCTAAAGGACTTGAAGTTCCATGTGTAAATCTTATTTAAACTATAATTCTAATTTTCCAAATCCAAATAGATGACATGCAATGAAAAACGTTGAATGATGAAGAGCTCCGTGTGGCACGTGGGCTTCCATTAGAACATTCTTTAACAAATAGGATGAGCAGAAAATGAGTCCGATGGAAATGCACAATTAGTGAATTCAAATGAAGAGTTGCCATAATGTTCTGGTAAGGGGGGTAATGATAGTGGTAGTTGGTGTCTACTTGGTGATGTCAGTATAAAGTTGTGCAGAGAGTAATGAAAAGTGGGAAAAGGAATGTTTCCCACTACGTCTATCATTGATATGGTTCCCATTTTCTTTCCCTCTTTGGATCCCCCCTACACCAAACAGCCCACTCATTTCCTGTGATATTTCCACAAAATTCATCTCAAAATAATTGCATGATTTTTAGTTTTGTACTATGTATACATTAAATATTGACATTCATTTTTACTAATTTATTGAAAATAAATGTAAAAGTAAAGTCTTGTTGAACCACTGTCATTGCATATTTTCATAATATCAACCTTTCATATTTTTTTACTAATGGAAAATTAATTTTTGACATCAAAGTGGTGCATTGGCAAGCATGCTCGTCAAAATGTAAAGAAAAATAACTTGAAACCATGAAAGTATTATTGAGCAATCGGTACCTAAATTTGCAGCATACTAAGTGCTTCAGTTCAATATCACACTAAAATGACCTCCCTTTGTGTTTTTTTTTTTTTTTTTTTAAGTGTTACACTTTGACAAGCACATAATTTTAGGCATTTTAATTGACTTTAATATAAAAGAAGTGGGGTATCAAAAAACTATAGAATATAGTGGAGTTAACATTGTGAGAAGGAAAGAAATACTCCCTCCGTCCCATTTTGATAGTCCCTTATGGGCAATTTTCACGGGAATTAATAAACACAAATAAGAATAGTTCAAGTACAATGAAAAAGTAAATTGACATTGGGTATGCAAAAAAGTAGAGAGAGAAAGTAATAAAAATACATGGGAAAACAAAATTTACATGAGAAATTTAAATTTGCACAAGAATTGTTGCAAATTGGTGGGAATTTTGGTAAAAAAATAATATTAATGGTTATTGGAAAAAGCAAATGGGGTGAACATTTTGGGACTAAAATTTACCCACAAGGGACTATCAAAAGGGGACGGAGGGAGTAATAACAAAAAAAGTAGTGGTGGGTTTCAGTTGGGAACATGAGAGTAGAAAGATATATTATGAAAATAAAGTTCTTTGCCAAAAATGGAAGTGTAACACTAAAAAAAATGACCGCATATGGTAGTTGTACCACTTACAAAAAACGGAGGGAGTACATGTAATACAGACAAGTATCGTGTGAAAGTAACAGTAATATATAGGAGAAATTCGATATATTAAATGAACCAGCACTAAGAAGAGATAAAATGATTTCACTATTGAAAAGAGCCACTTGATTATATATGACAGCAATAATCTCTACTAGTGTCACAGCAGTTTCATATACTCGGAACAGTATACAAACGTCCCAATTGGACTACCAAAGTCTGCTCTTATTTCAAAACAAGTAGTACAAATTTAACAGAATTTACCTTGAGCAAGTGTTTTGCAGCCCTTACTGCAATCTCATTAGTGCAAAGATCCCAAAGATGTGGCATATGTCTGGTCCCTTCAGCCACCTGATAAATCGATCAGATATGAGTAACTGGAAATCTCCATTGTTCCACTGTTTTACATCTAACACCCACCCCTCTATTGAGAGAAGCAGGCATATGTATCACCAGGTCAAGAAAAGCAACATACCTCTTACCTTTATAACAAATCAATCTGACCCCAACTCATAGTAATTACCAAAAAAAAAAAAAAAAAAAAAAAAAACCTTCATACAAAAACAGCATACCTTTCCAATATATCGAACATTGATTCCATGAGCATGAAGTGCTTCAATCAATGTCTGACCATCCATAGGTGAAACTTCAAGTGTGCAAAGATCTTGAATGAACTTTGGTAGCACAATATCAGTGAGATAACTGCTAGCTTGCCTCACATTATTTTCATCTGATGCTATCTCCTGAATCAAAACTCGTCAATTTTATATATTAATTTAGGCATACAAATGAAAAACACAAAGGTCCAAAACAAGGAGCTAAAGCACGCACTTGAGGAGATCCATCCAGCTTAAACTCCGTAAATACATTTGGATTGAAACATATTTGTTCACTTGCTTCAAATTCAGTAGCAGCAGAAACAACTTCTTCAGCATCATTACTTGTTTCTTTATTAATATCCTGCAAAAAACAATGCACAGGTAGTTTTGGTTTATAATATGCAACGGAAATTCTTTACAGTGTAAAGCTAACAAGAATACAACAATAGCTCTTCTTCAAGTAGCTACACTCAAATTAATGAAACACTACCTCCGTTCTTTTATGTGTTACTCACTTGCTATAAAGAATGTGAGTGGGTGTTAAGTAAAGTAAGAAAGAGAATGTAAATAGGTAGGGGTAAGATGGAAAAGGTGTAACTATTGTGGGGTTTAAGGGGTAAGATGGAAAATGGGTATGCCATGAATAGAATAAAGAAAAGTGAGTAGAATAATAAGAAAAGGGCCTAAAACGGAAAGTGAGTAGAACAAAAAAGAACGAAGGGAGTACAAAACCTTAAGTATCTTAAATTATCTAATTGAAGAATATATGGCTGAAGTGTAGCTGGTAGTTAACAGAAGCATTGACCAAGAAATAAGTCCCAGTAAACACTGAGATAGACAGATAGTTGTTCCTACCCCTCCGGATTTCAAGAAACAAAAGAAAAAAAGGGGGGAAAAATCTGAAGGGGAAAAAAGTGAAAAGGAAAAAAAAATTGTAGGGGGGGGGGGGGGGGGGGGGGGAGGAAATCCAGCTCAACTAATCAAGTCAGAATATACCTGATTCTAGAAAAAAAAAAAACCACTTGGTAGTTCAGTGGATTATCAAACATATTCATTAAAGTCAATATACAAAAAATTCTTATAAATATCCAAGTTAAAATAACCATTGATCAAATACCTACAACATTAAGACATCTAATGACGGTAAGGCCTTTAATTCTATATCCTATCCATTAGACATTCCTGCCACTCTTCCGTGTAAAGCTGTTAAAAGCTAACCCTACCAAATTACCAACCCGAACCTGATTATTAACCGATCCGTCTGAACCCGAAAAAAATAGTGACCCAACCCGGCCCGAGCTAACCCGACCCACTCTTACAGTCTTACCCGACCCATATACCCAAATTGACAGCTCTACTTCTGTGTCCTGTTTCTGTTTTACATAAAAAAACACTTCACTATTCTTCTTTTTTCCATCCATTGTTGTGGTTAACTGGTCAATAATAAGATACCATGGTGTCCAAAACTATTCTATTGACTGTTTTTTGGAAAAACATGCATATAGTACATGTCTACAGCTGCTACTGGCAAAAATAATTTGTGCAAGTAGGTAGACTGAAGCAAGTGAAGCTCTCCTGAGAGAAAGGGAGGATCAGAGGCTGAAGCAAAGAAATGTGTGAGATACAAAAAGACATCAACATATAGAGATATGGAAAGCTTCTCTCCAGGTTATTATCTATTTCTACTTTTTCGTAGTCAATTTTTGGTTAGTAGGATACAATCAGGTTCTACTGTACTACAAAAGCATATCATGTTATTCTACTGGACTTCTACAAGCCACTTAATACAGATCGGCAACTAAATTAGTGCCACACAGTAATTTAAACTATTTATTGCTCCCTCTGTGATTAATTGCAACACATTCCTTTTTATCCGTTTCCAATTCAAAGACCAACTATTACATTACTATCTCTCGCTCTCTCCTCCCACTGTGATAACATAAATAAACAATGATTTGCCTAATGACGGGCACATTAATTCACTTATTTGGGTATGTCAAAAATAATTAGAGCCACATGTTAAGAATATAAAGACAGTGGAAGAAGCAGACAACCAAATCATTGCATATTAGTAACTTCGGTGCACATACTTGGCTGCTCAGATCTACAGAAACGTCACCAGATTGCAAATCCAACTTAGAATCATCTGACAATTCAGAAGCTAAGCAATTATTTTCCTCGGTTTTTGATTTACAAATTGGTCTCTTTGCAGCTTCCGCCTATTAATAAGATAAAGCTAAACATTAGGAAAACTGTAGAATACACCAACCACTGCAATCTTGTTATGAAAAAATATGCTAAGACTCACTTGACAAAATGCTCTTATAAGTTCAGGCCTCAATATGCAGAAGCGAGAGCCTGCTCCAATATAATTAGCATCACGAGGAGTAACCCTCATCAGATCCAGGAGGTAATGCCTAAAGTTAAAAAAGCAAAAAGAGACAATAAATTATAAAATGAAGCATACAATCATGGACTTCCTCGCATAAATATTAATAATAAAAACATAAATTAAAAAGAAGAAGAGCAAAAGCAGGACAGCCTTCTCCAGCCTGTTAGATTTTAATTGAAAAAATGAAAACAAATCAACTTAGCAGCTATTCCTTTCAGGAACAGAGTCTAGAGTACAAGGGACAGCGCTGCCCACACGCAAATTTGCCTCTGAGGAATGCTGGGCTGGGCCACCTTGAATGGTGTGAGCCACATGCGGGGAGCCTTGAACATACGTTTTTTTTGGAAATCTAACCGAAAGCCAAGCCATATAGCCAGTGTCCACCCAACTAAAGGGACTCAGAAATTAATATATTGCAAAACTAATCTTCAAAACCACACCAAGCTATGGGCACTTTTGCCAGTAAGGGATCCTATCAAAAGGACAATAAAGCAAGTATGTTGTATTATATGTCATCATTTCATCTAAACATTCATCAGTTAGGCATACAGCCTATGACAGGTCAAATAACTGGATCTCAAATAACAATACATTGCATTTTTAACAGACCGGTCAAAGGGTAGACAAAAATGCTTGAACAGAGTTAATAATGTAGGTCAAAAGTATTAAAAAGCAGCAAGAGTAGTAAAAACCACGGAGATAACAAATAAGCAGAAATAAGATTTTGTAGAAATAACAAACACTACCTGTCATCACTACCAACGATACCCTTGCATTCCACAGGCCCAGCTAGTTTATATGAATTTCCAGACTCGTCAAGGACTGTATGCTCCTTTAAATGAAGGCATTTTGCAGCTTCAAGCACCTACAAATGTAAACAATAGCTTAATATATTAGCAAAGACACAGAAAAAGACCTCAAAAATATTGAGGGTCAAAAATTATAAGAAAAGGAAGAGGAGAGGTTAAAAAAAATGCACTACATCAAAATTTTATAAAATTGTTTGTCTTGGGCAATAGACCAAATGAATGGATTCACAAATAAGATCTCTAGAAAGATGTAAAGCATGAAAGTCAACTTCATGTGCTTCCTCAATCCTCACCTTAAGATGAAAATCCTCATTCCAGCATATCTTTTTGCCGTTGTCTACAGAACCATATAAAAGAGAGTCTGACTTATCTCCTTGAAGGATGCCAGGCAAAACACTCTGCAAAATCAACAGTTGAACTATGAATATGGACAAAGAAGAAAATGATGCAACGCATTCAAAACTAAAAAGTCAAGAAAAGGTCACGAGACATGCACTAACCAAAATGACATAATAGCAAATTCATATGAAATCTTAGGGAAAATGGTTTAAGTGAACGCAGCCCAGGAGTTGCAAATTAGAACTGATCGAGAGATATAACAGCAGGATAATATTACTACATATTGGCTAGCACAGATCTTAGGACTAGAATGATAAAACTAAAATGGATATATTTCACAACACCTGTGCAACCACTCTATGACCTCTATAGTCGATAATAGCCATAGCCAGATTATACAGCCCCGGTACATCAGCTTCCTGGTACGCCTTGGTGCCTTTCAAATCATTATTAGCAGATGCATATGTAGCTTGCTCACTATCAGCCAATTGAATTTCAGCAGATACATCAGTAGCAACATTTCCAGCACCATTTTTGTCATCTCTCTTCGACGCATTGGCTTCAACCCCGTTGCAAATATCAGCTGCACCATCAGATGATTTATTCAAAGTTTTCCCATTATGTTCTTGTCGAATTGCAGTAATATTGGACTTCAAATCAGTATTTTGTATGTGGGTCCGCGGCAGCTGCTCAAGGTCCGCATCAACAGCAAAACTGAAGAATATATTGTTGTGCACATACCTAGTAGACGAGTAAACATGAGATGATGATACTTAAACCAGTTTGGAAAGCACACATGCAAAGTGTAATAAACATCCAACTAACATAGTTTGTCAAGTCGGTAGCATCAGGAAAGGTCCCCCCCCCCCCCCAAAAAAAACCTTCCAACATAAATAGTCAAATTCAGTGCAACTGGCAATGACTAATGAGGAGGGGAAAACAAGTACTTGTTAACAGTTCGAAAGGCTTGGCAAATGGCCAAACAATTGAATTTAAAGCCGCCTTAAATCGTCTAAAACCTGTAGGAACCACAATTTTAAATATTTGAATTTTCGAAAAATCCAATATGGAATCTAGCATATTGGCCATTGACAAACATACCTAAGGATAGAACATTTGAATTAATTCATAGACTAAGTCAATTATTGAGCAACAAGATATGGTTGGAACTTAATATTGCAACAAAAAAAAGCAAGGAAGACACAACAGAAATGCACAGTACAAAAATTTTGTCAATGCAGCAATTTTTAAGTTACTAAGAGGCAGGGCCACACAATTAATCCAAATAAATCAGAATTTTCAGAGCAAAGCACTGACATCATTGCCAACACTCCCTTGCAACAATATATCAAGATATGTGCGAAAAAAGTGCAGAATTTCAAAAAAATTCAGTACAACATCTGTTACATTATTACAGGCACACATATACAACTTAAGCATTCAGAGCAAAGCACAGACATCACTGTCAAAACTCATACCCCTCATCTTTAATTAGTTGGTCATCCCCAAACAGAACAAAGAAAGTTTGCATGAAGATGAAGAGCCAGTATGTATTATGTGAAAGACAAGCAAAAGTGGTAGAAGCCTGTAGTATCGATTGTTAATAATACTCACATATGAAAGCATTCAGGATCTGTCGGATTGATTGGAGGTATACATTTGTTGATGACTCCAATGGCACCATCTGTAGCCGCATCAACAAAGTCAGAAGTAACTTTATATAGAGCTCTGTCACGTAGAATCCTGAAATGAAATTGCACAATGGATAGTAGTTGCAAAATGGAACAATACTTATACAGGCTAACATGAAAAATAATCTAAGTAAACATAAAATTCAGTGCATATATAGCAAGTTAGCAGCAGTAAAAAGGTGACGCACCTTTCCTGGGGAGTCGAATGCGGGAATTCTCGGCATGACTGCAACTCTTCGTTCCAATCCCTTTGCATGCCAATTAGCTCACTTCCATACGTCAGTGTAAGGGCATTTTCAGCCCTGGCTGCATCACGTTTGTGCTCTGCAGAAAGAAATTTTAAAAAAGTTATTTCAATAGCACAAGAGTAACAAAGAGATTTCAGTACAAAAGGGAAAGATGCAATTCTCACAGACGTCAATAAATATACACGAGGGCATCTGCATATATTGGGAAGCCATACAGACACAAAGCAACATAAAAATAACATGTCCATCAAAAATCAAAAAATACATAATTAAACAGATTAGACTGCTAATAAATAACACATCCATGTATCCCATCTAATCAAGCTTTTAATTCTCCTATTCGGGTTCATAGAAACACTGAGAGCTATCTAAAAATGACCCGGATCAAAGAAAAACTCCATCAATCCCGAAGTGACCTAAACAACAATTCGATTCAAAGCGACAGTGATTTCAAATGGCTCAACCTTAAAGTGACCCAAACCAACTTTATCAAATCCAAACCCACATAATAGATTAGACATCTGTAGATACACACGGCCTATTAGCCCATGCAAGTGGCATACTAGTCGTTAGCACCCCATTAGACGTCTAGTCAAGGCTCCCAATCACATTGCTATGCTAAGTGTGCTACAAAAAGGCTAAATAAGAGAAGAAGTATGCAAAAGGTTTTCAAAGAATGCTTAGATTACTGTGGAAGAGAGTACAAAGGTTTTAGTTGTGTTGGCTATAGCTGTACAAATGAACCATGGTGCCTATTGATAGGCATCCATCCTACCTACATAGCCTATTTAGAAAGTTACAAGCCTCCTCAGAAGATTTCACAAACTCACCTCGTAGAGCTTTCTAAGGCACTACACTACTTATGTAGACACATAGAATCCCTAGATACATTTAACTATGTACAAGAAGACCCTTTGAGTAATCTAGAATCATCTATGCTAGAACACTCCACACAAGAACCCTTTAGTGCCTCACAAAGCATGGAAGCATTAACCTTCATGTTGTCTCCAAACTCATATTTCAGGTCCACTCTCGGAAATCCAACAATACCATGATGTTCTTTGTTTATAAAATGTTCAAATTAATATTTTTCAGTAAATTAATCTTTGTTTACATATAAAATGCAGTTATTCATTAAATCTTGAACCTTTATATTTCAACAAGTTCTCATCTCAAAAATACCTAATAAATCTTTGTTTACATATAAAATGCAGTTATCCATTAAATCTTGATATTTTTCCATGGAAAATGTGTTTTTGTCACTTCACCTTATACAAATACTACCTCCGTTTCAATTCATTTGCAATATATACCATAAATGGATAAAACAAGTTATTTGCAACAAATTTTTTCTTACCTTTTTACCAGTCATTTCTTTCAATTTCTCTCCTCATAGAAAGCATCTTTATTTTTCTATCTTCATTTACCACTAACAAATAAAGTACCTAGATATTGGAAAATATCACATCGTTGCAAACAAAATGAAATAGCGGTAGTAAATATTAAATTTATTCATGCTGATAGCAATAAACATAGAGATCATATACAGTTTATGGCAAATAGCGGTAGTAAATAGCAATAATCATCGTTTGGTAATTTAAAAAGATTAAAATTACAGAAAGAATACCAACATTAACATAAACCACCACAAAGCATAGAGTGAAGAAAATAAAGGCGCATTTCCTATCACTTAAACTCGAGAATGATTTCTTCAAAAAAAGAAAAAAAAAAAAAAAAAAAAAAAAAGCCACAAGAATGACATTCCAGGCACAAGGTCATACCAGCAATAAATGATAATATGGTAACAGAATTGAGGGAAACAATATCAGGTAATACAAGGAATTTATTACCAGGTAAAGGATATGAACCAAGCCATGAATTTGGAGGCAACAAGGATTGAACATTTTCAAACGGATGTGCAGTGGCTTTCTGCTCCAAAACTTCGCGAAAGGCTTCACGACACCCAAAAGAACACAATAAGAATGAGGGAAAAGCCAACTTGGAGTTACACTAATTAGAATTAACAGATTACTAAACATTTAATAGCAAATTCTACCTTTCTTAAACTTTGAGCTAATCCTTTGCAAGAGGCCAATAAGAGTAGTTGCTTCAAGAGAAGCTTTGGATGGTCTGGGATCTAAAGTGTTCCCGGCACTTGAATTGACATAAAACGTTCTTGTCGTTCCCGTGATGCAAAACTTGCCGCCTTCCAATGTAGTCACGTCCAAATAAAGTAAATCTCCAACGAGCCTAATATCATCAAATGTAATATGGAAACAAAATGACAACGCCAATTAGGTCAAAAAGGAAGACTACTACAGAGGTTCTATTTAAAACTGTTCATAGAGCAATAATAACCCATAGTGCAAGAAAATAAAGCTTCACCTTCTGTGACTTGGAGGAGGGTTAAAAGATGAGAACACTATACTTTCAACACATTTGATCTCTTTGGAACAAGAAGAGAACAATTTATTCAAAGAACCAGTAACATCGTCCATAAATCCAAAACTATCAAGTTCTCGAACTTCTGCTTTAACTGAATCTGCAAGCATACACAAAAATTAGCTCAAATTGATGGAGCTAGTTAATGATACATTACAATATAGTATATATTTTCTGTTACAGGACCCAAAAAAGTAAGACAAAAAAAAAACAAAAAATAGGTTTAACAGTCAAACCTTGTGCACCCTCAGAAGCACTAAGTGATGTCTCATGCTGTAGAGCAAGGGAGGTTGAAAGTGATGCATGAAGGTTTGAAAGAGAAAGCAATTCCCTTGTGCGGTGAACATGGGCCCTCACTGATCTGTCATCATAGTAAGCTGCAAAAAGATTGTATGTAAGGATCTGGAAACAAAAAAATTTTCAATGCTCCAATGAAGCACAAGCTGACAAGCATAGGAAGCTACTACCAAATTTCTGAACATTTATAGCATAAAAAGCCTTATTTTTAACCCCAATCAACTATATCAAATAGATGAAGAATACAGGAGATCAGAGGAAAGGCTATACTCGAGCAGAGGTAGAAATTACACATTGATCATTTCCTGTCAATTTCTAATAAATAGAAGATAAAAGCCCTTGATAGACCACGAGAAAATAAACTAATTTAATATATTCGTATATGCCAAAACAAATCTAAGAATATCCATTCAGTGCGGAAAGGTTATTCCACATATATTGCACCAGCTCAAAATGGGAGAAGACATCACGTTAAGATTTGAAATGGGGCCGCAATGACAAACGCCTCACGAAATAATCAACCCAAACTCAAATTTTGTAGCATATCATCATTCACCAGTATTAATTTTGCATGATGTAAATGCCGCCAAATGCCGTCATCATACGAAGTAGCTTCACGCCTTCACCTTCTTAACAAAATTCCAAATCAAAAGATAAAACACCCAATGATTCAACCAACCATATGATGGAAACTCAGTAGTTCAGAAAAAAGGGGTAGCAGTACCCTAGTGAGCAGCTACAATGTGTCAGATTCAATTGATGCTTTAAACTTTGTTGGGCCGTTAAGTAAATGTGAAATGGGTTATGAAGGTGATGAGTTACAACTTACAAGCCAACAACGAAGATAGTAGGCAAAAATTTAGAGTCCATGGTCTTATACTCTTATACCCATATATAGATTTTCAAGAAGAAAAAAAAGATATTTAAGAATTCAGCAAGATAACAGAAAAGGTATATTTTGAAGAAAAAAATGGATAAGATACATGCACCATTTTCCCCTGGAGTGGAAACATTACAATTCACACACGCAAATATAACTGACGATAAATAAAGAAAACAGCATGTAGAAATAGCATTAATTCCTTATAGGGAATAAGATAGCACATTTATAAGCAATAAAAGCATATCACTAAGATTATGAGATTTTTCGGGCCCAATAAAATTAATTACTTGTCAAGTTTCCTCATATTCCTAATTTTAAGAAACGGAGAAAACTACCTGCAACCATTTCTAAAGAACAATCACCGGTGGTGATGTCAGCAACTTCAGAAATTTCATTGTAGTCTTCTAGTTGATGAACTGCACTATCTTTAGCATGCAATAACAAATCATAACATGTAAAATAACATGTTTCAGGTGCATCGAGAAGAAATTGCCTCACGTCCATCACAGAATCACCAGGGTTGAGCTGCAAGTCCATCAATCAAAAAAAAAAAATTAAAAAAAAATTAAAAAAAAAAAATCAAACACTCTTACTAACCAGTAACCATACATTTCATTTCAACAAACAGCAATGGATATGTAAATATGTTTATGGGGATAACAAAAGTTAGAAAATGGATGAGCATACAGGTACATGATATATAGCCACATGTGAAACTACACAAGCACTTCTGTGTTTTTTCACCAAAATTTGAGAGCATAACAAACCTGCAACTCCAGCTTCTCACCACCAAGGGTCTTGACAGAAACGGGATAAAGATGAAGTTCACCTGCACCACATAAATGATTGATGAAAAGTAGTTGAAGGTAGCTAGAATATTTCCTGAAGAACCAAAATCCATCACAGCATAACAGGGCATATATTTGCATAACACACACATATATGAGTATTGCAAAAGTGGAAAAAATCTTTACTAAAAGCACTCATGTTTATTCCATTTGTTGTTCGATTGTTCAATTATAATCCAGGTAAGGTCAATTTTGTAGGGGCTCAATTTTGTATTTAACACATAACCTCCAAATAGCCGGAGCAACCCTGCCTTAGACAGCCTTTGATTAGTTCTTTTACAATTTGCAAACACAATCTAAATTATTAAAACAAAGTGGGGGTTAATGAGAGAATATTAAACCCTAAATGCTCTTCTCTTGGCATGTCACATCAGCAATCACGTCTTACCACATTAAAGACAACCAAGTTCAATACACTTTTGGTAACATACTAATCACGCAACAAAAAGGGGAATTATCTTCAATCAATGTCAATCAAACCACTAGATATTTTGAGAAGATTCAATAGAAAAGATAAAGTGAATCCAAATATTTTTTTCCTTCACAGACTGATACATCTGGTGCATTCAGTTCCATTCTAGTAACAATTTCAACATTAAATGTCAACTCCAAAATACAATGTGGATCATGCTAATGCATCATTACCTTGCTTAGGTGGGTTTGACTCGTTTGAGGATTCTGTCTCCGTAACTGCAGATGGAGTGCTAGTTGACTCCTCGCTTGTAACAATTCCATTATCTTCACAAACAGCGGTGTCAATGGCATTTGCAGAAGCATCCAATGACACAGGAGGCTGGGAAGAATTATCAGGGGCATGTGATGCCTCCAATGACACAGGAGGCTGGGAAGAACTAGCAGGGGCATGTGATGCCTTCCGGTTCCTCGCTTTATTCGACTTGCCAGCCATAAGTTACCAGTACACTGGACAGTGTTTCCGATAAGAAACACGATCAAAGCATCAATATCACAAGAATTAAAGCGTTATATAAACAAAAAAACCTGCAACACATTAACAACCTAATTTGACTCAATCATCAAATTAAATTCTTCTCGTTTATAAAAATGAATAGCAAAATTCTATCATCATTTTAATCATTCAGTAATCAAATTGAATTGAATAGAATCGAATTGAATCAACGATAAACACTAGATAGTGAAATTGAAATTCGATGATTAAAAAAAAAAAAAAAATCTTACCTCAGAAGCCGCTTAGTGAAGCCGCTTCAATGGAGAATTCAGACAATACGATTAACGAACAAAATGTAGACGCTGCAAAATGTATACATAAAAGATTAAATTTTTCAATTTGAATTCGAGAGAGTTAACAATGAAAGAATAGACAACGATTATATATACCTAATAAAAATGATTTGAGTATAATTCTGGAATACGCTCAAACCCTATTCTTCAATTTGATCCTCAATTCCACAATTTCAGGTGCAGAAATGAGGATGGAAGAAGACGGCTTGTGTACTCAGAGAGTCAGAATACCTAAGAGGTAAGGCTTACAAATCAACATATAGGGTTTAGGGTTTTGGGTTTTGGTAAAAACTACGGTTTTTTTTTTTTTTTCCTTAGTCACTCTATAAGATTGGATTTTGTTTTTTTTAAATACGGGGTTACGGAGTGCGAAATATTTCTTTTTTTTTTTTTTTTTTTTTTTTTGAAGGGGGGAGATTATATTCATTAATAAAAAGCCATATTTCTTTCGTTCTATAATAGTTAAAATAGTCAAATTTGACACACTTGTTAAATCACAAATTTCATTTTAAATTTATTTAATTATTCAAAAAAAGAAAAATTTTTAAAATGTGTATTATGAAACTTTATACTCTAAGCATTTTTTAAAAAATTTGGTAAGAATAAACAAAACATTTATAAACCCTCCTCACGAGGGAAATTCCTAATACATCAGAAGAAAGGATGGGAAATAAAGAAGAATGATTACAAGGAACAAGCTCCATACTATCACCAACTAAATGACCAGCATTTGCTAACCAATCCGCTGCTTGATTTGCCATTGAAAGATATGACAAATGCTCAAATTGTCAAGAAGAGAACAAATGTCTTTAACAATATGATCAATTTGCCATGGTGTTGACCTGATGTGTTTAACGGAGTTAATTACTAAAAAACTATCACCTTCAATTATAATATTTTTGATCCCATGCTCAAGAGTTATAATTAAGAATGCCTTTATGGAGAGCCATAACTTATGTTATAAAAACCTAGGTGGTGCCGAGGTTGAAAGCGCGAGCTCCTAAAATTGTCTCACTGCTATCTTTGATGAGCATACCTACGTTGTTGAGTACTGAACCATCAAAATTGAGTTTGTAGAAATTTGTTGGTGGCACCTCCCAAGTAACCATGGTAGTGTTTGTTGGAGAATGAGAAGGGGGAGTAGATGAGTATCTCTGAATATCTTATGAGATCCCGAGGAAAAAAAAAAGGTATCGGTGAGAATTTTGTAGTGCCACTCATTGAACATATTAGTTGCATGATAACATCATCTGCTTTTAATACGAAGTACATAGTATATTAGTATGAATAACTAGAAATTCAAAGCATGTCAAATATTCTAGAATAGAGGGAGTATACGAGTACTCCACGGTATTTTTGAACAACTATTGAGGGATTTCTTAATAGCAATTGTATACCAGGGTTGGCTTACTTGTAAAAGATGTTGGTGCAATAAATAAGAAACCCTAAATTTCTATAAGAGTTAAAAGTTCGAGACTTGGGAATTATTGTTGTTATTACCCTCTCAATACCTTGCGCATAGAGAAATTAGGGATACCTCAACACTCCAAACTACAAATCGATCCAAAAAGTGAGTATAACTTTGACGCTTCGGCGGTGAAAGATAAACTCGATGAACATCAATGATGACTTCCATTAATTTATTTTTTTTTTAAAAAAATGCTAAGATATTGCTCTTAACCATTTTTTGGTTCCCTCTTATATGTAGATTGCTTGTTCAAACATCTAATTAAGATGTAGCTCTAGTCTTTTAAGAGCGGATGATGATCATATAAATTAAAATAAGAGCGAGTAATCATGCCTCAACCTAATAAGGAAAAAACCAAGAAAAAAGGGAATTTCTATCAAAATCATCACAAATTTATATTATAAAAATGAAAATGAAAATAAATAAATTATAGCAATAAGGAAACACAATCGAAAAATGAAAATAAATTATCTCTTACAAGATTTATATCTACAAATGCAATAATTGTATGACCAAGGATATTAGAATCAGTAACATTAACTAAAAGGTATTGCTCGCGCAGACACTATTGTATTTTTTACTGTTTCTATTTTAATTTATATTATAACTTTGTAAACAAACCAGTCCAGCAAATTCATTAAAACAAACAAATTCCCAGTGGTTTTACTGATTTGAAAATGGAAACATTGAAACTACTTTAAGGGGCCATTTAGTTTGCACGGAGTAAACGGAATGGTATGAAAGAGAATGGAATGAAATTCTTTCCATGTAGTATGTTATTTGTTTTCAAAAATCAAAGGCAATCACTACCACCACCGCACAACGCCTCTTTTCCACTTCTCCAACCACTCCACCGCCCAGCCACCAACTCACCGGAACCCGCCGCTCGTTGTCGTACCTCCCCCATCCTACCCTGCCCGTCATCGCACCTTCCCCACCCCTTGTCGCCCTTTCCTCCCCTCGAAACCTTCCATGCCCACGAAAAACCCTAGAAAAACATCCTTATCCCCTTAAACCGCTGGCGTCACTTCCCTATCCTCAAAACCCTAGCGGTTAGGGTAAGGGAAGTGACGGTTGTCAGTTTTATAGGGACGACCAGACGAGGATGGTTTTCTAAGCTTTTTCGTGGGCGAGTAAAGGTTTTATGGGAGGGGAGAATTTTGCGTGGGGAGGGGAGGGGGAGGTGCGACGGGTTCCAGATTGGAGATGGGGGAGGTGTGGCAAGTGCTGGCGAGGAGTGGACGATCTCTGGTGAGGACTGGGTGAGCTCCGGCTAGGGGGCTATGCGGTGGGGGTAATTGGGTAAGGTAGTGGCTGCTGTGTGTAGGGTGGCTTAGGAAAGGGAATGGAAAAGTGGAGATGGAAAATCAATGTAAAAGGATTTTGGGTAAACTCAAAAATAAAAATAGGTAAAGGGAATGAAAAAAATGACAAACAAACAGATCATTAACCCCAACCAAATGACCCCTAAGTGTTTTATTCTCTTTATTTCGGTTTACAAAGAATACCTCCATGTTGGCGAGCTACTTCTTGCAAACCGACTGACCATCCTTGCGTATTTCTCTCATTTGCCACTTGTCTACAATTTCTACACCATTAATTAGAATAGAGATACAAATCTATGCACCATACTCTATAATAGGCTTTGACATTTTTCTTTTGTTAAATATGATTACTCTTTTGTGCAATATAATGAAAAATCTTTCATTTCTAATAGTTCTCTTTATATGTGGAAATGATGTTTATTTGAATTTTTTTTTTTTTTTTTTTTTTTTTTTGACAAAATGTTTATTTGGATTTTTATCAATGCATTATTCTTTTTTTTTTTCCTAATCTACTTCTTATAGAGAAGGTGCCAATTGAGTACAATTACACGATTGCAATGGTGATCTTGATATTGATGTATCATATGTAATGCGGTAAAATATGAATTTTCCACTACTGATGCGTAGAATTTGGGTGGGATGGCTTCAAACAGCAATTGCTTCAAACTAGGAGGTGATATGTATGTAGGAGTATTTGTATGGAATTTTAGATATCTAAGGAATTTTTGTTTGAAAAAAAATATTTTTTCTCCCCATTTGAAAAAAAAAAGATTGAAGAGTTATGGTTAAAAGTCGGGAAAAAACTCTACAATTATAATATGGATAATTGTTGATGGTCTTAGAGGTTTACAAAGTCTAGCAATTAGGCCATGTTCACTTCACCTTAAAAAAATAATATTAAGTAAAAATAATTTTAGTTCAGTACAAATAAGTTCAGTTCAGTAAAATTAATTTCAGTTCAGTAAAAATAATTTCAGTTCAGTAAAATCCGGTTTTCGTAGAGAAGAATTATAATAGAAAATCAGTAAAAATAATTTTAATTCAGCAAAATTAATTTCAGTTCAATAAAAATAATTTCACTTTAGGTGTTTCAGTAAAAATAATTTTAGTTAATCAAAAAATAAGGTGGAGTGAACATGGCCTTATTTTTACGAAAACTTGTTCTACAAAAAGAACTCCTTGAACTGGTGACATAGGCAGTTTCGTTACATAAAAAAAGAGCGGATTAGTAGGTGTATTACGGAATTGTAACTTTTCATATTGGTGTCATTAATCTTTCCTCTAATCCTCCCTTTGCTTTCATTTTCTCTTCAAGCCTTTCACTTTTATTATAGTTGAGTGTAGTGGTGGTTCAACTGAGATTGAGAGGGAAATGGAGAAATTCCCAGTCATAGATCTGAACCCATACTTGGAGTGGGCTCAAAGCGGGAATGGCAATGAGGCAGAAATGCAAAAGCTGTGTTTGGAGGTTAGCCGGACACTGCAGGAGACAGGAGCTTTACTGGTGAAAGATCCCAGATGTTCTGCTCAAGACAATGATCGTTTTCTTGACATGATGGAGAAGTATTTCGAGCAAACCCCGGAATTCAAGCGCCTTCAAGAACGCCCTCTTTTGCATTACCAGGTTCATTCATTCATTCCATTATTTTCCTTGTCTTTCATTCAATTGATCTCTTTGTTGTCTTTCATTGGATTGATTCGCTTGTTGGGTTGATCATCTTTTAGGTTGGAGTTACGCCCGAAGGAGTTGAAGTCCCTCGAAGTTTGGTGGATGCAGAAATGCAACAGAATCTTAAAGCTATGTCGCCCCAAAATCAGCCATCTACTCCAACTGGGCCTGATCCTAAGTGGAGATATATGTGGAGGATTGGTCCTCGTCCGTCGAATACTCGCTTCAAGGTCTGCCTTTGCTTCTTTCTCTTGATTTTATTTCACCCATTTCAATTTTGGTTTCGATTTCGATTTCAATTCTGCTTGTATGACATTACAGGAATTAAATGCTGAGCCTGTAATTCCTGAAGGATTCCCTGAATGGAAAGAAACCATGGATTCATGGGGTCTTAAAATGATATCAGCTATAGAGGTTGTCGCTCTTGGTGATCATGTTTCTATGGTGCTTACCTTTTTCTGTACTCTTTCACCCTATTTACCTTCCATTGTACCAGGTTGTTGCAGAAATGGCTGCTATCGGATTTGGTTTGCCTAAGGATGCTTTCACTTCTTTGATGAAGCAGGTATTATACCTTTTTTTTACCACTTTGCAAACTGACTGACTTGTGAGGTGAGGATTGAGCTCGCGTTTTCCCTCCAAATCCTTCCAATGAGGAGAAGGTTATTGGGTTCACCTTATTCTTCCACTTCTTTTTCCCCAATTCCATATTCGAACAAGGGGAATAAATCCATCACTTGCTTTCTCTCCCTTTCCTTCCAATGTCTGTTATCCAAACACATTGTTAATTGAAATTTAACAGAAAATATGTTTAAGGTTGGTAGTATGATATTCCATGTTCACATTACTGTCGAACAATCATTTTGTATACCCCTGTGTAGTGGTATTTACAAAATTGCATTCAAGTATGATATGCTTTTCTTATTGGACTGTTTACTGATTCCTGCCTTCCTGGGACATAGGGGCCTCACCTTCTTGCTCCAACGGGTAGTGACCTTCATCATCACGGACAGGAGGGGACTGTATTTGCAGGATATCACTACGACCTTAACTTCTTAACTATCCATGGGAGGAGTAGGTTTCCAGGTTTGAACATTTGGCTCAGAAATGGAGAAAAGGTGGAAGTCAAAGTTCCTGTTGGATGCCTTCTTATTCAGACTGGAAAACAGGTAAGGCAGATACAACATGCACATTGACAATATTCTATTTCTTCATTTTTTGGGGTGCATAGTTTGGGCTTAACAGAAATTACCTAGAGAAGAAAATTGTAAGCTACCCCAATCCTCTAACTATGGACATATATGAAAACTTCTAGGCTTCACTGGCAAGCTGCCTATGATTTTCTGTCAGGGCTGACAACTGTTGTATATTACTGTTCTAGCAGTAATAGACTAACAGGTCACTAATTCTCCTTTCGCCTGGAAAATTGTCACTTTGCAATTTTACAGCAAGGCTGTTTTTGTATTAATTAGAGTTTTAATTGATTAAATTGCTATATGGTTAATTAAGTAGTCTGTTTCAAAGGATATCCTACTGCTTTGCGCGTTTACCTACATTGCAAGTCTAAATGTTTTACTTAATTTCTGGTTTCCTGAGCCAAGATGCAAGGGGCCCACGGTTTCTTTTCCATTAAACTGTTAGACGTTTAAATGTGTTTAGTTTGGCTGTTGCTCTTTCATTTACTATGTATCTTATATTCCACATGCAACTAAATGATCAAATGTACAAGTTAGATTATCTTTTACTGGTAATGTGAGAGTGGGTTATTGGGTATATTGACTTGACGACAAGTGAATTGTAATTACTAACAAATCAGTGTCTTCATACAAAAAAAAAAAAAAAAAAAAGAAAAGAAAAAAAAAGAAAAAATAAGTGAAGTATAAGCTTATTTAGACTTCATACAATCCATTCATGTAAAATAAAGAATTACGTTCATGTTTCGACCGTTTCTACAGAAACAATATAGACTTCATTAATGCTTTGGTAATCTAATAGCAATGCCATTTGGAATTACATTATTAGCCAGTTTTCTGAGTGAACCTCTATTTTTCTGTGGGTCAATTTTGTCTTCTTTATTGATGTATTTTGTTCAGAAGTTGTGAATGTTGTTACTCAATTACTCCACTTAGCTGTACCAATTTTTTGACGCTTGCAGTTTCATATCACATGAATGTATTTGCAGATTGAATGGCTAACTGGTGGCGAATGCATTGCCGGAATGCATGAGGTTGTTGTGACCAAAAGGACTCTTGAAGCAATTAGGTTAGCATCCGAACAAAGGCGCAGTCTGTGGAGGGTATCTTCAACTGTGAGTAGACAGCCTTATTATTCATACAATAGTTTAATGCAAACTTTCTGTAGTGAAGACTGAAGAGGTTAGCATTTTTCTAATTAGAAATTTCTTGTGCTCATGTGTCTCAGTTGTTTGCACATGTTGCATCAGATGCTGTACTAAAGCCATTAGGCCATTTTGCTAACTCTGCACTAGCAAGTATGTATCCTCCCTTGTGTACCGGGGAATTTGTTGAAAAGGAGCTTGCTGTGATTAATCTAAAAGGAAACAAAAGAGATTCTTCAACGTAGTCCGAGCAGAACATGTTGATACTATCCAACTTACAAACATGAAACATTATCTGAAGATTTTTTAGCAGATGTCCAGGTGAGGGGTTGTTATTTGAGGGCATCTTGCATGGACGAGGTGTTTTTAAGTGGTTATCTTATTATCTTGTTGTTCCTTGAGGCTTGTATCTCTAAGAACCAATAATTTACCAAAATTGTTAAATTTGTGATAATTGGTGGATGAAATTTGTTCAAAAGCTGACTTCAGAAGGCAGTGACATCACTGACATGCATTTTATTTCTGCGTACTTGTGTTTTTTCTGTCTTAGTTTCTTTTACTATGATTTTGAGTTATAGCTTGTATGAAAATTTATGGATGTCTCTTCCCCAATTTTTATCCTGTCTACCTTTTTGAGGTGGGTTGATCCCCTAGATGTGCGAGTGCATTGCATATGAAGTGTGCAGTCACGGAATTTGGGTTTTCAAACTGTTCTAGGGTAGGCACGATTGATGTGATAACTTAGGAGTACAGTTGGAGGAACTCAGCATCAAAATGCTGATGTGTGGTAGGATGAAGATGCACATTGGCATGAGTGAATGTCAACTCTCCTTTATATTTAATTTGATTCCCATTGATTCAAACCCTTGTATGCATCCTACTGCTGAAGGGAATTTTCACTCTAGTTGAATCATGAAGTTACCCCATTGCCATGACAAGGCTTTTGTTTCTTTTGTGGTCATGATGTTAATCATGTCAGTGATGGTAAGGCAGGGCCAAGGGCACACCTGTAACAATACGTTCTTCTCAGCACTGGTGCAGCTAATACCATGCAGGACTGCCGTTTCCCCATTAAGCCCTATCCCACCAAGCGAGACATGCTGTAATGCCATCAAAACTTTGGGTCAGCCTTGTTTATGTGTGCTTGTCAATGGCCCCCCTATATCTGGTGTTGATCGAAGCATGGCCTTGCAGCTCCCTGACAAGTGTGCCACCAATTTTGATCCATGTAACAGTTTCCTACCCCGCTTGGTCTTATGTTGTCTTTACTATCTTTGTTTCTCGTGCCTTGAATGTTTTAACTGATCAAACAAATTCAATGATGCTGCATATGTACTTGTTCTAAGTTAATTGTGTTAATTATTGAAAAAGCAGTCTTTGTGTCTAGGAAATTCTATGACACTGCTGCATATGTACTTGTTCTAAGTTATTTGTGCTCTACATGGAAAAAGTGGTCTTTATATGTGTCTGGGGTTTAATTTGTGCTATTCATTCTCTGGTGCAGGTGAGTTAGCAAGGAAGTAATATGGGCAGGATGAGCTCTGAAGATAATGTAATAAATAATAGAGTTCTTAGAAATGCCACTTATAATATTTCCATATAATGCATGATGTAATAAGGGGGAGAATATGTATTAGCTTCTTTTAAAATTTCATCCCCTTTGCATGTCTACTTTCTCAAGCAGCTGCTCATATTGTAGCTTGTGTTTGAGATCCTGGAAAATATTAGGGTGTCGCAACAGAGTACACAATGTTATGCTCTAAAATATCAAAAGATATGGCTATTTGGCCAACTATTAGCTACTTTGTATGTGATTTGGATCTTCTCGACAACCTTCATCTGTCTTTCTCATGCAAAGTGCTAACCTGCTTTTATGAGGCACCCTTGGTGGGGCTGTCTTTTGGGATGAATGGCATGATAGAAGGATAGCCTGCTGGTCCGAGTGGCCGGCATTGTATCCAAAAAATTATACAAAATAAAAAATAGTGGTTAAGAACTTAAGATGGCATGTCGAATGATGTGTCTTGATATGTTTGGCCTGTGGCTGTGCTGCGTTGTGTGCAGCGCTTATGGGATGGATGGCATAGCAGGGTACAGCCACGGTGGACTGGCCTAGAGCCACCACGCTCTGTTCCAGCCGCATTCATAATTTAGGTGAACTTGCATTATCATAATTATCTCTCTCTTCACCTATACATTTAATTTTGGATGTAATAAGTCTCGTCTGAAGGTTATATTAATTTAATTTTGGAGTTGGTTTGCACAAAATGTACATTACACCAACCAGTTAATCCATAATCCTTATACATTTAAATTTCATGACAGGAACCATGCAAGAGCCATGCTATTATAACAGAATGAACCATTCTTTTCTGGTTTGACAAGAATCACTACGAGTACACTGTAGAGCCAGTTTTAGCCATGTCACACTGTCAATTCTATATACTCTTGGCTCCTTCTTAGTTCTTACTATGGAGGTAGCAATGCGTCAAGATTTAAGCATGAAAACAATTGCAACGGGCCCCATCGCTGTGTTTTTTTTAGATTAAGTCTGTATGTCCTCATGCACATAGCTACGCCTTTGATGATGCTACTAATACTTTCACTTGTAAGGTGCCGACTATTTTTCTTATTTTTTTTAAATGAAGAAACTAATAAAGTTTAGTTAGGCTACTCAAATGGGCGTAAAGTGCTTACTATTGTAATAGTATTGTTAGTTTTTATATATATCTTTCATATTCTAAACAAGCCAAGTTCATTTGGATTTTGATTATTGTAAACATAAAAAGATTGCTGGTCATAATCATCACGCGATCCAATTAGTATTTCTACTATGACTAGCATAACCTATCAGTGGATTATAGACACAAAAAGAATGTGGATGTTTGAAAAGGAAAGGTAATAACAAAAAGAATGTGAATACATATTAATAAATTAAGAACCATACACTAGCATTGTGATTTGTTAACTTTTTTTTTTGCTAAACTGAAATTATTTTCCTAAGTTTAAATTATTTACTACCTTTACTTCTTATTATTTGCAACAAAGAAATATTTTATGTCTTACAAATGATACCCCATTGTTAAACATAATAAGAAATGGAGATAGTACATAAAATTGAAATTATTTTATTAAACTTAAATTATTATTAAAAGTTAAAACTTATTTTTAGTAATTTTTTATCAAATTTGTCTATAACGTTACCAATTTGTTGATTAAAAAGTTTAAAACTTATTTTTAGTAATTTTTTATCAAATTTGTCTATAACGTTACCAATTTGTTGATTAAAAAGTTTAAAACTTATTTTATGAACTTCAATTATTTACTATATAAATGTTACTTCGTATATGAATAAGAGGAAGAAAATAGGGCTAAGACTTGAACTAAAAAAGATTTAAAAAATTGTCAGCCTTCAAACGATGTAAAAAAGACATGATCGTCAAGTTTTATTAAAGTTGGCTTTTACTCAACTAAATAGGCTGTTAGTAACCAAATACGACTAAACAAGTTTCATATTTTTAAGAACAAGATTGGGAGGGCCTACAAAGGGATGACACAACAAGCAAGCCAAAAAAGATGCCCAGAAAAAGTTGAATTGATAACATTCTCAAACTCATCTAGAACTAAAAGACAATAGTCACAAAACAATCCTGGGAAGCTTCAAATCCAATACTTGTATTCCGTACGAGTCGTAAAAGGAAGGAAGAATTAGTTATCTTTCTGTCTTGAATTGTAAAACAGCAATCGTCAGGAAAGCGTGTAGTAGATAGATTATAAAGAAGCCTTTAAATGGAACAACAAAAAAAATGCAGAGAATAGAAAATTAGAGATGATAAGAGTGATTTTCACCACAATTCTGTATTTACTGTGCTGGATGTGTTGCTGCTTTGCAGCATTAGAATTGCCGAAATCCCATCCTCATTCACATGTTGAATCATTGAATGTGTGGCCGAAGCCTGTCAAGTTATGGTGGGCGCATCCGAAAGCAACCATCCTTTCCGCTGATTTTACCATCAAATGTCCTCAAAACCACCCTCATCTTGTAGCTGCCACGGACCGATACCAAATTCTAATCAAATCAGAACATCATGTGCCACTGGTAAATCCAGACGTAGTGGTGTCAGTCTCCTGCTCTTTAAAGGTACTGCAGATAAAAGTAGCTGATCTTACAGCTAGCTTGCAGCATGGGGTAGATGAGTCCTACAATCTCACCATTCCCGCTTCTGGCGCGGGCACTGCTGTACTGGCTGCTAAAACCGTATGGGGCGCCATGAGAGGTCTCGAGACGTTCTCACAGCTAGTTTGGGTGGGAGGGACACAATTTCAGAGACTGCTAATACCTGTGGGTTTGGACATTTGGGACTCCCCCATTTTTGCGCACCGTGGGTTATTGTTGGATACGTCGCGAAATTACTATGGAGTAAAGGACATTCTCAGAACTATTTCAGCAATGAGTTGGAATAAGCTTAATGTTTTTCATTGGCATATCACTGACTCCCATTCCTTCCCTCTGCTTTTACCTTCTGACCCTGATCTTGCCATCAAAGGGTCTTATGGTCCCTTTATGCAGTATACTCCTGCTGATGTTGCTCAAATCATCCAATATGGCTTTGATCATGGCGTCCGGGTTATTCCGGAGATAGATTCTCCAGGTATATCTAAAAATTTGAATAGAATTATATAATGCATATACACTTGTGCAGTTCATTTATACCATACCAAAAATAAAATGTTCTGGAATGTTGAATTAACCATTTGTGTGTGTGTGTGTGTGGTGGGTGAATTCGTGATGATGCAGCACATACTGGGTCATGGGCAGGAGCGCACCCTGAGATAGTAACATGTGCAGGGATGTTCTGGTGGCCAGCAGAATCAGAGTGGGCAGACAGGCTTGCTTCTGAACCCGGAAGTGGTCAACTCAACCCGCTCCACCCCAAGACGTACCAAGTCATGAAAAAGGTGATCAAGGACATAGTCTCCCTTTTCCCTGACCCTTTCTACCACAGCGGCGGAGATGAGGTCATCCCCGGATGTTGGACTACGGATCCCACCATCCAAGCGTTCCTATCCAACTACAGCAGCGCTCACAATAGGCTATCTCATCTGCTTCAAATATTCATCAACTCTACCCTCCCCTACGTCACCTCCCACAATAAGACCTCTATTTACTGGGAGGATGTTCTCCTGGATTCCACCATCAAGGTGGAAGACTTGTCAACTCTACCCCCGGAGCACACCATATTACAAACTTGGAACGGTGGTCCACAAAACACAAAACGCATCGTTTCCTCTGGATACAGGACAATCGTTTCCTCTGCTGATTACTACTACCTAGATTGCGGTCATGGCAGCTTTGTGGGGAATGACAGCCAGTACAATCGGCCACCAGGTACTGACCAGGGGAATGGCGGTTCGTGGTGTGGCCCTTTCAAGACATGGCAACTAATTTACAACTATGACATCACTTATGGACTCACTCAAGAGGAGAAGAAATTGGTTTTGGGAGGGGAGGTGGCACTTTGGTCTGAACAAGCTGACCCAACTGTCCTCGACTCAAGGTTGTGGCCTCGAGCTTCTGCATTAGCTGAGGCTCTATGGTCTGGGAATCGAGATGAAACTGGTAAGAAGAGGTATGCAGAAGCCACAGATAGGTTGAATGAGTGGAGGTCTAGGATGGTGGGAAGAGGAGTCAGGGCTGAGCCCATTCAACCCCTTTGGTGCGCCAGGAATCCTGGCATGTGCAATACTGTTCATGCCAGTGGCTAACGCTATCGCTAATTTATAGAGATTTCAGCTTGTATACCCTGATTTGAGTACTTGACTGTGATGAGTATTTCAATAAGGTGTTCATTCTATTCATTATCTTTTATTATTTTACAAAGCGTTCCTGACAGAGTCCCTGCGCTCTCATACGAGTAATTTCTGCCTTGAGCTATTCGTACCAACAAAAATAATGGGATGATCCCAAAGAATCATTGCAATGGGACTTTAATTCTTGTCACAATAGTTATGGCTGAATATGCATTCAGGTTTACAGTGGAACACCATATTGGTTGTACTCTCCTTTCATGATACACCTTTCACTCTGCACCACACATTGTTCATAAAAAGCCTTTAAACTTTAAATAAGTCAAGTGTATTCCCAGAGCCTTAGAATTGATTCCACAAACATGCTGAAGTGGAGCTAGGACATAAAAGTTCAAAAGTACTCGTACTAATTGTTGCTAAAAAAAACTTTGAAATTATAGTTTCAATTAGTTACCCAGCCCCTTATTGAGTAATAGAAAGCCTGATTTCAACAAAACCACTAGGGAAGACAAATGTAAATCTTTTGCATCAAGGCCAATGCTTTCGTCATGTCAATAGTATTATGATATTTGTGAGTAGCCTTCTCTCCCAAGTCTTAAGTGATAAAGGCCAGTAAAAAGAGTGATTCAAAACAGCATGGTGGAAAATTGTTGCTAATAAACTTTGAGGTTTATAGATTCGGCTAGGACCCTCTAAACCCTTAGTAATTGAAAGCCTGATTTTAACAGAACTACTAGGGAAGGCAAAGACATTGAAAATCATTGCTAATAAACTTTGATGTAAGTAGTTACAAGCCCTTTTGAGTCTCAACAAAGACCCCCTACAATTCAATACTGTAGAAAGTCTGATATCAACAGGACAACAGAACCACTAGGGAAGACATAGTAACTCTTTTGTATGTGATATATATGAATATCCTCCTCTCCCAATCTCGGAAAAAAGGCCAATTTTCCCATTAAAAGTTTTCATCAATTCAGTTTCTAAAAATTTATCAAATGCAAAAAAGTGACTGAAAGAGAAAGGAAAACTTCAAAATGTGGTACCTGCAGAGTGCAGAACTAGGTTTGTACTCTTGTACCATTGTAGGAAGCAAATGTAAAAATGTGTCAGCCTGTCAGCTATGAAAAATTGACGAAGATCAATCATGAGACATGCAACAGCTGAATTTAGCAGTAGTGTTAACTTGGCCCTGGTCATGAAAAACAATATTCTTTCCAGTAAGAAGGTTAGAAATACCATCATCAGCTTCATCATTAGCAACAAGGGTTTTCTTGCTGACAACACCATATATGTCAGTAAGAATTGTGAGAAATGAGAGTTCAAAATTTTGAGCCTCAAGTGCGGAGGTTTCTGGGAAGAAAAGGCCTGCCTTAGCAAACTCTTTAGCATCCTCATTGGAAACAGCTCTGAGGGAAACCATGTCAGATTTGTTTCCTACAAGCATAATGACGATGTTGTTATCAGCATGGCCACACAAATCCTCCAACCAGCAAGAGATATAAATCATGTAATAAAATCTTTGGTATTTGGTGATGTCATAGACCAGCATTACTCCTACAGCACCTCTATAATATGTTCTTGTCACTGCCCTGTATCTGCATAAACTCAAAGGAATTTATGATATCATCCACAATAAGGTTTTGGATAAGTAGTCTATCTTCTGATTTAGACCCCCATACAGTTTCCAACTACTATAATTTGACATCCCTCCCTTCCCTTTACCTGATCATTATCCCTTTCTTGTCATATGCCCCTCCCCCCCCAACCCCACCCCCCTTTCGACACAGCTCTTTGCTGGTAACTCACTTTGACCAAGTTCTATTCCTAGGCTAGTAGAAGTGTAGAATGGCAAGCATTTAAGGAAAACTTAATAGTTATAACAGAATACAGAGGGGAGATGACCTTCCTGTGTTGTAGACTGCTTCAGAAGGAACTCAGTCTACACGACACCCTAACTACAACACCCTGCCTCTTTCTCATTCTGGATTAGTGGTCTGTAATTCTAAAATATGGTGACAATGTATAATAAGCAAGTAGAATAGCATGCATTTAAAAAAAAAAATTAAAAAGCTGCTAGAATAGAAAAGATGAAAGATGGCCTCTGCGAGTTTGCGCTAAAGACTGTGCCCCGAGGGAACTCAGTCTAGATAAGACACTAACTGCCGGCTGTTCGGCTGTTGTGCCTCTATCTTATTCTAGATGAGAGGTCTACCAAACTAAACTCACTTTAGGACACAGGGAACAATTTTTGAGCCAATGTGAAGTTTTTTGTGTTCGATTTCAGGGCATATCAAAGTGACCAAGACTACAGGATTGATAAGGAGGAGAAAGAATAACAGTAGAGTCAGATACTTGAAGATTTGTAAGCATGTAGAGTGTTTGCAGGAGTAATCACCACCTATTTCTTCCTGTGTGCCTGCATGTCTTACATAGTCCTCGACATGTCTTACCTGACATCCAGAGATCCCTGACCCCTTAGTTTAATGGATGTCTTACATTGTCAAAAGGTAGAAGATATTCCTTGGTCTTCTTCTTAGCAGCTATTCCTGCTTTGAATGATGAATCAAATTCTCTTAATTGTTTGTATATTCGCCAAGTTGACAGTAAATTGTTTGTTTGGGTAGGGTTAAGTTTGCTTCTGTTTCAATGCTACAATGCTTTGTTTCTGTAACCCAACATCATGTGTTCAAAGAATAGTTCAGCTAAAAACTATAATCTCTCAAACTTACCTGTGTTAACAGCAGCAAGTTTCTCCCTTTGATATATATATGACCTGAAACTAGCTATTACATCCAAAACCAAATAAAACTTCCAAAGATTGCTCATTAAAAATGATACATTCATATATATGATACTCCAATTACCAACTACTAAAAAGTCAACAAGTAATCCGGAAAGATTGTATATAACACATTCTGATGCAAGATTAATACAATAAGACAGACAATGTCAATACATTCTAATACATCAAACCCATAATCTCAATACATTCTTCATCAAAACTAGTTGAATCAGATATCAGATATCAATATGTTATATCACACATCAAAAAGAGAAAAAAAAGATTCTTACATCCCTCTTAAACAGCTTTCTTAGAATCTAAATCCTCCTCCTTGACTAAAACACCAACTTTAGGATATTTCTCAATGAACTTAAGTTCCCAATCTTGAAGAACATCAAGTTCAGATTCACTAAGGCCATCCATATTACCAGTAAGATCCTGGGGATCAAAAGACATGAGGGCCAAAGCCCGGGTCGCATCCCTCCCAGCAAACATAGCATACGACCCGCCCGGCCCGTAAAAAATCCTACCCTTTGAAACATCGTATATGTTTCCTTTAATCGCCATTAACAATGGCTTCTTTGGGTCTGCACCATCGTATTCTTTGAGCTGCTCCTCTGTAACCTCACCCAGTTGAACTGGCTCCCTTTTCATGTCTTCTTCGAAAATTTCCTTCATTTTTTCAACGGATTTGTAATCGTCAACTGCAACAAACATGGTGCAAACTATCTTGTATGTTATTGTTGACACCGCCATTAGTATGATGAACGATGTTGGTGATAACCCTGTGTAATTCTCAATCGATTCCACTATTGTCCCGTAAATTCCCCCCATTTCTTTCTTTGATGTTTTTCTATCTCAGCTAACTAAAACCCTCTCTTCTTCTTCTTTTCTCTCCTTTTGTTTTGCCCTTTTCTACTTGCGAATACGAAGTCAATTTGTGTACCGTTTGTCACGTGGGCATCTGGCCAAGGAACTCGGGTCAAATTTAGCCTTTTTATTTTTATTTTTCTTTTGAAACAAATCAATTCATTAATTAAAATTAAAAGTTATACGGCATTTATAAATGAAATTTAAGTCAACAAATGCATAAAATTGAACCAAATAAGGGGTTCTTTCATCAAAGCTACGATCATTGAATAAATCTTGCACTGTGCTACATCTCTCACTCACATCGTTGGAATATACTGCCTTTTCGGGGAGACGATCTAATGATTTGTTGTAGCCGTAAGAATAATTTTCATCTGATTCACTTGAATGCCTTTAAAGATTTCACAACCGTTGCGATCCCAGACAACACTTTACCAACAAACCGATAATAGGGCAAAACATATTACCTTTTTAATAAACTCTAACACACACAGAAACCCTAAACAAAAACAAACTACAAAACTAATAAAAAATAATGACTCCACCCAAGAAAATTAAATAGCAAAACTAAAGAAATTAAAGGGAAAAGGGTCGAAAATAGTCTAATTTCCGAAGAAATTAGACTATTTTCGGCCTAAACGGCCAAGAAATTGGAGAAACCCTAGAAGATAAGAGGAGAGGAGCAGCTAGCCTTTTTATTTAAGAAAATGATAACATAAGATGCTAAAAAAAGAAATATTAAAAATAAAGTAACATTAATTACACCGATTTGTGATTTTATCATGAATTCCCAACTTATTTCCATTTTAGAAATTATATTTAATGCTTATATATAACCCTAAGGTCTACATATATCATTACCCTTTTATTTAATATCGTAATACTTGTATAAGTCAAGAGGCGGTATTAAGGTCTTTTTAGGTAATTTCTACAATCTCTCCTATATATATATATATATATATATATATATATATATATATATATATATATATATATATATATATATATATATATATATATATATTTGGAATGGAATCTCTCTTTAAGATTATACAAAGTATAATAATATAATAGAGATAAATAAACTATATGAATACAATATCAATTTAAAAATTAAAAATTTAGAATACGCCTCAGTTTATCTAGTTGATAATTTCATAATTAACACTATCTTTGGATAGAGAGAAATGGAGAAAAAAAGAAGAGAACAAAAAAAAGGAAAGGATACGCCATCCTTTGTTTTTATACCTAATGTTAGAGGTGGGCATGGGCCGTGCCGGCCCGCGGGCGGCACGAGCCCGTCAACGGGCACGGTGACCGAGGAGTGGGCCGTGGTTCGTGCCGTGAACACGATTTTAAGAATCCGACATGAGCACGACACGAACCCGTGGGCGGCATGGTAGTTTGGCCCGCTAACATGGCACGCTGGGCACGACCATAAAATAGCATAAATAACGAAATATAATAATAAAAATAAGAATAATAAAAAGAACAACAATAATATAATAAAAAAATAAACATAAATTATTAAAATTATTTAAATAGTATATTTATTTTAAAAGTTGTTCCAAAAAAAATTAAAAAATATTATGGACGGTCCGGTGCCCGGCACGGCACGCCAGACACGTGGGCCGTGCCGTGGATTGGGGTGTGCTAAATGGTGGCCCGGCACGGCACGACGAGGCACAGCTCGCGGCTGCCCGGCACGGTACGTTGCCCACCTCTACCTAATGCTGTGATGGAATTGGGACATGCATTTTCCTTTCCCTTTTAATAAACCAAATCCCTGTATCTCTTTTCTCCTTTTCTTTCCTATCCCCTTCTCTTCACTATTATTATCCAAACATGGTGTAAATCAACAACTTTTCACAAAAATGTATAAGTATTGTTCTTGAGAGAAGAGTTATAGGAACTTATCCTAATTGTCACAGAATAATCCTAAAGGTAAGTAATTGAATCTATTTAGGATTCCCACCATCAATGTGAATCCATTTTAGCTTGGATGAAATATTATAATAATTGATTCTACATTAATTGTTTTAAAAAAAGTAATACACCTGGAGGGAAAACAACTTGAATTTAAAGAAAATAATTGCAATTCATGAAGGCAATTTACTTGAGCAACAAAATATACAAAGGGAACAAGTGCTAGCCTAATGATAAAGAAAAAATCTTCTAATCTCAGGGTTGAGGATTCAATCTCTAATAAGACATATTTTGGGTGAGAGTTCATTTCTTGTTTCTTTATGACAAACGATTGTTAAAATACAGTCAACATTAATTAATTAATTAATCTAAATAAAGAGTGAACTCCTCTCTCTTCCTCCTCCACACCCTAAATACCGAATCTTTCTCGCTCATTAGCCACAAGGGGTTGCCATCATCATTTCTTTGATGGTGGTAAGCCCCAAATTTGTCTTTAATTTCTTAGTTTTTATTATGGAGTGAGGATTAAGATAGAGAGAGAAGAGGAAGAAAGAAAAAGAAGGAAAAATGGACAGCAGCGGAGTAGTAAAGCTGAATTTGAAAGCCCTAAACCATATCCATATCCATATCCTCTGCAAATCCAGCTTCAACCACTCATCCATCCATTTCCGATTTCAACCTCTTTCACACTCCTTCCTATCTCGTTCTCGCAACAACAACAGCCTTCTTTTCTCTCCCTCGCCTCTCTCCTTTTCCAAACCTGCTTCCAGATTCTCTCCACTGTCTACTCTTGGTAATGTACTAATATTTCTCTCTTTATATATGTTCTTGTAAATTGTAAGGTCAAATTCATGATGAATTGTGTTTATATATGACAGCTGAAAAGGTTAATGGAAGTGGTTTGCCTTATGGAGCTGCTCAGGCAACGGAACCCATTTCTTCTAATAATATGCTTCAAGTTGTTTTGGTGTCTCCTCAGGTATCTTACTCCCTAACTCATTCATGTTGATTTTGATTTTGCTTTAGGAATTGTTTGTCAAAATCCAGGTGACAATTGTTTTCGGAGAGAGATGTTGGATTATTAATTTATAAATATTAGTTTTCGCTTTAGGAATTGCTTGTCTAAATTGCACTATCAAATGTGAGAATTGAAATGGGAGGGAGAGATGCCGGATTGTTAATGTCTTTTAATTAGTTTTCGCTTTAGTAATTGCTTGTCCAAATCGCATTGCATTATCAATGTGACAATTGATTCCGGAGGGAGAAATCATTCATTATCATTCATCAATCAATAAACCTGAATTGAAGGCCCCGAACAATGCTAGGGAAATTGTATCATTTTATTGATTTAGTCTCCGTTTGGTTTCATGTAAAACATTTTCAAGGAAAAATACAATTGCAAATTAGTTTTCCTCTGTTTGGTTCCTTACAAGAAAAGTTATAGAGAAATTAAAAATAGGAGTGGAAATGTGAGGATGGATGAGAAGAAACTAAAAAGGAGTTAAAGAGGAGGGAGGAAAATCAGGCTTCCTTTGTTTTGTAAAGGAAAATGTTTTCTCGCATTGAGAGTGTAAAAATTGTTTTTCACCCATTCACGAACCAAACAAAGGAAAATGGGGAAAATAAGGAAACCATTTTTCATGAAAATATTTTACATCAAACCAAACACACCCTTAGTCTAATTGTCTAAGCCTCAAATGTAGGGGTGAGCATAGCAGGGTACCCTGTAAAAATCTCGAGACCCGGAATCGGAACCTGTTCAACAAGTTCCTAAAAATTGTTTCGATTCCGGAACAGGGTATTCTGTCTTTCAAAGTAAGCTTAATAGTTACTTGATTGTCTAGAATATTTAATACAAAATTACAAATACTTATATTAATACTATTAATTAAACCTTTAAGAGTAAGATTTAAAATGAATAAGAGGGAGAGAGGTAGGTGACGGCTTATATAATTTTAATATAGGGCTTTTATACTTGGGTTTAAATGATAGGTTCTGGTTTCATGTACCCTATAGGGGATCTATACTAGCAGGGTACCCTACAGGTTCCGAGTCCAAAATTTTACTACCCCGAACCGGAACCTGTTGCAACAGGTTCCCAATTTTATTACCAGGAACCGAAATCTGGTCTACAGGTTCCGGTTCCAAGTACCCTAAATTTTTGCTCACCCCTACTCAAATGTGTGTCTACTCCCAGGATGGCTATATCTAATTTGTACTATGTACTTGTTATCTTTAGCTCTTGTAATTAACTTTCGAATACAATTTTTCACAGTGAGCTGGCTATGCATGTGATTCATGCATTTTAATTCAAACAATTTCATAATTAGTCTGATTTAGTATTTTATTTCGTGGAGTAGCAGGCTAAATGTCTTAAATTGGTTATCAGCCTGAGCAATGATATGTGGACTTCAAAACTGTGATCTTAACTTATATTTCAGTTGATAGTCAGATACAGATCCTCAAAGCTTGCTTCAAATTATGGCCCTCTCTTTATAATCTGCAATCAACCTTAACTGAGTAGGGTATTTGTCTCTTAAACTTTGTGTTTGGCTTGTAGATTCCTGGTAATACCGGGTGCATCGCCAGAACTTGTGCTGCATCAGGTGTTAAACTACACCTTGTCGAGGTGAGCGTTTTGGTTAATTACAGGTGGTTGTGCTAATTAGTTTTTATATTATGATCAATTTCATTTTGTGCTACAGCCATTGGGATTTAAAATAGATGATGCCAAAGTCAAGCGTGCTGGATTGGATTATTGGCCGTATCCACGCTAGTTCACAATACTCATCTTTTGTATACTTGCATATCACAAATTTCAAGTCCTGATTTTTGAGTGAAGCTAGATGCTCTAACACCATATTGATCTAAGATTTCCACAATATATGATACTTGGTGGAGCTATACTTTCATTATAATAGGTGTTTAAACTTGGTAATGTACCCTTAACTGTAGCATAAGTTATGTAGTTGTCAAAGTGCATCCTTCCTGGGCTGAGTTTCGAAACTATTTCTCACTTCAAGTAAGATTTATGCTTTCCATTTATTTCCTTATCTATTTCCCCTGTTTTCTTGTTTCTTTTTCATGGCTGCACCCAATCAATGCAGGATGGAGAGAAACGGTTACTGGCTTTCACTAAGAGGGGGACTGCAATACATTCAGTAAGTATTATAATAAGCTGGTATAGTTTATTAGTTTCTTCTCTTGATCATGCTAGATTTATCTGAATAAATGATCTCTTGTGAAAGCAGTACTTACATGTAAACTTTGAGCAATGCATTCTTATATTCTTGTAGTTACTATCATATTTGGAGCTTTTGTATATTCTATTCTTTGGTTTAACTTGGTATAATCCTGTATAGTTTCTTGGTGGGTAAGGTTTGATTGCTTGGGTCTGCATAAGCCACAGCACTGCACATGTTTCTTAAACCCATCCGCCTCAGCCATCCGATGGCTATCTGTGATGAGGTAGAAAATAGATCTTGGGGTGTGGCCTTTGGAATGGGAAAGTCACTACCAAGCTTTCCCTCGATCTCCACTTGATGTTTGGTCCTGAATGTGAATAAAAGGTTAATAATGTACAGGCTGAAACTATCATGTGGTTTATTGATTGTACAGGCTGAAACCAAGACCAAACAAAATCATTTAGTTTCTATTTCAAGCTGTTGAAGCTTTTACATGTTCTAGTTGTTGAAACTTTGCCCTCATAATCTTTCTTGATTATTTGATTAAACTTTGCACTTTAATGCTTTGACCAAAAAGCTTAAGTATTGGATAAGGAATATAACACTACTACATTTTAAGTTTTAGGACTACTACTTTTTCCCAAATCATTTTGGGACTAAGGTTTTGTTGTTGTTGGTGTTTGCTCCTCGTGTTCTTAATAGAGCAATAATAACTTCATGAGGACGAAGTAGCAGATCTATTATCTACCTTATCTACCGTCAATACATACACAATGTATATTATTTCTTGTAAGTAGCTTATTAAAATAAATTAATAAACTTGTGTCTAGAAGTAGTTCTAGAAGGCATATGGGTTCAATTGTGGAGATACTAATATATTATCCCTCAAATGTCATCATTCTTCCAATTTCTGGGCTTTCCACTAAAATTTACGGCATCATTAAAGATTTGGTCTCTGTTTATGCAGGACTTCACATATAGACCAGGTGATTGGCTTGTGTTTGGATCAGAAACTAGTGGGCTACCCCCTGATGCGCTCGATGACTGCAGAAGTGAAGCATATGGAGGTGCAACCATTAAAATTCCCATGTTGGATACCTATGTCAGATGTTTAAATCTTTCTGTCAGTGTAGGCATCGCTGTTTATGAAGCTGCGAGACAGCTTAACTATGAGCAGTTCCAATGTTCTTCTGATGCCTGTATCAACAGTGAAATTCCATTTATCACAGAAGATATTTTTGCTTAGCCACTGTCATACTCGAATCGGATTGAATTCTATTATATCCAGCACCTTAACAAATTTTTATAGCACTTAATCTAGTTAAAGGCCCTGGGCTGTGCTTTGGTTAGCTAGACCCGGTCCACATACTCCACAGCATATCCCACAATCTGTTAGTTTCGAATCAGGTTAATTTTAGAAGAGGATTGGGTTGGTCAATCTCTATATTCTGATTTTGTAGCGCATTTTTTTTTTTTTTTTTTTATGATACTAAGTATTATTTCATATGTTATCAAGATTATAGAGTTTTTTTTGAGTTGATTCATTTTGGACAAGTTTCAAGTATAATGGAAAATAAGATATCAAGGTTCAAATGAATCAACACCAATGATTTGTTAATCTGTAATTTTAGCTCAATGGTTTCCACGCTTCAATGGTGTTTATTGATATCTACTCGTAGTGTTCTAATAGTGTTCTCACTTAGGTTCTCTTTATTTCAGCTTAATTTCAGTTCAGTTCAGCTCCTAATTTCCTTCTCTATTAAAATATTCATTTCAGCTCTATTCCATAAATGTGAACAGGTCCTTAGGCTCATTTAGCTCACCTGATTTTATTGAAGTGAATTGATTAAGATAGACTTTATAATGAATAAAGATAGATTTTTTAATGAATAAAACTTATTCTTACTAATTAAAATTGAATTTTCTTCATTACTATTGCCTTTTAGTGTAAGAGTTCAATGATTTTTAGTGATTGAAGTTGATTGCAAATTAGATGTTGCACTTGCTTAAAATGAAGGTAGCTTAAACATAATGTTAGTCGTTTTGGGTTTAGTTTGATCTCGGATTGGATACTTTTATGTGGGATGATTGGATATGAGCTAATTTTGCTAGGTCTAGGTGCAACTACATGTAATTGCTGAAGATGTGCATAAATACGACAACTAAGCACTCAACTACTGACCCGAAAGTACTAGCTGTAGTTGGTGATCGAAAACTTGTCAAAGGTTAGAGGCCTGGTGGCTTAGTTTCAGAGTCACTTTTGTATTAAAAATTAGAGGATGTTACAAATATTTAACTAGGGGTGTCCATTATTCGGATAAACCGAAATCCAATCCAATCCAAACCGAATTATTGATTCGGAATGGATCCAAACTTTAATTCGAATCGGATTCGGATTGGATTGGATTGACCTTGTTTGGATCCAAAAAACCGAATTAACCTAAATATAAAACCATACTTTTACAAATATTGATTGTTTATATCAATCATGTAAATTATGTTGATGATTACATTAATATAAATTATGTAAACTATGTTTTCAATCCTTGTATTAATAATGTACAAATTTATAATTGCTTTTTTATTTTTATAATCACTTTAGACTCTAAAAATTTGCAATGTATTTCAAGGAAAAGAGATGGAACTTCAGTTCTTTGGAAAGGGCTGCGACAGACCGAATACGTTTATGTTTCAAATGATTCATATCATCAAGTGTACCCATTCCAAATTTCATTCCAATCAAATGATCCGCAGCTGCCAATATATCCCACGGTAACAAAAACGTATTGGTTTCGGGTATATCCAGGTTTAGTCGCCGGTTCATATTTCGTCGACCAATCCTTCCTAATTCGCATCTTTGTTGAAAGGGTAGGGATGACATGATTTGAACCCGTGACATTTTGTACCCAAAACAAACGCGCTACCAAGCTGCGCTACATCCCTTTCAATTCAATTCGTTTTTATAGTGTAATTGTAAAGAAATTTTTAATGTACAAATTTACAATTTGCTTTTATTCGGACTGTTCATATTCTGATAAAAATAAATAAATAAGGGTTTTCCTATATAATAACCCTTTTAATTTCATTTTTCCTACGTTGTCCCCCTCTATATAGCACTTTTTATCGTGTAATCCTAAATACATTTGTTATCCTAAAATACATTTGATTCCACATGGTAACTTTGCTGTTATCCCGTCGTTAACAAATTCCGCTAGTGAGACCCACTTTCCACTAATTAACATTTTTTATTGATTTGCATGTTGAAAAATGTTCCGTTAAGGGTTTTGAGAGCTATTTTAGTTTTTGAGGTTTCAAATTGTGAGCTCAGATTTGGCAAAAAAATTATTGTAAATGTCTTGTTTGCATATTAAAAAATGTCTTGATTTATGTGTTTAACTTTTAACGCCTATCCGCCCAATTACCATTATACCCATTACTTGTAAGTTAAATTGACACATATACCCTTTACGAACATTGATGTTTTTAGAGGAGCAACTTCGCCCGCTAAATTACCTAAATCCAGTATTCTTCTCACAAATTACACCACCACAATCTCAACCACAACAAGGAGGCAAAAGCTTCCTCGCTCTTCCAGACTTTCTGGAGGTATCCCATCCCATATTCATGGGTCCGTTCTTCTTCAACCGTTGAATCTCTTACTCGAAACTTTGGCTCTTCTCACTGTTCAACATACCAATTACCTATCTTAGCGGAAACTCTAATTATTCGAAAATTGATTGATTCTAAGAGATTTGCTTTTGGACGAACAATTGGGAATTTCTCTATTGATTGTTATCTGGAATTTCTAGGGTTTTTGCTTCTGCTCTTAGATATCTGCGAAGAGTAATCGACTAGGGTTTTATTATGGAAGGTGTTAATCGAGATGGGGAACGCACATTTAGGGTTGCTTTTAGCGAAGAAGGAGCCGTAAAATTGGCAGGCCGATTGGCGGATACTTTGAAGGACTACATGGGTGATGATGTTGATGATACTCTTGTGGTATGGATTGTATTTGATTGAATTATATTACTTTTCGGATCTTTGATTAATTTGATTTATTGCTTTCTATCTGCAATTTGGGTACTAGTGTTAGGTTACATCGTCAACTCAAAAGATTATTACGATTGCTTGGTGTGATCTCGGTGTTGTTAGAATGAATGGTACTTAACCCCTTTGCAACTAACCATTGTTAGAATGAATGGTACTGAACCCCTTTGCAATTGACCACTGTTAGAATGAATGGTACAGCATGGTAATGAACCCCTTTGCAATGGAAATATAGGTGTCTATCCTCTTCCAGATTGAATTATGATTTTATGATTACATCCAATCGAAATTTTCTGAATTTTCTAGGTAATGTAGGTAGTGGATGTTGCATCACCAGACCTTTTATTTTTCCTTTGGACTCTAGACCCTTTACATGCCTAAGTCAAAGGAATTGCTTTAGCATATGTCTCAGTTTAATTAGCTTTTCACTTGACAAGTAGTCTCTGAATCATGTAAGCCGTGACTTGCAAACTATATATGACTTACTTTAGTAAGTCCAGTAAATGGGACATCCCCTAGTTTATTTTTTCACTGTTATATGTGCTTGCTTGGACTTGCAGAAATATGTCATTGTTCTACTGGGCAATGGCCGGCGCAAGGAGGAAGTCAAGGAGGACCTGGATGTTTTTCTGGGCGATAAGAGTGATTCTTTTGTTACATGGTAATGTTGCTGTACTTTTATAAAGTGTATGTAGAAGATACCATCAGAATTAATTCAACCTATGTAATGATCGATTTTCCCTATTTATGCAGGCTTTGGGACCATCTTGCCACTTACTTGGACCAGTATGTAGGATCTCATCAGTCTTGTTCAGATGAGGTGGCAAAAGCTAAACCTGAATTGGTTGAGCAGTCTAGTAAAGATGATTCCAGTCACCCAGTCTCAGAACCTGTTAGAGGAAAGTCTAGCAAGACTTCTAGAAGCCGGCACAATAGGGATTGGAAATCACTTGTGACAGATAACCTTCAACCTCCTCTTATCCGAATCTCTGTTACAAATAATATGCAGAATGAAGAGAAAACCTATCCTAATGCTTTGCATACCAGGCAATCTGTTTCACCGCAACGTACTGTGCATAGGAAAAGAAATCGTCCCGATGAACATCCTCGGCCAAAGGTTGGTGATTAATGCTGTTTGTATTAATGTTTTCCCCCCTTTTTCTCTTAGTCATACTCTGTTTCTACTTGCTGCATAGGCTTTTTAATTTTGGTGCTGGGTGTTTTATTGAGTTTAGAGAACCAGAGAATTTCATAATACCCTTCTAGTTGAAACTTGTAAGCTGAACTGAAGTTCTTATGAGCTATTTTTGTAAAAAAAAGAATTGTTTGGAGGGTGTCTGCTTGTATCATGTATTTGTTGTGCTTATTATGGATTTTGCTTGAGCAATTGTCTCTGGCCTGCGCTATGGTTGGCTTTTGTTATAGCACTAACTGTTAGAGAAGACCTGCACTATGCTTTATGTTTCTCTACTTCTCCTGATGCAGTTATTCATTTTGGTCAGAGAGAATTACCTCGAGCAACTATTGCTGCACCCAGAAGGCTACTTCAATTTGCTGTTAGAGAAGCAGTTGCAACTACAAGATCCTCCAACTCCGTGTCAGAGCCAGCACGAAAGCGATTACGCTCTGTGGTCTCTACGCCCACTGGGAATTTGACGGAGGAAGTTAGTCATAAGAGACCTCAGTCAGTGACAAGGTTGCAAAGCTCTATGGCAACTGCAATTAAAGCTGTTGAAGATGCATCCAATGATGTCAAAAGGGTAAGAACTGGAAATGTCTTTGATAGACTGAGTCGTGGTGATGGAAGCTCTGATCAAGTATCATTTTTCAAAGAACCTGCTGTCCAAGATGAATATGACAATTTTGTTATTCGCAACAATTCACGTCAAAGGTATCTTCAAACAAGAGATAATATTCAACAACACATTGTGAATGCATCCATGATGGACAGCAGCACTGGCCTGGCATCTGATTCTGCATCTGATAATGAAGGATATGATGATGTCAATGTTGTCGGTGCTAGAGGAGTTGATGTCTCTGAAACCGGCACTTCTGCTAAACGCGATGATTCATTGAGGGTGCATTATAGTGTTGCCCAAAATACTGAAGGAATGACACGTCAATCACAAAGAAAAGAACAAGAATTACCAGCTTCTGCGGCTAATACCAAGCATAAAATTGTGAATATCTCAGTGAATGTAAACACTTGGAAACCACACCATTACCAAGCAGCACGAGAGAAACCAGGAGTAGAGACTCTACAGTCCTCACAGGAGATTGGCACTGGAGCTGGCAATTCAAATGTTCGATTAATGAAGGAAAATAGCAACTCAGTCACTGTTTATGGAAATGTAATTATTTATTTATTTTTGTGAGTGTGTCCTAGTTATTTTCTGTGCTCATTTGCTTTAATCTTGACTAGTTGGAATTTATAAGCTGCAATTTCATTGATATCAGGGTTCACCTGCTGCAGACACCCAAAAAGAAAACCAGAATACTGTGGGGTCAACTGCTCCTGGTTAGCTTTCTACTTTTCTTGACTGAGATATGACTCCTTTCTGCCTTCTTTGTTGAATATATGTAGTTGCATTTTGCCTGACAATTTTCCACTACCAGGGCTGTATTCAACTGGTCTTCCGTTGGAAGATGCTGATTCCCGTACAATTTATGTCAATAATGTAAGTTTTGTGCAACTAGTGGTGGTATAGTTTCTCATTTTGGATCGGCAAAATCGTGCATGTTTGATTTCTTAACTGATGCTTCATTAGGTTCATTTTGCTGCTACCAAGGACACACTGTCTCGGCATTTCAATAAGTTTGGAGAAGTGTTGAAGGTGATAATTTTAACTGATGCTGCAACAGGACATCCAAAAGGGTGAGGATGCGTGCTTGTTAATTTGCTTTTATAAATAATTGAACAGTTTTTTTGCTTATCACAAGTAGTTTAATCCACGTTGCTGAAGCAGGTCAGCTTATGTGGAGTTCATGCGAAAAGAAGCGGCAGATAATGCTTTGGCATTGGATGGGACATCCTTCATGTCGCGTATCATCAAGGCAAGTTGTTTGGTTATACATCTGTCTTTATAGGTTTTCTACTCTTCTGTGTAGAGCTGAATATATTTCGAATTATAGAGTTGCAGAAGATATAACACAACACTTTTCAAATGTTCAATTAGGAGATTAAAATCTGTGGATTCTTTTGGCAGTAGTGGTATTTCACCCCCTTATAATGATCAGAAATGAACTTTATGAATAATTTCTACTTGTGCATACGACATACCATATTTACTTAAAAATTAAAATCATGACTTTCACCCAACTGCTGTGTCCGTGTCGGACATCGTGTCAGATGTCGACAGTCGTTGGACACACGACGATACGTCTCGGACCGTGTCCTACTGTGATACGATCCGTTGTGCTTTTTGACACGTCACCTTATCTTTTCATTTTTTTTTTTCAAAAATGGGAAAATTTAAGTTAAGTAAGATAGATTAGGTGATTGTTAAATAATAGGGGTGCCTTCATAATTAGCTCATTGTTATATGTGAACTAATAGAGCATTATCATATTGTTAATATGATATAGTGTGATCTAATGAAAGGACCGAACGACAATATAGGACTAGAGTGGAAAACGAAATCAATTAGGCAAGTACTTTACACCGACGTAATTTTGTAATATTTGCAATTATAATTCGACGTGTAGGTCATGTATATATGAATTTTAACATCTCGTACCTGTGTCCCCTATTTTTAGATTGACGTTTTCCTGCATTCGTTTCGTACCCGTATCCGTGTCAGTACCCGTTCTCGTGCAACCTGTCTTAGCTACTAAGTTGTCACCTTTAATATATCTCAGGTGTTTTTAACCTTCCTATTGCAATTATAGAATAACATACTTCGGTTTCAAGGATGAGATAACTAACCCATCTCTTGCATATTTTAGTAGGTTTAAAACCTTTTTCTAAGGGCTTGTTTGGCATCATTTTTTGTTTTCAGTTTCCTATTTTTTTGAAAACCAAAAACAGAAAATAAGAAAAAGGTGTTTCCACTTTTCTGTTGTCAGTTTTCAAAATTATCATGATTTTAATAAATTTAAATAATTTTTGATTCATTATGGGACATATATCATATGCTTTAAAAAAACAAAAAACCAAAAAACAGAAAACCACAGCAATACCAAACGAACCCTAAGTTTTTTCCTTTATTCTATTTTGTTTATAAATAGTCGAGTTCACTAGCTTTGCTTATTGGGTCTCATATTTACAATTTTGACTTAGAGATTCTCAAATCTTGTATATTAGAAGCTGACATGTCTAGTTGTCAAACACAAATGCATCTCTGGATTCCCCCAAAACTCCTACATATTGCTGATAATACATGTGCTTTGTATCCATGTGGGACACCAAAGACCGTTCTTTCCAAGCATAGCTCGCTTTGTGAATTTTTTGTCAGCATAAAACGCCGAGTGCTTATAATTCAATGTTTGTGACATTATCAAATATAGTGGTAGACGCTATTATCTTTAAGTATGGTTTTGAGGTTTCTAGTTCCTTTTGTGCCATTGAGCCGTAGGTTCAGAACCTAACCTTTTGCTATTCTACAAAGGTTATAGTATTAGGATTTTTTCCTACTTCCCATCTGTGTGATTTATATATCCTTTAACGTGTTAGGTATTATAACATTATATTTTTTTCTTAAGGCTCAGTTTTGACAAAATTTCTTATGTTGCACTCCTCAAAATCATATGGGCTTAAATCATCATTTAGCCTGTTTGACTGCATGATGTCTTGATCATTTGAAAGAAAACTTTAGTTGATAGGTCTTGATACGGTCATGATTGATGAAGGGATATTAGTGTTATCTAGATTAGTGTATAAAAAGGCTAAGGCGTAATGAGGCGATGAATGTCTTGCTATGCCTAGGCGTGCTTTGATGCAAAATTTGCTTGTATGCGGCTTAGATGTGCCTCAATTGCGCCTCAAGTGTGGCTCATTTGCTGAAGGTGCACCTCGCTAAGAGTAAAAAAGCCGCTCTACCCTAATTGCTGAGCACCTAAGCGTAAGGCGCTCCTTTTTATACATTGATCTAGATGTTGATTGATTTGTTGCTATCAAGTTTTACTTATATTACACTATATTATTTACGTACTTCCTTTTTTTCAAAATAAACTCCTTGATTTGACATTTTGCATTAGTCACATAATCCAATTTGACCAAGGTTAGTGAAAAATTGACAAGAATAATCCCAACTTTGCTCAATTCGCCCAAAATAATCCCAACTTTTGATTATTTTTTAATAATCCGAGCTTTACTATGAATTTGCTTCTATTGATCCCAACCGGTTATAAAACTTGTTATAACAAGTCACCTAACACGTGTTAGTATGTGATTGGTTAAAAACATATTTTTTAAAAAAATTAAATTAATTAACTAAAAAGTAAAAAATAAAAAAAATAACTTTAAAAAACTAATAAAAATAAATAAATCCACAACCATCCCAGCCACTGTCACCCAGCGGCTGACCCCTACCTCGGTTGCCAGCGCTGGCTAGCCACTCCCTAGCTAGCGCTGACGAATTTCCCCCCTCCCCCGTCGACTCATTTCCTCCCTCCCTCGCCGGCAAAGCCTACCTCACCTCTTTCCCCTTCCCACAAACAACCTTATCAGCCTGCCACTTCCCCTCCCCCAAATTCCTCCACCGCGACGCGCCACCCTCATCCCCTTTCCCCAATCACATAAACACCCCTCCCTCCCCGAAACAACCCCCTCCCTATTCGTCGTCCCCATAAACCATAAACCCTACCCAAAACAACCCAGAAAACCCAAAATAACCTAAAAAATCAAACGGAAAGGGGAGAGGGGTGGGGTGGGCTTCGCCGGTAGGCGAGGGGGGAAATGAGCCGGCGGGATTAGGGGAATGGGCCAGCTAGGCGTCGACTGTTGGTGGGCGGCGGACGGCGGTGGTTGGTTTGGTGGGCTTCGCTGGTAGGCGAGGGGGGAAATGAGCCGGCGGGATTAGGGGAATGGGCCAGCTAGGCGTCGACTGTTGGTGGGCGGCGGACGGCGGTGGTTGGTTTGGTGGGTTTTTTTTTTGATAATATTTGTTAAGTTAGTTAATTAAATAATTAAATCAATAATATAAATAAAAATTAAAATTAAATTTATTTTTGACCAATCCCGTGTATATTAAACTTGAAAAAGAAAAATTTACCTATTCAACGGGCTACGGGTCACCTGGGACCATTAGAAGCAAATTCATATTAAAGTTCGGATTATTAAAAAATAATCGAAAGTTGAGATTATTTTGGGCGAATCGAGCTAAGTTGAGATTATTCCTGTCAATTTTTCCATATATATATATATAGATATATCATGTGGACAATTGTTGCTGGAATCGATTCAATATGTAGTTTGTGATTATTTATAATTGAAGATACTATCGGTCAAAATTTTGCATTTGCATACTCTGAGGCATGTATTTTGTCACTTAATATGATTTATTGGGAGTTGGTAATGGTATTATTGGATGTTTTCTCTGATTTTATTATGGCAATTAGCAAGATGATGGAGGTAAAATGTTAGAAATAAATAATGACAGCTGACAAGTAACCTGCACTAAACCAGTAATAATAGTATTACGTGAGAGTGAGGAGTGGGGGTGATTTGAGTTCGCTGTTTACACCCTTACTAGGTGACGTCATCAAATCATTACTAGGTGATTACGTCATTGACTTGTGATCATATTGTTGATTACTGTTAAGATGAGTGAACGAGTGTAGATGCTTAGGAGGTTGGGTTCCCCCCCGCGCGATAAATCCAGTTTTCTTTGTTAAGATGAGAGGGGGAGAGAGAGAGAGAGAGAGAGAGAGAGAGAGAGAGAGAGAGTAGTATGTGGTGTAGGGTTATTTTCCCTTCCCACAAATCCAGTGCTGTTTGGTGACTAATTACTGTGATTTCAGAGTAAGAGTGTAGTATTACGGGGTTGGTGTGATACTGTGGTTATATCAAGCGGTAGTCCTCTTTTCTACTTGCAAAATTTATCATCTTTTTGCTAGGTATGATGAGTCTTTACCTAAAAAGAGTTCTCCTCACTGTTTGTTTTTTCCCCCCTCACTTATTGTAGTCCTGGTTAACAAATTTAGACAAGGAATGGGTGTAAGCTGATAAGTCTAGATATGATAAAATAAGTTCAGAGCTAATAAGATAGTGGCCAATTATAAGTTCTAATGAGGTCTGATGAGGTTCAATAAGGTAGGTGAAGTTTAAAGGTTCATAAGTTCAGATATGATACAATAACGACTAATATATTCATTTAAGATAAGTTTAGGGCTAATAATATACAATAAGATGAGTAAAATTCAGGTGAAAGAAACACTACCTAATTAAGATAAGTTAAAGGCTAATAATGTGTTTTGTCTTGGTTTGCTCGCGGAGTGTCAGATCTACGCGTAGGGGTAAGTTGTGCCGATGAGGTGTGAAAATTAGGCACTTGGTTTAGAAGCCAGGTTTAAATTTATTTCGTGAGGTCTTGAAGATGCATCTGCTGGTTTCTTCTTATAATAAAAAAGAACGGAGTTTTAATTTTCATTGGGTAGGATAGGGGAAATGTGTTGGTACTGTATAAATATAAATGCTGAGGTTCAGTAGCAATTTGGTGGTGCTTGTTGATGGATGGGGGTCGCCCTTTTCCTCTAATTTTCTATGTATTAATCTAAATATAGGTAGAAAGTACTGTTTCATGTAGTGATTTCTGTTTTGTTTTTTTTTTTTAAAAAAAATTGATACTTGTTTTTTGTGATGTTACCCAGCCACACATTTGTTGTCTTTGTGTTTCCCTGCTCTCTGAATTCAGGGGTCTTGATTAGATGTTTCTAGCAGCCTTGTGTATTTCTAATTTTTTCCTTGCCTGTGAGTTTGATGGAATCATCAAAACCTAGAATCTTGTCACGAAATAAGTGGTGTGGATATGATTGTATATTTTTTTTCTGAAGGATGGATATGATTTACTATGATTTACTGACAATTTTCTGTTATTTTGCCAGTTATGCATATGTGTAACTGGAAGCAAAACCTAGCATTAAATTTTACTCGATTACGATTGTACATGCTCTAAAAGTAAAATATGCGTATTCAGGTTATGAAGAAAAGCTGTGTCCAGCAAGAAGCCAACCCTGTGATGATGTGGCCTCGTATTACTCGTGGTTCTCCCTTTGCCGTTCCTAGATTTGCACAATCTCCCTTTCCAAGGGTTTTTCCTGGTGCATATAGAGCACGGCTGCCTGTTAAACCAGGTATGAGGAGTATGCAGTGGAAGCGGGATACCCAGCAAACCTCAGTGGAGAGCGTGGCTTCAGTTCCTGGAAACATAACTGCAGGGCGTGGTCTCACCTATATCCGTACTGAAGCCAAGTCAGACGGAAATCCTGGCGGGCTGTAATTAATTGCTACATTTAGGCTTTTTTGTGGAACTTAGATCCTGGTTTACATATTCAACCTGTTTAGCTGGGGTGACTGCTTGGGTTAAAGGAGAGACTTCAATTCCATTAGTAAAAATAACCAAAAAAAAAAAAAAAAAAAAAAAATACAAGAGAAAAAAGAGGTTTTTGTTGTTAAAGAGAAAGGAAGACGTTGAAAAGCCAGGTAAATGATTGTGCACAACTTTGCAGGTTGTTGAGGTGGATACAGATGAGTGATTTTAGTAAATTGGTTTGTTTTTTGTTGATTGTACTGAATGGTACAAGTAATTTCACAAGCAAAGAGGGGGGGGGGGGGGGGGGTGATCAATGGAACATGGATGAAATGAGAAGTTTTTGGATCCCTTTTATCGCTACTTCATGGAAGTTTGGCTTCTTGTTGAGAGAATTGGGACTAACATGATGTGGGAAAGAGTGGATGGAAGAATGGCTTTATAGCCAGCCATTTTATCTATTTTAGAAACTTTTTTTTTTTTTTTGTAAGGTACGAAACTATTTTTGGGACAAGAACTTTCTGAAGAGTATTTGATTAGAAAAGCATCGCAATGTACAGTTACAGTATTTTTAGCATCTTTGATAATTTATTGGTAATATTGTCAAAAAAAAAAAAAATCATTTCTTGGTTATTATGCTCTTTTATAAATTATAATTCTACTTGTACATTCCTTCAAAAAAAAAAAAAAAAAATGAAAATAAGATCCTAATCATACGTATTGGATGTTGGCTTCACCGGCTGTGGCTAGTGAGCTCATGAGTCGCTCAAAGATAAAGTCCATTTGGTGACTAAATGTTCAAGTCAATCCTAGCAAATTGGTAATACATACGGAGTTTGCTCAGTTAAGTAGAGGTGTCAAAACTTGATCCGATTGAAAACGTTCGATTTAAATTTTAATTCTTGTGAACACAATGATTTAACATATTTCAATTTTGAAGTAAATCCGATTCAACATGTTCTTACTAAATCCAACTCCTGTAGTCATGGTAAGAGGGATCCCGTTACGGTCAACCCAGGAGAGGTAAAAAATGTAGAGTAGGCAAGTGAAATACAACTCCTGATTTCCTGAGCATTTGAATCTGATTAGGAACTCAAAGACGGTGGTTATTGGTGAAGTGGTGGTGCAATAAGAGCCAATCCACCATTGACGCACTCAATTCAGCCGATCCTCTGCAATTCTCTTCTCTTCTCTTCTCTTCTCTCATTTATAAATTAAGATTATACGTATTTCTATCTCTCTTCATTTTCATCACCAAAAATGAGCAGAAGAAGCTTATTCGCTCGGACTCGCAATCTCACTTCCCTCTTCCTGAACAACCATTCATTTCTCCGGCACTATCGTCATTCTGCGCCACCACTCCACTCCACCGCCACAACCTCAATCACTAATCACTTTCAATATCCATGCCTTCCAATCGGAACTACAATGGCGCAATTGCAGCAGCAGAAGCTCCTTCATCATCATCATCATCATCATCATCATCTCAATCTTGATCTTGATTTCAACTTTGACAAATCGCCGAAAACAGCAATTCTCAATCAACGATTTCACTACTCATCCGAATCGACTCCGACTCCTAACCCTAGCCCGAACACGAAGCATCAGGAGATTGAAGGTCCAACAGTGGAAAAGGATGAATCGCCTCTCGCAAACGAAAGCAGGGAAGTAACACAATCTCTACTCAAAACCATGTACAGTGTTACCGGAATTCTTGCTTTCTTAGGTCTGGCTCATTTAGGCATTGGCACATACTATTGCTACTGTTATACCAATGCTGCTGCTTCTGCCACTACTACGGCTAATTCGTCCGCTCAATTGTTTGTAATGAGTGCTCTGGCTTTCGGGTTCCCGTTTTCGATGGCCTTTATGTTAAGGCAGTCGCTGAAATCCATGCATTTCTTTCAGAAGATGGAGCAAATTGGGCGTCTCCAGTTATTGACTAGTACAATGCAAATTTCCAAGCAACTCCGTCTCTTCTTTCTTCGACTTCGTGCTATTTCTTACTTATGTCTTGCTGGTTTGTGCTCCTCTTTCATCTATTCGCTTTTCTATAATCTTTGATTACTTCAACAATACTAGTCTTTTATCTTTTCGTTGCTACATTAATTAATGTACCTTGTTTTACTAAAGGAGAATTCTTGTGGATCAATTATCATTTCTTTTTATCTTATTTTAATAATCCATGTTAATGCTTTCCTTTTTAGGGATTGAAAAGATATCATGTATGTTTATATAATTTTACTCCATATCTAATCGTATACCGAATTTGGTGAAGGTAGCATTGGGTTAATTTGTAGGATTCAGTGTTACAAAGTTAGTACTCCCTCCGTCCTTTTATTGGAGTCCCATTTTTCTTGATTATGTGAGTTATAAATGTTAGAAATAGGTCTCTAATTTAGGGGCGGAGGGAGTAATATTTGATGTAGTCTGGGAATCTAGAAGTTGATACAAGATTTTGCCAAATTATGTTGGCTGAGCAAGGTAGATGGGCTTCTAGCAGGTATATTATTATACACTCATGTCCTATTCATGTATTTGGCATTTAGTGGAAGCCATGATATAAATAAGTTATGAGGATGTCATGTAAAGGAGTCAAGTAGATTGCTCCCCAGAAAGTAGTTGATTCAATATCAAAAATATTATCAATAATGTTACTATGATTTATAAGTTTATATTATTATTACTTCATACTAGGGTATAAATAATATTCCAATCACATCTTTTAGTCTATTTTATTTAACATGGACAGCAGGACAGGTACCCTTTAATTTTGTTTTCAATGATCAAATTCAAACTTTCCCTAGCTGCTTCTAGAGAGTATAACGCAAAAATCAATGTGTTTCACGAATGTCTGATTTTGTGATTTCTTACAGTTGAATACCCCACTATATTAGTGTAGGCCTATGTAATACAAATTGTTGCTGCTATAATTGGTTCTTGTTTGATGCTTGCCTCCCTCCCCTTCTGAGGTGGAGATTTGAGATCAGTTGCTCTTGTCAAACTGCTCTGATTGCTGGCTGGATCACTTTTATCAGCCAGCGTGTGTCGTATAAGGGCTAAGGAGGGACTGGAGGTTGTACACTAGCAGCAGGACAATATTGTATATGGTAATGGCTCCTTCGTCTTTAATTAATGGTGTTGGTGGTAGTAGTGCAGTCCAAATAACTGAGTCATCCTACATTTTCCCCCCACCTGCCACCACCACTCCACATTCATATTCTCTCCCTCTGACTTTCTTTGACATTCCTTGGCTTCAATATCCTCCACTCCAACCTCTCTTTTTCTTTCAACTTGCACATGTACCTGTTTCTTTTTTGGAATTCAGTTCTAACATCCTCCCTAGACTCAAACACTCCCTCTCGTCTGCCTTGCAATATTTCTTTCCCTTTGCCGGTAAACTCACAACTACACGTTCTCTCCTAGATAATCTAAGTTTCTTGACGGAGAATGGGAAATCAGATTCAGTTGGTTTTACTGTTGCGCTGTGTGATGCTGATTTTAATGATTTAAGCAGCTATGCCTACAAGTCTGCTCATATCTTTCAACAATTGGTTCCCTCATTGCCAACAATTGCGTCCTCCACTATCATTGCTTCCCCGGTTCCTTTATTAGCCATTCAGATCACATTCTTTCCCTCACCTTCTTCTGGTTTCTCCATTGGCTTTGCTTCTCATCCTGTGCTTTGTGATCAGAGGACCTTCAGTAACTTCCTTTACACTTGGGCTTCTTTCTCCAAGTTTGGTCATCTAAACTTTTCACTTGCCCCAACCTACCCTGCCTCCTTTGACAGGTCTGTGATTCTCGATTCTAATGGACTTCAGTCCATAATGTTGGAGCAGTGGTTGGGGTTGGAGTCCCATCCAACCGTGTCCATGAAGATGCTACCTCCTCCTCCTGCTGCTCATGTCTCACTCCGGTCCACATTTGTCATGGGGTCAGCTGATATTGCTAATGCTAAACGATGGTTACAAGCTCAGTGTGACAAGCTTAACAGATCGTACCCTGTTCTCTTGTCACCCTACGTCGTCACGTGTGCCTTTGTGTGGACCTGTTTCTTAAGAGCCCAGGTCCGAAACAGTGTTGTTACTAAAGCCAAAGCAAAGGGTACGATGTACTTTGGATTCATTGCAGGTGGTATTACCCGTTTACCCTATCAGGTATCTGCTAAGTATTTTGGTAACTGTGTCGGGTTTGGACGGGCACTAGCAATGAGGGAGGAGTTACTGAAGGAAGGTGAGGGCATGTTGGCAGCTGCTGATGCAATTGGGCAAACTGTGAAGATGTTGGACAGTGATGTTTTAGGAGGAGCTGAGAGGTGGATATCTGAATGGCAGACATTAATTAAGTCTGAAGATCATATTCATGTGGTTGGGTCGCCCAAGGTGAACCTGTATGAGACGGATTTTGGGTGGGGGAAGCCAAAGAAGATAGAGGAAATTTCAATTGATGGAACCAGAGCCATCTCTCTTACGCAGAGCAGAGACATGAAAAGTGGAATTGAGATAGGGCTGACTTTATCTAACTTCATTATGGACGATTTCCAATCTATCTTCACTCAAGGTCTTCGTGTTTTTGCCCAGTGAGGCTGGCTATCCTTTACTTGCTTGTCCGAGAGCGTTAAGAGTTCAAGTTATGGCGTTGTACAGTATGTATTCCATTGTCCAGCATCGTTTATTGCAATAAGTAAGCCTTATTGTTAGACTTTAGACTGTCAAAAACTCTCCCCTGATCATAGCTTTAGGCTATATTGTTCCGTTCTTTCGAGTGTTAATGAAAAAATAACTAACTTTAAATAAAATTCTGAAAACATTATCTCAAGTATAAAATAAATTCAAAAAATGGGAAAAAATTTATGGGAATTGAAAGAGAGATACAGTATTATACATGTAAATATTAATTTGTGTAATTGCTTAACTAGTTTTTAATCTAACAAATTACTCGTATCATTTATGGAATCAACAACCATTACAAATTAAATTGTAGTTTATTGTGAAGTTACATACTAGACAAAATTAAATACGAAGGTTACACTTCTATCAAAATAAATAAATAAATACGAAGGTTACATATAGTAATATTCATTTCAATAAAAATCAGTAATTTTAAAGAAGAAATATAATAGAGATTCAGTAAAATTAATTATCATCCAATAAAATTAATTTTAGTTCATTTTTAAAAAAATGTTTCAGATTAGAAAAATAAGGTTTTTTTTTTTTTTTTTTTTTTTTTACCCTATTCACATTTTCCACTTCGATTAATATTTGGTGTTTTATTTACAAGGAAAAATGTAATAATATGGAGCACCGTTATACTCATCTCAATGTATAAGTGTATAACTTCTGAAAATCAACAATTGATCATTTTTAAATCAATGATGTCAATGTATAAGTGTATATCCTTTGTGTTGCCACATTATCACTATAATTTCACACAAAAATAGATCATATAATTCTCAAGTTATGCCAATTAAAAGAATGGCTTCATTCAATACAACAATCATATTTCTAATTGTTCACCTGAAGGTAAATTGTTATGGCAAAACTGCTACAAGATTAAGACATTTCCGGTCCCAGACATAATAAATATCCAACATCACACTTTCATTTCACAACTGAAACCAAAACAGCTTGCAGCAAATGGGACCATGATTGGCAAAAATCATGTACAAAATAATGTTTACTGAAACTTGTATTACAACCTTACATTCACATTATCCTTTGCAGATGGAAACTTTATGAGAGGCCACCCATTGGGACCTGTAGAAGTATAATCTTTATGTAATTTGTGTAAAATTTCAATACATCATGCCTGAGGTCGATCCTGCCACAAGTTTTCGCCCAATATACAAGAATCAGCGATGTGACAATGTATGCAAGAGAATGATAAGGAAGGAATAAGGCAAGAAAAAAAAATAATAAAAAGAATCCAAGGCAAATATTTTAACTATCGTATATAATGCATTACATATTAAAATACATCAACAAATCTGTATCCATTCGAGGTTCAAATGCTATTACTAAGAAACATAAAGGAACTAGAACATGTGGTACTTTTCTGCAATGTTGGTCTAGGTGATAATCACATTAAATGAGAATGCAAGTACGACAAGTAGCTAGGCCAACACTGGAAATGTCATCAAGAGAAAATGACGTGCAAAATAATACTCCGTAACTCCCTCCATTGTTTCTAAGTGACACAATTAACAATTCCCTTTTTGAAAACATTATACACCAATTTATTTATAATTCTCTCTCATTTGGTCCCCGCTTATATCACTCCCCATGGTCACTTCTACACTTCATTATTTCTCTCATTTTACATCCTACGAAGTACTCCATAAATTCTCCTATAAACCACCTTGCCTGTCCCTACCAATACACTTTATACAGTTCTCCTAAAAGGCTAAAACTTTTTGCAAAAGCTAGTAAATGAGGGAATACCCTTTGTTTTTGAAAGTTCGACTCGCTTAATCGCTTGTTATTCATGTGGTCAAAATAAAATAACCTTGACTGTTTTCAACTTTTTATAGTTTTCACTCATAATATAGCCAAAGACATTTATATCAGGGCACAAGAGAAATCATTTGTTGAGGATAAGGAGGCGCTAAAAAATTGTTTAGCCAGTCAATTCATGGAAGTAGGAAGTATTCCAGGCATGAGGCAGCAATTAGGATATCAACATTTTGTGTCGAATGGGTAGGTATTGCTCAGATTAAAATATAGAGAAAGCTAAAACGTATATTATGTTATGAGAAATACATTTACCTTCAGATGCATTGGAATCTGATATTATGATTCAGATACTCCAGAATTTACATGTTTCCTTAAGATTCATACAAACCTGAAAGCAGAAAGAAAAATTTGTTAAGCACCACAATCAACTCACAGCATTAAGACAAATTCCCAAAATATTCAAAATAAAAATCTGGCAAGTAAAACCCCCAATGTAAGGAGGTTAAAATTAACACAAGCTAAAATCATCTTTCTAAATAAATAACCTTATAAGTGGTCATACTTATAAGCACCAAACCATTCCTTCAATTTTCATCTTTTCCACGAGCTAGAGCATCATCTTCCAGACCATGGCAATACCTCAATACCTTTAATGGCCAACCTACATTCCTCAATTGAAGTTGAAATAACCACAAGCTAAAACAATCTCTTCTCCACACCCAGAAATTAAAATTTGACACACGTTTTCCAACTACAAATTTATGATGCCTCCCACCCTTCAGAACACAGCTGCAAGGATCAAGAAATACCACTAGAATGTATTTGATGTTAACTAGAGAAACTAGAGAACACTTAGGTGTTAGCTGATATTGACAAGAAAGAAAGACAATTTGTGTTGGCTGACAACTTCAAGTTCCCATCCTATCCACTCAAAACACATTGACAGCAAATAGTGGCATAGTGCACATTGTTAACAAAAAATGATCATGTCAGTAATTGTTTGCAAATATGATGTGAGGCCGGTGTGGATTTTCTTAAGCCAAAAACATCAAACTCCTTCCCCTAAATGCCACAACCCTACATGGGATGGCTGCCATCTCAAATTTGGAGGTCAAATCCTACTGCAGTAATGCTACTATCAAAAGGTTCTTTCAAAAAACTGATTGTCTGTGCGTGATGAAGACACTATAAGAATGTGATTAGATGGTAAAAGGAATATAATGGCAATTTACTAGTCACCATGGACTATAATCCTTAATTCTTTCCAACAGCACACCTAAGTACTGCATATCCAGAGTTGCCCTCAGTTTTTCCCTCTACAAGAAGAGTTCTATATGGTAATGGCAACTTAGTTTCTCAAAGGTTATGGTGGAGCATGAAAAGATTCAAAGGGTGCCAGTCTACTGGATTGCCTATACATCATAGTCCAGTAAATCTTGCATTAACAATTAGGTAAATATATGTAGTCCAAAAATAGCACTCACACTGGAAACTTTCCCAAACTTGGTTCAGCTTATATGCAAATTTCTGAGGAAGTCCGCAAGGCTGAAATCATTTAAATCAAAGTTAGCTATACAACAGGCAAATTTTCAAATTGATATTCAAGAAGGGAAAGCTCCTCACCTAATATTTTTCGCTATTACAGTTTCACCATCAGCAGCCCCTAGATGACGTAGCACAACTTCCTCAAGATTGCCATCACGATATGAATGCTGAAAGGAGAAATAAAACAAAAAACCGGGTTATCTAGAATCCAAACAACGCAGCACATTAACAATAACTGGAGTAAAGGTTAGCTAGTTCAGAGACTTATCCTTAACTCTCAAAAAAAAAAAAAAAAAAAAAAAAAAAAAAAAAAACACACACAACACTCACTGTAACATCATTCATAAAAATTAAGTTGGCAAATGATATAGAATATGCTAAAATACCTAGACCCTAGTGTCATATTCGGATAAAAAAAGGTGTTCTCCATTCACACGCGCACACAAAAAGACACCAGAACAGACTTGGATTTTATTTTAAGAGAGCCAGAGAGGAGAAAGAAGGATGTCAAACTAAAATTTGCAAAGCCAACTGAGACAAATAAGAGATTTCAAAACCTCGTCGCTCAAAAAATTGATGCCTTGGTTAGGCCTAATCACCAGACAAAAGCTTAATCAGGACTACTCAAAGTACCAAAGAGGACTCAAGATCGTTGTCCAAGCTGGATGTCATGGTTCTGAGTGCTGACAATTCTTAGAATCCGAAGAGACAATTGTTTTCAGACTTATCAAATTTTCAATGTTCTCCCAGTCAGGCTCTATCATCAATTAGCCAAGAAGCATTATAAAGAAATCATAATATACTCTCATACATAGCTAATAAAGCAAGCAGAAAAAAAAATATATGGATCAAATACTGAGCACTGCAAAAGAATAGAAATCCACTTAAATATTGTCCTGAGTTAATCAGGTTCAAGTAAATGGCAAAATATTGTCCTGAGTCTCCTGGCGATAATTGTTTCTCCAAGATGGAAACAATAGCCGTATACTACCAGTAAAGAAAGCAATAAACCTAAAACTTCTTTCAGCCATGGACCTAAACAAATAAACTATGAAGACAGCTGCTGAATTTTCAGGACACTTTAGCTTGAACAAATCCAAGTAAACTATTAATGCTGTGCTTCAAGTGGATTTTGGATCTAGTGAATGTGTAAAATTTTGAAGTCATCAGCAATCAATATGGCATCATAACCAACTGTGAGTCTATGATGACATAAAACGGTCTACAGGTTTTTTTTTTTTTTTTTTTTTGAGGAAACGGTCTACCAGGTATTAAAAAGTATTTATAATTGTCTTTTCTATAGTTAAGGAAAACCTTTATCATTATAATCACAGAATAATTTTCTCCAGCTCTTGAAGCTTTGGTCAAATGGTCATTCACTCTACAATTGTAAGAGGCAAATTTTGTATTGTCATTGTTTACATTCTTCCCATTCGCATGCACCACAAAATATATGTTTATAAAGTGGATTTAATGAATATAATAATGTACAAAGTGAATGAGACATCCAAAACTTGGGTGTGGTTGTACCTAATTCCAGCATTTCTAGGTACACTTAAATTTATACATTGGCAATGACACATTATTCTATTACTCACCAATGTTGTCTAATTTAGCTTCTTCTTATGATCCTATCATTGGATTGATACCAGAGTTCACAATAAGCATAATAAATATATAAGCTGGCAATGACACATTATTGGATCCGCCTTACGATCATTATCATCTTCCAAGTTTTCATACCACATTTACTAATACATATTTAAATTTCTTCTCCAAAAATAAAGCCACCCAGACCATGTGTTGGTACACAACAAGGTACCTTACTCACAAGTTGAGAGCAATTAATGGAAAGCATAAGATGGAAAAGCTACTAACGTTTCAGAGAAGAGACTTTGTTTAGATGCAAAAGCTGCTAACATACCCGAGCTAAACTTTGTTTAAATGGATACGTAAAAGATGGAAAAGATTTACTACATCATCGAGAATTCCTCTGACCAAAATAACATCATAAACAGCAGGAAGGAAGCAGACAAGCAAGCAATTGTAAATTAACTATTTTACCCTCCAATTCAAAGAAGCAATGGTGAAAAACCCGCCATCCCCACTGAACAAAACTTGTTCCACCAAAATGACGCAGAAAAGGCAGGGTGTTACTTAAGAGAGCGACATAATAATGCATTGACCATCACGCGAGATGAGGTCTTAAAGTAAAAAAATGACATCCAAATTCCAAAGTAACTGCAGTACTACAAGGTTCCAAAGCCTAAACGAATAAACTTGCAAGGATAATTGATGGTTGTTCATACCTTGTAAAAACAACTAGTTCCGAAAGGGCATGAACCACTGCCGAAATCAAAGTACTTGCAATCAATGGACCTGAAATTCGAATAGAAAAACATAAGGTAAAATTGTAAGACTAAAAACCAGAAAATAATACCAGAGGACAAAGCAACTAGGGAGGACAAAAAAAGATAAAAATTAAAAAATAAATACGGCAAGGCTGTAGGAATCAACAAATATACACAATGTCAAGAAAGAACACAAAAAGGGAACATGTGCATATACTTGCATCCAGAACGCAATGATATCAGCTAAATTCAGATGCAATACTGTGCCTAGCCCAGATACCTTAGATATCTATTTTTGAGCAGCAAAAATAATCCATGTGACCACCATTCTTATCTCCTTTTACCTATCTTTGTCTTTTTGTTTGTGTACTGAATACAGATAATTTCATAAACAGAGAACTAGACTGTTAGAGTATCCTGATTAACTTGGATGTTCAAGATTAATAAACTACGATGCTTGCTGAGTGGAAGAGCAACTCTTTTGTTCCTTTACTTTAAGGGGGATCCTGCAATACACGAAGGCGTCTTACCACTTAATTTTTGAATCACAGAGTAATATGATTGAGACAATCAAGAAAAGAATGCAGAGGCAAAAGCGCATCTCAAATTCAGGTTTTCAGTAGACGAGATAAGAAAAGAATTTTACAAAGTTGAAGGTGTTCTGGAAGGGTAAGAGTACCTGGGATATGCTAGCATAACGATGACATGAATGCTAGTTTGCTACTAAATTACTGAATACTAGGTACTAACCTTGAACTCAGGCAATGGAACCAAGGAAGGAGTGCCTCCAGGTATAAAAAAACCTAGTCTTATGTTAGGAATCCAATTTAAGATTTTCTATACCTTAAAGATTTGCCTCAAAAGGTTTAAACATTGACTCCATTATTTTTTTCTGTGGGGTAGACATGAAATTTATCAGGTGAGATACAGAGTGATGTTTATTGACAACACTACACTAGACAAATTAATTAAAAAGGTGGACAACATACTTTTAGTTTTAGTAGATGAAACACGGAAAGAGATATTATAAAAATTTCAAAGAGACAGAGGGTCAGTCGGAAATTGAAGGGTATTTTTTTTTTTTATATATATTTTTTTTTCTTTTGTTTTTTGGAAGTAAATTAAAGGGTGTGCTACTGCTATAGATTGAAGATGAAAAAAAGAGAGGAAAAACAGAAAACTAGAAGATATGAGATCAGTTATGTACTCTTTTTTAAGTTTTTTACTGGACAGTTTAAGTATATAGATATGAGATCTACAAGGCCTAGTTCTATATAATTTGTGGGATGCACTTATAGTTTTCATCTTTATAGTTTTCAAGCAGATTAAGAAATTGGAATATATTATTTTGGAGGTTGAAAATGAAAAGGAGTACTAATTGAGTATTGGTGAAAATTGGGTATTAATTACCTATGGGTGTGTAATTGAGAAATGGAACAAAAAAAAAAGGATCTCTTTTCTCTCCAAAAAGGAAAACAACAATCAAAAGAACTAGATCAATCAAAAAGGAAAACAAGTAACAATCAAAAGAGACGGAGGTAGTAAAAATTTTGCTACTGCCCTTTCTGGTCCCTTTCTCTCCATTGGTTTGCTAGAACTAGATCTCTTCTAACACAGCATGAGTTTAATTCCCATTACATGTGTAGTTGACACAGCTAATCCCAAAAGTCATATGGAGACATGGAGAATTATGGACATTTATAAATTCCACTAGCATCAATATACCAATCTAGTTATAACTCATTAAGTTTTTATCACTCATAAAATGACCTTTTAAAAAAATGGACCAAGAAACCCCCCAAAACTCAAACCTCAGAAAAAGAAATAAGATTTGCACCAACCAGACACAGGCAAACAGCATGAAGTATATCCTGTTTGGATGCAAAGGCCAAAATTTACCAAAGAAACTCACCTCTACTGGCTCCAACTCTAGATGCCATCATATTTTGAACAAACTCAAACAAGTATTAACGAGAAATGAGAAGAAAATACTCACTTAAGCTTGGCCATGTAACTGTCAACAATTTCATCTTTTTCCTCTTTCGAAAAATACCAAAGCACACTTGGAATGACAAAATACGAAAGTTTGCGACATATAGGACAAGCCCTCAATGTGGAATTAACATCCATTCCAGAGGTTGGTGAGCTGTTACGCCAAAATCTGATGCAAGTTATACAAAATGGGTGGTCACACTCTGATAGCAAACCAAACTTCCGTTCAGAGGCTGCTGTCTTGGCGAGCACACGTTCTAAGCACACGCTGCACTCTATCTCTTGACTGCGTTTTAGTGCTTCAAGGTGTTTCTGCATTTTCTCACAGGTTTGAAAATGTTCCTCCCTCTCTTTAGGCCTATAAGGATGCAGGCAGTGTTTTCCACAAGTAGGGCACAATTCCCCGTGAATATGAGGACACTTCTCCCCCTTGGGGCAGTGTCCAGCAGCAGCAAATGAGCAAATAACTTGATCAGCCAGTCTATCACTCCTAGGTTGAGGAATCAAATCATCTTCCACAGTATCAGAGATATCAGACTGTTGACTCCATGCTGCTTTGTTGGGAGGAAAGAATTGTCTGCTTGAAGGCGACAGTTCTGGTTGAAAAATGGAGACTGGACTGACTGGAGCCATCCCACTCATAGTTATTTCAGGGGTTTCTGTTCCGGAGTAGGCAGTTGACGACGATGAAGCAGATGACTGAGGTTGAGAAACTTTAACATGGTCATATCTACAACGGCTTCCATAAGCACAAGCTCCTCTCTGATAAAAGGTACAAATCTACAAGCAAGCACAACAAAAGTGAGCAAGAAAAAACTGTAGGAAAGAAAATGGATAAGAAGTTAAAATACATAGAAAATGAAGTGCGGTAAGAATCAATTACATTGTTTGCAGGAGCGTTCCAATCATGCGCATATTCACAATGCTCCCCTTTTAGACATGCTCCATGCTTAAAGAACTTGCAGATAAGCCTATAATAAGTGATAGTTATGTTGACATAAATATCACAAAAGCCGGAATTAGCCTAAGGTTGATCAATAGCGCCATAACGTGATCACGGTGAAAAGGAAACAACAAACAAACAATGCAGCATAAGAGCAATAATAAATACTGAAATAGCAAGCGAGCGTAATGTCTGAAGTTTTTAATGAGTTTGCATAAGAGCGGTACAGGGAGAGAGGAAGTAAAATTCAGGTACAAAACCATTAAAAAAAGTCGTAGAACAACAGTACACAACAAATTTAGAGGCACCGCAGCTATTGAGCAAGGGAAAAATCGAAAGATATCTTAATCTTAATGAAACTGCAGAAATAAGCGAAGATGATAGGATTGGATTGTTGATTAATAAAAGCGAAACCAAAATCAAACAAGTATACAGAATCATATTACCAATAAACAATAAATGTAAAAGAAAAAGATTGATAAATAACGAAAATACCATCAAATTAATTGATTAACCAATATGAATTCCAATTTTAATTCAATTTGAATCATAAAAACGAAAATTAGAATAAAATTGATCAAAAATCAACGAAGCTCAATATCAAGATTCAAGAGGCAGTTCAATTAATCAATTGAAAGATTACAAATAAATATGATAAAAATAATTATCATCTAAGAATAAAAATTAATGATAAACAGAAAGTATACCTATTGGACATGTCGATAATCAAGGAAGAACAGATTGAAAGAGGAATGAATTGAGGAAGAAGATAATGTTATTCAGCTTTCACCATTCAGGTTAGGTTTCCGTTTCTTCTCTTCTCTTCTTCCTGAATTTTTCTATTTTTTCAAACCCAATATTTCTTTTTGTTTTTTAATTTTCATTATTATTTTTTTTTTTTTTTTTTTTGTGATATTTGGAAATGCGGGGAATTGTTTTGGCGGTCGATATGAGAAATTGTAAGAGTCCAATGCTCTTCTGTAAAAGGCCCAACAACGACACTACCGGCCCGATTACAATTGTGGACAGTTAATTTAAGACATGTTCTGATTTACTGAACTTGGCTAAATTGAAGTGAAATGATTGGAGTTGAACTAAATTGAACGGAATATTTTATGAGAAAAGGAAATTAGAAAGTGAACTGAACTGAAGAGAACAGACCCTTAATTGATTAATAAATTTTTTTTATTACTCCAAATTTAAAATCCCGTCAAATTTTAGTGAAATGGGTGATAACTTACCTTACGACTTTGATCTTTATTATTAATAAGTTTACGTTTTTTACTACAAAGAAATAATCCGGAGTAACAAGTTTACTTCATGTATATACCAATTATATAAAATTATTTTCTAAGCTTTATATTCATCTCATCTAAAATTTGCTACAAATAGTTTGTAATACTTGAACATTAAAACCTCTTCTTTTAACTCGATAAAATATACTCCGTATGATACATGAATGACTTGATATTGACCCAATAATAAGATAAAAACTCAATAATAACTCTAGTTTAAAAATAACCTTATTTAAATATGAACTGGGTTAGCTCGATTAAAATCCAGCCAAACACAAAAAGGAATCAAATTGAAATTGACTAATTTAATGAATCAACGGATCAACATTATCTTAATCAAACAGAACTTGACCGAACCGAAATCATCCGAACCGAAATCAACCCGACCCAAATTCATCCGACCCGAAATTAACCCGGTTAAACCCGTTTTGGACCCGATCCGAATTTATCCGAACCGAACATGAACCGATTTAGAGTTGATTCGACCCATATCCTACCCGGACTCGATAGACCATGACCCAAATGTGATCCGACCCGAATTTGACCCGACCCGAGCCGATCCGAATTATAAGAATAATTTTGACCCGAATATATCCGACCCGATCAGACCCGACCCAAACTCCATCCGATTATCCGAATTGACACCTCTAGTCATAAATTCAAGTATGGATTTCCCTTACCTCCTCATTCTTTACTACTCCATATTATTTAGATAGTATAACTATAATTTCTCACATACATGTTAATTAATCTAAGTCTATCTCATTTTAATTGATTTTTATTTTAAAGTAAAAAGATAGTGTATGTTAATTGTTTGTTGTCATACATGATATAATAATAAAGAAAATGTGTCAACTAAAAAAGAATGAAAAAGTATAAATGAGTGGTTGTCGTATCGAAATTTAATAAAGCTTCTTGGATCTCCTAAAGGGCAAGAGAGACATCTTATTGGATAAGAACATAATCTAGAGAAGAAGGGGGGAAAAAATGCAGATAGGATAAGGAAGAAACATTGGAAGGAAAAAACATTAGCCACAAGTCCACAACATCATGGCCACCATATTCTCAGGCTCAGCACTAGTCTCCACTTCCACATCCACCTTAACAAAACCACCCCAAACACCAAACAAGGCCACACCAATTACCTACTTATCCAAGGCAGCACCTCAAACTTCTAATAACAAGTTAACAACCACATTAACTGCCATCGCCACGGCTGCAGTTGTCCTATCCAGCTCCCCTCCAGCGCTGGCTGATTCCACAGCTGCATACAACATCTACTATGGTACAGCAGCAAGCGCCGCGAACTATGGAGGTTATGGCGGGAATTCAAGCAAGAAAGATTCAGCAGAGTACACATATGAGGTCCCTCAAGGTTGGAAAGAGAGGCTTGTTTCTAAAGTAGAGAAAGGTACTAATGGCACTGACAGTGAGTTCTATAATCCTAAAAAGAAGACTGAAAGAGAGTATTTAACCTTCTTATCAGGGTTTAGGCAACTTGATCCTATTCCTAAAGATGTGGTGCTTAATAACTTAGCATTATCTGACGTTCTTTTGCTGGATCAGATTTCTAATGCTGAGTCTCTTACCTCTCGAGATAGGAGGGATGAGAATGGTCAGCTGTATTACGATTACGAGATTGATGGTGTTGCTACTCACAGTTTAATCTCTGTTACATGTGCCAACAATAAGCTGTATGCTCATTTTGTTAATGCACCTAGTCCTGAATGGAACCGTGATCAGGAAATGCTCCGCCACCTCCACCAATCATTCAAAACTCTACTCTAGTCTCCTCCCCCTCTTCTTAGCTATGTTCGTGTACGTTTTCCTACGAGTTGGTTGATTGATTGCTTGTCATCTAGAGCTAGAGGCACATATTCATAAATATACTCACTACTCATGTTTTTCTGTATGTATTGAGTATCTTGATCTATTCAAACAATAATTCCCGCAGTACGTAATTTCAGGTTAATCTTTTTGGATTATATATGGTGTTTGCTGCTATATTATACAAGTAACTAGTATTATCTGATCTCTTCCCAATTAAGTGATGATTTATATAGAATTAGGGATGGAAAATGGTTGCCAAATTCTTCTAGCAACAACATTAAAGCCCAAGGAAGCGATTCCCTAAACAAAAGATACAGCAACAAGAACATCGGCACAACAGCTCAATATGTCAATCTGTAATACTTTCATGAAATTGGACTCAGGAACGAATCAATTTTACAGAGCAGATAAATATAATCCATATATACGAAGCATAAAACAAATTTTCTAGTTTTAGTGCATACCATTGACCACAATTTATGTGATTTCTGATCCCTGAACAATGTATGAATTCAGATGGATTATTATACCAATTGCACATACACCGATCAGTGAAATACAAGTAACAAGCAATGTAACGAAGTAACGAAAGCTTAAGCATTTCAAGAATTGATTGAAATGGAGCACATATATTCCATTTTAAACTCGGATGAAGTGTGTACAAGCTAAGGTTCACTATTGTGAGATGTCAACATGAGTCGGTGTCTTATAAGTGAAATAGACATAGATCTAGTTAATACATAGTGAAACCATCATCATATGAGACATGATATCCGTGCTGACAAGGTGGTGCATTTTCATCATACTCGGAACAACAGCTCCATCTTTTTTTCCAGTTTGCACTACCAGTGTTAGGCCGGTTGTTTACCTCATTCCACTTGTAGACAATGATGCCGGAGCCGTCAGTCCATTCTCCGTCTATACCCTGGTGAGGTGGAGCAAGTGAAAATAATCCTTTTTCCCCTGTCAAGTGAGCATGAATTCAGTATTCTTTTCTCCCCGGTCCTTATACATGTACTATGCATGTTAAAACTTGTGAATTAAACCCAAAATAGTGGTGCAAATGTCAAATAATCAAGATAACACCTGCAAATTCTATATTTTACAATGCTATTAAGTTTAAATAACGGTATACTCTCAGACGCTTTGTCCCTTGATTAATATATTTGCTCGGCATTTCCTTCAAAAAAAAAAAAAAAAAAAAAAAAAAAAAAAAAAAAAGTTACTGTGGCAGGTTATGTATTCAGATTTTCACTATGTACAATGAAGAAATGTATACAACAAGATATATTTTGTAAATGGATTCTATATACTAGTACGAGTAGATATTAATTTAGAAATGCATAACAAAATCATGCACACTTGTGATTAATGTTTTGTATTTGATTGAATTTAATCCTTCGGCTTCCTCACATCTTGCATTAAAAAAATGATTAAATTCAGTCGAAAGAGAAACATAAATACAAATAAGGAAAGTAAAATAATTGAAATCTCAATAAATCACAAAATGATTGAACTAATCGGTGTAATGGAAGGAAGAAATAATTGAATTGAAATTGGAATTGGAAGGAAAAAAGAAATAGAAACAAACCGGTGATGTGACCATGAAACGAACAAGCCGTAGGAGAATTAAGACGAGGATCATACAGAGTATTGCATCTCAAGCACAGCTTCTTCAAATTTGTATTTGTATTTGAATTTGAATTTGAATTAGAGTAAGAGCAGCAGATGTTTACAGGGCGATGGTTCCGGAGATGAGACGTGCTGCCAATTGTAATCCTGGTAGGTTCGAAACCACAAATTGGAGACGGGAAGGAAATGGATATCAGATTCTTCCAGTAATACTGTGTCTGAACCATTTTTTTTTTTTTTTTTTTTATGGGTTTGGTGTTGGCCAAATATGAAAGTAATACACGAGCTTCGATAACAGGCCCACCATTTTTCAACTCCGACCCTGCCCACTTCAATCCATTTTGCCCCCCCCCACCCGCCCGCCCGCCCGCCCGCGTGTGTCTGCCCTTATATAGGTCTATAGCCTATAGGACATTAGGAATTTAGGACACAATGTGTTCAATATTTTCCTATCCCTAATTTATTTCGACTGAGGGTTTGTTCTCTTCATCTTAATTTCAGTTCACTTCACTTTCTAATTTCTTTCTCTCATCAAATATTCATTTCAACTCTATTTAGTTCAGTTCAGTTCAATTTCTATCAGTTCGGCTCAGTACATTAGAACAGGCCCTAACTCAAACAAAATTTTTTTTTTTAAACCAAACAAAATATTTAATAGAAAACACAGTTTTTAAAAGTTTTGAAAATATAAATTTCAATTAACTTACCAATAAATAAATTAAATTAAGATAAGTTTGATTATATTGTACTCCGTAAATTAAAAGACAACCACTAGATTTAGAAAGGAGGTTTTTTTTTTTATTTTTGGCACCTTAATTTTTTACTCACCTCTACTTAAACATGTAGCATTGCAGCCAAACATCAATTGAAGAATTATTTTTTGGCTCATCAACGACAATCCAAATTAATATTTACCATGTCTTAAGTCTTAACGTGTACTTTAATGTCATGTTTTACTTGTTATTGTTAAAAAAAAAATGTAGATGAAAAAAATAAATAAAAAGAAAAAAAGAAAGCACATATGATTATATGATGGATAGATCCCTCGCTCTCATTGAATACTATTCTATTATGGAGTGTTGCTTAACTAACATTGCCAAGTGTTGTAACCCTGCCAAACTATGTATTTGTACTTCATTAAACTTTTGCTATTGGCCAGAAATCTATTGTTAGGACATCACAACTTCACAAGTACTAAATTTCCTTTTTTTATAAAAAAGAAAATAAATCAAGGGCAATTATCTGCAGCAATTAGGGAGTAAACAAAGCCAGAAATAACAACGCAAATAATTTTACAGCATATACTACACAAAATCAATAATGATTGAAGAAAAAAACAGGGAAAAAAAAAAAAAAAAAAAACTCAAGTAAATATGTATGAATAACGTCAATCATAAGCTAGAATCAGCATCGGAAGCATGAGGTTCATCCAAGCATTCATCCAATCCATTAACTCCAAAGGCAAAATGACCATGACCAAAGGCCTTAATATGGTCTTTTAAAGACCTCTTGTGCTTAAAATCGGAGCCACAAACGCAATACCATACCCTTCCACAGTTCTTTTCGTGGGTTCTCCAGTCCCCTTTCACGGCGAATGCCTTGCTACATTTCCTGCACGTGAATGGTTTCACGCCATGCTTCCTTTTATAGTGTGTTTGCAATGTTCTGAAATCCTTGAGAGGCCGCGATCTTGGGTGCTCTATGTTATGCTTGCATCCAGGTGCACAACAATAGCATGGGAGTCTTAGCATTGGTGTTGGTTGGGCACCCTTCAGTGATTCTGGCCCTCTTCTGTATTGAGAACCATGCCCCCACATGTGCATCTACAAAATCAAATCAATATTATACATTCGACTTTAGTATTAAATTATTAACCAAATCCAAATCATCTGAGTGATAATTGAGAAAGCTTAGGAAACAAATTTATTGTTTATATTGTTGCAGAACTTAACATCATATTAGTAATCAAATATATTCAACACATATTTTATAATAGCTTAAGTGGTTAGAGCTTTCCGCCCAAATATCTTGGGATCGATTCTCATCACCTAATCCTGTGACTCTTTAAAAGCCAAAAAATAATAAGTCCGTCTAAGATATAATTCGTATCATGAAAGTAATACAACCTTCTCTTATGCGCGTAGTTAAGATAATCTTTGTTGTGGGTGCAATTCTATTTTCCTGTATGTACTTCTTTCATTTTGTTGTTCAATGAATTAATTGGAAATCTTATTTATAAAACTGGTATACATATAACACTGGAGTAAAGGTAGAGTAGAGCTATATGCCTATATATAGTAGTTTAATAAACATGGAGGCATTGATTTAATTAGGAATACTATGTATGTGATTGTTTGTACTAAACCTAGACAGACAAGTATTTATGGATTTTCGTGAAAACAATAGACAACTCAATCAAAGTGGTCTAAATTTTACCCTGAGAAAAAGGCTCAGCTCGTTATGTGTTAGTAATAAAACCCTTGATACTATTACTTCCTGCAAATTCTCAGTATCTCAGACTATCAATACACCAAAGTCTGTGTGTGACAAATTGCTTCCATTTTGTGGTTCAGTCTATAAAAATTATGCAAAAATACACTGTAAAAAATATCAAAAGAGCATTATGCTTCAGAAATCCGTCAAAAAAAAACAGTACTTAATTTTGAGGATATGAAGAAACCTTACAAGCATAAGACTTGTTTTAAAATGCTAAGGCCTTGTTTGGTTGACTAAATATTTTGTGGGATGTTAAAATTTCCATGAATCTCATTTTCGCCCTCTTATTTAGATGACACAAAAAAAGTGAAAATGGGGACAATGAAAATTCATGGGAATTGTGACTTCCCACAAAACATGGGAATTCACTTACCTTACCCCCAGTAAGTTGAAATTCCCATAGGAATTTACTTCCTCCATTCTTAACCAAACCAATTTGTTGAATTCCCATAATTTTGATGATGGAATTTATTTCCCACAAATTGAGATTTCAAGGGAATTTACACTTCCCTAATGAACCAAACGACCCCTAAAACTTACATTATCCTAGGGAATTTCATATCCTTAAAACATGAAAATTTAATTTGAAAGACTAACACTTAAAACTGGCAATAAATTCAACTTAATTAAAGGTTGTGAAGTATGTTAAAGAACCAACTCAACCAAAAGCTTAAACTGATGGTTGAAGCCAGGAATGTTAAAGGACCAACTCAACCAAAAGCTTAAGCTAATAGTTTGGTTGATCGAATTACATGAATATGTTTTATACTCTATCAAAGTGTGAAGAAATTCAATTTCAGAAAAAAAAAATAAATAAATAAAATGCAGCTAAGCAATCGCTCTGACATTATCAATAAGTTGTACTCCGTATTTTATATGTTTGTTCAATTATTAACCAACTTTCAAGTATTCTAATATCTCAAGAAGTTAATTAAGTACAACATTTATATCAATACTGCACGAACACACGGTACTTGACTAGACAATCAGTTAGAAATAGGTTAATTATCCATCTGATATACAATCATCACATTCTACTTTGCAAGCCAGAAATTTGATTATAGATGAAGTTGGAGCATAATTCAAGAGATGATTCAAAAATAGTGTATTCGATTTTCATTTATGTTGAATTATTATTAGAAAGACTCGGTCAATATTTACAACACTCAGGTGCATCTAGAACCCTAAAATAAAAATCAATTACGATTAAAAGTTTAAAACAATCTGAATTGAATGAATAATGCAGTGTAATCAAATTCAGAGTCAATTAAATAAATGGATAAGATTAATTAAAAATTAGGTTTAGGGTTGAGAACCTTGAAGCAATAAAAGTAATTACTACCTCCAATTTTTATCAATTGCAACAAAGTAATTACTACATCTGTTTCTTATTAGTTGCGACAAAAGAATTTTTCATGTCTCACAGATAATAAGAAACAACGGAGGTAATATGAGAAGAAATTAAAGAAGTTTACAGGTGATAAGTTGCAAGTAAAACTGTAAAACAAAAGACGCAAATTACATAATAAAAAAGAGGGAATTGAAGGGGCAAATGATATGCATCGTATTTACCTGGAGATTGTTAAACCTGTTAAAGGATTTGGAACAAAGAGGACAAGAAAATTGGGTAGGACCAATAAGTATCTGAGAAGGGGTAGGTATCCAATACTGTATGCCTTGACCTTGGACTTGTTGTTGGACTTTCTGGGTTGTTTTAGGTACTGAACCATCATCATCTGCATCTGAACCCATTTCTGCATCTTCTTCTTTCTGATCTACACTAGAGGGCTGTGTAGGTAGCCCTATGTGAAGAGCCACCGTTACGCTCTCGTCGTCGTCTGTTGTACTAGTGGTTGAGAATTTAGGGCTCTCGGTATCCTTACTGCCGGACCCGGATAACACCATCTCATTATTTCCATGATGATAATGGGCGGCAAGTGTTGAAGGCCCGATTAGGGTGTTGAGGAGTGGAAGTGCCTCTTTTTGATGATGAGAATTATATATGTTGTTGTTGTTGAAGGTAATTTCAGTATCATTAGTAGTTGTACAACTAGTATTCAAGTCGAAACCACCATTATTACTGCAATAATTAGAAGCTGGAAGAGGGTAATTAGTAGTAGTTGTAGCATTGTTAAGGAAATAAGGATTAGGAAGTGAAATAGGTCTAGTAGAAGGAGTAGTAGTAGAATGAGTAGCAGTAGTAGTAGTGTGATTATGAAGAGGGATGAAGTTGAAACATTTGGTGAAGATATTGGAATTGCAATAAGCTGGATCACTCATTTGTGTAGAAGAAGATGAGATTTATCTTTCGAAATCTAAATCGATTATTGTTGTTAAGGTAGGAGTTGTATGTATCACTTTTGAAAATATACCACCAGTAAAGTAGACTAGTAGTAGTAGAAGAAGATTATTTATAAGTAGTGTTACATCTGCCACTCTCACTACTACTGCTTCAATTCACCATTATTTATCAGAGGCAACTCATTTATAAATACTCCGATCCTTGTCGTATGATTAAAGTTTTTCTTTTTATTTTTTCAAAAAAAGAAAAAAAAAAAAAGCAAATTGACAGACGAAAAAGAGTGAGTGAGAGAAAGAGAGAGAGAGACAGTTTCTGGGCATGAGAAGGACAGATAGAGAAAAAGAAGAGTAAATATAAATGTAAAATAAAGGATAAGTACAGTAACATAGAATGTAAAAGAAAATAGAAAGTTTTACCCTCCTCAGAATCTCAGATATATAGATCAGTCTTCTTCACTCGATCATCATGATTCTCCTTCTATTAATAATATTAAGAGTAAAAAACATAAACGCCGTTTGTATGTACTTAGCTTTTAAGTTAACACATTGAACAAATAGATATTCTATTTTTATTTTTCTTATTCCAATTGAAGAACTCGTAGATTTTTGCAGAGTCATTATATTGTACGTCTTAGACTCATTTCATGCAGCTATATTAGCTTAGCTTGAGCTAGTACATTGTACATTCAGTTATTCAGTCAACTCCCCAAAAGCTATTGATTTGGTTTTTGTGCAACTACACTATTCACTCATCCCCCTCAACTACTCTGCAACTATTTCTACATTGTTATATGAATTAACTCAACCATAAACTTAAACTAATGGTTGAGCTCCAAGAATGGTTTTTACTCTGTTGATGTTTTTAAGTGCCTCATTTTGATGTTTACACTATTCACGTACACTATTTTGACCAATATTTATACTCTGTATATAAGATCAATTGTAATCCTATAAGTACTTGTTATACTATATCTGTTACATATTATTTGTAACGTTACTTTATGTAAAATCACTAATATGAAACCGTGTGGCAAAATATAATCATCTCAATATAAAATTTTTGAATGAATATAATTACTTTTTATACAAATTATATTTATGGCTAATGGAAGATCTTGCAGTCAAAGTTCATGCTAACAAAGATATCGGTCAAATTAGAACACTTAAAAAACACATCAGGGTATAAAAATCACACCCTCCCAAGCTCTCGCATAAGAGCTTTTAAACTTGAAGTGTAAATACAACATAGGTCACCTTTACGGCTATACCTAATTGAAGATCAAGATTGTATATTCTATCATTATATATTTATAATATTGACACTTCTTCGATTCATTTGAAACTTCAATTTAATTTCTTTGTGAGTAAGTAAAAGTGTAAAACACATAAAACACTTGTCTCTCACATTCTTACTTCAAGTTGGTTTGATTATCGTTTCTCTGCCAAAATCATTTAGCCTTCAGAGACAAAAGTAATATGTACTACCTCCGATCATAACACTTTCTCCATTTTAGTTGGTTCTTAATTAATTAAATTCCTTATACACTTTCACTTAATTTATTCCATTTTCTATAAACCCCGTTTACGACTTAACCCATAATATTTTTACAATTTAGAAGCATGATTAAAATTAGTAATTTATGCGTAGCATTTAGAAGTAATTTAACAATTTATATTGAATGAATATTAATAATTACTTTGTACTTTGTAATACTTTGTAGTGGTTTCACTAAAGGTCAATCAGCATATGATTTTACTAAACATATTTTTAAAACAATTAAGGTTATGTTTAATTCATACTAATATGGATTGTTTTAATCTTATACTTCATCAGTTTTACAAAGTATAGTATAATTTGATTTGGTCTAATTTTTAAAATTTGACCAAACTTTAACCTAATTTATACAATCAAATAATATATAATTAAGATTCATATCAAAGTGTGCGTGTACTTTCTAAATATGAAATTTTTATAATTTTTTAATTATAAAATTAAAGATATTTAATTATAAATAAACACAAATAAAAATATCAAATTAGGTGATCTAATTATGTCAAGAATATCAACGAACTTTAATATAAAGAAAGTTGACTTGAACTGAATAAAGTCTAATAATCATATAGCTTGCACATAAGTCAATATAAACGGTTGGTAAAAATATATTTCCTCTATTACATAATAATTAACACATTTGAGCTTTTTTCAATATTCTTACAGTAGTATCAACTTTTACTATATTTTTTGCTAGTTTATTAAAAACGATGATGCGGGATTTGAACCCATGACCTATCATATACATAGTAACATACTACGTATATATTAATATATTATACATGAGTAATTGAGTACTGCTATATGATAAGGGAAATGGGTGGATTTGGATTGCCATAAGTTGTAAAATATGATCTCATTTATCCTTACTAAGAATAAGGCAAATAAGCTAGCTAGTTTTACTCATAGTAGTGAGAATTGGGAAACCAAGCTTTCTCATGAGTCATAATCAAAAAGGAGACGCTAAAATTCAGGAAGATGTCGCCTGCAGTTGGCCCATAATCACTCAAGCCCTTCTATACCACCCAAAAGAATGGATATGGTGTTGTACAATATACCATCTTTTCTAGATATTAGAATTTTCTAGCACTCCCATTTAATATTTGACACTTTGAGAACTTGTACAAAAATTATAAAAATGAAGATTTGGGACAAGTTTTTTTCTTGTCGGTACCAACTCTATTTTGACACTTGGAAAGTTATTCTCTTAAAATATACCCGTACAAAGTAATATTTTAAAGTTAAGACGTATATGACATGATTTAAGTATCGGTACAAAAGAAATTAATATCTAATTTTATCATGGATATTCTACCCAAAATCACTTGACCTTATCCTAGCTAATTATTAAAGCGACTATATACCAACCGAACCAACTTAACAATCAATGTTTGTAATTGATATATATATATACATTTTTTTTTTTTTTGGTGTTTAGAGAGCCACAAATGCGTGGGTGAAAATCGATCCCAAGATCTCTTAAAATTGGGAGGAAACTCTAACCACTTGAAATATCCCTCACTCTTTGTAATTGATAATTATTGTTTTATTAAAACAAGCATATTAACAATAATATAACCGAAATCAGTGACCCAGCCTCATCACTTGAACTCAAAATCAATATGAACAATTCTAACTTGAAAATAACATGACTTGAATTGACTCAGTTAATCCGAACGACTAGATATATTTTATTCTTATTACCTCTTATGAAGAACAAAATATACTTGTGGCAAATAAAATTGAAATCTTAATAGTTTGACCGTACCACATATTATTCTATGAAACAAAAAAAAATGGTGTACAATATGTTATTAATTTAATGGGAAGAGGAAATCTAGGAAGGTTGAAAAAATGATATAACCCATGAAGAGAAGTCGTACGTAGTAGAGATTGGTTTGACCAAAATGCATGTTTCTATAAGCTAGATAGATGTGTTACCAAGACAGCACGAGTGCGTACTCGAGTGAAGTGTAATGGAGTTCCCAATTAAGTCCCAAACGTTTTCAACTTTTGAGTACTTACTTACTAGGTGGTGTTTTTTTCAAGTAGCTTTGTCTTGTCTCTTGCTCCTTGCTCCTTGCTCCTTTCAACTTCCACTCGATCTACTAACTAAACAAATTCATGAATTCCTATAAATTAAAGCTTTAATCGAAACACTAGAAAGTGGAAACACTTGCCTTTTAGAATCTTGCATGCAATGGTTTTTGATCTTGGATAAGCATTTTTTTTTTTAATTAGCTAACACTACTCGTATAGCCGTATTGTAATAGCTATTGTATGTACATAGGGGTGCATCTGAGCATGTGCAGGGTGGTCGATCGCACATGATCTCTAAGTGAAACTGCTATAAAAGAGCCTCAATTTTTAAAATTTACTTATACAAAGTTAAGAGAAAACTTGTTAATCAATAATCTATTCTTCAATTTTATCATAATATCTATAATTTAGTAAATTATTTTTCTTAAAGAAATTATTTTAGGGCCTAATTTTTTAAAAAATTGCACTAGGACACTTTCAGTCTTAGGGCATGTTCTCATTGACTGAACTAAACTTAATTTAACTTATTAGAGCTAAATTGAACTGAATTTATTAGAGCTGAACTAAACTGAAAATAATCTGATGAGAACAGGGCCTTAGCGTTTGTAGCCTCACCTCTGTACGTACGTAACAGGATCCAATATCCTAATAGTGCTTAATAAACAAAATCTAAGCACCACAACGAGCCCTAATTCTGCTAATATAGTACGGAGTAATAGACTTGCTGGATTCAGCTCAATCATTTAAAATTCTACTTGATTTTTTTTTTTTTTTAGAAAAAAATTCTACTTGTATATACGAAGTACTAAGCAACTAGCTAGTATTGGAGTAGGTTGAAAAGTGATTTTGACACTCCCATAGTATTTTTAGTTACTCTTTTGCTTTAGTAATATTACTAATATTGTTATTTTCTCACGTTTAGAAATGTCAAAATCATTTGGGGAAGTAGCCACCACCACTAGAGGAGTACTCCGTAGTGAACATTGAAGAAGAGTACTGTTTATAGTGTTGTACAGCTTGTCATATCACATGATTGCACTGATACAAGGAATGTCAATTGCATAAACCTGGTCAAACACTTGTACTCTAATTATTACTTCTTGCATGTATTTCTCCTCAACCTTTTGTGTTCTTTTGCTTAGTTATTGCGGTTGATTTTGATCTTGATAAAAAAATTTAAATTCTTATAAATGCAACAATTACATCCTCCCAAAATATGAAAAGATATATACGCACATATGACGTATCAAACTATCAATCTATAACTAACACTTCTTCTATTTTTTTTGTTGCAATGCTTTTCTTTTCACGCTTGCTGATACATGTTCTTAATATTAATATCTTTAACTATCAATATGTAAAATTATAAACATTTGATATTAAAATTGTATAAATCGACACGAATCTAATAAGATCCCACATAACTGTATTTTTATTTAACTATAAATCGTCAAAATGAAATACATGAATAGCGTAAAAGTCTAATTGTTGCAACTATAAGAATGGAGGAAAAATAGCAGGCGTTGACATCATCTCATCTTACAATTAGACACATGTCATGTTGTCAATTTGTCATTAAAAAAATTTCCTCTAAAAGTATAAATGATGTCATCATTCAACGATTTTATTTTTGTTTTTATTTTATTATGAAAAATAATAATCATAGCCTTTAGAGCTATGTATAAGAAGCTAAAAGAAAATATTAAACATTAATTACACTAATTTGCACGTGATTTTGTCATGAATTTTCAACTTAATTTTATTTTAAAAAGTATATTTAATACTTATATATAGCCCTAAAAGCTACATATATTTTCAAATATGCATCGCACAAGACTAATTTGGTTATTTTCTAAAACTATAATTATACTTCATACGGAGTATAATTTGTATAATTGATACGTTTTAGGAAGGAAAAAAAAAAGTGTCATTATATTCTTAATATATTATTGAATTAAAACATAGTATACAATATCAAAATACTTTCTCCGGTTCGTATTATATGCAACTTTGGTGTAATATTTGTGAGATATAAAAAATTCTAAAATTGCATATAATACAAAACGGAGGTAGTATTAACTTTATTAATAAATATTAATGATTGAAATTATATGTTCTCAAACATGAAACTCATTCAATTTTAAGGAAACATATTGAACATAAAATATTCTTTAAATTGGAAAAATAAAATAAAAAATAGAAAATGAAGAGAGGGGGCCAAAATAGATAAAAGTGAAACAGTAGAAGCAGAGAAGACAGAAAACAGATAGTGAGGAAGAGACAAAGAGGTAGAGATGGGGATTGATTATAAATTCTGGAGAAAATTAAAAGTGGGAATATGACAAATATAATAATAATAATACGAAGTACTCACTTATTTATGTGAGTATTAATAAGATGTTAGGAAAATGGTGCATGGGCGTGTCAAATGTCAAAAATGAAAAATGAAAAATGGAAAATGGAAATGACAACAAGTAACTGTTCACATAAACACCTGACGTCAGTTGAAAACGATCTTCACCTTCTCTCCCTTCCTGCTGGGTGCAACCCGAAAGAGACTGCCCCTGCGGCCCTGCCCATTTTTTTATTTTTTTTTATTTTTTTTTATTTTTAACTTATTATTATTGCTTTCCTCATTAAATTATACTTCTACGGTTCTACTATACATAAACTTTTCTACACAAGTTAACATTATCATAAAATTTTAGGTTGTTTAATTTATTTATTATGATACTCAAATTTATTTTTTATAAAGATATAAAGTACATTATCATTCAAATTAAATATGGAGTATAAATTTTTTGACATACGCTTAATCAACATTAATATTAATTAGTTGGATTCACCATGTATTTTAAAAGTTAAAAATATAGTGCTTGTATTTGTATGGGATGTTACCGGCTATCAATAATCCGATATGACCTAGGTAATGGGCAAGATTTGTGAACATGTGCGGATGGGCCTATCTGGCATCACCCTTATCGGCAAAATATTTAGGCCCACGTAAAGAGCTGATTCCGATCACGTGGACACCTTTCATCCACTTCACAAGATTTGGCACTCCCTCATATTTCACTTCTAAGTTATGATTTAATTACTCTCAAATATTCAAATTACCTTTTATACCCTTTTCGAAGGTAGCTAATTAGTGTTAATTGTGCAGGTATCAAATTAGACAAGTTAAGAGATCTTTAAAGGCATCAAGGCATAAGTTTCCTATCCATATCGAAACAGTATTTAAAAAAGATATATAGCATAATAATAACGACGCGACCGGACACGGGAGCAAGAAGCATTAATCACAAAGAAGCTAAAGAATGAGTAATTGTGAGGTGACAATATAAACATGTATCCTTAGCATGTATCATATGTATGTGTAAGTTAATTGATGAATAGTGAAGTGGTGGAATGAATTGGCATTATTAAGCAAGAATAAAAGCACGCAAGTAGTAGCACACTACATACATACAAGATACAATTGCAAATAGAGGGAGAGGAAATGAGGAAGAGGGGCCGGGGACAAAAGGGAAGAGGTGCTGCACCCTCTGAAACTGATAGCTAGCTTGCATGCATTTGGTCATCACTCTCACTACTCACCCTTATCATTATTGTTATTATTATTATTATTGAATTGATATTATTATTACTTCTACTTCATAAAATACACCAACAACACTTGAATTGAAAGGTGTGGTGTAAATTCCATGTTATTTACTGCCCCTTCATTTTAGACAATCAAGATATGGCTGGGACACTTTCCATGTGCTTCCACTTCCATCACCTCTATACCGCCCTAATACGTTCTACCTTAATTTATACCCCAATTTATCAACACTATTATTCCCTTTTTTAGAATTACTAAACTTTTTTCACCTTAACTAATAAGGCCTATTTTCATATTTTGTACCAAGTAATAAGTATGTTACTGTATTACATTATGGATTCCAATTACCTTAGCAGTAGTCCGGTATATGTCACATCATGATTCATTCCCTCCCAAAAACGGAGGGAGTACGTATGTAATTTTTTGCCAACTATACATGGAAATTGGTTAATTACTCATAAGACATGTAACGAATTCTCTGAGAAATGAGAATGTTAGATTTCGGGAAAACTCCTTGGGTTGGAGTGTGTACCATTGAATAATATATATAGAGTTACAATACTAGTCCTAATCATGTTAGGAAACCTAGTACGATAAGAATACAAACTATATCACAAATATATACAAATATATCCTACTCTGCGACAAATATTATAATAATCCTATAATATCTATCACACCCCCACAGTCGTAGCGGGAGGAGGGCGTACGCTAAGACTGGATCTAAAATCCAGAAATAAATCTCGTGGTAGGCCTTTAGTGAAAATGTCTGCAAACTGATATCTCGAAGGGACATGCAGAACCCGAACTTTACCCATAGCGACCTTTTCTCGAACAAAATGTATATCCATCTCCACATGTTTGGTGCGTTGGTGTTGAACTGGGTTGCCAGAAAGGTAAATTGCACTGACATTATCACAATAAACAATAGTAGCCTGCCGTAGAGGACAATGTAACTCAAGTAAAAGATTACGAAGCCAACACGCCTCTGAGACAACATTCGCGACGCCTCGATATTCTGCTTCTGAACTCGACTTAGACAGAATATGCTGACGCTTAGATGACCAAGACACGAGGTTGTCCCCAAGGAAACAACAATAGCCCGATGTGGACCGTCGGGTATCGGGACAACCTCCCCAGTCAGCGTCAGTGTAAGTAATAAGTCGATGAGAAACAGTCGGATATAAATGTAAGTCGTGATCAATGGTACCCTGAACATAACGCAGAATGCGTTTCAATGCCTCATAGTGAGGTTCCCGGGGATCATGCATAAAAAGACACACCTGTTGTACCGCATATGAAATATCTGGCTAGTAAAAGTGAGATACTGAAGAGCACCTGCCAAACTGCGATACAAAGTAGGATCCCGAAAAGGTGGCCCTGCATCTGCACTAAGTTTGGACTTAGTGTCAACTGGAGTGGCTGCAGGTTTACAAGAGGTCATACCTGCACGCTCTAAAATCTCATGTGCATACTTTTCCTGTGAAAGTAGCAAATAAGAAGGTTTTCGGGTTACTGCAATACCCAAAAAATAAATCAGAGAACCCAAGTCAGTCATAGGAAACTCGGTTTGTAACTGAGATATGATCCCTGCACGCAACCTGTCAGATGAGGTAGCTAATATAATATCATCAACATAAAGAAGCAAATATGCCATATCATCACCCTGTCGGAAAGTGAAGAGAGAAGTGTCACTCTTAGAAATGACAAAGCCCAACTTAATAAGAAAATTTGCAAAGCGTTGGTACCAAGCTCTGGGAGCTTGCTTTAAACCATAGAGAGCCTTGCGGAGACGACAAACATGATTGGGCGTTCTCTGATTTAGAAAACCCGGAGGTTGATGCATATAAACAGTTTCTTTCAAGTCACCATGTAAAAAGGCATTTTTGACATCTAATTGATGTATCGACCACTTTTTAGCCAAAGCTAAGCTGAGAACAGTACGAATAGTGGCCGGTTTAACTACCGAACTGAAAGTCTCATCACAATCCACACCAATTTCCTGCGACCTGCCATCACATACAAGACGAGCTTTGTGCCTTTCAAGGTCACCATTAGACTTGTATTTATGCTTAAATAGCCACATACAATTAACAACATTCACCCCCGCAGGCCTAGGCATCAATTCCCATGTCCCTGTTTTAATTAAAGCACTATATTCATCATTCATCGCCGCATTCCAATTATGGTCATTTAAAGCTTGTTTATAGGACTTTGGAAGTGGTGATTTATGAAGATGGGGACCCGAAGGTTGAACTGTGAGGTTACAATATTTCGGGTTTGGTTTAAAAATACCACGTTGACTACGGGTGACTCGGGGAGAGGGAGGTGGTGGCCGAGTGGGTTGTACACCACGCAAAGGTGGCGGGGTATAAGCTGGTGTAGTGGTCGCTGGGCTGCTAGGTGCAACTGGGCTGGACAGAGGAGATTGCGGGCTTGCCGCGGCAGAAATTGGGCTGTCGCAGCCCAGCTGCGATGTGGGCTGGTGAGAAGGGGAGTGCGGGGTTTGCAGGGGGGTGACTGAGGTTGGATTTGGGCCTCGGTTTTGAGTTGTGGTTTGTGAGCCACAATTTGGAGATGAAGGAGAGGGTGGGCCGTGGTATTGGGCTGTGGTTTGTGAGCCACGGCTTTGGGTAGGAGAGGGAGTTTGGGCTGTTTGTTGCGGGCTAAGTAAATGGGGATGCAACAAATCTGGTGATGGAGAATCATCCACCAAAAAATCATAATCATTACTACAAAAATGTGCTAGATTCCGAAAGGGGAAGGTAGATTCATCAAAAGTGACATGACGTGAGATTATAATTTTATTGGTGGTGATTTCAAGACACATATACCCTCTATGGTCAATGGGATAGCCCAAGAACACGCATGGTGTTGAACGAGGAGCTAATTTATGTGGAGCTATAGCAGACAAGTTAGGAAAACAAAGACACCCAAAGACACGAATGTGATCATACGAAGAATTGTACGCTTAATATTATTAATTGTACGAATCATACGTTCAGCTTTGCCATTTTGGGAAGATGTGTGAGGACAAGAGAAGCGGAAAAGCATCCCATGGTCAATACATTTTTGCTTAAATGAGTCATTATCAAATTCCCTACCATGATCACATTGAAAGCATTTAATTTGACGTTCAAATTGGGTTTCAACATATTTTCGGAAATTGATAAAGGATTGAAAAGCTTGAGATTTGTATTTTAGAGGAATTGTCCACACAAAATGAGTATGATCATCTAATAAGACTAGATAATATTTGTGACTTTGAGCACTACGAATGGGAGATGTCCATAAATCGGCATGTATAATATCAAAAGCACAAACTGTAGTATTATTAGAATTATCAAAGGGTAGTCGAGTATGTTTTCCTAATTGACATGAATTGCAAAACGTGGAGTCATGCTCCTTATTACAATAAATATGATTTTTAGACTTAAGATAGCTAAAAATTTGAGCTCCAGGGTGTCCTAGACGACTATGCCAAGTAGAAGGTGAAACAGCAGTGAGGGAAGTAGCAAGACAGGTTGACGGAGTGGACTTGGTGGTTCGGACTGGATATAGGTCTCCCGAACTATCACATCTCGTTATGATGTTCCCCGTACGAAGATCCTTCACAGAAAAACCAAAAGGATCAAACTCAATAGACACAGAGGTAAATTTACGGACTGAAATAAGGTTCTTTATGAGTTGAGGTGCTAGGAGGACATCACGAAGGACAAGAGGTGTTTTAGTATGGGGAAGGGTGCTATGACCATAACCCGTTACTGGAATACGATGACCATTACCAACTAAAATATGATTTTTAGTGCTTAAATTAAAAAAGGGTAAGAGATTACCAGCGTTATTCGTCATGTGAGAAGTTGCACCCGAATCCACGTACCACTGATTGTCGGGATTTGGAAGAGTCATCGTGGAGAAAGAAGATGCCAATTCCGTTGGTGTCATGGGCTGCCCATATTGGGCCGCGTATGCTTGCTGGGGTCTGGGCTGACCGAGGATGGATTGTTGTTCCTGGACTGGAAATGGAGCAGGTGGCCTGGCCCAAGTAGCTTGTTGAGCCCACTGCTGAAAACTTGCCCACAGTTGCTGCTGAGTTGGGCCTGCTTGATTGGAAGGAGTGGACTGGGCTTGGGCCGTTTGTGGCTGCTGAGAATTGCCACGCCCTCTGCCTTTTCCCTTAGTCTTGCCTCCCCTCCCTTTGCTGCCACGTCCACCGCCACCACCACCCCTGCCCTGCTGCTGCGGTGGCTGCTGCTGTTGGGCGGCTGCCGCGGAGGTGGTGGTGGTGTTGTTGACTTGCGCCACAAAGGCTTGCCCGGAATTTTCTTTAGCCGATTTTCCTTGGGTTGGAGTGTGTACCATTTAATAATATATATAGAGTTACAATACTAGTCCTAATCATGTTAGGAAACCTAGTACGATAAGAATACAAACTATATCACAAATATATACAAATATATCCTACTCTGCGACAAATATTATAATAATCCTATAATATCTATCAGAGAAGATGGACGGATGGTTAGTCCTTCACTCCCTCTATCTCCCCCCCGAGTGATGGGGGTTCGATTCCTTATAGCCTCGGGTGGGAGACTGGGCCTCTCTTTGTAGTTTACTGTTAATAAAGAATATAACGAATTCTCTTTTGACACCGACACAAAATAAGATGTATTCAATATGTTGCTTGATAAGTTTTCACTTTTCAAATATGAGCTATTGATTTAATTTATTTAACTATTCAAGATAAAAATTGTCGTAAATTTACGAATTTAAAAAATGTACGTTATGATGAATTTAACAAGATATCACATACCACTTGAAATCAAAGTAATTTTATAAAAAAGATCCTTATTGAATGGGAACATACAAACGTACCTAAGTGGTACATGTAACAACTAGAGTTAAAAGAAAAGGAAAAAAAAAAAAATAGAGGTAAAAATAATATATAAAAACATATATATATACTTACATATTTTCATGACTGCAGACTTCTGACGAGCAAAAATGATAGCTTAATTGTCATTTAACAGGAGTGCGGATGATCCTGTAGAATTACTCTTGCACTGCTAATTTACACCTGCAGCAGATGGATTATGCATAACACTTAGATATTTGTTCATCATTTAACAGTTCAACACACAACAACAACATCGAGTAATGACACAATTGACACCCCTCCAAAGTCCAGGCACGCATGTCAATTTACTTGGAAGTTGGAAACACACACATATCCAACAAAAAAAATTTAAAAATAGAGAGGTGGTATATGCCACTCAAAACGATTTAACTTAAGGACCCTTATGCTTAGCTATCACACTTACTACTAAAATTTATGTTCGAGTTTTTAATAGTTTTTTAATTCAATACAAATGCTATTTTTGAAAAATGAGCGACTCGGGTTAATGTATGAACACGGGGTTATCTCTAGAGGTCATGTGGAGTGTTGCACCAACCCAAAACTAGAACTCAAGAACACAAAATCATGAGTGTGCAATCGAGATTTTTTTGAGTAAATTTCTTAGGTTTAAATGTACTCCTTCCGTTCCACTAAGATTGTCCCATAACCTTTAGTTTGCCTTTTTGAAAAGTCGATTCATTATCATTTAGGGGTTACCTTTTTGTGGTTGTATATTGTTTGTGGAGTGAGGAAGTCATACAATTAAAAATATATATATAAAAAAAAAAATTAATAAAAAATGGGTCAACAGGTTTACTAGCTAAGGCAGTTATATACTTACATTGTTGGTCTAAGATGGTTGGATCAATGTATATGAAGTTGGGCTTATTTTTAAAGGTCTAGTAAGTGACTTAAATACAATGTTTCTTGTCTCATTATGGTTGGTTGCTTGGCATGGCTGCGTGAATCGCAACGTTGGGCCTAACAACGTTGCTATAAGACATGTAAGGCCTAGTGTGTTGGGCCTAGCAATGTTGCTATGTACTCCATAAGTCCATAGTCCATAGTACTCGACTGCTCGTAGAGGTTTAATGTTATTTTTTTTAAAAAAAAAAGAATAAAAGAGGAAGTGATTATATATTTAATTATTTATATCTCTGTTCGTTTGCCTCCATTTAGAAGACTATTGAAATTTTTGATTAGTTGAATTTTATGAGAGACAATATTGGTGGAAAAGAATTTGCTTAATTTGACAATATAGTCTATTATAAAATGCAAAAACTTAATAGAACATACACAATTACAAATAGTAGGATATTACAGCAAACAAAACTACAAAAGGAGATAATGTAAGGCTGAATGCCCAAAAGGTTATGAAGTATTGCCTATTTTAATCAAGTTGAGATCCTCTTCTTGTTGGATATGCTTTTCGTGGCAAATAGTTAGTGTTAGCTTACTAAATTTGGTTGTAGGTTGTGGCTTTATGGGATCATAAGAGACAACACATCAATATGTGTGGGGTGACTAAAATAATTAGACATCATACATTTAGAATAAGCAAAACTTTTAATTAAGAATTTTGAATAATAATAAAAAGTTAGTTAATGTTTGATATAAACTCTTGTTATTATAAATAAACAAATAACTTTGTCATATAAGTTGAGAGAGTATTATCATTCCACATGTAACTATTAGGTGGTCAGGCGACACATACATTATCAACCAATCTGTTACATGAGTTTAAACAAAGTTAGACATCATACATTTAGAATAAGCAAAACTTTTAATTAAGAATTTTAATTAATAATAAAAAAGTTAGTTGACGTTTGATATAAACCCTTGTTATTGTAAATAAATAAATAACGCTGTCATAGAAGTTGAGAGAGTATTATCATTTCATATGTAATTATTGGGTGGCTAGGTGACCACATACATTATCAACCAATCTATTACATGACCCTAAACAAACAAATTAACTAAAACACATTATTAAAGGAATGTAAATGACTAGCAGCTGTAGTAGCAAGGATATGCACCTTGTGTACTCATTCCCCTCGAATATTATGGATGTTACACCATATAAAGACCTTCCTAGTTCGACGAATATCATCCACCGTCCATCTAAGACTGACATCAGTTACAGTTTCCTAGGTAATCTTAGGATAGATGTGCTCACAATTCAACTCTATTCATATAATGATAATTATTACTCGAAAAAAAACTCTGATTGTAATTGTGATTTTATTATTGAGTCAACAAGAAGTATAGAAAAAGAAAAAAAAAAAAAGTGTGGTAAGTGAGAACAGAAATGAATGTGGTCCACAAGAAAAGAGAGAAAAGGGTAGAATAAAAAGAGGAAGGCCAATAAAGGGGAAGGGGATAATTGTCATTATAATAAATGAGCGTGAAGAAACAAACAGTTGAAGACAGGAAAAAAGGTTCTGCTGCTGCTCCTACTTATGCGGCCGCCAGCAATTTTATCGGCTGTGGAACCGGCTTTACTCTCGCCTCAAACCCCCCCACACCCACACCACCTACACGCTACTTACTTACTTGCATCCCTTTTTTTTTTTTTTTACCACTTCTATTACTATATCAATGGATAATTACCACTCTACCTTTCCTCTTTTACTGCCAAGTATTTTACTATATTATCTTTGCTTCTATTTTGTCTCTACTTATAAAGGCATTATCTTGGACTGCTTTCCAACCTTGCTTTTTTATTGGCCCATCATAAATCACAAACTACCAACACTTATTATTTTATTTATTTTTTAAGCTTTTTTATTTTGTAAAATTGAAATTATTTTTACTGATGTGAAATTATTTTTACTTAATAAATCTTACTTAGCGTCTGTTCTGATTTACTGAATTAAAGTGAACTGAAATTAAGCTAAACAGAACAAGCGCTTATTGAATTTCTTTATTTCTTATTAATTACGAGTAACACGTTATCACTTTATATCCGAATGAGTTATTTTGACTTTCTTATGTGATTTATATACTAAAAAAAAAAAACACATGTGTGATTTTATGTCAAGTGAATAAAATCTCAGTAGAACACTTAAATAAAAACAAAAGGAGTAATGCTTACTTTGTTTTGTAAAGATTTCAGTTTATAATTCTGAGGTAAATGATTCAATTCCTACAAAGTGAACTTGATGGAGTTGAACTATCATTTTTCTAATGAACCAAAACTTCGCACTGGTTAATTAGGTTAATTGACCATGTTGAATAAGACCCCAAATATAAAGACTTAGGGTCTGTTCACTTCAGCTTAATTTCAGTTCAGTTCAGTTCAGCTCTAATCAATTCAGTTCAGTTCAATGTGAACTTAGAGAGTAAGGGTTTTCACACTATACAAAATATTTCCTACATTACCAATGAAGATAAAAACATAGGAGATTTGTACCAAGTGCATGCATTATGATAGGGTCATATTACATTGACATGCGTGTCATGTCACTATTGGACACTTTAAAAAAAAATACTCCGTATAATATTTTTAATTAAACATTTTATGATCACTAGGGCAGCTAAAGCTAGCCATATTTGAAAACTCTTTCGGTTTGACCTTACATTACAAATTTTGTTATAGGTAGCATAATAAGAAAAATATATATAAACAAGTATATTTAGAGGTATAAACGTTCATGCACTATTCTTAAAAGTAATTATCATTAATGAGAGTAAATAATAAGTAAATAAATATTTTAAAAGGTATAATTGTCTAAACATTATTCATTGAAAAAACTTGTAAATATTAATGAGGGTATATACGCAAATACTAAACCAATTTAAGAATAAAAAAATACTCATTGTGTCCCACAATAATGGACACACCTGAACTTTTTTTTTTTACCGTCAATTATGACCATTTTTTTATATTATATAAAATAAAATGTTACAATAATAAATAAATTATTGTTGGATTTATTTTATGGTATGTTATTGGATTATTAGGTTTTAACTAAAATAATATTTTATATACAATAAAAAAAAATATCGAAAAAAACATAAAGTTTCATATATAGCCGGTTACACCATATAACTGAGTTAATTAGTCAGGGGTAAATCGACCAGTCAATAATTACCTGGTTAGAAATTAATCGTGTGTCAGGCTGTCAACGGATCACACAACATAACCACCTACATAAAAAAGTGTTGAAAAAAAAAGGTCAAATATATGAATTAAAAATAAATGGATAAAACGGAGCATTATGGTAAGTGGTAACGGACTTGGTGTATGCGACAATGCTCGGGTAGGCTGTTAGAGAGACAGAGGAGTCGTATTCCTAGTTTGTAGTTTTTCTACTCTTTTTTTTTTTTTAGGCACTGTCGTACTACTCTGTAATCAATCTACTTGTTTTCATATTTTCTCACACAAACCGGGACCCCCCCTTTCCCTCTCTCTCCGCCTTCTTCTTCACTTGCTTCTACGCCCATTTTTTAATTTCAAAACTAAAAAGTAGCACAGCAGAAGCAGAAGCAGAAGCAGAAGCAGAACAACAACACCATCTTCCTTTAAAACTCAAACAACCCAATTCAACATCAACTCAAACTCAAGAAGAAGACGACATCGGAGAACAAGAAAACACATTATTTCCACAACAACGCCGCCGCCACTCCTCCGGCATTACACCTTGTCTGTTACTTCTTCTCTCTGTCTCTCTCTTTTATTTCAGATCCTGCATTTTCCTTTTCCTCTTCATAATTACCATTCTCATCATTCTTTCTCTTTTAACTTTTTTTTTTTAACCTAACTTTTTATTTTTCATGAATGTTAATTCATAATTACCCTCTTTTATTTCATTTAATTTTAATTTTAATTACTTCCACTGTCTTGTTCGTCTTTTTACAACTGAAGCAACCCCAGTTAATTTAATTTAATTATTCATGTTTTTTTTTTTTTTTTTTTTTTTTTTTTTTTTTTTTTGTACTTTTTACATTCTAGACGGATTTGTAGATTCTTATGTTTTTTTTCTTTCCCTGTTTACATTTGTACGGTTTCCATTATTTTTAATTTATCTTAACTACTTTCTTTGGCTTCTGTGTGCTCATTCGGACAATATTTGTCTTTCCTTCCTCTTTTACTCATCACTTAATTATACTATTTAAAAAAAACAAATTATTGAGAAGAGAAAGGATAGTAATTACTAGGTTTTTGTTTTTTTTGTTTTTGTTTTTATTTTTATTAAAAAAGAAGAAGGGAAAAAAAAAGGGATAATGGGGTTGTTGTTTGTTTAGAAATTGGAGTGTTTGTTGTGTTGTGCAAATAACATTAATAGTTTATCAAGAGTTTGTTTGTTAGTTGTAAATGAGGTTCAACAGCAATTAAGAAGCTGCTATATTTGGTGATTATAACAGGAATACCTAATTGTGGGTACACAACACAATGAATCAGAATCCTGCAATGGAGCTTTATTATGCCAACAACACTACCTCTGCTTATCCTAACCCTTATCAACACCAACATTCTGATCATTTCATGGGCTTTTTCGACGGCCTCGCTCACCCCAATGTCAATCCCGTTCCCAACCCGAATCCGCCTCTTACTTATGTTTACCCTCATGTCCCTATGCATAATCACCAGGTATGTTTTTGTTATCATACATTTTCATTTGTTGGGTCTTGTACATGACTATGCTCGTACTCGTTCACTTTGCGTTGCTCGATTAAGGGTTTTTGGGCCTTGTTGACACATTGTAACAGTATTTGTTGAGGTGTTGTCAAATGTGACGAGTGATCATGCTTTCTGTTGTTGGTAAATGATTGATGAAACTACTTTCTGAATGCTTGTACTCGTTCACTTTTGCGATGCTCGATCATTCTTGACACAATGTAACAGTACTTGTTGAGTTGTTGTCAAATGTGAAGGTGATCATGTTTTGTGTTGTTGGTCAATGATTGATGAAACTACTTTCTGAATGACATTTGTTGCTGCATCAATTATTTTATCAGAGCAAAGGTCAATTGTGTCATACATTTGACTCTTTCAACTAGGACATTTCAATCAGGCCAACTTTTTAACGATTAGTCAACTAATTATGTAGCATATTCCTTCTTGCTTGCTTCTTCAGGAAACTGCATATTGGTCAATGAATATGAACTACAACAGATCTGATTTCTCTGATGTCGGAACAACTTCTTATTATGGTTACGATGTTAACAATCCTTTGCCAAGAACCGAAATTAACCGCAGGACTTGGGAGTATTCTCCTTCTATGCACATTGAAGAACCAACCATGGTCATGCAATCCCAAGAAAATGTAGTTACGACTTCAGATGCTGCTGAAGAATGTGAGTTTGCCAATGTCTTGCTTGTTTTCTGGTTACATTAAGTCATTAATCAATTTGAGAATTTCTGCCTTTGTTTACTTTTCAATTTGAATACTTTTTGGGAGATATTTTTTTCCCAAAACTTTCAGATGCTTTTATGCCGTTTTGACCTACAATATCTGCCATATTTTTCAAATCAATTTGACCTTTCCTTGTTTTGTCAGGAATTGATTTGTCTGCTACTTTTGGTCTAATTTGACACAAATTTTCTCCATGTCTATAGGTCCTGATGACGATCAAGACGATGATAGTCCTGAGGTATGAGTCTGCATCATAGCTATTTTCAGTAACGTAAGCATGATTTCATTGTCTGCTTGTTAGCTGAAATATGGTCAATTTATGTGTAAAATTTATTGAAACATAATTAGTACTTAGGATTTGTAGATAATTCTTGTGATTTGTACTTGCTTAATCATCCTTTTAACTCTAAGACCATCATCCTGTGAGGCGGAATCTTTGTGTGGTTGATTGCTTTTGTTGGTTAGGCAACAACGGAGCCTTACTACTGTCTATTTTGTTACAGGTTGCTTGGCAAGATGACGTTGATCCTGATAGCATGACTTATGAGGTTTGTTCCCATTTTACATGGCTTATCATGTTCTATAATCAAATTTCATGATAACTGCTTAATATAAATGTAAAGTAGTGGATTTTGCCAATGCAGCTTGGCTTGTGGTGTAGGGTATTTGTGATGCCAATATAGTCGATACAGTTCTAAATTGGGAACATTGAAGCAGAGAGCTGCCCAATGGGTGCGTAGCTTGTGAAAGTTGCTGTGTTTGATGTTGGATATCCTAATTACATAGAACTCCTTGTTTTAAATTGGACAAATTCACTGGTTAACTAGAAGTTGCTTTTGTATGTACAAAGCAAGTGGCTCATTTTGTGCTGTTTGCTGTTTTGTTCAGTGCATGTAATTTCTTACTGTTCATTGTCTAACTCTTTTTGTGGACAACTATTAAATTCTGCTCTACCTCATCTCTAAAAGTAATATAGTGCTGAGGTCACCCTTACAAGCTGCCATTTGAGAACCCAGGGGAAAATATCATGTGTCAAGTGTCACGGCTTGATATGCATCTCTGCATGACCTCTCCTTGCCCTTGGCCCCTTGCTGACTTGCTGTTATAGTTTTTAGTCACGCCACTGTTTCTGAAAGAACAGATTTGATCTTTGCTTATCAAGAAGGGGCCCTGATTCCTTATGCTGCTTTTCTTTTGTGTATGATTTAAGTTTATGCATAAAAGGTGCATGTGAATTTGTGTGCAAAAATAAAAAATAAAAAAAAATTGTTTTTTTGTTACAATTGAATTGGCATGTTGTTCTATATATCCGAGTTTAGTTGGTGAGTGAATAAATCTCTTGTTGCAGGAATTACTTGACCTGGGTGAGGCAGTAGGAAGTCAAAGTCGAGGTCTTTCTCAAGAACTTATCAAGTTGCTTCCAACCTCTAGATATAAGGCGGGTGGTTTTTTCTCAAGGAAAAAATCCAGAGAAAGGTAATATTTTCAGAAAAGTGCTATTTACTGCCAAGAGTCAACAAGCTCCGTTTCATCTATCATGTCTTGTGATATTATTCTGCTATGTCTCATGTAGTATCAGTGGAAAAAAACACTTAAATTTTTCTCGTGTCTGCTGCTGAAAGTGCAAAATGACTTATAAAGGAACATTTTGATGTCATGATTATGCATCACCATCAGTGTCTCTGAAATGGTGCTCCTTGAATGTGTGGCTTCATTGGTTCTTTGAGATAGACAGAGACCGCAAGCCTTTGTATCCTATTGTACATGAAATTCCTTTCTAAAATTGCCAGCACTTCTTGGTGTTTAGAGATAAATAAATGTTAAAACAAGTACTTGGATCTATAAGACATATCATAGAGTACTCTTATCAGTGAGATTAATTGAAGTAGTTGGGCATGGTTAGTCATTAATTGGGGTTACTATGCATGCCTTTGACAAGTTCTTAACGCGCAATTAAGACGTAGGGCCTTTGCTTCATAAGTTAAAGTTTTTTGGCATGAGCTTTACGGTTTTACCTATGTGCTTTTAAGGGGAATTACCTTTGTATTGCTGCTGTTTGATAAAAATTGTCTAAGGACTGTGGCATTTACTTGTTGAAGTTGCCTTAAAAAGAAAGTGTGTTTATTAAATGATGCATTGAAGAAGTTTTTAGTGTAATTATATCATTCAGGCTTTCTGAGTTATCTCATTTGTGGCATATAATAATTCATTTGCAAACTTCTTTGCTGTCTCATATTTGCTTCAATGCAAGAATACTGTGGTTATTATCATTATTGAACTAAAAATTTTGGGCAGATGCGTAATATGCTTGGTTACATACAAAATTGGGGACCAACAAATGACATTGCCATGCAAGCATGTATACCACTCCAAATGTGGGAGGAAGTGGCTCAGCATAAATAAGGTAAACTATGGTAAATACAACTAAACAGATGTGTGTATTTCGTGTATATATCTCCTTTTGGCACTTTTTTCTGATATCATGGCCTGTTTTGTTGTTATCAGACATGTCCGGTTTGCAATAGTGAAGTGTTCGGGGATGAAGTAAGGAATTGAAAACATTATTGGGCAAGCGTACAGATACAAGCTTAGTTTTTGTGTTGTCATCAATTTTGTTCTTGGTTCCTGGTTTTTAGGTACAGAGAGCTGATTTTGAATTTACGGCTATATAGTCACCCCCCTCCTCTTCTTCATCTAACTGATATATGACCAGTTATGTCTCGTGGTACTCAGAATCTAATATAGAGAGAAAAAAGTTCTAAATGTTGCCTACTACTCGTATTATTCCCTTCTTCCCTTGGCCAATGTTATTAAATTATTACCTCATTGCATCAGACATCAGTGCCAAGTGGCTGGGATCTGTGCACTATAGATAGGGTAAGGTACTCAAATGTAATGTATGATCGTATTATATCTTTGATCGGAATTATATAATTGACAATATTACTGCTAAACAATTAAGAGTATAGGGTAATTCAAGTTTTAGACAATGTTGCAGTCATATATTCATGTTTAATAGTTTTGCAGGAGTGACTATAGTATGGCAATCTAGCTATAGATTATTAATCAGCTTCCCCACGATCCTTCAGGACTCGGGAGTCTGGGGCTGACCTGTTACCGTGTTGTATGTCATTTGAGGGAGCAATTGTACACATTGAAAATTTGAATTGCTCTATGAAAGCTGCTAGAACCTTAAGATGCTGATTTATATTGGTACGTTTGCTTGTAGTACAAGTAGTGTCATTTCTCTCATGCTCAGTATGTTAATACAACCAATTATAACAAAATTTAGTTATTTTTTTTTTTTAAATTCCCAGTTAAGTTATAAGAATTTTTTTTGTAAAAATATGATTTGGAAATAAAGAATTTTGATGAGGAAAATTTGTATCTCTTGTGGTTAATGTAATGGGTCCGACAGAGTTAATGTAGCTACTGTAACATGACACAAGCCCATGGCAAAATGAGTTATAGTTTGTGCATAAAACATTGTTTTTGAGAATCAGCCAGCAATTTTTTTTTTTACTCGTATGTATTTTTATCGGTTATATTTTGTGCAATCAAAGCATAAACTTTTTGTTTACGTATACTTAGCCCATGGCCTTTTAGCGTGTAGTAGTTGGGATATTAATAATTGTAATAACTCTGGTTTGTTTTCTATTTTTTCTTATGATACATTAGGAATTCCCCTCGTGAGGATGACTTTTTAATGTTTATTTCTTCTTATCTTTTTTTAAATAAATAAATAAATAAATAAATAAAATATAAATTCGGTATGTAAATTTTTTTTAAAAGGTAAGGAGAAGGATTCTAATCGTATCTCAATTCTAAGATTTTTTGGTCCTACATTTGCGGGTGAAACACTTTGGGAATGAGAGGGAAGGATAAGGGATCCCTCCTCCAAAGTGTCTCTAATAGGGATTGATCCCCACCGATTTGTAGATTACCATGAGAGTTTGTATAATGGGGCCAAGTGCAATGGAATTGTGGGCTACAAAAAATGATAGGTATGAGTAGGCCCAAGAAATGGAAAAAGAAAAGAGAAAAGCCAGGTAGGAGAGTTGCAACGGTCGAAAAGTAAATGAGAAGTCAGAAATCAGGACACTGTCTCCTTTCATCACATTCTCTTTACCGTTGCTTCCCTCCTTTTTTTTCTCCAACGTTACAACTATCAATATCACCAACCCCCCCTTTTCTCCCTCTCTCTCCTCCATTTTCTGTTGTCCTGTATTTCATCTTTCCCACTCTCATCAATCACTCCAGTAGCTTCCTAGCTACATAAATTCTTGAATCACTCGATTAATAAAGGAGAAGAAAGATAGAAAATGGAGGCTGCTAAGATCGATTGGAAGAACATTGAATCTGTGTTCGTGATTGATCAAGTTTTCGAGAACATTAATGCTCCCAAATGGGTTGATTTCTTGGCTTCTCCTTCTTCTTCTTCCTCTTCCGATGATGTCGCTTGGTTTTGCCGCCCTGGTATGCTTTTCTTACCATTTTTAAAGTAAATTAATTAATCTTAATTTATTTCCTTAATTGGGATTTCTGTTCTTGAGTTTCCAGATTGTAAGCATCCTGCAACTGCTGAAGATTTCCTCAAATCAACCCCTTCTTCATCTTCTAAGGTAACTTCTTCTTTTTCTGTTCTTGATGATAAAAATGGGGTTTTATTTCTTTTATTGGAATTGAAATTGAGATTGTATACTTGCAGTTGTTGAGATCTGTTAGTGTATCGAAGCTCATTGGACTTGCCGATTGGACACGAAAAGAACCCACTCTTTTCAAGAGGCGTGTTCCACCTAATCAAGATTCTGAAAATCAAAACCCTAATTTCTCAACTCCTCAGTATACTAAGTCCACTTCCCAAAAGGATGAATTTGATGAAAAACCCAGATTAAAACCCACTAATTCTGCTAAAGATTTGTTTGGTGGGAGGGACCTTTTTGGTAAAATCAGTGATTTCTGTAATGAGTTGAAGAAGATTACCAGAGTTAGGGACAAAGAGGATGAGAACCCTGAGGAGGAACAGGAGGATCAACCCCTGCACCAAGGACAAGGGCCTCTTAAACTCAATGCCAACCACTCTTATAAACCATTAGGCTCGGTCCCCGTTGCCGCCCTCGCTCCCGGCCTCAAACACAAGGAGAACAGGATGAATGACAGTGATAATAAGGAAAGGAAGCCTTTGCTTCAGGTTAAATCTGAAGGTGCACTCAAAGCCAATGCCAAGCCTAAACTCAGGAGAAACATGTATGTCTGTCTTACTTGTGCTTGCTACTTCCTAATGTTATGTGATTTTGATGATGTTCATGTAATATTAATACTGTTATATTAGACCCTAGAGGCTGATGCTTCAATTGTGTATGTTTCAGGAGAGATGATGAATCAGAGAATATCCCTATTTCTCTGAATTTGAACAATGTTAAGCGCGAGGCTAAGGTATCGCCCATACGTACAAATCCTCCAACGCCTCAGGGGTTTTCAGCCACTCGTGATCCTATCAAGGCCACACCTTCGAAGGGACCAAAGTCTAAGCTCATGGTATGGATCAAATTTCTATATTACTAGGGCCAATACTTTGAATTTGATCATTTGCTGCACCTTACATATTGTATTCTTAATGCTGGTATATTATTTCTTGTCAAGTTGTGAGATTGATTCCAATGTTGTTACTTGAAATTGCACAATCAAACTATGCAAGGCCTACTTTTGGCATAGTGTACTGTACCACCAATGTTAACAAATTAACATGCTAATTTTAATCTATGCTACTGTTGCCTGTCCTTTTGGTGGTGCAAAACCAAGTTCTGTTTGGCTGAATCCTCACAATAATTTGAGCCTCTTGATCAGTGTTTCCCTGTTCTTCTCCCTTGCCCAAGCAGCATACATTTTGCAAAGTGTGTTTATTGAAACCTACGTATTAACACTGATTGTTTTATTCTACCAGGAAAGAGAGATTTTACAAGAATTGGGACAGAAGAAGACACTCAAGGATGAGCTTGACGAGAACATTGAGAAGAGTGAAAACGAGAATGCATCTCTTGTTGCTGCAAAAGAAGGAAGAACATTGGATGTGTTCTGGTTCTTAAAGCCTTGCACACTGTCTAGCTAATGAACACAGTTTTAAGCATAATCATTCTTTAATTTTTTTTCATATATATCACTAGTTTTTTTGTGGGGTGAAAGAAGAACAGAATCCCAATAATCCATTGAATTTGTTAAATAGCAGTACATCTGTAGGTTTTGTGTTTATGTAGCTTTCTATTCTTACATTATTCATTTGTCTATGATTATCTAATAAAGGATACACTATTCAAGCAATGTACTCCATATTTGGTGAGTAATATATTTGATTTCTTCATTTTTACATAACACATCTCCGCATCGTCCGCGATATGATTGCTCGAGTTGTTAATTGTGACTGATTCCTCATTGCTTTGTTAGCCTTTTTGAAGATCATTAACATGGTGATGATCTTGGACTGAAACATTTACAACTTTTCCTGTTTAACTTGACCTCTTCCCTATAACACAATATGAGATATGACAAAAAAGTCTTGGAAAATCAGGTAATTTGGAACAAGGCCTTTTGTCAAAAGAAAAAAAAAAAAAAGAACAGAAAAACAAGGGCGAGTCCATGTGAAGCCACGTGAACTAATTGAACTCAAAAGTCCCAAACAGATAGAGACTAGTTTTGTCCTTAATCATCCACAAAGTTGTAAAGCTCGTTTGGTATGTACCAAGTAATAATGTAAAGGAAGCCATTATGTTCATGGAACCATGGTTTTACAGTCATCAAATAATTTGAGGGAGCCCCGTTGATATTTGGGATAAACAAAAATAGTTTATCTAGGGATATTTTTTAAATAATTCAACAATTTTTATTAAAATACGAATTCCATAAATAATGACTTATTTATGAAAATGTTATGTTGATTGAAATGTTTTATTGATTTATTTACGAAAATGACACTAGACAAATATTTTATTTGTCATCAAGGTAAACTTGTATTTTCTCAAATAATTATATCTTAGAATATTTCATTTTCCTAACAAAGTTACACACAAATTCATAATTAAAATTGAAAAGCAGCTAAAAAGGAAACACAGATTCAGGGGGCAGAAAGCAGGAAAGAAAACAAACAAAAAAGCAGAAAATTACAAGAGCTAAAAACAAGCTTGAAGATTGATTATTTTGACAAATTTCAACTAATATACATGTTTTGAAATTGTATATGAACACAAATTAAATCAATAAGAAAATACTTGTATTGATCTAAGCTCTGCAAACAAAGAGGATGCACTATTATTGCATAATTACAAGGCAAATTATCTAAAACAAATCAGAAGCAGTAAGAATAATCAAACTGCATTAATCACAAATCCCACCTATATACTCTGCTTCCTACTACACACCTAACCCAGAAACATCTAGATTTTCATTATTAGCAAGGTCGGTTACAAAACCAACCCAAAAAAAAAAAAAAAAAAAAAAAAGAAATTCGGGTATGTACAGAAAATACTCTGATTTCGTGATTGTGATTATTCAACCATCGAATTAGCGAATTGCAGCTTCTTCATCCAGAAAATTCAAAACTTTAGCACCCAATTAAATTGAAAAAGGAAAAGGTGAAGTTGTAAATTGGATCTAATTGGTGGAGGAGGAAGCAGCACGGAGCAAGAAGCGAAAGGCGCGGCGAAATCGAGGTACTACTCTTGTTCGATATCCGCTAGTCTCTCTCATCAACTCTTGAATTGCCGACACAAAGAGCGTCAAGTGTCTCATCGGCGGCACGTAAAGCGTAAGTGGCACCGCCGAGAACGCCACCGCAAAGAAGAATTGTACCACCATTATTAGTTTCCCGCGGTAATGATAATTATTATGGCCGATTAGAAGACGAAAATGGTGGATATTGAGTCATCTCATGTGTGTTTGTCTAGAAATAAATGGGATGACTTTCAACCTTCTTATCTTCTTTGTCTTGTCCATTTTTATATACATACTAATTTATTTATTTATTTATTTTTTTTAATAAATACGAGTATATTCTAAAAGATTAATTAATTAATTAAGCATGGAGTTACAAATCTTACAACGGGCTACGCTCTCTTAATGAACGCGTGGTATATATGACAATAAATTTGATCCGCTAATTTTGTCATGAGTTTATGAATCAACGGTGGGTCTGTAAAACTTTGCCATGTGGCAAATAACTACGAGTACTGTATGTTTGTATACTTTTTCCCTTTATTTTTTTTTGTTTACGATTGGGGGTTGTGAGGGACTGAGGGGTTGTGTGAGTTAAAGTCGTGCATAGTTCTCAACTTGTCATTTTACAATTTCCATGGCTTTCCAGCTAACAAGATTAAAATAAAAGTCACGCTCACGTTTCAACGTAATCGCCTAATCAGTATTCAACTGCTTCATTTATTACTAATCTCATTCTGTACGTGCCTATACCTTGCAACTCGTTTTTTTTTTAATCACAATTTCATCAGTATCTTCTCGGCTACTCTGAATTATTCTACCTCCGTTAACGGTTATCCACAATATTGAAATTTTTCATATCTCATAAATAATACCCCAAAGTTACAGATAACCATTAACAGACATAATATTAAAAACAAAAAAATGACCTGATATTAAATCATAGTCCAAAATCTTTCAAAAGACAATTAGTGGCTTTTTATAAAAATGAACGTTTATATAAATTAAGAGGAATAGATTTGTTATAGTATATGAAAACTACAATATATTTCTCAAAAAAAAAAAAAAAAAAAAAAAACTACAATACATTTATATTAATTGAATGTTTATATAACGTAGAATCATGACCATTACGTTTTCAACTTTTATTTTTTTTTATTAAATTCTTGTCAAAATTTATTTATTTTTCTTTTTCACTAAGTTTACTAATCATTACAGTCTTACAAAATACTCCGTAATTTGTATCTGAATGTAGAGTAAGACCAAGGGAATTGTCAAATAAAAAAGTGATGCACGCGCTGATGGTGGAGGTTTTGGGGCTGGAAAAGAGAGAGAAGCAAAATTTGGAAATGTGTAGATGTAGTGGGCAAATGGGGAATGCCTTAAACCAGTTTCTAGAATCTCAAGGTCCAGGTAGACGCTAGATGAATCGGCAGGCCAATAGAATTGGGCTTAATTTTAAAATTTGGGCTGATTAAAGGCCCAATATAACAGGGCCGATCTGATAAAAAAAAAATACTCGAATCAGGTGTATCGCAGAATCGGGGTTCATCTTTCAACGTAGAAGAAGAAAAGCAAGCAAACCCTTAATTCTTCATTTCTCTCTCTCATTTTGAATCATCAATCTTGTTGAAGAAGAACAATGGCGATGTGTCAGCGAATCAAATCAAGCCTTTCTCTGATTCAGAAGTTTGTAGCATCTGAATCGCTTTCTTCTGGAAGATCCAGTATTCAGAAGACTCTTCTTAACCCTAATGTCGTCAACGATCAGGTAATTTATTAGATTTAAATTAGGGATTTCTGTTTTTGGGATGGAAATGTAATTGAATTAATTTTTATTTGTTTGGCGTAGATTAATTTGGGATTTATTACAATTTTTCTTGATTTTTTCTATGTCAGAGAAACTATGCTACATCAGCTCCCGCTAAGAAGGAAGAAATAAGGGTAACCAATTAAGCTTCAATTCCTTTTTTTTTTTTTGGTTAAATTGTTGTTGTTGTTCCGCTTTATTTTGGATATTATCGAGATTAGGTATTCAAGCCTTGGTATTAAGGGTATTTTTATAGATGCTTCGATTTTGTTAGGTATAAATTCAAGATCTTAGCTTCAGTTTCAGAGAGTTTCTAGATTACCAGGGAAATCATGTTAATTTAATTGCTCATACTATTTGCTTGGACTTCTTCTGCTCACTTCTAAGAAGCCCGTAATTTGACTGTCCATTCGCAGCATCATCAATGTAGATGTCTCTATAGATATGATATGTTTCATTTTTAAAATAAAAGCTAGAAACATTGTTCATAAATTTACAATTTTTGCGTTATTGGAATCTCAGTAGCCTTGCCATTCTCGTTGTTTGTCAAATCATTGCTTTTCACTCTCTTCTTTTTAGTTCTTCAGTACATCCAAATTACACAAGTTCATCTGAATGTTTTGTTTTGCTTAAAAAAGTTGGTTTTACTTGAAGGGTTCATTCTTTTTTGCTGGAACTTAAACCACGAGCTCTCAATTTCCAAGGACTCATCATTAGTTGTGACCCTTGCTCACTTGTGGCTTTTAGGAATAATCAAGCGTTAGATCATGCGTAGAAATAAAAATGACCGATATCAGTTCCAGCATAGCAAGACCCAGTAGTTACACCCTCTAGGAAGTGGTAGATGCAACAGCTATTAAGTTATACATCAGCTAACCTGTATAGTATATCCTTGTGGAAGGAGAGTTCTAATGAATGGATGCTATTGTAGAAGCTTTTCTTGCTAAATGTAGGCATAATTTTTTACAAACATCTAAGTCCATGCTTCTCATATTTAATGTTTTTTTGGTGTTCTTTAATGATATATCAGGTTCCTTTTGCTATGTTTGGAGGTTCTGGAAATTATGCATCTGCTTTATATCTTTCTGCTGCTAAAGCCAATGCTTTGGACAAGGTTGAGTCTGAGCTCTTTGACCTTATTGAGGCTACTAAGAAATCTCCAAGGTTTTCTCAGTTTACAAAGGATATCTCTGTATCTTCAGATGTAAGAATTAAGGCTATGAGTGACATATGTGCTCAAGCAAAATTCACAGATATTACAAGGAACTTTTTGGGTACGTCTCTTTGACTTAGTTTATGATTTGAGCTGTAAATTTTCCTGTATTTGTTCTTGTGCATGTAATATATGATGCTTCTCCTCTTTGGCTAAGTCATTATGTGAATAAAATTCTGCCTCCATTTCTAATTATTAGGCCGTATCAAATTGAGGATCACCTATAAGATCTCAAGTAAAAATGTCTTGTATGTCCTATGTGAATTGCAACAGCCTAAATAGAAGTTTGGCCTACCTGAACGGCAGAGGGAACATCAACACTATTTGCTGGTTTCCTTTTTGTCATGGAGATGCTTGTTCAAAAATTTGTCACAAACCCACTGAATCTTTAGCCAAACTCGTTAATTCTTGTTCGTCTGGGTTGGGTGGATGGATTTTATTGTTATCTCTGTGGTTGCTACCTTGTCTCCATCTCTATAGGGGGCAAAAGTCACTTTTGCGACGTTGCTTATCAGTTGTGAGATGAGAATCATTCATTGTGGAGCAGGCTCTATACAAGGTCTGATGTAAATATGCTCTAAGCCTTTGGCTGGTGGGATTTATAACCCTTGCTGAAATTACGTTAGGCATATCATAATTGCATACTTTCATATGAATTCTGTATCATATGTGATACTTTTAAATGTTATTGTGTGAGATAATAATTTTTTGAAATCCTTTTTTGTCGTATCCCTTGTTCAACCATGTTTTATTTTTTTGTTTTGAAAAACTTAATGTTTCTCTTCACTTCAATTAGTTATTATGGCCGAGTATGGAAGGCTAAAACACATAGAGTCCATTGCAAAGAGATTCTCAGAATTGACTATGGCACACAGGGGAGAGCTGAAAGCAATTGTAACAACTGTCATTGTATGTATTTTTATCCTTGTTTTCCCTTTTAACTTTAAAGTACTAGTACACTAACTTGTATAGTACATCTATGATAATGCTCTCTTGTTCCTTGTCTTGGTTTTTTTGTCCAGCCCCTTCCTCCTGCTGAGGAGAAAGAACTGAAGGAAACTCTACAGGAAATACTTGGGCAGGGAAAGAAAGTCCAGCTTGAACAGAAGGTAAGTTTATATTTCTATACCTCCTCATGTCTATTTTCGTCTTTCTTTATGTTTTTGACTATTTGCCAAATTGAACCATTGTGCTTGCTTTATTGTAGTTGAGTATTAATTTACTGCACTCTGTTGAAATATGTTATTATACTTGTCAATCTGATTTTTAAATTCCCATGGTTGTTACAGATTGACCCTAGCATTCTTGGTGGTCTAGTGGTTGAATTTGGGCAAAAAGTGTTTGATATGTCCATCAAGACCAGGGCAAAACAGATGGAGAGGTTTTTGCGAGAACCAGTCAATCTTTAAGTGCCCCTTGAAGTCTTATTCTTGCAGAGCGACTTTTAGATTTCCCTTTGTGATAATGGCAATGGTGCTGCATAAGATGAAAAGTCTGGACTTTGTCTCTTTTGGCTCAAAATTGTTGAGGCCAACTTTTTTCTATTTTTCAGTTGACATGATCTGATGCACAAAATAAAAATCAAAGATCTTGTGGTTGGCATTTTCACCCAGCCAAAGTAAACTGACTTGTTAAACTTTTTTTTTTTTTTGACGACGACTTGTTAAACTATATTCTTGTAATTTTGTTCTATTATGTTGCAATTATAATATGTTACTAATCAGTCTGAGTCATTTCTCTTGAAATGAAGTTCTGTGATGCTTTGTGCTTTGTAATAAAGTTGAGCTGTCTATAACTGAACTCACCTTGGTATTGATACGAGAGTTCCTAGTTTAACTGTGATGGACAGTGCAAGTGATTTATCCATTACTATGCACAATGCTTTGTAGATGGGCAGGGACCAGGAAGGTGATTAGCAGATGGCGTAACATAAGTACATAACAAAAGTGCTTAGGGTATAAATGAAGTTTTGACACAATTATAGCCTTGCTCACAAACAATGAGTAATCATCTTCGCATCATAATGTTCAAGTAATATTCAACGTGAATCTTTATAAAGTACGGAATGGCAATTTTCTGTAGTACGTATGTGCTGTTTCAGGTGAAGGTGGAAAGGAGGAAACTCTTTGGTAAGGGCATAGAACCATTAATTTTCAATTTTGATGTGATTCTTAAAGTTGTACGAACTTTATGCTAATAATACTAAATTACTAATCATTTTAATTTGAAGTTAGACTAAAAATGCGACAACACGTAGCTGATAAATTGTGTACTTTAGGGGAGAATTGGAGTCTGGAGAAGTGACCACGGTTACTAACTATTTCTGCTTTTTAATTTTTTAAAGTATATTTTAATTTTTTTTTTTTTTTTTTTTTTTTTTTTTTCTCTGAAAAAGGATTTTCTATGCAAGTATAGTTAGTATTCACATGATATCTTTGTCACTAGAAATATGCTACATCAACAGTTGACAACATAGTTAATTTGATGGGGATCGCACTTGAACCAACAAAACATTTACACATATGCTTTCTGTTCCTTAATTTTTGCTCCACTTTTCTCATTGGGGTGCCCCTGTTATTTTGCTCCATACCATATATATAGTAATAGGGATCATTATTTTCCTCTCACAAATAATATTTGGACCCACCATTATTCTCTCTCATTAAATTTACACAACTAAAAATTAATAAAGTGAACATTCATTATGGGGCAAAAATAATAGGACGGAAGAAGTACGTAATATAACTTTGTATTTCGAGTTTCAATTATATTAGATATGCTTTATGTTTTATTTTATTTTTTCCCGTTTGCATTTTGCTATTTATTACAACACCTTGTAATTTCTAAATACTTGGTCTAATAAAACATCTTAATTGTTTAGTCTAATTAAAAAGGACACTGATTATTGCAAGACAAGCTGTATTTTGTTTTTAAAAAAAACCTTATAGTTTCAAACATTAGCTTATATTAATCATGATATACAAAACACTGAATATAATTCCTCATACGAGTACACAAACAACCATGAAAAGGACTTTATAATTACATAATTTCAAGATTTAGAAATTAATATGAGTACAAGAGAAATGGATTCTCTTGTCCAACATGTGTAAATAGTATGATACTCCGTATATATGACATTTATAATAACAATCTTATAAATTGCTCGAGCCAGAAACTAGTTTAAGAAGGATGTTGGTTGGCAAGGTAATGAAGTTCAAAGAAAAGGTATTGCTGTCAAAACAGCTGTTCCTTTAAACGTGGATTAGAGTAGCTTTGGAGTTTCTCCAAATGTCTAGTACTGTGTGTTGCTATTAGCTTCCCCTGTATACAACTGCTGCCTTAGTTGGATACTATCCCCAAATCTATTGTTTCTTTAGTTCTTATCCTTTTGCTTACTCACCATAATTTTGACTACGTACATTAGGCATTACCGAAGATGCTTAGAGCCTAATATTCAGTTATTCCAATACTCTATAGTTTCTATTTTAATTCAATTTATAAATCTTCATAGAAAATCAAAAGTTTTTTGTATGAGCGATAGACTTTTTAATTCCCCCGAAGATTGTTATATACACTCGGGTATACAGCAAACCTAATATATGTTTTTGCTTTTTTAATAATAGAATTAAAGGATGATTATTGCTCATTTAGAGTCTGTTCCCTTCAGCTTAATTTCAGTTCAGTTCAGTTCAGTTCAGCTCCAATTAGTTCAGTTTAGTTTAGCTCCTAATTTCCTTCTCTTATAAAATATTCATTTCAACTCAGTTTAGTTTAGTTCAGTTCAGCTCCAATCAGTTCAGTTTAGTAAATGTGAATAAGCTCAAAATATTAATAAAATATAATTTAATTGGGCCCACTAGGTGAGGAAAATGAATTAAATATTGTAAAAGTTTTCAAATAAGAAAATAGAGCAAGTATTTAAAAACGGTCGGAAATGAAAAGTGGATCAAGTATTTAAAAACGGAGGATTACAAATGTGAAATTGTGTTACTTTGTTTGTATATTCGATCAACACATATTATACAGTATTTAAATTGAATACATACTCCGTATACTATTATATATATGTGCATGTCTAGGCGGTAACGTGTCTTATACAGCACATAAATAATAAAATGAGGGCCAAATTAGAAGAAAAAAAATTGAGTTAAATAAGTGCATGGCCTGATTATAAGGTAGCAGATCGAGCCTAGAAATGTATCGTAGTTGTTAAAGGAGATGTAACAATCAATCAAAAATGTATTGTTTTGACAGCCAAATACGTTTGTCGCCATTCAAATCATAATATAATGGTTATTGAAAAATCATAGAAATAAACGAAATGGACAATTACATGTTGACACGTTAAACGCTTAAGAAAAGGGGGAAGTATTTTACAAGCAGTACTTTCAGTACTACTCTTTTCTCTCTAAGAATGCAATGTGTATAGAGGTCATGAAATTAAAGTGAGTTTATACTTAGAATTCACGTGTGACCAAGTACAACTCTAAACACCTTTATTACATATTATAATAATACAAAAATGTAATGCTAGTACATGTATAGTTGAATGTAGAGTTTCTTCGTTCATTTTTAATTGCAACGTGAAGGAGATGCATAAATGCACAATAATTTAAGATATAAGAGAAATAAAGAAAGAGATAAAATAATGACCCCCATGTAATGAGGCCAGAGGTGGAATATTAAAGAGCATTGTTGGGTAAATGAATTACTGTTGTTAGTAATATGTAACTTTTTGAAAAGAAATATGTTGCGATTAAAAGAGAACAAATAAAATATGTGTTAGAAGGAAGGAAAGGGGGTTGAACCTAACCCAACTCAACTCGGCCAACCCCATATAGAATAGATAGAGTAGGCCATATTATTTGAAATGGAAGCAAAATAAATAAAAAAAAAAGGAAATAAAAAACAAGGTAGAAAGAAGAAGAATGTAAGATCGTCATAAAGCCATGATGATTACCTTGTGAGTGAAGTTTAAAAAACCTCCTTCCATGGGGCTTTGATAGCGACATTATATGGACTCAAAGACAAGAAGACCAACCATCGCCATCACATTTTCTTTTTTTCTAAGACTTGTTTTCTTAAAACTATTAGGCATTTTATATTTTCTCTAGCTATATATATTATTGTTTCTTTCTCTCCTTCTCTCTTTCTTTCAAAAAAAAAAAAAAAAGCTATATATATATATATATATATATATATATATATATATATATATATATATATATATATATATATATATATATATATATATATATATATATATATATATATATATATATATATAATTGTTTTGGTTTTATTAGATATTAATTGAATAATAGATATTGATACACATGAAGATTTCAAGTCATAAATTGCATGCAAACCTTTGGAAGGGCTTACACCGTACGAACCTATTACAATACAATAATATCATGGTAGATTAACTTAAAAAAAATCTTTGTTTTGTTGTAGGTATAATTTGATGATGAAATTATATATATATATATATATATATATATATATATATATATATATATATATATATATATATATGTATGTATATATATATATATATATACATATATATACATATACATACATATATATATACATATATATATATACATATACATATATATATATATATATACATATATATATATACATATACATATATATATATATATATATATATATATATATATATATATATATATATATATATATATATATATATATATATATATATATATATATATATATATATATATATATATATATAGTTTTAAATATAGAGTGATTTCATAAAGGTTTAGTTCTTTATTTTGTTTTGAGGCATCATTGTCAATTTTGTTTTTTTTTGTTTAATTTGAGGTTTAAAAGTCATAGGATATACTTGTGCAAATGTGCAATGAATTTGATATCACTTTAACTTTTATTTATTGTGAATGATAATAATCAAAAAATGAAAGTACTACTATATATATCTTCTTTGACTTTATAAAAAATTAAGATAAAAAGGGCTCTTAGGAAGCCTTTTAAGCTTGTATGAGTAATTTTCATCCATCAATTAATTAAACAAGGAAACAAACTAGAAATAAATAAATTAATTAATTAATTAAAAAAAAACTCCACTAAGAGACAAAGAGATGAGATTAGAAAGATTTGAAAAGGGGAAGCAAAATAATTAGGAAGGGAGAGTTTCCCTCCAATCTGTTTAGAGTGAACATGTCAAGTTAAAGAAAGCCAACTAATTTAAAGACACTTTATTAATATATAAGATTATATTAAAATTAATAATAGTCGGCATGCTTAATTTCACATTCTAAGCAAGCTTACAACCGTCACTTTCATCATTATCATTACCTCCTTATGAAGCCTCCTCATTCAATCCCTCCTTCATCTCTCACTTTCCTTCCTTATTTACCTATTATTTCTAGCTTCCCAACTTACTCATATATATATAGCTTTACTTAATAACTCTTTAATTAGCTACAACTAGTCATTTTTTTTATTCTCACTTACATTTTCTTTTGTTTTTATTATTATTTTTATTTTATTTTTGATGTGTTACATATAGTATATATGTACACTTTATGATAATAATCATATAGTAGTACAACTCCTTACTCCTACCCACATATATAGTAGGCTTATAATTGATCATCATCATTTTCATCAAGAGTTATAGAGATCATCAAAAGAGAAAGATTGCATAATAATAATAATAGTACTTGCTATTATTATTGTTATTTCTACCCATCTTAAATTAGGCTAGTTAGGGTTCATTTCGATTCGATTTTGATACATACATACATATAATGAGAGGACCTAATACCATGGTTAAGGATCACAAGGAGAAAAGTAGCAAGTGCAACAATAGTAGTAAGAACAATAGTAATCATGTGAAATTGAGGAAAGGATTATGGTCACCCGACGAAGATGATAAACTTATGAATTACATGTTGAGGAATGGGCAAGGATGTTGGAGTGACATTGCTAGGAATGCCGGCCTCCAAAGGTGCGGTAAGAGCTGCCGCCTTCGATGGATTAATTACCTCCGCCCTGACCTTAAGCGAGGCGCTTTCTCTCCTCAAGAGGAGCATCTTATTCTCCACCTTCATTCCGTCCTTGGTAACAGGTAGGTTTCTACTGTTATATATGTATCATCTGTATTTTAGATTGTTTGCTTTTCTTTCAATGCTTAATTGTCTTTAATATTATGGGTAATATCATATAAAATTAATCCAAGTCCAAGGTCTGAACTCTGAACCCAGAAAATGTACAAAAAATTTAATAACACCATTGAAAACTAGGCATACCAAACACTTTAATCGTTATGATGCTGCGCACCTACAATAAAATCTTATTTTGCTAGCCAATTTATAGTATACATATACATACTTGAATTACTTAATTAATACGGAGTATATGATATATGATTATATCATTTTTCGTTGAATGTATAGTATATTACTAATATAAGTATACATTCGTAGTGCTTTTATCTTCCCTTGAATTGACATTTATTCTCTTAATTAATATAAGGGTTTAGATATAACTAATGTCAGATGTAATTCTAGATAGAAAAATTAGTGTTCTTTTTTTTTTTTTTTTTCTTCTTTTTCATGCAATAGCCATTATCTGATGCTACGTACATTATTTAATTTAAGGGATTAATTATAAGCTTCATATAATACTTATAATCACCATTTTCCTAGGAAATGCTTGGTTAATATGTACTTCGTAGTATTTATTTGTTTTCTGTCATAAGGTATAGAAAAAAAGAACGCCTTCATAACTTCATGTTATAAAATTTAATGATAAGTTGAGCTTTCTCTTATCACGGAGACATGAATTATTAAATATTCTGTAACATATTTTGATGAATTACATGACCAAAGAAAAAGAAATGTGATGTTAATTTCAAGGGTTTTATATATATATATATATATATATATATATATATATATATATATATATATATATATATATATTTATTTATTTATTTATTTATGCTTAGTTTTGTTTCCCTGCACTTTCCTTTAATAAAAGTGTTTGGATAATAGTAATCCGTATTAAGCATCATTTAGGTAAACTCTTTTAAGTAAAATTTAGGTAAGTTTTTCATACAAAAAGTATATTAGTTTATTGGTGCTATTATATATTGTGCAAGTATGCATGGTATAGTATGAATTATTATCTCCCTTGAAAAGCATATTTAAGATCCTGGACGTAAACTAAGGTAGGTCGTCATTTGTGTCATTCTCAAAGTCATTTCATTGCATGCCTATATATTAAATCAATGCAATTCAACATTATAAACTAATTAATTATACTTATGCATACAATTGTGCAGGTGGTCTCAAATTGCAGCCCGTCTTCCAGGGCGAACCGACAACGAAATCAAGAATTTTTGGAACTCCACCATTAAGAAAAGATTGAAACAAAACAACAACAATAACAATGTTTCATCAATGGATGATCCTAGCAGCTTGCTAAAGGACACGACGGATTTAATGAACCCTATTCATCACCACAACAACTATGTAATGGGTCAACAAGTAATGTTTCCATCATCTATGAATGATCATGCAAAAAGTCATCATCAAAGTTTCATGACATCTGCTGCTGCTTATAACAACTTGTGCGGCATGGATTCGTCTATAATATCAACCTCTCCTTCATCTCCTTCGATGCACACGGCCGCGAGCTCCATAACTAGCGTGGCGACCAACCATTTTGACAACTCTCTGCCTCCTCTTCTTGAGAGTAACGGTTATGAGATAAGTGTTAGCATGGCCAATTTTGCATGCCTAGAACAACAAGAAGAATTGGTTGATCATCAAGGTCATTTTGGTCATTTTGTGGGGTGTGACGACCAAATCCAAGTATTCCATGATCATCGACACTTTGGTACACAAGCAGGAATGAATTATAGCAACAACCATAATAGTAATATCGCGAGTACAACAACAACCAACACGAGTGAAATGTTGTTCCATAGGAATAAAAACTGCAACGAAATCGTTATAAGTGACAGTGAGAGTTGGGGTGATATGGTCAAAATCGATCAAGACGGAGGCAATAATTATGGGAATAATGGTAATAGTAATGATAATGATAATAATAACGGAAAAGAAGGAAACTTAAAAATGGGAGAATGGGATAGTTTGGAGAGTTTGTTGGGAGATGTCTCCTTTCCTTTCCTTGAATTTCAAGTTTAATCCCTCCTTAGCTTGGACAGACCTACCTTTTGTCTCTAGCGACCGATCCGATTTATCTAGTACGTAGGTACGTACGTGTCTAGTTCGTTACTTCCATCTTCATACATACGGCCATAATTTTACACACAAAATTTTGCCGGATTACACCTACCTAGCTACGTTACATACCCTTCGACTCGATCTTAATCATCCTCATCCTCATCATCATATTATCGATCATTTGTTTGTTAAGTTCCGTTATTTTTGTCCTCTCCTTGAAGATTTTGCTTAGAATAAACGATAATGCAATAAGGAAATAGATAGGAAAGGAGTAAGTGTGAATAGTGAATCGTTGTTATACACTTGTGGAGAAAGAGAATAAGCTTAGCTAGGATATAGAATACTTGCACCTTTGTATAATGTTAAATTGTTACTGTACAAAACAAAAAAGACAGAATAATTAAGCCATTAAAAAATTGTATACACATTTCTTTTTCTTTCTCCATATTGAAATGCTAATTAGAAATATAAAATATCTCTCCCAAATTAAGCTAGTCATCATATTTCTTTTTTGAGCACTTCTGAAAAAAAATAAAATAAAAAAATTGTATTGTTACCTCTCCATAAATAGTTTTGTTTTATGCCCCAAGCTATAAGTACATGATTCGATCGGAAATACAACTCTTCAAATATATATATATATATATATATATATATATATATATATATATATATATATATATATATATATATATATATATATATATATATATATATATATATATATATATATATATATATATATATATATATATATATATATATATATATATATATATATATATATATATAATTCATACAATCTCTAACAATTGGAAATATATATATTTTTTTTTTAATTTTTTTTTGATAAAAGGAATAAAAATATTAGTCAAATTTTTCATACTTTTCAAGATTTTGAAAACGGACAACAAAAAAGTCCAAACCACTTCTGGAATTTTTTTTTAGTGCTTAGTTAAAAGGTTTTGTAGATTAGCAAATCAACTCTGATAGACTGAAACTAGTAGAATTGTAAATATATTGTTTGGTACTTTGGTTGGCTTGAATTTATGTAGGCATTCAAAATTCCAATGTTTTCATTTTGGCCTTTTTGTTTGGTTGACACAAAATAGTGAAAATAAAGACAATGACAATTCATGGGAATTTTGACGTTCCTTAAAACATGTGATCTGAATTTACTTACCTAACTCTTCCTTAGTAAGTTAAAATTCCTATGAAAATTTACTTCAATTCCTCCATTATCAACCAAACAAATTTGATGAATTTCCATGATTTTGAATTTTTGATGAACTAATTTAATTGCTAGAAATTGAAATTTCATGGAAATATTCACTTCCCTATTGAACCAAACGACTTAGTGCAAAATCCTTAGACTATAGGGTTGTGTAGGTAGACCTTAGCTTATTACACAAACTATCCAAATTACAGAAGCAGCGGAGGAAAACAAAAAAAAAATCGTCGCCTGAGAGATTCGAACTCTCGCGGGGAAACCCCATGTACTTAGCAGGCACACGCCTTAACCACTCGGCCAAAGCGACAATTACTGATTCATTTCATTTATTTAAATATTATTGAGTATTGTTAAGCATTATAAAGACACTTGGTACGTGGATATTGGGTGGAATAAAATAACACTATTCGTGCGTTGTATACTTGTATTGGCTACCTGCCACGTGGATAATACTAAATGTGAAAAAGTTGTACATCCATTCTTTTTACGTACTAATCGTAGTAATTAGAGTTTTATGTTTGTCTCTATATGCAAATGTAATTAAGTTTTTGTTAAAGTATCATTTAATCAAAATTGTGAGAAAATTTTAGTATTTCAAAAGTATATACAAGTATATTGAGATGAATCTAACATGCCTTTATCTATTTTTACCAATCATTAACGGAGTAATACATGAATCACAAAAGAAGTTAAATAATCAATTGGTTGTTGGTGTAGTGGTGATTAAGGTTGCACTTAATAAATAGTATCGCGTGTTCAATCCCCCACAACAATAATTGGGAGAGGACTGAAACTTAACCACGATCTAGATTTAAACCTCGAATCCAAATTACTCCAAAGGATGTATGTATCGGGTGAAACACCACAAAAAAAAAACAAAAGAAGTCAAATGGGATGTGCAACTATGGTAAAAGCCCAAAAATGACATTAAAAAGGAAAGAATTGTATCCTTTGGGTATCACGCGCAATATATTCAACATTTTTACCTTAGAATAGTTACAGAAAAGTAGGGCATAATTTGGATTAAATTTAGGAGCCATGAAAATATCCTTTATGAAGATTATGATGATCAGGAGCTATTGTTGGGTGGTGGACCCATATATAGTACATAATTTGATTATATATGGATTTGATATATTGAATAAATATGGATTATTGTGCAAAGCAAATTAGCAAACTATATTCACAATTATTATGCATGTTTCTTTATAATTTGATTATAAGGCTAAAAATGCTTCAAATGATTTTAGCTTGTGATATTGTGACTTTTAATTTGAATAATAAAAGCATAAAACTGCATTAATGCCATCTTCATCATTCTCTTAGCTCCATAATAATTTCGGCTATACAACCACTAACCTGCTTTAATTTATATAGCTTGCATTGCATGTCAATCCATCTACTCCTTTTTCATACAAGAAGCTAGCTATATATGTTGTGTTCATCATTATTATCATAGATTAACTAGCCATTGAATCATATTTAGTTGGAGATTAATACAGGTGTATGTGTTCTTTTAATAATATAATAACGGCGGAATTTAGTAAACAATATACTACCTCCATTAATTATTATGTGCAATTTTGAAATATTTTATATCTCACAAATAATAATTAACGAAGGTAGTGTGTATGTGAATGCGTTGATAATTTGACATATATATAGATTGTGTTCTTGTAAACTTTTATCTAAAAAAACAACAATATAATTAGTACAAAAAGTGGGTAGCCTTTTATTTAATTAAACAAAGGAAAGAATGATTACTACGCATAATGAGTCCGAATTAAAGGACAAAGTGTGATTAAGTTGACCATGATTCTTGAGGCAAAAAAAAAGAGATTTCGGTGTAAAGAAATACATGCTGCTTTATTATTAGCACCTATAATTTATTAGCCACTAGCTTAGGGCACAGAGAAAAGAGAGTGTCCAATTATGCTGTGGATAGATCATAGATGTCCCATAAATCCATAATTTCCGGGAATACGAGGAGGAAATTAACTTAACAAATTTTAAGATTATACAGTAACTTATACTACGTATTAAACATAAACTAGCTTACGGAGTACTTCATATATACAAGGACAAAATTAACTTAAATATATGCGAGTACTTTGTTACTTCGTATCATATGAATAAAAATGCTTATCCACTAGTATTATTATATATTTATATACACAACAACTTTTTGGTGTAGCAGGCCACACCATGTGGTAGAGTTTACTCGAGTTTTTTTTTTTTGGAGTTACCTAAGTTTTCAATCAGGGGTTACTTGAATTACTCGGTCAGGGGTTACTTGAGGGGTTCGGACATGGGTTACTCAAGAGGTTCACTCGGTTAAGGGTTACTTAGTCAGGGGTTATTCGAGTTTCTCAATCAGGGGTTACTCGAGTTTCTCGGTCAGGCCGCATACAAAACATTGTGACTCGAGTAACCCCTGATCGAGAAACTCGAGTAACCCCTAACCGAGAAACTCAAGTAACCCCGAAAACTCAAGTAATCCCTGACCGAGAAATTTAAGTAACCCCTACCGCACGATACAACAAGCCGTATATAAAAATTTGTGTTATATATATATATATATATATATATATATATATATATATATAACTCACAAGCAATTTACACATTGATCATGCCCATATTTACTTCAATTTGTTTGTGTTCTCTCTCTTTTCCTAATTTTTTTTAATGGTAAGAAGGACTTTGATTAGACTTCAACCCTCACGGTTTTTTTAATCTAGTATTTACAGGCTAGACACTTGAAAGTAGAGGGGAGGGCAAAAGTATCCATTCCCCCCAAGTACCCTCACTTGGTAGGCGCTAGCTAGGATCTAAAGTCTCTCTCCTTTCCTAATTAACGTTCAGATTTTTGTTGTTTTGATTGTTAGAACTTAGCTTATCTGTGTATATGGTCTAATAAATAGAAATAAGGATTATAAAATATATGCAATTTACATAATGATTAGAAACTTAATAATCAAAATTCCATTTGAAGTAAAGCAAAGCTTCATTACCAAGCTACATCATCTTATAGTAACGTTAAGTAATAAATATAGATTTTGTAAATGATGTAATCTACATTATTAATTTGGTATTGGTTAGTTGTACACACCCTCTCAATAATTCATAATACCCCACTCAAATCCATGCACCTTAATAAAAAGTCATGAAATTTTGATGGTATCAACTATCAATAGTTATAAAAGGCAGCACGTTGGACCATCCAACAATATATTTATATTTGTCACGGGCAAAACCATAATAGTAGTCCTAAAATTACTACATATATACAAGTATAACTTAGGTCACTATTATTAGCCTCTTACTCTCTTTAAGGGTGAACTCCAATTTGAATTCGATACAGTAATAGTTAATAATGATGATGGAAATGGAAGAAGAAGAAGAAGAATATGGTAGCAACTACTATGTCCAAAGCCCATCATCAGTCTCTCATCATCGTCGTGCTAACAGCACTACGACGACTTGTACTGAGTCTGGCCGTAACCCTCAACTCTTATCACTTCCTTCTTATAACGAAGAAGAAGATGAAGATCATTGTTACCCTACCAAACCACTTCTCAACGACCAAGACCACAATGCATCATCTATAGTGGCTAGGACCAGCACCTTCAGTGGCAATCTGTCTCGTTGCTCGTCTTCTCGAGCTTCAACCACTTGTTTCATCCACCAGAATGACATGATGAGGATGACTAATGTACTACCTTGTGATCAAGCAAATGGTATCCTCAGTTCTTCAGCTGGAAAGACGACGAATATTATTATTAATAATAATAATGATGTGGTTGTGCCTGTTATGAGTGTTAAACAAATGGGAAAAGCTGATGATGAAGAGGAGTTGTATAATATAGATTATGATGAAGGAAAGTGTTGGAAGTATTTCTCATTCAACACATACTCTTCTTATGTTTGGATTGGGTTACAACTTTTATGGAGGTTCTTGCTTAGTGCAATGCTTGCTTTGCTTGTTTTCTACCTCGTAACCAAGCCTCCTCCTCCCCATATTTCAGTCAAGGTACCTTTTTTTTTTTTTTTTTCAGTATTTTTCTATGTATGTTAGGCTAACTGTTTCTTTTTAGCTATTTGGAATTCCGTCTTAATTTTCTAATTAGGGTTTAGGTTTAATAGCACATTTGTGCCATTGAATATTGTCACTTTTTTCTCAAACAAGTGCAACTATTTTAAGCGCTACTGATTTTAAAAATCAATTTCTTGGAATAGGAGATTAAACCACTTAAATTTGATATATTTTCAAGCATAAACTCGTAGTAAGTAGTACTATCTATAATTAGCTTTAAAATGATACATTTAGATTTGGATTTTTGCACAATAATTATATTTTTCAATACTAAATGGCAACTTAAAAAGGTTAATTAAGTGACCTCTTTGAGAAAAGTAAAAAAGCTTAATAGCATTCATGTATTTTATTAGTTATTATTGTTAAGACTTAAGAGTACATCACTTACATAGAAGTATAGAACATACAATGTTACATGTAATGGAACTGGGCCTTTTTTTTTAAAAAAAAAAAAAAAAAAAAAACCAGAAACCTTGACACATAGTATGGGCCTTAAACATCAGTATTTTGGACTAGAGAGTGGACCTTAACCTCAGCTTTGTTCACATAAATTTCTCAGAAATTTCAAACTTGTACTTGTAGAAGTATACTATAATTTCAAACGTGCTCGTTTATTTAAGATTTATTAAGAATAAATTATATAGGTTATTAATGCAAAATGCAGGTGATAGGAGTGAACCAATTTGAGCTAACGGAGGGAGTTGATTTAACTGGAGTAGCCACAAACTTTTTGAGTTGCAACCTTTCAATGGCGCTTATAATTGACAACAGATCTAAAGTGTTTGGTCTTCATATCTTGCCTCCAATCATCGACGTTTACTTTGGTCGTGTACCATTCGTCATGTCTCAAGTAAGTTTTTCATCAAATTACACCTCTTTATTTTAATAAGTGTTACAGTTTGACCAAATGTGCATGTTGAGACACGACTTTGACCATTAATTTATCTAATTATGTGTCAGTAAAATCATACAGAAAAATTTTATAATTTGAAAATATACTTTATAACGAATCCCCAACAATGTATTATACAATAATATTTATTTTTTTTTATAAATATTAGTAAATTAATCAAGTCAAAACCAATATGTAAATAGTGAAAAAAGTCAAAGTATAACAATTTTCAAAACACGAAGGGAATAATTAAAATTAGGTACATAATTTCAATTAACTAATTTTAATTTCATCAATCAAAGAAAGAGTTTAAAATTATCTGAAGTTTCCTTGGTAGTGAATGAAGTATAGGATTAAAAAGTCTTAACAAAATGATTCATTAGAAATTGGTTTCTTATGGGCCAATCAATGGGCTGATACACTCTACTTAAAAGGCTAAGAAATGATTGGCTATGTTTACTGAATTACCCAAACAAGTGGATCTCTTTCACTAAGGTCTCTATTAGTAGTCATGTACATACTCATGTAGTCGACTAGTCGGTGAATGCATCTATATGTTCAATGTTTCCCTTTATCATTAAGTGTTAACTCCAACCCGGCCTTCAAATCTATCACTTCAACTTCAACTCAATAATCAGTGCTTGAATATCTGGATTGCAATACTACTACATTTTTATTTTATTTTTTTTCGCAGGATTATACTCGTAGTGTTATATATAATCATATAAAAGCTAGACTGATCTGAGTTGAACTGAATTGAAATAAGTTCAAAAGAATAGGGTTTTACTCAACAATAATCTATTCATAATAAACAAGATAAAAGAATATTGTTGCGTTGGATTCTAATAATTTTCAAGTCCATTTCTAATGAAATTACAATATTAAATACAGTATCATACAGATTTGATGAATGATAAGTTAATTGCTAATCCCTGCGTCACTTTTTAATCTTTATATTAAAAATATTTTTGTGAGAAAGCGTAAAAAATAAAAAGTGTTTGAAGTATTAATTATTTGCATTAATATTCCGTAATTAATATGATCAAATTTGTTTCGGGTTTATGATTGATGATGAATGAAGGGGGCAAAAATGTACGTTCGGAGCCGAGAATGGAGGGAAATATCGGTATCGGTGGGGACAACGACAAAGGCAATGTACGGAGGTGGAAGAAACATGGAAGACATGCTAAACTCACAAACAGGACTCCCTTTGTTTGTCACTCTCAAATTCAGCTCTTATATTAGAGTGGTTGAAAACTTGATTCAGTCCCACTTCCATCATCAAGCTCACTGTTTATTGCTTCTGCGTAATTTGAATGATCAAAAACATCACACTACTCTCACTCACTCTGTAAACACCACTTGCAACCTTCTCACTTCCTAATTTTGTTTTATGTTTATTTCCTTAAGATTATGAACTTTATGTGCCAAAAATGTAATCTCAACTCGCCAAAATATGATCAATGCATGGGAAGTAGTATATTATATAATCTCTATTATAATGTTGTGTTTTTGCGTACTAATAATTTTGATAGTTACTTGCTTCTATATAAAATAGATTCTTCATATATAATGCGTAATTAATAAGATAGGAGGCTATACTAGTTGACTAGTTCTCCGAGAGGCCAGGTATCAAATATCACCATGCTCATTCTAAGAGGAATTTCCTTTAAATTCTCTAGTATGGGCCTTCTTAGCATAAATTGAAATCCAATTGAAAAAACTGAACAACTCGATTATCAAAAAACCATGTTTCAAAAGAATATCCTTGTTTCCTCTCAAGATAGGCTTTCAACTACCTCACTTGACAAATTTTTGAGAAAACTATACACACATATATCTGTAATTGTGCATGTATACTATTAGTTACTCATGTTAATTTTTGTCCTCCTTTCTTTCACAATTTGTGCATCATTACTCATATAAACAATACACACGTACCTAATTGTGTAAAGTTAATTAGCAAATAAATTTAATTAAAGATAAGTAGACTACTTTAGCAATTGACTTAAAAAACGAACTTTGTCAAGCTAATTGCTTGCGAATTAACCTGTTTTGTACATAGTGTATTTGTTGGATGATAAATAACATATTTTATCGTTTTATGATGAGATTATTATAATATAATCAGGCAGTATCTTTCTTGAATATACATAAAATGGCGTAGTGTTTGGTGCACTAGCTAGGTAGTGAACAGATGATACACGTCAATATGAATTGTTTAGGGTTTCCATGTGGAGGGCACACGCCATTTCCAATTTTCAACAAAAAGCTGGTGACATGTTGGCTAAAGGAATGCGAAACACACGCATGCAATATTATTATAATTAATTTTATAAAATAAATTAATGTGTTATGAGTCTATGAAGTTGGAAATTTGCCTAAATAATAAAAATATAAAGGATTTTGAGGTGGAAGACAGCATTAACCCCACATAGATAGAGATAGTCCAAGAATTTGAAATATCCACTAACTGATTAATTATATTTTACAGTAAGCTATTGAAATATGATTATCATAATGTTTTAATAATTATGCAGTTTATGATGTTGTTTATCATGTCAGAATTCTTCATGAGTAAATCACTAAATCTGACTTGAGTTAACAAGCTAAATAATCTAGAGGAGTGGGGGATTGAAAAAGTTATAGAAATCTCAGCTCCATTCCAAACTATTCCTAGTGAGGATTGAACCTCAAGAAGTACCCTCCTTTAACTAACGGCACTTAGCAAACTTAACTTGATGATTATTACTAAAATATACTCCATAATAATAAATCTATGTATGATATGGAGTAGTAATTATTTTGAATGATAGATATTGAATGTTGATCGATGAAATAAAAGCACGTTGTATTGTAGAGGACCACGGCCACTTCTATTGATTTACAACTACCCTCTTTGTTTTAATTGCTTTTGGCTCTTTCTCCACACTCCATTCATTCCCTCCCACTTACTAAGCATCATGAAATTAAAATTATGGGGAATAAATGTTAGAAGTAGGGATGTATGTATCTATACCGAGTATACCGAATATCCGAGAAAAGTAGGTATGTAATTTAGGGACAGAAGGAGTAGTTTTTATTATTATTACTCGGATACTTTCGTATATCTATAATGAAATTAAAATTGATTTATTGCTTATTATGACAAGAAATATACTTATAATAATCCAATTTCAATATGCGATCGTTATATCCAATTTCTTATATTAGAGGCCGGGTTTAAGTTTTGTATGTATCTAATAGAGTCAGGTAACAAGGTTCATTAATTACCTTGAAGCTGTAAACACCTCCCTCCGAACCCGTTTATATACTCTATTAACCTTATAAATACTTATACAAACATAATTTTTTTGCTTCAAAGTATATTTATAATTACACATTAAATTATGTTGAATAGCCGTGCGTGGGATAAAAAAGAAGAGAGCTAAAGCATTGGGACAAAATACATGAAGGTATATCCTTAGCTTAGATAATATACCAAGGATATATATACAACCATTGGAGTTTACATACAGATCGAATGCAACATTATTATTTTGCATGCATGCAATCCATGCATGCAATTGTTGGATACTACTTTGCAATTATTTAAAGTCGCATATTGCATGCATTTCAGGACAATACAATAACCTATCTTTGATTATTTTGACAATATATACAAAGCTACAATAATATGTCTTTCATTTTGAGAATCAGTGTTGGATACATTGGAATTTAAATAATAACACGGTTAAATAATAAAAAAGATACAGTATAAAAAAAAATTAATTCAAGATTGTTTGGCAATCAATTGTTAACCACTCGTACGTATTATACTAATAACTTGGTTGAATTGATTTGACTAATTGTTAAATTCGCGCGTTTCATAGTTTTTAATATTATTACTCGCTTCGTCTTCAAAACTTCGACCCTTTTGGGTTGATTTCGCGGTTATTAAGAAATTTAAATAAAAAGAAATAAAAACATATTAGAAAGATAAATTTACATGGAGTTTGTAAAAATATAGAGAGATAAAGTATTAAAAATACATGAAAAAACAAAATTTTATATGGGGAAGCTAATTTTGCACAAATATTGTTGTAAATTGGTGGGTATTTTAATGCAAATGGATCGAACATTTTAGGACTAAAATTAGGTCAAAAGGGTCGAAGTTTTGAGAACGGACGGAGGAAGTATAAATCGGTGTATTTACCATACCTTAATGTTCCACATTGAGTAGCTAGCAAGGTGATAGTGTGATGCATAGTGAAAAAGTGCATGATGACGAATGTGTTTATTTGCCTACATACATGGAATGAAAATGAAGGGCACTTATCTCGCTATATTATACTTCCGCCATTTCTTTTAGTTGACACGTTTCTTTAATCACGTTTGCCAATGCATAAATTAAATCATTAATATCTTTAATTACCGATAAGTAAAAATTATAAAAAGTTGATATTATGAAAAATTGAAAATATACATTGTAACGAATCTAACAAGATCTCACTTGACTATATTTTCCTTACATATAAATCACAAAACATGGTCAAAAGGGAGGTGTGTAAATAATGCTAAATTCAAAACGTGTCAACTCATCTAAAACGGAGATAGTATTATTTATAATATTAATGTATTAATTAATATAACTCCAACATGTATAGGCAAACCATTATAAGTTGCCTGATACTCTGTTGTTTTTGTTAGTGCTGTTTCCATTTTCCATATAAGTGTTCGAGCACTTATCAATATTTTTAAGCACATTTCAGCTCATCTTTAATTACAAAGTTTTCTTTTTACCACATTAAAATATAAGGATTTAGCTAAGTAAACTCCACCTGCCATACAGGGTAAACTAATCACCCATCAACTACAATAATACATGCTAAAGGTGATTGAATATTTCTTTAAAAAATCACGCAAGCAATTAAATTGCAATTATAATTAATTAAAAGCTAATATATATACTTTCTTTATTTTAATTTTACTCATAATTATTAAACTTGATCACTTGATAGATTTACATTGAGACATATCTAATGAAATTTTTAATACTAATTTGTTTCTTTTATGCTTGTATAAATTATCAAATGTGATCACAGTTATTTTATTTTGATCACATAAATTGCATAGTAAGTGAATTGAAAATTTAAAAACGGATATTGTGTTATGTATACAATATACCACCAACAAAAAAAAAAAAGGTAAGTCGGACTCACACTGAGTCTAATATATCTGAGATTAATAATCTAATATCTGATATTTAATCGTTTAATATTTGACATTAAAATGATTAGATTATAAATGTCAGATATTATATTATTAATGTAGCCAAATATTAGATTATTAATATATTGGATCACGGTGAATCCGGTGTTACGCAAAACTTTCGCATACTACCAAAAGAACATCTGTACGTACTGCGTAGATGGCTAAAATAATTAGGCCTTGATAGGATAAGTTCAAGATCGAGATCAATGAAAACAGATGGAATAACCCAAGTGTCCTAATTAAATAGTAGCCAAATGCAGGATTGCATGCATGTGAAACTGTCTATTACTACGCTGCATACTCCAGGCTAGCTATCCTATTACGTTGATATAGGTTGTAGGACTTGTAACTATAAGTTGTTGAAACATGTTCGTACTTTGGTACGTAATTCCAATTTTGCCGCCAGCTTGTATTTCATGTAAGCAATCTCATTTATTTACATGCATCTATCTTACCTTAATTATTAAAGGGAGTATATTTTTATTATACCAATTATATATATAAGAGTCTGAGGTTAAGGTAAGGAAATTCCAACCTCCAAATACCCTCACTTGGTAGGATTTGAACTTAAGATTAGGTGAGTCTCTTACCAAGTGAGTCTATGTGGGTGGGTGTGATTGGATACTATCCTATCTAAACCAATTTTTAATACAAAGTTTTCCAATTTTAGGATTTAAGTGTTGGAGAATCTGATTTGATGAAGCACAGGCAAAGGTAAATATCTTTGTAACGAAAATAGCAGAATATGATGAAGCACTGCACAAGCCAACATAAGAATGAAAGGCATCTCTCAATGCTCCATTCTTTCAATCTCTCTCATCAAATCCATAAAATGTATAGAGTAATGCCCTATTCTTTTGATTTTCTGGACAAATAGAGAAGAGCAGATTGAGTCAATAGAGCATATTTTAGCAGGGTTGAGCAGCTCAAAAGAATAGGGCTAATAAGCTAACAACATTAAGGTGTACACTACATATGTACAATACTTATGATCATAAAAATAGAGAAGCTAATTAATTAAGCAAGTGAAATTAGGTCATAATGTCATAATGGTGATAGTCCACTATAGTAACAAATAGGGAAGTATTGGGAATCCAACACAGCCCACTTTAGGGAAAAGTTGGGAAATTAAAATTGTTAGCTCACCTTAAAGTGAAATTTAATTGGATTAGAAAGCATACAAGGAAAAGAAGTTGAACCAATGTTTTCAACAATGTTCTTACTAAAATATAGATTACATAATTAACTAAGATAAATGTATACATAATTACATACTTGTACATATTTAGTATCTTATTAAACTTAAATTATAATGGTGCTAGCTAACTGTACTTATGGGCGTATGGCTTGTAAGCAACTAAGTGGTGGTGCACATAGCATGCATGCTTCATGTTGTTATCGGCAAATTAGTGCGGTTTTTTTTTTCATACTAAATTAAAATTAACTGAGTAGAAATGAAGCCAGAATAATCCTCCTAATGTTTCAATTTTTATTTACTCATTTACATTATTCTTGCAAAAAGTCAAAATTTATGTATATTAGCCATATAAGTTTTATAAATATATTTTTTTTTCTATCAATTCACCTTTTGTGGTAATCCGGATTCAGACTCAATTCTTGGTGGTTAGGTTCCAATCCCCTCCTAATTTTTGTTGTAAAGGATCGAACACGCGATCCTCCCTATCTAGTGCAGCCCCAATCACCACTGTACCAACTACCAAAAGTCAATTTACAAGTTTTAAAAACTAGATGTAGCAAAGTTACAACAAGAAATAAATAAAGAAATGATAAAAATTAATATAATGTATCCATTGAATTAGTTGCATTGCTAACTCCGCAAGTAATTACTTTGAGAAATGTAATTACTTGTAACTTTAATTAAAGACTTGGGATTTGTTTTATTGGATTGCAGACTTGCATTACTTTATTAGCACGCAGTTAAAGCCTTAACCATATAATCCTCAAAGCTTGACATTCATGACAGGGGTCTTTAGGCCCTCAAGGGAAGGAGCTCCGTTCCTGCTAATACAATTGTTAATAATAATAGTACGTGACAAGGACCGGGTAATGATACATGTACAGTCCTATATAATAAGCATTTAGTATACGTAGTAATTTGAAAGTGTACAACAAATTAAAATCACGCATCAATTGATGTAATTAATGTTTGATTTAACTTAATACGACGGTTTATTACCAATTATAGCTTATATGCAATCATATATCAATGGTAACATAATTTAAGTAATGGAATGGAAGGCGTGGTCCACTAAATAGATGGGGATGGAAAAGAAATGTGTGTTATGAGAAAATGACAAAAAAATGAAAAGATGGAGTGGGCTATAAAACAGAACGCAAACTTGCGTTTATTTACTTATTATGTCACCAACAAAACAGAACAAATAACACCTTACTTCCTCTGCTCTCTCTCTCTCTCCAACCCAATACACTAGTCTTTCAGCTTCAATTCTTCTCAGGTAAACTATTCCGCATTTTTCTATTTCTATTTCTGTTTTATTTCTGATAAATAAATCTAACTTCATTCATACTATATTGTTCAATGTTACTTGATAGATAAATATGATCAACCAATGATTGCACCATGGTCCATGGCCTCCTCTTTTAAAATATACGAAGTACTTCGTATGTGATTATTTCTTCCATGAATAATCATATTGTATATATAAGAATAATTAAAGGGTGCGAAAAAAAAAAAAAAAAACATGAGGAAGTTCTTGTTACAAGGGAAATTCCTAACGCGTTTATTATTGATGTAAATCTTTAGCTACATAGCTTAAGTACATTGTACGTATATACTCTTATTAGTCATTATCAATGAGAAAGGGATGGAGTGATCTCTCATTTCACCACATATTATTAGCTTAGCTAAGCTAGGATCTTTAAAGTAAAAGTATACATGCAATTTATGAGATGGATCTTTATTCTTCAAGTATGAGATGGATGTTCATTCTTAAAAAAAAGTTTAATCAATGTATTGCTGAATAAAGCAAATTAGGAAGAAAAGCGTGTAAAACTAACTCACTTTCAATAGATGTCGTCCTATAAAAATAGACTAATACGTAACACTCCAACCTTAGCTTTACTTTTTTTTTTTTTTTTTTTTTTTTTTTTTTTTGGTTTAACCTTAGCTTTACTTGGGCCAATACTATAGACACATATATGCATGCACTTTAGTACTTTACAATCCCATGAATCGGGCCTTTTTTTGGGGTACTCTACATCATACTAAATAACATAGACAATGTTGTTAATGTACCAAGGTCGTGATTCGTGAGTCGTTCTAGGCACATACCCGTAAGGTACAATTATATTTACTTCGTATATTTTTAGGATGAAGCAAAACGAAAGTACTAATCTAAAAAAAAAAAAAAAAAAAAAAAAAAAGAAAAAGATAAATAAATATAACCGAGGATGGAGTAATGTGTCGAGAAGAAAGGAAGGAAGAAAGTCTAGAAGAGAGGGAAGTTTAAGGTTACAGAGGGCCGTGGAGAAAGGTGGCACGTGAGATTGTGAGAAAGAACGATTATAGTGGTATTCTTAGTGTACCAAGAACGACTCTTATTGATAACATCATTAGTACTTCATAATTGTACAATTAGACCACTTTTTTTGGTACAATTACACTAATTGTCATTACTGTGTGGCTAGTGATATATAATTAGTGCTATATCTACTAATAAGAGGGGTCACACAATGAATCTATGATTAAAAAAAAATGTAGTGGAAATTTAAAAAGTTTCAATTATATAAGTATAAATTATGCCTTGGTACGCTGTAGAAATCCTAATACATACAAGTATTAAAAAAATGTACTCCTTCTATCCCATTTTAATTGTCACAAATCATTTTAATACAAAAATTATGAAAATCAAGTAGACATAGAAAGATTGTAACATTTGTAAGTTTTACATAGGTAGAAAAATATAAAGAAAAGATAATAAAAAATTAATAATGTTGCAATTAATATGAAACATTTTTTTTTTTTAAGAAAATGTAGTCATGCTCATGCTGCGCCATTTCCTGTTGCCTCGTAACTACTGATTAAATTTGTTGGAATAAACTTCAAGTAACTATTGTGGGATATGTGACTTGGTTCATTGAGTATACACTGTAAATGTAATACGAGTAACGTTTAACAGGCTTAATGAGTTTGTTAGTGTGACTTACTTCCAAATGCATTGCTATCTTAATTTACAAGCTAAGACATATAGCTAGTAAAAGGAGTATGTATATATAATTTGTATTAAATATAATAATGGTGCAATTTTCTGATTGTGTAGTTGGTGATATAACCATGGCTGATAGTACTGGTTCATTACATCTCCCTGCTGCTGAGACCAACAAATGGAAGATACCACTTTCGGTGTTCTTTAAAGATGCAAGGTATGTATTATTTAATTTAATCTATTCAAACTGCAAAATAAAGAAATAATTAGATGTTTAAAATTTATGTATAATGTTGATGTTTATGCATGCAGGAGTGTGTTCAAGATGGATTCATTGGGTTTGGAAATATTAAGGATTGCAATCCCTGCTGCTTTGGCTTTAGCTGCTGATCCTGTTGCCTCTCTCATTGACACCGTCTTTATTGGCCACATTGGTCTGCCCTTGTTTTCTTTGTCTCTCTTTTATTATTGCAATCATACATGCCTTAGATAATGCATCATGCAAATCGAGTATGTTACATATCTATGTCTTAATATGGTGTACTGGTTTAATGTGTGTGTAGGCGCTGTGGAGCTTGCAGCTGTTGGAGTTTCAATAGCTATATTCAACCAAGCTTCAAAAATTACTATCTACCCACTTGTCAGCATTACAACTTCTTTTGTTGCTGAGGAAGAGACAGTGAGCAAAATGAATGCAGAAGTAGAAGATGCCGAAAATCAAAAGGAGGCTCTTGCAGAGGCTGGTGACTCTAAAGAGATGATGCCCCAAGATGATACACTTGGGAAACTAGAGGAGGGTACTGCTACAAATATTAGCAAAGATGATCATCTTGCCGGAGAAGGTCCTGACTATATCAGACTGTGCTACAATATGCCTAACCAGATTCTATATCTTCTAGAATATATTTAACATAAAATCTGTGTTTCTGACAATTTTCAGATTACCTGGGAGTAACTAAAACAACCAAGAAAGTCTCGATCAGCAGTCCTGAGAAAATTAAAGTAGTAGGCAAGCGGCACATCCCATCAGCTTCTACTGCAATTGTTCTAGGATTGTTCCTTGGTCTTTGTCAAACCATATTCCTCGTCTTTGGAGCTAAAATGCTTTTAGGAGTCATGGGTGTAAAACATGTTAGTGTCCTCATCATTTAACATTTTTTGTTACACTTAGTTTGCTTATCCTCGTATATAAATGGCTATTTGCTTAGTCTAATAGTCTTCATCAATCATTATGATTTCCTGCTCAGCTATTTCTGTTCTTGGCTATTTGCAGGATTCCCCAATGCTAAAACCGGCTCTTAAATACTTAACATTGAGATCCTTTGGTGCTCCTGCTGTGCTTCTTTCATTAGCAATGCAAGGTGTTTTTCGAGGGTTTAAAGATACGACAACTCCCCTTTATGCTACTGGTAAAAAGTCTTCTCTTCCCCTTTCCAGCTTAGTTTCTCTTATCTTCAAATTCAGGAATATATGCAACAAAGAATATAGTCTATATATGACTCTTTGTATTGTAGTACAAATTCCATCAGTAGTATAAAGTATAAACCGAGTTATATGCAAGAAATAATGGTGATTAATGCTTATGGTTCTAGCTTCAGTTGTTATTATGATCCGTATTCTGTTAGTGAAAACATTTTTTAGTTACTCAGATTTGAATTGTTACTCTATCTCTTTTCTGCTTCACTCTCCCTTTACATTTTCGAGTTATTGTCTACAGTTGCAGCAGATGGTGCAAATATCATACTGGATGCAGTCCTCATCTTTGCATGCCGTTTGGGTGTCAGTGGTGCAGCTATTGCTCATGTGCTCTCACAGTACGTTGCAATCTAAAGCAATTGTTAAACCTGTTTTTCAAATATAATGGTTTATCAATCTCAGACATTTTCTTGGTTTTATAGGTACCTAATGTCATTTATACTTTTATGGAGGTTGACGAGGGAAGTTTATTTGTTGCCTCCTAGTTTAAAAGCTCTGCAATTAGGTCGATTTCTCAAAAACGGTATGGAAAAACTGAATTCTATTATTAATATTCTGTTTCATTTCTTAAGGTTACCTAAGGTAGAATCAAATGATTTCTTCTTCAGGTTACCTATATTGAATGATTTACTGACATCTTTAAGACAGGTTTATATTTGTTCACGAGGGTTATAGCCGTCACTTTCTGTGTCACCTTGGCCGCTTCTCTGGCTGCAAGGCTTGGTGCAACTCCGATGGCTGCATTTCAGATCTGCTTACAAGTATGGTTGGCTTCATCACTTTTGGCTGATGGTTTGGCAGTAGCTGGTCAGGTAAAAGAACAGATTTACTTCTTTCAACTGTTTGCTCTTTTACTCTGCATTTTAATCAAGCAACACAAGATGTATACTTTGCTACGACACTGAATAGCATTACAGCAAAGCTAATTATGCTTCATTCATCTGGGGTTCAATTTTAGGCAATTTTGGCTAGTGCATTTGCTGAGAAGGATTACGAGAAGGCAACTGCTGCTGCTGCTAGGGTATTACAGGTATGGCACCGGGAGTTTTCTTCTTTCCTCCAGGACTTATCTTCATGTGTTGCTGATGTACACGTCAGTTGTTCAGAAAGTGAAAAGCCCCGATATCTACTTCCTATACAGCTATACTTCTTTAGGACTTCATGTTCATACATGAAGGTGTACACTGTCCAAATATTGACCTTTCCCACTGGTTCACTGCAGATGAGCTTTGTTCTTGGGTTGGGATTGGCTGTTGTTGTTGGACTCGGTTTGCAGTTTGGAGATGGTATCTTTACATCCGACAAGAGAGTTCTTCATCTCATCAGCATTGGTGTGCCGGTAATACTTGATTCTTTCACTACCAAAACTCCTTTACAAACTGTAATCTATGTTCTACAATCTGACATGTAGTTTGTTTTCTCATCAGTTTGTTGCAGCTACACAACCAATAAATTCCTTATCATTTGTATTTGATGGTGTGAACTTCGGGGCATCAGATTTTGCTTATTCTGCGTACTCCATGGCAAGTTTCCAAGTTCTAAGATTTACTAGAATAAGGCACAGTTTTCTACAGGAAATCTTAACCTGACAAACTGAAATCTTCGTCTCTATAGGTTCTGGTCGCTATCGCAAGCATTGGATCACTATTTCTGCTATACAACAGCTATGGGTTTATAGGCATCTGGAGTGCATTGACTATCTACATGGGTCTACGTACATTTGCTGGAATTTGGAGGTAATAGTTCTCCTAATGATATTGTTACATTGCTTATTAGCTAACTGTGCAATTATGGTTAACACGACATGCTATGTTGGATAAACATTTGTAGGATGGGAACTGGAACCGGACCATGGCGCTTTCTAAGAAGTGGATCTTATTTTTGATGAGTCTTATCTCCTTTCAATAATGGCAATCGTATCTCCGAGCAACCAACGTGCTCACTAGTCATTACTATTACCGAAATTACCATCATTCATCTTTCTTGACAGTACAAGTTACGCTCTCTGCACATTTTTTGGAGACGTAGAGGGCTGAATATATAGCTCGCCTCGCCTATCCTAGCCTATCCCATTCTATCCCTGCTTGAGGGATCCCTCTCAAATTAGTGCCATTAGTTGTAGTAGTACAATAATTCATCAAAACATAAAAGTGGATAGCACAAGTGCACAGCGTGTAATTGTATCTTTGATAAATGAAAGTGTGGTGCAATTTTTTCTGGTTTCCATATTCTTGCTTTTTTATTCACAAAACAGGGGATCAAAATGCAGAACTTGCTCAATTATCAGACAAAAAATATTATCTAGCCAAAATGAAAACTTGAAAAGTCAAAAACGAATGTGAAAGCATGCCAATTTCTAAATGAATTATTGAGAGATCGTTTCATATAAGACTTTATCAGGACAATGATAGTTGAGATGATCCGTTAACAACCATCAAGAGTGTAAAGACAAGTGGCACGTATATTTGTGTTATAAACACATTGTTAATTGTAAATTATTTGCCCCGATTACGACCATGTGCAACATGAAACATTACATGAGCCGCAACGGCCGCAACAGAAACATGGGAACAAAACTGAAACAATAATTCCTATTGTTAAACAACTTCACAAACGGTTATATGCATCAGCACAAATCCAATCATCATTTATTCTTTCCGAAGAATCTGATCCATTATTAGAGCACCAATTAAAGAATAAGATACAATGATTAGAGCATGATTACTTAATAATTAAACAAGTTGTCATCACCTAATACTTCGAGCAAACTTCGATCACGACACATCACCAAATTAAACCACCACTATCAATTGAACCAACAGTTAATCTCAGATAAATTCTTTGATCAACCACCCTAATCTCAGATAGAGAACCTCCCAAGTTTTTGATTGGCATAGCAGAGAGCATCACATGATTCACATCCATCTTAAAACTACTTTTAAATAAAAAAAATTATTCATATATCTGCTTGGATGATGAGGGCTACTTGACAGATACTCCTAAGGGTGATTTCGGCTACGGTTATCAGGAAAGGGATCCAAGCCAAGCTAACAAAAGCTAAATGACGTCTGATAAATTCGTAGTACCATGGTTTTTGTAATAAATTTCGAACAAAAGTTATGGTAGGTTCATCTCTCAATAACACATTGCCAACAAATCAAACAAATGCAATAGAAAAACAAATATCACCTTCAAATGTATGTGAATTTATTGAAATAATAATTTATAGTTTTACATAATCAAGAGTTAAGTTTCCAATTACAAGATCGTTTCAAATATTATACACGATAAGGCACTTGCTCAAAATATGACATAACAGGACCAAAAGAACCTCTAACCCTTCTTGCTTAATAACCATCAACCAATAATAAAGAAACAAGGATTCTGAACTCCAATTCTTCCACTCAATTTAGGTAATTTCTACGTCAAAAAAATGTAAGGAAAATTAGTCCTACACTCCAAAGGGCTTGGGAAGATCATTCCTGAGTCGGGTTCACTTGCTGTACACCCAGCTAAAAGTGCTTTCGTCCCACTTGGCTATAACAATAAATGACTAATAACCAAAATACTTCATGAATCCCAACTACACCAAAATAATATATGGGGAAAAAATTCTCCAAATAAAGGTTTATAATATATACTACACTAGTTCTTTCTACCTCAATCAAGAGCAAAAAAGAAGATAGAAGAGTATCTTACTGGGTTACAATCTGATCAAGCTGCATATGCTCTAGCCATGCACCTACTACAGAATAATCCGTTGGATCCTTTGACGTTTTAGTAGCCAACCCCTCACCAGATGAAATAGCACCAGAAACAGCGGCAACATGTTTTTCTTCCATCTCAGGGGGAGATTCCTTTACCAGGGACTGGACCCAAGAGAGGTCTGGTTCTTCTCCATTGTTCCCAAGCTCAAATGAAGACGATCTCCTCAATTGACCCATTTCATCACCTCCACCATTAATTGACCAATCCACCTTCCCATTCGGTGATCCCCAATTTGACCAGGAATTGACTGGAGATCCGACCAAAGAGGATGTGTGTTTGATTCCAAACTCTCTAGAACTAAAGCTGCGCAGCTGTTGCTGCTGCTGCTGCTGTTGGTGCTCGCGAAGTGCCAAAGCAGAAAGTCTAGCACTCATTGGTGAGATAGGTTCAACACTTTGTGGGGACATCCTTCCCGGAGAAGAGACATTGAAAGAAGATGCATGTAACAAGGGATGCTCAACACTCTTGGGTGAGTAAATATTTGATGTGTTAATAGGTGCCAAAAAACTCTGCTGATGTTGGAACTGATTGAGTAGCACAGACTTGTGGGTTGGGGAGAAAACAGAAGCTGCTGCCTGGTCAGAATAACGAGGAGATGAGGCAATCTCAGAGCAAAGTAGCTCCTCCAGGTTAGAAGGAGTTAACGTCTTTGTTCGAACACCACGCATCATGGAAGAAGGGTTCGACCGTTGCTGTGAAAAACTAGCCATGTGGTCATCCAACAAATGCTGCTGTACATCAAAATCACATAGCATATTATAGTCCTCAGGTGGAATGTCTCTGGCACTAAGTGAAGATCTCAAACGACTTGATTGAAGGTTGCTTCCAGGAAGATGAAGTGGAGGAAAATTTTGTTGAGGGGGCAAAGGAGAATTTGAGCAGGCGTTGGTGGGAGGTGACATGCACTGCGGAGAAAATGGCGATGGTGACATAGCTGAGATAGCTGACGGGGAACCCGAAAAGAGATTCATTGCAGCTGCCATGTCCATGACAGTGGCAGCAGAGGCCGATGCACGAGGTGAAGGTGCAGCTGAGCCTGTCGACACATAAAGTGGCCTTAGCTCCTCAGGGAGATGGGCAAAAAAACACACCCTTCGATTGCAGCTTGTCCCATCCTTGCATAGCCTTGTTCTGTATTGGGCAGGATGAAGCCAGCACTCAAATACCCCATGAGCATATTCACACAAGTCGCCCCTTCTACATGTGCCCTTCCGAAACTCAGGACAAGGAACACAACTATAATTATAACTCCTTGGATCCCTTCGTCGTGCATTTTCTCCCGGATGAACAAAAGGGCACTCAGTCCAATCATGGGAGTATGCACGAGAGCAATGCCGGACCTTAAAAGAGAACATACGGAATTCATCAGTTGCATAGATGCTGTTCTTTATGTCAGGAAGAGAAGGGTCAATGGGGTATTCTTTCTTTTCTGGTGGCTGGTTAATAGAATGATCTGATGACTTCAGGATCTTTGGCGATAACATTGAATCTGATGGACAAGACGATGAGTCGTTCCCGGGTGATGAAGACAGAGGTGGGGAGCTAGTACCCGAACTCCTAACCGATACACGCAGCTTAGGCCCAATAATGGACCTGTGAGAATCATTACTTGCAAGGAGGTATTCTAATGAAACTCTTTTGCTAGGGAGTTTGGGAGGGACAACAATAATATCGAACGGGCGATGACCATTCATATCCAACGCATTGGCATCTGCTCCAGATTCCAGCAGCAGCTTCACAACTTCATCAGCATCAACTGATCCACCAGAAGCTGCACAGTGCAGGGCAGTACTCTTGTCTGGGATGTCCGAAAAGTTGACATCAACCCCAGGTTGAGCAAGTATTAGCTTCAAAACATCCAAGCTTCCATAAGTAGCAGCAACCATGAGGGGTGTTCGATGCTCAAGAACCATTTGCCTAGAGCCCATCTGCCGGCCATACCATAAACCAGCTTGACATAACGCAGAAGCATCATGCTCTAAGATCTTATTGAACCCTTGAACATCATCATTGGCAGCAATCTCTAGTATGTTGGAAAAACAGTTTTCTGACTCAGCAAAAACATGGTTGGGTTCCTTCATGGTTGTGTTGGAATTGTGTTGAGGAGGAGATTGCTCGGAATCAACCGTGGTGTTTGTTCGATCCGGACAACCACACATAGTTTAATAGACACAACTAGAATACCCAACAAGATAAGAAAATTCCATCAGATAAGATACCCAAATAATCAGAAATCAGATGCTCACAAAATCAAATATCCTACAAACCACTAATATAGAATCACAGCATCTAAACTCAAAGTACAGTAGGTAGGCAGAAAAGACATTCACAATTAAGGAAAATCTAATTCAATCAACAAAGACCAGAATTTTATTTAACCTAAATAATCAATCTGCACAATAGTGAATATGCCCCCTTCAACAAATAAACAAATTTTAATCACAGTCTCAAAATTTGATTTCTATAAAACTTATCAAAATCAAGAAACCCTAAAACAATCAAAGCATCATCAATTGCAAGCCAAAAAAAAAAAAAAAAAAAAAAAAAAAAAAAAAAAAAAAAAAAAAAAAAACTTTTTTAGTGATCATATCATCATACCAATTTGCAACAAGGAAAGGTAGAAGATGAACAATTATACTGTACAATAATTCTCAAATTGATAACACAAATGAAGAAAACAAAGAGTGATAATTAAGAAAACTGTCTCTTTTAATTATTCAATCAAAATGTCAACCCCATTTTTTTCAAAGGTAAAATCTTTAATTAAAAAAATGTGAAACTGAGTACATGGTATGCTATAAATTAGTTTCAAAGCTTGCATTTGATGTTTTTACGAGTGACTATAAAAGAATTGACAATACAGAAATTGAAAGCAATGGATCTCAAGAACCCAAACAATTAAACAACAAATAAAATTAGAAAACTTACCAAAAGATTAGTAAATCGAACAAATGAGTCAATCCAGAAACCTAAGTAAGATATTAGCAATGTGATTAAATAAATAAAAAATGATAGATTCAACTCTATCTACTGTAAATCAATTCATGAAAGAATTGAAAACGAGAGAGAAAGAGAGAATGTGTGTGAAAAGAAGAGAGATAAACGAAGCTGCAACTCCAGACTTTACTCCAGTATACTGGTCGGCTCTGCTGTGCTCCCTTCCCCTCCTCTTGCCCTCCAAATTCTAATGAAATTCAAATGAAATAAATCCCAAATTTCACATTTATGGAGAAATTCTGCTTAAATGAAATTTCTACCAAGTATGTTTCGTGAAAGAGTCAACTCACACTAGTTACAAGCATACATGTTTTGCTCTTAAGCCTGCTCTTTTTTAATGGTTTTTTTTTTCGTCTTTATCGATTTTTGAAGGGTATTTTTACAATTGAATACTCCGTATATCAGAAATTTTCAAGATTGGTAGAAAAAAGAAAATTAAATAACACAAATTTTTATATGCACTCGCAATTTACATATAAGTAACTGGCCTTTAAGCTCTATATACATTTGATGCATGCGATAGTTTATAAAATTATATATTTTAACTATTTAATATGCTTTTGTTACATGTATACAATGGAAAAAAATGTTAAACATCCGCAGATATAAAAATGAAGAAGCTAGACAATTGAGCTCGTTATCCCAACTAATGAAATTTCATTGACAATATTTCATCATTGACACATGAACATCAATACTAATGTGAAATTTAAAATTAAACAATATTAAATATATACTCCGTAATTCCGTATTATTCATAAATTAAGTTGAAAGATAATTTCGATTGTATAAATTATTTCATTGACTGAAAATTTAGAACATGTATTAATTGATGGATTCTATACTCAAAAATAAATAATATACTCTTAATTTAATATTTTTAGACTTAATTCAAGCAATTGAATTTTTGTTTAATATAATTTTTTGCAGATTGATTTTTTTTTTTTTTTTTTTTTTTGAAATCGATTAATTTTTTTTCCATTTACGGACCACTTGATCTATCCCCCACTCTCTTACTCCAGTAGCTAATAAAATGAATAAGTATTATTTTTAAAGACAAATATTGTTTTTTTGGTGTCTTACCCAATTCACCCTTTGGACTAATTCGGATTCGGGGATTAATTTTAAGTGGTTAGGTTTCAGTTCCCTTTCAATTATTGTAGCGGGGGATCGAATACAGGTCCTTTCTACCAAGTGCAACCCCAATCACCATTTCACCAACAAACAATTGGTAAAGTAAAGACAAATATTGTCAGTTGTCACAGTAGCAGCGATCAAGTTTGCTTGGCCTGACTCGGCCCAAATTTGGGTGGGTTTTAATCGTGGCCCAAATTTGATAAAGTACTTTAGTTAAATTTTTGAACCGGCTCAAATAGTTTGCTGGGCCCGATCTAACACTATTGGTTTTGAACACGCATTTTCAGCCCGAACCAACCCAGGCAAACATAAGTGGCTTTCTTTTCCTTCGAACCGGTCAGCCTATGATCACTTCTTGTCACACCATGTAATTGGACACACACAAAACTTGTTATTCAATACACATCATAATATTATCTATTACGAAGTGGATGGTTTATAATAAAATAATTTGTATGTGAACCCAAATGTTTCTACCCATTTTAAAATACGGAGTAGTTCACACATATTAAAATACGGAGTAGTCTACACATTTTAATTATTTTTTAACTGTTCGGATATATAATAGTCAAATTTCTAGTATAATTTGTTCAAAATAGCTGTTTAGGTATATAATAATCAAATTTCTAATATAATTTGTTTGAAAATTAGACTAATTTTGACCTTTTTCATTTGTTTAACTTTAAGTTTTTATCTTAATTGCAACAAGTCTATACATAGTTTGGATGTTTACCCCATCTCATGGCCTGGTGGAGTAGCTAAAAATCTAACAATACAAACCAAATCGAATCATACTAATTAAACTCAGCTTTGCAAATCTATGACCATTATTTTGAACGGGCAAGATCTGACTTCCAACATACCTCTTCCATATAGATCCGCCTTTCAACATACCTCTTCCATGTGGTAGTTTAAAACAACCTTTGAAGAGGAGGTCTAAGAGTCTGTTCTGATTGACTAAACTGAGTTAAACTAAACTGAACTTACTGAAGTTGAATTGAATATTTTATGAGAGAAGGAAATTAAGATAAGAATTAAATTGAACTGAACTTATTAGAGTTGAACTGAAAATAAGCTAAAGAGAACAGACCCTAAATAATTTATTTGTGATTTCAAGACGATAATTTTGATTTTTGAGACGGATTGGATCTAATTTAAAAATTGTAAACGTAAAAACAAAAACAAATCTAAAAGGTACGTGAAGCCAAATTAAAGAAGCAGAATGATGCCCACCATATACTATATACTCGTACATATTATCCAATATTGTTACACGCATTGAAGAAGAAGCTTCAAAAGATTCCTTTCAACAAATAATATATTACAGTAAAAAGGAAGGTTGAGAAGATCCAAACATTACAAACAGAAATTTAAAAACAACAGAAAAACTAAGACCCCTTTGGTTGCACTAATAAATACAATTAATAATTACGTACTAACATCCCTAGTAAAACGAGATTAGTAGTAGTAATTATTTATTATTGGACTTGTTCTTGCTTCCTTTAACACAAGATTTCACAAATTGCTTCAACCCGACTTTCTTATGACTATGTGAAGACTTCTCCTCTCGATCTTTCTCTTGCTTTTCGCTCTCCATTTCTTCTTCAAGCTGCATGCATAACTGAAAGTTATCACTATCAGTTCCTCTTTACTTAATTATTAATAAGAGTATAAAATATATTCCTGGACCCAACCACCCGCTTAAGCTTTTTGTTGAGTTGGTCCTTTGTTAATTATAAAACAATAGTCAAACAACGCAAAATTTGGAATTACATATACCTTGAGAAGGCGGTGTTCGATGAGGGAAACCCTGTCAAGGAGGGTACCTTTGTGCTCGGTTTCGACAATAACATCATCAATGGGACGGCAATGTAACTTGTCAAGGCTCCTAGGCGAAAAGAATTCGACATCGCTTGTACGAGTGCCACTTGATGGTGTGGATGGTGATGAACTCTTTAGAGATCGGTTAGACCCTCTTAGGTTCTCCAAATGCCTCATCTAATAAGAAACAACGTACCAAATTAATAAAAACAAGTACAAGTAGTATAATTCGTATGTAACTCATATAAAAACACATATATGGTTAATTAAACGAGTACATACCAAATTATCAAGACGGTCAAGCCTAGAAAGAATAGGCTGTTGAGTGACTGCCATTATTATTACGTAGCTTCAATTAACTAACAAAGTTGGTTACTTTGAGATAAATTATAATTATAGAAGCTAATCAAAGATTGTTCAAAATCTTTATATGATATGGTGTTTTAAGTTTACAAGTTTTTGAGGAATAAGGTAAGCTTAGTAGTGTAGATATTATTTGTATAGAAAATGAAGGGATTAGTAGCAATAGCAGCTCATAGTAGTAGATTAGATTTACATAGAATTATCTCAATTAAGGACGAATTGCCACGCGTCTTTATAGACAGCTATCTTCCTTCTTACGAAGCCACGTAAGTGAGAAGCTGATTATTATTATTATTACAAAATACAATTATTTTAATTTTCCACAAGAAATAATAATAATAATAAAATAATTTTAATGGATCAGAGTGTACCCTCTCCTTTTAACAGGATATGTACAGATTTGATATTTGGGTATGGGTCTTGAGGGGCCGTATCTGTATGGATCGATCCAATTATTTTAACTTATCCATTGGACTTTGGGGTTGCCTTTTTCGTCATCTTGATTCTGTACAAGATCTAATTTTTATGCCAAAAGCTAACAAATGAATCCACATTTTAAATAACGTGGAATACTTCCTCCGTCCTTCATATAGATTCTTATTTAATTTCTCTCTATTACATGAGGAATAAATGTTAAAAATAGAAATTTAATAAAAGGATGGAGGGAGTGATAAAAAGGCTAAAGTGGAAACATTGAAATAAAATAACTTAACTACATCAATATCAAATGCGTAATTTTAACATGTATTTTAAGCATAATACTATTTTAAGTAATACTGCATATATTACAAGTAATTAGTTATCTGATGCCCCGGCCACTCATTTAACAAGATCCTAATTATTTTTATTTTTATTCTTATTTCAAGCTCACGTGTGATCTTTCTATTCCACTACTTTTTCTTCAATTCCGACACAAATTTATTATTTATATCCATCAAAATCAATATTGATTTTCATGAAGTAAACGTAAATATGTTGCAGAAATCTCGTCCAATCCAATAATATTTAATATAATACCAAGTAGTATATGAATCCAATAATAATAATAATAGTTATACAGATTAGAGAATACACACTAGTAAGCAGCAAGTCACAAACAATGTAATAGTATTGCTTGCCTTCCATGCTCACATTTGTAGCAGCAGTGCAGCACATCAGTACTGACTTGAGTAAATAGCTAGCTACCTAACCAATTATAATATCATCTAATCATTAATATACTTACTTAAATGGACATTACTACTCTATTATTTTGACTAATTCCACAATCTTGCATCATCTCACTTAACAGTAGTTGCCACAGACCTCCAGATCAGGCCCGGACACCTTCGTTATGAACGGATTCACTCGAACCCATAACAGAGAAAATATGGATGCTAGGAGGACTGACCACACCACCACTATAGTTGGGGTTCGGTTTTGACGTCCCATTAGACCCTTAAGGAAAGGATAAAGATGTAGAATCACCCACAGTGCAAAGAACAGCTTCCCAAACAACGGACCCCATGACTGAAACCCGCTGTCAATTGCGTTTGAGATGCCTGCAACTACTCCCACCAAGTTTATGATCAAAAGGGTTGTGGGAGGGATAAGCAGGGTTGTCCACTTGAACATGTATAGCTCTGTATAATCACCGTCTTCATCTGAGGCCTTAGAGGTCACTGTGAAATTGGTGTCGATGCCTGCTAGAACTTTTAGCAGACCCTGACACACTGCAAACAGATGAGCAGAAACACCACCGATCACCCAGAACTGCTCGTTTCTCCACCATTCGTCTATGCCTACACCACTCCACCTCATCTCCAATATACCCGTTGAAAAGATGGATAAGAAGAGGGATATGAACCAAATACTAGCCAAATTTGTGATCTGTCAACCAAAACCAACATTTAATATTCAGAACATCATAAGTTATGTACAAAAGCATGCATTTAAACATTGTGCAGATGTTAGCATTATTAAACAATATAAACTCGAGTCAATGGTTTGATCCAAAATCTAGAACATGTTACATGCTTGACAGTGAGATGATAATTGATAAACAGATTAGTTAGCAAGTTATATATTATGTGGCTAACGTTTAAAGGATGATGAAAATACCTGCGGGATAATGAACTTGCTTGTCAGCAGACAGACAGCGGGAATAGTACAGTATAAAACAAGAGGAATGGCAGTGATCGGATAAATAGTAGTGTTCACATAAGCAAAGCGTTCAAGCCATTTGAGCCTTCCACCATATCCATACCAAATAGGACAGTGCCGACTGAAAAGAATTTCTATAGAGCCAAGAGCCCACCGAAGCACTTGGTTTAACCGATCAGAAAGGTTAATAGGTGCAGAACCTTTGAAGGCTGGACGCTTTGGCATACAGTAAATTGATCTCCAACCACGAGCATGCATCTTAAAACCCGTCAGAATATCTTCTGTCACTGAACCATAAATCCATCCAATCTGCAGGCCAAAAAAAAAGTTAGTGATTTAGAGTCCACGCAAAAATATGAAATCAAGGCTATAAACCTTCCTGGTTTATTTTGCTCCCATCTTTGAGACGCAGCCATAGACATTATAACACAAAAGCAAATAAATTAGACTAGTCATTAATTATTCACCAATTGCAAATCAAGGACGACCAGACCAAAACAAGTACTGTGGCATGATCAATTAGCTCAAGTAGCTCGTATAAGAAAAACTTTGAACAAGAAATCATTACCCTCCAAAATAAAATATGTGAGAGAAGTCATTCAGTCATTATATGGTAATGAGATGACAGCAACAACTCTACTGCCACTATTTTCAATTTACACAATGTATGGCTGCCTCAGTACACATGCAAAATCCAACTTGGCCAAAATGTTGAGCACAATAAAAAAAAGGAAGAAAATGGTGAAAAGCTCATGCACCTCACTTCCCCAATCTGTTTTGTCTTCATAACCACAGCTAATGACATGAATAGCCTCCTTTAGGAGTGTATCAGGGTCTGTGTCTGGTGGTATTCCGCCATTTTCCATTAGTGTGGTAGCTACAAAGACAGTAGACATACCAAACCTGTTCTCCAGACTAGCCTGAGACATGAGCATAGCTTTTTCATCGTCGAATCCAGTACCTGTTTCAGAAGTTTGTAAGGATCAACTATCACCAATTCACCATCACATGAGTCGTAAGGGTAAAAGACCCACCAACTCTCAACAAAGAAAGTGAAAATTTAAAGTGTCCTTAATAAAGTATGGAAATTAAAGTGGTGATATTTTAAGGACCATGGCCACTTCCAAAGAGATAATTATTTCTAATGTGACCTACTCCAAACAACGCATTGTTTACCAATGTTGCTTCATCAAAATCACAAGCTAAACAACTAGAATTTTGTCAGCTAAAGATAATGACATATGGTGTTCATTATACCTTCAATGCCTTCTTCAATATCCTCCAAATTGAAAACTGGCACAGTAGGATCAACATGCTTGCTAGATTTCTTTTTGTCAGAGCCCTTCTTACTTGCTTTTGAGCTTTTCTTCCGTGATCCGCCACAGAGTAATGTAAACAATCCCTTTTTCTTGTTCTTAGGCTTGTGAGGGGGTTCATAACCATATAATGCAGTTCTATTGAATACACAACCAGTACCCACATAAACCGGGCCTTGAATGCCATCCAATCCTCTCAAGTTGATCTGAAATCAATAAGCAGCATTGGTATTTCGTAGTACTACTATTGCTGAAACCATCAGAGGGTGGTACTATTCCTACTGACAAAAATGAAAACCTCTATAGCAACAAACCAAAGACAAATATGAGACTTACGTCAAAGAAAACAGTGTTGCGGTTGGCATATCTATCATTCCTATCAATACCATCAAACCTCTGCGGAAACTGCACATAACAAACATATTTTCCAAGGTTTGGATCCATCATAAAACACATAGCTTCCCTCAAGGCCTTGCTGTTGTTTATGTAGTGATCACAGTCAAGATTTAATAAGAATGGCCCATTAGTAAGAACTGCTGAGACTCGAACCTGCCAAGGCATCATGTGGTACATTAGTATAGAGACAGGCAAACATCCTAACAATTAAGTCACGAATCACATAAGTTTGAAATTTATACTAACAAGTGCATTCATAGCACCAGCCTTCTTGTGATGTTGGAAGCCTGGACGCTTCTCACGAGAAACATAGACCAAACGTGGCAGCTCATTGCCATCAGTATCCAGCCCTCCACTTTGACCCAAGAAAATCTGCAATTCATGTTAAAGAATGGGATTAAGAAGCATAAAAAAAGAGAACCAGCATGAATTTAGAAAGAATATTAAATACTAGACCAATAATCTTGGCACACAATGAAGTCTAGAGTCTAATGCTATGATATAACCAGCCAAAGGAACCAGTATACTACCAAAAAAAGAGCATATAACAAACTCCAGAATGGTCAAGTTACTCAAGTATGCCCCAGGGGACAAAATTCTATCCTTGTTACCTGAATCATGCCAGGATGATCCCTGATATTGTTTCCTGGCCAAGGGGTGCCATCTTGCATCACCCATCCTTCTTCCGGGACTTTTTGTGCCTTGACGACCAGAGCATTGATACGGACTTTAAATTCCTCATATTCCCTCTGCAACAAAATAAAATAATAGGTGACAATTTATACTCCATATATAGCAAAGCAAAAGCACGGCCATCATAGAAAAACAATCTTACCTTCATGGCCCTGCGATCTTTGACAAATGATGTCTGAACTTTATCTTTCAGATAGTCAATCTTTTGAGCAAAATACCATTCAGGAGCCCTGGGCTCAATGTCATACTTCTTGCAGAAAGGAACCCACATCTTTGCAAACTCAGCTGTCTCTGACAGAGCTTCAAATGTTAACATGGCAGCTCCATCATCAGACACATAACATGCAACTTTGTCAACTGGGTAATCAACAGCCAGAATGGACAAAACTGTGTTGGCTGTCACAAGAGGAGGCTCCTTCAAGGGATCGACAGTACTAACAAATATATCGACTGCAGCTAATTGAGAAGTCTCCCCTTCACGATCATATCTATTATCAACATCAAACCCCTTTTAGTGACATACAAAGCATAGACGGGAAGATCAATCATGAATAAGTAGCAGATGGAATCCTGTTAAGGAAAAGGGCCTTGCCTTAGAGAAAGCCTGTCGAGATAGGTTTCACGATTTACAGGAAGCCATTTGGGAAACTGATCCAATATCCAGGATATAGCAAACCATATCTCACATATAACTGATACGAGCCAAAGAGCATAGGCACCGGGAACAGGATTAGTAATACGATAGTGAAAGAAAATTCCAAGAATCACAAGGCGGAGAACAATGACCATCCTGTAAGGATTAATTTTAGATGACGGTATGGGGACCTTTCTTGACAGCGGCTGCCTAGCTTCATCATTCCTGCATAAATTCGAGGAAAATCAAGACATTAAACTGGCTTATCTAAGTGCAATGCAGCTTTCAAGGGAACAAAGTATGCAAATCTAAGCAACAAATGATGATTCAGAAATGTTCAATCATACAACTGAAATCTAAAAAATGTTCTAAGGATATCAGACAGCTACAACCTAAGCTAAAAAGTAGAGATATGAACTTACAGTAAAGACTCGTCTAATATATCAGTGGCAGCATCAGTATCAGCACCTCTTTCAGATGGAGGACGAGTACTATTAGCAGGTAAAACATTCTTATCCTGCTTCATCCTCCATCCATCAACTCTCTCTTTCCAGGCTATATTGCCCAAAGGAGGCATGGTGAATTCTCTGGAAGTATCAGCTGTTCCGGTATGAGCTGCAAAAGTACAGTAATAAGGAAACAGGAACAAAATTATCCAGGGTACATGGATACAATTTTGAAAGTAATGTGATTACACAACATACATTTGTTTCCTCCATAAATTCCGGCAGAGCCAACAGAGTAGCGATCAGGCGATCCAGTAGATAACTCTCCAGATACCTCACGCCGGGCAATGGCATAGCTAGGAGCAGCAGTCTTCCCCAGCTCATAGCCAAGCGAGCGGTGTGCAGTATTAAGTTTATCATTCTGATTAAAATTAGAATCAGCATCCTCCTCAACATCTCCATGAGCAGCAGGACTTCCTAATACCATTATCCATAAAACAAACACATCCAATTATAACAACTTCATCCCACATTCAAGTTAACAGTCCCATAACATAATAGATTAAAACAAGCTAAACAACTACAATAAACCATAGGAAGTCAGTAGTGTTACAACTTTGGCGGAACTTGATTTAATTTAATAAAATGTCCATGCAGTAAAAAGTAATTAATTACGCAATCAATCAAAAACCCGAAAAAGTAAATAAAAAATTAACCTTTGTGACGCCTGTATCTAGTTTTGCATTGAGGACAAGACTGATAAGGTTGCTTCCTTTCATACTCATAACAAGGCCTGCAAACTGGAAATCCACATTCATCACACGCTACAAATGCTTCCCCATTTACTGCTTTTCCTACATTTTGTCCGCATATTTCGCATGATTTTTCAGTCACCCACTTTTCCTTTTCCTTTTCCTGTCAAAATATTTTCATAACTCATCACTTTTATAAAAAAATCCCCTATAATTTTAATAAATGATGATAATTAATTAAAAAATCAAAATGATAACAAGAAATGTACTGACCTCGCTTTCTGCCATCTTCATTTGCGTAAACTTCTGCTATGATCAAACCAGATTAACTCAATTTTACAAGTACATAAATTTTACCCTAGTTAAAATGATAGAAAAAGATTGATTCTTGCACAAAATCAAAATAAAAATCAAACCTTTAATTGATAAATAGGGCTTTATGGAAATGAACCAAAGTTGGGCTTTTTGAAAGGAAAGTGATTGATGCCAATAAATTAAAATTTAAGGGCACTTTTTTATATGATCTTTGAATTGAAGAAGGGATTATCGATGAATTAATTTAAAAATATGGAATTAGTAGGGTTTTGTTACAACACAATAACACACAGTTGTCAGTAAAATGAAAGTTGAAGATGAATAAATAAAGTAGGATTATAAACTTAGTTGTATAGTAGTGAGTTGTAAGAGAGCTATTCGTTTGATAATCTGGCTTTAATGTTACGAAAACGACTTTGATTTGTCATTTTTCAAAGTGTTAATGGTGTAATTAGCCTTATTACCGACAATCTCTGCTCATCATTTTATACAACTAACTTGACTCAAGTGCTGCTTAACAAGTGTTCATTATCATTAACTTTAATTAACTGCGAGTATCTTGATTCTATAATTGTATTATTTTAGTAATTAAAATAAATATATAAAAAAAAAAAAAGACATTCTTCATGTGACTATATTTATCGGCTTTGGCTTCGTGCTATCTAACAACCTTAAATCAAAACTTGACAAGTGTTGACTTTTACGAATGTTCAAACTACTTTGCTTATCCTCTGTCGCCTTCAGGGTGTTTTTTTTTTTATTATTATTATTATTATTTAATTACGGAGTATTATTTTTTTCACAGCTTTATACGGTACTCGGTAACTTTTTTTTTTTCCTTCTCCTTCCTCCATTACAGTCTCAAGGAGTACGGACAAAAATTCAAGTTTATCACCAGTAAAGGTGAAAGTAAAATTCTGTCAAAAAAAAAACAAAAAGTGAAAGTAAATTACAATAAATGACAGATTTGTAAATAAATCGCTAAATTGAACATAAGATTGTTAGCTCGACTAAGTTGTGAGGAATTACCAGCCTATAATATTTTGAATCATGAATGACTCTAGTAACACACGTTGGTATCATATCGTAGAGTATATTTTGAATGGTATTATCATGGTATCGAAATACTTATTCAGTGATACTTAATGACTGCAAAAATATTTTGTTAACATCGATATATTCCTTGTTGGTATCTAGATGATACCATTTAAATATAATGTAATACTAACATTGTGTTATTAGAATCATTCATGACTTAACTTATTAGAGATAGAAAATTCTTCTTTAGTTGTGTACTCTTCATTGTATTTGAATCTGAAAAGTAATTTAATTATAGCAAAAATAATTTAATTTTAAACAATTTTAGTTTAACAAAAATTAGGTGAAGAAAACATGAATTTACTGAGATATCAAGGTAAAAAGTAAAAGTGTAAAACCCACTACCTCAAAACAACTTTGTCACTTGATAAACAATTAAACTACAAAGTACATGATCACTTAGGGCCTATTCACATCACCTTAATTTCAGTTCAATTCAGCTCCTAATTTCCTTTTCTCATAAAATATTTATTTCAGTTCAGTTTAGCTTTAATCAGTTCAGCTCAGTACAATAAATGTGAACAGGCTCTTACTAGTTACCATCCCTCTAATATTGTCCCAAATTTATTTTAAAGTTTAGGACATGTTCGCATTTGCTGAACTGAGCTGAACTGAACTGATTGGAGCTGAACTGAACTGAACTGATTGGAGCTGAGCTGAACTAAACTGAACTGAATAGAACTGAAATTAATATTTTATGAGAGAAGGAAATTAGGAGCTAAACTAAACTGAACTAAACTAATTAAAGCTAAACTAAATTAAACTGAAGTAAACAGACCCTTATTTCTTTGACTTTTCCTCCAATCATAAGTATTTGTTGCCATCCAATTAAATTTACATTAGTTTAGATCTCGCCAAAATTTCCTCTCATCGTGACATTAAATCTACTAAACTTTAACTTTTTAACAGAAAATACGTACACATATACTCCAATGAGATAATAGTAAGATAGATTATTGGTTATTAAGCCTGTGTGAATGTGTGATCAAACTAGTTATAACAGTCGAAGGTTATAAACGTTACTTGTATGACACATGCTGACATGCTTAATTATGATACTCCGTACAAGTATTCATTTTTATTAAGGATTTCATTAAATATAAGACAATAAACTTTGCTAGTTTCGAAAAATAGCATTTTTTTTTGCTAGATAGAACAATTCTATTTTAAAGTCTGTCAATGCATTATTTTAATTATTACTTAATATCTTTACTTATTGATGAGTAAAAACTAAACATATAAGAGTAGAATTAAACTTTTATTTAACATGGTCAATGTTGAACCACATCAGACTAACTAGAGTTGTCAAAAGCTAATCCGATTAAGAGGTTGTTCCCATTTACTGAAAACAACTGAAAAGCTGAACTGAACTGAATTATTTATGAGATAAGGAAATTAGGAACTGAACTGATTGGAGCTGAATTGAACTAAACTAAAATTAAGCTGAACAGGCTCTGATTTATTGAAAATAACTGAAGTGAATAGAGTTGAAATAAATTGTTTACGAGAGAAGGAAATTAGGCATTAAACTGAACTGAACTTATTAGAAATGAGCTGAAATGAATTGAAATTAATTTAAACAGAACATGCCCTACCCCAAAATAATAAAATTCAAGTTTCGACTCGTATAAATACAATAATTTAGCATTACTCAAGTTCATAATAAATCCGATCCGACCCCAGTTCAACGAACTGGACCCGCACACCCGAATTGAAAACCAAACTCACATTACAAAAATGTTAAAATAACAGGTCACATTGTTTATGTTAGGCCCAATAGATAGACCCATTTATATATCTCCATTTTTATTTTTTGGAATACAGACTCAAAACCCATCTTCCTTCTTGAGTATTGTGTCACCTCCTCCATCAATGGCATCCTTCAGTTCTTTGAAATCTGCGATTTTCGACAGAGAAGAAAGAAAACAGTAAGTACTTTCCATCTCCCTTATCTTTTTCAATCATTCAATTTTTATTTATTTATTTATTTATTAATTTTCATCGTTGCATTTGGATGGATGTTTTTGTTCAGGCATTATCAAGCTCATATCAGAGGCCTTAACGCCTACGACAAACACAAGAAATTCTTAAACGATTATGGTATTTTTCTTATACTCAATCTTTTTAAATATTTTTTCTGACATTATTGTATTTTCGAATTAACTTAGGTTTTATGAATTTGGGATTGGATTCAATCGATGTATTTCTGCGATTATTTGTTGTTGGATTAACTTAGGTTTTAGGTATTTGGGATTGGAATCAATCGATATTTTTCTACCCTTATATTGTTGTTGGAATGAGTTAGTTTTAGGTATTTGGGATTAGAATTAATCGATATTTTCTATATTTTTGTCGGATTGAATTAGGTTTTAGGTATTTGGGATTGGAATTAATCGACTCAAGAAGTTACAATTAAGTTAATCCTAGCTTCAAAACTTTTAAAGAAAAAATTGTTTTTATGTTGCAATATAAATTGGAATCTCTGATTAATGGTTTACAATTAGGTTTTAGGACAGTAATGTACTTCTGTAGAAGTTGGGCACCATGACATGTGCACTTAAAGGAGCATTTTTACTTGCCAAATCATGGTGCCCTAAACTAGTTGGATGGTGAACAGTCCTCTCCACTAAGGAGGTTGGGGGCTACAATCATCCGTACAACCGTTGCTTACTTGTAGGTAACATTCCCTCCAAAATTTAGTTTTGAGCTGTAGTTAATTACATAGTACATACAAACTCACTGCCAAGCCAAAAATTTAAGACCATTTATGAAACGGGCTGTAAAGTTTATCTAGACTATTGTATTGCTTGCAACTAGAACCTTCCTTTTTTTGTTTTCTATAGAAGATCCGAAGGTGGCCAATGGAGAACTGGAGGCCTATTGTGTATTTAAAGATTGAATCTACCTTTTTTCAACCGCTGTGATATTGTTGGTATTCGAACAAAGGGAATTTGGGGTCAATGGGAGTCCTGAAGAGGAGAATGGTGATTGCATTTTCATCTTGAAATATGATTTTTACACTGTTGGTGCAGATGCTTCATTTTATTTATTCATACAAAATGGCCTGAGTTTTTTGTTCTTTATTAATTAGATAGCTTCTTTGTCTTGGCAGAATATCGCTTAAAACAAAAGGAACAATTTAGCAAGCCCATGCATCTTATGAACAAGTTCCTAGAATAATGTAAATGCATGCTTGACAAAGGTCCTTCTACACAGGTGTAATCTGCATATATAGCTCAGTACCTGTCAATATGTCATGTGGTAATTGCTCTTTTAATAAAGACAAAATTAGGCTCTAGATGTGAATTATGGCTATTGTTTTCCACATTGATGATGTATATGAATTGTCTGCATTGTTTTTATTTTCCACAATGTGAGTTATGGTGATCATAGTTCACATAAAGGTGCCCCTCTGGCCCTCTCCCTCTTTCGTGTATATTTGTTTTTAAGCATAGTAAAAGACTTGTTTTCTCTTGTGCAGTCAAGTATTATGGGAAAGAAAGACCTGCAGATAAGAAGTTATCTATTAGAACTGATAAAGATGCCCTGAGAGAGGGATATCGGTATGTAATGCTTCTTAATTCTTCTTGTCTTTCTGCAGACTGGTAGCTCAGTGTCTTTCATCTTAATGGTCCTATTTGATATTTATTTTATGATGCAGAATCTCTTTTATCACTGGTGCTTTGTAATCTAGTTTAGTTTGGTTTCTTGTGATATACTTTATGCAATAAAAATGTTAATTGCTACTCCTAATGAGCTTTGAATTATTTATTGATTGTATTCTTTTACCTATGTGGCTTTACATCTTTCTAATTGTTGGCTTTAGTTTTTTTTTTTTGTTAAATTTTCTTTTCTACGTGCCACAACACTTGTTACCTTGTAGTCTTTTTTTTGTGCTTCTAGCTTTCAGCTTCTTATTATATTTATTTACGTATTTATTGATTCGATGCTATAATTGTATACAACATACCGTTTTTAGCTAAATGTAAAAGTCTTGTTTAGAACATAGACACATAGTAAAAGAGACTATACGAAATAATAAAACTAGCCTTACCCGTGTGTGTGTGGACTGTGGAAACATGTAAATCCTGCTATATGCTCACACCAGTGTCTATATCTTCTAGTTCTCACATATTTAATTCCGCTATTTCATTAGGAAGTCAACCTCCCCCCCCCCCACCCCCCCACCCGAAAAAGTTGTATCGAAGTTGAGATGGAGCCTTAAGTCAAATGGCTTCAAAACTTTGAAAAAAGGAATATTTAGCATGATTCTGGAAACTTAGACTTTGCAAGGATGGGTTCTACCTATGACCCCACTGACTTAGGGTCAAATCTTATGGGGTGAATCCATGAATGTCCACAAAAGATGAGAATGTTCTTCCTCTTGCCAGTGCATGACTGCAGGTATCAGTGGTGATTGACAAGGATTTTTGGTTTTTGGCATGAAGTTGAAATTTAGATTATTTTTTGTTTATTTGTTTAATTATTTTGAGGAGGGGAAGGGTGGAAGCAGGAGGGGTGTTGATGAAATCAAAAATAAAATTCTGCTGTTTTCTTTAAGTTATTAAAGGGGACATATTTCTATATTGAAGAAAAAAAAAATGTATATTTACAGGGATAGGAAATAATAGGATACTGTTAAGTTTTTTCACCAGTGAATAAAGTGTTTGGGGGTGATGCAAATCTCAAGGAATGAATATTGAAGTTTGTCATATAATGTGGTTTCTGTTTGACAGGATATTTATTGACATCAAAATGTGGTATTCTTTGAGGAAACCTCTGTACGCTGTATGCTAAAGTTACACATTGTTAATTCTTGCTGCAGTGCAGTTTGATTTTGCCATAGATGTAACTTTTCATAAAACAATGAACATTATAAACATGCTCTCTTGACTATTTGAGGCACTCGTAAATTTATGCTATTTTTAATATAATCATTTTCTTTATTAAAGTGACTGACTTTCTTAAATCATTTGTGCTAGTGTCTTTTTGAGGCTGCATTCTGTGCCACTTACCTTTGGCCATATTCAATAACATAATGTCACAATCAATTTGCTGTGATCATATTGCATAATTCTTTTCTCTTGTTAAGTTTGGCCTTTGGGTATAAAATCTATTTTCTGGAATTGTTTGTGATCAATAGTGACATAGCTGCCTTATTATCTTGCTTGTTAAGGTTTATACGCACTGAAGAAGATGACATGGACACAGCTTGGGAGCAAAGGATGGTCAAGCGTTACTATGATAAGCTCTTTAAAGAGTATCCTTGTCTATGAAGAGATTACATGATTATAATTTTACTACATATTTTGAATCATTTTTTGTTGACATTTAGCTTGTAAGACATGTAAATGCATAGATGGTTGTTCACTTGTTTTGTCGAAAGCCTTGACTCATTGTAGGTATTGCATAGCTGATATGACAAAATATAAGAGTGGCAAGGTACATGGAGTTAGTAGTAATGTGGTGTACATACTTGGGACCAGTTTCAATGTTCTTTCTGATTACGAATATATTCTCTTTTACAGATTGGCTTGAGGTGGAGAACAGAAAAGGAAGTCATATCTGGAAAAGGTTTGTTGAAAATGCTTCTTTACGCTTCTTTCATAACTCCTTATTCATGAAGAAGTGACTATTAGGAATTTTTCACTGAACCGAAGTTTGTGAAAGTAACCAGTTTTCTTGTTTGTCAGGGCAGTTCATTTGTGGTAACAAGCATTGTGATGAAAGAAATGGTTTGGCTAGCTTTGAGGTGAGTACTTAATTTGTCAATGGTTATACGTAGAATAATAATTTGTTCATCATCGAATGCCTGTTTTTCTAAGACTTTAACGCACAGTTAAAAGATCACTATTTTAATGAGTGGGTTTTTTTCCTTGACAAAATTCTCAGATTTCCCATGTTTCCCCCTTAAATTAATCAGAATTGCAGATCTCTCTCTCTCTCTCTCTTTCTTTTTTTTTTTTTTTTTTTTTTCCAACTTAAAGAATTCTTTAATATGGTTTTATTCCTACTATTTCGGAAGAATGCTTAGGCCCCAGGGTATCATTTTGTTATGTTTTTCCTTCAATGTAAACTCTCTTGTGCTGTTGTGCATATCTCATATTTTTTTGCTTCTTGTCTTTCAGGTGAATTTTTCTTATTTTGAGGCAGGGGAAAGCAAGCAAGCTCTTGTCAAACTGGTAACATGTGAGAGGTTAGTTCCTTGTATGGAAGACTCGTTTTGCTTGAGCTTTAATTATGGCAATGCACTTAAATGATTGGTTGACCATGTCAATATCCTTGGAATGATGCCATAACAAGTCATCTTCATCAAGGCATGCTTCTTATTGGTCTCCTATAAAACTAGCTGGCTCCCTGTTTTTCAAGAAATTCATCTATTAATGCAATTGAAAATTTTGGCTGTGGTCTACCATGCAATAGTAGTCATGTAGTATGGAAGGAGGTTGTACTGGATGTTTTGTGACACTTTTTATTTTGTCATTGTAATTTATTTTTTCAAGCTTGTCTTCATTCTACTCCATATAACTGTATGTACTAACTATATCATACTCTATTTGCTACTGATTTACTCCATATAGGTGTGCAGAAAAGCTCCACTATAGAAGAAATAGAGAAAGGGAGCAGTTAGAAAAACAACAGAGAAAAGATAAAAAAAGAAACAGGTATTATAGAAGAAACAGTGATCAGTTTTGACCTGTTTTTCTTAAACCTACATGGCTACAGAGGCTGTTTTCAATTTACTATTTCATACATACATACGACAGTTATTATGAATTTATGAGGTTAACTGATGCAGTTACTTGGACTCTGTTAGGAAAGCACCTAGCAGTGATGAAAAGGTGGATGTGGAAGATAACGTTGACCAAAGCAGAACAAAGTCAGAACCTAGGGATAAAGAAAGCTCCAGGAGACGAAGGTAATTAAAGTTCTATATGCTTTCATATGTAATAACAGTAGCACAATTTCTTCTATCTATCATGGGCTGATGGGCATTTATTACTTGGTCTTTGTTATAGGAAAGCACCTAGAAGTGATGAAGAGGTGGATGAGGAAGATAACATAGACCAAAGCAGAACAAAGTCAGAGTCTAGGGATAAAGAAAACTCCAAGAGACGAAGGTAATAAAAAGTTCTATATGATTTCATATGTAATTTCGAAGGAACAATTTCTTCCGTCTCTCATGGCCATATATATCATTTAATTATAGGGAAAGATCTAGCAGTGGTGACACTACTGATGAAGAGGTTGAAAGGAGCAATGATGGAAAGAAAAAAGGTTCGAAACTTGTTGATTTATTATTATTGATTGCTATATCAGCTTTTCCAGTTATTTGCGTACGGCTTCATAGTTGTCTTGTCATACTCTACACTCAACTGATATATTTCCAACTTGCTATAAAGCTGCACAAATCATCTCTTGCTTTGCAACCACATTAAGCAGGCTCAATACTTAGCAGTATGAGGCAACACGTATAATTAGGAAACCTTGAACTGATGTTAGAAACTGAAGCCACACCAATAGTATAGGTGTATAGCCAGGCCTAAGAAATATACCATCCAGTTATTTCTGCCTGTCATTCTTCTTGTTCTTAAGCTTGTCATTTACATATCATTTTGTTGTTTGAAATTCATTGCTCAAGTTCCTATTAAACTCACAGGAAAAAGGGCCTTAGTTTCGGGTGCAAATCATGAAGATGATGAGAACTTTGATGAGTTTATGGAGGGAATGTTCCCGTGATGTTCCTGCAGAGTCTGAATTTTACTATTGTAAATTGTAAATATTGTTATAAGGTGTACTGTATTATGTTTTGATTTGTATCATAACTCGTGGAGAATTTCTAAGGTACAATCATGTACCATGGTGGTTGTGTGTCGGCAAATCATGATTAAAATCCAATTTTCTCGGAGATTAGATGTAATACATTGAGGGCTAATTTATGTTTTTTTTTTGTAGATATTCCCTTTTAGGAGTAAAGCGATGCTTACTTGAGTGCAATTAAGGAATGCTTATGAATGAGTGCTTAAGTGCAATTAAGGAATGCTTATGAATGAATAATGGTTATTGTGTGGTATCGGCGTCATCAGACGTCATCTTGCTAATGTGCACGGTCCCATGATATAATTAGTGATTAGGTTAACATTAATAAAAGTAGTTGTGACTTTAATTTGTGAGTGGTGACATGACATACGATTGTCGCAATCATCAATTAACCTTTGGCCTTGCCATTACTCCGTATTTGTCGATGGATTTATAGATAAGCAAACATTGGCTTGTGGCCTAATCTTAGTCTTTTCCACCATTATGCTCATCTCTTTTATGCACTTAACACTAAACTCATTTTATATGTGTACTACAGTAACTACTAACTTCATACATAACATCATCGTCTCCAAAAACCAATTTATAAACTAAAACAGTAGTAGTTTATGACTAAATTTCCATATATGATAAGAAGATGACTGAAATGACCTGAATTTCAACTAAAGTTTTGAGGTCATGGGTTTAACATCTTATAAGGGGCTTTCTCGATAATCTAGACTTGATGATTCGTTTGGTGGGTGATTATAGTTGACAGCGATGGTAAAGGTTACTGTATAAATTTGTATGGAAGTGGCATTCATGTTACAGTAATGCAATTCAATTTAAAATTAAAGGGGTTAAAATTTAAAAGTAGACAATATTAATGCAATAATAGAGGAAAGGAAAATACAAACATAACAGAGAGGTAGTTTCGTAGCTTTCTGAATTCTGGTATGAGTTGTGACTAAGTAGCCATTACGTGGCTATCCACTTAGCTAAGGATGAAAGTAATTCGGATGTTTTTTAAATTCGATTCAAATCGATTTGAATAAATATAAAATATGATTTGCGATTTGGATTTAGTTTGAGATTTTTTAAAAAATCGAAAATCGAATTACATAAACGAAATCCAAATATCCCATAGCCCAATATATCCCCAAGCCCCAACAATATAAACTCAAAAGAAAAAACCCTAATTCTCATTTTCCCCTTTTAGTTTCCCTTTCATGTAATGTCTCTGTTCTCTCACCCTTTCAGGCCACTCAACATTCAGTTCTTAGGGCCTAAACTGATTAACTGAGCTGAACTGAAGTGAACTGATTGGAGCTGAACTGAATATTTTATGAGAGAAGGAAATTAGGAACTTAACTGATTGGAGTTGAACTGAACTGAAATTAAGCTGAAGAGAACAGACCCTTAGTCTTCAATCCTTGCAAATGGTAGTGCTGCCTTGTTGAGTTGTTGCGATGGTGCTAACCTGCTGTTAAAAATTATTTGTATATTTCGAAGTTGTTTCTGCCATTATTATGCTAATAAATTTTGGTTCGGTTGGATTTAATTTTGAAAGAATTTAAAACAGTTGGAATTGGATTAGACCGAATATGAATTGATTTGGATCCGATTTGAGAAATTCAAAATCGAATTAATTCAATTTAGATTCGTAAACTGAACTTTTAGTTGATACATACTTTACTTAGTAGTATTGAAGAAGTGTTTTTAGTTAATTGGTAGAAATGCTACCTATGTTTGAGACATTACGCCGTCTCCCCGACTACCTTATCTTAACTTGGGCTTGACTCATTATTTTTACTCCGCTTCTAGTGAGACGACAGCTGTGCAGTTGAATTCATCAACACGTGGCACGTTGTTGTATGTGCTAGCCCACCTTAAATGATCATGTATTCCTATGACACGTGGTGCCGTGGCAACCAACTTGATGGGAATAATTTACAATGATTGTACACTTTCTTTGTACTTCCTCCCTTTCACAACACTTACATATTTCTATTTAGGTATTACAATCTTACTCCCCAATAATTTTTTTATACCTTAATTGTATACATGCATATTGGTTGTCACTTCTTCATTACTTCTGTCAGAGGTATGGGAATGTGGTTGATTTTTTTTTTTTTTTAATTTTTTTAGCAGTAAGTTACAGGAAAACCCTCATTCTATCATAAGATTGAGAAAGATAAGGAACTCATCGCTTCTTCTCCATCTCCTAAATCCTCGGTTTTCTTTAATTGTATAACATATATGTGGATTATCAGTTTGTTACTTTCAAAGTGTTTAATTTGCTAATTCGAGTCAAATTAAGATGTGTAGGATTTCGGCTTGATAGGGTAGTTTTTCTTTTTTTCTTTTTATAAAAAATAAAATAAAATTAAGTGGTGTATAAGTATACAACACCACCAATATACATGCATTACTATATACTTGAAAAGGTAATCTTAACATAATAAAGAATAGTCAGAGCGGTAACACATAGTTATTTTTAAAAATTGTTTATTACATTAATACTATAATAAGTTGAAAAGGTTTACTGATGATCTAAAGACTAAGTCTAAATCATGAGAGCAATGTTGCTAGCACTACTTTTAAGAAAATTCAATATATATAGGTAGGTTCGTTGTATGCTGTAAATATTCACAAATCACAATTATTTATCTCAATCTCAGAGTTGGGACTTTGGTAACCATTGTCGTTTTCCTCCTTATTAAATTTATAATCTACTATAGGTCTATAGGTTCTTGTAGAGTTGTAGTTTGTACAATTGTATGTACACTTTTAGTCTCTTTTGATTTTTATTTATTTATTTTTAATAAGAAGACTCCTTTTGATTTTAAATGCCGTTTGACATAGAATAGAGTTACATATATTATTTAACTCTATCGGTTTTAGCTAGTATATAGAACTTAAAATTTATAATAATAATAAAAAAAATCTAGTAAGAGTTCAAATTTACGATAATTTGGAAGAAATTCATCTCTTCGAAACACCGCTTAAAATGATTAAAAGGGTATGTCGTATGTGTGTATATATGTATATAAGATAATAAATATTCTTTAATTGTGTTATTTGTATACGTTTACATGACTATAATGTATTCGAATAGTTTTCACATCTCTCATCATTGTATTTTATTAAAATTATTATAATCAATAAAAGTGAAGTCAAATAAAGGCTAAAAATAAGAAACTAACTATGAGTAATAATTGTGTAATTACTGCACATATTAGTAGCAAGGTGATAAATGATACTGTTCGCAAGTAATATGGATGAACGATAGCTTGGTAAGACTCTTACGATTTTACCTCATGTTCGGGAGTTTTTTAGGATTTTAATACTATTAATTGAGGGTATCTAGGGTAGTGTTTGACTAGCAAATATTAATTACTCTCCTCTATTTTTAAGTGTTTAACCTGTAAATATTAAATTAACAAAATTGTAAGGTTGAGATCTGATCAAGACCTTCCTTAAGTCCTAATCATTAAAATAGTGACAAAACACTTAAAAATGGTACATAAGTAATACGGATGACTAAGCACTTAAAATAAAAATGATATGCAAGAAGATGATGATAGAAAACTGGTTAAAAAGGACAGCAAGGGCATAGAACAACTCTTGCGTGTATACCAAATAAAAAAAAAGAAACCCCCCAATTATTAATTACTCATCTATTTATTTATTTATTTTAATTAATAATAATAGAGTGAATAAAAACAAAAAAAGAAAAAAGAAAAAAGGAAAAAAGGAAAAAAGAAAAAGGGGTTAATATCTGGCAATTTGTGTGTGTGAATCTGAATTCTGAAAACAATAAGCAAGTTGATAGTTTCTCCGATGTTGGTGGTGTTGTCTCTCTTAAGGATGCAAAGTTACCCAACACATCACTCTTAATTCTTCACTTCCCTTTTTATCTTCTTCTTCTTCTTTTCTTTCTCTCTGTTTTCTGGGAATTCTCCAACTTCTTCTGCTTTCTTCAGTCCCACCTGTAAGCTCTTTCTCTCTCTTTTCTTACTCTTTTGACTTTTGTTTACTAACTACTGTTTTTCTTTTACTTTTCCTCCTTTTTTCTGGGGTTTGATCCCAACTTCTGTTATTATAATCCCTTGATTATTCCATTTTTGTGCTTGCTTTTAAGGATTGTTTTCTGAATTTTATTTATGGGTTATGTCATTTCTTATTCAATTAATTCATGGAACAAGTTCTACTCTTTTTTTTTTCAATGTTTTGTTGTTCTTCAGATTAACATGGTGTAGTTGGTAGGTAAGGATTTTGGAAATTTGTTTGATGCCCTATTTTGTGATTAATCATCTAATTATTAATTAACTAGATTTGATTTTGCTTTCTCTGATTTCTTCTGTTGTAATTTGAATCTTGCTGATTTTCATGTTTAGGGATTTAATTACAGCAAGGAACTACTTTAAATTATTGACTTGTTTTTAGGTTATCCATTTGATATGTAACATGTTAAAGTTCCCAACTTTCTTTCTGCTAAGCTTTTTAGAAAACTATTACTATTGTTGTAATTTTGGATTTTATCTTGACTTTTGCAGGACATTTATTTTCTGAGTTGCTTTTAGTTTTCCTGATCATAAAGTTTGTAGATCTTGAGTTTAGAAAATATTGGGTAACCTAATTTGGGGAGATATAATGCCCTCTAATGCTGGAAATGTGGAAGATCGGTTCCAAGTCGATGGAGGAGGCAAATCTCAAAACATGTTGTTTGGACAGCCATGGTGGCGCGGTCTGAATAACAATGGTGTCTCTCCTACTTCAGCTTCGAATGACTCTTCCACTCGATCGTCTAGTGGGGAGCCAGTAAATGGTTCTTCCTTGGCTGGCCCTTTTTCATTGCAAATCAATGGGATGCAGGACACTGGAGCTAGTGTTTATAGAGAGATCCACACTGCATTGGCCCCTCAATCGGGTATGCATCTATTTTTCTACGTGTGCTGTGATACTTAGTTGTCTTTTTTTTTTTTAATCTTGTTCTAAGAGTATATTGTTGTGATCTTATGATGTTTGTTGCCATCTTTACATATTGATAGTAGGATGTATATGAATAAGATCATATTGATAGGATGATGTGAACAAGGTTTTATTGAATATAATGACTGCAGTTGTACAGTATTCTGAAGTAACAATATTACCATGTGAAGCAGCCTAAAACTTAAGATAAATAACTCTTGAATTTTGCATATAACTCGAAATCTCCTTTGTTTTCTGTATTAAGAGGGGGCTGAAAGCAGGGGGGTGGGGGTGGGGACTGCTATTGAGCGCTCCTTTACTTTTTGCATCCTGTCACTGGGAGCGGATGGGTTGGATTTTGTGTTGTATAAAATTTCAATGGGAGTGGGTGTGGTGGAATAAATTTGATGTGCATTTTTCAATGTAGATGGAAGAAACATTCCTTTCATGCTTAAGATTTCCTTTTGCTTTGTCTTATGGGAGGTACTTACACGTTTTATTAATTTTTGTTTTAAGAAGAAGAGAGGGATAACACACAAGAGACCAAACAAGTGCCATCTTCAATGCCACAAAATCTTGGAGATCAGTCGAATCCTCAAATGGAATTTGTTGGCCATTCAATTGTAAGAATCTCACCCTAAGTTTCTTTAAAGATTGACTTGTGAACCTGTGTAGGAGTTCACTATGATTTTGTTGGTCTGTCCTGATTAACTAGATGATTATGACTGTATGATAATGTTGGTGTTAATTGAAGAATTTGGGTCACAAATATCTGATTTGTGTTTGTACCCTTTTACTTTGGCAGGCTATGACATCATACCCATTCCAGGATCCGACTTATGCTGGAGCTATGTCTTATGCTCAAGTACAACAGGTATGTTTGGAAGTGTTTTATGCCCATCGACAACTGTGACCTTGCCTCTTGAAAAGGTTAATTTGTATAGGTGTATAATTTGTTAATTTTCTTTTTTGAAAAGGTTATATGGATTATTGAATGATAGGTAAACCAGGTTGTCCCCTTTTTATGGTATGTACCATCACTTAATGTGTGGAAATACCTCAGTAAATATTCTCTTTTCCACTCATATTATCTTAGGTGATTCCTCAACTGTATGGATTGCACCAGAGTAGAATGCCTCTGCCCCTTGCAATGGAGGAAGAACCTGTTTATGTTAACGCAAAGCAGTATCATGGAATTCTAAGGCGCAGACAGTCACGTGCTAAAGCTGAGTTGGAAAAGAAAGTTATCAAAGCTAGGAAGGTATGTGTGCTTCACATATATATAGTTACAATCAATGTACTTTTATTTTACTGCTGCATATGACTTTTGCTTCTTTCTCTCAATTTGTTTTTGTTGGGGCATAGGAAGGCCGAGAACAGGCTCAGTGTCAGGAGACTAGACCTGTGCTGTCTAGTCTCTCATCTACTTTTGGTTAACTAATTGATGAAATCTTCACATAATTTTGCTCTTCTACTTTATTCCTTTTACTGAATCGTCCTTCATAATGTGATATTGCAGTTTGGTAATTTCTGTTGTCTGAAATAGTTGTCAATGTTGTCATCTTCTCATGTGGCTATGAGCCTATGACTCACATTAATTGATAGTTGGAATTTCTTGGTAATTGTAGGAATAAGAATAACATAGTTTCCTGTTTCTTAATCTGAAGGTTTTTATCATTATTTGCTCCTCTAAATCCATTTTTGTTTGATCATATGTCATCACTAAACTTATATGTTCACAGTCCTTTGCATGCAGTGTAGTGCGTTTTCATTATTATTGGATGTCACTCCCCAACTTAATTAAAGGATGCTGCTTGATTACAAAGAAAAATATTGATGGTATTGAGGATTTGGACATTAGAATATACGGAAGTTGTATCTTGATTATACTCCCTCCATTAAATTTTTATGCAATAAGCTTGTAATTACCCATTTTCATCTTCACTATAGTTGAAATCAGGCTTTAAAGTTAGGTTATATCTCCTGCTCCATATTGCTTCATTAATGATGAACAGAGTGACTTTCTTCGATGCTGATTTTATGTACTTAAGTTCTGGGGATGATTCATCATCAAGAGAAGGATGGGTTTGGGTTGATTCAAGCAAATGTGGTGAGAACCTTTCCACAGTTACGAAAATTATCTGCTGAAATTGGAAGGGATTCTTCCCAAAATTCAAGTAGAATCTTTCAGACACTTAGCACACCTATTTGACACCAGATCGTAGACTCTTTGCCTAAACAAAGGTTATTGTATCTCTGAGGTCCTCTCCATAAGCTGATGAACTTTTTCACGTCTCCTAAAAGCATCCTGGGGTCTAAAGGATCCACACCACATGTCGTACCGAACTCAAAATACCATTTCAAGGCTTTATGATAGAGATATTATAGAAATGCTTGTCATCCTTGTTGCTTTTACTGTTTTCTTTTCATCATTATGAAATAATTGTCAGTCTATTTTTTTTTTTTTTTTTTAAATTCTGGTTTTCCTGCTGCATTTTGTCAAGTTTGGATATGGTTTCACCAAGACATGATTTACTTCACAACGTCATGTATGACATTGGAAGTGTTGTTTCTCAGATTTTAATGCATGATATGCATGCTTTAAACCCCTCGCACATAGTAATGTGTTTGCCTTGGTCAATCAAATATCATGGGCATTGCATTGCAGCTACTTTGGTTTCCATTGTTATACGCATTATTAGGCATAGAATTAGTTCTTGTTCTTTGATAGGGAGATAGGTAAATATGCAATCGATGTACTATTATACATAGAATTAATTGTTTTTTAGGGAGTAAATTAGGTAGTCAGGATAGAGAAAGGTTTTTGCTATAGTAAATGAGATGAATATTTTGCTTGTCTTGGCGTTGACGAGGCCTGCTAGCTGTGGTTACTAGCTTAGGTGTGGGTGGGGGCTCCTTCCTAGAAGGTTTGCCAACCACTCTCATTTACTTAAGGTTGGCTTGGGTTGAGCTCAATCTTTTCTATGAGATTCACAAATGTTTTGATGTGCTTCTTTTTGCGGTATTTTTCTTACTGAGGTCATTTAATTTCTGAATTTACTGTTGTATTTCCGTCTCCTCTGCTAACTAGCGCAATTTACTTTTACTCACTTTTCCCCATCATATATGTATGCTGCTTCTTAGTTGATGCAAGCTTTTGTCTTGGTTTTGGATGGATTAATTTTGATCTTTATTTTATGTATGCTGCTTCTTAGTTGATGCAAGCTTTTGTCTTGGTTTTGGATGGATTAATTTTGATCTTTATTTTTGGGGCCTTTTTTACAGCCATACCTTCATGAATCTCGTCATGTACATGCTTTGCGAAGGGCTAGAGGTGCTGGAGGCCGTTTTCTCAATACAAAGAAGCTTGATGGCAACGATGCCAATAATGCTGCATCAAAAGCAAATGCAAATACAGCAACCAACCTTCAAATATGTTCCTCTGGTTCAGCACATGCTGAACACTTGTCCACAACCTATTGTGCAAATGCAGGTTCTTCTTGGAACCAGCAAGAATCGAGAGGTTTGATGATTTCAGACATACACAAAGCGGATTCACATTCTAGTGGCAGCACTAATGCTCACGGTCTTTCATCAGCATACCTATCATTTTCTGGTGCAAATGAAGAAAGAAACAACTATGGTCAGGGAGGAATGAAGGTGAATGGGGCTGTTTCTGTCAAGTAGGATCCACTTTATGCTTGAAGGGACGGCTGCCTCCTTATTGTCTGGTACTTACATTATACTAAAATTAATGTTTTTTCATTTCATAGTCCTTCAGATATTTGTCTGACTGACTTTACATAACAAGTTTTCCTGGAAAACTAAATTTCATTTGCCTTTTGACGTGAATGGTTGCAGTTTCAATTTTGTTGGCTGTTTATTTATAGGGAACAATTGCTTCTACTTCTGAACTCGGTAGTTGTGGGAACTCGAGGATGAAACCCTTGGAGCAATTGTGTTTTGTTTGACTTGATTTCTGTCACGATGCAGGTTATGCAAGCAGTATTGGGCCCATTCAATCATGGAGGACAGTCCAGTAACCCTTCCAAGTATGTGGAGTCCCAGGCAACTCATTCTTGGCTTTGGTTTATGTGGTTTACCCGGGTCGGGATGGAGGAGGAAATACAGGGTAGTAGGACTATGTTGTAATTTGCCTGCTCCTATTTATCCTCCTACAATCAACTTATCTATTGTGTATAATGTACTGAACTAATCTTGTAGAATTTTAAAGGATTGGCATTTCAAATTGTGTGTGGATCTCTTGTTTAAACTATGAAGGATTCGATGAAACAATAATGTATAATGGTGTGCCTCTCTTATAGGTTTTCTGGATGTGTTCCTTTGTTGGAGTTAGTATAGCACTGTGTATATATATAGTTAAATGGAGCATGGACAAGCAAGACAATTACGGCCTAGGAGGTGTTTTAAAAGCTTTTAGTAATCATATTCATGTTATTGATCCTCCCTATTTTCCTGGTCATTTATTTATAAATTTTAGTGGTGTATAGTTCGTCTGTCTTGGTCCATATTTCACTGAAACTCAACAAAAGAGGAATTTCACGTTGCAAAATGTACAAATTTTTTGAAAGGTAATGTTGTAAAATTATAGTAATTTCTTAAGATAAAGAGATTTCCGTTTGTTGGATTTCTAAGGATGCTCTTTTCATGTATCCCAACTTGTATGATTTTATTGGTATTCAATATACCTAGTATTAGTTTCAGTAATTTTGGTTGGCACAAACCAAATAAAGCATAACCTTATAAGTACTCCGTATGGTTTGAACTTGCAAAAGTTTATTACTACTAAATACTACTCCGTAACTTCATTCCTTGGCTCCTTGCTCTATGTTTTCTAATTGAGGTGTTTCAATTTACTCATTTTATACGAAGTAATTTTGTTTGGATGTATTGAAATTTCTTTTTACTTTTTCTTCGAATTGGGTCCTATTCGGCTATGCCAATTCATATGTGATACAAAATCATGGATTCCATGACAATTTGAGAGATTATTTGAGTGGTTAGAATAGTTCACATTACCTTTAAAGTTTATATAAACGTCTCCCTTAATTGACTCAAGGTTGTCACGTGTCTTTGTATGACTAAGGGCCTGTTCACTTCAGCTTAATTTCAGTTCAGTTCAGCTCCAATCACTTTAGTTCAGTTCCAATCAATTCAATTCAGCTCATAATTTCCTTCTCTCATAAAATATTCATTTTAGCTTAGTTAAGTTAAGTTCAACTCCAATCAGTTCAGTTCAGCTTAGTAAATGTGAACAGGCCCTTAACCATTGCTCAAAGTAGATTAATATGTCCTTTAATCCTTATTTTTTTGCCCCAATTGATTTTTCACGGTCTCCAAGACTCATTGTAAAAAGTACGAGTATGTAACTTCATTTTTATATGCGTAAAAATTTGATATTAGACTCATTGTAAAACGTATGTAACTCCATTTCTATATAAGTAAAAATTTGATATTAATAAATAATAATCTTGTAATTAATGGGAATTTATGGTCATTTTTTTAGGGTAATGTTATATGTAGCCTTAAGGGCTATATATAAGCATTAAATATACTCTTGAAAATTATATAAAATTAAGAATTCTTGACAAAAACACGCATAAATTAGTGTTATTAATGTTTATATTTTGATGATTTCTTAACTTTTTAAGATTTTCAAGTGTAAATTTAATGTTTATATGTATAACATTTTCCTTTTTTTTTTTTTTTTTTTTTTTTTTTTTTTTTTTTTTTTTTTTTTATAATTTAACCCATTTATTTGTAAGGGGGGAAAAAAAAATAGAGATTAAGCGAGTAAAGGAAAAGAAACCTTGTTAGGTCTCCTAATTTTATTTCCCTTTGGAGCTTTATAACGTGTAAGCTGCGCCGCAGCAGTGCTGCGCCTTCTCCTTCTCCTTCTCTCTCTCAATCTCCTCCATTGAAGCTTATTTTCCGATTCTCTGAACTCTCCATTGAAGCGAATTTTAAACTTTCTCTCCTCCATTGAAGCAGCTTTTTTGGTAAGATGTTTATTATAATCATCAAATATCAATGTCACAAATCTAGGGTTTAATTCCACACTTAATTACTACTAGAAATCCCAATGATGAAAATATTTAGTAATCTGAACAAATAAATATAGATTGGGCAAATGGTATTTGGTAGTGCATAGAATTCCAGATGATGCTCCCATTTTCATTTCTGCAAATGGTTTTTGAGGTACTCTGTTTTTCTTGCATTTCCTGCTTCCATCCAATCTCATGTGGAAAATAGGCATTTCTGAGGGATTTTATTTATTTATTTTTTATAAATTCTTAATTTTTAATTATTTATGCTATGCCAGAGTCTATCAAATTCATTTATTCTGCTGCAGGAAACTACTATTTACCTTTTTTTTTTTTTTTTTTTTTTTTTTTTTTTGAAATTATTATGCAGATTAATTATGAAGAGTGCAGAATTGAAATGCATTTGCCAATGAATGTTGCAGATGGAGCTTGTGATGCTTCATAATTGTATATAATTTTGTAATTTGTAATAATCCTACAAAATTTAACTTGAATGATTACTTTCATTCATTTATGTGATATAGCTTAGATAATGTATAATGATTTGTTACACATGAATATACTCGAGCTTACAATATAGGAGTACAACAACATACTAGATAGTACAGTACCAAACTACCAATTACAAAGTACTTGTATTATTCTACATATGTTTCCCTTGAACCCGAATTTCGCCTTTGGATTCAGGGACTGCAGTAATAGCTCCAACTAAAATGCAACCTGTTCTTTAAGTTGTTCCTGTGGACATAACACGAGGACACAACTGTCAAAAACAATTCTCTATAGTATCTGATAGATTGAAAGAGAAATTGAAAAATCCTAACTTGGCATTAATAACTTAATTATAATGATAATCAAATATTGGCTGCTCTCTTGCAAAGTAAAATTTTACTAACCTCACTCACAAAGAGGGCATGAAACCCATAGGGAACTCGATTAGGTAATTCAATAACTGCAACAGGATCGGCTGACATTGTTTTTGCATCAATTACATTCACAGACGATTTCCTGCAAACCAACGGTATAAACCATTAATTGTCACTAAACCCTTAAGACCATACCAGATCCATTCAATTAGGTATTCTAGAAAAAGTAGTCGGAAATTCTTGCTCCCATTGAACCATTTGTAGTAAGTGTTCAGGTCTAATAGTAAAAAGAAGAATGATGTAACATAAAATGGCACATATCATACTGGTAAGACAAGAACCTCACTAAGATTAGACAATCTAGGAAAGACCACGAAGAATCTTCCTTTTTACTGACAATTATTGGGTTACAAATCTTAAAGAACAAAATGCATGTTTAAGAAATTACCCAGTGTTTTCATCATGCACAAAGAAGATCAGATATCCATCATCCTCTTCACTGGCGGTACCTAGTTCACGAGGAGCAAAGATGGCCTCTGATCCAAATCTTCCAGGACCAAGGTCAAAGATCCCTTGCACAGTTCCTCCAACTTCAATCTTTTTCTTGCTGATATCTGGTTCAGCATGCAAGTCAAATTTGACTATCCCTTGTACTTTCGCAATGGTTCCAATTATGGTACCATACACATATCTCTGTCTCCTGCGCTTGGTACAAGAATAACATAAGTATGATGATGATGCACTAAATAATCTCCCCCCTGCAGCCCGCAAACTATGAATTACACCCAACTTGGCAGAGGGGATCATAAAAAAATTTACTTATGGAACTGTGAGATCCAAGTACCTGCCAGTGTAGTACTCATTAACTCTAGGGAAATCCACATCAGGTGCTGATAGCTCTTTTTGAGACGCTAGACCAGTTTTCATATTAAATCTCATCTCGTATCTGGTAACAAGAATTATTATCAGAGAAAAGATAATTGTAAAGGAATTAGACTGTGTCCGACCATTGAAGTTTTCTTACAGCTGATTTGAAAAATCTTTAACCCGATCTTCAGCAGCTCCACTGACAATATCCAATTCTGGATTATCAACGCGACAAGTTATTAAAACAACCTCATCTCCTTCTTCCCATGCATTGGCTGTCAACATAAGCAATATACATGATTAAATGCACTGAAATATGCATTTACTTTATATATTTTTTTTTATAACAATTATATAAACATCAGCTGAAGCAGTTAATGATCTTGCAATAGTCAAATCAACATAATAAACCGACAAATGTTCTCATCATATGATAAAAATGCGTAGAATCTATGACTAATAAAAAAAGAAAAAAGAAAAAAAGTAGCTAGGACACACCATTATGGAATATGAAACAAGCTGGCAGCTCAAACCATTTGATTAAGCTCTCGTTCTTAGCATATCGTGGTAGCACACCAAAACGAGCCTTTAAAGTTGAGTCAAAAGTGAAAATTAGTTTTTTTTCCTTCACCATATCCTGAAGTTCAAGAATGTAAGATCAATATATTAATAACAAAAGCACTAGTGGAGGGAGGGGGAGTGGGGACAAAAAGGAGAATTTAATGGAAAAAACACAAACAGCATAAAAAACCTAGAAAGATGTATGGCATCAACTGTAATACCACAAACAGCTAAGCCTTCGTTCCAACAGAATCTAAAATATACCCTGCTAAAAAGCAAGTTTAAACACCCCCTCCCCAACTTCTATCAACGATGCTGCATGAAAGATAATTTTGAAGTGAACAAAAAGCTGGTAACTTCTTTTGGTGTCGAAGGTACCATACCTTAGGTCTAAAGAGTAAAGGAAGATCCATGAATATAGCATAGTTCTCAGTGATTGCAAAATCATGCATCATGATAGGCGCAGGAATTGTTATTGGTACAGGGTCATGCATGTATCCATCCTTTGATATTACTCTGTATGTGATATATGGTGGTTGATGAGAGTAGCCAAAAGTAAACATCTCCCCTGCACCAAGAGTTTGAGTTTGATCAGTGTGTGTGCTTTTATGGGGGAGAGAGTAAATAAATCTCACCTGTGGAAGGGTCAACCTTTGGATGGGCTGTAAAAGAGTGGGTCAACCTTTTATCATAGTCAAGGATTCCAATGGTTTGAAGATCCCCGTCTTCCAAAACACGAATAGCATCTGGATAAAACAGCAAAGTGGAGCACTTAGTGTCACATACAACTGGTACTAGCAAGAGCTATCACAAGTCTCTGGATAGAAAGTCTACCATGTCATTTTTTTGGCAGATGAGATTCAAAGTCAACATCAAGTTAAACAAAACATTCAATTTGGTACCTCAGAATGAAAATAAATAACAGAATATCAGAACTTACATGGTTTATCTACCTCTGAAAGTGCCAGAAGCTTCCCATGGTGATATATAAGAGTGGTGTTAGCTGTATAAAGATAAATATTCACAAATATGACCCAAATTCAATCAAAATGACAAGTAAACATAAAACCATAACTAAAGTAAAATTTCCTTCAAACTAATGAGGCATTGATCATGGTGAACAAGATATTTATGGGATTCTAATGCAAGTAGCCACGTGATATTTATTTTCCTACTACAGGGGAGAGCTTTTATGCCAAACACTAATGATTGATAGAGTATAAGTAGAAGAAAAAACCTTTCCCATTTCCATACGTCATATCTAGTACTTTCAGCTTGGCCCTGAGCATTTGCAAGTTGACTGTAAGTAATCCAAAAAGCCCCTTAAGATCTCCAATCTACAAAGATATGTAAAAAGACAAATGTAAGGCCTACGATAAGAGACCCTATTTATCCATTTTAGGCAAAAAAATCCATCAGGTCTTCATTAAGAGTCTATCCAATGGATTAAATTCATTTTGCTTCCTAGGAGTTATTCATTACTCCCTTTTTCCCTTTGCTCCACTTTCCTTATAGGGGTATCCCTTTTATTTTGCTCCATACCATATATAGCAATAGGGACCATCATTTTCCTCTCACAAACAATATTTTAGACCCACCATTATTCTCTCATCAAATTTACACAACTAAAAATAAATAAAGTGAACATACACCTATAGGGAAAAAATAAGGGGACGGAGGGAGTAGTTACTACTGCAGTCTTATTCACTAGTCTCAGGGCACTATTAACATGCAACAGTACACTTAAGTGTAACTTGAAGCACCAAATGTAGAAGATGTGACTATTTTGATATCAAGTCCAATTTCAAAAAGAATTAAATGTAAACAATATCTATCAATAATCGATATTGAACGGTTTTTTCATAAAATTTGGAAGTTCAGTAAACTACTATAGTAAGCATGTTGTTCTGTGACATTTGAAAAATCAATTGTACTCCCCCCGTCCCACTATTAAGTGCTTACAGGTTTTAATGTAAATAAAGTAAGTATAAAAGGCGAAAACTCTTGGCGCATAGGCCCTATGTATTAAGGATGCAAATAGGATGTCATTTTTGTAAATAATGGGAACCTGAGGGTGGAAAATATGATGGCAAAAAGTACCATTACATGTATAATGGTACATAAAAAGTACTATTCAAACAACTTATACTTTAATGGTACACTATACATGTATAGTATTACACAAAAATGTACCACTGTACCAAAACAAAAGAGAAAATGAACCACCGAACCCCAAATTGCCCTCCTATGTACATGTCAAATACATAGGCCCTATGCGCCTAGATACACTCGTATAAAAGCATGTGTGTGAAGTACATTGGAAATACTTATAAAGAGTACACTATTTTGTTTTCTAGTGGAGACAAAAAAAAAAAAAAAAAACATGTGAAGTACATGTGGGCACCAATTTTAAAAGGTATAAAGAGGGGGTATGTAGGTAATTGTACATGAAACTTAAATAGAAATTGGCACTTAATTTTGGGACACCCGATTAGAAAACAAACACTTAATAATGGGACGGAGGGAGTATCAAATGTGATCATTTTAATGAGATCTTTGATTCAGAAGCATTAATGGGGTAAGAAAAAAAAACAATTGACATTTATGAAAAACTTCGCTAGTAAACATTATTTATAGCACTGTTATGGTGAAAGGTTTGTACATGAGCATTGTCTTCAGTCTTATTATTAATGCTATAGACCATAAAACATAGACATGGGGAACAACTCACTTTTATTTTACTCGAAAATTAGTTGCACAAATCATTTCTTGTTTCAATACCCAATTGCTTACCTTCATAAATTTTGCCCCTCCAAAGAACTCTTCTTGTTTCAGCCTGGATGTCTTAACATAGCGGGAGACATAGGTTGCTTTCCCATCTTTAATGTGTACTCCATGAATCATGCTGTAAAGGAAGGCAAAACATATATACTTTTGTTGTTGGTGTTGTTGCAAAAAGTAATCTGAAACTTAATGTGACTGCAAACAACAGATCACACATCTTCATTGCATCTATTCTTGGCATAAATATATATAATGGAAGTGACTACTTATGGGATTGGCTGTCTAATAATATAGAGCTTGTACTATGTAGTTTAAAGCTACATATTCATAGAAAGAAGATGATCCATGAACAAGAGACATAATTGGCCTTGAACTTCAATGATATTTCTGGGCCTAATATAGGCACTATAGTCATTAAGGAAGTGGAGAAAATGGTTAAATAATTTTCAATAGTTCATTTCTCCACATGCTTAACTATGTTGAAATATTGAATAATCCAAATCAGTTATAAGAGAAAAAGACATATTGAACATACCCATCTCCATCAAACCTGCAAGAAAAATACTTGCTATAATTAGCTCAATGTTTAGGTAACCACCTTTTAAAATGTGAATCACAACAGACTAGTCATAACTTACCAGTGATATCCAGCCACAGGAGCAAACTTTGAATTGGGTCCGACCCTGACAAACTCCCCATTCAAGCATTCCTGTAATTGATGATGTTATAATTAATAATTATGTATGAAACATCAAGTGAGCTTAACCTTTTATTTTCTGCCAAATAAAAGAAAAGGAGCTATTTTAAATTTCTGGCATAGTATTTCAGAGAGTCGGATTATACCAAACAGAAAAAGTTGTGTGTACTACTTAGCTATCTGACAGCATTTCGATTTTCATACTAAATTCTAGTTTGTTATATCAATCGTCCTCCTTCCAGGGCATAGCAAATCACGTACAGAAAGCAAGGTCAAATGAAAACAAAGTATTAACCAGCACTTGCAAATTTCTGTGGCTTCATAACCCATAAGGCCATAATGCTGAAGACTAGCATTTGCAGGCCTACTTAAATGTTTCTCGTTTGTTCTCCCTTCTAGACTACAAAGTGCAAATTCACCATATTGGCCTCTAGTAATGAGTTCAAGTATAATATAGATTGCCAAAGTAAACGCAATTGACCAAGTGACTCATATCTATCTTTTCACACTCAAAAATATATTAACACTAAAATAAGCACAATGGAAAAAGTTAATAATTAAAAAAAATAGCACTAATCCTCTACTAAACCATACCTAATTTTTACTAAATTATACATGTATGATGTATGTGGCTCAAAATAATCAATTGGGGATGTTTCGAGAACATACGTGATTAGGTTGAAACGTGGAAGCCATTCACAATAGTTCTCTAATTTGAAATTGATCACATTACTACTAGACTAGAGCAATATCCACCAAAAGTTTCAAAGGACCAAATGTATGAAGTAACTTCACAAAACCTACTATTGATTTATTCTTAATTATAAGACCACCACTTCACCAGCAATGTAACCATCATCATCATAACTCACAATAAATTTGTAGTCCCACTAACACACCACAAAAATTGCACAATCCACAGTTCCACACCCAATAGACTACTGAAACCCTCCTTAGTTGGGGTGGTCGTTTTAAAACAGGTTTGCACAACGAGCAGTCGAGCACTATGCACCCGGGTGTATAAGCCAAACATGGGCTAATCATTTCTATGGGACAATACCCATTTAGTAAAAGTAATGCATTATCAAACCAGTACACAAAATTAAACCCAGAAAGTTAAATACTTCAAAATCATAATTAGGGAAACCAAACAGCAGGAAGAAACATGCAGTATAAATAAAATCAAAAATGGAGAAAAAGAAATGAAAAGGGTACATACAGGGAGATGTCCATGAACAGGTAAATCCTTGGCAGGAGGAGTTTCTTGAAGAACAGGAGCAAAATTGCCAGAAAGATAATGCCGGATATGTAATTTTTTATATCGATAATTCAAAACTCAACTTGAATGTCAACTTTCATTCATATAATTGATATAGCTTGGATAATGTATCAATGATTTGTTACACATGTATATACTCAAGCTTACAATATACATTGTACTCTGCATTTTGTTTGGTGTTATGCATATAATATTACAACAACATAGTACCAATTACAAAGTATTACTCTACATATGTTTCCCTGGCACCCGTTCATCGCATTTGGATTCATTGACTGCAGCAATAGCTCCAACTAAAATGCAACTTGTTCTTTAAGTTGTTCCTGTGGACATAACACAAGCACACAACTGTCAAATCATTTGTACAACTTCTGACAATCGAAATCTCCCAACTCTATGTTTTTGATACCATTGGTAGTGTGGACTAGTGGTTAATGAATACTAATGGCAATGAAGAAAGCTCACGATTGTCAGCTAACTCAGAAACTTGGTGGCTATATAGCGCTTCAGAACTACCTTACAACTTGACATATGAATTTTGAACCTGATTAGTGTGTGTTGCCAGAAATCATATCAAGCATGAGTAAATAGTATACTTCAGTTAGAAGGCTCCAAGCAGCGAACATGACATAATATACTACGTAACACACAACTTCCTCAAGAAACTGGCAAGACCAAACTTGTATAAAGCTTTAATGAATCTACATCATCAGCCTTCATCAAGTATATTAATATCATTACATATTTACATGGCACCGGAAAGGCCTCTTTCTGGGTTAATCTTTCAAACGTTCTTCTCTACCACAACAACAACAACAAAAAATCGAAACCACAAACGATACCAATGGATTCTTGGCTCACGAGGATTTCAGATATGATCACTTATAAGATGTAATGACATGAGAAAAGCTTGCTCCCATTTTTGAAGGAGGACAGACTTCACTTAAAGTTAAAATGATGGTCAAATATTGGCCACATTCTTGCAAAGTAAAATTTTACTAACCTCAGTCACAAAGAAAGCATGAAACCCATAGGGAACTCTATTAGGCAATTCAACAACTGCAACAGGATCAGCTGACATTGTTTTTGCATCAATTACATTCACAGATGATTTCCTGCAAATCATAAGTATAAATAATTTAGTATCACTAAATCCTTGAGACCATACTGATCCATTCAATTAGGTATTATCGAAAGAGTAGTAGGACATTCTTGCTCTCATTGAACCATTTGTAGTGAGAATTTACTTCTAATTGTAAAAAGAAGAGTGATGTAACATAAGATGGCACATATCATACTGGTATTCTGGTAAGACAAAAACCTCACTAAAAATTAGAAAATCTAGGAAAGACCACAAAGAATCTTTTTTTCTGACAATTATTGGGTCACAAATCTTAAAGAACAAAATGCAGGTTTAAAAAATTACCCAGTGTTTTCGTCATGCACAAAGAAGATAAGATATCCATCATCCTCTTCACTGTTGGTACCTGGTTCACGAGGAACAAAAATGGCCTCTGATCCAAATCTTCCAGGACCAAGGTCAAAGATACCTTGCACAGTTCCTCCAACTTCAAGCTTTGTTTTGCTGGAATCTGGTTCAGCATGCAAGTCAAATTTGACTATCCCTTGTACTTTCGCAATGCTGCCCAATATGGTACCATAAACATATCTCTGTCTCCTGTACATGAGTAAGAATAACATAAATATAATGATAATGCACTAAATTATCTCCCCACCAGTCAACCAATATGCAACATACTTATGGAACTGAGGGGATCATAAAACAGTTCTACTTATGGAACTGTGAGATCCAAGTACCTCCCAGTGTAGTACTCATTAACTCTAGGAAAATCCACGGCAGGTGCTGATAGTTCTTTTTGAGACGCAAGACCAGATTTCATATTAAATCTCATCTCATACCTGGTAACAAGAATTATTATCAGAGAAAAGATGATTATACAGGAATAAGACTCTGTCCAACCATTGAAGTTTTCTTACAGCTGATTTGAAAAATCTTCAACCCGATCTTCAGCAGCTCCACTGACCATATCCAAATCCGGATTCTCAATGCGACAAGTGATTAAAACCACCTCATCTCCTTCTTCCCACGCATTGGCTGTCAACATAAGCAATATACATGATTAAATGCATTAATATATGCATTTACTTTTTATAATTTTATTTTAAACATATATATAATTTTTAGATAATGTTAACATCTGCTGAATCAGTTAATGATCTTGAAATAGTCAACCAACATAACAAATACAAATGTTCTCTACGTATGATAAAAATGCTTAAAATCTATGACTAATAAAAAAAGAAAAAAAAGGTAGCTAGAAGTCTAGAACACACCATTATGGAAAATGAAACAATTTGGCAGCTCAAACCATTTGATTAAACTCTCATTCTTAGCATATCGTGGTAGTACACCGAAGCGAGCCTTTAATGTTGAGTCAAAAGTGAAAATTAGTTTCTTTTCCTTCACCATATCCTGGAAGTTCAAGAATATAAGATCAATAGCTTAGTAGCAGAAGCACTAGTGGAGGGAGGGGGAAAAGGGCGAATTAAATGGAAAACAATAAGGAAGCATCATGATGCATCAAAATCCTAAAAAGATGTATGGCAACAACTGTCAAACAGATAAGCCTTGTTTCCAACAGAAGCTAAGGTATACCCTACTAACAAGCATGCTTGAGCACCCCCCCCCCCCCCTCTCCCCCTCCCCAACCCCTATCAATGATGTTGCATGAAAGATAATTTTGAAGAAAAAAAAAAGAAAAGAAAAGAAAGCTGGTAAAAGTTACCATACCTTAGGTCTAAAGTGTAAAGGAAGATCCATGATAATAGCATAGTTCTCAGTGATCGCAAAATCATGCATCATGATAGGCGCAGGGATTGTTATTGGTACAGGGTCATGCATGTATCCATCCTTTGATATTACTCTGTATGTGATATATGGTGGTTGATGAGAGTAGCCAAAAGTAAACATCTCCCCTGCACCAAGAGTTTGATTTTGATCAGTGAAACTACAAAAAAGAAAATTTTTAGATTAATGTGTGCGCTTTTATGGAAGAGTAAATAAATCTCACCTGTGGAAGGGTCAACCTTTGGATGAGCTGTAAATGAGTGGGTCAACCTTTTATCATAGTCAAGCATTCCAAGGGTTTGAAGATCCCCATCTTCCAAAACACGAATAGCATCTGGATAAAACAGAAAAGTAGAGCACTTAGTGTCACATACAACAGGTTCTAGCAAGAGCTATCACCAACCTCTGGATAGAAATCTATCATTACTGTTTTTGGCAAATGATATTCAAAGTCATCATCAAGTTAAACAAGTAACACTCAATTTGGTAACTCAAAATGAATATAGTTGACAGAATATCAAAACTCACATGGTTTATCTGCCTCAGAAAGTGCCAGAAGCTTCCCATGGTGATATATAAGAGCAGTATTAGCTGTATAAAGATGAAAAACACAAATATGACCCAAATATAATCAAAATGACAAGTAAACGTAAAACCATAACTAAAGTAAATATTCCTTCAAACCAATGAGGCATTGATTTAGCCAGCAAAAGCACAAAGAACGAGATACTAGTTACAAGTAGCCAAGTCATACTTATTTTCCTACTACAGGAGAGAGCTTTTTGGTCAAGCACTAAGGATTGAGTTATTATAAAAGTAGAGGGAAAAACCTGTCCCATTTCCATACGACATATCTAGTACTTTCAGCTTGGCCCTGAGCATTTGCAAATTGACTGTAAGTAATCCAAAAAGCCCCTTAAGATCTCCAATCTGCAAAGGTATGAGAAAAGACAAGTGTAAGGCCTACAATAAGATACTCTTTATCCATTCAAAAAATAAAATAAAATTCCATCAGGAATTCATTAAGAGTCTATCATATGGATCCCATTCAAATTGCATTCTAAGAGTGAATAACATTCAAAACTATTCATTAGTTATCTATGCAGTCTTAATCTCTAGTCTCAAGACTCTCAGGAGTCAGGGCACTATTAATATGCATTAGTACACTTAAGTGTAATTTGAAGCACCAAATGTAGGAGATGTGACTACTTTGATAACTAGTCCAATTTCCAAAACTTAATGTAAACAAAATTTATACAATGAACGGTTTTTTAAAAGAAATGCTTTAATTTGACCGGTATGTTTGTCAACGCAAAAGTTTGACTACTTATATTTCTAATAACTAACAAGTATTAACAACTTGGTACTTGAAAATTATACAATGATACGATTCTAATAAGTACCTTACTCTTATGTGCAATACACAACGGAAGTCAATGTGGGACATTTTTGTTTGCATAAAAAATAACGAAAAAAACATTATCAATTGCAGTTGTTATTGTCTTTATCGAAGGGAGGGTGGTGAGTACCTTAAGAAGAGAAAAGTGTATAATAGACGGCAATCAATCACGGCACATAGCAGGACCTCAAAGTTCAAAGTCTAAGGGGTTTGGCCATTCATGACGCAATAACAGAATTAGCTTGTACAAGTACTCGTATATAGCTTCTAGGACCACGCAAATGACATTCACATTATCTAATTTACCCAAACCTTCAACATCTCCCATCCCTCCTTTTCTTGCTAGGAACTCCTAATATTTTACCTATAATTTTTGCTAACTTCAATTTCTTAACTTAACTTTTATCCACCCCTTTTTCAATTTTTCCTTTGCCTTTTATTTTGTCATCTCTCATCTCATTGTTGCGCGTTGTTGCTCTTATAATAATGCATGCTAATTATAGACTTGCTTAAACATTATATGACAGACTAATGATAGTTTGTACCACGAGACCTTAAATTAGCTTCATTACTGTAAATTTTTGTCTTTTCTTAACATGTTTTCAATTTAAAATTAATAATTACTTAATTAATAAAAGTCACATATAAGAGCACACAATACAACTTTAAACTTAACAACTCTTGTTGGTTAAGAGGGATGGGCTGGGCTTAGGTCACACATACATTCAACCAGCAAATAATTCTGTTTTCTTTATCCTTATGGAATTAAAAGGGTGTGGTTGTAATTTTCAGACCATAAACATTCTACGGAGTAATTAGTGTTAGTTTGCATAAATTGACCGTTGACATTGATTGTGGTTTTATTGTCTAAATTAAAATTATTGACTTTTAATTTCAGTGCACATAAAAGTGTTAGAGAAATGTGACAGAATTTCTACTTTTTCGACCAAATTATTGTCAACTTTAACTAAAATTTTCTTATGACTTATATTGTTTATTTGAACCAATACAATTAGAATTAAATTAACACTATTAAAACTTAGTATTTTCATCGTAAAGTAGCATAACATTTATACAACTCTTTTAATAATTATTTTTACTCAAATTTTAATATTTATAATCATTGTTAGCTTGAAGGTTTAGACTTTAAAACTTGCATGACATTTGAAGCTAACCTACTTTCTCCAGTAATCAAATAAGGAAAAACCATAGATGTGTAATCTTAGATCTTGTAATTTGTTCCTTACTATTCCTACTTGAAGATTATGGGCAGAATACTGTTATTACAATCTTACATACAAGTTACAAACTATTTCTATTGAAGGAATGAATAATACACTAAGACATATCAACGGATTCTTTAGATTTCCCTACTGTAAAATTTTCCATAATGAGGGGCAAAGAAGCCTAGTAATCAACTACGAAATGGAAAATAAATAATTTTTTTTTGGCGTTTGGAGAGTCACGAGTACAGGTGATGAGAATCGATTCCAAGATCTCTTGGAATCGGGAGGTCAGGAAAGGTCTAACCACTTGAGTTATACCTAACTTTCAATAGAAAAATTAAATAAATAAGTACACCGTTTTACACACTTAATTTACCAAATTTGAGTGTTCAGCTAAAAAAAACCATCCAATGATATTTAAAGTATCATTCTTTTGTGAGAGCTAATTTTGGGGTTGTTCACTTCAGCTTAATTTCATTTCAGTTTAGTTCAGCTCCTAATTTTCTTCTCTCATTAAATCATTTCAGCTCAACTCACTTCAGTAAATATGAACATGTCCTAAATTATCGAAATAATATGAGAAAAGGAAATATTCTAATTACGCCAAGTATGTATTGTCAGATGAAAAATAATAGCAAGTAAAATATATAAGAGAAAAAGTTAAATTTGGTATCGAATGGGTTCGTTTCTATGATGAGGGAGAACTTATTGGACTATTAGATAGAAATAGGAATGCATGACATATGTGAAAGGCTTGTTGGTAAACAAGCAAATAGCAATTAGAGAGAGAGAGAGAGAAAGGGCTAATTGTAATGGGAGTCTAACTAACCATTATTATTAAGAATTAAAGAGAAGGGAAAGGTAAAAGTCGGGTATCAATCCATCAAATTAAACTTACTCTTCCGTCTCATTCTCTTCTTTTAACGAACCCATCAACTCTTTCTCTTCTACACAATTCAAGCAACCTCATCTCTTTATAAATACATTTCTTAACTTGTTTTTGTTTTTTACAACCAACCTTTATTGTTATTATCTTACATTGTAATAATATTATTATTCATTGTCTTTAAGTGCACAAATAATTTAAGACATAATCAATAATGTCTCTAATATCACATTTTCTTATACTTGTTGGTGGTCTTACCATTCTTATTTCTTCGTTTCTTCCGGTATGTCTATCTAGCTATCCCTTCCCGGAACACGATTTGAGGAATTACATTACAAAGTATTCTACTAAAAACAACAATATCAGTGATGATGATAATAAGGGGACTTACAATAATTACAACTATGAGCTTGATTCACAAAGTCTAGACAATTATGATAAGGTGATTCTTGATCGTAATAGGCATCATTCTCATCGAGCTCGGTCTAGAAGAGCCCCTTCCCCTTCATCTTCGCCTTCAAGAATTATTAATGTAGAACATTTTATCAAGTCAGGAAGAAGGAGAGATCATACCAAGGTATTTTAATCTATAGTTCATATAAATTATAAGGTAGTAATTATTTTTTTTTAATGTGTTTTTGCTCATATTTATTTTACATGAAAAAGGGTTTTAAGAGAGCTTGGAAGAAGGCATGTTCAACCAAGGGTGCAATATTGCTAGTGCCAAGAAACAAGAAGTATAGGGTCAGACCAATTAAGTTCTCTGGATCGTGTCGTTCTCCTCTCACCATAAAGGTACAATACAATACAATCCAAACGAGTAAACGACTAATATATATATGCACGTACTTTCTTTCTCAAGCACAATACATATGATATGATATGATATACTCGTGCTTTATGTGTAGATCAAAGGAAGAATCGAGGCGTCTACCAATCTAGCAGACTACAGAGACCGACTACATTGGCTACAATTCGAAAACATAACCAACTTCAAGGTTAAAGGTCGAGGTACCATTGATGGCAGGGGACATATTTGGTGGCAGAATTCTTGTAAGATCAATACAACCAAGGTAATTATCTAATTAAACTCGCATTTCCTTAATTTTTTCTACTTTAACGATTTAATAATCTTTATACATTTATCTTTGCAGCCCTGTCAACATGCACCTACGGTATGACTTCATCTTAATTAACCAGCCCTGTAATCATTTCCTTGATGAATTCATTATCGTACTATATATTTAAAATGAGCTGATATTACCGAATATAATTGCATTGTTTTGGGTTAAATTTGTTGTGAAGGCGGTAACCTTCGAGGGATGCAAGAACTTCATAGTGGATGGATTAAAGATAACGAATGCACAACAAATGCATATGACATTTCAGAAATGCACTGCTGTAAGAGCTTCAAATATAATCATAAAATCGCCGGGAAATAGCCCTAACACGGATGGAATTCATGTCACCGAGACCAGAAACATTCAGATAACAAGATCTCGTATAGGAACAGGTAAAAACATACATACAAGTAATCTCTTTTAATCAACAAATACTTACCTCCTATATTATTGATAATAGTATTTGAAGGGTTACATCATGTTATCTAGCTATCAAGTTAATGCAAAGCCATAATATGTCTCCTTATGAAATAATTTAGCTCATCAAGAATGTAGTTGTATCTTTCATTGACTCTGCATGCTTAACAAATTAAATACAATTAGTCAAATACATACACTTTAACAATATTAGATGGGTTGGTTTAGATATTTGAAGTTAAATTATTAACCAATCATCACTATTATATAAAAATTTTCATCAAGTATTAAAGAACTTGAGGTAAACTGCGGAAGGATAAATCTTTAGTTAAATAATATAGAGCAATTTTTTATTATAATTTGGTAAATTTTGCAAGGATTAATCTTTACATATAGTTAAATAATAATAAAGCATACTAACGTGCGTTTTGACAATCAACAGGTTTACAAAACACAATTATAAATCACTAGGAGTAATTATCCCTAATAATAGTAAGGAATGAATTATCACATAGTGTTTATCCCTCAAGTCTTACAATTGTAAGTCCACCTCATAAGAATTTGTGATTAAAAAGAATTAATTCTTCTTAGAAATTTCTTCCTTTTTTTTTTTTTTTTTTTTTTTTGTTGTTGAAATTCTTAGAAAATTTTAACCCTTAGCTTACTATTTTTGTTCCAATTTAGGTGATGACTGCGTATCAATAGTAAGTGGATCAAAGAATGTTCAAGTGTCCGACATAATTTGTGGACCAGGCCATGGAATCAGGTATGGTTTAAACCCAACTCTTACCAACCTCATTTTAGCCAATTGAGTCAATTCTTTATCTAATTTTAGCCAATATCATATCTAAATTTCACTTTATTTGATTTGAGATATCATTGACCAATTTATTTTCTGCACTACTTGTTTTGTAGCTAATCACATATTATTAGTGCTCCAACACTTTTCAATTTAATTTAATACTGTTTTTTTTCTTGATAAAAATAATAAAATTGATTTTCAGTATTGGAAGCCTAGGCAAAGGAAATTCCAAGGCACATGTTTCAAATGTATTGGTAAACAAGGCAAGACTTTTTGGAACCCTTAATGGAGTCAGAATTAAGACTTGGCAGGTAAGAAATTATTTTACTTATCTTTATTTTTATTTTTTTTTTTAAAAAAAAAAAAGATTGGCAGGTAAAAGTTGGATATTTTTCCATTTGTTAGGTTCTTCACAATTTTCTAATGCAATTTTCATGTTTACTTGACTTTTAAAAAATGACTAATTTCGTGCTTTAATTCTTTGGTTGCAGGGAGGACAAGGATATGCAAAAAATGTTGTATTTCAAAATATTGCAATGAAAAATGTTAGCAATCCAATTATCATTGACCAGAATTATTGCGATCAAAAAACACCTTGTCAGGAAATGGTACTATAACACTCTTTCATATACATTTAAATTTTAAATTGTGATAATAAAAAAAATTAACTGTCTTACAACCCTAATTTTGTACTCGCACGATTATTCTTTAATTTTGGAATAGAACTCACTTAGATCTAGACATTTTTTATTCCGAAGTAACACGTTTTAATTATAAGTGATGTGACCATCCTAGCCATATACACATGCTTATAAGTGATATAGATCCTCCTCAAACTCCATAGTAACTTATTTGCATATTTTTGTTGTTAAAATTGCAGAAATCAGCAGTACAGGTACAAAATGTGGTGTACAAAAACATAAAGGGAACAAGTTTTACAGAAGACGCGATAAAATTAGATTGCAGCAAAAGCCATAAATGCCAAGGAATAGTGTTGCAGAATATAAACCTTGTTATGAAAAAAGGAAGAAAAGCAGCTATGGCTGAATGTAAAAATGTTGAATTGTTTCACAGAGGGAAGGTTTCACCCAAATGTCTTCAACATACTTAAATTGTTCTTACTCTAGTTGTTACTTTGGGTTCATTATATATAATCCTGTACATATATTTTAAAGTTATTTGTTCATAATTGATTACTAATGCCCAAATTTTCATAGTAATTGATCTTTAATTTGTTACTAGTAAGTAAAATAAAATTGAAAGCATTGAAAAATATATTCATATAAAAAAGTACTCTCTCCGTCCCTTAATTATGGGATAGAGTACCAAATTTACATGCACTTTCAGGTATAGACTCGTGTTCAATTCCCTTGCTGAAGAGATAGAGTTACTGGATTTTGGAGGGCCAAGGCCCAAACTTGAGTTGGGCAAGTTTGGGCCTGGTAAAGGCCTTATCAATTTAAACAAAAAATGTTCGACCAATAATAACCGATAAAAGAGGGCTACGTTTAGTGATTAGTATACACTGCAACATGAGTTCATTTAACTAATCTAAAATCACTGAAGCTCAAACTAATACTTGTAGGTAACAAGTTAACATGTAGAAGGCTTTGGAGCTGGTAATCTATGTCCTAATACTACAACACAACCCGAGCGGAACACAAACTTAAAGATAGATCCGAAACAATATGAATGAACACGATCCCGTAGATAAAATTTCCTTGCATTAGTTTTTGATGAGTTTTACAAACTCAAAACAGACCAGAAATTCTAACAGGAATACCCTGGTACATGAATAATTTTCCAACAACATTGGGAAACCAAAATAGGCATTCAGATTCTTAGATATACCAGCTAAAATTCACTTCTTGGCTAGGAAACTACCTAAGTGCTACTAGAAAGCACAAGCTAACCCTCACATGCAGTTTTTTTCTCTCTCTGCTTGGTAGTCAAACTAACACAGCACATTTTTTGTACTCAACTTAGCGGGGAGGGGAAGAAGGGGGTGGGGGTGGGTTTCACGGGAAGCATAGTAATCAAATTTCATTCGACGAACCTTTGTCATATACTACGAGAGGCTCAATATCTAGAGGGCATTCCAAGGCTTTGTGAGAGATCTACACCGTCTTAGAGTTTTTTTCAACATCTCATACAGAAAGAAACAACGAGACAACTCATACAACCAAAGATAAAAATGTAAAGGTCAATACATCCAAAACTGACCATGACCTTACAAGGAAAAGGTTATGTTGAGAAGCTGGAATTGGAGCTTAGCAGCTATGCTTGGAAAAGGGTAAATCTAGGCAAGGCATTTCTTTTTCGTCCATTGCCTGATACATAACTTGAACGGAAAATGGTTTAATTACTCTTCTCCGATAATGATAATCGTGATAACTTTATGTGTAAATTAAAAACAGCCTCTCTTTGTCTGCCCTATCCTATCGTAACAATAAAACTGCATATATCCCTCATAATGCTTGGTGTGGTCGGCATTGGTGTAGCTGTACTAGCAATATAAGATACCAGGAAAAAATCAGCGGCCTAAAAACTTCAGCTAACACAAGTGAAACAGGAGACAAGACTTTGAGTGCTTTTAGCCCTGCTGTCTACAATTGAAAGCTTCAAAATTTAAACAACACTTAGGGCCCCTTACCAAAGTGTGACTTACTGTATACATTCCTCATCATAAGCATAACATCCATGTTTGAAAAAGGGTGAAACCCATCATATAACAAAAGCCAAAAACACCCTGGTAATTTCCAACAGCGAGAAAATTAACCAAGCATACTCGATCCAAAGTCACCTAAAATGCAACCACCCATCACAACTCACAAGAATTAATCATCATGTCAAATGCTCATTTGTCTTGAGCCCTGTAGATGCACTCTGTAACATAAGCAAGCTTTTACGCAACTATATTCTAAGAGACTTGCTGCATCAAAACAAACCAAACACAATCGAAAAAATTGAACAACAGGCAAACATGTTACTGTTAACAATTGACATATCTCCTAATGAAAATAGAAAAGGAGGCCACAGGAGTTTCCTTTTTACTTACTAGAGCGGTAAGGCCTCTAGCTAGGACCACAATAAATCCACAAGATACTTTGGCTCCATGAGTTCTAAGATATTACATTCATCACCTATTTAACAACCACTAGTCAAGGATACTATTCGTAAACCACACGTTCAACAGTCTTCTTTTGAAGTTCAAAGTACAATGAGAATCATATATCAGCAAAGACTAACATACTACGCCCAATCGCCCATTTTCAATGGCTGTCCTAAATTTACTCCTACATGGAATCTTATCATGTAAAGAAAACATCTAGAACTTTATGAACAACTGCTTCACGGCTTTTATCTCTCATCAAATATAAATTCCCCATCAGACCTCATCGTACTCTTCCTTTTGAAGATTCAATTAACAACATGAATGCATGATAAAAGTTGCAATGTTTGTCATCCACCCGTCCACCTCTTTTAGCAGAAAAGGTGATGCTTGTAAAATGTCAGATTCTGAAAATGACAGAATTGTAGAATAATCATGCATGGTATTTTCAGCATTGTGAGGGCCCAACACAAATTACACAATGCAGTTTGCTTAGTTTAGACAGAAACTAGTTGACATGTAAGCATGATTAAAAAAAAAAGAGATAATTCTATGCTCATCTCCACCCAAATTTCTATTTGCTAGGGTACTACTCAATTTCATGATCGGAAGGCAAGTAAATTTTACAGTTGCATTGAAGATACTCTTCTCTTAAATAACATTAAATGGGATAACAGTTAATATAACAGGTAATGCAAAAATAAAAAATTTGCATTAGTCTTAATCTAGTTACCCACCCCCCCCAACCCCCCCCCCCCCCCCCCACCCAATCCCAAAAAAAAAAAAAAACAAAAAAAATGCATGGTTCAAAGCTCAAACCATTAGGTGGTTATAAATTTATAATTATGTAGGTAAAGACATAATTGACCAGATAGAAGGGAACCAATTGAAATGGATTCTCCCAAGAATTCAACAAAATGATGAATACTATATAGTGTATGTAGTTTCCCTGGGAGAGAGGGAAGGCCAGCTTGTGCGTAACTTTATAGTTTTGTTGTTTTCCATGCATGGTCCACCTAAAGACCTTACAAAAGGATTCTTCCAAAAGTCAACATCCAACTCAAAGTTTGGTGATGGCTCACTCTTTTGCATGGTTACCAACTCTATAAGTATCAAACTACTAGCAGATAACAACTTGAATTTAATTTCTTTTTTTTTAACCTCACAGGACAAGAGACCACAGAATATGGAATAATTGCAAGAGGAACTTATAAGAAAAACTGAGTGGCCTACTGTTAGACATTTTTCCTCAAACGACTACTCCAAGCAGACAAGAGGTGCTTTATAGAGGGAGGGGGAGGGGCAGAGATTAAAAATAACGAATGTTTCCTTTCATTTCTAGTCTTTCACAGTAATATAGTAATCTCATTGTTTCAGAGCATTGAATCCTACTTCTCCAACCCTGACAATTTGGACAATGGAAGTGATTCCATCAAAAAGCATCAATGACAGGAGATTTAGGAGGATTTGTGTTTTCTGTGGTAGCAGAGCTGGATACAGACCCCTATTTGATGAAGCAGCTCTTGAACTTGGTAAAGTACTGGTAAATCCTCGTATTTAAGTGTTTTAACTAGGTTTCTTTTCATTTCATTTTTGACAACATTGAATGTTCAATGATATGTTTCTGCAGGTGGAAAGAAAAATTGATTTGGTTTATGGAGGAGGAAGTATAGGCCTTATGGGAACCATATCTAAGACGGTATTTCAAGGTGGATGTCATGTTCTCGGGTATGCCTTAATAACCATTTCATAGTAAAACATGGGGTTAAATAAAGGATAGAGAGTGAGAACACTGACAGTTTACCTTTATACATTCATCTTTGATATATTAAATGTTTTAATTAGTGAGTGTACTCATGTTTATCTTTTACAGTGTAATCCCTAGACCGCTCCTACCAATTGAGGTATCACATCTTCATGTTCATAATAGCTAATGTACTCTTCAGAAGTTCTTTACTGATAACAACAATTCAATCTAGATAGTAGGAGAAACACACGGAGAAGTAAAGATAGTTGCAGACATGCATCAAAGGAAGTCAGAAATGGAAAAGCATGCTGATGCTTTTATTGCTCTTCCTGGTAGGGAATTGGTCCAGCATACAGATACACATCCTTTCACAGTTTATAGTCTTATCATTCGTTGTATAGGAAAGGATAAGAAAATTCAAGATTTTAATTTTCAGGTGGTTATGGAACCATGGAAGAACTTTTAGAGATGATAACTTGGTCCCAGTTAGGAATTCATGGAAAACCTGTAAGAATTCCTCTTAATGCTTTTAGATAATCTCCACCTTTTTGCTTAATATCCCCCTTGACTATTGTTCTGACCACAAACTTTTCCCACCAACAAAAAAGGTTGGCTTGTTAAATGTAGGTGGATTCTTCAACAGCTTGCTTACATTATTTGATAAAGGGGTCGAGGAGGGTTTCATAGCAAAGACAGAAAGAGACATAGTGATTTTAGCAGAATCAGCAGAAGAGCTGCTGAAGAAGATGGAGGTATGTTTTCTTTTGTCCAAAAGCAGATTCTAAAAAGACCAAACTATTTGAACTAACACAGCACTTGAAAAGCACAAAGAATGATTTGTCTTTTTACCGGTGCAAGTTGCAGGAATATACACCAATACATGATACAATTGCATCCAAACAAAGCTGGGAAACTGAGAAATAATTGTACAATAAAAGAATCCACTTCTAATTTATCTTTTATATACTCATATGTTCACTATAGAAGCAGGCAACAAAGATGTAAAAGTTCTGTCAAAAAGTAGAAGAATTGTGACATAGCTGCCTAGCTGGTATTGTCCACTTGCTTAATTACTAGATCTTTTTGGGCCTCTCAATAACATCAAATGTAAAGGGAGACCTTCCTTTGCCTCTATATATACATCTTTATTGTGTACACATGTCAGTGCAAAGAGATGGCAACAACGCAGAAGCGCTGGAAGGGGTCAGGAGGGCTGTTATTTTTCTCTTTAAATACAAGAGTAATGGGGTAAGGTGAAAGTGATCTTATCCCATACTCTAGTGGCTTTAATCTTTCTTAGTATGTACCCTAATAGTGTTAAGCTAGTCAATATTCAGATCAAGTACTCCATGCATAATTGTCATGCACAAAATTGTCAGTGCTACAATCATTTCAGCACACTTATGTAATAGCAAATGATTCGACAGAGTAAAATGTGTGGGCGGACACTTATAAAAAAACAAAAATCACTCTAAATTTTTTTAATTTTGGTATTTGTATCCATCAGCATCTCTGTAGATGACAGCAAAAGTCTCCATGTATCCAAGGCTGTAAAGTAATCAACACATAGAACGCCCTCAAATGCACTATAATCATCTTAAAATTAGTCATTAGACATCTAGCATGCTTGAAAAAAGTCATGGACTCCATGTGTCCCCCATACAGGCTTAGTTATTGGCTAATACACAGAAACTCTTATTTGAGTCTTTTTCATTATTGCTTCCAAGCAAGCAAGATATATAGCAAGTTCAGATCTTTCACAAAATTTGTGTTAGTTGTCCATTATGGCATTAAAAGAATAAGACATTTATAGACCTAGATGCAAACTGTACAGGTATCCACAGCAAAAACCTCAGTGCTTACCCCAAACAAACTTTTCATTTCTTGCAAGTACAGAAGCTTATTCCCAAAATACATAGATGAGACTACTCACCTTAACAGAGACAGCACTTGATACAGCCCATTTAAATACCATTGAATGAAAGCAAAGACAATGATCCAATGGTGCTAAAGGGAAAAAATACACAAAAAATTGATCACATAATCATCTATATGTATCAGAAGCAAAGTAGACTTACCATGAATGCAATAGCAAGCCTGACACTCCCATCTGGCCAACCACTGTTTAAGTGCCACGAAAATCAAAAGATTGCATGAAGATCAAGACTCAAGAATGAATTTAATTGTCAATACTACCAAAGTACCAACCTGTATGCTGGAAGAAGTAGGATTCATCAAACTTATGAATGTGATCTGTTGCAAAAATTCCATAAAGACCATTAAGATGCATAAGCACCTACATAAACAGAACCATCAACTTAAAAATTAGTAGTCCAATGCATAAGAAGATGTTACCTGCAAATACTCCCAATCATCTCGCTTTCTCCTCTCAGAAAATCAGAATTAAGCCAGTCACAATCATAAAAGTATTAATCCAGCTTTATACTCATCTCAGGAAATATCAACCTTAAAAACAGAATTTTCCGGAATAGTATGAAGTGTTGCCCAGAGACCAATGCCAAACTTTAATATGATATGATAGGGTTCGATAGAGCCAATCCCATAGGCTACCAGTGGTCAGTTGCAAGGTCATATTTGCAAGGCATCCTCTGCGATGGATAAGGAAAATGCAAGGTCTTCAAAATTGGAGCAATATCAATCAGAGAAAGATGCACCTTACATGATCTGTTTACCTTCACAGCTGAACATTAGGAAAATAATTAAAGGTTCCTAATAAATTATTCTCAGATTTCTCACTGTAACTTCTGAGTAAAGGTGAGATACTCAATTTACAACACATGAACCAACCACACCAAGGCAGATAAAATGCTTGCTACAACAGAAGATGAAGGCATTTGATTAAATAAAATTTTAAGTTGAATATCTATTTACAGATCAAAACATGTATTTCATAACACATTAGTATCATATAAGACTTTCACCCATATCTTGAATTCCACATTCCTGCAGTCCTTCTCTATTAGAAAGTATGCAACCAAAGTTATAATTATCTAAACAGAACTGGTTATTAGGAGTTTCTGATATGGCGGAGTCTGCATCCTCAATCATAACTAAATCATGCTGCCCATTGAAAGAAGTAGCATTATCTTCATCAACACAAGGAACTTCCCTGCATACATCAGGAACATCCACCAATAGGGCATCAAGAGACGACGTAGCAGACAATTTCTCTTGTGATAAGAATTTCACGTCCAGTATAGGAGTTCCAAAATCAACAACGGCAGGGCTTTGTAACTTCAGAATGTTCGGCAGCATACCAGGGCACTCTCTTGCCATCTCTTCACCAGAACAGGAGTCAATAATGGCTGCCGGCACTCCTGATGTAGCAGTAGAGGTATCGATAGCAGGGGAGTCAGTGGAACCAAAAATAAATGTATGATCTGAGTCATCATCACCTTCTCCAAATCTGTCTAATCTCGAATCATCAATATCTATTTTGACTTGGTCAAGATTCTCAAGAATAACTTCATTCAAAACAGAAATGTCAAGGGACTTCTCACTCTTTCCTTCCTCAATTACACAGTTTTGTAATTCAACAGATTCTGTAGTTTCTTCAAAACCTTTGCCAGCATTAAAAAACTCTTGCTCTGTTAGTACAATATCGTCCTTGCTAGAAATATTATTTCCATCAACATCAACTGAAGAGACAACATGCTCATCAGATAGGATTGAGTCTGAGGACTCTGACGGACAAGGACTCCCATTCTCTTCTTTACTGGAGATATAAGCAGTTTCTTCAACTATATCAGTGTCTTTGGAAGCCGAAGATAGGAAACCAGCAAGTGCAGAAGCTAGAGCATCATTGATAGACAATGGTTTCTTCAGATTGCCTTTTGGGGAGTCCTTAACTGCTTCACAGGCGTCACTTTCTCCTTCATCATCAACACACGAAAAGTCTGGTGCTGTGACAACAAGACTAGGAATTAGCGGGGCAGCATTGGAAGCGGATGAAGACACATTATTGGGTAGAACAGAGGGAGATGAATATGCATCCGAGGTTGGGACTGACATGTCTGGAGGGCGACTTTCATCTTTCTTGATTGATTCAGAATTTGTAGTACCAGGAGAATCATTTCCTTCATTGAAGATGGAGTTGGATTCAGAATCAATGCCAGAGAAATCCGGAGCAGAAATTCTATTGCAAGCTTTCACAGAACCTTTAGTCTTGGCAAATAACTCCAATTGCTGTTCTACCCTTTCAAGTCTTCCTTCCATGTTGCTAATTGGCTTCACCATTTTTTCCTCAAACCTCAAAAAGAAGTCTTCAATCTTTGCAACACGAGAAACAAGTTCGTCCAAAGTTTTCTCTATGCGACTACAAGATAATTCATTCCTTTCACTGGTTGAATGAGGATTCATTTGAGAATCAGGCCTTTGCATACGAAACTCTGGTTGGGACATGTGTACAGGTGCACCATTTAATATGGTGCCCTGGATACTTTTGGACTGAGGAGTGTTAGAAGATACAAACGTACTAGTTGACTTGACTCCAGTATCTTGGTGCTTCCTTTCTCCAACAGCAGAATCACTTTGTTCTTGCATTTGATTCCTTCGAAAATTAGATAGGCTCAAAAGTGTCGGGATGAGCAAGGACATCTTAGCACTTTCAGAAGAGGATTCTGGTGCATTAGTCGAAGAATTAGTATCAATTGATACTACAGGATCAGCAAACACATAAACTTCATCTATGTAAATGCAATCTCCACTCTGGATAGACAGCAAACGGAGAGTGATGGACAGGACCGGATCAGCATCAGATATCTCTGCAGTAGCCTCAAAGTAGTCCTGAAAATTTAATTGATGGGATATTGACACAACTAAAAGTCAACAACAAGCCAGCAACAAAGAATAATCTATAGTATTACTAAGAACCTATAATTCATAGAGCTCAAATAGCCTGAAATAATGTGTCAGACGCAGCATACTCAAGGTCAACCAAAAAGGTAAAGGAACTTCCAGTAATCTGATGAATTAGGCAATTAATATAAGGAAAAAGTCCTATTAAAATTGGCTCATAGGAGTGAAATAATTGTGAGAAATAGGAATAATAGGAAAAAGTTAAATCATATTTGTATTTTAATTACGAGTTCAACTTTTGCACAATTTCTTATAATAGGAGAGGACAAGGTATTACTGATCTATCTTAGTCAGACCAAAGTGGACTTAAAAGCCTGAAAGTGTAAAAAAAAAAAAATTAAAAAATTGGCCACAGTTGACAAATACTATGTAATTTTTGTCCAAATAACAATAAGTGATCCAATATGCAGAACCAAAACTCAATAAGTACCAAACCTAAACCTAACTTCTATATCAATAAGTCAAAAAGATCTGCAGTAATACCTGATTGCCTCGTTCCATGCAGCTCTCATCTATTTTAGACAGAGGTATGCCTTCATCAAGCATAGAGGAATTTCGCACTTTCACATCCACCCAGTCATCTTCGTTGGTGCTGCCTCCACTATCAGATCTTAAATGCCCATCACAAGAACTACTATTGGGGCTACAAGAACTTGTAGGCAATGATCCTACACCATCAGTCCCTTGCAGTAGCTCTTCACTTTTAGCAGCAACCCCACAACGAACTGTACATAGGTACTCATTTTCACCCTTCTCATCAGCAGAATAGTATATTTCATAGACTCTAGCAGTACTACGGACATAGACCTGCTTGATTTCATGTTGCTGGGTAAAAGAAACTGAAAAGCGAAACAAAAGCATAACCCTAATGCAAAAGAGTAAAAGCGAAAGGAGATGACAAATAAAACAAAAGAAAAAGATCAATTGGTAAGATCTTTCCACTGTTATAAATTAAGAATATGAGAAATCTCATTAAAAAAAAATGAATAAATAAAACTAAAAATTGAGCATTCTTTAGAAACACCAACAAAGTCACAGGAGATTAGTAATGTTTCATGCTCAAATGTGATTTCTTCTCTCATTGTATCTCCCTCCTGTCTCTAACATCATTCAAATTATGACTCATTATATTCTTGTCGAAGTTAACAACTCATACATTATTCTGTAAAATCTACAAAAACCTGTCTCACAGGCACACTATGTAAAACATCACCAGTTTAAATCACGGCAATGAAGGACTATATCATCTCATGCAAGCACATAGAATTAAAGACCTGCAGTATACTTTTTACAAGGATCAAGAGGGCTATTGTAATGAAAATATCGGAAAAACCAATAGCTTAGGGAGTCAAATCCCTCATACACGGTAGGTTGCGGGGTGGATAACTCAGCTCGAGTCTAGGTCATTTCTAGAAATTTAAGACCTTGTACCTCCTTTTTCCCAATTAAATCCATGATCTATATCTACCCATCTACAAGTACTCACCAGCAAATTAAATCCTACATTTACAGAGATTACATAAGTTCATACTTCATCCTACCCAAAACAAACAATAATATTCCAGCACAAAAGGCGATGTTAACGATTCTTTGAAGTTGACTACCCAATTAATCTATTCCTACCCTTCTACGAGTACGCTCTAGCAAATTAAATCCTACATTTGAAGAGATTACACAAGTTCATACTTCATTCTACCCATAAAAACTAAAAAATCCAGCAATAAAGGCCCTGTTAATGGTTCTTTGAAATTGACTAAGCTCAAAATTCGCAAATATAATTCAAAATTTATGATTCTAAAATTGATCGCCATCTCAACGCTGAATGTTGTAATCAATACAACAATCCGAAAAATACAACCAGGCATTACAAACAACTTGATTACTACTATCAAAAGAAGCTATATTATACAGTAATTACAGAAATACTAACCAATTCGGCAAAAAAAAAATATAATGAGCAATTAAATCAGAAAATGATGAAAATAGTATATCAATTCGGAAAAAAACTTACTTGTGATCTCGCAGCGGCTGGAATCCGGTGAAGGACGGCGCAGGATAAGAGGGGGTTTAAGCGCAGGATCAGAATCAACGGCAGAAAGGGAGGACTCGGAAGTAATAGCATCTTCGAGAGAACCATGAATGATCGACCATGATGAAGTGAAATTAGTAGCAGAAATATCTAGGGTTTCGGTTTCCATTGATTCTGGAATCGAAGTTGTTCCTAATCTTCAAGCTTTGAGCAGTATAACACTCGCAGAGGAAGAAGGTTAGAGGAGTAAGATGTCTGCAATTTTGGAGAAGGGATGATGAATGATGATCACCCCAAAATCTGTGTTTCTAATTCAGTACTCCGTATATTTTAAATAAATTGTCTAGGTTTTATAATTAGGAAAATGATGATATGGATGTACTCCCAAATCTTGTACGGTGTTGTTTGGTTCAATTGGAATTTAATTCCTTATAAAATGCTCGAGATTTCATTAAACGTGTTTGGTTGTTATTAAGGAAAATTGAAATTCTTATGAATTTTGGTGTATCAAAGAGGGTTAGGAAATTTACTTCGTCTGTGGAAAGTTAAAACTTTCATAAATTCTCATTTCTGTCATTTTTGTTTTGTGTATTAACTAAAACAACTACTCACCTTATCAATTCCCATGAATTTTTAATTCCTTCATTTTTTTTTTAATGTCAACCAAACAAGGCCGTAATTTCAAATTAATTGATATATACGTCTCTTTTATTTTGAGTATGTATGTAGAATACGAGTATATAGTAAATTGTATATTGAATTTTTTTTTTATTCGCTAGAAATTTGTTAGAGTTCATTTTGCATTCGAGCATAGTATTTGACTTGCTCTCAATTCTCATTCTTATTCGAAAAAAGAAAAAAAGGAAAAAAAAAAAAAAAAAAAAAAACCAATTTTGATTTTACTTCAACATTGTATAAAGTTGTTTTAATTTAAGTAGGCAAAAATATACTCTACAAAATTCATTAATTACTTAAATGAGGTGAATTAGAGTTTAAATTAAAATACTATCTCCTAGATATATCTAGAAATTGTTCTATACACCCGGATGTACCGTACACCCATGACTGTTTGCTCTCATACTCGTTGACTAATACTCGTTGAACACAAATTGACTAATACTCAGTTGAACCTCAACTCGAGTTCACTTGACTCAACTCAAGTCATAGGAGAAGTGTGCTTGTGTTCCATTGTTATTATGATTGAAAAATAAGAAAATTTGGCATTTATATCCAACGAGAAAAACAAAACAAGATTGTTCCTTAGCAAATCAATGAACTAATTGAAACAAACTGTTAAGAGCCAACAAGTAATAGCCGAAATGAACTGTCCAACAAACTTGTGATTAACATTTCACATTTGGCATCTCAGTACTTATGATTGCTAAACGTAAACTTTGCTTAAGAAAAGTCAAGATTTAGATAATTAACTTACCTAAACTTATTGATTAAACATCTAGGAGTTAAGTGGAAAACATCATATAAAGTTCCACAATAACCAAAACTAACCAAGACTAAAGACTTATAATTCAAGGTGATGAGAGCAATTAGCTGCTTTAAAAGAGACTTTGCCCTCTTCAAGATCATACCCTACAAGAAAATCCATCTGAACCAAATTCCCAAATATGGCCACTTCACTTGCTGGTATCATTGCAAGACACACCATATCTTCCTGCACTTTAACAAAAGTATGTTGGGTTTTGTAGTGTGTGGAGAGTGGTTCAAGGAGGCAAAGGAGAGCATAGCTTTGGATGTTAAGCTATGGGTTGTTTGCTTGGTACAAAGCAACAACGAAAGGCAAGGGTTGACTTTAAATGGGCATATCTCAAGATCTAGAAATGATATTGAGATGATTCAAGTTGGAGGTGATAGCTCGTCTCAAGAGCTTTCCAACGACTGGTCATAAACTAAATTTGGCCAAGAAACGAGGAAGATATGGCTGTTTTACGAGAAGCTGTCTTGCAGGGGAAATCGGAGCGGCCGCTCCTCTTTAGAGGAGCGCCCGCTCCGTAGAGGTTTTTGCCATTTTCTTCCAGTTTAATGGTGCGTCCGCTCCTGTTCATTGGAGCGCCCGCTCCTGTCCAATGGAGCGCCCGCTCCTGCCCAATGGAGCGCCCGCTCCACTGGGTTTCACGGGGCTCTGTTTTTTCACGCTTGAGCCTCGGTTTTACGGTCTTGTTTTCTCCTTTGCTATTAACTTATAATCTTAGCCCTTGGATTATTTGCCTTGTATTTGGACTATATATACTCATGTATATCATTAATTAGGTCATGATGTTAGATTGAAGAGAGAGAAAAAGCCTCTTGAGATTAGTTCATCTTCTTAGGGTTTAAGAGAGTGAATTAAGAGAGGTGTGAGCTTTCATGGTGTATTGAGAGCTTGTAATCATCATCATCAAAGTTACTCCATAGTGGATTGGTGGGTTTCCTCCCGGCACTCGGGTTCCCACGGTAAATTTGTTCTTGTTTCTTTCTTTACTTGTTTTTCGTTCTTCGTTGTTGTTGATTGTAGTTAATCATAAACTTGTTAGCACATTCGTAATCCCTTTCAAAGTATTTGACGGTTTGAGTTCGAGTTCGGCCCCAGCAAAACGCACCTTAACTACCGGAACATCCATATCCTCTTCACTCTTGTAACACAGTGACATTACTCCTTCTGGATCTTCAACAGATTCGGCTTTAATGTTTTTCCTCAACTCGGCCTCTATATCCTGATAGAATTCCTCAGGCAACAGTGTTAATGTTGTTCCTGAATCAATTATAATATTACCTTCCTCAGTATACTTACTATTTTTTGTCATGGAAGAGACTGATGTTTTATACTCAAAATTAACATTTCCAACTGATATGCTTTCTAAAGTCAGATAATAGAATGTGGATGGATCTTTTGTTACTAGAGGTGTCGAAATCACCCCAGGACCAGAGACTAAGGCCTCTGGTCCGAAGCTGATCTTACCAACTAAATCTGTTTTATCCAAGAGACAAGATGGACAGGAGAAGGAGCTCGAGGCTTGGTTTTGGGGTATAAGGTATGGTATGTTGGGCAAGAAACGAGCCACAGAACAAGGAATGGTGGAGCTAGGAACGGAGTTGGTGTGGTTCTCGATGAGAGGTTGGCAAAAGAGGTGATCGAGGTCTATCGGAAGAACGATAGGTTGATAAGGCTGAAGTTGCTATGTGGCAAGGAGATTGTGAATGTTATCAGTGCTTATGCTCCCCAAGTGGGTTTAGATGCAGAAGAGAAACGACAATTTTGGGAGGACCTAGACGAGGTGGTGCAGGGTGTCCACCACTCAGAGAAGTTATATATTGGAGGGGATCTAAATGGGCACGTTGGGGCGAGCCGAGATGGCTATGAGAGTGTCCATGGAGGCTTTGGGTATGGGCAGAGGGACGCCGGTGGTGAAGCTATTATGGATTTTGCCCAATCATATGATTTAATTTTGGCTAATACTTGGTTTAAGAAGAGGGATTCACACTTGATAACTTTTCGGAATGGAGCAAATGCAACTCAAATAGACTTCCTGCTCACAAGGAGCATAGATAGACAAAGTTGCATAAACTGTAAGGTTTTCCCAGGGGAGAGTGTGGTCACCCAACACCGGCTATTGGTAATGACTATTCGTCTGAAAGAGAAGGCGAAGAAAAAAGTTAGACAAGAAGAACCAAGGATAAGATGGTGGACCCTAAGGGATGCAAAAGCTAAGGTTTTTACAGAAAAGGTAATTGAAGAAGCGGATTGGGATGGAGAGGTGGATCCGGACATGACCTGGTTACGAATGAAGAACTGTTTCCTAAGAGTGGCCAAAGAGGTCTTAGGGGAAGTAAGGGGAAGAACTTCGGTACAGAGAGATACTTCGTGGTGGAATGAAGAGGTGAAAGCAGTAATTAAGCAAAAAAGGGAATGCTATCAAGCCTTAGGAAAATGTAGGAGTGATGAAACCTTTGCAGCGTATAAGGAGGCTAAGAGTAAGGCAAAGGCAGCTGTTCGCCAAGCAAAAGAAAAGGCATATCAGGAGGTTTATGAAAAGCTTGATTCCAAGGAGGGAGAAAGGATCATTTATAAGATGGCAAAGAGAAGACAAGAGGCAAGGAAGGATATTGGCATGGTGAAGTGTGTCAAAGATAAGAACCAAATGGTCCTAGTGCAAGAGGAGGGCATCAAGGACAGGTGGAAGGGGTACTTCGATGAATTATATTTTATTTGGTATGTCGTTTTGGCACTCAGAGGGGGACAAGCAATGAAGTGGTGAGTTTGGATGGAAAGGATTTGACCATGAGTGAATGTTTTAAGTACCTAGGGTCGATCATCCAGAAGAATGGTGACATTGATCAAGACGTGACCCACAGGATTAAGTCAGGGTGGCTTAAATGGAGAGCGGCCACGGGAGTGCTATGCGACCGCAGCATTCCCTTAAAGTTGAAGGGAAAATTCTACAGGACTGCCATAAGACCAGTGTTGCTCTATGGTACAGAATGTTGGGCTTCTAAGAAAGAGCATATTAAAAAGATGGAGGTTACGGAAATGCGCATGTTAAGGTGGATGTGTGGAAACACTTTAAGAGATAGAATCAGAAATGAGGTTATTCGCAAGAAAGTAGGTGTGGCGGGCATTGTAGATAAATTAAGGGAAAATCGTCTGCGTTGGTTTGGACATGTAAGACGGAGACCCGAGGGTGCACCGGTGCGAAGAGTGGAAGAGTGGGACCATGGAGGGATTAAACGAGGAAGAGGGAGACCAAAGATGACTTGGTTGGAAGGAGTGAGGAAGGATATGAAGTGCATGGATTTACGTGAGGATGAAGTTTTGGATCGTAAGGGATGGAGGAGAAAGATTTATGTTGATGACTACACGGAATAATCAAATTTGGTTCATGTTAGCCGACCCCACTTTTGGGATTAAGGCTTTGATTGATTGATTGATTGATTGACTAAGCAATATGAGAACTTCCCACCAATAGTTGGCTTAATTTGGGACACCAGAGATAGTGCACCGCCCCCAAGCCCAATTATGCCTGATCCTAGCTCGTTGAAGGTACCTCCATTCTCATGCCCACACCCAACTAACACTTCTGGAAACGAGGGTGTGTGAGACCCAAAGGTGACAGTCTCAGAGGCAAGGACTCCGTTTGTGTAGGACTTATCCCCATAGGAGTAGTAATAGGAGCAATCACCATTAGAGTTACACGTTCTAGTCGCCAAGTCTGTGTAACAACGAGGGGATCCACATGGTATTTGCTTAAAAGAGGATGATTTTTTGGGGTCAAAGATTGGTAATCTCTGCTTGTAACACTGAACACAGGGCTTGCATTGGGTCCAGGTGAGATCACTCCCGGTATCAGCTATCCCAAGCATGGTAACCGGGGGACTACCTATTGATATGTTCATTAAGTATTCACCCTTGGCAGGAATCACCGGGGATTGGACCATTGCTTGCGAGGCCAACACCTCAAAGTGACTGGCCCTGGTGGTGGAGCGGCGGAGGGCATCATTTAGCCGCTCCCAATGAGTCTTGGTGGAGTTATGGAGAGGGGATAGGATGGAGTCTCTGTGAATGAGGTTTACAGTGAAACCTAGTGCTACTGCTAGTATAGAAGAAAGACAGATGAACAAGAATGAACAATGCAAAATTACTGAAGAAAACGCTGCCATGATAAATGTATTAAGGAATTAAGGAATAGAGTATAAAAAGAGGATTCGAGTGCAATGGAAGATTGTAAAAGGAGAGATATATAAGGAGAGAAAACACAGGCAAAGGTGAAGCGAAAAGACATGCATTGATTGATGTTAACAACAGCAATAAACAAAGAATACAAAGAGATTGGAATGTGAATGAAAACGCAGGATTTAAACTGGATGATCAAGCAAAAGAGCAGTTATACTGAATTAAGGCAGCAGTAAATGAAAGCATAACAGAAGGCAATAACATAATGTAATACTGACAAGATGTTAATCATATTATATAAGCAGAGTTCTCAATTAAACATCAGGCAGTAAATAAATTACATTAATAATAATGATAATCATCCACATAAAATTGAAATGCAAAGAGCAGTAATGAAAAACTGCAGAATATTTTTAGTTATTACAGATCTTAGCAGTTGGGTTGGCGACACAAACAGGACCATAAGCTTTCTTAGCTTCAGGGGAACCACGTTTCGGTTCATCAGCCATCGCAACACCGGCAACAGAAGCAATGGCAGCGGCTGCAGCAGCGAACATAATGTCTCTCCTTCCATTGTTGCTGCCCTCTTGGTTGGTCTCACAGCTGACCTTCACAGTGTTGGGTTTAGCACTGTTGGTGATGACAAGCCTCCGGTGGGAAGCAGCTGCAGGAGAAATAGCGGCAGCGCCACCGAGGAAACATGCTGACATGCTGATTGAAGCCATGAATGCTCTGTTTTTGGTGTCTGAAAATGAAGTGTATGTTTCAGTGTGAGTGTGTGTGTTGAACAGAGGAAGAGGATAGCTTAGCTTAATTTCAACCTGAAACTTTTGGCGACAATTTAGCATCTTATCCCTGTATTATACCTGACCAACAACAGTCTGCCACCTGTCAATGTTGATTTTGTCCTAGCTGGCAATCTAGCATTGGTGCTTGGCATATCACAAGCAATTTAGCTAAAAAATCTATGGCATAGAAATGCCACGTCAAATAAACTCCAGTTCTTCTTATGATAGATACAGTATATCATCTAAAAGATCTAACGTGCCCGTTCATAATAGATAAAAAAATTACCGACAGATAATAGCCGTGATTATCCAGTAATTTTCTTCGGCAGTGGCATATAATTTACCAAGGCCTGAAAGTTGTTTAGTGATCCAACAGCTTGGCCAACAGCCATTATACATAGCAAAACAAGGCCGGTCAGATGACTCGACCCATCAACAATCAAATTCACATTGAGCCACAAAATTCATAGTGTAAATTAACATGAAAGATAAATAAAGGAAAAGATAGAGTGAAGAAGGTGATTGCACTTGCATTACCATTTTCTTCATATCCAAATTACACTGTTAAAACTCTTTGTTCGGTGCAAAAAATAGAGTACATTCTATCACTAGGGTCTAGGGACATAGATCATATTCCAAAGAATGATGAATATATTGTGTATACTAATTTAATGGTAGCTATCATCTATAAGAAGAACTCAACCTACGACAAACTAAGCATATTGTAGCTCCAGTTCACTCGATTCATATGGGGGAGGCATGAGATCATCCACATTTGCAAATATATCTCCACGGCTGGGTGGCGCCCTAGCAGCAGGTGAATCAAGGACATAGTCTGGAATAATGGGCAATGTCTCCTCAAGGAGCTGTTTAACTGTCTGCAAATATTCAATAATGAGTGAGGATATCGCAGATGTAGCAAAATGGTTGTCAAAAAATGTACACTTCTTGCGATGATGGAGAAAGCCATAATAGCTCTATATCTCCCAGACCATAGAGAGAGAAACATTTCCTAAAAAGATTTTTCAGTAAGCAACAGATAAGCAAATGAATTTCAATGACAGGCATACCGTGCAATGGAAAAATGCAGCATCCACATTGCGCTTCCAGACAGCATTTCTAGGCTCGGAATGAAAAAGGTTCAACAAAGGCTGTTTCACACATATAAACAGGAGAAAATTAGTTCAGGGGAATAAGGACAATATTATATATACATAAATGGAGACGGCGCTGATATCTAAAAGGAATTGAAAGCTCCTATTTATGCCTTGAAGGCAATTAGTCTGATAAGGAAATAAAAAATGCTATGATTTTTGCAGTTTGATTAGTATAACCAAAGTCCAAACTCTTGAAAAATGATTAATTACCAAAAAACTGTAAAAGAGTCCAGCTACAGGGGTTTCATTGAAAAATAAAAATCAGCATTCTGCACTTGTTTGCTCCTTGAACAATAGGCACGTCTCAAATCAGGGAAGTTCAAATAGGATTGAGCCAAAGGCAAATAAATAAAATAAATACTCAATTAATTTTTTACCTTGACCAAATCCCGAACATTTGGTCTGTTATTGCCATGTTTGCCAAGCGCGGAATCAGCATACTCTTGATACTCCTTCAAAACCTACAACAAAAGTGATCAGCAAAATAAATGACCAAGATATCAAAGACATTGTCAATCACAATGATGCAGACTCAATCTATAAGGCTAACCAGTAACCACTAACTGCTAACCTGACGACGTGTAAGATCGGAGGGAGGATCACCATAGACTTCAGTGTCAACATCTCTCAACAATTGCCAAGTACTGCAATATTGACATAGTTTTTCAGAAAAACAACCAATAGCAAATACATGTAAAATCTGCACAAAGTAAATTATTAAGCAAAGTACTACCAAGTTTTTGCGCTGCAATTTTAAAGAGAATTCGTGAAATGAGAAAATACCATAACCTGAGAGAAAACAAACTACAAAGTAGGATTCTTGCCTCTGTACAAAGACCAGATACAGAGACAAATTATGCACTGATTTTAATAGTTCAAGCCAGATTACATCGTTCAAAGAAGTTAAACTAGTCCTTACCAAGTTACCAAGCTCTTTAACTAGCCCTTATCAAGTCATCAAGCTCTTTAACTAGCTCTTATCTAGCTCTTTTACTCAGAGGAAGATAGGAAAAATAAAAGAAAACAAACACTTTTGCCAGGAAAAGAGAGAAACAAGAAGGCCGGTTCCTCATCAGGTTTTCATCAATAGGTCTATCACCAATGATGCATTTAATACTCTACCAAGGCACCAATCTCTCAAAGCTCATCATCTAATCATTTAGAGTTTTACCTTCCCTAGTTATGTTCATTTCATTAAAATTAAGATTAACTTTCATATAAAAGTAAAGATCCAAGTTAAAATGTAAAAATCAAAGAAATAAATTTGACTACCCAACAAAAGTATGGGAAAAAAAAAATGCCTAGAAGTCCCACCATAGGAAATTCTACATTACATATATAAACCCATCAATTACCATAGAACCAGAACAATTGCAAGATATACATTGTGTGGTATACAGGTATACTGGTATGGCAAGTAGCTGAATATCACAAACTTGACTACAGGAAAAACTCAAAACCTCATCAAAACGTTTCAACACAATCAATCAGTACTCCAGGATATACTCACTTATTGTAGGCAGCACGCCCAACCATTACCCCATGAGCTCCTTTTTTCAGTGCTCCATTCACCTTTGAACCAGATAAAAAGACATAGGGAGGAAAAAAATAATATTAGATTCCAGATATCACAATCACCAACAAAAGAGAGACACGAAATTATAAAGACTGCATATCAGACGAAAGATGATAAAACCACAAACATAATAAACACAAAAATTGTAGCTATACTGTTTAGCTCACAAGACACATTTGGTATAGCCAGTTGCTTATAACTAAAAGCCATAAAAGTAAAAGGTCACAGCCCATTTATTGAAATGCTACATTAAAGGCATAATCTCTATTTTTATAGCTTTCACAAGAGCTTGGTAGAGTATACCACAGGGCTTTGTCATCAACCAAGAAATAACATGTACAAAACCCCACAGAAGTTGACCTATACATTGCTTCCACGGATAAACTAAAGCAAACTTATTTACTAAAGAAAATTCCAGCCAAATTAAAGCATGTTGGACCATTCTTCATATAAACCAAGGGTGAATAACTGCGAGTGATATATCATGAAAAGATGGCAACCTTCATAACTAGAATAGATTGTGAAGGTAGCTCACAGATAGTGTGAACCAGTGCAAAGGTGTCAATACAGGACAACAAATGGAGATGAGCCATCAGGCAATGGAAAAAAAAAAAAAGGCATTGCCGATATAGAAATTCTTAACTCCACCCCCCCCCCCCCCCCAAAAAAAAACAAAAAAAAAAAAAAAAAAAAAAAAAAAAAAAAAAAAGCCTACCGCAGCTAGGCAGTAGATCAGAATAAGCATGATGATCAGAGAACTACTAAAGGGGCTAGACAAAAGTTTTACCTCTTCAATTGAATTTATGCCTCCATTTATTGTGAACTTCAAGTCTGGAAAGTCACGTACTAGAGCATAGTAGAATTCATATCTGTGTAACAAACATCGAATTACCCCATCAGTCATCAGTTCAAGTGCACAGCACTATTAAATACAGCTCTAATTCAAATAGATCTCCTCCGACCATTAACTTCAACCTAAATTAGTCTAGCTTCCAGCCGAGAGGCAGCATTTGAAATACTGTTACTTACCTGAGTGGTGGAATTGATCGATTTTCAGCTGGGCTAATGCCATTGAGTAGTGCTTTCCGCGAATGTATGATAAAGTGCTTGGTAGGAGATGTTGAAGATACTTTATAAATGAAATCACCTGAATAACAGGAAAAGTAGCGATTTGAAAATTAATCAGACGGCATCACAATAAAGTTTCACCAAAAATTTATCCGACACCAGATGAAAGGAAACAAAATCTTCAAAATGACAACGAGAAAGCCATATAGTAAAGATACAGTCCTTTTTCCAAATGCCACATAGAGTTACTATAAACAAAACCAGTCCCCAGAAACCATAAGGAAAAGAGGAGAGAAGGGCAGATACCAGAGAGAATGAGAGACCTAAGAAGTTGGACTACAATTCTACAAACAGAAAGCTCAATTTTCTATTTTTTGGAAGACAAATGATGCTTAAAGCAAATCACTTACACAGCTCATTATAAGAATCTTGATCATCAACACCAATGCGGCATTTGACAGTCACAGGAACATCTGTATTGGCAGCAATAACTGACATGGCCTCGCCGACAAACTTTCCTTGCAAAGGCCAAAGAGTAATAACATTAGGGAATCTCCTTACTAACAAAAAATAATCTTCTTTTGCAGTTCGGTAAGTCAGTAAAGATAGTTCCTTACCTTAGGATCAAGCATCAGGCGCACACCAAAACATCCATGTCCAACAACCCTAGGGCTAGGGCATCCACAACTGATCAAAAGATAAAAAGGTCACAGAATTTTGGTAAGACAAAGACCAACAGATACCAGTTAAATAAAAGAAGATAATGAAACTAATCATCCTTTATATAAATAAAATAGAAAAAAGATATTGAGCACCAACTTTAAGTTAACTTCATCGTAGCCATAAGCGTTAGCAAGTTGGGTTGCTTTTGCAATATTCTCCAAGTTATTCCCGCCAATTTGAAGAGCTATAGGATGTTGCTCTGGAGTAAATTCCAAAAACCTGTCCTGGACATTTCAAAAATAAATTATATTTGACCCAATCAATGCCCAAAAAAAGAGAACATGTGCCTCATAAAATTGCTCCATAGCCAAAATAATTTAGATTTTAACGCTCGGTATTTACTTGTAAAGAAACATACTCCCACACCCATATGTAAGTACGAAACATGCAAACCAGTAAAAAAAAAAAATGACACATTGCTATAAAAAAAAAAACCATCATTTCATATTTAATTACTGAAAATCAATCTCATATTACAACTTTAAGCATCGAAAGTAATTTGAACATAGAACTATAGAAGCACAAAGCATATACCATAGCACAAAATTCATTTTAAATGGAAGACCTCCTTCCAATCCTAACCGATCAAAAACAGATACACAGAAGACAATAGTTTCTAATAAAACCCAAGTTTAAGGCACTGAACAGCATAGGATCTTCACTAACCAGATTACCCTTCTGATAAACAATAGTTTCTGCAGCAAGCATCTCCGTGTAAAGCCAAGCCTTTTTTGATATGATTCGTGCGAGCACCCTATAGTGATTGTCCGTCCACTCCATCATTGGTGCGACACTGGGAATCAAATCAGTAACATTAGAAATTCATGTCAAAATGGAGTTTAATTTGGTGAAGTTAATCAAATCATCCGAACCCTAAAGGAAGACGAAAACACACCTGAAGAGGGGAGGAGGGTAGCGTGCCACAACCATTGGTGATCCTTTATGTAATGTGTGGCCTTGGCCACAATAGTGTAATCTCTTTGATGATGTTGAATTTCCAACTACTAAATTCGACGAAAATCGGGGCGGAGTTTGAGTGACTAAACAAAGTACAGGAGCACACGAAGTTACGACACTATACCCTGCAGACCTCATCATGCCCTAATCAGATCACAGACTCCATGAATATTATGTAGGAGTTCACTCACATAACAAATATCATTAGCTACAACAAGAATATGAATTTTTATAAAGGATTGTACATAGTAAATGAGCATTATAACATACGAAATACAAAACACATAATTTGTGAGCTCAAAATTAAATTATTAGATCCTTGCATCTAAATCTTAGGATACCCACAGAAAAAACTTCAGGAAATAAAAATCAAAACTTTGAATTATCATGAACCCATTTATCATAATTAGTTCGAATACTAGAAACATAATCACTTAAAATTAATAGAACAAACAAATGATATCTGAGTTTCCAATAATTATGAACAGAATGACCCACAAATTCTACAAATTAAATGAATTAAACAGAATTATGAACAACTACAATAGAAAATTATAGCAAGAAAAAGGAAATTAAAAAAGGAATTAGGGTTGTACTTGAAACTGAAGCAACGACCAAATTGAAGGCGTTTGAAATTGCAGCAGAAGCAGTAATAAGGAGGAAGATGAAGATGAAGACGAAGAGAGCAGCTACTCTACAATTTTGCGGGTTATATTTCTTTGTTTTTGGAAACTGGAGAAATACAGAATACTGCAGTAAATTGATCCTGTGGTTCTGCTTCTGCTCTAGTTTGGGCTTATTTTATTTAATCTAGTTTGGGTCAAAGCCCATACATGATTTCATATTTTCATATCCAAAATTTCATTTTTATGTTATTACCATTTTAAATTTGTGGATTTTTTGGTTTTTTTTAATGTATGGTAACAAAATAATAAAATATTATTATAGTTTTTCTTTTTTTTTTGACAAAAGAGCTATCAAATAAAAATAAAAACAAAATAACAACTGTCAACAAACCGCAAAACAGAAAATACAGTAATTGACGACGCCTAGCACAAGCAGCTAACCAGTGAGCAGGAGACACCCACAAACGAGGAACCTTTTGAACTTGGCAAACCAAAAAAGATTGAACTGAAGCGCACAACTCCTGAATGAGCCACCAAGCAGAAATGCCCATTGAACCAGACGGAGGAAGATAAGTAAGGAGGGTAGCACAATCTGTATAAACCCGGATTTTCAAGAAGCCTTTACGAATAGCAAACTCCAAACCCCAGGCATAGGCCTGAAGCTCAGAATGCAACGCTGAACCTGCCATAAAAACCCGACAACCACCTCCTAGTACCTCAGAAGAATGAAGATCACGAACTATCCAGCCTGCTCCAACCCTATAAGTAGAACAATCCCAAGCCCCATCTATAATCAAACAAACCATTGGAGAAATATAAGGTAACCCCTGTAGACAAAGCCTATGGACATCCTGCCTAGCCTCCAAACGACCCAAACAGGAAAACTGCGAAGACCTCTTCCAATCTAGAGCTTGCATACTACGAAGAAACCAATCTGTCGCTAAATCAACGATTGTCCTAGGGGACCAAATAGCATTCCTAAACCTCAGTTGATTACGAGAAATCCAAATTGCCCAAAGAAGAGAAAATAAAGAAGCAATACCCTTCCAATACTTCAACAACGAAAAATGAGAAATTATACTTGAGAACCAAACACTAAACAGGGGAAACTGCATAAGGTCCCAATTAATGCCCAAAGCTCCAGATAGCCAAAGACTGCAAATAGCAGGACAATCTCTGAATGTATGAGATATAGATTCCACATCCACATGACAAAAGGCACAAACTGGATCAACTGAAAAGCCTCGAGAATGTAGAATAGTTGTCAAAAGAAGAGCATCATGTAACAATTTCCAACCAAAGATTTTCCACTTTGGAAGAATTGGTAAAGCCCATAACATCCTCCACCATGCTGGAGAGATTTGAGCTTGAATACCGAACACGACCCTAGGATCACAAAGAAGGGCATAAGCAGATTTTGTTGAGAAAACACCATCCCTAGTAAACTTCTAGTAATCAAAATCATCCATTAATCGCACTGACCGATCCAACGAAAGAATTCTAGTAACAGAGCTAGAATCAAATAGCTTGTGAATAATAGTAGCATCCCACGCGTAAGAACGCGGATCAAATAAAGAAGACACAAGAGTCGGACGAATCGACTCGGACGGAAGATCCTTAAAATGTACCGGTCCCCCCGGCACCCAAGAATCCTCCAAAATACGAACTTGGGAACCTGAACCAACCTTCCAAAACAGACCCCGACAATGTAACACCCCAATAATTCTCCCTTTTTTCCAAACCACTTAATTTAAATAAAATAGTGGAGAACCATTGGCATGTTACCGCCACGTGTTAAAACGTTAAGGCTTTATCAAAGTATTGCAGCGGAAATCCAACTTAAATCTTAAAATAATATAATTTAGAAAACCAATAAGTCAAAGCTTACAAATTGGAACCATAAAGGCCCTTACTAAACCAAACTAATATTTAAAATCCCAAAACATAATTGAAATAGTAAAACATAGATAAGTTTAACACAAAGAACGAATACTCTCAATCACACCAATCCCTTGACAATGCGTATGTCAAATCCCCGAACCTCACATCATCAAGCTAACCTGTGCAATACTGCTCCCCAACAATACAAGTGTAATAATTGGATCATCACAGGGTCATTGAAAGGCGAAGGCCATGACCAAAAGAAAACACACACAAAAGCACACAATCAGCAAAGCTGAGTACATACAAGCTACAACGTACAAAACCTAACATGCTCAATTAATTAAAGTAAATAAACATACAAAACGAATTCATTAATCAAGACTCCACACTTAAACAATTCAGTTGACTCAACATACTTAGTAACCAGTTCCAAACACTTGACTCTTAATATTTAGTTTGATTAATTTAATTTGGAGTAAGCAATAGACGAGGTTGTCCAACCCACCAAATCATTTTGGTCCCAAATGACCATTTAAAATAAAAGTTTAGCGCAATGCAAGAATGGGCGCGACTCCATTCTCACAAAGTTAGTCTAGGATCCATCTAACTTTCATTATAAAATAAAAATGTAAATACCAAAAGAGAAGAGGACATGTTGATCAAACAAGCCTCGAAAAGCCACGGGCTACCACCGTGTATCCCAACCCATAATTGTCAATACTCTAAAAGTGCACACTTTCCAGAGTTTTATTGCTCATCCTTGTTTCACTTTACGTGATTACAATTTTAATTAATAGCCGACTCATTCAAGTAGACCATACATAACAATCATACATCAATTCACTTTTAATCTTATTTAGGACAATGGTGATCACATCACAAATTGACCTTTAATTCCTTTAAACTTCCAAATTATCCAAAATTGTTGAACATAGTCAACCCACCTAGCCATTTCGGCTTGATCCACTTTTACTCAACATACTAACAAGTCATGCTTGAGTAATAAATAAAATAATAATAACCTTGTGAAATAATTAATGAATTTATTCCACTTAAACCATTCAATTCCAATCCTTCAATAATCCAAATGTGGTTAATAAACCAATCCAATAAAAAATATGCTTGTATCAATATTCCATACAAACAATTAATCCAATATAATTCAACATGCTTGCATCCATAATTCCATACCAACATAATCAATTCACCAAAACATGTCTCATAAACATAAGCACATGAATTAATTAAATGTATAACCAAACAATTTCCATCCAAGTGTTCTCTAAACATGAAACTAAGTTCTTTCTTTGGTACCTAAACATGATACTACTTACAACGAAGTAGACATGTACGTACCTCGTATAAACAATCCTTTGTGCCACTTTTAATCACTCAAAAGTCTCCTAGGGAATAATCACTTCCTAGAGAACAACCAATAACAATAAATTAATACTCAACCAAATTTCCAGCAACTTAAATTTACTTTAGACTACTTAAAAAAAATCTGAAAATTATTTAAAACCCCATAATTAAACTCCTTTTTAATGGGTAATCACACCCTTTCATTAAAATCACAATTATACTACTTTAAATAAAATTCCAGCATTTTTAAACTAATCAAAAACCCTTTAAAACTCAAGGATAAAATTTAAAGCATAAAAAAAACTTCGTTAAAAATCAAAAACTGCCCGAAAATCATATTTAAAGGCTGAATTTGGCCACGAGAGGGTGGTGCTCACTACCAAAGGTAGTGAGTCTTTCTTAAAACATTATTTCCACATGGAAAACACTACTTTTTTATCAAAATCGGATGAGTTCAGAACCTAATCAGGATTAAAACAGGATTAATATTAACGAATGGAAATCTAAGAATTAAAACACGAATTTACGTGTTCAAAATATTCTGGGATTAAGTTAAACTAATCAGTACTTATAATCACCAAAATTTCAAACATCATTACTATTTAAGCCCTAAATCAATTGTTCGTAAAAACCCTAAAATCGTGATTTTCAATAATTAAAAACCCTAGGTTATAAAATTTACAAAATCTGAAAATTATGACATTTATAAAATCTGAAATTATAAAGTTTAATCATCAAAATACAATTTGATACTAATTAAATTAATTTCAAACAATAAAATCAATACCCATAAATCAGTAATTATAATTACACAAATTAATAAAACAAAGGAGAAAATAAGACTAACCGTTTGTGTGGGGAAAATTTTGGGGATGTATGGGGTATTTATAGGGGAGAGAGTTGTAGGGTAAGTAGGAGTATTGGGCCTCATAAAATTAATGGGCCAATTAGGTAAATGAAATGGACTAGGCTTTGTTTGTACGGCATAGATTGTAGAATGAAAGCTCATAAAATAATTTGTACTAAAATAATTTTCGACCCAAATTAATAATTTAAAACTTTTTAAAGTAAAATCCAGAAAAATACAAATAAATATTATAAATAAAATAAATTTTCATTTATAAAATATTTAAAAATACGGGGATTACAGACAACCCCAAGATGGACGAGAAGCCGAGATCGAGTCAAAGAAACGAAGAGCTGGGTACTTCGCAAACAAAAGCCGAGAAACCAACAACTAAGGGCACTGAATGAGCCGCCAACTCTGCTTAGCTAACAATGAAGAGTTAAAAGGGGCAACACTACGAATTCCCAATCCTCCTAAACCCTTCGGAAGATGGAGCAACGACGAAGAACGAAGAGCCAACCCTCGACTAGGAGAAGAAGACTTCCACCAAAATCTGGCTAGTAAATTATCCATTCGAGAACATATAGAACTAGGAATCTTGAACACAGATAAGATGTGATTAAAGGAGGCAATGAACACTGAGTTAATGATAACAAGCTTGGTCGCCGGCGAAAGATGCAGAGAAGTAAAGACCTCTAGTCATTTGGCCACCTTGTCCAAGAGGAACCCAAACTCACAGCATTTACTACGGCCCAAATCAACAGGAAGCCCCAAATAAGAGCCCAATCTAGATTCAAACCTCATTTTCAGACAACCAGACAGATAAGCTTGATAATCCTCAGGAGTATTGGGGCTAAACTTGACAAACAACTTTTGCAAATTAAGCATTTGACCTGAAATATCACAAAAAGCAGAAAGCACATTCAGCACTTGTGCACACGCAGGGGGTGAGACCCGGAAGAATAACAAGGAGTCGTCAGCAAAGAACAGATGTGAAATGGAAGGAGCCCCCCTTGCAATTTTAATACCCTGAAAAAGGCCTTCAGATTCCGTCTTACGAATCATCGCTGAAAGAACATATTTTTAAAAATAACATAAAATTATTTTTAAAAAGAAGTTGCATAAAAGTTAACTTTGCAGACAAATGACTTTTAAAGAATTATCGATATTTTTTGATGTAAAAGTCAATAATAATAGTGAACGTATTCACGCTATCAACTACTCGTGTTATTCAGAAATTGTGGCGAAAATAGTTTGGGTCTTTGGGATGTGAATTTTTACATCGTTATTGGAAGATATTTGCGTTGTTTATTGGCTTTCAATAAAAGGTGTTAATTAAGCAAACTGGTGTAATCGTTCATGGACTACCATTAGAACTTTTTTTTTAAGAAACCTTTGGAGCTAAGCTAATGGTGCATTCATTTTACTTAATTTACACTTTTAAAAATTTATCTAAGCTTATTTTAAACAAACATGGATAGTCTTTCTATATTTAAGAACTAGGCTCTTGTTTTAAAATGACTTAACTGGATTTCTCCTAAAACATGTCACACTATATGAAGTCGTCAAGAGTGATTTTGCCACGCATTTAAGTAAAAGAGATGTCAATTTAGGTACTTAGATTAGGTGCTCAGTAGCGTCATTTCAAAGTTGAGACACACTAAATTATTAAACGCATGGGAGTCGAAATTTTAATTGAATTTTTTTCAAATCAATCCGAGTCTGTATTTAACACTTCTAACTTAATTGTTTTTTTTTTTTTTTTTTTGAGGTCCTGGGTCCTGTCCCTGATTGGCACCCAAAAAAACCCGGGTATGCTCATCATATTCTGTGGCAGAGAACCAACCAAAACATTCATCTTCTTCTATACCGCGCCTTATCAGTAAGCTCAAACCAAAAACTTCAATGGCTACTCTGAGCTTCAATCCTACAAAGTTCAGAGATCAAACTGCTTCAATTCCTTACAAACCCATCTCCAACTTCACTTCTTTTTCACAACCCACGAAAATTTCATGTACTTCAACTTCTCATACCATTTCAAACTCTTCCACCCTGAAAACCTCATCAAACTGCAAACAACGCCGTTTTCTGGTCAATTCAGTCTCTGAAAGCTCAATCGAAGAAGCTGAAACAATTGAAGATGTTATTGATGATGACCCAACTGCAGAAATGAGTTTTCTTGACCCGGGAACTGAACCCGAAAACATTACTGAATGGGAATTGGATTTTTGCTCAAGACCCATTCTTGATATCAGGGGTAAAAAGATATGGGAACTTGTTGTTTGTGATAATTCTTTATCTTTACAATACACAAAGTATTTCCCCAATAATGTTATTAATAGCATTACTTTGAAGAATGCCATTGTTACCATTTGTGATGAATTGGGTGTCCCTCTTCCTGAGAAAATTCGGTTTTTCAGGTCATTTTTTTTCTGAATTTCTTCAAGTTTTATTGATTTTAGTAAAAAAAAAAAAATGGGGTTTGAAGTTTGAGTTTTATGGGGTGTGTTTCTTTAATTTGTGTTGTGAAATGATTTACTGATTTTGGATTGTATGTTGATTGACTATTATGATGTAGGTCTCAGTTGCAGACCATTATAACCAAGGCATGCAAAGAGCTTGGAATTAAACCTATTCCAAGTAAAAGGGTAAACTGTTGTACTAGTATGATTGATTTAATTTAGTTCTTTACACTTGTATGTTGCTATAAGTAGCTTCTAAACCGTGCAAAACACAAATAGAACAACTAATTTGAGACCGGAGGTAGTATTGAATATTGATTTCAGTTCATTCACGAAATGATATTATGGATGGAGAGCATGTCAAATGAAAGGGGAAATCCAGGCATGGATGTTAAAATTCCTTTTCTGTGAACTGAAGGAAAAGCATTTGGGATCATCTTTAAGCTTTCCTTGAAAGGAATTAGTGATCAATGATTGGTATTTTCTGAATTTGTGTCATAAGATTTGTGCTCGAAATTTTGACTTCATGGGAGCAATATGCTGTCTATTGGCAATATACTTTGGAAGCTTCCTGCTGTAATTGTTTCAAAGATTTTTCGCTGTTCAGTCTTTGAGTTCACTAGGTTCATAGTTGATGTTAATATCCTCCATTTTTGCAGTGTTTATCACTGCTTCTCTGGTTGGAAGAACGGTATGAGACCATTTACACGCGTCATCCAGGCTTTCAGAAAGGAGCAAAGCCTCTTATGGTGTTAGATAACCCTTTTCCTATGGAACTTCCTGAGAATCTGTTCGGAGATAGATGGGCATTTGTCCAATTGCCTTATTCAGGTATTCAATCCTAGAAGATGGCATTGTGTAATACTTCGTATCAGATTGTGAGATTTATATAATTGCATGTGATAATGGATAGTCGACTAATAATCCAAGTTTACTGTTTCAGCGGTGCGGGAGGAGGTGGAAACCTTGGAGAAGAAATTTGCATTTGGTGCTAGTTTAGATTTGGATTTGCTTGGTATTGATATTGATGATGACACACTAATTCCTGGTTTAGCTGTTGCATCTTCACGTGCCAAACCTTTGGCAGGTATAAATCATCTTAAACCCTTTGCTTAACTTCGTATTCAGGTTTAGTCATTTTGTGCTACAAAATAAGCTCAAGAAACTGCTACTTAATAGAGTTAGACACTCTTTCCCTTGAATGCACTAAGCAAGGATACCGATGCATTAAGCAGCTTATTATAGGAACACTTAAATCATGCATTAAGCTGTTTCCCTACCTTGCTCTATTGAACTGTACACTTAGTAGCAGTAACATCACTAACATGTATAAGTAGGGCTGCTTCATTTGGCTTCATATTTGAGAGAAAATGTAAACTTACCTGTTTATTTATCATTCCTGAACCCTAAACCCTTAATCCTTGTCACTTCAGTAATATTTCTCTCAGAATAATTATGAGCTGCAATAAATTATACTGTATAATTCAATGTCACCCTGTTGTAATCTTGCTGCCTTTCAAAGATAGCTTCATAACCTTGAGCCCTAGACCTGTCGTCAACCTACCCAATTCTCCACTGGGTACTCCAACCTAATCTTATTTTTGTTCTAACTGCAGCTTGGATGAATGGATTGGAAGTCTGCTCCATTGAAGCTGATACTGCCCGGGCTTGCTTGCTCTTGTCTGTGGGAATTTCAACCCGATATATTTATGCTACATATAAGAAAACACCCGAGACAACACAAGAAACTGAGGCATGGGAAGCAACGAAGAAATCTTGTGGAGGCTTGCATTTCCTTGCTATCCAAGAGGACCTTGACTCAGATGATTGTGTTGGGTTTTGGCTCCTCTTAGATTTGCCACCACCCCCTGTATAATTCATGTACATAAACCTTTGGGCAAGCTTGAGCAAGCAATAGGCAAATACCCATTCATTTTCTTGAACAAGAGCCTTTTGTATCTTCTATTTGTTAAGAATAGGCAACTTCATAAGATATAAAGACTTAACACAGCTTTATGAGAAGACGGCTTTTAATTTGTAGGATTTAGACTGAATTTTATGAGATTTTGCTTTTAAAAAAACATGGTATTACATTATTACTAATAACATACTTCGTATAAACATTAGCAGCATCAACATTTCAACATTATTTGTGAGCATAGCAAGCATGATTTCATTAAACATGTCAAGATAATGCAACAAGGCTACAAACTTGCCAAGTTGCCATGATACAAACCCCTTTCATCTTTTGCTAAGCAGTTGAAAAAAATAGATGGACTTTATTAAAGGGTACAAATCAAGCTAACAACTTGTCAGCATAGCTACCATAGAGAAGGCTGTGTATTCCTAATCATTTACAACAACGCTTAGAAAACTGACTAAAACACAAGAAAATAGCAGTCTACACTAGTAGTCAGATCAGACTTGTATCTAAACGCATCCTATTAAGGTTACATGAGGAAGCCAATAAAACCTTCCCCCCACTGAGAGAAGCTGCACATTCAAGGGTAGAGAAAAATTATCATCTGAACCCTGGTGAGGCCCAGAGATATCAGATTCATTGTAACAGCCTTAAGTGCTGAACAAATGGTGCAGAGAGATTCTACGGGCCTTCACCCACCTGCTAGCAAAACTGTGAGAACCTTTGGAGAGCTCTGAACTGCAAAGACAATAGCTTGGCTTTAATCTTTATACTTGATCATCAGGATTTCAGTCTTTTTTGTTTCTGTGTTACAAATCTGATGCCTTGCTTTCCAAGTTCTACAGTCTTCGCCCTTCCATCATCAAGATCAACAGACAACATTGCTGTCCCCTCAATAACGTCACTGACAACTCCTTTATGCCTGATAAGATAGAATTTTAACCAATTATAAACAGAAACAGTAGACCAAGTATATCATGCAAGTATTGACCAGTAAAGTATTAAAAGTTTTGATGAACAGAAAATACTGAAGTAACAAAGGACGAGAGAAAAACAATGTATCTAGCAACCAAAACCACACATTTCAAGCATGATCATGAAATAATTATCAAAGTATCAAGGACCAGAATCCAACCAAACTATTTCAGCCTAGTATGAAGGAAGACGCACCAGGAATTATCAGATTGCTGATGAACTTCTACTCTCTTTCCTATAGCATCTTTACCCAACTTCTTCAAAATCCAGTTAGCATCCATGATTTCATTCATTAAATTGTCATCTTGTGATTTTGTCACATCTTCCTGTTCATGATGTTTAGGCTTTTCCACCAAGGGTGACGGCCTCTTTCTCTTAGACCTTTGACCCTTCACAGATCCTCTCTCTTCCTCACTATGTGGAACCCACGAACTAGGGTAAGGAGTCTTGAATTTGAGTCTAAGCAAAGGCCTGGAGTCCTTAAGTGAAGCATCTACAGCAGGTGGTGCTGGCTGGTTACTTTTATTGCTGTCACCAGACATATCATGCCTGTTATCTGGATGCTTTCTCAAAGAAATCTTCTCACCCTTTGATACATTGTTCTGTAGCCCTTCACTGTCAGCATGGCTTTTTTTTGATGGCGTGATATGTGTGCTCTCTAGACCAAACAATCCATTCCCTCTGTGAGATTGAGGACCAGAAGCTTCAGATTTGCCTTTACCAAGCTTTATTATGTTACGATCCCTTAGTTTCACTCCTCTTATATCATGAGAACCATCAACTTTGTAACCTGCAAATTCCCATGAGTCAATAAAAAGTTCATATTCATTCCAGATTAAGAACAGTAGTAGCCAAATGCATACCATCATCAGAGATTGATGTGCCATCTAATCTTTCCGTTAGATTATCACCTGTCCTATGCTGACTCACTGCATCATTCCCTCCTGAATCCAACAAAGAAAAACAGAGCTGTAAGACCTAAAAAGACTGAAATTAAGAATAGAAATCAATTTGAAATTATTTTTAAAAAAAAAAAAAAAAAAAAAAAAAATTAAAAAAAAAGCAATAGCCAAATTTCAAGTTATATCACATGTCAAAACAATGGAACACAATTAAATTTTAGAAGGCTACTTAGATACACAACAGTCAAAATCCTACCAGAAAAACATGAACACAGCAAATACACAATTTGGAGCAAACACCAAGGCACCGAAATTCAAATCATATCATAAATCGCCATCTCTTAATAGATTTTTAGTCCTTAGATAATTGAATAGATAACGATAAATTACTCTTTCTTCTAAAGGCAAAAATGCATCAGTAGAAAACAGATAACAAATGTCAAGCAACAGCCAGCATACAGCTGTATGCACTATGCAATACAAGACTTACCACTTAATGTCACCAAATCTTGCTCCCTCTGGTAACTTGAAGAATCAGACCTCGGAGAGTTGGTAATGGTTTTATTTCGTCCTCCTAAATGTATAACCAGCTTAGTTCCCTTAATGGTCTTTGGTTTGTTGCCGAATTGCCCCACATCCTCACTAACAGCAGTGTCATTAGGCTTCTTGCTCTTAATCTGTAAAACTGTTGCTCTTCTGTCTACATTGCTCCCCGCAACCTCATCCATAGATTTGTGCTTCAAAACCCCCTGTTCCTTATTAGAGAAATTTCTGTCATTTGGACTGAAACTTCCAGAAACAGGAGAAGAAAAAAAATCTGGTCCATGTGGCTGTGACGTCTCTTTATTGTTCCCCAATCTAGATCCAAAAAACTGAGTCTCACTGTATTCTTCAGGCTTGACCTCCATTTTACCATCCAAAGACGTCTGGTATCCCTTTTTCTTCACATATTTTTTGCTGTATGGTTTCTTGCCAGATTCCTTGATCTTCTTAGGGGAAAAATCAGCCAAGCTTTTCAAAGAGAATCTAGCGCGCCCATGTTCACCCTTCCCAGCACTCAGATCATAATCTTCATCATCAGAAAACGGTGAAATAGAAAATATTTCTTCCTGAGTCGGCAAACCAGCAGCTGCCCTTAAACTTGCTATTAGATCACGATCTGCCTCGTCTCTTCTCCTCCACAGCTCTTGCACAGCATCTTCAATACCCCTCACCTGCAAATAATAGAGAAGGAAAGGAGAGTTAACTCACAAGTAAATTATACTGGTAGAAGTAGTAATAGTAATTGGGAAACCTTCTCTAAGCATACCTGGTAGCACTCGCCACGGCATGTTGGGCATGTGTATGGAAGATTTCCATCTATTTGAAACTGCAAATATCTCTCATCACTGCGTGTATAATAGCATCACAATTAAGATATGTCATTAAAAGTTGAAGCATCAAACTTAATTTCACTATAAAATGATGACAAAAAAATATTTAACCTGATTCCATCACATTCAATGTGCACCCAGCGCTGGCAAATATCACAGCAAACCATAGGTGTTGCCTCTGAATCTCTGTAGACCTACATATTTTTAAGGTTAAATCAGTCAACTAACACTGATGCATGTAAGACAATACAGTGAATAAAGTTGACAAGGCCTCAACTATGGTCAAAGACCAAGCAGAAGCAGTGAAAATTGGGTGCCTCTGTGTGTGTGTATGTGTGGGCCCTGGGGGGGGGGGGGGTTACAGCAAAGAAGGGAAGCATTGGATCCACATGATTAAAATTCTTCATTTCAACTGATGGGGAACAAATGTTCTAAATGAAAGTCAATCATTACCAGCATAAAACTACTCAAGTTTCTGTGGGCATTACATGCTGGTATGACTGAAACAACCAACATTGAATTTCAAGATGAATCCAAGGCATAGCACGACACGTTCATATAATCTTAAACAAAACAGAATTATATATACCTTCAGGCAAGCAGGACAATAATTGCCTTTGGTAAACAATCTCCCACAAGCATCACAGCAAGTATACCCTAAAAACCACCTGCAGTGTCCAAAACAAGGTCAAAAGAAAAAATGACAAAAAAAAAGTAGACATGATACAACAATTAAAACAATAGTAAGTGCAACAATTAACATTCAAATTACTGCTAGTCAAGATATGCATTACAGCATTCCAAACACAGACCACTATTGCCCATGTGGATCTTACTATCCACAATGGAGAAACAAGCTTACACAAACCTTTCCTAGAACTATATGAACAAGACATACTAAGATGCTAGATGCATGAGTGTATTTTAATACCAGTAATTTTCTCTAGAAATTACAACCAAAAGTTCCAAATGCCTATTGCCTTATTCCATACACAAACTGTCTCAATTATACAATTATACATGTCAATCGTCAAAAGCTATAACCAGCATCTTTAAAGCATAATGCAGCCAGGCATCACCAATCTAATAAGAGAGCCAAAAACTTTAACAAATACCTTACACTCAGACCATTTCCTGGAACATTTGACCCACAGCTGTGGCATTTTGTATGCTTGGGGCAAAGGTAAGGTCCAGAACTAACATTCTGCACCACAAAAATATATTAAGATCCAACAATCTGCACAGTGCAACAAACTAAAAACAGAAAAGGAAAACAAAGACAACCTTGTGCGGAGGCTGCATACAATAACAATGGAAGGCACCATCACACCTCTTGCAAAATTTAAACTTGTTTGGCTCTCCAGTTCTACGACAAACCTGGAAGGGAAATGAGATAAGAAAAAGATACCCATTGTCAAACAAACAAGCAAACCAAACACTGAAGTACCAATTTGCAACAACACTATATAAACTAATTATCAGCAGACAAAAGTTTTAGTATTCCTGAAAAGAGAAGCTAAAGAATAAAAGATGCCTTCAATGAAATATATATAGGGCCCAGGGAGTGTATTGATATTAAGGAACCATTAGGAGATTGGAAATGCCAAAATCAATTCCTCCACATGCTGAATATGAAACTAACTTTTCTATAAAAATAAATAGATAAGATTCATCCAAAATATATATATAGCCTAATGCTTCAAATAAACTAAGAAAACTAAGAACGTATAAGAAATGGCTATGAATGACTGGCACCATTGTTTAAACAAAATGAAAATTTTACACAGATTTTAATATTAAACAATAAAAATATTAATGGCCAAAGGTGTGTCTGGCTACTATTAGTGCTGCTTTTGCTGAAACAGGCCCCAATTATTGAAAAGAGAAAAGGCCGTTCAGCTGGGTGCATGAATCCAGAAAAAATCATATAATTAGACTTGAAAGACCTTGAAGTGAGTTAAAAATGCTACAATCTTTTATTTATAGGCCAAATCGTTAAAGTGGACCGTGAATCTAGATGGTATATTTTAAAGAAACTAAAGCTGCTTACGATCCACACACATAGCACTAAAGTGACTAATTTTTAACAGGGTTTTGTTTGAAGAGTGAAAGCCATACTGTAAATCTATGTTCAAAAAATTTAGAGACAGCAACTCACAAGAAAGATAACCTACAGACCACAAGAAAGTATATCCTACAATATAAGCCATGGACTTAAGCAAGATATTGCAGCACATGATTACCTCACATGTACGGCATGAGGGACATGTCCATGAACTCCAGTGAAACAGATCTGCAGAGAGAAAAAAAACTCAGAAGGGGAATGTAAGATTTTAGCCAGACCAAGAACCCCAGCAACTGAACAAACCTCTATGTTGAGACCAAGTTTTTAAGCAACTCCTGTGATATTTTTTCCCACAATTACTGCACGGATGCATCTTCTTAGCTCTGTCACTGCCTTCATTTTCACCGGAGAAGCACAGTCGACACATCACATTCACATTAGAAGAACCCTGCTCCTCTACGCCAGAATCTTTGGTGACATCCTGAGAATAGCAGCAGAAAATCAAGCTAAGCTATATGCAATATAGAAGCAAGAAAGTAACAGGAGTGCAGTACCCAGAGTCTCAAATAATATGGACCATCTAAGAAAGCACATGATTGCCAATCCCAAGGTTGGGACAAGATTCAAGGTTTATAATACTAGGTTCATCTGACGACATATATTACCTGTTTCCCACTCTAACAAATTGACATTTTGATATCCTATCAACTTTAAGTTGTTGGTAAACCAACAGGTAGCTAGATATGGAAAATACCTGGGAAACTCTAAAGATGCTCTTGCATCAATCAGCATTAAGTTAGTGAAAGAAACACCATATGATTAAGATTCATAACTAGCAACAAACTGACCCGAGTAAAAACATAGTCATTCACTCGTTCCTCATCCATACAAAGAGTGGGAAGTATTGTAAAAATAGGCCAAATCCGCCAAAACTTAAAATCTTCACTTGTCATTCATCAATTGCAAAATAAGTCCACATTTTAAAAGACATAACATAAATTACCAAATAATTCTCATTGATAGCCAAAAAACTCAAATCACTTATTCATTATCATCACCTTAAAACACTCCAATTTAGATCTTTGCTTACAAAAAAAAAGTCATAGCTGTTTAAATTATCCTGCTCTCCTCCTATCCATCCCCCCCCCCCCAACCCTGAGCCCTTGCATGTTGCAATGACATAACCTACAGTATGATCACTTACAAAGCTACCACATAATTCCAAAACAACATCTTTTCCGCAATTCAAACTCGGTCTTCCAAAACCAAAGTCACAAGCTTTTCCCAATTAGGGATTGAATTAGACAACCAACAACACCCTCCAATCAATGTCATCATTCCACAAAACCAATTTTAATTATTCCACATTACATATGCTACTCACAATATCAATACATTATTAATTGTCAATTCACAACACAAATGCAATTAAAATCAACAATCTTTAGCACAACACCAAATAGCAAACAACCCTTAAATCAATTAAACAGATCGAAACAAGTCAATGCACAACCACAAACCCCAATTAAGTCCAAAACCCACAAAAATCCCCAATTCCAAAAACAAAGAAATCGGCAAAAACAAGAAAAACGAACCCTCACCACCAAAGCACCGGATTCAAAGCGGCGAGCAAAATCCTCAGCAGCCAAAGAAGCAACAGCAGCCTTCTTCTGCAACGCAACCCTTTTAGTCTGAGCAGACAACAACTCCTCAGCATCATCTCCATTAACAAGAGCAGAAACAGGCGGCGGAGGAGGCGGCGGAACAACCTTAGGAACCGGAACTTGAACCGTAGCACCTTCCTTAACCCTAATAATCCATGGATCCTTAAGAAAATCGTTCAACCTCGAAATTCCACCCTCGAAATCAGAAATTCCAGAATTAATCTGCGGAAACCCTAACTCGCAGAAACAAATTCGCTTGCTAAAAGAGGGGAATTGAAAGGAAGAAGAAGAAGAAGAAGACGAGGTTAGTGAGCAAGAAAAGTGAAATTAAAATCGGAATGAATTCAAATAAAAGAAAAAAAGAGAGGGAATAAATAAAAATACAAAACAAAGAGAGTGTACTACTATCTAGTTTACCATGTAATTGGGCAAGCGACGTGAAATGCCATATTATGATGAGTGATGAGAGAGAGAGATGAACCCAATTCTTTTTGATTTTTGATGGGGGTGCGCTAACCTCACTTCTCCTCTCCTTTTTTTTTCTTTTTTTTTTTTTTTTTTTTTTTCCTTTTTTTCTCTCTCCAAAGTTTTTATGAGAAATACAGTCTATAGGCTTCTTCCTTCTCTATTTTACCACTTCCCCCACCTTGTTTTTTTTGGACAATTCTACCCCTATTCTACATGCTATCTACTTTTGTTTACTTGTAACTAGAGGTGTCAAACCCGAACCGACCCGAAAAAAATTATCCGTTTCGAACTGTAACCGATCCGATTTGATCCGAGAAATTCAAGACCCAAACCCGATCTGTAACCGAACCGAACTCAACCCGAATCCGAACTTGACCCGATCTGAACTTAATCCGGCACCGATTTGATCCGACCTGAACTCAACCCGAATCCGATTTGACCCGACCTGAACTCAAACCGAACCGATTTGACCCGACTCGAGCTCAACCCGATCCGAAATTGACCCGACAAATAACCGATCAGATCCGATCTGTTTTGACCCGAACTGATATTAACCCGACCCGATTTAAACTCGATTTGATTTTTACCCGATCCGAATTTAACCCGACCATAATTGATTATTGACCTTTTTATTCAAGTTCTTATACTATATATTTACTAATTATTAATAAGTTAACTTTTTTACTACAAAGAAATAGTCTGGAGTCTTAAGTTTACTACAAACCCATCACGTGAGACAATCTGACTAAAAAGTAGATGGGGTTCATATAAAGAGCTCTCTCTTCCTATCTCTCTCCTTTTTTCTCTCTCTACCATGTGTTTTTAGAATATTTTAATCGTTGTTATGTATTTACAAATACATAACTTTCCTTCATTACTACTTCCTCTACAACTGTGCATTATCCTAGAATTATAGGCATTATACATCGTATGGTTATACACACACTACGTACATATGCAATAATTTATGCTCAAATAAAAAGAATGTACATAGTAACAATTAACTATCACTATGTATAATGTCAAGTTTTTAATATAAAAATTGAATTAGTAATAAAGTAATTCTAACAACTCTAACAAATATCTTATACAAATTGAATTAGTAATAAACTAAATTAATAGTACAGAACTCATAACCTCGCAAGATTGTACAATTGATGAAGAGTTGTAACCTTGTAATAACCTTAAAAAATTGATATTCTATTTTGTATATATCACCATATGTAACTATTATTACTCATCATTTCATCAATATATCACTAGCTCGGTCTCACTTATATAGGTATGATAAGTTATCGATAATTATTCAATCTCAATTTTCCTTTAAGATAAAAATTATACATAACTTGATCAAATGAGAAAACTAAAACTTCGTGCTTCATAATTAATAATCATATTGAACCAATAATAAGGTAAAAACTCAATAATATCTCTAGATTAAAAATAACCTTATTTGGATATGAATTTGGTCAGCTCGACCAAAATCCAGCCAAACACAAAAAGGAATTAAATCGAAACTGACCATTTAATGAATCAACGGATCAACCTTATCTTAGTCAAACCGAACTTGACCGAACCGAAATCATCCGAACCGAAATCAACCCGACCCAAATTCATCCGACCCGAAGTTATCCGGTTAAACCCGTTTTAAACCCGATCCAAATTTATCCGAACCGAAAGTGAACCGATCTGGAGTTGACCCGACCCATATCCGACCCGGACTCGATAGACCATGACCCGAATTTGACCCGACCCGAATTTGACCCGATCCGACCCGACCCGAGTTAAAAGGATAATTTTGATCCGAACATATCCGACCCGAGTAGACCCGACCCGAACAGACCCGACCCAAACTCCATCCGGTTATCCGAATTGACACCTCTACTTGTAACGTTGTATTGTTGTTAACTTGATACTCTCTTGTTAGAGTATACTTTTTACTACCTTAACATGTTCTTTTGACCGGTATTCACTTTAATGTAGTTATTATGGTTGATAACATAAAAACAAAGGATTTTTCAGTTTGGGTTAGGTGTTGCTAGTTAATTTAAGGCTGGGTCTCATATACAGGAATTTTATGGTAGTTTTGAATCGTAGTGAGGTTGTTGGTAGTTGAGTTAAAAGGCGAAATTGTATTTTATGATAATTATGTATCGTAGTTAGGTTATTGCTAGTTGAGTTAAGGGCAGAATCTACGGTAAAATCGCTTTAAAGATAATTTATTGTGAAAGCGGCATCAGTTTTATATGTATATTAGAGGTGACAATTAGTTTAAAAAGAATAGCATTTAATGATTAATATTTTGTTAGGATGATTTTCTCTATCAAATCTTTCTCTTTGAGTAGAACATAATAATAGCTTGAACCATTAAAACTCATGAAAAGTACATAAGGTCAACTAAGAGATTGTCTTCATAAATATGTCCTTAAATCATTGATAGCTTAACAGGTCTTTTTTACTACGGAGTAGTGTTCAATTTATTTTAGTTATTACAATTAATTATATAAAAATAGAGGATTTTTTATTTTTTGGATTAGGTGTTGCTATCTGAGCTACAACGAAAACATGTGTAAAGGAATTTTATGGTCATTTTGTATTATAGTGAGGTTGTTGATATGAGTCACAAGGTTGAATCGTATAAGGAATTTTAAGATAATTTTGTATTGTAGTGAGGTTGTTGCTAGTTGAGTTAAAAAGGCAGAATGTAAAGTAAAGTTAGTCAACGATAATTTATTATAAAAGCGGCGCAAGATTTTAAAACTAAAGGTGACATTATTTATTTTAAAAAGGAGATCATTTAATAACTAATAAAGTGATCCAAATCTTTCTCTTTGAGTAGAACATAACAATAGCTTGAAAAGTTCACTAGGTCAACTAAACGATTTGTCTACCTAAACTGATGTTGATTGTCTTGTAATGTCGTGGGCTAAAAAATAAGGAAGTAGCACTATAAAGTATCAACAACTCATATAATTTTGAAATTTGTATTATATATGTCTATGACTAGCAAAATTAATTAGGAAACACTACCTTATCTTACATATTGACACATAATCTAGTGATCATACAAGTGAATCCTAATTAATAAAGTTGCTTAATACAATCTTGAAAATATTATAGGAAGGAAAGGTCATTATCATAGCCTCCAGGTTCAAGTTTAGGGTTGTGTTGTTGAATAATTAAAACAGAAGCATTGGTGGAAAAATTAGGGCACGACAGTATATCACCAAGAGGCCCCAATTCCGGACATTGTTCCCAATCATTCATTCCCATTGTTAAGATTGAATTCACACGGCCAGCTCGGCCCACAATAAAAAGCTCATATTGGCCATCTAATGATCTTAATATGGTGTAAGCATGTGCCGAATTCATCAAGTGTTTCTCTAAGTATGAGACCTTCCCTCCTGCAATGTGCCTTTCATAAAAATTTGCAAAGCATTCATCATCGACTTCCATCTCTTCTAATTGTTGATTTGTTCTTCTCATATTATTACTTTCTGCATCTATGTCTACTAGGAGTCTCATCACCGTGAGTTTTACCCCGGGATGGTAAGCTATCCGTCCTGCATATGCTAATGCTTCTCTATCATCTTTGCCTCCGATAAATATAACAACAGTATTCAAACTATTTCTTGGAGATTTTGATATTTCACTAGTGCCACCAAAACCTCGATCAACTAAGATTGCAATGGAGCATGGAGCATTGCGAAGGACCTAGTAAAAAAAAAAAAAAAAAAAGAACTATTTTACCCAAGGAGATCCTGAGATCGATTCTCACCCTCGTCCTTTTGGCTCTCTAAACACTAAAAAAAATTAATAAATACAAGCATTACCTTGCGATTAACATATCTAAAGCCTACACGGCTATCATTTGTCTTGCCATCATTTGGAAGACCATTGTGAAAAGGAAGTATTATTAGACTGATGATTGAATCCTCAGCTAAGTTGCAAACTTCTTGGTGCATATTGTTAAAAGTGGCCAAGGCCATGGCTCTTCGAAGGGTGATTCCATCTCCATTCTCCGCGACATATTCTCGTAATGTGGTTGTAATTTGTTCTCTATTTTGAACAGTCACCTCATCAGTCACCTCTAAAGCATCTACTCCTCCTCCTCCTGGAACCAAAGTGGCAGCGATATCATCTGTGAGTTCTATCATGTCAGTAGCATATACCACCATGCCCGGGTCACCCGTCTCCTTGGAGATCTCCATGAGATTTATAGCACAAGGAACATTTTCGGGGCCATGAAAACCTAATAGAATCCTAAGCTCCTTGGTAGGATCATGCCATTGTAGCGCCAAAGGTTGATTTGGGAAGCGTTTCCTAGCTCGTTGAATAATGTATTTTGCTACTATTGGAATGTAGATGATCTTGAGAAGCATTGCTAATATCATACCAATACATGTTGTATAACTGATGATGTTATTCTGCATCAACCCCATGCATGATACTAATTAAGTATCAATAAATAATAAAGCAAATTAAAAGTGCATATAACATACAATATATATTATGCAAAATTTAATCAAACAAATTAAAGAAAAAGTACCTTCATGGCAATAATAGTGAGGTATATATGCAAATGTCCTTTAACATTCAAGAGTAGTGCAAGTGTTGTGGATTCAGGCCATTGAATATCAAATATCAACCCGGATAAAAGAGCTCCAATAATCTTGGCAATCGTTTCGACAACAAAGAAGCCAAACAACCTTGCCCAAGAGCCTAGAGTTTTAAAATCAAATTCTCCAATTTGTGCTTCCAAACCCACCCACACAAAAAAGAAAGGATAGAACACAAAGGTCAAAAAGTAATAAGATTTAGAAATGAAAAATTGTGAAATCCTCCCTTCTCGGGGTAAGAAAGCCCCCGTTACAAACGCACTAAGCACGGGAGTAAACCCCATAAGGGGTGATATGCATCCAATACACACCACAAACGCAACTGAGAGCACCAAGTGTGATCCTTTAAATGTTTTTCCATGGGGATTCGCGCTGTTCACCCAACCAACAATTCTAGGCCCTACAATCAGGGTTATGATGGTTTGTACTAGCAATGTCGCGCCTAGAGGGATAACACCGTGCCCCTTAAGGTACTCATGTTGGTCAGGTTCTCTAACACGTACTCGAAACCCTCTTTCTGGTTGGAATATGACATATCCAACACAAATTATAAAAATTGTTACCAATTCAGAGTACACTGCTGCAGAAATGGCAAACTTGCCAATGTTAGACTTTCCAATTTTAAGGTCTGTTAACACACGCGTTAGCAAGGGCGACCCCGTACTTGACAGCATTATAGAGAAAGCTAAATAAAATTTCAGGTTTGAGTTCGCCCCGTAATGAAGGAAAGGAGCGCTGCCACTTGTCATAATAAATGTGAAAATCATCCCTGTGTATGCAAAAATAGCCTCTTTCTTAGGTATGCGAAAAAACACTAGAGGATTCATTTCCAGTCCTAGTGCAAACATGTAGATGGTCATCCCAAAATCGGTTAAAAATTTCATGTTTTTCAATTTGTTATCATCTATATGTAGTATCGACGATTTTACTAAGGTCCAATTGCCTAACGAAAACCCCACCTGCAATACAATACTTATCATTAATCACATATATAATAAATTTAGTTTAATAATTAAGGTAGCTTGCAAAAATGATCATTAACATTCCATGTCAATTACAACAATTTCCTTGTATTCTAGAAAACTAATAGTAAGCATATGCATATAAAGAATATATATGGATTATTCGGAATGTGGAAGACATACAATAGTTTCCGATATGATTCGAGGCTGAGAAAAGGGCTTTATGAGGATATGCAAGCCATGGCAAAGTCCAAGCAAAGAAATGAAGCAAATAACGTATGAAGCAACATTTGATATCGCATTGTTACAATCTGTAATATCATCTTCCATTTTTTCTCGCTTTCGATCTCCTTTTGATTATATCCTATCAATTATTATATCATTCATTGGATATGAGTCCTTCTTTTCGTTACTTCCATATTTTGTGTACAAGTTGAGATGCATGAAGTTAAAAATCTCATCCATTAGCCTTTCTGCATGCAAATAGAAGTAATAGTAATTAGCAAGCTTATGAGTCCAACTTATGAAGGGTATATATAATATGAAATTACAATTTTTGTGTCCAACTATCAAGCATATATAAACATTTTTATACTTTTAAGAGAAATTAAAGTTTTCTTGGTGATATATGTATTATTGGATCTTTTATCAAAATGGCTAATTTAACAAAATTATTTACCAAAACGGCTATTTATAAATTTTAATTCCAAAACTAGCTAATTATTCACTTTGAAGGAAATAAATTTTTCCCTTTTTCTTTTTCATCGAACGGATTAAGTTTTTCGGGTTTAAAAAAAATTAGGTGCTTTTGAAATTACTTCAAATTTTGTTCGATTGAGACTTAACTGGTTCCTTTAAACTCCTCTCACACACCTCAACATTACATGGTTCATCTCCCATGCTTTCTCGAGCGGAACCATAGTCTCTTGCTGACAAACCGTCTATGGTTGATGAGTGGATTAGGGTCTCAACATGTTTGCACTTGCTCATTACATTGCATTCTCTCACAAGATCTTTTTCGCTCATTAAAAACTTGTTAAGTCAAAAGAAAGTAAGTTGCACAAGGGCGGTGATTGGTAAATTAAACTACAAGCCCCTATTAGAAGATTACGGAGTAGTAAAATACTACGTTATTGTGGTGATTCCATATCATTTTCCCTCATCATTGCATATAGCCCACTTTTCTAGAAGTATTGAATCTCATCGTTTCCTAGCTCATTAACTAATGGTTCCAATGGTATTTATACACTCATTGAACTTGCAACTTTAGTTTTGTAAAGCAGCTATGTGTATTATCATTGAACTTTGAAAATTAAAAAAAAATTTAAAAAATAAATAAACCAAAACGGTTTAGAGGAAAAGAAAAAAAAAATAAAGAAAAGAAATAAAAGTCATCCTCTTACAAGTCAATAAATTAGACTAATTAGCTAGTATTGGAATTAAAATTTATAAATAGTTATTTTGGTAAATACTTTTATTAAATTAGCCATTGTGGTAAAAACTCCTGTATTATTATACATTACATAGTATCACAAGATGGAAGAATGTAACAAAATACCATAGTAAGCATAGACATAATACCTCCATTTCATAATGTTAGTCCCATATACTATTTTGGGTGTTTCAAAAAAATCTACCCATATTGAATATATTTCATTTATAACTTGATTTTTTTGGAATTAATTGTTTATGGATTGATGACATGACTCCAAGTAAGGAAATTTTTACCTTAAATTATGCAATTATGACTTGTGCTTTCCTACTAAAAAAATCAAAAAAAATCAAAAAAATTAAATAATATAAACTAATTATGAATTATGCTGTACTTTAATGTTAGATTCCAAATATTTTTTTTTTCTTATTTTATGTGATTGATTCCATATGTGACTAACATTATGAAACAAAGGAAGTAATAAATAAGGCAAATAAAATACGGAGTACTTCGTAGTAGTCATTATAATGATCTCTTTCAATTTAATTGTTACCATTCTAGTTATATCCTTTAATGTTAAAAGATCGAGTATTGATAAACAAACAATGCTCAATGACAATAGATTTACTACATACTAATATACTATATATATAAACCCATTAGCTAGTAATAATATAAGAATCATGGTTTATTTTACCTAAAATAACGAAATTCAATGTAACCTAAATCGAAAGAGAATAAGCCTACATACATATAATTTCCTTAATTAATTCCTTGTTAAGCATAGCATATGATTTTTTGATGAATAATATTTCATACACGTAACTTCAAACCTTGAATAAAACAACTTTCTATATAAACATGTATAATTTGTAATTAGTTTATCAAGAATCATAAACTATAAAAGCAATGTAATTGTGTTCCCCAATATTTTTGAAAAGCAATCTAGTAACAATATTTATTGAATAAAAGAAAGATAAACCAATAACCAAAAATTAGATCAATTTTTGACATATACACATAAATAAAATAAAAATAAAATAAAATAAAAATATTAATTACGAAGAATGAAAAAAATCTAGACTTTTTACCTGTCATTCTGTCAATGTCTCTAATTGCCATTGTGGAAGTTCATTACTTTTGATGCAAAGAGACAGAGAGATGAAAAAGGGAAAAGAAAGGGAGAAGAAAATGTATGGTGTTCTTAAATCATTCTAAATGAGGAAATTTATTGTTAAAGGTTCGAGTTCTTTGGGGAATTTGTACATGTGTAATATGTTGATTACATTGGTCAATTTTTTCTTTATCTTTTTAGGTCTTTTCCGTAAATTAACAATAATAATAATAATAATAATAATAATAAGGGTTGCAACTTGCAAGGTTACATATACTCATATAATACTTCAAAATACGTAGTAGTATTAATTTGGAATTTATGAAAAATAATTCATAACTTGAAATTAACAATATACTAGATGAAGCTGGTGCATCTGCAATGCACAGTTTGTTTGAATTTTTTAAAATAATTTATATATATATATTTAAGTGCTAAAATTTGTTATATTAGATAAAATTCCTGATATTAAAAGATAATATTTTATATTTAATTAATTTAAACTGAATAATCTTATTCGCTAATTTTACTTACATGTCAATTAAATTATTTAATTCTAAAAGAAATTAATAATCTTGTATTTAATTGGCTACCACTAAAATTTATTATCCTACGTGACGCTCTGAAAAAATTAAATTGTATGTGACTCTCTAAAAACTCGGGAAAAAACTCCCCTTTATATATATAATATATTAGATTTCTCATAATTAAGCTAAAAGTCGTGCTATCGTAGCCATTTTTTATTTAAGCTTTTATATTCAACTAAAATTACCTAACTTGTTTAGAGTGTATTTTTATTCATTTGTTCCTCTATTGGAACTTGGAAGACATGATTTGGGTCACGCACTAATTATACTCCGTAACTAAATTAAAGTGCCAAAAAAAAAAAAAAAAAAAATAATAATTAAAGTGATACTCCGTACAAAATATAATTTTGCAAATAATCCCCCAAATTAAAATTTTCCATCACATTTCTCTGCAAATCAATCTTCTTCGATCTTGGAAAAGGGACTCCTTTCTGCCCCTTCTCCTTTCTGGGTATGTTTCTCAAGTATATTCTACTAATTTCGTTAGTTGCATCTTATTCTGCTGTTGTTACTAATTTCTATTACAGAATTTTGTGTCAAAATCTAGTCTTTATTACTTTGATTTTTGCTGTAATTGAGCTGGGTTGTAACAGTACATAGCTTTCTTGATTAGTTTCTGAAAATTAGGAAGTTGGGCATTAATTTATCTTCCAATCACAGCAACTTCAGATGGGTATGTCTGTGTCTAATTTATGTGTATATGAATTGGGTTTATAAATACAATTCTGGTTGCCTCAAGAAGAATTCTGCAGTAATTGAACTTAATTGACTTTTGTTTTCATTGTTTCTCAAATTGTTCCAAATTATTTTTGTAACTTTGTTAAAGAACTTTTTTTTTTTAACTGTAATTGAGCATGGTAATTGGTGAAGCAAATAATTGACTTGGTTAGTTTCAGAAAGTTATGATCTTGGGTATTATTTGATTCACATTCCCTGAATTCAGATGCATATCTATCTGTTTAGTGTTCTATGTCCATCTACATGGAAACAGGCTTGTTATATAAATACATTATTGATGACTTGTTGCAAACATACAATGAAATGGGTTTGTAATGTCTATAAGATTATAATATTTCAGTTCATTATCCAATTCGATAAGGGTATTATTTGAGTAATAAGGCAATTTGCAACATTCTAACTTGAGCCTGGTCTGGTTAACAGGAAGGTAGTTTCTAAGAACCTACTGTGGACTGTGGTTAGTAAGAGAAATGGAGGATGTTGTGGAGCAACAGAATCCATCACTAGGTAAAATACATCCCTTTTAGCCAATTTATGATATATTTTTTCTATGAATCGCCTATCTCTAGAATTGGAAATGAGATTCTATATTCACTCAACCAAATACCGCAAATCATACTCTTATATCCCTTTTAAAAATCTCACATTGCTATACTCCTTTGAAGGTGAAGATGGAGAGAGTGATATAGTAACTGAACAGGCTACCTTTGTCCATGGAGCACCCCATCAAGATGATAATGGCCCCCCTAAAGTAGATGCTGAAATTGAGGTTCTTCATGAGAAAGTTACCAAGCAAATAATCAAAGAAGGTCACGGTGAAAAACCATCCAAATATTCCACATGCTTTGGTAATTATAATTGGCTTCCATCTTAGTCTCTTAGATTTTCCCCGCTGAATATTCAAATTGTTGCGATTTTTTTACACTTGGTTACTATGGACTATGGATGGGTATAAAAAATTTCCTTTCCTGTCACTGCCTTGTTACTATGTGTGTCATATAACTAATTGAAATTTCAGCCACATTGTCTTATATTGCAATGGAATACAAAGACATTGTTCTAATCTAGTCAAGTTCATTCACTTTGTTGGCACATTTGCTCTAAGTTGTGATTTTATATATCACTATTATTTTCTGGATGGCTAGACTTGCACATTTTAAAAGCAAATTAAGTTGTGTGTTTGTTTAGTAATGAGCTTGGGAAGAGTCTACATCTGTTTCTTGTTTCAAAATGACTGTTCTCTTCCCTTTTAATAGTGCATTACAGAGCATGGACTGGGAGCACACAGCACAAGTTTGAAGACACATGGCAGGAGCAACGGCCAATAGAGCTAATTCTAGGGAAAGGTAATGCTCAAAATATGCTTTATTCTGTGGTAAGCTGGGTGCCTGATATGCTTGATGCTGGATTTGCCAACTGTGATTCCTTTGGTTTTCTGAGCTTGATTTCCATCACACAGATTGAAATTCACAATGCACTATTGTTCTAGTTGACAGACGCCCATTTCATGTATGTACATATTTTTTATGTAGCTGGGTATAGACATTTCTATATCAGCATATATAGTATCTTTATTTTATTGCAATCAAATGCAAATCAATTTAAGTATGATGAAATACCTTGCTGGGGGTTTATTAAATCAATCTAGGTTACTTTAGGGCACCTAGGTAAGGGGCACCGGCTTAATGACTCTAGGGACCTGACTGTCTAACACTACTAGCTGTATAGTTGCCTGACTAATCTTTTAGTGTGCTATGCGTTCTAAATTTAATTATCAAGTGGTGATAATTCCTCCCGTCCCAGCTCACAGCTATGCCTAGAAGTACAGATATAGCAGTGGCTCTTCACTACCCTCATCCTGAGTGCATGCATGCCCTTTTGCATGAATTCTGGCTTCTAAATTGATCAAGTTTCAGTGCCTCATATTTTGTCATTATAAAAATTGCTGAAGGATTGTTATGTGAGACTTTTCTTTTGGGTCATTTTCATCCTCTTCACTGAAAAAAATTGAGCTTTTGATGTGTTTTCTGAATTCATTCTAGGTACAAGTTCTGTGTTCATACTTCTTTCATCAAGTTGGCATTGTTGATAATCTCTTGGACTACTTACTTTGAGACTAAGTTGAATTTTATTATTTTTGACAGAGAAGAAAGAGATGGAAGGTTTAGGAATTGGTATATCAAACATGAAGTCTGGAGAACGTGCCTTGTTACATGTTGGTTGGGAGCTAGGCTATGGAAAAGAAGGAAGCTTCTCCTTTCCAAATGTTCCACCCATGGCTGACATTATATATGAAGTTGAACTCATTGGATTTGATGAAACCAAAGAAGTATGTAATCAATCACCTAAATTATATGATGAACTACGTATTGTTAGATCCAAAGCTGGTTGAAAAGATCTACCTTTTCACTATTGAATTAGAATGCATCTGGGATATAGGGCAAACCACGTAGTGACATGACAGTTGAGGAAAGGATTGGTGCTGCAGACCGACGAAGAATGGACGGGAATGCTTTATTTAAGGAGGAGAAACTGGAGGAGGCTATGCAACAGTATGAAATGGTTATTCATTTTTCTAATTTTCACTATTACCATATTATTGTTATGGATTTCTACTTGTCTTCATGTTAGGCATCAATCATTCAATCAGTTTCTGCTATGTCTTGATGCCTCAGGCAATAGCATATATGGGAGATGATTTCATGTTCCAGCTTTTTGGAAAGTACCGTGATATGGCTATGGCTGTCAAGAATCCTTGTCATCTCAACATGGCAGCATGTTACATTAAGCTCAAGCAATATGATGATGCCATAGTGCAATGCAGCATTGTAAGTACCTTGTCTCATCAAAGAATGTGGATCTAGCTTGTCTTTTTCTGAAAACTGATGGTATAGTTGGGCCCTGTGCTAAAACAACAAAAAATATTGTAGTTCTCGTTCTGTTGACATCAAACACAGAAAACATATTAAAATTTTGTACACCTGGTCCATAAAATAGTCTTTTTTGTAATCGGATGGACAAGGCTGCTAAGTGCTAACACCTTCCTCTTTCCTTGAAACCTAGTATCTTGTTTATAAGGCACAAGTCTTTGCAGAGGCACTATGGCCTATGGTGATGATACTTTTCGGCTGATTTCCTGCTTGCGGGCCATCTTTAATCTATTAAGTGCAGAATTGTTATTATATAAAACATATGCCCTTGATTTTCCCTAGTGTGCAACATCTTTGTGCTTTTTTGCTTTCAGCACGGGTTTCTTGTTCCCTTGTATGCCAAGGCGTACTAATGTTCTTAGAACCTTTAGCTTGCTTCTTCATGATGGCCTCACCAAACATATTGCAAGTCTGAGATTATAATTTGTCTACATCTGACAATTGATGCAGTATCAACAAGGGAACTTTAATTTTTCACTCCTAACCTTTATCATGCATTTGCGCTAATCTATGATGGAAGTATGGAACTTCCCTTACCTTCAGATGTTGGCCTGGGCTGAGCTTGAAATGTATAAGCTTCATTTCCTTTTTAGAGTTTTTTATGGACCAAAATATTCTTGAGGAATTCATGCATCAATCTCTGTTATGTTGCCGTTACTTTTTGTTGGTTAGAATATTTAGCTTATTTCGCCGTATTTGCCCAGTACATGTTACACTGCTTCAGAAATATTTTTTCCTTCATAATTTAGGTCTGATGATACTGAATACGTACTGGTTGATTTGGTGTCAGGTCCTAGCTGAGGATGAAAATAATGTCAAAGCACTGTACAGACGAGGAAAATCAAGAGCAGAACTAGGGCAAACAGAAGCAGCTAGAGAAGATTTGCTCAAAGCTCGTAAATATGCTCCTGATGACAAAGCAATTGCCAGAGAACTGCGGGTTCTTGCTGAACATGAAAAATCTGTCTATCAGAAGCAGAAGGAGATGTACAAAGGAATGCTTGGACCAAGACCTGAACCCAGGCCCCAGCAAACTAGTTGGCTAGCTCTCTTTTGGCAGTGGCTGATCTCATTATTCTATAAAATTTTCAAGCAGAAAACACAAAAATCTGACTAGTTTATTTATCCTATATAGTGCCCAAAATTGTGATGAGCTAGAGTTTAATAAATCAAACTGATGTATATACTGTATAACTGTTTTTACTACAGAAATGCTACAGGGATAGTCAATTAATAAACCATAATATATTGTCCTAATTTCTGAAGCTCGTATCATGTTAATAGGACAGGACTATTGTTAGATTACTACGTGGACTAATTTCATATCTGTACAAAAGGTGATGAACGATTCACTTGCATTAGATTACTACAGAGCATTTTTCGATACAATAAGTAATTTGATTTCAGTTTTGGATCGTATTTGAGTTAATCTGTAGTTCGTACACCATGATGAACCAAAAAATATTTGTCACAAAAAACTTCAGGTTAGGTTGTGTTGATTCGATTTAAGTAAAAGTACTTTATGTAAATTTGGATTTGGGTTAATTTCAGTTTTACCAAGTCTAGTGGAAACTTTCGCCCTTGTACAAGCCTGCAGCTCATTTACCAACATTTGATCACTATGAGTTTGATCCCTTTTTAGGCATCAAGCAACCTTGTAAGATGTAAAATCACACAAACAGACATGATTCATTTAATGTGTTGTTGTATCAAATACACTTGACGATAAATGATGAGATTTGCTGATGTATAAATTACAATGGACTTCTCAATCACAAATTATCTTCTATCCTGAACCAAATTGACTTCAGGGTGAACAGGGAAGTATGCACCATCTATAAGCTCCTTGTTATTGACAACAATCGCGATTAAACTTAAACTAATGGCAGTTTACAAGATGTGTACACTATTATTACAAATCATATAACTAATCACACAATAAAACAACAAAGAATCAAACTTCCGTTATATTACCAAGGGTGATTAAGCATGGACATCCAGACACAATATGCACAAACAATCTTCTGAGATATATACACATAAACACCAAAAGAGAAGCTCATCAACAGCACATCTTTCAAGTCCCCCTTTTGTTTTGGACTTAAAGTTTCCTTCAATCGCTTACCCAACTTGGACACTCCACTTATAACTTGGAGTGTCATCAATGGCTTCTCTCCCCTCTCTTTCTTCGCACTCGAATCTTCCTCTCCTGCAGGCTTGCTGCTTTGGCAAGAGAAGGAGATCAAAGTTTTGGGGATGCTTATCATTTTATGCTCTTTGATTTCTTGGTTTTTGCCAAGGAGGCAGTAGCTCATGGAAATTGCAGCCATTTAGTAAAAAGGGAGGAAATATTAAAACCTTTTTTAATAGAATTTTGTAGCTCAACTGTTTTTAAGTTTTTGTAGTTTTCTTCAATTTGAGAAGATTGATACAGTCACCTTCAAACAAAGGAGAAAAATATCTTATATGAGCACCACATAAAATATATGGATAAGGAAGTAAAAGTTTGGCCCCATAAAAAGATGGGTCAAAAAAATAAAAATTTGTAAGCATGTTACAAATTCTAACCTTTAAAACAGCCCCAAAAAAGTAGGAAGTAGCTAATTCCCTAGAGCAAAAACATTGAAGTGTGAGTAGAAAATATTTAATCTATCGTTGCAAATGATTTGGAATGAAAGTAATAATAATTGAGCTAAAAAAAACACGTACAAATTGTACATAAAAACACACTTACAAAATGGATCAAACGGGTTCGGGTTAATTTGCTTCATGCCGAAATTACCATCTTTCAATATGTACAACTGTGTATTCTTGCATACAACAAGTTGAGTTGTACAACAGCTTTTAGGTACAACTAATGTATTTGTTCACCATAACAGCATTTGTTTGACAAGCAGTCAGGTACACAAGACTAAAGTTAAATTTGCATACAATTAGAATACTACCATATTTTCCTGTGGATGCATTGCCTATTCAAATTCAGAATCATCATCATCCTCTGCATCAGAAAAATTGTCAGACGCAGGGTGCTTAGAGTCATCACTGTCAGAGTCGCTCAGAACATATGTCATCTGCTTCCTGTTTGCTCGCTGTGGTCTAGACCTTGCCGGCAGGGCTTCATTAATACTATCCAAAGAAAAAACTGAGATGTCATCACTCGCTTTACTACTGCCTGACTCTCCTCCGTTCACAACTGACCCACTATTTTTGTTGAAGGGAGAAGGCCTCATCCTCCTGACCTTCTGCTCAGGAGATGCATCGGTTGTATCTGAAGCCTTGAAGGTATCAGTTATCAACTTTTGCCCTGCTTGAGATTTCTTACTGACAGGCCCCCTCTTCTTTGTAACAGCAGCTTGCTTGGGTTCCTTGCGGTTAGCTGGTCTACCCCTTCCTTTCTGTGCTGGTTTTGTAATTTCAAGGTCAACGTCATCATCGTTGTCTGATATTTCTTCAACTGCGGCAAATTGCTTCTTGGCATCAGCCTTTTTTGGGGCATCAGTTTCCATTTCTGATCAAAACAAGAAAACTAATTACTACTAACAACAGATGAATGCATTTAGAAACATTCGGAAGTGTAAAATGAGAAGTTACCAGCAGATTTTTCTGGAGAAGAATCCAAGCAAGAGGCAGCAAGCCGTTGGCTTAGAGCAGGAATGTCTTCCTCTTCTTCCTCAGGTACAACAGTTGGCTTGGGTTGCTAAAAACATAGCTAAGTTAGCTTCTTACAAACCCAAGTTGTAAGGTGTGAGTCTTATGTAGAACTATATAAGTAAATAGAGATACACCTACCTTCTTAGCTGGAGCCTTGCCTTTTCCCTTTACTTGCCCTGGCTGATATTCTAAGTAACAAGAAAGGTGGTCAAGAAAGGAACAAAAAAATTTGCTGCAGTTGATGATTGTAAGTGGAAAACGTTAGTAGATGATTCAACCTGAATCTAAATCGGAGTCACTGACAGTTTTGGCTTTGCCCGCATTCCTGTTTTGCTTACGTGCCTTGTTTTTCGGTTTTTGGGCAGAAGCTTTCACTTTTTCCAGGGCATCTTTGGCCTCCTCTGCTTCTCTTATTTCCTTCTCCTGCAAAAACAAACAAATAATATTAGAACTGTTTAGTCATTGACTGTAACACTATATTTACAGCTAAATTCAGTGGCTAACACTTACAAGAAGAGCTTTCTCAAGAGCATCAAGATCCCTTGACCACAAAGACCTTTCAGTTTCCTTGTTCAACAGTTCAATTTTCTCTTCGACTTTTTCCTTATTGTCACAAAGCTCCTGCACTTTCTCATAAGTCAAGTTTCCTATTGTCATGGACAGCAGATAATCATAATCGCTCAAATGGTCAGCAGCAGATGTATTATTCTCAGCGCTGACTTCCTGATCCTCTGTCTCATCGTTATTATCAGTGGCACCTACAACAGCTGACTCAACAGATTTTTTCTTGGGGATAGGATCAAACCCTTTCTGCCGCAATTCATTGACCAATTCCGCCTTCTTCCTCTTGCACACCACAATATCATCTTCTACTACTGCCAAGATAAACCTAACTTGGTTTGATAACTTCGTCAACTCAGCATGATATATCTCCAAGATTCGTTCCTGCCATGGTTTTCATTGAACCAATATGAGTTGCATAGTTAAGAAAAGTATGTGAATCAGTTCACGTGTTTCATGCTTTAAAACTTACCTTTCTTTTAGTATAGTATACAAACCTCATCGGATAGAACTTCTCAAGAACTGCACAAGAAATGTCATTACACATGAGTAACCACTTAAAACCAAATGCACCCCTCATGAAAAGTTTAAAGACGTACTCATTTCAGGAGATTCATATTTAACGATCTTATTTTCCTCATCAAAGAGGTGCATGTTATTAGTGCTGAGGGTACTTGTGAGCTTAAACTTCTTCAACAAGCCCTCCTCCTTGGCAAGGTTATAATTCTCCCTTGTTAATAAAAGCTTAAAGTTTACAGTGTCATCAGTAGTGTTGTCCCAAAAGTCCTGCAGGCAACAATAAAACAAAATTAGTTTAAACCAATCTCTTAGGAGCCACTTAAGTAAGCAAAATGAACGTAAAATCACCTTGACAAATGGCTCCTTGCCCTTCTCCACTTCCTTGGCAAGGGACTTCAAAAACTCCTTATAATCTTGGGTCCACTTCCGAATTGGCAACTCAGTGATTAAAAGAGTTACGTCATCATTACTGTCATCATCACTGCTGCTTTCATTAACTACCTCAATAATTCCAGTAACAGTGTAGGTGATTCCAGTGTCTTTCCTTACAGTTTTTTGGATAGTTCCTTTAAAATTATTGTACCAAGGATCCATAGGCACCAAAGGCTCATCGTTTAGCAAATGCCTGATGTTTGCAATGATGTCTCTGGGATTATAGTTGGGTATAAATGTACTCCAACCCGTTCCAATACCTTCAGATCCATTGACAAGAACTGTTGGTATTATTGGCATGTACCTGAAACACAAGGTCAAATTAGCTTCATCTAAACCACGTCAACTCTAGCGTCATCACCTTTCCACACTAGAAGGATAACTCACCATTGAGGTTCAATGGTCAAGCCATCATCTTTTAAGTAGTTGAGTAACATATCGTCATCCTTGGGAAACAGGAATCTTGTGATTTCAGTAAGCTTTGTGTGTATATACCTGGGGCTGGCAGCATCTTTTCCACCCTGTGAAATAGCAATATAAAAAGAGGGGGGGTCAGCATGACAACTGAACTCATCATTATCTGATTCATTCAAAGAAATCAATAATACACAAATTTCTTCTAAGCCAAACATACCATGTTACGCGTTCCGAACTGTCCATGGGGCATTAAAAGATTGATGTTATTGGATCCAACGAAATTCTGTGCCATGCCAACAATTGTGCTTTGTATACTCGCCTCACCATGATGATAAGATGATTTCTCAGATACGTAACCACTGAACTGAGCAACTTTTGCCTGATTGATCAAGTTTTTCTTAAAAGCAGCAAAAAGGACTTTCCTCTGTGTTGGCTTCAGCCCATCAACCATGGATGGAATGGATCTTTGAAGGTCTGCTCTGGAAAACAGTTTCAGTTCCTTGTGGACAAAATCACTGTACTTAATTATTTCTTCGTTATGATCAAGGAAATTTCCAACCTGCATCACAACAAATATCAGAAACTACAGCCAGCCCCTTAAAAAAGGTACTCAACAAATTTTGAATAAGTTCAGACCTCGTCTTCCCGAAGCCAATCCTTCCTGGCTTCAATCTTCTTCTTACTAAAGGCCAGCTCAATCGCATTGCCATCATTGTCATTTTCCCAGCGGAAAATCTTTTTGTGCCTCTCGAGATTTGAAAAGTACTCCTTTCCTTCATTTGCATCACTTGTTCCCAACCCCTGTGTCAAAAACCCTTAAATTAAGAAACTCACAGACCAAATTCAAATAATTATACATTGTGGGTTGGTCTACACAAGCACACCTTATAGTACTTAATGGTCCAACTTTTCAAATTTATTCCCATGCTTCTGATCCAATCTTCATACTCAGGCATGGTATAGAAAGCTAGAACCTCTTTGTTTTTCCCTTGTCCTTTAATTGCCTGCATTGCAAAAGGTAAAGCTATTAGGGTTCCAGATACCCTTCAATGAACTGCATAGCACATAGGGATAAAGAAAAGAGTAGATATACAAATGTTGCAGACCTTCACTATAGGGGTAATAAACTCTTGCATGAAGGAAGGATTCCTCAGCAATGGAGGCCAGAATGTATGAATAAAGTTTATTATAAGCCCTTTGATGTGGGAACCATCATGATCCTGTGAGAGAAAACAAATCAAACTTGATGCACTGATTGATGACTGAATTATACATTCTGGCAGAAAATGAAACACAAATAATTATAATTGTATTGAAAAATCGAAAATATTTCCAACCTGATCAGCCATGATCATTAGATGTCCATATCGCAATGACTTTATACTGTTATCCTTGTCATACTTTTCTCCCTGCTTGAGCCCAAGAATCTTTTTAAGATTATTGATCTCCGCATTTTCTGTAATCTGCTTAGCACTTGCTTCCCTTACATTTAGCAATTTTCCTCGCAGAGGAAATACACCATAATAGTCTCGCTTAACAACAGAGAGCCCAGACATCTATTTGAAGTTGTTTCAATCGCAAAGCAATTAGTATATCATCAATAAAATTACAAGCTCTAGTGTTTAATTGAAAATCTAATTCAAGCTAAATGACTTACAGCAAGTGCTTTTGCTGAGTCTCCTTCAGTGAGAATCAAAGTGCATAAGTGAGACTCTCTGCCTCCGGCCTCATTGGCATCTTCTAGTTTAGGGACATCAAGTATCCTTCTAGTCTTGGACCCATCAGTTTTCTTTAGTTCCTTGGACTGCTTGAGTTCAGCCCATTCAAGGAGGTTATCCACCACACCAGAAGTTTCCACCACTGCAAACAAGTTATGGAGGAAAATACCAACATCAGAAAATAAGGCCTTGTTCAGAGAAGAAATATAGTGATCAATTCACAAGGTTACAAACCTTTCTTCAAGAACTTTTCTGACAATTCACAAGTAGTACCAAAACTGTTTGTGCGAGTTGTTAGGGTTTCCTTTGTCTGAGAATCAAATGCAGGATTGTCAATAAGAGCATTGACAAACACCCACAAATGGTTCTTCACAATATGTGGCTTGAGGTTTGCACCTTTCTTCTTCTTCTTGACAGCATCAATCACACATTTGGTAATCTGGGCAGTTATGTAATCGACATGAGTCCCACCTTTGATCGTGTTTATGTTGTTGACAAAGCTGACCTGGTTAACAAAATGCATAGGTTAGCCAACTGTGTACTTAAACTAAGAAAGGCATTAACTCCAATGGTCATAGAAATTGTTTGTTACCTGTTGAAATTGCCCGTCACTGCGACTGACAGAAATCTGCCACCTTGGATTCATATCTTCTTTAGTGTTATTGTCAATCCTGTTAACTAAAACAAGTCAGCTTCAAAGAAGATAACTCCCACCTTCAACAACTAGAGCAAATCAATTACAAGGCAAGTTTTTATGCACCTGGGTAGTTCAACTCCTCTGGCATTGTTGGCAGAGTTCAGATACAGCTGAGCATAATCGTGAAATGTCTTCACCTGGACCTCATTTCCATTCAAAAACACTCTTACTTTCTTTCCAGGACACGCAGCCAGGCATCCCGCCAAATCCACAACTCTTTTCTTCATCAAGGCCACCACATCATCTTCTAGATGGGTCATCTGGAACTTGGACAAGTCTGGCCTAAATGTCACTTTTGTCCAATTCTCAGTAGCCTTGCACTTCTGAATCACAGGAACTCCCTTTTCAGACATGTTGTTGCCAAACACCTTCACATCAACAAAACAGGTTGAAATTTAGTTCATAATGCAAAATCTTGCACCATATTTCTTAACAAAATCAAATTAGTCATATTATCAACATTATAGCAAATATCTAATGCCTCCTCTTCAACTCAATTCATATTATCACCTATAACTAAACGAGGCGACTAATTACCACCAGAATCACACGAATGCTTGTATTTAAATGCAAAAACATTGCGTCACTATAGTATAAGTTTGACTACTGATCAAGGTTGCAACAAGTAAACAATTACCCTAGAGCACACAACAAATCTGTAGTAATCCAAGTATCGTAAATTCGTAAAACAAATTAGATACATAGATTATGAATCATGCCCCTAATGTGCAGTAATCCTACTTTATCAGGCCTAAAATTAAAACATTGTGGAGAAGACATAGAAGTATAAAGTCATACGAAGTATATTCTAAAACATAATGTAATGAAGTTGGCTCACTTTTCTATTGCATAACAAATTAACATCAATTAGAACCTTACTAATTTGTGTATCAACAAATACAACAATCAATTTCAGTATTCAATCTTCGAACACAAAACCGATTAACCTGAATAATAACAATTGACCTAATTATGTAATTATTCAAATTAGATCTAGCTCAAAAACAACAAGTAACCTAATTATTAATAATCAGGATCATGAAAAACAAACAATCAATCAAATAATTAGCAACCAGAAACCTAAATTCAGCTATTCAATAAACAATCAATCAAAACCCTAAAAATTACAATCAACAACATCATAATCAAATAGTACTACAATTCACACCAAAAATCATCTACAAAACACGCAGATTACAACAATCAAGAGCAAATCAAAACCGATAGAAGTTGAAATGATACCTGTTTATACTTCAATTGACGCTTTCCATCAGCAGTTTCAATGATAAACTCAGTTGAAAAAATATTAGTAAGCTTAGCACCATAACCGTTTCTACCACCAGTAGTCTTCTTCTCATTATCATTATAATTACTACTGGTCAACAAATGCCCAAAAATCAATTCAGGAACATAAACACCTTCTTCTTTATGCATTTCAATCGGAATCCCATCTCCAGTATTATAAACACTAATCAAATTCTCCTCCTGTTCAATCACAACTTCAACTCGATCCATCTTCGGATCTCTCTGCTTGTTATCAGCAGCATTAACGAGGATTTCGTCGAAGATTTTGTAGAGCCCAGGAACATAGCTGACATTTTGGTAGACCATTTGACCATCTGGGTCGTAAACCCAGAGAGATTGTTCGTGTTTTTCGATGGATCCGACGTAAGTGTCGGGTCGAAGGAGGATGTGTTCGAGCTGGGTTTTTTTCTGGTACATTTCTTCGATGGTTTTTCCGGTGGTCGGAAGGGGGTCGGAATCCATGGGTTGGATGTTGACGGTGGTGCTGGTTTGAAGGGGTTGCTTTTTCGGAGGCATTTTTTTGAATGGAGGAGAGAGAAAGTAGAGAGAGAGAGAGAGACAGAGATGGTGTCTGAGAAAATGGGGGTGGGAATGAAAGAGGGGAAAGGAAGAGGAAAAGGGGTATTTGAAGAAGAAAGGGTTTAACGGTCGATAGAATTTGAAATTTGAAATATGGGCGGGATTTTGTAAAGTTTGTTTGAATTCACCTGACAAATACGCTGACACGCATTTTAATACAGTCACGCTCTCTTTCTATCCAAGATTCCAAGCTTTGTTGATTGGTGGAGTGTATCGTTTTGTTCTGTTGTGAGTTGAAACGTGTCGTTTTAGGCTAGTTTTGTATTTTTTGGGTTTTGTAATGGGTTTTATGTATGGGCTTGAATATAACTTGCGTGAAATTTTTTACCTACATCCTCCCTAAACTATGTCGTTTACAAACTTTCATATATGGCTGGCCACAGCCACAATTTTTTTTTTAAAAAAAAAAAATTAAAAAATCTTCTCTCTCCACTTTTCTTAGCTTCTTCTTCTTCAAACCAAATCACTGCTCTACCCATTTTCTCTCTCCTCTTTACCAAATTAGTGCAATTAAAGCCCAGAATTGTAGGAATTGGGTGTCAAATTGCTGTGAAAAATTGCAATTAAGTTTAAGATCATCAATAACATTTGAAGGGTGCCCAATTTTATTTTTTTTATTAAATTTGGGAATTTAATTTTGTCAAAAATTGCGATTTTGAGTAGTTTGTTGTTGTTATTGTTTGTCAGAGAATGAGGTTAGGTTGAGATTTGCAGAGAATTAGAGAAAGTGGAGAGAGAAAGTAAAACTACATGAAGAAGAAGAACAAGGAGAAGGAGCGAGAAAGAGGTTTGTTCTTGAGTTGATTTGGTCAACAGGGGTTGATTTCTTTATGAGTTGATTTGTTCTTCTCCTTCTCATCAATTTCTTTATTTTAAACCAAGAGCAGTAGGTTGATATGTTCTTCTCCTCAATTCTTCTATTTTTATTTGAAATTAAACTTTTTTTTTTTTGAAGGAGAATTAAACTTTATTTGATGTTTAAATAGTATAGTTAAAATAATTTATGAAAAGAGGTTACTTGATCAATATGGGTTACTTGGTTGGGGGTTGCTCACTCGGTCAAGGGTTACTCGGTTAAGGGTTACTAGGTCGGTTAGGGGTTACTAGGTCGGTCAGGGATTACTAGGTCGGTCAGGGGTTACTAGATCGGTCAGGGGTTACTAGGTCCGGTCAGGGGTTATTAGTTCGTCGGGGGTTACTAGTTCCGGTCGGGGGTTACTTGGTCAGGGGTTACTAGGTCGGTCATGGGTTACTCAGTCGATCAGGGGTTATTTGGTCAAGGGTTACTATATCGGTCAGGAATTACTAGTGGTTAGGGGTTACTAGGTCCGGTCAGGGGTTACTAGTTCGTCAGGGGTTACTAATGGTCAAGGGTTACTAGGTCTGATTAGGGGTTACTGATGGGCGTTAGAACGGTCGCACATTCCACACTCAATCAAACACATTTATTAACAAACACCTTACAAACCAAGCATAATGACAAGTAAGAGTTCGGTCCACAAGGAACGGGCTATGGTTGCCAAAGATCTTAACACTTAAGCTAATTCGAAGTCAATGGTGAATTGGGGTTCGTCAAGAAGACAAACAAACTATGGTTCTAAATCAATGGATTGAGAACACTAGGGAATGGGATCCACTCGACCAAGGCAAATAGACAAACGGGGAGTGAAATTGATAAGATATAGCAAGGACAATATGTAAGATCAACCTCATGCAATTAGGAAACAATTCACACTACTAAACTTAGATTCCTCATTAGTTTAGCAATAGAAGATACATAATCAAATTGCAATAAGTAATGTCATGCTTCATTCACATTTCAATGTCAAACTAAGCATATCATGCTATCAAGCTCCTAAATCAAGGGTAGCTAATCATATCATTGAAGAACTAACAAGCAATCTCATATAATCAATTTAATTGCAATACAAGCATCAATGCTTCTCCCACATTTGCATAATTAACCCAAAAGGTTGAGCTTCACCCAACCCCTAGCAAGTAGACTACTCACAACTCATATTTATCAACATGCAAACAAGTATTAGGGTTCTAACTTCTTCAATAATTGGGGAAAAATGATTAACAATTGAAATAACTATCATCCAATAACAAATTATCAAGAACTAAGAAGATCTAAATATCATGCAACAACAAATAAAATCATAAATTAAATGGAGAAAAGTAGAAGGAAGTTACTAATTGAGGCTTGAAATTGTTGAATACAAAGTGTCAATCTTGAGAAACAAACTTGAAACCAACTATTACAATGATTGAATTGATGAAAATTAAGCTAAATTAATTAAAAGGAATGTTTCAAACTAAGAGGAGTCTCTAAAAACTAGGCTATATCTGTCTGGGATACAAATGAATAAAGGAGGAAGTATTTATACTCCCCGTAACACATAGGGAAATCCGTCAAAGAAAACGGATTTCCCAGCGAGGAGCGTCCGCTCCACAGCCAGGAGCACCCGCTCCTCAAGGCTGCACGCCCGCTCCTCACAGGGTGTGCAATTCTTGAAGCTTTGGCAGAAAGTTGGCAGAAAGATTGGAGCGCCCGCTCCTGAGGGGTGCACGCCCGCTCCTGCTGGAGCGCCCTCTCCATTCTTTAATTCTCTTGCCTTAAACACAAACCATGCACCGAAAGCTTGCCAAATTGAGTCCATAGACCTGCAAAACATGGACAAACACAAACCAAGAGGGGGAAAACCGAGACAAAACATTTTCATTCAAAATTGGGTTAGAAAAAGGGGAAATGATCGCAAAACCGGGTTTAAATTAACACAATAAGTGGTCAAATAAACCACTTATCAGTTACTAATTCGTCAGGGGTTACTAGGTCGGAGGGATTACTTGTTCGGTGGGGTTACTTTTTTCATGTGTTAGCTGGCCACACCGTGTGGCCAGCCACACACAAAACCTTCTGATATTTTTATAGTTTCTAACTTTCTGCTTTTTTTAGCTTTTTTTTTCTTTCCTTCTTATTACTCTTATTTCTTACTCTCCAATCCACACACACACACATATATATATGATTTATAATCTAATTTTCTGTTTTTTCATTTGTTTTTCAGAAATTTCTCTCTCTACTTCAGTACTAATCTCTCATTCATGTGTGCTTTTTTTTTTTAATTTTATTTTCTTTCTCATTCATGGAGGAATCGTTGATTGGAGTTATTGATCGTGATTGTGAAATTCTGCATTCTTCGATTGGCGATTTTGATCGTGATTGTCGATTGATTTTACCTTCTTGTATTAGATTGCTTGACTACTTTGTTCATCAATTAATGTGAGTTGTTTTGATTAGTTTTTTTAATATTTAATTTTTGTCTCTGTTATTTGTTGTTATTTTCCAGTACTAGAATTTCTGTATTTTTTGATATTTTCCAATTCGGTTTTTTTTTTATTGTTATTGCTTGTTTGTTTGAATTTTTTTATTTTTTTATATGTTTATTTTTATTTTTGATTTATTATTATAATTTGTAGTTAATTTAACAAATGTTTTATGTCAGTGATTATAATTTATTGCTATTAAAAACAATTTTATTCTTATTATGTTTGGTAAATTTTGTAGATACGTTTTTTGGTTTTTAGTTGTTGTTTATTATTTTGATCTGATCAATTTGATAGTGCTAAATGATCATTTATATATATATATATACTAGTGTTCTTGTATAATTATTTATATGATATTTTTTTATGATCAGTAATTTATTTTATTGTAATTATTATAATTAGACGTGCATCATTTTGATCAATTTGATAATGTTAAATGATCATTTATATATTTATACTAGTGTTCTTGTATAATTGTTTATATGATATTATTTGATAATCTGTAATTTATTTTGTTGTAATTATTATAATTAGTTGTTCATCATTTTGATCAATTTTATAATGCTAAGTGATCATTTACATTATCGTTTTTGTGTGTGTGTTTTTTTAATAATTTTCAAGATTTTGATCAATTTGATGATGCTAAATGATCATTTATATTTATCATGTTCATTTATTCTTTTATAAATGTACATGTATATATATGTATGCTTTTGATAATGATCAATGATATTTTGTATATATGAGAAGAAATTGAATTCTTACGTTACTGTTCAAGTTAATTCAAGTACGAGTAGTTCAAATGCTAATGGAGTTTCCGCCGGTGTCCAAGAAATGTTCATATTCGTGTCGATAATTCAATATTGTTAGAAATAGAAGTATTAGGTAATGTTGGAGTTCTTCCCAGTGTTCCTAACAAAGTTCAAGGTTCTGAACTTGTTTCAAGAAATGTTCAAGCTCCTTCAAGTGTTTCAAGAAATGTTCAAGCTGCTTTAAGTGTTTCAAGAAACGTTCTAACTCCTTCAAGTGTTTCAAAAAATGTTCAAGGTCCTTCAAGTGTTTCAAAAATGTTCAAGTTCCATCAATTGTTTCTAGAAATGTTGAAGTTGCTCCAAATGTTCCAAGAAATGATCAACTTCCTGCCACATCTTCTAGAAATGTTGAAGTTACTTCAAGTGTTTCAAGAAATTATAAACTTCATTCGAATGTTCCAAGAGATGTCTAAGGAATTCGACGTGGAGGTTAATATGTTTCTCATAAGTATGATAGGTTTTTAGCTTTTTTAATACTAATGTAAATAAGAGGTTGGCAAACAATAGCAAGTAAAAATTTGTTCTTTCTTTTAGAAATAATATATATACTTTAGGAGTTTTGGTTGATTTTAATATTTTCTGATAAGTGATGTAAATGAACATATATGGTTTTGATAATGACTATATATCCTTATGATAATGAACATTTTAAAAAGTTCAGGTAATGGTCAAGTAGGAATTCGTGTATTATTGAACATTTATGTTTCTATATTTGATCATTTCATGGTACAAAATTAACAAAGTTATTAAATATAACACTTAATATAAAAACACACAATTATTATATCCCTACCTTATAAAAAGTAGAAGATAACTCTTAGGAATAGTGTGCTACCAACTATACCCTTAAGAATATGTAAAAAAATGTGTATTTACTTTCTTACCCTCATTAATATGTTAACTCTCATTAATATATTTAATTTTTTTTTTCATTAAACATAATAGTGTGCTACCAACTATACCCTTAAGAATATGAAAAAAAAAATGTGTATTTACTTTCTTACCCTCATTAATATGTTAACACTCATTAATATATTTAATGTTTTTTTTTTCATTAAACATATCATCAATTCATTCAAATTTTTTTCTTAACAAAAAAACTTGTAATGCCTATGTTTTTAATAAAAATAAAATAAACTTCATATGTTATTATTATCATTAAAAAAAACAAATTGTATGTACGAATAGACTGTTTATTAATTATTACTTAGAGACTGTTTATTTTTAATCCTTCATGGTTGCTCTTCTTATTTACAATCTTGTCGTCCTTTAATTGTGACTATTGTTAAGTTTTATTAGCTTTTGAATTGTATATTGTTTGATGGTACACAAACAACGTTATGAAATTTGAATGGGATTCATATTAAATAGTAATAATTGAGCAGATGTTGTCAAAAGGTATAAAGAACTTAAAAATCCTAAAATCAAGGGAAATGGATAGGGAAAAAAATGGTATTAATTATGGAGTGAATTTATGAGGAACAACTAAGTGATTATTTCTTTTTAGTATTAGATATAGATATAGATATTTGAAGGCATTAAAGAACTTACATTATTAAGTTTTTAGCTAAAATGAACATTTCGCATATTATTACTCCGTATGACCAAAGCTTACAAAAAATTCATTTGAAGAAAAACACGTTAGGTATTATTGAATCATGCACATCAATCAAAAGTTCTAAACTAACAATAGCTTAAGATATGAAGGGATGCAAATCAATTAAATATTATTTAATAATGATTTTGAAATAACATGGTCAAACTTTATTTTGAGGCTTTTAAAAAAATAAATGTCATAAAAGATATTGGTGGCTTTTTTATATTTGATAAATCTACAAAGCCACCACATAGGCACATAAATAAATAGTACATATTAAAACTATCAAGTCTACCACCCAAACCAAATGTGTAAATACACGCCAATACAACTTCTTTATAAGAGCTAGCCCTTTCGCGCGCATAGGCCTCCCTAGTATAATAAAAAGTTTCATTCTTTAAAAACATAAAATCTATCAAAATTTAAAGGTAAATACTTAAAAATAAAACATAGATCAGTAATTTTGTAAACAAATATTATCATCAATATTTATCTCCCAAATATGAATATAATCTATGCATAGGTGGACATTGAATATTATGCTTTTGCGAATCTTCTTGTTGCTCTTCTATTATCCTTAGACTGAGTGTTTTTTTCAAATAGTATTAGTTGGATAGTGTATTGTATCCTTAATTTTCTAATGTGGTCAATTTATTAATGAAAATGACATATTATTAAATTGAACAATAGTTGCTATATAAATTAACATTATATTGTATGTAATTGAACATTAATCAATTCAATATCAGAAATATCATATGCAAAAGATGTTTTGAATCATCTACCAATACAGGAGTGACTTCATAAATTAGAAATAAGCTTTTCTTTAGCTTCAATTCCAAAATGTAAAATTTGTCTATTAGAATGAACATTGTCTCTTTTAAATTGTAGTATTAATATTCAAAAAGCATTTTACATTATATAATAAAATGAACAATTGTTAAAACTTGAATGAATATCTTTAAATGTGCAATTGGATATTTAATATAATTTAAATAAACATCTATCAAAATAAAAATGAGCATTTATATGCTAATGAACATATATTAATATGAAAATGAACATTTATTAATATGAAAATGAACATAGTATCCATATTAATATAAACTTCAATTACAACTGTAACAAGTTCTTATACTTATACGCATAATAGTTCGTAAGCTTAAAAGTGAAATTATTAAATTTCTAATATGTACATATGCATCTTTCAAAATGACATCGATCGCCATTTAATACATTTGGTATAAATAAATCGTACTAGTATGAAATCATTTTTCTTGCTGTAAAGTTGTACCCTTTTCAAGTCTTACAATGACTTGTGCTTTCTTTAGTATATATCATATCTCAATATAGACATCAATGTCTTCAACATTCTTATATAATTATCCTGTGTAATAAGAGATCAAATTTATTAAAATAAAACTTAATAAACATTTATAAATACATATATAAACACATTATTATAAAATGAACATGTATAGCTCAATATATATGGTAATGAACAAGTATTATTATATAAATGAACATTTTTCAATATGAAAATGAACAAGTATTATTAAAAGTCAAATGAACATTTTTTTGTATGAGAATGAATAAATATAAAAATTTAATACTAACCGTGGTTCATATTATATGCAACTTTGGAATTTTTAATTCTCACAAATTATACACCGAAGTTGCATGTAATATGAACCATATGCAGTACATAAATGAACATTTATGTAAATGAAAATGAACATTCATCATAAAGTATTTTCACTACGAACTAAATCAAAATGGAGAGAGAATAAGAATATCTTCATCATCATCTCTGTTTTTATGAATTTTAAATGTTTTTTTTTTAATTTTTCAGAAATTAGTAAATTATGTGTAAACATATTTAAAATGTAACTAACTGAATTTAAACTAAAATTTATAAATAAACAACCTCAAATTACGTAAAAAAAACTTGTAGATCTAGAATCCTCTTTAGGACTTTCTAGAACTTCCTTCAAATAGTCTGCAAAACAAGTTAAACAAATTACTACTTTATTATACAAGTTGTTGAGCAATATTTAGCAATTTTACACTTAAATTATTAATGATAAACACAAATTCGTAAAAATAATTTAAAAAATTAGGGTTTAATCATGTAAATAAACAAAAGAAACTTACGATTGTGATTTTCGCTAATTCTTTGGTGAATTTTCTTTCGACATTGCAATTTCATCCCTTAAATAAGACATTCTTCTTGATTATTGTAGCGTTTTTGAAGATTTTTTTCCTGAATTGTAGCGATTTTGAGTATTTGAAAAGAGAGAATATGGTGTTGAAGAGAATTGGGGAATTAATTGCAAGTTCTAACTAAGCTAATGCGGTTAGTGGGGTGAGGTTAGGGCTATTTTGGTAAATATGGAAGGTGGGAGTAGGCAGCATTGCCTAGAGGGGGTTGTAGGCATTAGGAATTAATAACTTGCGTGTTGCGTCATTTTAAAATGGGCTTGAATGTTTTACAAGAGAAAAGCATATTGGGTTCATCATCGAATAATTTACCCTTTTTTTTTTTTTTTTTTTATTTTTTTTTAGGGATTTGAAAATTTTAGCTTAGAAATTGTAAGGTTCATTAAATTGAATTTGATGTATAATAATCTCATATTATTATTAAGGCATAGATTCTAAATTTTGTACTTACTAGTCTCTTTTATATATATACATATACACACACACACACACACACACACACACACACACACACACACACACACATATATATATATATATATATATATATATATATATATATATATATATATATATATATATATATATATATATGTTGGAATGGTTCCACATCTCATTGATGGGATGAATTGTGAATGTAAGGTGGTGAGGTAGGAAAGGGATTTTATGGAGATAGGGTAGAGTTAGGGCCTGTTTGTTTAGCTTAATTTCAGTTTAATCTAATTCATTTTCTAATTTCATTCTCTCATAAATAATTCATTGCAGCTCATTTCAGTCCAATTCAGTTCATCCCCAATCAATTCAATTCACTTGTTTTCAATAAATCGAAACAGACCCTTGGAAGTTTAAAACACTCTTCTGTTATGAGGTTTCACAACTAAAAGTCTAACCAGTATATTACTTTGTAATTGGTTGGAATTGAATCTGGAGCCATTTCTACTCATTCAAAAGGTCAAATCAAATGACCCTTTTTAGAGACGTAGATTCAAGAATATAGTATGGTGTGGATAACTTTTTGGTAGAAGACAGAAAAATACTCCGTAATTATTACTTCATCCGTTTCGTAACAATTGCAATATTTTCTTTTACATTCGTTTCATAATTATTGCAACACTTCTTTATTTGGTAAGGACTCACTATTATTTTATTATTTCTTTCCTTTACCAATCCCACTAACACTACTTTTTATATTTTTATCTCTGTAATTAATATTAAATATATCCTCACTAACTATACTTTATATTATACAATTCACCTTTTGATTCTCACACTATAAATTTCCTAAAACTTTGTGCAACAAAGAAATAAAAGGGGTAATATATTGCACAATTATATACATATATACATATATATATATATATATATATATATATATATATATATATATATATATATATATATATATATATATGCGGGGTTTAAGGACTCAGTCGTTCATATAACATAAAGCATGAAGTGAAAGTGTTGAAGAAAAGAGTGAAGGAATCTACATCACATAGGATGAGTGGATAAAACTTTCGTTTCAACTAAAAGAATATTTTATTGTGAACATTTTGAAAAGAAATGAGAGAGGATCATAAGTGAACAAATTAAAGTATTTTTCAAATTTATTTTAAAAATGTACATTTTTTTTACAAGTTTTTAAAAATGTACTTAAAAGATGATAGGAATTTTTTTAAGAAAAAAAAAAATGGAAAACCTCCTTATAACATTATACCTTTCACCTCTCTTCATTAAATCAAACATCGAATATTAGGTATATTTCCTTTATCTTTCTTTCGCTTCCCTTTTCATCTATGTTGTTACTAAATTTAAACTAAACTAAGCGTAAGTGGTTTAGTATTTCTTATTTTGCTTCTTGACTGATTTCAAGTTGCAATGGGATAAAAATAGGAAATTGGTGAGTGGGACGAAAAAAAAATATCGTCTTTCCTTTGTTTAGTAATATATGCACGCCTTTTTTTATTCCTTCCCAATATACTACCCTTTATAGCTATAGGATTTGTGCGATAAGAGAAGTTTTTTTTTTTTTATCACTATCATTGTCCAATTGGATATTCGTCACTCAAAATATTCCTACATGATTAAATGCTCCGTGTATCTTAATCAAATCAAAGTTTACACTCATTTATCACAATTGACAACCATTGCACTAACATTACAAATGGTCTCTCACTCGCTTATTGAAACCTAGAGTATGCAAATAATAAAGTCTATAGAGTGATTACTCCACACAATTTTTGTGTTCATTATTCTCTAATAATATTGTGATTTCAATCCATATAAGTAAAGATGATATTCCCTCTAACTTTTGCTCTATAGTCATGACAACTTAGAGCAAAATCATAGTAAGAGGTAACATATATAATACTAGTACATTTTAAAAAAGATTAGCTACCGCGAATTTTATTTCCACCTGTAGATTTTAAACGTCACAAAAGAGTTTGACACGAATTTTAGGCAATACATGGGATGATGGGACTCAATGAAAGCCTTGGGAGGGGGTCAAATGAATAGATATGTGTAGTTAGCAGTTAATGCCTTAATCGGGCTAGATATCTAACAATAACATGGACTATAATTTCCAAATATAAATACATTTTAGTACACCACGTATATGATTAATTAATATGAAAACTACTTTGTGGCTAGTATCATAACTTGTCATACAATTTTACTATTTATTACAAACTTATAACTTTACAAGTATTGTTTAAATAAAATTGGTTGAGATTCATGAGACTTAACATCCACATTATAAAATTGATCTACTAATGCTATTATTTTTATTTAAATTTTTTTGTTTTTATTGGATATTTATGCACAAATAACAAACCATGACAATAGCCATGTTAAGAGGAAAGAAAAAAGACAAAAAAAGTGCACAGAAAAGATACGGAGTATTAGTAAAAGCTGTTTGAAGTTTGGCACTAACTAACGAGCCAATCACGCTAGTTTTAACACACAATTTTGATGCTATTTGTATTAATATTGCATGTGCTTCTGCTAACAATCGGTGCAGTTTTTCTTCCTTTTGGTGGGTCAATTTCCCACTTACGTAATTCCTCTTACTACTACGTCGAGTTCATGAATTCAATGATAACAAATAGAGTATGATAGATTTCTTTCCTAAGATAAGAATAAAAAAAATAAAAATAACAGGAAGTCCTTATCAAAGTGATGAACAAACATGATACAATTGGCTCCTACATCCGGCATATTTTGTCAATATGAAATACTTCGTACTTGTATAATTGTATATATAGAGTACTTTGTATGATCCAAATTAAAGATTCAACTATCTTTACGAAATTTGTATAATGTACGGAATATGATTTATGTTATGAATCAATTATGATAATCGATGATCCTTGATTACCTTAAATTTAAAATCCTATACTAGTAGGAGGTTCAATGATTCAAAGCAAAATTTAGCACTTCGAGATTTGAAATTCAATATCACCATAATTTAAGGCAAAAAAGAGTGGGTTTGAAATTAAACAGACAAAGAGACAAAATCAACAATTTGTAACCTTTTCCCTGAGCCCATTATCCTCTACCTCTGTTACTGTAACTGGCGTTTCATTATAAAAATGAGCCCTTCTCATTGAAACTCATACATACTCTTATAAAAAGCTAAACTTGTTCTTTCTCTCTCCTCAAAACCAAAAATGGCAGCACCAATTCCACTCTGTCTCTCTTTAGCTCTGCTACTCACTATTTGTACTGCCTTAGGAGCTACCCATAATCAAAATCACAGGGGAGGTATTACTTTAACTTTTCTCATTTTTATCATATATTGCATCATTTAATTTTATGTTAATTTCACCTGATGTTTTCTGCACTTGCCTGAATTTATTTTTTGGGGAAAAATTAGTTTAATTATAGCATAAATAGTAATGTATCCAGTAGCTCAGTAAAATGAAGATGAAACCCTCTTATTTTCTTGTGTTCAGTTCAGATTTTGGTTTGTTATTAGGACATTTTAGTGAAAATGTGTCAAATCTTGGTACAAGTTCAGGGATTTTACTAGGAACTTCTGAAAATATGGATCTTTTGCTTGACCTATCAAATACAAGTAAAAGGAACAGTTTTATGTAATTTTATTGCTTTCTGTAGTTTGGTACATAAACACTGAAAGGTCTGAAATAAGTACTTTTGTTTGGAATTATTGTCAAAACACTACAACCCCTAACTTTTCCACTTACTTCACTTAAGAATTAACCCATTTCATTGTCTATAGGGCTGATTCCAAATGGGAACTTTGAAGAGCCACCAAAACAAGTAAAGAATACCAAAATCATTGGGAAATTCTCCTTACCCAAGTGGGAAATCAATGGAATTGTGGAGTACATTCGCGGTGGACCTCAGCCGGGAGGGATGTACTTTGCCGTCGCCCATGGAGTCCACGCTGTGAGACTCGGGAACGAGGCTTCAATCTCACAGACAGTGCCTGTGAAACCAGGGTCATTCTATGCACTGACCTTTGGGGCCTCTAGAACTTGTGCACAAGACGAGGTCCTAAGGGTCAGCGTCCCTCCTTTTCAGGGTGACTTGCCCATTCAAACACTTTACAGTATCGATGGAGGCGATACTCATGCTTTTGGTTTTAAGGCGGTCTCTAAGGTTGCTAAGATCACTTTCCATAATCCTGGGGTGCAAGAAGATCCTACTTGCGGTCCTCTAATTGATGCTATTGCTCTCAAGGAGCTTTTGCCTGTTTACCCTACCAAAGGTATATCAACTAAATTTGTTGGTTGTTTCTTTATCTGTTTAATTGTTGCATAATCTGCCTTGTGATTCACAATGACTTGATTTTCCTGCATCATTTTCAAATTTATTCCGCGACTTGCAATTTCTTGATCCAAGATTTTTTTTTTTCTTAAGAATCAGCTAGCAAATTAAATTACTTTCTATCTGTATTTCTGAATGATGCATTAAACTGTAGGATACTTTTAAGTAATGTTGTATTTCCAATCAGAACTCACAAGTAAATACACTGTGTATTCCGAAATACTTTGAAGCATACCATGCTTGATTTTGTGGTCCATAAAGCATGTTACAACTTCACACTTAATATTGCAGACTGTTACAAAATCAAATTGTATTTTTCTTCTACAGTTGCTAGCCCTTTGATCTGTTAAAATTTCTATCCCAAGTTGTTAACCTATCTCGGCAATTCCTAACAGGGAACCTCGTAAGGAATGGTGGTTTTGAAGAGGGACCTTACAGGTTGCTCAACTCATCAAATGGGATACTCATTCCTCCCAAACAAGAAGATATCAACTCCCCGCTCCCTGGATGGATTGTCGAATCCCTCAAGGCAGTTAAATTCATTGACAAAAGGCACTTCAATGTTCCATTTGGCCGTGCAGCTATCGAGCTTGTAGCAGGAAGGGAGAGTGCCATTGCCCAGGTTATCCGCACAGTTCCCAACAAGACATACAACCTCACCTTCACAATCGGAGATGCTAAGAATGGGTGCAAAGGATCAATGTTGGTGGAAGCATTTGCAGGGAAGGATACCCTAAAAGCACCCTTCCTGTCCCAGGGGCTTGGGAGGTTCCGAACAGTCAGTATGAAATTCAAGGCAATTTCGCCCAGGACTAGGATTACTTTTTTCAGCTCATACTATCACAGCAGGGCCGACGGGTTTGGTATACTTTGTGGTCCAGTTCTTGATGAAGTTAAGGTTTTCCCTACTGCTTAGATGGTAGGAGTATATTATGTTATCCCTTCAGCCATCCTTGTATAACTTCTTGAGTCTAGTTGACACTATGCCTTTTGCTAGAGGTTTGGGATTTGTTATGCCACTTATATTTCAAAGGCATGCATTACAGACTGTAGTTTGAGCAAAGACGGTAATGTACCAAAGGACAACTGTTATTTGCTTCTGCTATTATGTAGTGAACGTTACACCAATTTGTAGCAGCAAGCTAATACTATTCCCCTTAATATTCTCTTCATGTGCACAACCTACTTTGTATTATAGGGAAGATCCCCTTACATAAGTTACACAACACTTGATGGCGAAGAAAGCTCCTTCTTACTCCGTAATTCCTAAGCAAATGCCTATTGACCAGATAATCCGGTCAATCTTTGTTAAATAAGGAATAAGGTACTCAGAAAATCCTTAAATAATGAAAACTGTACTATCGTAATTTTCAATCTACTTATTCTACTGTAAAACATCAGACAGAGACCATAGAGTTCTGGTGCAACTACCATTATGCTCAGACAGCATCTAACAGAGGGGATAGCACATGTCAGCTCCAATCCTTTGGGAACTAGGAAAGCCACATATATTATGGTTACAGCTAGTCCCTTGAATTATTCGTACCAGATTGAGATTGATGGATAAAAATATGGACTTTACCACACTAATCTGTTGAATTAGTTTCTGATACAATTTAAGTACTCTATGGTTGAAGTTAAAGTTGTGTTTTAAATTGTTAAAGTTTAGGTTTAGATAAATTGGCTTATTGCTAATCCAGGAATAATATTTGTTCTCATGCTTTTTATATATGTCACTAATTTTTTTTCCCTATACCAATGTGGCAAATCCCCCACATGTTTATGTGAATCTGGAAATTTGATCACATTAAGATTCTCGGTTGATAACCAACACCAATGCACATTATTTCAGAGGTCAAAAGCCTAAAATGAAAAAACAAAAACCAATCTAACTCACAAAATAGATGGGTAAAAGTTATTTCATAATAGTAAGAATCAATGTGCTACATAATTGTAGTTATACAACATATTGACCTATCTTCAATAAAAACAATATTTGACTCAATTCGAAACAGAATTGACCCATCTTCAATTAAAACAATAAGTGACTCAATTTGAAACAATATTAATAAATTTTCAGCTGACGTGTCATGTAGAGGCAGGCAAGTAATTTACCTCTTGCCAACCATTGCTTGTTTAAGACTTCACCACACAGTTACTTCCCTCCTTTGTTATCATCTAAGATACCCACCAAGCACTTCTCAAGTAAGAAATCTGCATTTACCCAAGCATGGTATTTATCTGAAGAAGGGTCAAGGGTTACAAAACAAGCCTCAATAGAACAAATATTGAAAGCACTAGATTAGCACTTAAAATGTTTAAAACCACCAGTGACTCCTTTATATGCTGATCAACATAACCACTGAATTTAATTTAATTTGATACATGCATCTTTAATCAGAATAACAATCAATTCTCAGGGTGCAAAAAAAAGATTTCACAAGCAAATTACTCCCTCTGTCTGGAATACACAACTCACATATACTAGTAATATACAAGGAAGTCTAGTAAAAGCTGTCACACATTTCCTAATATAGTAAGTTTTTTTTCTGATTTGTTGCGCTGCGATATGGCCTATATCCAGATGTCAAGTTACAACAAACCAAAAGCCTAATTCCAAAGAGTCAGATATATCCTTAAGATACTTGAGTAGTGAAAAAAAATACGGTTAAAGTCCAACTATTTGCAAGGGTCTTTTTTCGTAAAATTATTTCATATGATGAGGAGTTAAGGGCCTTGGGGCAATGTGACTTTCCAGGCAGAGGGAGTATTTATCTTTCTAAAAATTCACTTGGATGAGGAGAGCTCTGAATGAAATGCCAATTGCCAAAGGATACTGAATAATGATGTGCAGTCTTTCCCTACAGCTTTCATTAACATATCAACACCTGGAGACAAAACAATCAGCACAAGAAGTCAGAAATTAGTAGCAGTAGAGCCAAGCGAAGCAATTCAAAGAGGATCTTGTATTGACGGGGTGGGATCATGGCCAATAACTAAATAAAGTTTATCAATGACTACGTACAGCATTTTATTTTTTTTACAGAAATTTATTGCCTAAAACAACTAGAGAGAGAAATCTCATTATTCTCATTGTCATTGGCCACTAATTTTCAAGGGACAACAGAGTCATCTAAGATTTTACTGCTAAATAACTTTATGATGGAACAATCTTTTGCACTTCAGATTTATTTTAGTGTTGGGGAGTGGGGGAGCACTAATTGATAAGAGCTTTCCTCAGTTTGAAGGAGAAATATAGATGAAGCTTCATCAATATCTAAAATGCATCAGGAGTAGGATAACTTAGAAGGGAGTAGGGAAGGGAGATAGACTATGTTGGATGGGTAATGCTCCGAATGCTATGTATTATATGGCCCCACGAAACTATACAAGTAAGACATAATTGTGATAAGTCTTATCTATATAAGTAGTCAACTATCCTGCACAATTAGCTGCTTGGCAATGGTCTTCAACAATATATAAAAGGCCTTCTGATAATGGGTCATAAGCGGCTATCACCAACTCAATTGCACAAAGCCACAAAGCATAAAAGCAAGACGAACCTCTTTAGGTTCAAGAGAAAGCCTTCTAACCTACTCAGTCTATTTCAATTACCACTTGATCTATGGGAATACAGAACCTAGATAAAGTAAAGCATCGTGCCAAAATAAATGATATCCAGAGATTTTGCCAGATAAGGACCATCTGTGGGGAATGCATACTGGTTATTTATATCCTTACAAAAATATGAACAGATCAGAACCACCAGGCAACACCCAGTAGATTCATTTCTGGTGAATACAGGAAAGAAGGCTATAAGCGGTGATAGGGACACAGGGTATAGTTGTACTCCTCAGACTGTAGATAATCATCATACTTACCCATGAAACATTCTTTATTGTGGTTCACTTGGTAGACATGCTGATGCAATAAGAATGAGGACATTGGTCAGAACACCTGGAAGTTAAGGCCAACTAAATGATAGCCCAACTAAAGATATAAGCTTATGTACACTCATTATATCCAGTTTTCATGAAAATTTTTGCAAAATAAATGGGGGCATTGCTCAGAACACCTGGAAGTTAAGGCTTCAGGGTTGAGAGTACTAATAAGGTCTTCCTTTGTCTATTGTGCCATTGTTTTATCCTATCTATTATGAAAGTCACACTAATTGTTCCTGCTATTTCATTTATGCAAAGGTTATAGTTTTCTAACACACCATAAAACCCAGCAGAAATTCTTTCCAAAATCACCACAGGACTCAGCAGTCAGCAGCTAAAAAAAAAATTAAATTCCTGGTTTTGACAGCCTGTACCCTTCTTCCTGATCCCATACTAATTCCCATAGATGGCATTCTTTTATCTACTGACTACTGTTTAATACAATGGACCCTGTTTTTTTTTCCCCTATTGAATTCCTTAAACAGCAAAAGCAGTATGCATTTCATTAAAGAAAATTTCAAAAATGCAGGGCATATACTGCAAACATGTCAGCAGACAGAACATAAAATTAACTTCTGGATGGTAACAAGGATATTTCTCACAGCAGTCAGAACATTACATATGGATGGTAACGAAGATAGATAAAACTGGGCACAATAATGAAGACAAATAAAGTACATAGCTAACAGCAAAAACAGTGTCCATACCTCCAGGGTGAAATTTCATGTATGGAGAAATGTTATAAACACGTCCATGCAGAACCGTCCACATGGTGCCTTCTGATTGATGTTGTTTGACTTCACTCATAGGTATAAGCCTCCTGTTTGACTGGCCATTCAATCCTATATTAACAGTTACAAAAAATTAAAATTAAGGAGCATCCTGATCACTTAATATAACCAAGGAGCAAGAGTTGCCATATGAAATAGCCAATCATCTAATTCTAGGCTTGCATACACAATTAGGGATAAAAAGAACAAGACATTAAAGAGCATTAATTAATGACCACTATATATAACAAAAGCCAGGAGTAGCCATAAATCATTGTCGCTCATCTAACTCTAGGCCTGCATGCACAGTTAGGATATTTGATCAATTAAAAAGGGTTGAGAGGCGGGGTGTCTCCTGTCTGTTATCAGGCTCCCCAACACCCCTAAGCACATTCATCCAGACACAACAAAAATATACTACATGAACTAACCTGCAAGGTCAGGATGCGTACGAGTAAGCTTGACCCAATCCATTGGACTATAACCTTTTTCAAAAGGAACCTTGGCCCGAGCAGCAGGCTTCCTGGCCACAGGTTTCTGTTCTGCTGGGTCCTTTAATGGTTTCCCTGCTTGTTTTTGTGCAGTGCTAGCCTGCTTTTGAGTTGTATCGATGACGTTGAAAGATAACGATCCAACTTTTTTCTCCTTCACAGTGGTAGATATAGGAACACTTGTATTGTTCCATAGATTAATTTGTTCACCACTATTACTACTTGAGGCTTCCTCATTAATAGTGATTTTACTTATACCCGGAACCACAGTTTGCTCATTAAAATCATTCTGATCAACGGGTGCACTGACCTAGATACAGAAATAAAATATACAAATTTCACACTACGTTCTTACAAAATATCATAGTCTGATCAATGAAAATATTACAGTAACTCCAACTTACCTGACAAAATGTGAAATCGTCATCCTTTCTGCTATCCATTCAAACAATCGAATACAAAGCTTATGAAAAACCCTTCCTGTTAATCCAATATGCAATCAATAAGCTTTTCCGTTTATAAAGAGCAATTCAGAGCTTCAAATCTAGCTCTCAACCAATAAAATTCCTTTTGTAATTCAAAAAAGTAAAGTATTTCCTCATTAATTTAAGACTAAATTATCATATTATATTTGTAACAAGGATCAGCAATTCAAGGAGCTAGCTTAAGAACATCATACAATCAATAAATTTCATTTCTCATCAAAATCCTTACAACATCAAAGCTAACAATTCAATCTGTATACACTCTTCCACATCAAACCCTAGAATCAAAATTACCCTATTGCATTAATTATCATGTAATTACAATCAAACAAGTGGGTTAACAAATCTGATAATAAAGTTGCATAATTATCACACTTGTAACAATCAACAAATTTAGTTGATGGTAACAAATAAAACGAAGAATTACTATATCTTAATTTTAAAGTCTGCAATTCAAAATAACGTTATTCTCAGCAATCAAGCAAAAACTTAAACTTTAATTAAAATCTAAATACAATCACTAAGTATTCATCAAATAGATCAGAAATTGTAAGATGAAAATGATGAGAGAAATCAAATACATTTGATTAAAATTTTGAACAAAATAAAGTTGAATCATCAATTGATTTGATTACCTTGAAAGTGTTTGATCAGTAAACCTCTCTCTTCGTCAGTTGTAGTGTAATTGAGCCGCCAATAGACTGTTGGGTTGCATGGTCAATAAAAATGGTGATTATTATACAATTTTTATTTACTTCGGTTTTTTTTTTTTGGTAGTGGTAAGAAAGGAAGTCAAATTTGGCAGGAATAGGCAAAATAGGCTTCTTCAATCTGGCCCATTGGGCCATCAAATTCGCAAGAAAGATCATCAAAAACTTTGAGCCCTACGACTTGTAGTATTTATTAAAAAAAATTTACACTATCACCGTCCCTTATTTACATGTCTAATTCTCTTTATTATATGAGTAATAAATGTTAGAAATAAGCATGTAAATAAGGGACAGAGAGTACTTTGTTTATACTGTAAACATTTCAAATAATCACAATAATTTAACATTCATATAAGAGTACTATTTTTTTTTTTTAAGAAGAAGGGAAAATATATGAGTACTTGTTTAAACTATACTTCGTATAATGTTGCCATGTAAAATTTATTTTATTAACTTTTATGTATATTTTAAAATATCAACCCTTTATACTTCTAATTAATATGTAATTACAAATATTAGTGATCAAATTTGTACATTGGCACATAAATCAGGCAAATTTTTGTGATTATTATGAAATTGAGCAAATATATATGTGATGATTAGGATAAATAAGTTGTGAGACTTGAGAGTTTAACCTGTTTGAGTTATAATATGCATACTTTCCGTTCATTTGGACCTATTTATTTCAAAAATTACACTTTAATTAGCTCAACTCATACAAAATTACATATACAAGTCCAAATACGCTTTTGAAAGTTCATCCCATTTTGAATGTACATATTTGTCAATACATTATTTTAACCTTAAATATCTTTAGTTACATAATAGTAAATTAACAACATTTTGTTGTATTTTAATGATCTACGAAACAAATCAAACAAAACCCAACATGATTATATTTTGTTTTATATACTATTATGAGTAATATAGTAGATTTTCTCATCTAATGAATAACGCCAAGATCTCAAATGGCTAAATGAGAATAACCTTTGATTATAAATGGAAGAAATAGTATTCTATATACTATCTCTGTTTCATATTATTTGCAACGATTAGACATTTTTTCTCTCTATTTAACGTTAAATTGTTGCAAATTATAAGAAACGGAAGTACGGAGTAATATATATGTAGATACATACGAGTTGAAAACAAAAAAAAAAACATTCTAGTGACGTAATAATAGCATATGGCTCTAGGAGAAGAAGGAAAAAAAAATTAAAATTATTAGATGGTATGGGGTGGGGGGGGGGGAGTAAAAGTATTATATGGTCCATCACTATTAATCAATCATATTTTTTTTTTTCGTGCTCATCTAAGATGACTATTTAAGGACGAGTTGGAAAACCTTATCCTCTTTTCTCTCTCCTAAACTCTAGCATTTATAGTCAATTTTGAAGGGGTTTTCAACGGATTTCACCGGCGGAAAGCCCCAATTTTTATTTTCTTTTAAGCATTTTGTTTTTTAGGTTACGATAATGCCTTTCTCGAAAGAAAGAGTTTATTTCCTTTGAAAGAAAATGTTTTTTTTGTTTTCCTTCGAAAGAAAAGGTTTTTTACACTCCTTCGAAAGACAAGACTTTATTTGTGTTTAATTTGGTCTCCATTTGTGTGGGGCTACGATTGATTATGGCTCGAATTCGGGTTACGAAATCAGCACAAGAATTTAATTTCTCACAAAAATGTGAAGCGACGACGGATCCACTCAAAAAGTTGTATGAGACAACAAATCGAGAATGTGTCGAATTATTATGTTTATATATTTGGATTCTTAGCCCTTCCCCGTTTAATTCTTGTTTGATTTTGTTTAATTCGTTTTCATCATCATTAATTGTCAATTGTAGAGCTCGTATGCCTTTAATTAATGAAATTTAGTGTGCTTTAGGACCTCTTTTAAAAGATGACTATCTAAGAATCATTCAAACCAATTACATTTGATTTTTAAACAATACCTACTCCACTTTTAAAAGATACTATCTAAGAATCATTCAAACCAATCCATGAATAATATTTTCTCCTTTTTTAAATACCTACTCCACTTTTTATTTGGGGCCGTTTTTAAATACTTGTTTCATTTCCTTATTTGAAAAGGTTTTACAATATTTAATTCATTTCTTTCAATTAGTAGACCCAACATAAATCAAATTTTATTAATTTCATATTCTTTCTCATCTAATTCTTTCAACTACTTTTACTTTATATAATTTTTTTATTCTTTCACATACCCCACTATCTCCATATTTAAAAATGAAACAAGTATTTAAAAACGGAGAAAGTAATAGAGTATACAAATCGATCCCGAACTTTAACTATTAATCTATACCTAAAAAGTACCAAAACACAATCACATATAAGTAGAGAGTACTTATTTACGATTCCAAATGATACATAATATTACTTTAGAGCCGTTCCTTAAAAGACAGCACAAATCAAGTGATGTCCTCGTCAATAAAATTAACACTTAATTATGATAAACATCATACGAGTACTACAATAAAAATACGGAAGTCACAAGATTACCTAACACAATCGCAACTCAAATTAAAAATCTCACGCATTTGCATCTCAAATAAAAAATACAGATTAGACAAGTGTTAACATCAAACAACTCATAATAGCCAGAAAATCAAAATTTTCAATATAGAAAAATACTCCTCAATTGCCGTTTTTGTTAGACTACAGTATACAACAACAAACAAACAAAATACAACACTTGGCACGGCCCCTCCTTACTGCTTCTCACGCTCGCTCTATAATACGAGTACCAGTGTTTCTTCTGCATTCCCAATTTTCTTAAAGCTTTTCTACTTTTTCTTTCTCCGCCTTTTTTTTCTCTCTCTAGGTTTCTCAGATCTTCTTCTTTAAAGTACATTCTCTCTCTTCATCTCTCCAATTATTTCTCGAATATTTCTTTCTGATTCTCATGCATTTTTTTTAGCGTTAATTGATTTTCCTTTTTTTAATTAATTAATTGATTATTATTAGAGTGAAAGATGTCAAAGACTGGAGCCTTCGATCTTGCTAGTGGCGTTGGCGGAAAGATCGAGAAAGATGATGTTCTCTCCGCCGTTGACAAGTAATTTCTCTTTTTATTTTTACTGCATTGTTATGATTATTCGGAATTTGAATCTGTGACTTATCGTACACAAACCATCGGTCTGTCAAAGACCTCATCCATATAGAAAATTAGAGAAACTTTTTATAAATATATGATGAATGGGAGATAGATTATGGTAGTTGAATACTTGAATTGAGTATTGGGGTCCACTAATTCAGCAATGAAAAAAGAAGGAAAAAAAATCACGTGATATCTGAATTAATGAACTCCAACTAGCAAAACTTGCTCTTGAATTTATGATGTTTGATTTACTATTTGATTTATTGTAAGCAAATTGTTGATTTTAGTATTTGTCAATTGTCGTAGTTGTTGGTGTTGTTGATGACGGTCAATTTATGAATGTTTGTTGGGTTAGATCCATGCTTTTATTATGTAAGCAAAAATCTAAGTGTTTTTCTCCACGTGTTTTTTGTGGTGGTCTGATCACGCAATGTTTGCCCACCTCATGATCTTTGTCTCTATGTCGTAATTCGTGACTTACGGAGTTATTGTGGGACGGAGGGAGTAATTATCGATTATTTACTTGCCACTTTTTATTTTAACTAGGGTATCCTACGCGCGCATCGCGCGCGGAGGGGTTAGCTCTTGCGGAGAAGTTGTATTGGCCTGTATTTACACCTTTGGTTAGGGTGGTAGACCTAATAATTTTAAAACTGACTATTTGATTTATGTGCATATGTGGTGAATTTGTAGAATTATAAGAAAGCCACCAAAATCTTTTATGACAATTATTTTTTAAATCCTCAAAAGTTTGATAGTGTTATATCAAAATTATTATTATTATATAATATTTGATTGTTTTCCATCCCTTCATATTTTAAGCGGCCATTGTTAGTTTAGAACTCTTAATTGTTGTGCATGTTTCAATAGTACTTAGTATAATATTTCTATCGTGTTTTTATTCAAATGAATTTTTTTGTGAGCTTTGGTCATGTGGAGTAATAATATGTAAACAAGTTCTTTAATGTTCTACGACGACCATCTAATATCTATATCAATACTAAAGCAATAGCCAATTAGTTATATTTTTCATCTTAAATTCTCTTCATAATTAATACCATTTTTTTCTACCGCCGATTTCCCTTGATTTTAGGATATTTAGTTCTTTATACCTCTTGATAACATACGCCTGCTCAAATATCACCAAACTATTTAATTAATATATGAATCCCATTCAAATTCTATGATGGATGTTGTTTATATGTAGACTTAAAAAGCTAATAAACCACATAGTGAGGGATAACTCAAGTGGTTAGAGCTCCCCTCCCGGTTCAAGAGATCTTTGGATCGATTCTCATCATTCGCCCTTGTGGCTCTCTAAACACCAAAACAAAGCTAATAAACCTTAACAATAGTTGCAATTAAAAAACGACAAGATTTTTTTTTTTTTTTTTTTTTTTTTGGGGGGGGGATAATAAGTTAGTAGGATTTTATTCCAAATCAAAGTTCGCAAGAGTCAAGAGACTTTGCGGAAATAAGAAGAGCAACTATGAAAAAGTAAAAATAAACAGTCACTTGGTAATAAACCGTTTCATTGTACATACAAATTTTTTCTTTTTAAATAATAATAATAATATCATATAAGTGTAAAGCATTAGAATTTTTTTATTTTAAAAAAAATCATTACAAATTATTTGTTAACAAAAACAAAATTAATTGATGATATGTTTAATGATAAAAAAACATTAAATATATTAATGATAGTAAACATATTAATGAGGGTATTAAAGTAAATACACATTTTGTACATAACTTTGTACATAGTTTTGAGGGTATGATTGGTAGTACACTATTCCTAAGAGAATGTTTTTACTTTTTATAAGGTAGGGATTTGGTGACAAATTGTACTTCCACAATCTAATTGTCTTTCTCCTCATTGTATGTTGGGTTGTTTATCGCGCAATGCTTGTTTATTTCCCAATTAATAAGTCAACGGTTACAAAATAAGTACATTTTGTGTGAGTAGCTATTGTTCACTCAACATGTTTAGAGCTTTAAATTTGTACGTATCGAAATGATAGACTTGTGAAGAACATGGGATATCTGTAATTTCAGATCGAACTGTTCACGGTGAAGCTTATTTTTAATGATGGTAAATCAGTTAATACGAACAGCATAATTATATGAAAGAGATGTTGTCTAAAATTTTCTTGAATTAACTACTGTAATGAAAGCCAATGCAAAACGTTTACCAATGCCGTCTCTTGAAAGCTCTGATTTTGTGATGCCAAATTTACACATATGCTGTCTTGATCTATTCTTCCGTAACTAGGATGCTTGTTCTGCTTGCGATCCCTTAGCATCAAGTAATTAGTATATTTTTCTTGCTTCAGGTATGAGAAATACCATGTCTACTATGGAGGTGAAGAACAAGGAAGAAAATCTAACTACACAGATATGGTAATGAACACTAAAATTGCACCAATTGTTGTTTGGTTTCAGAGTTTCTGATCTGGTGATTAATGATCATTGTGTCATCTATTCAATTTATTCTGGTGTTGCCAACTTCTGCTAGCTTGCTCTAAGTGTTGATTATCGAATATTATCAAATGGAACATGCTAGTGTCCAAGTACATGATAGGGAACATGTCATTATCTAGAAGTATCTTTGCTACGTAGATATTGACACTAGTTGGAAGTTTAGCTAACATGAACGTATGAAGTAGGACAAATTGAAACTTGAGTGCTTCATCTAGTTAGAGAGAGCATGTGCAAGTTTGGGTACAATCCTGTGTGGTGGGGATTACTGGGGAATATATAGTCCCAATTCCGATTTCAATATAAATGTCTCCAGTGTTGAAATAGCTTTTTTAGTTTAATTTATTTTTATCTTGATCTATTGTGTTTTGAAGGTTTAAGCTTCGCTATCCTATATTCATATGTATTAGTGTAGATAAAACCAAATTATATATGGGATCGGCTATAAGTTAGTTTCACTTCCTTTGAGTGCAGGATACAATAAGCATTGCTCATACCAATGTGCTGGCTTTATAAATTTATTTGATTGCTTCTGGGGATGTTTGCTTCTCTGTAAGGCTAGATAATGATTAATGAGCATGTAGTTTAATTTACTCTATATTATGTAATTTTATTATTCTGATTATATCTCCATTCCAAGTTTTGCACTCCGAAGTATCTAGATTTTGCATTCTTCTTAACTGGTGAATGATGATCACAGAATCTTTGTCCAGGTTTGATTGTAAAAATTATTTACATTATTACTTTTTTAATCTGAATGAGCTATTTTTCTTGGTGTACTCTAATGACAGGTCAACAAGTATTATGATTTGGTGACTAGTTTCTACGAGTTTGGCTGGGGAGAGTCCTTTCATTTTGCTCACAGGTTTTCCTTTATTCTTTTAACAACCTTTATTTATTTTATTTTATTTTAATTGTATTCATGTTGCTGCTAGCATGTTTCTCCAGTTTTACCTTTTTTAAGGATGAAATGCATGGAGTTTTATATTTTTATGCTTTCAGATGGAATGGGGAATCTCTTCGTGAAAGCATCAAACGCCATGAGCACTTCCTTGCTTTGCAACTAGAACTGAAGCCTGGGCAGAAGGTTTTTTTTCTCCTTCCTTTCGGGATTCGTGGTGGATTTATATTCACACTGAGAATTAATCCCAATGTTTTCCTGAATTTGGGTGTTTGGATGTTCCTCAGGTGTTAGATGTGGGATGTGGTATTGGAGGACCTCTCAGGGAAATTTCTAGATTCAGGTACCTTTGGCATGCAACGTTATATGTTCAATGTTCTAAAGTATTACATTCTTGCTCTTTAGCTCTAAAACCTTTGTTGGTATGCCTCTTTGGGGAATACTATTTGTTTGCATTGTATATCTGTACTTTCTCTAAGTACAGTTGGTGTATACATGTTGGCATTCTGTAGAATGTTGTGAGGTTTCAGTGTGTTACATGCTATTCTGTAATATTTAACTAATACTATCGTTGCTGTATCAATCAACCTGGCGTCATTGTAAGTGTTGTGCAGTACCAGCTAGTAGTGTTAGTTACAATAAACAATATCATGTGTAGTATAAAGTTAATGAAAATACTGTCCTTTTCATTCTTTTCGTGGTTTTTTTTTTTGGTCGGAGATCTGAATTGTTGAATATTTGGCAGCTCAACATCTGTGACAGGGTTGAACAATAATGAATATCAAATTACAAGGGGGAAGGTATGATCCCACTTTATTTTTTGGTGCTCTTTACCTCTTGTTTCTATTTCTGTATTAGGTGAATATGTTTCCGGATCTTTCATGCCAGCATCATTTCCATTTACTGTTAATCGATGGATATGCTTTTATGCTTGTTTATTGATTGCCTTCACTGCATGACAGGAACTGAATCGGATTGCAGGGGTTGACAAGACATGTAATTTTATCAAAGTAAGGGTAACCACATAATGGAGGTTTTACTTTTGCAAATATAGCTTTGAAAACTACAGAGATATGGACAACTTATAAATAACTTGCATCTTTAAATCATTGTTTTCAGGCTGATTTCATGAAAATGCCAATGCCCGACAATTCATTTGATGCTGTTTATGCCATAGAGGCAACGTGTCATGCTCCTGATGCTGTATGTTGTACAATAATCTCCTTTCTTTCCCAACATTTATAAGCTGAGATTATTCATACTCACATGTATGTTATTTCATTTCTGACGGAGAAAGGTTGGGTGCTATAAAGAGATATACAGAGTGTTAAAGCCTGGGCAACATTTTGCTGCATATGAGTGGTGCATGACAGATGCCTTTGATCCCGATAACCAAGATCACCAGAAAATCAAGGTTGTTACTGAAACAACAGTATCTGATTATGCTTTCTAGTGGTCATTATTATATGCAATTGTTGTGGATGATTAATATTTTAAAAATTTGTTTTTTTTTTGTTGGCAATTTGACAAGTTCAGTCAGAAATTGAGCTTGGTGATGGGCTTCCAGACATCAGATCAACTAGACAGTGCCTTGATGCTCTAAAGAAGGCAGGATTTGAGGTCTGCAGTTGTGAATATCTCATTGTTTTATTTTTGCTCAACCTCCATTCATTCTTTATGTTCTAAAGTTGCGAATTGTTGTTATTTTTTAAGGTCATTTGGGAGAGAGATCTTGCACCTGATTCACCAGTTCCTTGGTACTTGCCTTTGGATACAAATCACTTTTCTTTTAGTAGCTTCCGTCTAACTTCTGTTGGACGTTTCTTCACGAGAAACCTGGTAAGATTAGCATGCGAAAAATTGTTAGTACTTCGAGTTTGCTTTACCTGCTATCCACAGAGAACAATTCTTAACTATCTTGTCTTTCTTTTCTAGGTCAAGTCTCTAGAATACGTCGGACTTGCTCCAAAGGGGAGTTTAAGAGTTCAATCTTTTCTAGAAAAGGCTGCTGAAGGGCTTGTTGAGGGTGGAAGGTTAGTAACATTATTTTGCTAAAAAAGGCTCATTTGATTACCTTCAACAGCTGCATTTTGTAAACGCCAATTTGAATTTTTTTGAAGAGGCTATGTTCCTTCCTGGAAAATATTGTGAATCATCATTATCATTCATATAGTATCTTACTTGACTCTTAACTGGAAATTTTCAGGAGAGAGATCTTCACTCCTATGTACTTTTTTGTGGCACGGAAGCCCTTGTCACCTACAGAGTAACTTTAAACACATGTACTGTTTTGGTTTAAAAGCTATGCAGCGGACGAGGGACATCTGGTTGGTGTAATTTCCAATTGTGACCAATAGAACAAGCTTCAATGCAGTCTTGTGTGTCACTCGCATGCAATTTAGTACATCTCAACCTCATCCAAAATGTTGCTAGCTCACTCGGGTCCTTTTTCCCTCTTTGCCTCTTGTTTACCTATTTAGCAGATCTTTTTTCACCTTGTGCTCTTTGCAATTTTCAAATTCGTCAACATTTTGGTTTGGATCATCACCTATTAATGTGTAATTTGCCAAAAATTTGCTGCATTTTCGCTCTTGCTAATTTACTAGTGCAGTTATCTTTGAATTTGTCTTCTTTAGCTGTGAAACTTGTTCCGTGACGCGTAAATGATGCGGGCCATGTACATGATGCTGATGCATGTTCTCGCTTTAGAGTATTACCTGTGTAATGCATGCACTAATGTGTATGAACTGTCTATTAGCCTTGTTAGGTGCGGATGTAAGATAGGAATATGCTATGTGGGGCGTCATGCTTAGTAGATATGGAAAAATGAATTCTATCACCATTTTTCCATCCTCATTTAAAATTATTTTAATTTTTTTTTCATATGAGAAGTAATTTATTTCATACTTGACATTTTAGAGTCGAAAATTCAAAATCTTTTTATAGTTTTATACTTTTATGCACAAATAGTACTGCTGTTAGATTCATTTCACTATAACATGTATTTTTGAAATTTTAACTACTACGTACTTTGTAGTAATTATAATGATTAAATAAGATTAATACTCCGTATTACTACTTTATATACTTAAAAGACGTAGTCAAATATTGATTTTAGTGACTGTGAAAAGGCAATTGTAAACTTGATTTTATAACAATTATCTAAAGGGTGGAGTTGTAGACTGCCACTTTATTTAAGATTCGCAAAATAACAAGTGCTTATTATCTTATACTTTATACAGCTAACCTTTCATTTTAAAAAAAAAATTAATTACAAAACTGTACAAGTCTTATAAATTGCTGTACTTTGTAGACTTGTACAAGTGGATGGTGGACAATTTGTCTGATCTACAATTTTATCCGTTGATTGTGTCTTCTTTCTCTCATACCCATGAACGTGGGGGATATTCTTTCCACACAAGTTGGATATCTTGCCTAGTCTCATGACCCAGTCATTCCAGCTAAATGGAATTGCTCCACAATCACGTGTCCTGCTCGTGCCCAATAGATTTGGTCTAGTGGTTAAATCTAAGGGTTGTAATTCCTTCACGGTCACCCCCAATTTGTAATTTATACTTCCTCCGTTCTATTAATATTACAATAATGGACTTTTTGCACTATTTATCACTCTTGTTTGACCATATGATATGATTTATACGTTAAGCAAAATATAGTCAAATGGACTCTTGTTGGATTCGTCTCATAAAATACTTTCACAACATCAACTTTTTATAATTTTTACTCCTACACAATTATAGATATTTAGCATATAAAATGTGTTTTAGGATGCGTAATTTCTTCCTTGTTGCAATATTAACAAACGGAAAAAGTATTCATATATTGCTATTAAAGTGCACTCGAACTAAAAAATAAAAGGTGTAGCCCATAATACATATAGCGATAATAGTCATGTGACAATTATCCTGCACCAAAGTAGCGCAAATTGTACCAGCACCAGATGCTCCTTCCCCAGTAAAAATCTACACTCAACATGTGTGAACTAAACAACCTTATATTTAGACAGAGGGAGTATGTAACGGCACTCCACATCGACATAACTTGTGTTTTTATTGTATGCCGCATTAATTCGGAGGGACAAAGCCCGGTTGCTAAGTAATACGTAAATCACTAAATCATTAACACAATTTAATAATTTTCTTTAGGTTACAACTTCCTCTAAAAAAGGATTTGGTCCATAAACTAGATCATCTTAATTACTCCGTATTTAAAATGAGGTTACCTTGAAGCATCATCTACCTCATTACCTCTCGTAGAAGCAACGAATTTATTCGCATAACAAGTTCATTAATTTCAACCAATTTGCAGAATGGTTCGTAATCTTCCTAATTTTACAGAATAAATCTACTCACTTATGACATTATACAGATTTTTATTTAAGAGGATATTTATGAGTTTATTGAAATTTCAAGCAAAAAAAAAAAAAAATTAAAATTAAATAAGCAACCACAATATCAAAATAAACTGATGAACAATCCACATATTATTCCATCAAACCAATCAATCCTCAAAACAATCCACCAAAATAACAAAAACAACTCTTTTTTTTTTTTTTTTTTTTTCTTCTCTCATGATAAAAATGCCCTAAAATTAGTATAATCCCAATTTTTTAAGGGAAATAAAAAAATCAACAGATAGTATAAAGGATCAAATCCTTGGTATAATCAACCCCAGAAGAACTCCCATTACAACCAACAGCGCCGCCGTCTTGCGTCGGGAACTGGTGGATTCCGGCGGAGGAATTGTTCGGCGGAGGATGGTAATACATCCGGGCAGTTTGCGGGCAGTGGGAATGAAAACGGGCAGCGATTCTGACCCCAATATCCAACAACTCTGAATATTTGCTCATTTTTGTTTTAGGGTTCTTCTAAATTTAATTCTCTCTCCTTTTTTCTGGAAATGAATGAATTGAAGTTCTTGAGGAGAGAGAAAATGAATGATAAAGAAAATGGAAGAAAACTTAGAAGACGTCAAACATAGGAGATCCCATAAAAAAATGGGAGTTGTTGTGGTTTGAAATGAGGAGGAAGGAGTAGTGGTTATTTATAGCTGATTTTTTTAGGGATTTCATTTTCTATGTTCTTTCCTAGGTTATGGGCCGGGCCCAATTTGATATTTTTTAAAAAAAGTTTTTATTTTATGATATTTATTTTTGGTATTTAATTTGAATTAATAATAATTGCTGTGTTTGGGTCAAATCAATGAAATGCGTTGAATTAGGCAATAAAATGGGGAGAATGGAAGTAGCGTTGAAGACACACAGAAGAAAGAATCGCGTTTGTGCTGTTCCATATGCGCGAATCGTTGCAGCGTTTGGTAGCCACTAATTCGCGGTTACCTAATTGTTGGACTACCCTTTTTATTCGTTTCTAGACTTTTTACCTTTTTATTATTGATTTTTATACATGCCTCTATGGTTAACTTAAATCACAAATATCACCTCAATAAGTCAATAGTATTTTATTTTTTTTAAACAACTATAAGTCAGTAGTGTATTTATTTTTCTTTCGGAATTTGTGATTCGTAAAGATAGACCAGATGATAATTAAATTGGATGGATATTTCAAAATAAATAAATAAATAAATAAATTGGATGGATGTGAAGATTAAGGTTGTTTTTATTCTTTATAACTAGCCTTCTGACCCGTGCAATGCACGGGTTATTCATATAAAATTGTATTGAGAGATAAGTGAAGAAATATCAGTAAGTCATTATAGGGTATAATATGTAATCGGAAACATGATTAAAGAAATAAGAATTATGGAACTTTATTCGAAAAAAGGCTTAAATAGAAGGTGGAAGGGCTAAAATTAAAGAGAGAATAGAAAAAGGTTGAATTAAAGGGGAGAGATGAAGATGAAGAGATAAAGTGTGTATGAAAGATTAAGTATAAGTTTAATGAAAGAATTAAAAAAAATGGTATAAAAAAATTAATAGTGTAAGATGACATGTGGCACTATGGTTAGAGAAGTGTAATAGAATGGATGAGGACATGTGTCTTTCTTAGTTTCTTGGTTATAGTTTTTAAATACTAAGTATAGATAGATAGGTTTTGCACGTTTGAGCATGGTATAACTATGTTATATGTAACTCAATTTTCGTCAAAAAAAAAACATTTTTTTTTTATTTTTTTGGTGCAAAAGGGGGCAGAGAGCCCAACAAAACTACAGAAAAACTAAACAACAAAGCGAGGGGTAATGACTCCTAAGACGTCTTCCTTGAGCAGCTCATTTATTTCGATAGGAGGAACATCGAAATAAAGGGGCCCCTCCTCTTGCACGACACCTAGGTTAGCTAGTCTATCATCCACCTTATTCCCCTCACGAAAACAATAAAAATACGAAAATTACAACCAAAGGAACTAATGATATTACGACAACTTCATAGCATATGCACACCTTCCTCTCCATGGAGTTGATCGCTTATTAAAGCCTCTATGCAAGCCTTGTTGTCCATTTGAACTTCCAATTTTGAGATGCCTAAGGTCACTGCCATCTTGAGACCTAATTCCACTGCCAACAATTCTGCCCTGTAAGCATTACAGACCCCAAAACTTGCTGCAAACCCTCAAATAAAATTCCCATAGCAGTCCCTGAGCACTCCACCACCTCCAGCTAAGCCAAGTGATCCACGAGCATCACCATCAGAGTTCAAAACTACCCACCCAGTTGGAGGAGTTAGCCATCTAACCAATACTTGATGCTTCTTAACAGGGCTGTTTGTGCGAGATAAAGCATCTGCAATAACTCCCATCATAGCAGTCCTTGAGCACTCGAATAAAAAAGATATTGTTGACTCGAATGAACAATACAAGAGGGGGGGTGAATTGTATTGTGGAGGAACTGGGGTAATTTTTGCGTGGTTCTAAAAGAAACTCAAACAAAAACTTTAAAGTGCAAGAGAGATTTTACGTGGAAAACTTCTTGGCCCTAATCAAGAAGAAAAACCACGACCACAAGGGATTTTAAACTCAATTCTTAATAATAATAGGGCAAACAACCTATTACAAATTAAGACTCTAAACTCAAGTTCCTCTACGAACTTAAGTTCCCCCTCAACTGATCCCTCAATCAGTTGAGCTCTCAAATCTCTCTCTTTCTCCTTGCTTCACTCAAAGCAATCTACACACTCTAGAGTTTACCCAAACTCTTCCCAATACAACTCGAATTAAAACTCTAAGATGCTAAGTACAAAGACACTCAAGGACTTAAGTGGATTTTGACTCTTTTCGAAAAGATTAGAAGATTGTAATGCTCAAGTGTACTCTTCAAAATAGAAAACTAATTCTATTTATACTAGAGGAAATCAGTTGAAAAACTCCCACGTCTGCCTTGACTTCCACTTCACCACAACTCCCATGAAACTAGGAAGTGCAGTTCGTGGAGGCTTGGGCAACAAGTTGAAGTATACTTGAGGAAGTGGTTTACTGCTTCCTTAAATTTCTCAACCTCCTTGACCAAGTAAAAGATCCGTTTAAAAAGAGTTTTCAAAGGAGATTTTACCAAGTCAGATTTTCCAAAATATTAGGATAATTAAAACAGAAAATCTTTAAGAAAATAGAATAGTTTAAAAGATAATTTTCCGAAAATAAAATAGAATCTTTTTAAACAAGGAAAATAAAATCTTTATAAACTGAAATTAAATCCACTTAAAATCCTATCAATAATCAAAGTACTTAACATATATACAAGAAGTCTAAAATAAATAATAAAGTTACAATAGACTTCTTGAAACTCAGTGAAGCTTCGACTCTGGAGCTTCAGTTCCTCACTCAAGGAACTTGGCTTCTGATTGTCTTTTATGCTCATCCAAAGCTCTTCCTTTGACCTTGTTCCATGCTCCACTCTGACTCTAGAATATCGTTGCATATAAAACCTGTCAACACATCAAAGCTAATAGACAAATGTTAAAGCCCTTATGGGTTTGCTTAGGTTCCTTGAGTCATCATCAAAACTTAAGATCAACAATATTCCCCCTTTTGATGAATGACAAACCTAAGCAAACTCATGAATAAAATTGAAAGACAATCAGAAAAGGAAAAAATAAAAATGAACTAGCTTTAAAAATTAACAAGGAACTGAAAATTATACCTTCTAGTTTTAGATGGATGGAGAGCTTGTCAACAATTGAGTTTGCCTTCTTTTCCCCCTTTTGGCGTTCATCAAAATTAATGCCCACAAATATATATATCTAAACACAGCACCATGATAATGGTTTGTGTCCAAATCATAGAACAAAGCACATATAGGCAGAAATAGTATGCAAATAGTCATAAAGCAAGCATGCAACATCCATATAAACAAACTGATGTTCCTCCAGAACATCCAAAAAGCAAAATACCCTGTTTTAAGTGTTTACAGACCAAAATAAGCTAAATAAAACAAAGTTCAATCCAGACCAAGTTCAAAAGTCAAACATATTTAGAAACGGGACAGAAAGAAAATAGGATTAGGCTTCAGGGGCAGTGGACTGGTGCTCTTCTCCTGCATCTTCAATAGGCACCTCTTCAAGCACCAAGTCTTCCAGTTTCTTCAGAATGTCAACCTGCCCTTGGGAAATGCTGGAGTTACTCTGCTGAATTGTTGAGGAGAGCTCTGTAGAAGCTTTTGTCAAGTCAGACACCATCTTCTCCAAAGTCTCGATTCTCTGAATTATAGCAGGTTGAGCATCAACAAGCTTTTGCACTGAGTCCTTAAGAGCTTTCAACTGTAGGGTAGAGCTGACAGAACCAAGATCAGTCAACCCTACTTCATCTTGAACTGTGGCCTTAGTGAAGGTGCCCTGTTCCCCTTGAATTAATACTTTCTCTTTTTCTTCACTCAGATCAACAAAGGAAGGAGTGCCCACCTTCATTTTTGGCTTAACAGCCAACCTTGTGCTCTTTCTCTTCCCTGCAGCTGTTGTACTGCTCTTCTTTTCTTTCTTCTCAGAACCAGAACCTTCTCCTTTCATTTTTTCTTTCTTCTCTCCCTCTTCCTCACTCTCCTCTCCTTCTAACCACTTATCCAACTCTTCATCCTCTGTCATTACTTTCACTTCCTCTTTGGCTTTTGATAGGTTTTGCTTAGGAAGGAACTGGGTGATACCATCAACAACATACAGGTTCCTGCTTTCAAGGGTTCTGGGTTGGACAAAATGGTTTGTTTGAAGTTTGAGGTTTTCACAGTTTTCCACAGAAATACCAAAACTCTCTATGAGAGTGATGATCAGGTTTGCATAGCCAACTTTCAGGTGATTTGTGAGGCAGTGAGTAAGGTGTTTAATCATGATGGATGGAAAATTAATTTGGATTTTGTTTTCAAGACAATACATGAGCATAGCATCCAGATGACTTGCTTCATGCCTATGCTGAGTTCTAGGGACAATGGCTTGATGGACAAAAATAAACAGCACTTTCTGAAGGGGAGAAAACAGATTATGGTTGGTTTGGACCTTAGACAACTTCCCACCAATTGATTCCACAACTTCTTTAATAGACACATCACCAACACCTAATTCTGTTGCACCCTTAAAGTATTCATCAAACCCCTCATTCGGAGTTCCAAAGATAGCACTCAGATAATTAGCATCAAAACTAATTTTCTTATTTTTAACTTTAGAAACACAAACACCATCAAAGTTCTTGAAATTCGCACAGAATTCTTTCAAAGGAGCATGAGCAAGCACATTATTATAACTTTCACTAAACAATTGAATCCAATTTTGTGCTTCTAAAATTTCAAGGAGTTCAGTGTACTTACTAGCCTCACACCAATTTAAATTGATGCAGAAACCATGGATGAAGCGATCGGAGCTTGCTTCAATTCTCTTGACAGAGGGAGATTTCTCCAGTAGTATCTTTTCTCCCATTTCTACCCAACCTTGTTCCTCGGGTTCCTCCAGCTTGCGTTTCTTCGATTCGCTTCTGTCTACTGGCAAGTTCTTTGGCTTTTCAGGGACGGCTTTGGTTTGAATTACTTGCTCGATTTCCATGGGTGAGTCTTTTTGTGGAGTTAACTGAGTTTTTGGTGAAATGTCCATGGGAGAGTAAGTTGAATCGTTGAAATGTAGTATGTATTTTACGGAGTGAGGAGGTGAAGAACAGTGATTAGGGTTTGGGGAGTTTGACCTCATTTTATAGTGGGGGTAATTTCTAGGAAAATGGGAGACGGTGGAAGAGTGTGGAAGGTTAATTGAATGGGTATGTGTCGTTTGAAGAAGGATAGAAAAATTGCTTTTCACTTGGTCAGATTAAAGAGAAAGATTCAATTAATGTGATTTGACATCAAGAGTCTTGATTAAATAGAGAAGTTTTTGATCAGAAACTTGAATTGAATTCGAAAAGACTAGGGTATTTAATTGAAGATAGATTTGAATTTAAAGAGATAAACTTGAGAGATTAATAAAAGGATAAGATTTTTTCAGAAGATAAAAATTAATTAACTGACTAGCTAATTAATTCAAGAAGATATAGAACGAAATCTTATGAAAATATTAGGAGGAACTTGGAACAAATCAACATAGTTTGTTAGTAATACAGATAAGCAAGTGCAATTTGTTTTCTTCACATACAGCCACAATCCCATATGCAATGCCATACATTCTAATACTCAGGACTATGTTTTCACATATACACGTTGTGTAAGACAAATATAATGCATGCATGATTGACTTATACCTTGGGGAAACTTGAGGTCTTCTAACTCAATTGTATCATACCAAGTTCCATGCGCATCTTTTCAAATTTGTCCCTGCTCAAAGGCTTAGTAAGAATGTCAGCAATTTGATTTTCAGTCTCACAAAAATCTAATTTAATTAAGCCTTTTTCCACATTATCCTTAAGGAAATGATGCCTTATATGAATATGCTTTACACGAGAATGATGAACTGGATCTTTTGAAATGCATATGGCACTAGTATTATCACAATAAATAGGAATCCAATTATACTTCATACCATAGTCCCTTAGTTGTTGTTTTATCCAGAGTACTTGAGAACAACAGGCAGCAGCTGCCACATATTCAGCTTCAGCAGTTGACAAGGCCACTGTGTTCTGTTTCTTGGATCCCCAAGAAACTAGACATGGCCCAAGAAACTGAATCATCCCTGAAGTACTTTTTCTGTTCACCAGATCCCCTGCATAGTCAGCATCTGCAAAACCTTTTAAATCAAAAGTATCACTTCTAGGATAGAAGAGACAAAGATTGTCAGTTCCTTTGAGGTACCGTAGGATCCTTTTCACTGCTATAAGATGTGATTCTTTAGGGAAAGATTGAAACCTTGCACATAAGCCAACACTAAATGCTATATCAGGTCTACTAGCAGTTAAGTATAAAAGATATCCAATCATACCTCTGTATCCAGTTTGATCTACACTAGTTCCTTGTAGATCTTCATCTAACCTTGTTCCTGTTCCCATAGGTGTATGGTAGGTCTTTGCTTGGTCAAGATTATATTTCTTCAGTAGTTCCTTGACATACTTTTGTTGGTGAATTGTAATACCTCTTTCTGTTTGTTTGATTTGTAGTCCAAGGAAGAAGTTGAGTTCCCCCATCATGCTAATCTCAAATTCACCACTCATTAGCTCAGCAAAGTACTTGCACAAGTTTTCGTTAGTTGCTCCAAAAATAATATCATCAACATATATTTGAACAACTAGTAAATCAGTTCCTTCAGATTTTAAAAACAAAGTTTTATCTACTTTTCCACTTTTAAAATCATTTTGAAGAAGGAACTTAGAGAGCCTTTCATACTAAGCTCTAGGAGCTTGTTTCAGCCCATAAAGAGCTTTATCAAGCTTAAAGACATGATTAGGAAATTGGGGATTTTCGAAACCATGAGGTTGTTCTACGTACACCTCCTCTTCAAGAAAACCATTTAGGAAAGCACATTTAACATCCATTTGATACAGTTTGAAATCCATGAAAGAAGCAAAAGCAATTAATATTCTAATAGCTTCTAATCTAGCAACAGGAGCAAAAGTTTCTTCGAAATCAATACCTTCTTGCTGATTGTAGCCCTTTACAACAAGTCTGGCCTTGTTTCTCACAATTGTTCCATATTCATCCAGCTTGTTCCTGAATACCCACTTGAGCCCTATAACCTTTTTGTGTTCTGGTTTCTCTTCAAGATGCCAGACCTTGTTCCTTTCAAACTCATTTAGTTCATCTTGCATGGCTATTATCCAGTCAGCATCCTTCAGAGCTTCGTCATGATTTCTTGGCTCAATTGTGGATAAGAAGGCTTGGAAGGCACAGAAGTTCCTCATCTGTGATCTGGTCTGAGTTCCTTTACCAATATCACTTATGATAAGATCTGTTGGATGAGAGCCTTGATATTTGAATGGCTTTGGATGAAACTCTCTAGCAGGAACTCCAATTTGAGGCACTTCTTCTTCGGTTTCTTCTGCATTTTCCTCGTCGCCGGATTCTCCATGATCTTGTTCCTCCGGGGTTTCTTGATCAGGAACTTCAGCATTTTCTTGATGTTCTTGCTCAGGTTCCTCTTCTACTTCCTTGGTTTGCTTGGAGGCTTCTTCCTCTTCTTTCCTGTCTCTAATCATTCCAATTTCATAATCATTAATGTCTTGTTCCTGTACATTCATAAACATATTAGATTCATCAAATATCACATGAATGCTTTCTTCTACACACAATGTATTTTTGTTGTAAACTCTGTAAGCCTTGCTATTTGATGCATAGCCAAGGAACACAGCTTCATCACTTCTTTCATCAAATTTTCCTATGTTCCTTTTCCCATTATTATGGACAAAACACCTGCATCCAAAAGCTCGAAAGTGAGAAATATTGGGTTTTCTGCCCTTAAACAATTCATAAGGAGTCTTATTGATGATTGGTCTCATCATAACTCTATTAATAATATAACAAGCAGTATTAATAGCTTCAGCCCAGAAGTTCCTTGGAAGACCACTTGCTATGAGCATAGTTCTTGCCATGTCTTCTAGAGTCCTGTTCTTCCTTTCAACAACTCCGTTCTGTTGAGGAGTTCTTGGAGCTGAAAAGTTATGATCCATGCCATTTTCTTTGCAAAAGTCATCGAATCTTGAATTCTCAAACTCTGTTCCATGATCTGATCGAATGTGGATAATTTGATTTCCATTTGACTTTTGAACTCTTTTGGCAAAGGACACAAATTCATCAAAAGTCTCGTCCTTGCTAGACAAGAAAATCACCCAGGTAAATCTAGAAAAATCATCAATAATAACTAAAACATATTTCTTTCCACTTCTACTTTGAACACGCATGGGGTCGCACAAATCCATATGGATTAGCTCCAATGGCTTTGTGGTGTTGACCATGTTTTTGCTTTTGAAGGAGGACCTAACTTGCTTGCCTCTCACACATGCATCACAGATATGTTGTATGAGGAACTTGACTGAGGGAAGCCCTATGACCAAGTTCCTTTCTCTAAGTTTATCCATGAGTGAGAAGCTAGCATGTCCAAAACGTCTATGCCATAATAAAGGATCATCATTAATGGCACTCAGGCAGGTAAGGTTGTTCCTTGGAACAGAATTCAGATCCACAATGTATGTGTTCCCTTTTCTAGTTCCTTCAAGAACAACCCTTCCTGTTTTATCATTAATGATGTTGCATGAATCAGAGGTAAAACTTACAGAGTTTCCTTTATCACAAAATTGTGATATTCTCAGCAAATTGTGCATTAAACCCTCGACCAAAAGTACATTTTCTATTGAATGAGAACTGGACCTTCCTACTTTTCCTTTAGCAATTACTTCACCCTTCTTGTTGTCTCCAAAGGTCACAGTTCCTCCTGGATAGGCCTCTAGTGAGAGAAACTTTGATTTGTCTCCTGTCATATGCTTTGAACAACCACTGTCGAGGTACCACGTGTTGTTCCCCCTCACTAGGACCTGCAAAAGAACTCATTGGTTAGATTCAGGAACCCAGGTTTCCTTGGGTTCCTTGGACGTTGAAGCAATATTAGATTTCTTTACCCAGACTTGCCTAACATTCTTGCTTTTTAACAGGGCTAAGCCAAGTGATCCACGAGCATCACCACCAGAGTTCAAAACTACCCACCCAGTTGGAGGAGTTAGCCATCTAACCAATACTTGATGCTTCTTAACAGGGCTGTTTGTGCGAGATAAAGCATCTGCAATAACTCCCATCATAGCAGTCCTTGAGCACTCGAATAAAAAAGATATTGTTGACTCGAATGAACAATACAAGAGGGGGGGTGAATTGTATTGTGGAGGAACTGGGGTAATTTTTGCGTGGTTCTAAAAGAAACTCAAACAAAAACTTTAAAGTGCAAGAGAGATTTTACGTGGAAAACTTCTTGGCCCTAATCAAGAAGAAAAACCACGACCACAAGGGATTTTAAACTCAATTCTTAATAATAATAGGGCAAACAACCTATTACAAATTAAGACTCTAAACTCAAGTTCCTCTACGAACTTAAGTTCCCCCTCAACTGATCCCTCAATCAGTTGAGCTCTCAAATCTCTCTCTTTCTCCTTGCTTCACTCAAAGCAATCTACACACTCTAGAGTTTACCCAAACTCTTCCCAATACAACTCGAATTAAAACTCTAAGATGCTAAGTACAAAGACACTCAAGGACTTAAGTGGATTTTGACTCTTTTCGAAAAGATTAGAAGATTGTAATGCTCAAGTGTACTCTTCAAAATAGAAAACTAATTCTATTTATACTAGAGGAAATCAGTTGAAAAACTCCCACGTCTGCCTTGACTTCCACTTCACCACAACTCCCATGAAACTAGGAAGTGCAGTTCGTGGAGGCTTGGGCAACAAGTTGAAGTATACTTGAGGAAGTGGTTTACTGCTTCCTTAAATTTCTCAACCTCCTTGACCAAGTAAAAGATCCGTTTAAAAAGAGTTTTCAAAGGAGATTTTACCAAGTCAGATTTTCCAAAATATTAGGATAATTAAAACAGAAAATCTTTAAGAAAATAGAATAGTTTAAAAGATAATTTTCCGAAAATAAAATAGAATCTTTTTAAACAAGGAAAATAAAATCTTTATAAACTGAAATTAAATCCACTTAAAATCCTATCAATAATCAAAGTACTTAACATATATACAAGAAGTCTAAAATAAATAATAAAGTTACAATAGACTTCTTGAAACTCAGTGAAGCTTCGACTCTGGAGCTTCAGTTCCTCACTCAAGGAACTTGGCTTCTGATTGTCTTTTATGCTCATCCAAAGCTCTTCCTTTGACCTTTCCATGCTCCACTCTGACTCTAGAATATCGTTGCATATAAAACCTGTCAACACATCAAAGCTAATAGACAAATGTTAAAGCCCTTACGGGTTTGCTTAGGTTCCTTGAGTCATCATCAAAACTTAAGATCAACAGATATGTAACTCAATTGATGATTGTGAGGCTTTTCGACTCAAAAATAAAAAACACTACAAAAAAAAACATGTTTTTGCGACCGCCACAAACGGTCGCAAATATGTGGAAAAACGGTCGCAAACAGAAATTGCGACCGTCAACGGTCGCAAGACGCCGGTCGTTATTTTGATGGTCGCAAAAAAAACAAAATTGCGACATTATGGCGGTCGCAATTATTTTTGCGACCGTTTTTTGTATTTTCAACGACTGGTTATTTTGCTGTCGTAAGTCTGGTTTTACGATAGCCAAGGCGGTCACAATCTTATACTATTGCGACAGGTACCTAACGGTCGCAAATTTCTGAAATTGCGACAGGTTTAAGACAGTCGCAATTATTGGTATTTGCGACTGGTAATGGCGGTCGCAATTTTAAGTATTTGCGACAGGTGTATGACGGTCGCAATTTGAGGCATTTGCGACATGTGTGTGACAGTCGCAATTCTTGAAATTTGCGACAGGCCCTAACCGTCGCAAATATAGGGAAGCTGAACCTATAACCTGTTTTTATTACCATCAAAAATTATAATTTTATTACCATTTGATTTTACGTTGCCATCCTAACCTGAACTTATAATCTGTTTTTATATTTCATAAATTTAAAAATAATTAAATTAAAACGCATAATTCATACTAATAAGTCCAACTTTGAACAATATTTACAATAACAATGCTCAAGTTAATAATAATAGTAATTAGTTAGTAATAGTTTTATAAGGTAAACTAAAAACTAAGTTAGGCCTATATGAATTAGTAATGGCCTATGTTCTTTCAAAAATAGATAAGGCCAATATGCACAATATAATACTAAGTTAAGGACTATGTTCCCCCCAAAAAAAATCTAAGGCCTATATCCCAAAAAAAAGCTAAGGCCTATATCCCCCAAAAAAAAAAGCTAAGGCCTATATGAACAATACTAAACTAAGAGCTATATGAACAAATAAACTACGACACTGGAGTCTGTTGACCAACCCCACCACCACTCATGTTCGGGTCATCTTCCCTACGAAGCTGAAATGAAGGACCACCTGAACAATTAGAGAACAAGTTCTGCAACATCGTCTCCATCATTCGCTTACTCTCAATTGTCGCCTCCTCCCGCTCCTTCTTCAATGCTTCCTGCAACTGCGTAGCAAACTGTGCCTCCATATGTGTTTGCATCTGCACTTTCGCCTCCTCTATTCGCTCGGCAACCTCGGCTTGCACACGCTCCTCCAACTGTGAAGCTATAGAAGGATTGTACGATTGCGAGCTTTTCTCAGAAGAGGGGTTGTAAAACAAACTAGCGCTTGCACCTAGGCCCTTCACTACACCCTTTTTCCTACCACCAACAACCTCCCAGTATAGCTAGTTAGGGTCCGGTTGTGACCCTTGAGTGGAAGACTCGTCAAGCTTCTTTTGGTAGGCATCCTGTAATCAAGACAAATCATATTCAGCATATTAAACATGTTTATAGGTTCAAATTGATTAATCATAGACATTTCCATGCATATACAAGGCTATAGGGTCATAACTAGGCTAAAATGGCTTAAATGACCTTCTAACTTACCCATTTTCTTTGTTTTTGATATAAACTCAGATTTTATCAATCAAACATCTTATATTCAGCATATTAAACATGTTTATAGGTTCAAATTGCTTAATCATAGACATTTCCATGCATATACAAGGCTATAGGGTCATAACTAGGCTAAAATGGCTTAAATGACCTTCTAACTTACCCATTTTCTTTGTTTTTGATATAAACTCAGATTTTATCAATCAAACATCTCATATTCAGCATATTAAACATGTTTATAGGTTCAAACTGCTTAATCATACACATTTCCATGCATATACAATGCTATAGGGTCATAACTAGGCTAAAATGGCTTAAATGACCTTCTAACTTACCCATTTTCTTTGTTTTTGATATAAACTAAGATTTTATCAATCAAACATCTCATATAAAGCATATTAAACTTGTTTATAGGTTCAAATTGCTTAATCATAGACAGTTTCATGCATATACAAGTAAAGGTGCCTACGTTTTGCTTTCTTCCTAAAAAAATTATTTCATTAGTTTCCAAAGTTAGATGTGTTACCGAGATTTCTTGTGCCCTCTTGTTAGCCGCAAATTTTCCTTTTCCAGGAACTTCCTTGAAATGGGTCTTTAGGAAGACCTCAGGGGCACTTGGAAGCACTCCACCGGCTTTCTGAGCCTGCACAAATCAAATAACTCTTTTAATGCTTAATGTATGTAACTACTTAAATTTATCATTATATACCATTAAGTATTACCATTTTCTTTGCATGCTTTGATGCAGAGATAGAACCTTGGAAGTGTGACACATGTAACCCTTCATGAAAAAACAAATAATTTACTAAATACTTTATAGAACCATAATACAAATTATTGTTCGCAAGATTATAATAACCCCTCAAACATACATATTTCTAATGAAGCCATTGTAATTCAATAAGATTCATTTTTTTTAAAACGAAAACTAAAATTATCCAACACATGAGTTCACACCATCCAATAGTCCTACATTGGACATAAAGCAAAATAAATTTCTATTCCAACCAAAACACATCCAAGTTCTAGCCTACGCACAATAAAGCGTAAAAAATCCAACAACACACCAAGCTATCAATAGCAAACTAAAATTATCCAACACATGAGATCACAACTCCATAACAAATAACATAAATATGAATCATATTGCACAAGTAAAAGAAGTTGATAAATAAGGGAAGAAAAACACACAGCGGAGGAGTTGACCAGAAAAGCAGAGGCGGCGACGAAGGTGTTCCTGGTATATGGTGGTGTTACACTTTTAGGCAGGGTATTTATAAAAAATTTTAAAATGAAAAAAATAAATAACTACAGCCGACTTACCTAGTGGGGGTGATGGAAAAAGGCAGAAAAAGGAGGAAGGACGGGCAGAAGAGGAATCTCGCAACGATGGAGCTGCAAAGGGGGTTAATTTGCGACTCACAATTAGCTATTTTAGATTAAATAACGAAATTAAAAAAAATTCAAAACAAAAATCAACCAAAAGGTCAAGACTGAGAACATAGCTTTAATTAAAAGGACAAGAGTTAAATTTCACCATTTTTAACCAAAAAATAGGCAAAAAGGCTATTTATTGTATTTAAAGAAAATATTCAACTATGTAGCATGATATTAAAGTAATTACAATGAGATAAACCCATGTATTAATACACATTTACGATAAGCTAGCTTATTTGGAATGGAAATTTACCATGTCTAATTCTTAACTAGTCATTATGAATCTTGCATATTAGATAAGATCATGTACAAATTCAACAGTAAATCTCAAAGCAAACAAAGTTACATGGCTTATTAAATCGATTTAAGACAAAAATTTCATTACATCCAAACAATTCAATGTGATAGTGGTTCCCTTTCTAATCAAATTGCCACCACAAACAGTTTAATTAAAACCAAACTTGAAATTTACTTCGACATTAGTTCCTTTCTACTCAAATTACACCAAAGCAAATCAATTCAATTTTAACACAATCACATTAATCATCAGACTACACCATAGTCTATCAACAACAACACCAATGGACTTCAGTATTTCATCATCAAAATATAAACAATTATAAATGACAGAAAAATTAAAATTGGTTACCATTTAACTCAAATTAAACCAAATAAGACTTCAGAATAACCATATTAACCCTTATTCAATCAAAAAATGAATCAAACCCAATTCCATAAATAAACTGCTTCATTAATCAATCCACAAAAGAAAGAAAGAGAGAGAAGGCCATAAACAGTAAATAAATTTTTAAAAAATAAAATAAAATAAATTTTTTTTTTTAAAAAAAAAAACCCAAAATTGCATGACTTACCTGATTACAGTCGACAGAAGACGGAGGAGGCTACGACAGAAGGAGGAAACCGGCGACTTTTCGCCTGCAAACGTTGATTTGTGACCCAATTTTAGGGTTTTCGCCCAAATTAACAAAAATTCTTAACAAAATAATAATACCATCGACTTACCTTGGTACAATCGTCAGAAAGCAAAGGAGAGACGACCTGGAGGGGAATCCGGCGACGGTGGTCTGCGTGGGGGTTGAATTGAGACCCAAAGTTAGGGTTTTCGAACTAATTAACTAAACTAATAAAATCAAAAACAAAAAAAAAATAGAATGGCATACCTGTGTGTAGCGTCGCTAGTCGGAGACAGGTCGTCAGTGAGAACAACGGCGGAGCAGCGACCGTCGTTCGTGTTCTCCCTCTTCCCCCTTCTTCTCTGCTTCAAACTTCCCCTTTGAAAATAAGAAAGCCCGACTTTCTTTTAGTTTAGGATTCAGCGAAACAAAAAAAAAAAAAAGAATAAAAATGTTACGACCGTCTCTACGACCGTTTAGACCGGTCGTAATTATTTTGAAAAAAAAAATGAATTCTAATAATTTTAACGACCGTTACAACGGCCGCAATTTATTAAAAAACGGTCGCAATTAATTAAATTTACGACAGGCTAATAAACGGTCGTAAATAATATTTATTGCGACCGTTTTTTGGCCAGTCGCAAGAAAACAGTCGTAATATCCGCGAATTTTAGTAGTGAAATAAAAAAATATTAATTTTTTTTTCAATAACCTTTGATAGGATGTAAAATGATAACATACCTCCATAACCATAAGGAATAGATGATTAGAGTGATATTTAACACTTATTATAATTATGATGTTTGATTGTTCAGTTTATGCTAATAAATTTGGTTATATGTGTATGCTTTCCTTCTTGCATTTAGAATCTAATCATCTGCCTAAACTCTTCATCATGAATCTTAAAATCAACGTTATAATCTATCTATATACTATACTAAACAGGGTATACTAGCTCCATGACTGACACGTGTCCTTTTTTTTTTTTAAATAAAAGTTATTTACTTTAAATGGATGCATTATATTAGTAAATATTTTATATTTGTAAAATATTCATTTTGCTTTATATGGATGCATTATATTAGTAAAATATTTTTTTTTGCTTTATATAGATGCATCCCAATTTGTATAGTGAATTGACATATTTCTAAACACTACAACAAAAATAAAATATATTAGTAAATTATTAAAAATACAAATCATTTTAGTTAAGTACTACAAGTATAACTTTGGGTTGCCATTTTCCCCAACCCTTAAAGTTCAATTTATGAATTGGTTAACCGCAATTTTCAATTCTAGCGAATTTATACCTAATATTTTGCAAAGGTTTTTTAAAAATGTTTATATATTTGTGTAATCGTAATGAAAATATAAACGATATGCTTGAAAGAAGAAGGATAAAAGTTGAGAACTCTAATATGATACGGAGTAATAAACTAGGGAGTAGGGAGAGTCTACAGTACATGACGTGCAATGCTATGTACTAAAACAACGGGGTATACTAACTCCAAAGCTGATACGTATCCTTATTTTAGTTTTTTGGTTTTTTTTTTCTATTTTCTTTTTTAAGTTGTCTATTGTTGGAATATATATAATTGTCAAAGATTCTATTGATTGCATATTTTAAAATAATCTTCATGATATATTAAATCTGATACACTTTACACATGAATATTGAATATTTTAGTAAAGATTATATTACAATTTAGTAAAGATATAATTGACTATATGTTAAAGATAGATTATCACTCAAATACACTAATTTGTATAAATTATTTTATAAATATACTACGTAATATACTACGTAATATACTACCTCTGTAATCCCCCATAATTATGTGAAATATAAAAATTTATTTTAAAATATTTATGTGAATATTTAACTATGATTATTTATTTATATGATTTATTTTACTATGGTATAAACAAATAAAATTTAATGTTTATAAAGTTAATAAAACTATTTCATAAAAATTATTTCACCACCTATATTTTAATTATTATACAAGTCCAACCCGTTATTCATTAAGCCTACTCTTTTTCTAAAACCCACTCACTTTCAGCCCAAGTAACAAGCCTAGTTTTATTAGAAGTAGGAAGCTAAGCCACTATACAAATAAAACCCTCAAGCTTTCCCCTACTCAAGATTTATTCTATTCTACTACCTTCCTCCCTCAATTCTCACGACAAAAAAAAAAGAAAAAGAAAAAGAAAAACTTGAAGCTGCTGCCAGCACCACCGACGCCCAGCCGCAGCACCACCGCCCCCTGCCGCCGCCTGCAATCACCGCCGGCCACCAGCCGACCCCCCTTGCTGCTGCCCGTTTGCCCCTCTTCTTCCTCTCTTCCTTTATTTCTTTTTATTGCTTTATTATCTAAATTAAATTGTTTAAAGTTTCAACCTTTAATTAAAATTTTGTTCTAAATTATATTATTATGGTTTGATAATATGTTTGGATTATAAAAGATTATAAATTTATGAGTTTTGACATGTTTAATTTATTATACAAAATTTCAGATTATATATGTTGTATAATTTAGGGTTTAAACATTGATTTTTCATGTTTTAGGGTTTGAAAACGTGTTAAGCAAGTTAATTATCAATACTATGATTTCATAATGATAAAACCCACAATTTTATACTTAAAATTAATTTTCAGATTATATATTTTGTGAGATTGGGGTTTTATGATGTTTATTTGAAGGGTTTTAAAGGGTTAATGTGTAATACACTATTCTAACTATTGAATTATGAATGGAGATCTTCAAAAGTTTGAAATTTATAATTTAAATTATTTTTCAGATTTTATATAATCTGATTTTTATTAGTTTGGAGCCAAAATTAAAGTTTTAGAATGCTTCTATATGTTTTAAACAACTAATTATGCAATATGATAAGTATAGATTATTTGAATTGCAAAAACTATTAATAAAACAAATTTTCAGCATATGTTAGTAAGCTAAACTTGCTGTAATTTTATATTATACGCTATATTTTCATGATTTTAACATATAAACTAATAGTTGGGATGTTATATTATTATTATTGACTAAGGGGAACAATTTAAAAGCTTTATTTTAAGGATTTAAGAGGTTTTAAAGTAGTCTAGTATTGCTGTAAATTTATGTGCTTGGGTATTGATTTATTTCTCATTGTTTGGTTTAGGAGAGGACTTTGTAGAAGGCGACTTCTAGTTTTAAAGTGGCCAATCGAATTGTTTACACAAGGTACGTACAAGTTACGAAACCTTGCTTTTAGGTGCATGTTTAAGGACGGATCGAGAACTTAGTATCATGTATAGGGATGACTGGGCTAAATTGTTTGGTTATACATTGTGATTTCCGTATGTTGTGCACTATTCTATATTTCAAGTGTTGTTCATGCTCTAATTATGCAAGGTGCGCTTAGAGGCAAAAGTATGTGTTTGGTGAAATGATTCATTTATTACTCGTTTTGATCATGGAAATTGACAGGCTAAAGTCGTATCACCTAATCAATAGTAATTCCTAAAACCACTAACTAATAATAGATAAGGAAGTAGGGTCGAATCCGCAGGGAAACGAGTCTTTCTATTCCTAATTAATTATTATAATCTAAATTATTAAGTAACCAAAAGTTGTTATTTGAAGGAACTATACTACGAAGAATATGAGTAGGGAGAAATAAAAGTAGGGAGGAATCAAATAATAAAAGACCTAGGGCATAGGTTCACCAATAAATAATATTCCAAGGTAAAACATAACAATCAAACATCAATGCATCAATTAATCAGATCGTAAAGGGCTTTCGCTACGTATTACAATCACAGAGTTAATTTACCGGTATTAAATCTCATCTCTCGAATCTCGACCTAACCATTTATAAATTAGTTTGCCTATTGAAACTAGACCTAAACATCAATTCTCATCTCTCGAATCTCGAATCAATATTGTCAAACTCATGTATAAAAGATCAGGCCTAATCTAGTCACAGAGCATTAAATCAATCTATAGGAAATTAATCAAGCATTGACAATCAACAACAACAAATTACCCCTTCATGTTATTTATGGATCCCCATAAACCCTAGAAAGAAAACTACTCAGACATAATTAAAACTAAACTAATCAAAGCAATTAAAGGAGACATGATGAAAGAAATAAAGTAAATAGCTGAGATTAAAGAAGAAGAAATCGTTACCAAAGTAATCGGAATTAAAGAGTTGAATTAAGAACAAAGTTGTAGAGAGAGAAAATAATCTAAGTAGAGAGAGAAAGTCTAAAGAAGAAGGTAAGAAAAAAAGAGTCTAAAAAAAAGATCCTCAACTTTCTTAACGGAAAAGTATTTATATTAAGCAAGAATCCTAAACTAAACAAACTTTAACGACGATTAAAAATCTACTAATGCCAACACGCGCCCGATCGGGCGAGGAACCGCCCGATCGGGCCCACCTTTTTACTCCCAATGAATGTTTATATTCTCGCGCCTGATCGGGCGCGCCATCGGGCGGAGACCCTTCGGGCTACTTGGATTCCTTGTTTAGGCTTGTACCTCGGCCCAAACCAAATATCCTCCTTGGGGCTTTAATCATTCGGTCCAATGCCTCATCTTCTCATAAGTCGAGCCCTTAATCACCGGTTCGATGACTCTAACCGATCTTGGGCTATGAAAGATGGTCGTGCTCCTCCAATGCTTGTAGTCGCTCCATAAAATCCCGGGAAAATGCTCCAAGAGTGCAATTCCCTATAAAACTCAACCAAAACTACAAAAACACTAGAAAACACATATTAGTAATAAAAGTGGCTCTAAAGAGCCAAAAACACTACCAATTATGACCAAGTGACGGGGGTAAAATATTATATAAATTGGACACATCAAACTCCCCCAAGCCGAACCTTTGCTTGTCCCTAAGCAAAGAGCTCATCAATGAATAAATAAATACATTCCTCACCCCAAATAGTCAAAATCAAGCACAAACAATTCAAGGCAAATCTAATAAACATGTTTCAACATCAACCAATCTCATCCATCCAATCACTTGTCCTCCCTAACAATTGTCAAATAGAGCAAACCACAAGAGCATATAGAATTCAAGACTAGTGCTCGCACACTCAACTCTCATTTATGTGGCGAGTAAAAGATGTACTCGATCGCTCTCCATCCCAACCCCTTTATTGTGAACAATGCCCTCCCAAACTCACAACACTCGTGTGTTTAAAGAGACATGCACTCAACCTAATAATCGACTCGAAATATATCAAATCATTCTTTGTATTGATAAACAACTAATTTCACATTCATACAACTCTATGCACAAGGTCGGAAGGTCTTTAAAGCTTGTAATGTAAGGCCAGGGAAAAAGGGTAAGATATATTTGGGAATATGTGAAAGAAAAGCTATGCTTAAAGGGAGCCAAATCCTAATAAAACCCATGATCAAAATAAATAATGATCAACATCTCCAACATAACCAATTCCAACAAAAATCCACCAAATACAACTCCAAAAATATCAAACAATCCCAACTCTTACAATTTCACTCATAAAAATATTATAATGTAGAAGTCGAGTGAATCACAAACTCTAAACTATCAAACATGAATTTTTCATTGAAACATCCAAGTTGTAAGATTTAGTTTGGTTTTGGTTATTGGTTATGAAACTTATATATAATTGATTTAGTTTTTCTGCTGCTATTTTCTGAAAAAACCTTAACGTTTGAGCACGTGGCGGTAGCACGCCAGTAATTCTCTTGAATATTGTTCAGGGTCCTCACAGGTTTAAAGAGAGAATTATTGGGGTGTTACAACCTCCACTTTAACCTTAGGAATTGTAAATGGATAGAAACTCGGGAAAGCTAGGGTAGTATTAAGGAGCAAATTAATTTTGTAAAAGATGTTGAATTATATTTTTATACTTTAATTATAGTAAATAATATACTACCTTCACTTTAACCTTACGAATTGTAAATGGATAGAAATCAGGAAAACGAGAGTAGTATTAAGTAGCAGATTAATTTTTTAAAAGATGTTGAATTATATTTTTATACTTAAATTATAGTAAATAATTCTTTATCCTACATACATAATCTTAAGAAATAAATTTTTTTGTTTTTAGTTCTTGTATGGAACTCATTATAATATATACGTATTGAATATATACTTCATCACTCAAGTAAACCATTTCTTAAAATATATATTTTATAATATGTAATATTCTATCTTTTTCATAGAATGTAATATTATATATTATTAAAAGATATGGAGTGATACATATAATTTATAGGAAATATATACTTATCCTATATTTTATCACTCTCTATATAAAATCTATATATTAAAAATCTCTTATAGTTTGGTACAAGATTGACAAGTGATATTTTTTCCTACAATGATAGTCAATAATGTATTTATGAATAGCTACAAATTATAAGCATTCTTGACCATTTTATGAAGCTAGAAATTTTTTATAAATTATATTAGTAAAAGATATATAATATTGTATATTATAGAATAATCTATAATATCTTATATCCTCCATATTTTAGTCAAGCTTAGATTATAGTTTAGCTATTTAATGATATTATTGATAATATAGATTAATAATCATATATCATTCAAATATACTAATTTATATAACACGTGGTCAAAATAAAAAATTATGATAAGTGCATTTTCATATTTTTTTATTTACTCGAATTTGATCAATTTACATATTTATAGACTTATAAACATTGTATGTACTCATTTATTGAAGGTGATATGATTACTTTTCGCGAATCTTAGGGCATGTTCACTTATGCTTAATTTCAGTTCAGTTCAGTTCAGCTCAGCTCCAATCAGTTCAGTTCAGTTTAGCTCCAATCAGTTCAATTCAGTTCAGCTCCTAATTTCCCTCTCTCATAAAATATTCAGTCCAGTTTAGTTCAGCTCAGCTCCAATCAGTTCAGTTCATTTCAGCTCCAATCAGTTCAGTTCAATTCAGCTCAGTCCAGTAAATGTGAACAGACCCTTAGTCTAAAAAATTGTCACATTAAAAAAAAAAATGATATTACACTAAAAAATCAATCAAAAAAATAATTGACTAAAAACTATTATCAGAACACTATATAAAAATGATATTCCATTAATTAAAAATCAATCACAAAATTATGAATTTTGATTGATTATTTGATATACTACGAATTGATTTTGATAAATGTTTTGTAATAGTAGTCTTTTGTTAACTATGTTTTTAAAATATGTAAATTGTGAGCCAATTGTGTTTATATTATTCTGTCAAAAAATAAATAAAATGTTGATATAATACTAATTTGCTAATGATTTTACGTATATCATATCTATTTTATTAAAAAATTTACATGTGGTTCGATTTCACAAACTTTTATATGTGGGTGGTCACACCGTGTAGCTAGCCACATTTTTTTTAAAGAATGATCAATAAGGGGTTACTCGGTCAAAGGTTACTTAGTTGGGGGTTACTCGGTCGGTCAGGAACTCGAGGTTTACTTGGTTAGGGGTTACTCGATCGGTCAGAGATTACCTGGTTACATCAAGGGTTACTCGTGTGTTAGCTTGCCACACCGTATGGCGAGCAACACATTAAAGTTGCTAATTCAATTTTGGCTATAATATTTTGTTACAAAATTCCTAAACCCAAAATCTCTTAATATTTTAATAGGATTTTAAATTTATGTTACACCTATAATCAAACTATAAATTTGACAACTAATATTACAATACACTCATGCAGAATATCTACAATCTACATTTTTAAGATGTGGGTATTGTTAGTTAGACAGTTAGTTCATGGAATGAATAATATAGGGATAATATTATACTTGATACTACATATATGTATCTATTATGAATACCGAGTGTGCATAAGAATGATTTTATTATCTATTGAATATAAATTTACATAATAGACATAAATAAATGTATATAAAAAAAAATAATAATATGAGGCACGTAAGTGTTCCACCGTATAAGAAAAACTATAATTCTCATTTTTAATATAGATTTTGGTACTAATTTTGTATGTGTATAGCCAACCATCACAGGGTTACTAGGTGTTATAGGGGTTACCCAATTAGTGTTATAGTTGTTACGCGACTTTGTCAGTGTTGTACTTTGTTATTTAAAGGTTACTAAATAAGTATAATTATACTTATTAGTGCAAAAATAAGTATAACAAGGCCTTATTATACTTATTTGTGCAAAAATAAGTATAACAAGGTCTTATTATACTTATAAGTTTTGCACATATAAGTATAATAAGACCTTATTCACTTTACCTTAAAGATATAATATTCGATAAAAATAATATTAGTTTAGTATAATAAGTTCAATTTAGTATATTTAATTTCAATTCACTAAAAATCAATAACTTTAAATAAGAAATATGTTAGTGTTATAGGGGTTACTTCGTTTTTTTACAAGCGGTCACACGGTGTGACCAGCCGCACAAAAAATATGTTGTAAATTTTGTATATGTCGTCACGAGTGATATGTAAGAATGATATGCATTTTTTCCTTTCTCTTATATGTTTGTATATTTAATTTTTTACTTACTATTATATGTATGCATTAAAAATAATAAATAATTACGTACAATTAAAAAAAAAGACAGATAATCAAATAATTAACAAGCTTAAACATCATTCCGAGGTTAAAATTTTAGAAAAGAAAAATTATATTTCGTACTAAGCTTTAAGTTAGTGGCTTTGTAGATTTTTAGTCGGTTAAATTTTTGGTTGCAGAAGGTGTGATAGGTTTGTGGTGATGATTAGGTGAATTCATCATGTAATAAAATTAAGGTAGTAAGTGATGAGATCAAAAATTCTGTTTAAAAGCTTCATGTTAAGAGGCCATAGAGGAGAAAAAAGATACGAGATTATTTGTGATATACGAAGTACAATATACAATGATAATATTGTTATTATTATGGTAAAATTTTTCAAAAATACATTGAGTTAGAGGACGAAGATAGCCATTTAAAAGGCAAATGTTTATGTGTGGCTGGCTCGCCACATCGTGTGGCAGGGGTTACTCGAGTTACTCGGTCAGAGGTTACTTGAGTTACTCGATCAGGGGCTATTTGAGGGGTTCGCTCAGGGGTTACTTGAGGGGTTCGCTCAGGGGTTAGTTACTCGGTCATGAGTTACTTAAGGGGTTATTTGGTCAAGGGTTACTCGAGGTGTTACTCGATCAGGGGTTACTCGGTCATGGGTTACTCGAGTTACTCTATAAGGGTTTAATTTAGGGGTTCGGACAAGGGTTTACTCGGTCATGGTTGCTTGAGGGGTTTTGGTCAGGGGTTACTTGGTCATGGATTACTTGAGGGGTTACTCGGTCAGGGGTTACTCAAGGGGTTCGTTCAGGGTTTACGAGTTACTTGATCAGGGGTTACTCAGTCAAGAGTAACTCGAGTAACCCATGACTGAGTAACTCGAGTAACCCCAGCCACACGATGTGACCATCCATAGAGAAAAATCCCCTAAACCATTAAAAAATGAGGTGACCAGCGGCTCAAGTAGAAATGAGGGAAATAATAAGACTTAGGGCCTGTTCTCTTCAGCTTATTTTCAGTTCAGTTAGTTCAATTCATTTTAATTTAGTTCCTAATTTCATTCTCTCATAAAATATTCAGTTCAGTTCAGTAAATGAGAACATGCCCTTAATATGGGTATTGATTGTCAATTCATTGAGTTCGTTGAATTATTTTTCAAATCTTTCCATACAAATTAAGAATTAAAAAAAAGGTTATTTTCAAGTAGTAATCCGTATATCATTATTTTTTTTAAATTTTTTTTTTTGAAGTAAACTTCGTATATCATTATTTTGAGGGTTAAATTTTCTTTTTAGGGTTAAATTATAAGTAAATTTATTATTACTCATTAAATCATTTTATTTTAAAATTTTGTGAAATGAATATGGATATCAAGATTTGTAAGCCGTGCATCGCATGGGTGCTATACTAGTTTTGATATCTATTAACCAATACTAAAAGAAAATTTTTCCATGACACTTGTCATTACCTTGTGAAAAAATTCCCGCTTTTTTTTCTTGCAAAATCTTTAAGTAAACTATTTATACGTTATGTATTTTCTTTCGAGCTTGACAATCATATTCCATATAAATCCAAATAAAATATTTAAGTATCTTTTATATACTTTATATTTTGCAATATTATTGTCAAAAATATTGGAATTTTAACCTAGTAATATTTATATTTAAATCTTCACGAGATTATTTGTTTTTTCTTTGGAGTGGCCGAAATCAAAATTTTAAAATTACACATTAAAAATTTTGAGAAGAATTTTACTAGACTCCAAGGGAAATAATTTTTTCTCCTCATATGTCATTGAACACTTGTGATCAAGCCATAATTTTTTTACCTAGCCTATACAATATAAAGGATGGGATAGATGATAATTTCGATTAAGATAGCTATAAGTCGTACCTTGTGCTGAGCCAATGTGTCACATTGTCATTGGCCTGATTGGGCACGGGGCATGGATGAACCCACGGTATATGTTGTGCCGTGCATAAATTTCCAAAAAGTCATTCTATGGACAAACCTTGGCCTTAACTCACGTGCCATAATATCGTACTTCCACGCCTAAGCCAAATTTAACATCTTCTATCGTGTTAGATCATGCCTTATCAACTTATTGTGCTTCTCTACAAATGCGTAGCCTAGGATAGCCCACGCCCTGACACACACTATAAGTTGTATCTACCTCATGCCCATATCTCGTTATGGTTTGAGAGTGAGGGACAACTCAAGTGGTTATGATGTTTGATTGTCCTGTTTATGCTAATAAATTTGGTTATATGTGTATGCTTTCCTTCTTGCATTTAGAATCTCATCATTTGCCTAAACTCTTCATCATTAATCTTAAAATCAACATTATAATTTTGATATAATATTAATATTTAAATCGACACAAGCTTATTTGTTTTTTCTTTGGAGTAGCCGAAATCAAAATTTTAAAATTACGCGTTAAAAATCTTGAAAAGAATTATACAAGACTCCAAGGGAAATAATTTTTTCTCCTCACATATCATTAAATACTTGTGAATTGTGATCAAAGCCGTGAATTTCTGACCTAGCTTATACAATATGAGGGACGGGAGATATGGTAACTCCAATTAAGATAGCTATGAGTCGTAGCTTGTGCTGAGCCAACGTGTCATACTGTCAATAGCTTGGTTAGGTATGGGGCATGGATGAACCCACTAGGTATATGTTGTGCCGTTCAGAATTTGTTAAAAAAGTCGGTCCTTGAACACCCCTTGGCCCAAGCTCACGTGCCATAGCATCGTACTTCCATGCCCTTGGTACATGTTGGATCATGCCTTATCGTGCTTCTACTACTCTCCGTTTGTGTAGTAGAGCAAAGCCGAGGACAGCCCCGACCTGACACGCACAATAACATGCCATGTTGTGTCTACCTCATGCCCATGTCACGTTATGGTTTGGTCCAGCCCAGTGCCATGGTAAGACCGATTAGTGGATACTGAACCCGGATCCACCTACTAATTTATTATCCTACTGCTAAACGACGCTTATCGTTCACCTCCTCCCTCTATCTCCTCAACGTTCAATTGCAGAGTTTGGTATCCATGGGATTAATTAAACCTCAACAGTGGCACCTACTGCCCAATTTGGCTCAAATTTCATTGAATTTATGCTATGAAGATGAAATCTGAGGAAATTGCAGTGCACTTCCTATAATCAAGGTGAGTGAGGAAGATGACATATAGGAGCAGGGTAAAATTGAATCTTAATTAACAGGTTATTAAAATCTTGTTTAGTTTCAATTTCTTGTAATCCCTAATCTATGATTGTTGACTTCATATATACTTGTATTTGTTGAATTTGCTAAATTTGAATTATTTGTCACTATATATTAATTCCTGTTGAATTGGAGTTGTTTTTGTTCTTCTGTAGAATTTTTGTTGGTTAATAAATTCAGGTGGTTTGTAATTTATAAATGAGCAATATATGCTCAAATATTTAGTGATCATAGTATAAAATTGAATTACCTAATTTACAAAATTAAATACTTGCAGTTAACTAACGCGCGCTTCCAGAATTCATCAGAACAAGCCTGTTTCTTCAATCAATCAGTATAATGGATAATATAGTACTTGTAGATTCACTCAATCTCAACTGGTTGTCATCTTCGTTTATGCCTTCTACCTGTTCGAAGAAATGCTTCAATGAAAAAAAACCAGGAATAGGAAAAAACCCATCTGGGTTTCGTGTTGCTGCAAAGAAGACCAGTGTAGTGGTGTCAAAGGGGCTTCAGAAGCGCCAGAAAAAGGAATTATCAAAGATGTTGTGGACTGAGGCAGCCATTAAAGCCATTGAGAGTAAAGCCGGCTCGAAAAAGTATAAGAATTTGTGGCCAAAAGCTGTCTTGGAGGCTTTAGATGATGCTATTCAGCTGTACAATTGGGAGTCTGCTCTCAAGGTCAGTTGGTGTTTTCTTGGTTATTTTTGTTTTGCTGAATTTCGAGTATGATGCAGCTATTAAGGAACTTAGCACTTAGTAAAGGACCAACCTATCTCATCCTTATGTACTCTATCTAATTATATGTTTTCTGCAAATCATGTCTAACAAAGACACTATCCTAGATATTTGGCTTGCTTCGCAAACAGCGTTGGTATAAACCAAGATGTCAAACATACACAAAGCTTTTGATGATGCTCGGAAAATGTAGGAAGGCGGAGCAAGCTGGTTTGCTTTTTGAGGTGATGTTGTCTGATGGGCTTCAGCCTACTGTTGATGTTTTCAGTGCATTGGTAAATGCTTATGGAATGTGTGGCCTTTTTGACCAAGCATTTTCAACCATTGATGACATGAAATCTGTGTACGACTGTAAACCTAATGTTTATACATATACAATACTAATAAGCTGCTGCATTAAGCATCACCGTCTTGATCTTGTTAGTCAGATTCTTGCCGAGATGACTTATTTGGGAATAGAATGCAGTTCAATTACATATAACACTGTAATAGATGGTTATGGAAAGGCTGAAATGTTTGAAATGATGGAGAACGTATTATCTGACATGATTGATAGTGGTACATGCCATCCAGATGTTTTCACAATGAACTCTTTCATTTCAGCTTATGGGAATTGTGGGCAAATAGAGAAGATGGAGAGGTCGTATGAAGAGTTTCAGTTAATGGGGATAAGCCCAGATGTGAGGACCTTTAACATCTTAATAAGGTCGTATGGGAGAGCAGGCATGTATCAGAAAATGGAGTCTGTTCTGGACTTCATGAAAAATAGGTTCTTCTCCCCGACTGTCGTGACTCTCAATACAGTGATAGATATATATGGACGAGCTGGTGATATCGAGAAGATGGATAAATTTTTCCTAAAAATGAAGCATCAAGGGATGAAGCCTAACACCATTACTTATTGCTCACTTGTTAATGCTTATAGTAAAGCTGGGAAGCTGTTCAAAGTGGATTCAATTCTTAGGCAAGTTGAGAACTCCAATGCAGTTTTGGACACTCCATTTTTTAATTGTGTCATCAGTGCTTATGGAAGGGCTGGTAATGTTGATAAAATGAGTGAGGTATTCTCGGGAATGATTGAGAGAAACTATGATCCAGATTATGTAACCTTTGCTACCATGGTACAAGCATACAATGCTAAGGGGATGAGTGAAGCTGCAGAACATTTAGAGGCAAAGATGTTGTCCATACAAACCTGCTCAGGTCTGTCTTTATCTTTATATTTATATTTAAACCATTTGGGCCATGCCATATATGAAGTACACTGTAAGATCTTACCTTTTGACAGAAATTTCTTGAATTGAGATTCACTTTCTTTTGATTTCAGGACCTAAACTTCTTGGGTGCTAGTTCATTTTTCTGTGCTACTACCTTGTGATAATGACCACTATCACTGCAAGAAATGAAAGATTGGAGGCCTATGTGACAGCTAGCTGTTGTTGATATGGTTATGGTAAAATTCTCCTCGTTTCAGTTATTTTGCCATAGCTAATATGAGTAGTAATATAGTATGCTCTGTGTTTATTACTTGCGTTAAAGATTTTTAATGGAAACAACAAGCTGTGGGGAATGACATTCAGTGCCTTAACAAATTTTTCCATCACTATATTTCGTCGAAACAATTCTTTGACCTTCAACTTCACCATTCTGTTTCCTCCCTCACCTAGGCCACAACTCTCTCAAGGCAACTTTAGGCTGCTAATCTCTCAAAGTGTTTCTTACATTTCTCACATAAGTACATAACTACTACTGAATAAATTAGCCTCTTATATACTAAGGCACTTCTACAAGATAACCAAGCTTCCAATTAAGGTGTTTGTCCTGTACTACTGCAATACAGAACATCAGAGGACAAGGTGCCACTCCCCCATAGTGGAACATTAATGAGGCTCGTCTTCTTCTGCCCTGTCATTGTTGCCGATGGCTGCTTTCTCTGTTTTCCCTCTTCTTGTGTAGACCTTGAGTGCAGGCTGTGGTTGGTTCATCCATCACAGGTTACGATAGTAGTTATGGCAGTCTCAGGTGTTTAGAGTTCGTCGGTTCTTGCAGTGGTTTGTTTTGCCTTAAGTCCTCTTATTTGATTAAGCGTAATACCAATAATATGAAGTACTCCACAATTATTCTAAATCCTTTCACTGGAAAGATCCTTTTTAACATCTCAACTGATCTTCCTATAAGAACGTGTACTGGGTTTGGTTATGACAGTTTAAAGGGTGATTTTAAACTTTTTGTCGTTGATTATTATTTGAAACCACATGATATATATTGTAACGTTAAGGTCTATAGCATTAAGGCCAATTCTTGGAGATTCATTGATGAGACCACCACGTATCTTGTTGATCCATAAATCTACCTTCCCAATCGGTGTTCAACTTGTATGCTTAGACAACAATTCAATGCACTGGCTGTGTATGTCTCCATCTGGGAAAAGGGGTATTATTATTTGCTTCAATCATGAGAACGATCAGTGGGCTGCTGATGTACCATTGCAATTGCCCAATTTGGATGACTGTAATCGCAGTTTTGCATTTTGTGTTGTTTCTTTGGGTGTTCTCAATGGTTATTTGTGTGCGTGTGAGCTTTTTTTTTTTTTTTTTTTTTTTGACGGAAATGGTTATTTGTGTTTTTCTCTTGACAGTGGTATTCAATCAATCAATCAAAGCCTTAATCCTATAAGTGGGGTTGCTTATATAAACCAAAAGTGATATTCCGTATAAATGTATAATCAAATGCCTCATTCTCATGCAAATCCATATGCTTCATATCCTCTCTAATTCCTTCTAACCAAGTCATTTTCGGTCTCCCTCTCCCTCGTTTAACTTCTTCGTGGTCCCACTCTTTCGCTTTTCTTACTGGTGCACCCTTGGGTTGTCGTCTTACATGCTCGCACCAACGCAAACGATTTTCCTTTAGTTTGTCTGCAACACCTATTTTCTTGCGAATAACCTCATTTTTAATTCTATCTCTTATTTTCTTGCGAATAACCTCATTTTTAATTCTATCTCTAGAGTATTCCCGCACATCCATTTTAACATTCACATTTCCATAACTCCGTCTTTTTAATGTGCTCCTCTGTAGAAGCCTAACATTCTGTACCATATATAAAGAACAACATTGGTCTTATGACAGTCGTGTAAAATTTCCCCTCAATCGTAAAGTAATGCTTCGGTCACATAACACTCCTGTAGCAACTATCCATTTAAGCCATCCCGACTCCTGTTGGTGATCAATGTCACCATTTTTATAGATGATCGATCCAAAATATTTAAACACATTCACTCAATAGTCAAATCCTTTCCGTCTAAGCTCTATACATCATCACTTGTCCTCCTTTGTGTACCAAAGCGGCATACCAAATATTTGTTTTACTCCTTAGCTTAAACCCTCTAGATTCCAACATTTGCATCCACTGCTAAAATATGGCATTGACTCCATCTTTAGTTTCATCCACCAAAACGATATCATATGCAAACAATATACACCATGGAACCTCATCTTGAATTGATATTGATACCAAGGCACCAAGCACAGGTGATATTGATACATTAAATGGGCATAAAATTGAGTATTTAATTTGTTACATCCTCCACGTCTCCAATACGAGACAAACTTGCATATGAGTTTCTTCTCAACAAACCCATAAAATAGAACTTGAGTCGATTATATTTGCATGTAATGGCTATAAATTATGGCAAAAGTAAGAATAATTAAACACTTCGAGTACTTAAAATGTGATTAATCAGTCAATTCCAAAGAATAAGTTCTTATATTCATATCTAATGAGTATATAGTTTCATTTGAATCTTATATTTTATACTTCCTCCATTTCATAATTAGAAGCCTATTTCTTACATTTATTACTCGCATAATAAAGAGAAATGTTAAAATAGGCTTTTAATTATGAAACCAGGGATATCTAATTGGATTGCTCATTTTATCAATGATGACTCGAAGCCTAAGGTATTCCCCGCCTTTTTAAATGAAAACAAATTAAAGACTTCGTAATAATTATTGGTACATATTTCGAAAACTTAAGAATCGGTGTAATTTTTTTTTTTTTTTTTTTTTTTGACGAGAAAACGGAACATAATATTAATGACTAATGTCAGAGATTACAAAAGCCTGAATTAAATCAGGAAAATCTTCAAGCCAAACCCGAAAACTATCAAAAGTACTACTCAAACGTGCTAAATGGTGAGCCACTTGGTTCCCAGATCTTCGCACCCAAGAGAAGGAGCAAGACGAGCATTCACCAACCATACATAAGATATCCTTTATGATCAGCCCCCTTGCAGAAGAGTCCACTTTCCCCTTCATCAAAGCCTGAAACACACTCTGACATGCTCTTCGAACTACCTTGGATGCAGGATACAGGAACCTAGTTCTTGTAAATAATTTTAGCCAAATCCCTGTAATTTTTTTTTTTTTTTTTTTTTTTTTAGAAAAAAAGCCAAATTATTCTCATCAGTCCACCACTCCACCCTATGTGCTTCTCAAGAAGTCAAGGCCCATAGAAAAACAGTGTCTTCCTAATTCTCATCAGTCGTCACTAGAATAGTTGACTTTGGTCACATTCACATTGCTAAAACATAACATGCTACTACACTTCAAAGGTATATATATATATCGTTCACACGAGTTCATAACCAAAAAACAAAATATTTTTGGTCAAACCCCAACTTCAATTGACTATACAAGTATATATGTGCATCCTTAATCAACTAGAGAAACTTCTTAAAAATTTAATCATCAAAAGTGCTTAATTTTCCTAGTTGACCCGTTTAATTAAATTATTTAAGGGTTCATATAATAATAAGAAAATATATAGTGGCTATGACATCAATTTCTTATCTAAAAATAAAAGTCAGAATGTGATAATTATGTTCCTAAATTGACAGAAAATGCATACGTATAGTTGAAGCTTCAAAGACAAGGGAAGACTTGGCAACGGATGAATGGGTTTTACACTTTTACCGTACCAAAGGTCAAAATTCATGATATCAAATTAAGGTATTAACCACACCGTAATATATACGTTAAATACTAGAATGACTTTTGGATAAAGTAAATTAAGTACTTGCCTTCACTTTGTTATTGCGTCAATATAAACGGTTTTCTTAATCATTTGCTTCCATTATATTGGCCAAAACCTCCTTAATGTGGGGGCCTCTTTCATCTCTGCTACACCATTTAAGTTGAATTATATTTCAATTTATGTAGTTTAGTAATGTACAAATTTACTTATATTAATACGACTTATATTATTATTTAATGAAATTTATGTTAAAGGAGCATCTCAATCAAAAGTTTAAGCTTATGGTTGAGACCTAAGATTGATTTATATACTTTATCAATTATCTAATGAAATTCATAACCATTATATTATTGTACTGAAATAGATAAGTCTTAGCTTCAACGAGTTTAAACAAATAAACATGCATGCATAGAAGCTAAGGGTTCCATCATAACTGATACCTTCACAAGTCTAACAAGTAATAAGAGATTAAGAGGAGTATCTTACAGCATAGCGGAGAAGTCCTAATCAATAGGGCCGGCCTACGTATTTTGAAGTAAATAAGATGATATAATAAATTGTAAATATGACATACTTAAGTAGGTAAATAATATGGTGTGTATATATATATATAGTGTATTATGAAACAAATAAATATGCAAATGATACATAAAATATTATACCATTTTTTTGAGGTAAAATATTTCTAATGAGACAACATACATAAACTACAAATCTATAATGGTACTTTGTATTGTACTGTATAGTTACATATGGTCATAATGGTATGCAAAATAAAATTGTAGTCCTTATAAATATTTGACAAAAGCTAACAAACGCTACAAAGGCGTTGAATAAGATAATTAAAAGTATAAATATTAACTTGAAATAAACATAAAATACATCGTTCAATTTGTGATTTTGGCATGCATTTTCAAATTTTTATTATATTCCAAATTTTTACTCATGAAGGTAATATTTATATATTTGTTATATTCTTCGTGTCTCCAACATGAGACAAACTTGCATTTGAGTTTCTTCTCAACAAACCCATATAATTGTAATAATGTTCAATGGTTCGTTCTTAAAAAAGTGGATGGTCTAGTAACTTTAATGATTTCATTTGATTTAAATCCATCCTATCAGATTACAAATTAATGAAATTAGTAGAATCATCTATGGACAAGTTTCAATTCCAATCATCCTCAGTTCCTCACAAACTGATTTAAGGTCGGCATCGATTCATTATTGACCAAATCCATAAAAAAAAATGGAATAAACTCCAACTCCATTACAAGTACATGAATATTTTTTATTTATTTTTTTATTATTTAAGGGAATGAACATTTTTACTATGAATAATATTGACCAGTCTATCATGAATAGTTGATCGAGAGAGATTGTGGAAACCACACGTGTTAGCTAAAAATAAAATGAGACAAATTTGAAGAGACAGGCAAAGGGGTATATAGATTATTGATTAGTTAGTTATGCAATTAATTAATATAATAAATCTCCAATCAAAAAAATTAAAATGGTTTAATTATCGATCAACAAATGGGGACCATTCACTACACTTTAGATTGTAACTAATATTTGGATTGGTCATTTTTCCCCCTTTATAATTAGCCACCTTAATTATATTAATTGTGGAGGATTTGCAATCACAGTTGACAATAATCACATCATTGCCATTTGTCTAAACTACATTGCTCCACCCCCTCTACCCTCAACGCTAATATTGCCAAAAAGCTATGCATTATGATTAATAATTTTGGTTGTTTGAATATAACCATGTTTTCATGATGGTTTATGCATATAATTAATTTACGTGTCAATTTTCTCATCCAATGTAAGCAAAGAGACTTGGAAAGTTCCTGTGGGTTCTAGAGTTCAAATCATTTTACAGATTGAAATTAATTAAGCAGGGAGCTATATATAGATTGTAACGTAACTCTATTCGTTTGAAATTAATCTGAAAAATCTTTTATTTTTAGTCCGTCTCAAGTAATGTTTAAACATTTTTGTTTGCAAATTTTAAACTTATGTTTCTGATCTCTTGATTAAAGATATAGTTGCATATATCACATGTCTCTTAGTAGATTCCTTGAACTTAAAGACAAAATTAATAAGTTTATAAGAACATTAACTATGAGTTTCATCCTTGTAATATACGGAATACTTGTTTGTAGTACAAAGTAACGGAGTATATTTTTAGTGTGTAAAAGTCTTGAAATACAATATACGAAGTATATGAGATTTGATATTAAAGAGTATACCAATATTATCATGCAATCAAGTTATCTTTTCTTTCCTTTTAAAAATAAAAATAAAAATAAATGCTCTACTTTATTCACTCGGTTGCTTCATTTCTAATTACCACGTGCGGTGACACGATATTGCTTAATGGCTTCATCGTTTCTAGCTAATCCACTCCACTGCTTGTCGCGTTCCCATATTAACCACACTTACGCTTCTGTCGTGTTACTCGTGCGGGATTCTTTTCTTTTTCATGGTCGCTAAATACAATCTTTATTTACTGAGCACAACCCCCTAAAAACCCAAATATACCCTCATTCTTAAACTCCCTCTGATTTCTTATGTTCTCCTCTCTTTCAACCTAAAACCCCAAAATTTTCAATCAAAAAATTCATTCAATACTCAAATCAATTTGAGTACTTGTGCTATCATTATTCAAACGAAATTTGTGGCTTGATCTTCCCTACAAATTGTTCGTTGTTGTTGCCTAGGTAAACTTCACAATCTCTCATAACTTTTGTTGCTCCATTTTACAAATTAATTTGGGGTTTAATTTCGATTTTTTTTTTAACGCTTGAGTATGATGAATTTTGGGGTTTTTGTATACTCTTTATTCTATTTGTGGTTGTTTAATCTTTGTTTGGATCAAATTTTCATTCAATTGACAAAAATCGAATTGGGATTGGGTAGTATTAACGTATTAGAGAAATTGGCTAATGCAATTTATCCTATTTTGTGTAACTTGTATGAAATGGATTTGACTGTTTTGTATAGTTAGGCTAAAATAGAGGAAATTGTTTCGTATAATTGGGATGTAATAGTAGTAGCTGCTTTGTATAACTGGGATATAACAGTTCTAGCTGCTTTGTATAATTGGGTTGTAAAAGACTATTTCTTAACAAGTATTGTTAGTTCATATGGGTCATTCGAAATTGTTATACTATTGCATTGAGTTCCCAATTTTAGTTGTTTTGAATCCCTTGAAATTGTTTAATGCATGGTATCTAATTATATATTATGCACTTATGTTCCCATTATGCATGGTGTCTAACTTTTATTTATTTGAATAATCCCTTGCTTCTTGTTCCTATTGCTAACAAAGTCATGTAGCCTACACTTATATCATGAAATTGAAGTTGATTGGTTGCTCCACTTGGGAGGGGAGGGGGGAAACAGCCCACACCGCAAGCTGCCCGCGACTAGGTGAGTGTTGCCGCAGCCTGCCTGTGGCCTGCTACAGCTCACTTGGTCATGGAGCAGAGTTCCCCGCAACCACCCGCGGCTGTCCTCTAGAGGTTGCAACCCCCCGTGGACCATGTAAAGTTTGATTATTATATTAGCATGAATCTGTATACATATATACTAGTAAATCAGCTGCTCCAATTAATAGGACTTGAAGAACCATACAACTTGATACTATACATTTGTATGAAATAGTGCTTATTGTTTTGTTCAATATGTACGAAATTTAGAGTACTATTTTGTTCAAGAATACGAAATAGAGTATACTATTATGTTCAATATGCACAAAATAGAGTATACTATGTTGTTCAATGTGTATGAATTAGAGTATACTATTATGTTAAATATGTGCATAATAGAGGCATCGGTTTTGTTCAATTTAGGCGAAATAGATCAGCCTGTTTCACTCGTTCAACACGAAGAGTACTCGAAAATAATAACAAAAAAACAAAAAACTTACATTAATTATGAGATCTTCTAGGTCGAAATTGTCATCCATTGCAATCCCAATTAGTATTTTAAATCGAATTTGGTACTCTTGTGAGAAAAATTTTAAATTTATTAATATGTTTTACCAAGTTGAGAGAGGAGGAGAAAAATAAACTTTATGTTTCTATTAGGGTTATAAAATAAGGGAAAAAGGGTTGTGTTAAGTAAACCTAGGTTGCGTTTAGGTTTATCAACTTAATATATATTATTTTTTTCAATGATAATTGATAAGTTTATATAAATTTATTAATATATATTATTTTAATATAAATTTATTAATAGGTTGCGTTTATATAAATTTATTAATATATATTATTTTTTTCAATGATAATTGATAAGTTTATCAACTTGATCTTCTAAGAATTGCTGGATATATATGGCAACTATTAAGAAGATATTTATTGCCTATTAAAAATTAATGGAAGAAGTATAGCCATCAATTAATCGGTGATTCTGTTGTATTTTATTACATCTAAATCATACGTAGATTGATGTAATTTTTTTTTTTTTTTTTTTGAAAGAAGTAGATTGATGTAATTAATATATATTATATATTTATGTATTTTTTATAAAATCAATTAATAATGTATATATTCAATTTTTTTTTTTTTTTACTCTGTGTTCTGCAAAATATAGTTGTGAAGGTAGATGTTAGCTGTGATTAGGGTTGTTCATCGGTCCAAGATCGAAAATTAGAATTTTAAGAACCGAAGATTGGACCGATTAAGCAGGGACCGAACCCGGACCGGACCGAAAGAATCGGTCCAAACCCCGGACCGGACCGCTTTGGATCAATTTAAGGATTTTTTTAAAAAAAAATCTAAATTTTTAATAATTTTATGGAAAAGTCGAAAAAAGTAAAAGGGAAAACTATATTTTAACGTCTTTTTTTATATGTTTAGTATAAAAAAGCTCATAAAATTAAAGTTTTCTAAGCTTATTAAGGATAATCTTAACCATTATTTAAGGTTTCATGCATAATTTTAAGCAAAAAATCGGTCTGATCCAAGACCGATTTTTATAGGATTTTGGACCGGATTGAAGACCGGAAAATAAAATTTTAGACCCGAAAACCAGACCGATTAATTCGGTCTGGTCCGGTCCATTTTTTTGGTTCGGACTGATATATGAACACCGTACCCCTAGCTGTGATAGTAATTATTAGCTGTGTAGGTATTTGCTGTTAGCTATCAACAAATTGTTAGCTGTGAAGATAGATAATTTAGATATAAGTCCTGTTTGGTAAAAGTAGAGGTAGTGGGTAGCTTTTAGCGGTCGAGTAGCGGGGTAGCTGTTAAGGTAGCGAGTAGCTATCAATAGTAGTGGGTAGAGGTTAGCTGTCAAAGTAATGGTTAATAGTATGAGTGTTTGGTAAAACTAGCGGTTGCAATACTAAAATATATTAAAATTCATTTAAATATTGTTTAAAAAGTAACTAAATTTTGCCAATTGCTACCCGCTACTTCTAAACGCTACTATTTTTAACGTTTGAGAAAAGCTACCTAAACGCTACCTCTATCGCTAACCGCTACTAGAATTGCTACCTTGCCAAACACTCTAAAATTTTTTCAGGTAGTGTTTTGACTGGTCAAAACGCTAATCGCTACCTCAAACGCTACTACCAAACAGGGCCATAGTGTTTGATAAAGTAGCGGTTGACTAGCTGTTACATATAAAAATCAATTTTTTTTTCCCTAAAACTATAGATTAAATTTTCAATAGCTACCTATACCTCTAACTTAATACGGAGTATTTCTAACTTTTGATAAAAGCTATATTCAATACTAAAAGCTATCCCAACTACTATATTGCCAAACACTCATATTTTTTTTGTTAAATAATAATTTGACGAAAAAGGTACTCAAAAGCTACTGCCGAACCCACCTTTATACTCCCATAAGTGATAACACCATTAAAACCTTATCAATTTCCTGCATTGAGATCGAGTTTTTAATAAAGAAGTGATTAGTGCTTGTTTAGAATTTTAAAATTAAATTATCAAGTGTGCCGTGTGCTTGTGGATTGTTATTAATTTTAGGATTAGTGGCTTATTGCACATGAAATCGTTGGTGCATGCATTTATTTGCTATGGTAAACTTACATATATTTATACTTAATATTGTTCTTTGACTTCTTTCCTTTGTTGAACAGAAGAATTTAATTAAGTGAAGCAATATACAACGATAAAATTTTTATTGTGATGAGAATACTTGTTCTGTGGCTTTGTGTTATTAGTGGAATATGATTAAGATTATTACATAAAGATGGGGAATTTTTGTACGCTTAGTTTGGCTTTATTAAGATTTCTAATTTTTTTTCGTATTAGTACATGCTAGATTATCGATAAAATTATAGGAGTAAATGTCAAGTTGGTTTCTTATATTGATTTTAAAAATTGAGCATAAAAATTCAAGTTTGTACGTGTCAATTAAGCATTTCTCAAAGGATAATAAACAAATATTTCCAACAAAAAAATATACTAAATATATCAAGATCCAAGAGTACACATAGATAAAAAAAAAAAAAAAAAAAAAATCAATATATCAAACATCACCGTCTAGGCTCTAGAGGAAAATGAATATAATGTAGAGTATCCATTTATACTAATTTTATGTAACAAACAATGCATGCCGATAAGTTTTTATCTCTTGTAATATGCGTAGTATGCAATATTTTTTTTTTTTGAAACCACATAGTATGCAACATTACATAAATTATTTTGTAGAATTGTTATATGAGTAATAGAACATACTCTAAGTATCAAAGTAAAATGAATAAAAAAAGTAGCAAAATTTAGAAGAAAAAACCATTTTTTTTTTTTTTTTTTTTGCCAGTATAAGACATGTTTGTAAAAGTTTTTTTTTGTTAAAGACAACCAACCCTTACTTTCCAACGTTGACTAGTTATTTGTTGGCGTTGACCCATCATGTGCCCTTTTTTCCCAACTATTTTCAACCCTTTTTTTTTTTTTTTTTTTTTAATTCCCTCTAATTCGCGTCATTTTTTACGAGTTCAATCATAAAATTAAAATTTGATGGTAAAACCCGACCCGTATTTTTTAATCTATTTGTCCCAAGACTCCCAACTTCTTATGGTCCATACTCGTAAGATTTGTAATTTTGGAAGTAGGCCCTCCAAATCTGTTAATTACGGAGTACCTTCCAAAACGAAATTAAAAAAAAAATAACATTTTTTTTTCTTTTAGGAAAAAAAAAAAAAAAAAAAAAACTATCTATATAAATAGACTCCCGCTGTTTTAACACCCCGCGTCCTCTCATCTTAAAGACTCAAACTAAAATCTCTCTATTTCTCATGGATTCTATCAAACATTGTTCAGTCATCATTATCGGTGCTGGAATCTCTGGTAAAACCACCATTAATCCTTCTTCAATAAAAAAATAATAAATTCCAAGAATATCTCCATTAATGCTCTGTTTTTCTCAGGTATATCGGCGGCGAAGCAACTCGCCGATAATGGCGTAGAAGATGTCGTAATTCTCGAAGCTTCTGATAGAATCGGCGGTCGAATTCGAAAGGAGCAATTCGCCGGAGTTCCGGTCGAACTTGGCGCCGGTTGGATTGCCGGCGTCGGTGGTAAACAGTCCAACCCGGTTTGGGAACTTGCTAATCGGGCCGGGTTACGTACTTGCTTCTCTGATTATAGTAACGCCCGTTTTAATATTTATGACCGAGGGTTCGATTTTTCTCTCTTTAATTTCAGTTTAAATGATTAAAATAGAAAGAAATTATAAAAAATTTATGGTACGTTTGAATCAATTTTGTGGAAATTTGGCAGTGGGAAGATATTTCCGAGTGGAATTGCAGCTGATTCGTATAAAAAAGCGGTTGACTCGGCAATTCAGCGACTCAAGGATGAAGTTGATAACACCAATGAGCCTCCCAAGTAATTTCGGAGTAAAACTTTTTTTTATTTTTAAATTTAATTTTTGTCGCACATTTTTTTTAGTTATATATAGTAATTTCAAAATTATATTAATTTTTTTTTTCAAATATCTAATTCTTTAAATTTGCAGTTTGCCGAAAACACCAATTGAATTGGCAATTGATTTTATCCTCCATGATTTTGAAATGGCCGGTGAGTTATTTATTTACTCATATTTTATTCATTTATCGTTATTCTAACTTTGGGGTAAATTGTAATATTGTGCAAGTATACACGATTTCTAATGTGCATCGGGACATAATGAAACTCCAAGGCTATTCTTTAGGGTTGTAATAATATTGTGCTAGTAGACACAGATCACACGATTTCTATTGTGCACCTGGACATAGGTAAACTCCAAGCCTATTCTTTGGGTTGTATATGATTGTGCAAGTAACACGATTTCTGTTGTGCATCGGGACATATATAAACTCGGATTCTATTTAAAAAGCTTCAAATGAGCAAAATATAACCACAAAAGAATGTTTTTTTTTACCATACCATATGTTTTCATAGTACACTCGAGTGTATACAGAGTGTAGTAATAAAGAAGACGTGCTATTCGTAATTATACAAACATATCTCATCTTTTTATTGTGCACCACTTTATTATTTTGATATGACAATTGAACTTAACTATGATTACACAAATTCAAGGAAAATATAAAGGTAACTTATTTTTAATGATCTTTAGCATAATTGATTGAGGAAAAGTGAGGTTAATATAATATGGGGTGTTGTTAATTGCAGAGGTGGAACCAATATCAACATTTATTGATTTTGGAGAAAGGGAATATCTAGTTGCTGATGAAAGAGGGTACGAGCATTTGTTATACAAATTGGCTGAAACGTTTCTCTTAACTTTTGATGGCGAGATATTGGATAATCGGCTCAAACTCAATACGGTAATTATTTATTGTTGATATAAGAAACAAATCCATTAACTAAAAGTCATACGAAATGATTGATTTTAAAATTAAACATGGTGCTAATATAATGTAATTTACCTTGATTTTTTAATCTATTTTGACAATTATTTTTAAAACAAATTCAGTTAATTTGTTTCAACAAATATAAAGATGAAATATTTAAAGTGGTGTAATTTTGCACGTTTCAATTCAATTCAATGAGCAGTTTTTGTTGTATGAAAATGATACCTTTGTTGAAGTTGTGTTTTTGTTGGTTATCTCTTTTTTTGTTTTTTTCATAAATGGGGAAAGTGTGATATCAATTCAACGAGCAGTTTTAGTTTGTTGTTTTAGGCTGTATGTGTCATATAATCCAATTTTTTATGCCTGTTTTCTCAATCTCACTTATGTCATGCAGTATCCTTTAGCTTTTAAATTGTAATACGTACGATTATATTTTTGTTTAGAATTGGCTCTGGTTTTGACTTAAATTAAATTAGCAAAAAGATAAACAAATTATGATAATGACACAATTTATGATTACGCCAACAACGACAATGACATTGAGGGTAATATGATAATCAATATGATTTTGTCACGGATCTTTGCTAATTATGTCTTTATTAGTAAGAATAGTTAAAAACGACAACTTATCTTGTCTTATTCGGTAATTGAAGCCCATTCTGTTTATGTAGTTTTGTACACTAATATTGAGCGGTTTTTTTTTTCTTTCCCCCCTATCCTTATAGTAGAGAGTGTAAAAAAAAAACAGTGATATAGGTGAGATTTGATCCAATCCAATGCAAAGTATGTCTTGATTATCAACTCAAAAAGCTCTAACCAACTTAGATAGCTAACACTCACCATATCAATCAGAGTTAATATTACGAGTAGAATGATTGAACTAAGATATATAGCTGTCATTATTATGTTAATGCATGGGTTAGAAGATCTGATTTGATATCTGAAAATGAAATGTGTTGATGTAGGCTTGGCTGTAGTTAGCTAGCTGGGTTGGGTGGTGTGTTTGAGTCTTGACCATCATTTAATTTTGCAGATTTGCACATGCACACATCAAATTGTGCAATGAAATCAATAAAATTCCTCCTTTTTCCTATTTTCATGACCCAATCAAACAGAGCCTTGTTTGACCTATCCATATTATGATTCCTAATCATACAGTAATGAATTGTGATGATTTTCTTCTTGACTCTCCTCAGTTGTTATTTGCATCATGGGTCCCACATATCTTGCACTACCTTTTTACTGTGCCCCGTATTTGTATGTTGCAATTTGCAAAAGGTTACAATACTAGCTAGATTATTAGCTACCTATTAATATAATGAAATGTCAAATCAGACTTAAAACCATGCAAGTCAATGATCCTCCTTTTTTTTTTTAAATAACTTGATTTAAAGTTATGTTTTGATTTAAAGGAGTTTGAGATCACAATACGCTACCTTATTAGGTAACACTTGTTAGAAGCTTAGAAAAATAGACTCACTTGTTTGTGAGAGTTTTATGAATCACATGGGGCAAAAAATAAGGGATAAAGAGAGTAATACGTTTGATTCTAAGGGTTATCATTCATTGCACCGTGGTTGCTATTGTCATATATTTTTCAAAAAAATGTTAATAGCCAGAACTTTATTACAGTTAGATCTAACAACACTTTGATAACAGTTGAACATTGATTGTAGATGCACATGATTTTCTTTAGTATACTGTGGAATGTTAAGGTAACTCAACATTTTAACTTGGTGTATTGATTGAAAAGCTCCCACTGACTCAAGGCGGGGTCATTTTTAAAACTTAATAGCTCAAATCATAAAAAAATCATGTAAAAAATTTTGCACTATTGAATATGTGATGATTATTGTGGTGGCGGTCGCTTGAATTCTATGTGCAATGTAATGATGGTATTATTTTATTTTTCTTGGTGGTAAATTGGTCCTCTAGAATTTAATAATTTTTATTCTTATCATCTTAATCTAGCTAATTTTTTTGGAATTAATCATGTACGTATATGGCTTATGGGCAGGTTGTTCGAGAAATTCAAAACTCGAGGAGCGGCGTTACGGTAAAAACGGAGGATGGTTCCATCTACGAGGCTAGTTATGTAGTTTTGTCAGTTAGCATTGGTGTACTCCAAAGTGATCTTATTTCTTTTCGGCCTCCTTTACCCGTACGTATCCTTTCTATTCTTGAGTACACGTTTACTATACTCCATACTCTGTATTGTACTCTGATTTTTATGCACATGTACTCCATGTATTGCACATTGGTGAACCACAGGTTGTGTTATGTATTCATGTTATTTCCAAGATCTTATATGTTTTTCTCCAATGTGAGATTCTAATGATTATGTATGGTTTATTTTATACATCTTCGGTTCATGGCTTCAGGCAATTGGTACCATCCTATTGGGATTAAGGCTTTGACATTGTTGTTGTGGTAGGAAGTATATAATGTTTTACACCTATAGTTGTATTGTATGTATAGTACCACCCAACTTATGGATATAACCATTGATAGTATTATTACTGCTAGGATACATGGTCTACAATAGGCTAAGTCCCTGGCTACGCTGCCCTCTGCTGAGGACTTTCAAAATTTCTGACATTTGATTTTAAGCCTTTTAGATCTTACAAGTGAACTACGGAGTATGAGTTAATCAAATACGGAGTTCTAAATAGCAGCCACGGTTATGTCCACGTGCATTCAGCAGCTATCTATAAATTTTCTTTGTTTTGTCTGGCCTTTTAGCAACTCCCAATTTGGAAGTATAGCCATGACTACCTTATAGTCTTATACGGCTGATTTTAGTCAATGATCATTGCAGTCCATCACCACATAGGAAATGTATTGAAACTTTAAAGTTCATATTGATTTATGATATAAGGGAAAAGAAATTTGGTGGGTGCAACGAACTAGATTAAGAATTGGACCACTCTCAAAAGCTAAATATTATCTTGTTGGTAAACTTGCAGGCATTCTGGCCTGCCCTGTGGACCCATAAATCTGTGAGATAGGTACAGCTATCTCACTATAGTACATGAGAATATCACATAATGTCATTTTCAGATTGAGTGATAGGAGTCTGAAGTATAAAATTAGTTCTTTTGAGGACTAATGGCCTAAAAATTTAGTTCGAGATTGTGAAATGCTGTAACATAAAGACATCATGTATTCATTTCCTGATTATTTCAGTGATGCAGTGGTGTATTTTTCTTATGTAACGACTCTTTCCGTGTTTGAAACAGAGGTGGAAGACAGAAGCCATTGAAAAATGTGATGTGATGGTATATACAAAAATCTTCCTTAAGTTTCCATCAAAGTTTTGGCCTTCTGGGGTGGAGAAAGAGTTCTTTATCTATGCACATGAGAGGAGAGGCTACTACACATTCTGGCAGGTTTGTTTGAGGCTTCATGTATCTGGCTAGTGAATTTTCTTTCTTCTATCTTTTTGCCGAGGCATTATAAAATTTACATAAAGTGGTGTGTTGGTGGCCTTGGTGCGCTCTGCATTTTTCCCTTTACGCAATGAAATCATTTAAGATCATCTTTTATTTAGTCACAAAGAGATTAACATGGTGGATTAGTGGGGTCTTTTGATGAACTTTAAGTTTTTTATGGCTTCATATTTCATGAAAAAGGATTAATCTGAGCGGTTTGGTTTATCAGAATGTCTGAATGCGCTCTCCTTGATTTCTTTTGATTATTTGGATAGAGGATCCACCCTCATTAAAATGTTATTTTACGGCTCCTGATGTGAGGATTCTCCTCAACAAATCAAAAACTGACTCACGTTGAACAAGGAAAAAAAAAAAAACGGTTTTACTTAAATTAATTTGGAGTCTGCCACAAATTACGGCATCAATTTTGTTGTTTAGATATCACTCATATTAGGCAAACTCTTTTAACGATGTAGATTGTTATGTTGAAAGAAATTAGTTTTGTTGAAATACTTGGTGTTTTCTTTTTAGCTTTTTGTGTTGCTCCTAATCCTATCTAATGGTACAGTGGCTTGTGTGTACCATGTCCCTTTCTATACATGGCTACTGTTTCTTAAAAAATGTGTCAAGATTAACTGTGTGCTGTGGAAGTCAGTCCATGGTTTTTATTTTATCGGCCAATGATCACAATACTGGGGAACAAAGTTGTTGAACTTAGCATAAGTTTGATTGAGGTGTTACCATATTTAACTAATGTGTCATGTGTGTAGCTTCCTGTGGACAATTTGAGTCATATTGCCTGTGATTTCCATTCGTGGTGTCAGTTAATTGCTGCATGATAAGACACCAAGATTTTGAGTATTTTTCCCTCTGTATAGTTGTTCTGAGTTTCTTCAAATCTGACCACAGTTGCTTATGTATTATTGACTTGTCAACAGCACATGGATAATGCCTTTCCAGGATCTAATATACTCGTTGTAACATTAACAAATGACGAGTCTAAACGTGTTGAGGCCCAATCTGACCAAGAGACTCTCAGAGAAGCCATGGAAGTTCTGAAAGATATGTTCGGCCCTGACATACCAGATGCTACAGACATACTTGTCCCTCGCTGGTGGAATAACCGTTTTCAGAGGGGCAGCTATAGCAACTACCCCATTATTTCCAACAATAAGGTTGCACGAGACCTTAAGGTACTTGAATTCTCATGGACAGATTGACTGCATTTCCTGTTGTTTTCTGCATTAAGCCTTCTTAAGGTGACATTATAATTGAAGAACATAACGAGTGCTATCTCCTTTGATTCACGGTTTGTCATATAACTGTTGAGCAAATTAGCTTATTCACTGTTTTTTTTGGATCAGGATCCTGTAGGGCGCATCTTTTTCTCAGGAGAGCATACCAGTGAGAGATTTAACGGCTATGTTCATGGAGGATATCTCGCAGGTAAATACTGTCAAATTTGATATCATGATCCTATTGATGCAGCATAGCATATATAATGTGGGTGACTAATCAAAACATATATAATCAGGTATTGACAGTGCAAACGCTTTGTTGGAAGAAATGATGACAGAAAAGGGAAGAAAAACCGACATTAGCCAACCTTTTCTATTGGAACCCTTGTTAGCATTAACAGGATCACTGACATTACCTCAAACTGAGAAAGTATCAAACCTTCATAAGTACGAGCTGCCTAGGCAAATCTTCCTTGGCAGTAACCTAGGAATGCCAGAAGCCATCTTATGACTAAATGGATCAATCACTGGTGAACAATTAGTTGGATTTCAGTGTTGCACTTGCCAAGACGAACAGCAGAGCAGGCTCAAGTGCACGACCAGCACAGGGCATTGGCTGGGGAGCAGCCAAGTCCACACCGTGGTTTGCCCCATTAAGCTAAAACTAAATAATAGTGACACAGGTGGGGAGCTGCGTGCATTGGCTGGCGTGGTTGATGTATAATTACGGAAAGTCTAATTTGATAAGTTGTAACAGTATATGATTCGGATTTGCTGATACCTAGATAGGAATAAAGATATTGATTGAAGTGATGAAGTGGATTTCAGGTAGAGTTTAGTAGTTTTGGTACGTATATGATTATCTGATGGGAACTTTCTTGTTGTTTGAACTCTAAAAGATTCATATTGTAAAGACAAATTACATTGGTATTTTTAATTTAATTTAAATCTGTTAACAAATCCAGATACTACTAAATTCTCTGTCTCATCACTTCATCAGTACACTACTACACTGCACCTACAATGATTTTGTATCCGGCTGCTGGCACGGAAGCTTTGGTTTGGTTCTTCCAATTTGGACAACAGTGATACTGAAAGTGGGGAGCTGTATCCATTGGCTGGTTAAATTTACCTCGTATTCGCGTAAGATTGAAGACATTTGATTTATACAACTATGAACTCCAGGCATACAATTTGCAATTTCTAGTAGGAAATTCTCTGCAGCATTTTATACTTTTATACCATTCTATTCTAGGAAAGATTCAAATTGAAAAGATAATTAAAAAAAGACCAAACATTAAATATAAATATTCTCAAGACTGCAAAACGCAATTTCACAACAAAATTGTTTACAAAAAAATAAAAGAAACAAACTGCTGTGCATCTCTGAAAGTCTGAATGTACTCGCCTTTGACAGGTGCTCAGCAGCCAAAATTGTTTATAAAGCTGAAGTCCCTAGCTGAAGTATTTTTCATACATTTTCTTAGATACAGAAAGTGCATCTCCTCGAGCCTTAAGAGGGTAGATCTTCGTATCAGATTGCCATTTGTTTGAATACGATATCCAATTTCTTCTCCATACATCAATCTCAAAGGTCTCCTTATCTTTCAGGGCTTTTCTGAGATGATCAAAATATGTTGCTGCGCGAGGATAGTGATAGTCTTCCAATAGTCCACTCCAGAATTTGCTAGCTAAAAGAGCACACTAATTAGTGATATTATACCCTTGTTTAGTTATATATGACACCAACAGTCAACAAAACGTTGGTGCCTACAGAGCAATTGAAGATGAAGAGAATTAGCCCATACAACCAATGTAGTATTAAACATAACTAGTAGGAGAGCATAAAGTGGGGATTCTACCATTGAGCTTCCACCTCCGAACCTTGAGGTTAGGGGGGAGGGGGTATCCGGTATCTGATTATTACACGACATTCCTTAAACTGAGACTTTCAGTAGCACTCCTTTTAAAGAGTCAAAGGGGTTGTGCCCTCCAAGGGAAAATACTTACTGTAACAACAAAAATAATGACAATTACTAGGAATAGTAGATTTTACCATAATCATGGACCTTGCTTTGATGGTTTTCTGTCGTATCAAACCACATAGTAACTTGAGTCCTCGCGTTCCACTCATACTGCAACAAAAGCAAAATTGCATTAAAAACAGGGAGTTTAGGTCTCACCATAACATGGAAGTCCGATTTTAAACTCTTATGGTCATGGATCATAGGTTGGAGGACTTGTATCTTCATCTTACTCTTATTATGTCACAACAAAATGAAGATTATGTCTGACCTGCCTCATCTCTTCAGGATTTGCAGCCATTCTTTTTGCACTATCTAGCCAAGTCCCAAGAAGAAAATTGTCATCAGTAGCAACAACTTCGTCAATGTCTTTGATGATCTGAATGAATTTCTGGCTGTGAAAATCTAACGCTTTTAAATCTTTGCGCTGAAAGGCAGTCACTGCTTTCAGGTATACATCATTTCCTAGCTTTGAAAGTACTTGCCGAGTTAAATCAACCAAATCGTACCTGATGTTGGACGAACCAATCAGCCAAGTTTATATTATGCAAGTATGCAACTGTAATCCCATTTCTACTATAATTAGTCTAGAAAATTCGGTTTCTGTACAAAGCATTTCAGTTCTACAGATAATACTGATGTATCTATCGTTTAAGATAGAGAAAAAAGTTACTCCGGAGTATGTTGCCAAGTAATTCCACAATTTTTATGTTAAAATTCTGCAACTCAAGATTACTTTTACCAGCCTAAATTTTAGACCCTTAATCCCTGCTAAGCTCAATTGTGAAAAAAAAAAAAAAAAAAAAAAAAAACTCAGTTATAATAAGATCTATTTAAGTTAAAATCAGTTTAAACCAAGAAAAATAAGTTGCATTCAATAAAAGTCAGTAAAAATCACAAAACCAATGACTCTATGTCCTCATGTAACAAAAGATACTAGTGTCAGTGAATCAGTATAATCAGTTTTAATTAATAAAATAAAGTCAATTTCAATCGGCAAAAATAAGTTTTAATTAGTAAAAATCAATTTAGTCATTAAATAGAATTTCAATTCATTATAAAAATAAAAATAAAAAAGCAAACAAAGACTTTAGCTATGTTCTCTTCACCATTCTTATTAGAACAGAAACCAAAAAAATTCAGACCACACCAGTTTAGTTCTTATATAAATTTGCTAATTGCTGGAGACTTAGGCTATGTACTCTTCACAAGCAACTTGTTGCTGATTCTTATTAGAATCAGAGACCATAAAATTCAGACCACGCCAAATAAGATCTTACATGCATCTTACATGCATTTGCTAATTCTCAAACATCGGCATTATGTATAAATAATAATTATGAAACTTGGATATTTGGAAAGCTTACATACGAATCTAATTAGATCCCATTTGATAAATTATTCTTATGCATATAAGAGTAAAGATACAATCAAAGTTCAGTCAAATAAGAGATAAGACCACAAAAAATTCAAATTTGACCTACAAAAATTCAGGACAAAACACCTTGTTTCAGGTGAATTGAACATAACCTTAGTTTACTTGCAAGCTACTCACATGAAGCAGTGTAGTACCTTCCATTTGTTACAGATATATACTTCGTATATATTTCAGAATTATAGGACAAGTGACTGGCCAAAAAAAGAAAAATTCTGATAGAAGTAAACCTGAAAGTAAGACTTCCAACAAGGTACTTCCCTGCATCAAGAAACAGATGTAAAGCTTTAACTACTTCCTCAGTTGGATACCAGATATGCGGCGTTGGCAAGGAACGCGGTGACTCAAGCAAAAACTGCCTCATACTTTTGTGTAAGATGAGAAAATTTTCTTTCTCATATTCTCTGGTTACATCTAGTGTCGCGTTGTTTACAGGATCCCAATCAGGAAACTTAACAATATAATCCATTGTGTGATCCTGGACAATGAAAAAAGGTTGAAAACATGCCAAATATCAACTATTGTAAAAGGAGTATTAAATCATCTCAACACTGATAAGCATTACATCACATTAGCATTAGATGTTCTGATTCATATTCGATCTGCACATTAAGACGAATACTGTGAAATGCTGAATCATTGTTGCATACTTGCATGAACCTTTGTAAAGAAACCAGCTACACTAACAGGTATAAAGAACAAATGACTTACTCCAATCATATCTGTACAGTTGTAAATGGTGTGGTAGAGAATTTCCCAAGCAGTCTCTAGTTGATGAATAGCTTTACCGTAGCGCCTACGAGAGTAAGTTTTAATCCATTCCTGTGTGAAGATAATAATCAGTTAAACACAAGTTTTTTAGAAAAAAATACCACAATAAATAGTTTATAGATTCAGAACCATCTCTGAGGGCAAAGGTCCTGAATTCTGGGGGCTATATATGACTGGAAATCTATCCGAAAAACAAGGACAACAAGTGAAAGATGCTTATCCAACATCCTGTTAAAGAGAGGTGTTAAAATTGAGGATTTCCAGCAGGAATTATGCAATCAATTCGACATACAAGTTTTGAGATGAGATCGATGTGAGGACAAGACAGCATCAGAAGAAATGCAAAATAACAGATGCTTGTTGTATCATATAAGGGTTTCCAGTAGTAGAAAGATAAATGCTAGAGTGCCATAAGTAATATTTATGCCAGAAATCTTCAGTTTATGATTTGGGTTTGGTACTATATTTCTATGTGAGGGTCTCCTGTAGGATGACTTACTCATCAAACATGGCTGTTGGGGTAAGATCAAAGTAAAATTACCTTCAGCAGCAGAAGAATTAACACAAAATTTTAATTACAACGGGTACAAGCATCGAATATGGGTACATATTCAAGTGTCTGATCAAGGCTCAATTTCCGAATACAGAGACCCTGTCCTAGAATTGGACATGGGCATTGGAGATCTGGAAGTCCTTCCACAGTACCAATTTATATTAACACATTATCTGTAAGTACATAGGAATTACATCTATTCACCTACCACAAGTTCGACCTTTTCATTTCGATAAGCCATTTCAGACATGAGTTCATACATAACTGGATTCTGCTCTATTCCTTCCATGCACATACCAACACCAACCTAGGTGCATCATGTAACAAGATATGAATATCAGGACACATAAACTTTTATTACAAGTCAGTAAAGCTGAGATTATGATAATAGAAATCATACAATTGTTGAATTCTTGCTATTTCGAGCATTAACTGGCCCAGAAGATATGGAGTCCAGTAAACCATACATATCCATATTTCCACCAAAGTTGTGAAGCATGCACCTGCTAACAAAAAATTACAGAAATTAACAAAGATTTAATGCAGTTCACTGATTGATGATGACACCAACTAAAAAAAGGTTACCAGATATAAGGAGTGCCATAGAATTGAGAAGACTTTTCCCATATGGGCTTTACGTCTGCAAATAGATGAAGAACTATCATCTTCCCTTTTGGGACAGAATGAAGAAGAGCCTACATTGAAGAGGGTGTCAAAATTCACAACAAAGAGACAGCATGCAAAAATCTTTTTGTTTGATTCAACTAAGTATTCGAAAAGTAAGGAGCAACAGCTTGAATATATATCCAGAAAGAAAATTCATGAACTCATACTAAACAAGACTCATAAACATACTTCCATTTGAAGCTGCTTCCAAATATTTGAAAGTGAATAGAAGAGCCATCCCTACAAAACAAAGTAAAAAAAAAAAAAAAAAAAAAAAAAAAAAAAGTTAAAAAAAAGAGAGAGAAAAGGGATTGCACAATTACTAGCAGAATAGATAAGTTAAGCCTGCACTATATGAACAAATATAGAGTCTTTGTTGATTTGAAACTTTACATGCAAACATACAATTATATAGTAGATGATAGCAAACCGTATGTCGGGTGTCGGCACTTGGTTTATATATAGTCCTTTTTAGACTTCATGATGAATCAGTTAAATGACAAGCTCATATAGGAGTTTATAGACTAGTCACTTGCTAGTTGCACTCATCACCATCTTCAGTCCCCTATTCTTCTCTTTTTCCAAAAGAACATAAATACTCAGCTCGAATTTTCTGGGAATGGATATGAAGGCTAACATGCCATGAACAACTGCTATCTGGATGAAGTAACAAGAGGAGACTGAATTGTATTAAAATTGTCTACAATTTGTGGTTACTTGAAAGTAAATGCCAGATTTGAATCAATGCAAGAGAGAATTATACGAGGAAACTTCCTATGCCCAATAGGAAGCGGAAAATCTCAACTACAGGCAATTTGAATCAAACTCTTCATAATAAAAGTACATCAACTCAGTCACAATCCTATTACTAACTCGAGCCATTCCTCATCAAACTCAAGTTACCAACATTCTGTTTATTGATTATCAATTGACGGAATTGACAACTTAGATAACAATGAGGAAACAAATTCTCAAATAAAAAATTTAGGTGCATGAAAGTCATGACTTGAACTAACTTCCTAGGAGCAGACTCTTAATTAAGTTCCTCTAGACCATAGTTCCTTGATTGTTCCAACTACTCTTGAGTTTCCAGTTAACTTACAAAGAGGCCTAAATGTATCCTCCTACATGTTAGACATCTTTCTTGAAAACTCAGAAACTCCATGCTAAAGTCATCCTTGTTCAAAGTAACTTCACTGAACTATGCTAGCATAAAGCCATAAACACTTCGATGATCATTAATAAATTAGTTCGCCGTTGTTATCATCAATCTGTAAGGCAGAGAAGTGATTATATACAATATATATATGTATATAGGGAGGGACCTGGTGAGAAACTGAGAATAAGTCCATATGTGAGAACCCATACAACCATATTTATACGAGAACTGATATTTACATGGAGGACTAAATATTATCAAAGCATTTATTATGTGCATTATGTTTCAAAACCAATCAATCTCCAAATCACGTTGCTAAATGTTTTTTCTATTATTGAAGTCTGGAGTCTGGTATAATTTTAGCAATCATACAATACCAACCAGGCAACCAGACATTAAAAAGGGCTATGAGGGCCCGGAAAAACAGGGATTATAAGAAATGGGAGAAAGAAATAGGTAAGTACCTGCATAAGCCACACAGCATGTTTATCACCTTTGGCCATTGCTTCATAAACAGCAGCCCCAAATGATGACAGATAAGTCGGATCATCAGTGGGTGGAAGGTTTTCATTGAATGTGTCACTGTCCATGTTAAAACATTAGAAAAGCAAATATGAACCAGCAGAATAATGCTGAATATTATAACATGAAAAGTTAACTAAAAAGTTGCCCGCAATCATCTGATAAGTGGTGGAATGTATTGAGTGTGGTTTTATGAGTGTGTGTGTGTGTGTGTCTGTGTAACAATCATAAATTTACAGTAACCAAATTAATAAGATCAACAATTGCACTGAACAAATATGTTCCTATGACACAAGGTGGTTTGTGGCATAAACTCTTTGCCACGAATAGCACACGGAATCTACACTAAAAAAAAGAGTTATACAGCAGGGGGAAAAAAATGCAAGACTGATGCTACCTACTCAGGCAACTAATGTCTACACAAATGTTGATAGGAAAGGACTAGATGTACTACCTAGTATTATCGGTTATGAAGCATAGTTCGTCATAGATTTACTGAGCTTAAAAATAAATAAATAAATAAAATTGACCATTTACTTACCAGTTGTATATGTCAGTCACATCTCCGTACTCTATTTAATGACAAAGATAGCAACAGATAAGCTCATCAATCAATTGAAGTTCCAAGAATAAAACTGTTATAATAAAATACAGCAAGCTTGTTCAACAGTACATATAATTACATTCAACCTTTGCTAAATCAGAAAGATAACTCTTACAGTGTTATTAATTTTTTCATATGAAGCAAGGCAGAAAACTTATCAAACTCTAAATCCTGATTATTTGATTAAGGTTTTGAATTTCTTAGACTAATCCTAAGCCTGACCTAAATAATCAAGCAACAATCCAAATTCACTTTTGAATTTAAGGTTTAAAACTAACAGATGATAGTTTACACAAAAGAAAAAATACGATTTTATTTATCTCATTCTGCCTATTAATGTACTTCGTATTATATTCACACAATTGTTAGGTTATACACAAGGGAGCATGATATGATTACACTACTAGTTAATGTGCATAAGAGACAGCTCACCTTTAATTTGCTTCTTAATAAAGGCCTCACCAAGCTTTACAAATAATGGATCAGAAGGATCTAAAAGGAAGGTACAGCACCATCTGGGGTCACCACTAACAGATTTCCTGGAAAAAGATCAAGAGCAGGATACAAAATTATTATCCAATTCATCCACTTAACAATTAATAACATATCTTCTATCAAACTAATGTAACCATTAAGTGTTTCACTAAACATTTTGATCATTGCACACACTGGTGGAAGTGTAGAGGCGATTAGCACAGCTTTAGAGTGAATTCAGAGATTGTTTTACTATATGAAAGAGAACAAGCCTCTTGAGTCTTGAATGCTTATACTTATCCTCCAGATTTGCTGTTTTTCCATTCAATCATCCTCAATTCCTCATCTTCTTCCCTAATTCTTCTCATTTAATCTCTAAATTCAGTCCGAAGCTATGCTAACTCATAGCAGATTATAAAAGGTGGCTAACAGCCATCCAGACGTAGGTAAATGCACAATCAGCAGATATATTACTAAAGAAAATATCAACAAAAGCTTGCATATAATATATGGAAAAGTAGCAAGAAAAGTGACATACCACTTCCCCAGCCTGGTTATTTTTGAAGAAGGGAAAGCTTTTCTAAGGGCTGCTGGTACATGTCCAGAGAATGAAGGCAATACTGACACAAGGAAATATTAGAATTAGATCAATCTTAAATATCAATTTTTACTAAAAGTAAACAAAACTTCCATAAACATACAACTATACAAGTTTATGAAATGTCAGTGTAATACTTTTCTCTCAAATTTTGGTTGGTTATAATAACATATGGGATTCATCCAAATATACCTGGGGTCATTCCTAGCTCCAACATACGAGTTAATATCTGCTTCTGTAAGGCCAACTGCTGATCCAGCCAATTTTGTGATAATGGTCCGCCCCAGCTGTTACAGGACAGACATTGGGCTGTTAGAGATGAAGTTATAATTATAACCTATTAAGAACAAAATGCACCATCAGTTATCTATCCAACCAGAACAAAACGTTGTACAAAGCCCTATGCACAATATCTCAAATATCATTCTTGTGTATGCTACATGAATTTAGATGTTCTTCACTTCTTCCTAAAGAATGTTCATGTAATATGATGAAAATTTCCTCCAACCCTGATCTATTTGTTGATGATCACGAAGAAATGTTTGTATCTAAATTAGCAGTTCATTAATAGCACAAAATTGTGATAGACCATTATGCAACAATTCACTCACACAGAGCAAAGAAGGCATTCCAGTTGAAAGTAAAAAAGGTACAAGTTATAATTTAATGGATAAGTTGGATATAGGACAGAAACCTTGAAAATAGTGTAGACTGTAGAGTTGCAGAGTATTCTCAATAGAATATATCTAACTTGAACAATATATAATTAACACTCTAGCAGTGTGTTTGGAAAGAGAAATGGAAAGGAAAACAAGGGGAGGTAGGGGGAGGGAAGAATGATGAGTTTTTCGTCCAAATCTCTCCATTGTTTGAGAGATCAATTTCTTACAATTTAATCCCTCCATTTATCTTCCCTCCAATTCCCTTCTTCCTCATTTGTTATCCAAATGAAAGATTATCCATCCCTCCATTTCCCTTCCCTTCCCTTCCCTTCTTTTCCCTCCCTTACCTTCAATACAATCAAAGCGTAGATGTCAAAGATTCACAGAGCTCTACTTTAACCTTTATAGTTGGTATGCATTAAGGGAAAATGACAATGAGATGCATTAATTATGTACTGACCCATGCAGGTTTCCCATGCGTGCCCATGAAAGGAAGGCAGGCCCACCAAAGAAATCATTGAGATCTTCTTTACTGATATTGAAGTCCTGAAACCAGGACAGTTGGAAAAGGAAAAAAACATCTATTACAAATATGTGTTAATCATATTCAATTTAACTCTCCTCAGGATGCAGGAATGGCTAACATGGTTTGCAACATTAGAGCCAAGATTTCAATGACTTGAAACAGTTTCAAGTGCTGTTTGTACTATAATCAAATTATTGCATAGTTCATTGGAGTTTAGCTTAGTGACTGTAAATTGACGGTCAAAGTCCTTAGTAGAGAAGTGTGAAACAATCAGGAGCACAGTAACCAACAACCCAAACTTTTTCCTACTTATCAGGCGAGTTGGTTAAATGGGCAGTTGTGCATCTAAATATCAGGTGAGAAAGCTCCAGTTTAGTTGCAACCTTATCCTAAGAGTTGGCTTGATTATGCATGCATAAGGCATATACACAGCTTAGTAAATGCTTTCTAAGGATGACTAAAAATCGTCAGATACAATAAGATTATCATGCACTCACAGCAAAGACTTTCTGCCAAATGGCCTCTTGCCCAGTAAAAGCTAAAGGCAGGTTAATCCCTTGAAGAGCCATCCAGTCAATCTCTCTCTCCCATCTTTGCCAATCCCACCAAACATAGGAATCTGCAATAGGAGAAAGTCAATTATAGACCAATAAACGAATCAAAAGTATTGAACATTATTGAAGAAGGTGAAAGTGAGGAACTGAAAACTATTAGCACGAAGTGTCAAAAATGACCAATATGGTACAACCAGAATGCCAATTCATAGACATAAAAATAAAAAAATCAAAAGTACATGTAATGCAGTGTCGTTTAGGATGTTGCAGAATAAAATACAATAGAAAAGGACGGTAAGAAGGAGAAACGAAGCATAAATAATATAGATAGACATTTGAGTTTTCATTCAGATAATATCGATCACATCCAGCTTATGATATCTGTTCAGGTGTTTAGGCCCTTTTAGGGACTCCAAGTTCCCCCTGATATCATCCATTTGTATCCAAAGACGATTCAATAAGGACGATTTGGGTCCATCATAGCATGATATAAACATATAATCATGAATCACACAAAATTAAACCAGCATCATTAATTGCTGTTTCATATTAGTGGCTTTTAAACAACACTGCAAATTTATTGAGGATGAAAACAGCAGCAGAAAGCAAAGAAATGAAAGCCATGGGCAGTAGTATAACACTCACAACTTGAAGTAACAACATTTTGATGATAATTCAACGGAACAGGACGTTTCATGACCAAGCCTCCATCTTTTACAAAAGGAAGTGATCCTGGTTCTGGGATAGAACCCATTTGAACTCCTCCAGTCTTCTCCCAAGAAATATGTGCACCACACAAATACTTCAAGTACCAGTGAAGGCCGGATGCTATTTCCACTGCTGTGGTGCCCTTTATTCTGAAATATGACTAACCACATTTACATTTCATGCCAATTCAGATATAGGGGTAGTATTTGATATGACAGTTCTTGTTTTACATACACTATCTGTGGTCCATGACTGCTTGATCTGTTGCAATTTTCAATCCAGAAGCAACTGTCCCCGCCACAAACATCCTAGTACATGGAAATAAGTTTATGCATTTATGTTAATACAACCTGTTTATCAGCTATTGCAAATTTGCAATACTCGTATGAGTTGTAGACTGCTCTAAATCTTGGTTACATAAAAAACTACTTCAATCACACACGCATAAAGTTATACACAAGCTACATACAGACTGCCAGTCTGCGAATGAGATTATTATGCAACAATCTCGAAGAACACAGAATCAAAAGGAAGACTGTGGTATACTGGTATGGTATCCATAAGATTAAAATGTACTCTACAAAAATTTATGAGTTGATACAATGCTCAAGAGATTAATAAAACTTAAATTGATCAATACCAAAGTAAATCTCTACTCCCCCCGTCAAACAATACAAAGCCTATTTGGGTTGCCCTTTAAAGTCGATTAATGTTATTTTAATATTTTAATTAAGATTCCAATCATCCAATCAAACTTTAAAAGGTAAGTTGGAAAAAAAAAAAAAAAAACAAAACAAATGTTTCATCAATCTTAATAAAAAAAAAAAAGGAAATTAATGAGTTATTTGAATTAGAAAAAAAAAAAAAAAATGCTATACATAGCCCTTAGGGCTACATATAAGCATTAAATTTACACTTAAAAATCGTAAAAACTTAAAAAATCATCCAAATATAAACACTAATTACACTGATTTACGCGTGTTTTTGTGATGAATTCCTAGTTTTATACAATTTTCAAGAGTATATTTAATGCTTATATATAGCCCTTATATAGCATTACCCAAAAAAAAATATTGTAGACATTAATATTGAAAAAACACTATTTACCTTTATTTCTATAAAGTATCTTTGTTCCTATTACTTTATGTTCTTTAATAATTTACATAATTTTATCATCTCCGCCCCTTAGCGTATTTTTACGAAAAATAATTATTAGTAAATTTAACTCTTGCACGTATCGCGCGCATAAAAGCTAGTGTCAAATATGATGTGAATGAAGCAAACTCCCTAAAAGCTACTGTAACATAACAACAAGATGGTTCAACCAACAATCAACATAATTAAATATTATCAAAAACCCATATATATATATATATATATATATATATATATATATATATATATATATAATTAAGATGAAAACTAGATACATGTCATGATGTCAAACGAACAGATATTAGTTGGAAAGATGATACCTTTGAAATAATTTTTTTTAAAAAAAAAGTGAAAAGAAAGATGATACCTTTGAAATAATCTGGAAAATGAAGGAAGAAGAGTGAGAAGGCAATAATCTATGAAGAAGGGTTTTAGCTGCATTTTCCTGGACTGTAGGAGTTGACCTTTGGGAATCTAAACGGCTGATTAAAGCCTTAATAGGATCTGTTTCCAATTTTTTAGGTGAATCAACAAGTGTTGGGGATGTACTGTAGTATATTGAGTAGGATTCATACCCCAAAAACAAAAGTATGTTCAAAATCAAAATTAGAATTAAGAGTAATGGAAACAAAGATCTTGAATAGTACATTATTTTCCTAGACAATGACATCAAGTCAACTCACTTGTTTTCAGCAGTCTCAATTCTTTTCCTCAATTCCCATCCTCTAGGATCTGGGTCTTATTGACATGTTGTCTTTTGTGGTCAAGTTAACATTAAAAATTAAAAATACATTCATTTTTTAAAAAGCCCCAATTTATCGTGAAAAACAAAATTTGTTTGTTTAGTGGCATTTTTATAAATATAACAACAAAAATATTCTAATTAGCCTCACATGTTTTAAATGAATCAACATTAGTGGAATCCACATTTAATAAAAGTTGTTGATTTATTTACATAAATGCCACCAGACAAATATTTTTTTTGTTTATCATGGAGATAACTTGTATAAAGTATTTTCTCTACATTTTTTCATCAAAATTTTAAATTTAATGACATATTTTCTCACATTATATATGGAGAATATACAAGTTTATCTTCATAATAGATAAAAAAGAGTTTATCGAGTGACATTTCTGTAAATAAATCAACAACTTTATTAGACGGGGTTCCATAAATATTGATTTATTTACGGAAAGGAAAATTTGTCAGAAAAAACCTTTTAAAAGCACCATTTTGTGGAAAAAAAAAACCTTTTAAAAGCTTTTTGGTTAAAAAAAACCACCACGTTCATTTTTTTTGCGAAAGGAAACCCATTTCCTTAATTATCCTCTAATTAACTTGATTAAACTCTAATTTTCTCTCATTTGTTCTAATTAACCTCTAACCCACTCAATTACTAAATAATTAGATTTTATATATATATATATATATATATATATATATATATATATATATATATATATATATATATATATATTTATATATATATAAACCACTAATCAACCACCCCTTCCCCTTCTTCCTCCCTTTCCCCCTCCTATGGGGGCAACCCCCTCACCCACCGGACCCGTCACCCTGATCCCCCCACCTCCGATGACCCGCCTTCACCGCCGGTTGACCCTCCCCTTTCCCCTTATCCCTGTTGGCAACCACCACCCCCCTTCAATTTTTCTGGTTCTTATCTACTTAACACATGCTCAAATCAAGTCCAAAACAATTGCAATTTGCTTCTAAATCACCTTAACATCATATACATACATAATCAAAGCCAAAACAAGCATTAATTACAAGCAAGATGCACAAATTAAAAACCCCTAATCAATTTTCTAGGGTTTTTTAAAATCAAGGAGGTGGTTGTCATATGAGGTGATAGGGGGAAAGGGAGAGTCGTTTGGTGGTGGAGGGATCTGGGCATGCAGCGGGTCCGGTGAGGTAGGGGGGTTGCTGCCATGGGAGAAGGAAAGGAGGAGGAAGGGGAGGGGGGAGAGGAAGGGTGGTTGTTTTTTTATTTTTTATTTTTTTAATTTTTAAATCTAATTATTTAATAATTTGGTAGGTTAGAGGTTAATTAGAAGAAATAAGAAAAAATTAGAGTCTAATTAAGTTAATTAGAGGGTGATTAAGGAAATAGGTTTCCTCTCGCAAAAAAAATAAACGTGGTGGTTTTTTTTTAACAAAAAGCTTTTAAAAGATTTTTTCTTCGCAAAATGGTGTTTTTGAAAGGTTTTTTTGAAAGGTTTTTTTTAACAAATTTTCCTTACGGAAATACCACTACATAAACAATTTATGTTTATCTTGAAGATTAACATGGGGCTCCCTCATATATATGTGCTGACAAGAGTGTACGGAGTACTTTATTGCAAATGTAGACCCTGTTCTCTTCACCTTAAAAAAAATAATATTAAGTAAAAATAATTTGAGTTCAATAAAATTAATTTTAGTTCAGTAAAAATAATTTCATTTCAGTAAAAATAAGTTTAGTTCAGTGAAATTCAGTTTTCTTAAAGAAGAATTATAATAGAAAATCAGTAAAAATAATTTCAGTTCAACAAAAATAATTTCAGTTCAATAAAAATAATTTAAGTTCAGCAAAAATAATTTCAGTTCAGTAAAAATAATTTTACTTCAGCAAAATTAAGGTGAAGAGAACGGGGCCGTAATGTTACAAGCTTTATATAAATCCAAAAACATTAATACAGTTATGAAAAACTTATGTAACATAATGTTCTATTACTTCCATCCATCAAATGGAAATGATGATTGTTTTTTCATGCAAATTACATTTTCAGCCAAATCCGAAGTCCTAGCTGAAGTACTTTTCGTACATCCTAGATGCTATAGAAAGTGCATCACCTCGACGTTTTATAGGATATATCTTCGTGTCAGATTGCCATTTATTTGAGTAGGATATCCACTCTCTTCTCCATACATCAATCTTGAAGACCTCATTATCTTGCAAGGCTTTCCTGAGATGATTGAAATAGGTTGTTGCACGAGGAAGATAGTAGTCTTCCAGCAGCCCACTCCAGAATTTGTTTGCTGAACAGAGCAAGTTGGAGAAGAGGTGAATAACAGCCCACACCAAGCAGTACAATATTAAACATACAATATCTAGTAGAACTGTAGAAGAGTTATGTGGGAGCACAATTCGCTCATCCTTTAAGGTCACACCCCAACCTAGAGGTTGATGGGGTTTGAGCCTTTGGGCTGGAGCTTCTGGTAGGTTGGGTTCTCCAGCCTCCTTCCCCAGCCTCAAAGGAATTGTGTCCTCCACGGCAAACTAACAAATGAATCAAAAGGGAAAAGAAAGGGGGGGGGGGGGTGTTAACTAGGGACACAATTTACCATAATCATGAAGCTTGCTCTGATTGGTTTCTGTCGTATCAAACCACATTGTAATTTGAGTCCTCGCATTCCATTCATACTGTGGCAAAAGTGAATTTGCATTGATACCATCATGGAAACTTCGATATCAAGACAATGTGAATAAGCACAAAAACTAGATAAAACTACTTCTGACCTGCCTCATCTCCTTCGGATTTAAAGCCAACCTTTTTGCACTATCTAGCCAAGTCCCTAAAAGAAAATTTTCATCAGAAGCAAGAACTTTTTCAATGTCTTTGATGAGCTGAATGAACTTCTGGCTGTGTAAATTTAATGCCTTCAAATCTTTGTGCTGAAAAGCAGTCACAGCTTTCAGATATGCATCATTTGCTAGCTTTGAAAGTGCTTGCCGAGTCAAATCAACCAAATCATACCTGTCATAATAAAGGCAAGTTTATGTGCATGTAGTAGAGCTATGGGACCAACTCCAATACTCCTCACGCATCATTCAGCCACATTTAGATACAAATACATCACCGAAGAAAGTATTCCTGTGATTTTGGAAATGTGTCTAAAATGTAATGCAATATGCAAGTAATATTATATAAATTTCTTAGATGGGAAAAAGCATCTTATGTTGCCAAATAAATTTCTATGAAAAAAATTAAATTAAATTTCAACTTCCACGATTAGCAAGTTTATACGAATACTATAAAATCTAGTAGATGATTCAACCCTTGGCATTAAACAGATAGATACCTAACATCGTAGGCTACACTAAGCTGTGCTGTACCTTTCATCTGCAACAAAGGTATCTTAATCTTGGATTTCCAGGAACAAGTTACAGAATTCCCTCCCCCCCCCCCCCCCCCCCCCACACACACACACAAATGAAAGATAACATACCTATAAGTAGAACTTCCGACAAGATCCTTCCCAGCATCAAGAAATAGACGTAAAGCCTTGATAACTTCCTCAGTTGGATACCACAAATGCGGTGATGGCAGAGAAGGCCCTGAGTTAAGAAAAATATGCCTCATGCTTCTGTGTGAGTTGAAACTATTGTGATTCTGATAATTTCCTGTTCCACCCAGTACCGTGTTGTTTACAGGATCCCAGTCAGGAAACTCAACAATATAATCCTTGTTGTGGTCCTGCAAAAACGAAGAAAACAAATTAACAAAACACTGAATGAGTAAAAATGAGTTTGAATTCATCTCATAAACTGCTAATTAATATATTAGTATCGTATTAGATTAAGGTTTTTCAATTTTATTTGATCTAAAATACGCTGAATAACTTGAGAGTTATTTCTATCTCTTTTTTTTTAGGCAAAAGAATTTGCATACAAGCTAAAAAAAAAAATAGAATTATAAAGAATACCCGAGTTCCTCAAATGAGACTCCTGCCTAAGCAGGGTAAGGGCGTAAGAGTTATAAGACTTGTGCAGTCTATAGCCCTCTACAAATACAAAAAGGTTGTTCCAATTTCAATCCAATATTAAAATAATATCAGTAATGACTCTTTCAGCTCCATGGAGGAAAAATTATACAAGGCAAATTGTATTAACAGTAGTTTTGTCTTACTTTAAAAAATTCTCAGTTTCAAATTAGATGACATGTTTTTTTTTATCACATTTCCCAATGCATAAATTAAACTGTAAATATCTCAAATTATTAATAAGTAAAAATAATAAAAAGTTGATATATTGAAAATTACACATTAAAAGGATTCCAACAAGATCTTACATGACTATGTTATTATTTATCTATAAATCACAAAAGTTAGTCAAAGTAGAGTTTGTGAATAGTGTCAAAAGTCAAAACGTGCTAATTTGAAATGGAGGAAGTATTTACATAATGCATTCATGGTTTAATATTAGTTTTTTGCCCTTGTACTGAATCTGCTATTTTTATTTTATTTTGGTGTTTAGAGAGCCACAAGGGCGAGTAATGAGAATTTATCCCATGATCACCTGGAAACGGGAGAGGAGCTCTAAATACTTGAGATATTTCTCACTCTCTCAGAATTTGCTGTTTTCAAACTGTCGAATCTTTTAATTTGTATATTCAGCTACGACCTACAGGGTCTCTCAAAATTCTGATGGAGGCCACTCCACTTGTCAAAGTAACAATTTTTGTATGAACAAAAACATGATAATACAGCAAGAGAGTAAAACCCACCCTTAAAGGGATGTATAACTGTCATTGGAGTATGAGGATGTGTAAAGAAGCAACATATATCAATAGGAAAAAAGTCACATATACTATCAGCTGGACAGAAGTCACAGAACTTACTGCGATTCCATCTGTACAATTGTAAATGGTGTGATAAAGGATTTCCCAGGCTGTATCTAGCTGATGAATAGCTTTGCCATAGCGCCTATGAGAATAAGTTTTGATCCAGTCCTGGGTAAAGAAACATAGTAAAATTGCAAATTAAGCATTATCAGGGTAGGTGAGAACCTTAATTCAAGCAAAAGTAAAATTAAAAATAAATAAGAAGACAATCCATAATCTAATCTTTTAATAACTACTACATTTATTTAGCAAATTCAGAAAATCTCTGACGGGGAAGGTCCTTAGGTCTGGTGGTCATGCAACAGGACATTAATCCAAAATCAAAGACAACAATAGAAAGTACAAATCGGAAGCAAAGCAGAAATCCAACTGGTCAAGTTTCATAATTTCCAACATCCTGCTAAAAAGAGAATCTAGGGCTATAGGCATTGATATTGAGGGTTGGCAATAAGAATTAATCAGTTAGAAAAACACAATTTGGAATATTTGACAATGCCCTGGCGAGATGGATACCACTCATACCAGTGACATAACAGGATGCATTTGTTAGCTTGTTTTATATTATACCATACTCACATAAAGGGTCCATATATAGTTCTGTCAGAGATGAGCTGGTGGGAACATGAAAGACAAGGTAGTATCAGAAAAAAATGATCATGGATTCCATTTATGGATTTCCAAAATTAGAAAGTTTTGCCCTCAAGTGCCTGTTATTTATGCAAGAATTCTAATTTATGCAAGAATTCTAATTATGTGGTAAAAAGTTTCTACGCCAGGGTTAACTGTAAGAAGTCTCACATGGGTATTATAATGAGATTAAAAGTAAAAGTTCTTCAGGGGGAAAAAAAACCACTAATTGAACTTTAAGATTTCAATTATCGTCATATATGGGTTTTCTGCACAATTTATATTCAATCCTGTAATCAGGTATTCATGTGCACCCAATATCTGCAAGTACATCTCAATCATATAATCACATCTATTCACTTACTACAAGTTGAAGTTTTTCATTTCGATAGGCCATCTCAGACATGAGCTCATAAACAACTGGATTGTGCTCAATACCTTCCATGCACATGCCAACACCTACCTAAATGAAACATTAATGAGGATAAAAACTATCAGAACACATAAAAATTTCAGTTCTTGATCCATAGAGCTGAATGTATGCGAACATATCACATTGTACCATTGTTGAATTTTCACTAGTTCGAGCATCAATTGGCCCTGAAGATATAGAGTCCAGTACACCATACATCTCAATATTTCCACCAAAGTTATGAAGCATGCACCTGGCAACAAATGTACAAGTATTACTACGATTAATTGATAATAACGACTTGCCCACTGAAATTAGTTTATTTACCAGACATAAGGAGTGCCATAGAATTGAGAAGATGTTTCCCATACAGGTTTAACTTCAGCAAATAGATCAAGAACTACCATTTTCCCTTTGGGAACAGAATGAAGGAGAGCCTACATTGAAAAGAAGCAAGTGTCAATCACACAGAGGAGACATCAAGAATGATTTTTTTTTTTTTTTGTTTGATACAACAAAGAATTCAATATGCTAAGGACCAATAGTGCAAGTTGAGTCATAAAGTTCATAACTGATCATCCAATAATAAATGAATGAAAGTTAACCTTTATAAAGGAGAAAATAGCACTAACATAAACTTTTCTTTTGGGATGGGGGAGGCCGGTCTAATTTCCAAGGCTGATCCCATGCCTGAGTAGGTTAGTTCTGCCTAACCACTCATTTATATTGAGAAAAAAACTAAAACGACTAGTGCAAAAAAGAAAAAAAAAATGGTATCAAACTATCAACAACCAAAATTTATCAGGGTTGTGAGGTTAAAAACTAGAAAGAAGAGCCAAGAACATACTTCCATTTGAGGTGGCTTCCAAAATTTCGAATCTGAATAGAAGAGCCATCCCTACAAAGAAATAAACATTGGATTATATTATTAATAACTGAGCTTTGGTGATGTTGAAATTTACATACAATCGATTCAAGACTAAATGATGAAATACTCAAATGACAAGTGCCCATAGAATTGGTAACTATCAATAACTCCATTTCCTAATTTCTTTCCGAAAAGAAAACATGTAACATCAGTCTTTCCTTGATTGGATGTGAAGGCAAAACCTACCATGTACAATAGATAGGAAAAAAGAGGGGGTGGGGGGTAAATGATACAATTATAATAACGTTTCTCAATTGATTCCAGATACACAATGGGGGATTCATGTTTTAGTTGATAAAAATCACGGATGATTGAACATTACCAAGAGGAGTCAAACAAAGAATGAACTTATTCCTGCATTTAATTATGTGAATATGTTGCTTAACACTCAAGCCTTTACACCCTTGTCCATCATTATAAATCTGCTCTAGTTTCAGCAATCAATACAATATCATCCAGAAAAGTAGGGACTTGGGGGAGGGGGGTAATTATATTACCTGCATAAGCCACACAGCATACTTATCACCTTTGACCATAGCTTCATAAACAGCAGCCCCAAGTGATGATATATAAGTTGGGTCGTCAGTGGGTGGAGAGTTTTCATTGAAAGTGTCACTGTCCATGTCAAGTCAATAAAAAGCAAAGATAAAATTCCATAGTACAAACCAGCAGTAAAACATTCAAGAATGAAAAGAGTTAGCTAACAATGTTTCCTCTGACCATCTAATTATTAAGAAATGTGTTAATTGCATTTATGTGTGTGTGATTGTTAGTATACTATAACCATCATAAACTTACAGCAAACATGATTAAATAAACATTTTAAAGAAAATACTTATCACATACAATTTTAAGCCCACCACGTGGGTTGCATGGATTCTTGACCATAAATAACCTGTGGACTCCACAATAAAAAAGCTTATGTAGCAAAGACATCTTGGAACATCAATAATTCATGATAACACTTATAGAAGAGAGTAATGCAAAATTGCAACTACCTAAAACTCAAGTGTATAGTGTCTGCACAAACAACGTTAAGGACTAGGTGGACTACTACTAAGTGATTCATGGAAAAACTGGACTTACAAAATTTAAATGTCCATTTACCAGTTGTATATGTCAGTCACATCTCCATATTCTGTAAAAGGGAGAAAGGATAAAATTAATAAGTTCACCATTTAATTGAAGTTCGAAAACAATGACTGATAAAACAAACACATTGAGACAGTTCTTCAGCTGTGCTATTAAGTACCCATATATCAACCCAGAAAGAACGTTCTCCAGCAGTGTTATTAAGTACACATTTATCAAATTTGTCCGATCAAGCTAAGGGTGAACTTCCATTAAGTAATCAACCGTTTTTGTAACTTCCCAGACAACATTTTCATTGCATTTTAATTAATAAGGTTTTTGGTAGCATACATGTATTGTACATTTAGAACCGAATATTGAAATAAAACCTATGTAATCCAGTCAATCCTGAGCTAACTCAGCTTCAATATGATCCTTCGCTTACTTCTCATAGTCCTTCAATCTGGCCCATAGATACATGGACAAAAGAGACCAACAACTCCTTGTGTGGGCTAAACGCAACACCAAATTGCATTTCTGCCAAAGTTCATAATGGGCATGGCAGATCATTAAAAGGGGGTGATCCCCTAGCAGTTTTGCAACTTCTACATCTTTTTCAAGGTTTGCCAATCACTTCTGGCCCACAAAAATATGGCTTTGTAGACTGTTGCATGAGCACAAGGACCTTATGTGTACGTCCCACTTAAAGTACCTTTCTAAGACTTCATACCTTTTTTCCCCACAAATATGCAAAAATATACTACCATAAGAGAAATTCTAGTTTCTAATTTATTATAAATTCTATGAGTTCTATCATTTTCGGATACTAATGATTTTCAAAGCAGTTTTAACATGCACGGCTTTGTAATTTGTTAAAAACACAAGGATCTTTGTGTGTATGTCTCTTAAAAGTAATTCTGAGACCTCATAATTTTTTTCCCCCACATAAACATACTACCTACAAGAAGTTTATAAACGTTAACGAAACACGAAAGTTATGGCATGCTATCATCAACATCACTGCATGTCTAACAAATGATATTTTGTAAAGTTAGAAACAGGCAGTTCACCTTTAATCTGCTTCTTGATAAATGCCTCGCCCAGCTTAACAAATAATGGATCAGAAGGATCTAAAAGAAAAGTACAGCACCATCTGGGGTCACCACTAACTGTATTCCTGTAAAAAAGAACAGGACATGGTTTATGATCTAAACAATCAATTCATTAATTAAACACATCCTCTACTAAATACTCATGGAGTTATCGAAGTACTTCACTGAGATACCCACACAATCAGCAGGCAAATCATTACTACCTCTACTTTCCAGAGATCTACTTAGTACTGTAGCTGTAAAAACTCAATTATTACAGATAAAAAAACCAAGGATAAATTAAAAGGGGGACCACACATGTGGGTTACTTTACTACTAGGATAAGAGTGATACAGAGTAAAGAATTTATCAAATGTAATAGGTTCCCACAAGGAGGGATAGGAAACAATTTTTTTTTTTTGAAATGAAATAAAATTTCCAATAAAGGGAATGGAGTGACTGTAACTCAGAAAAGTGGATGAAAAAGGCAAGTAGAACTATTGAAAACAAAGGTAGAATAGAGGAAGCACTTAAAATATTGCATGAGATATTTGGGGAAGGAGCAAGAGAAGTGAATACCAATTCCCCAGCCTTGTTATATTTGATGAGGGATAGATTTTTCTCAGTGCTGCAGGTACATTTCCAGAGAATGAAGGCAAGACTGAAATAAAAAATATTGTGATTGGATCAATCTGCAATCATAATTGTATCTGACAGTAGACATACTTTAATAAACATCTATCAATCGTAAATGATTTTTTAATTTTTTTAAAATTATAGAGGACTGGCAAAATATGGGGTTAGCTGAATCATACCTGGGGTCATTCCTAGTTCCAACATCCGGGATAATATCTGCTTCTGCAAGGCTAGTTGATGATCCAACCAATTTTGTGATAATGGTCCACCCCAGCTGTTGCATCATAAGAAAACGGGCTGTTAGAGATTACAGTGATATGTATGTATCGGATCCATGTCATCCACCATGGCTTTTTATAAGAGAAAATTTCTGATACAAAATTATACATATTCTGCAACTTAAATCATTAAGAAAATATAATTAAGGTCAAGATCAACTTATAGTCTGCTAGGTATAAAGATGCCCCACCAGATGACCATATAACCAGAGCCTCACAGCAAACTTAATCTGCTACCTGTATTTAGTTGTTCTTCCAAGTAATATTTATGTAACTTGATTGCTAGCATCTTTATCCGAAAGGCAGCAAGGGGTTTTAAGGATTATTCTACTGGGGAGAATCAAATATAATTTTTCTTTTTGGTTATTCTGTGAGGATAACTTGACCAGTTATTTTTTTCATAAAAAAATTTAGAGAGAGAGAGAAGGATTGCTTATGTAAATTGAGTGCCCAAACAACTTTCCATGATTATGAAGAGAAATAAATGTTTGTATCTGAAGTAGCAGTCCATTGATAGCACAAAATCTAGTCATAGACCATTATGCTACATCTCACACATAAAATGAAAAAAGAAAATAAAAAAAGCTATCCTATTAAGATGAGAAAAGACTGATATAATTGATAGATGAACCAGATTTCAAACAGAAACCTTTAAACAATAATGTAAGAGTACTAATAATATATTTACATATGTAGATGTAGTGCATTCTCAAGGAAGGTTATATTTAACCTGATCAAAACATTAGCACTCTGTGTAACAAGGCTGCAGTGAGCACTTCTTTATACTTGATATGCATAGAGATAAAGGAAAATATTGCAATAATTTATAATTATGTACTGACCCGTGTAGGTTTCCCATGCGTGCCCATGCAAGGAATGCAGGTCCACCAAAGAAATCATTCAGGTCATCTTTACTAACATTGAAGTCCTGCAACCACAAAAGTAAAAATAGGTATAAACAACTACTATTACAGTTATGTACTACTGTGTTTGAATTTGATTCTCCACAAGAATCTATAATGATTCACATTCTTTGAATTGCTAGAAATAAGGCGTTTCAATTACTCAAAACAGTTTCAACATTCCTAGTCCAATAATCAATTTGATGCATAGCTCGTTGGAGTACTATGTGATTTGTATGTTGGTAATGAAGGATCTTGGCAGTGAAATTGTGAAACAAAAAGGGAGCAAATAGCCAAAAACCCAATCAATTCTCAAGTCCTCAACCTACCAATGAGTTAACTTGCATGGGTATGCTCAGTATCAAGCATCCATACAAAAAAGATACAATTAAGTTAAATTGTTGGCTACCTTAGGTAGCTATGCAACATTCCCTTACAAGTTGGCTTGCTTATGGTCTTTGAATATCAGGTATTCACATGTACGCACAACTTCAAATGAAAGCTTAACATGATGCAGTAAGTTAAATGCGCTAGGAGAATACTGCCAATACTCACCGCAAAGACTTTCTGCCAAATAGCTTCTTGCCCAGTAAAAGCTAAAGGCAAGTTGATACCTTGAAGAGCCATCCAGTCAATTTCTTTTTCCCATCTTTGCCAATCCCACCAGACAAAGGAATCTACAAATCCAGAATGCCAACTTAAGCAATACAAATGAAAAGATTGAAGAAGGTAAAAGTGGAAAACTGAAAATTAAGTAACAGTGCAGACAATACAAAAAATGAAAGAGACAATATGAGATAAAATTAGGAGCATTATCATTTAGACTTTGAGAAGCCTAGAAACAGGCTATAACTAAGGTATTGTGAGTTTGTGACTATTGTCTCAGTTAACAATGTCAACCAACCAATCCTTTAACACTGGATACAATCCTTTGAGGTTCAATAATTCCCTGGTACTTATAGACTTAGTGTAAGACTTCCACTATTAGTAAAAGGCAATTAACTAAAATGCATCCAATTTACAGGACATTTGTTATCTTTTTAGAATGCGGTAATAGGCAATAAGCTAAAATGCATCCACAGCTATTTGCAGGAAACTTGTTATCTTTTTAGAATGTGGCAGAATAAGATCCAAATAAAAAAACGAAATTTACCTTCCAACCTTAATAATAAGCAAGTTCTTGTTATAAATTTGTAGCATTGGCATGCAAACAAAACTACTACCTCCGTTTCATATTTTTTGCAACTTTTGCCAAAAATGGATGCTACACATTATTTGCAACTAATGTTTTCTTTCCTTTTTAGGTTGTCATTTCTCTCTATCTCTCTCTTCATCACAAGCATTCCTCTTTTTCTCTCTCTATCTTACACTCACAAACAAATTTTGCCTAGGAGTCCGTGCACCCTTCAAAGTTGCAAAAAAATGTGAAACAGAGGTAGCATATAAATATTGAGGATAACAACAGCAGAAATAAACAAGGAGATAAAAGCCATGGGTAGAAGAATAACACTCACAACTTGAAGTAACAACATTTTGATAGTAATTCCAAGGAAATGGACGTTTCATGACCAAGCCCCCATCTTTTACAAAAGGAAGTGATCCCCCTGGGATAGAAGCCATCTGAACACCTCCAGTCTTCTCCCATGAAATATGTGCACCACACAAATACTTCAAGTACCAGTGAAGGCCAGAGGCTATTTCCACAGCGGTGGTACCCTTTATCCTGAAAGATGAATTAGCACATTCAGATGTCATGCCAAAAGATAAAAAGGGAGAAGGATGACAGGGTAGCTAACAATTGTGATATGACATTTAACAGCAATAATTACGTTTTACTTACACTATCTGCGGGCCATGCCTGCTTGACTTGTTGTAGTTTTCAATCCTAAAGCAATTGTCTCCACCACAAACATCCTATTACAGGAAAATAAGATTTTGTAAGCAAAATATGTGTTTCAGCAATATTGCAATCCTCACACTAGTTGTGATTTGTGAAGCACTATATGATGGCAACAAAATTTAGGTAAATGCAGAGGACTTTAGTCACACATGTATATGGACAACCAGACTGCTAAAGAAAGCATTTTGCATTCCAAGCACACACAAATCTCATGGATTATAGGTTCCAGTGAAAGAGTATGCAATCCGTCAGACCATCAAATACAAAGATAAAACTTCTTATGATTGTCAATGAGCAATGTATGTTCTCTAAGGCATAGAAACTTAATCAAAGAAGTCAGAGTAATTATTTGTCATCCACTAATGACATTGATTGGTGACAATCACAATTAGAAAAGCAGCCATTGGTGCTCATGACAAAGCGCTGCTTAAAAAACATGGCAACAGTAAACCCGCGACCTAGTTCTAGCTAAGAAGAACAACTTAACTTGCTCTTGCAAGTTCACTAAGAGAGCTAGTCACCCTTCTCTAATTTCTTGTCAGAAAAATTAGGCAAAACAAAACCAAGTTATCCAAAAATGGTAAGGCATCAAAGAAAGATGCAGAGGACAAAGCACATTCGAGGGATCGATACACTCATTTCAAACCAAATTATCAGGTACATTGGTTATGAGATTAAACAAACTTATAAACATCAACAATAAAACCTCAAAATATATAGAAGTCTATTATTACAAGAAAACAATCTCAAACAACAGCACCAAAGTTCCAAACCTACAAAACCCACAAATTTATAATTAAATAAAAAACTTGACATAATGCAAAACACCCATTCAAACTAATATACCCTTTAACTTCATAAAAAAAATATTAATAAAGCTAACAAAATGATAAAGAATTAAAAGACAATCATAGTCAAACCCCTTAAAGCAGAAAATACATGCAAATCAAACCCAGAAAAGAAATAGTCAAAAAAAGGTAATACCTTTGAAATGATGTTGAAAATGAAGGAGGAAGAGTGAGAAGGCAACAATCTCTGAAGAAGAGATTTAGCTGCATTTTCCTGGATTGTTGGAGATGATCGTTGAGAATCTAAACGGTTGATTACAGACCTAATTTCTTCTGGATAATGTTGAGATGAATCGCATGTTTGGAAAATCAAAAGCAGAGCTAAAATCGGAAGCAATGACTTGATTTTGTTCATGATTTATTGGGGAATTTTTAAGACATTCAATTGAATTCAAAGCTGCGTTTCTCAAATTCTATCCTCTTTGGTCAACGTTAAAAATGATTGAACTTGGTCCCTTTTTTTTCTTTGTCTTTTAAAAGTACTCTGTATTTTGTTTAGAGTAAACCACAGTAGTACAGTACAGTACAGTAGTATTTTGTATCCGCATGCTTCTACGCTGTTTTTTAATCGGAAAATTTGATACGAGTATTGAATTTCGTTAGATTTGCTTTGATATATACTTTTATAATAAGTAATCTTATTTTTTTTATATAACTTTTTATTTAATTTAATTTGTATATATTTGTTTTTTAAAATAATTATTTTAAATTTAATATTGTAATACTTCTAACAAAATCAAATAGTACAATGTACTATGAGTAATATTCTATTACGAATATTATTTTTGCACATATTAAAATATTTATTTATATATTTGGTTGTTTATTCCCTTGTCTACAAAAGAAATATTCCGTATAAAGAGAAATGTACTTGTAATTTTTTTTTTTTTTTTTTTTGAGAAGGTAAGAAGAAATAAACATTAGAAAACCCTCCTTATGAGGAGAAAAATGTACTTGTTATATGACTCAATATACTTGATAGTAAGTAGTGTCTACTTATAGACTTGTGGAGTTGTGGTAGACTTAACTATAAACATTGGTTTTCATTTTCCTTATGGTTGAGTAGCAATGGATGGACCAAATGGCATGGTGGCCGCCAATATAATGTAACAATAGGGGTCGTGTCAAGAGTGGATGGTGGTGGTTGATGGAAGTGTGCGAAGTAGAAATATATTTTGTTATCCTCGAAACTTGTTCAATTATCGAGCAATTTTCCTAAAAAATGTAGAAACGTAAACTAATTTCTTATATACATCAGTTTAAAAATTATTTCTCACATTATCGTTCACATAAGTTCGGTTTTAAGACTCGGTATCTACTACGGAGCAGTAAAATAAAATGTACTTGAAGAGAAATACTCCGAACAAAATAAATACGGTTGGCTGTCAAAAATAAATAAATAAAAATAAATAAATACGGAGTAAAAGTATAAAACCCCACTGTCCCTCTTATTTCCTCAAGTTGCTTGATAAACCCTAATAATCCCAAAACTCTGCAAGCTCCAAACTTTGGAAAATTCCTCTGATAATAATTAATCTGCCATAACAATGGAGGTTGAAGGAGATAAAGAGATGGATAATGGGAACAGTGTGATGTGTCAATTGGCAGACCCAGAAGGCAATCCTCTTGGAACTGCCATGTATCTTCCTCAAAATGCTGGTCCTAAAGAACTTCAACAAATCGTCAATACCCTTCTCAACAATGTAATCTTTTCTCATTAACATACTTTATTTGTTTAGTTAAGAAATTCCCATTAATTTTACAGTCATTTGGGTACTTTTTATTGATTAAATTTTGCAACTGTGATGACATGATTATACGGTTTCTTGCTTTTATCAAATTCAGTGTTATGGGTTTTGTGTAACTAGCCGATTCATGAATTGTGGTTAATTTCAATGGGTTTCCTCTGTTTATTACGACAAATTAATCAAAATAACTTAAACAGAAGTAACCGGGCCGAGTTGGGATATTGAGGAACTATCAAAATATGTGTGTTTGCTTGGGAGAGAGGAGGAAGGAGGAGGTTGGCACTATTTTGAAGCTGGAAGAGATTTGTGTGAATTGGAGCTAAATGAATTCATGTTTCTATTACGGCTGATCATTGAATTTAAAGTTAAAGAGTGTTGGGAGATAAAGTCAGTAGTTACGTGATGGAAAATTAGCTTCTTTAGCATTAAAACATAGGCAATCACATTTCAATTGATTTCATCATTCATTTATCATCAGTATTGCTTTATGTTGGATAAGACTACAAGAATGCTTTACCCTTCGCTTGAAGAATTGGAGATGCGTGGTATATGGGTGGGTGCTTTAGTGTTCGTATTTAGATACTCCGAAATTTCAGATTCTTAGGTTGGTCTATGCACAATGCATGTAGTCTAGAGCTTTCTAAGAGAACTTTTAAATCATACAGGCTTGCCAATTCTCTAAAAGCAAATTTCAAAACTTGCTAAACATCAAATGACGGTTACTTTATTTAATTTTTTAATCCTCCCTCTGCTGGGTATAACAATGGAATTTGTAATGAAGATAATCGAAAAGCTTCAAGTGCGTTCCACATAAGCTGGCTATCAAACGTCAGTGGAGACAGTGACCTTATTCTTTTGTTATTTCAGGAAGATAAACTACCATATGCTTTCTATATATCAGATCATGAGCTGCTTGTTGAACTGGGAAACTATTTACAGAAAAATAAAGGTTGGTTTTATTAAATGTATTATTACTAGTGTGTTTTCTTGCCATATTGATTTGATTTTTTCCAAAGGCTATTAATATATGGTGTGTATGCAGTTTCTGTGGAGAAGGTTGTTCAAATAGTTTATCAGCCTCAAGCAATTTTCCGCATCCGTCCTGTTAACCGTTGTTCTGCTACAATAGCTGGTAATTCTTTTATTTGTGTATGTGAAAGCCATTCAGATATTAAATATGCTCTAAATCACTGTGAATTCTAGCAAGAAGAATGATGAAGGGGAAAAAAAATCAAGGGCTAAGCCAATTTACTAGGGAGAAGCTACCAGCCTACCATTAAAAATTTGTCTTGTTGTGGTTAAATAAATAACTATGTGCTGATAATACTGGCTTACTGTCTCATATTCTAGTGATCTGTTGTAGTTGGTCAAGCTAGTGATTATTATTGACACATAAATTGCTATTCTGATCTTGTGCTGCAGGTCATACTGAATCTGTGCTTTCAGTCGCATTTAGTCCTGATGGCCAACAGTTAGCCAGTGGATCGGGTGACACTACTGTCAGACTGTGGGACATAGCTACTCAAACACCAATGGTCACTTGTACAGGTTTGGTTCTTAGATTATCTAAAGCTTTTGGGAATGCATGTAGTGATCTGAGAGATGCATTAGAAGCTTCATTCTTACTGTTCCCTTCTGTTTCACTCTCCACGTCATTGATCTCCTTTATAATCCAAGTTTTATGATTCACAAGAATAATTTGGGGGGTTATCTCCATGTGCTTTCTGTCCTTCTGTATTTATCACACTTCAATGACACTTGGATTATTTAGATGGGCTATTTGCTGATGGTTCATTCTACGGAGATGTTTACTTAGGATATGAGTATAAGATTTTATTATTTAAGTTACCGGAAGAAAAGTTTATGAATGAGTTAGTGAAGTGTTGCTTAGTGAATTGGGACCTTCTGTAACTTAATGGTATTGTATCTTTCAGTTCATTCTACGGAGATGTTTTGTAGGATAGATGAGTAGTAAGATTTTACATTAAAACTATGGGAACTTGGGGAGAAAGGTTTATGAGTGTGCTAATTAGTACTGCTCAGTGAATTAGGAGCTTCTGTATCGTAATAATGGTTTTGTGGGCTTGCATGTCTTGCATATGTTTGATACTCCTATTTGCTTTTGACTTTGTTTACTGGTTTTTCTTAAGTTCCTTTGGTTCTTTCTTGTTTAGGACACAAAAATTGGGTACTCTGCATAGCATGGTCCCCTGATGGTAAATATCTAGTCAGTGGTAGCAAGGCAGGAGAGCTTCAGTGTTGGAATCCTCAAACAGGAAAACCATCAGGAAGCCCACTTACGGTAAATCTTTTGTGCAAAAATAAATATGCGAAGATATATCAAAGATTTAAGTTGCTAACTTTGTGCGTTTTGTTGAAAAACTATGGAGGGGTCCAATGCCACATTGTCAACTCGTGGTTGACAAATTATGAGCTCCAAGCAGAACATAGGTTTTTACTTTTTAGGGTCTCTGTTCCATATTATACGTTATCATGGTTTCCCTTGGCTATGTTCTTTCTATTGTATACTTTAAGGATTGAATATTAACATTTGATAGCCTCTAATCTATAAGTCTGAGGGGAGAAATATTATTTGTCATCATTATGATTATTGTCTATGGAAAAACTTGTCCTAGTTCATTTTTCAGCCAGACAGTAACTGTACAAAAGATTTTTCCTTTCTAGAGATGGCTTATATTGACATTGTTTCGTAATATTTACATGGTATATTAATTAATTGATTGTTTTTAAAATAGGGAGTAGTTTTGACAAAGCCACCTCTAGCTTAAGAAGTAAAAAGTTGCTGGAGGCGTGTGAATGTTCTCACTCCTATTGACATGCATACGTGCTAGTGTAGTTCCTTGAAACAATTAGGGCCTTGCTATGTTTTCGTTTGCATGCTATTCACTATACTTTGCTTTAGATTCATGCTTTATGTCAAGTCTCAAGTTTGTGTATATAGTTACTTTTATATAAGTAGTAATGTCATAGCATAGTAAATTGTCTGATTGGTAGAATATTCTAGTCATGTAATTGTCTGTCTTCCCCTGAAGAGATAGGAGCACTAAGGTCTGAAAATACACAAAGGGCTCAATTTCATTTATGTTAGATTATGAAAGGATCCTCTAACCTGCAACAACCTCTTTTCCTCCCAGGGGGGAAACAAAAGTGGAGAAGCCAATCTGAAGTGAAATTTTAAATTATGAGCTTTCCTCATAACTCTTCACTGATAAGTCTCTTGAACTTTGTGTCAGGGGCACAAAAAATGGATTACTGGTATATCTTGGGAACCAGTACATCTGCAATCACCATCTCGCCGGTTTGTAAGCTCTAGCAAAGATGGCGATGCACGTGTATGGGATGTAACACTTAGTAAAATTGTACTGTGCCTGAGTGGGCATACACTAGCTATAACTTGTGTAAAATGGGGTGGAGATGGTTTCATCTATACAGGGTAAGTACTCAAAGTGCATGATTGTAACCATCTATTGATTTCCTTTGTTGTTTTGACTAGTCTGTTGATCATTTTAATAATTAGTGATGCTAGCCAGAACTCTCAATTGTGCTTGTTGCTCATATCATGTTTTTTTTTTTTTTCTTCCCTGAAACAGTTCTCAGGATTGTACCATAAAAGTTTGGGAAACAAAACAAGGGAAGTTAATTCGTGAGTTGAAGGTATATTAGACAACTTTATCAAGGATGCTTCAAGTCATACCTTGCCGTGTGTTGGATGCAATTCTATTTGTTCTTTCTTTTTTTTTTTTTTTTTTTTTTTTTTTTTTTTTTTTTTTAATATGTACTTATTGGTTGTGATTATATTTTGCTGTAGATCACAATTTTTCATGATTTTCTCTTCATTTGTGTTGTTCATGACTTCTCTGATTTTTTTTGCTGCAATGATGATGTAATTGTATGTGACATCAGTTAGCTATGAACTGCATTTTCTGGTACTGCTGTAGTGAGGTCATCTCTGGTATTGAGTTTGCAGGTCATTTAAGGCACTGTGGTGTATCTTCATCATTATGCTATGATGATTATTTTAGTTTACCATTTTTCTGGTGACAATTGTTTGAATTGCTTCGTTGTGAAGTACTTGTCGAGCTTTGATTTCTTGCTAAAACTTCCATGATATTATTTTTTGACATTTGCTCTTAACTTTGATTCTTGAGGAATTTAGTGATGATAATGATAAATATTACTTATTACTGACATTTTTTTATTCTTACTACTCTTCTCCTGTAATATAACCTTAACACCAAAGTGGAGCAAATTGAGCCTGTTTATGTTTTGCTACTTGTTCTGATTGTTCCTCCATCTTCTGCTGTATCTTTGAGAATCAAAATTCTTCGTTATTAGTGGATTCCCCACATTGTTCATTAACCCTCATTGTCACCAGTATTATTTGATGTGTAGCTATCTTCTCTTTACCTAAATTTCTTCATTTGTTTAATGTACTATAACCTTGATGTAGGGCCATGGTCATTGGGTCAATTCTCTGGCACTCAGTACCGAGTATGTCCTTCGAACCGGAGCTTTTGATCACACAGGAAAGAAGTGTTCTTCCCCAGAGGAAATGAAGGAGGTAATATAGATTTCAATCTCTGTGCTTGCAGCTCCAGAAGTTAAGAGTCTATAGTTGTGAGTCATCTATATTGTACATGCAAGTGGTTATTTTTCTAAGAGTGGACAAGTCTTTTCATAGATACAATTCCATCTTTCTTCTTCGTTAAGTTATGTAATTAGCTCACATTTTCGAATAATTGTTCTGATATATGGAATGTATAGAAACTGGCCTTTGGTTTTCATCTGAGACAGAAAGTCGATTTGTTTGGATGGGAGGAAATGAAGAGAAAGGAAGTGAAGAGAAAGGAAGGGGGATAGATCACCTTGTTGGATAATTGATTGAGAGAAGGAAGGGAGGGATTTATTTTCCCTCTTTTAACTCCAAAATTGGAGAGATTGTAGGGAAATTGAAGCTCCTCTTTCCCCCTCCCTTCCCTTCCCCTTCCCTTCCCCCTATTTTCTTCTCCTTCCTTTCCCTTCTAAATTGTTATCCAAACATGCTGTAAATTTGCTTTATTTGCTCTAAGGAACTAAGATGTTCACAGATATTTCTAAATTGTCAACGGCGTGTCATGACTATATAATTATTAAATTTATTTTCGTTTTTAATTTTATTTTTATATTGTTTTCCTTTGCTAAAGTTTTCTCAAACCTTTTGTTTTCAACTTTCTTGAATTTTATTCTTGATTTTCTTTTAAAACTCCCTTTATATTTCTTTAAATGTTCTTCCGTTTACTCACTTTGTTCACCTTTTTTCAAACTCTTTAAATGATGGTTTTGTTGTACGATTCCTTATGACGATTCATGTTAGCCGACCCCAAATCATTTGGGACTAAGGCTTGGTTGTTATTTGTATTATGAGCCTGTTTCATTTCTTTTTTTTTTTTTTTTGTTTTTTAATTTTTTTTTAATTTTTATAATTCAGTTTAGTTGATTTCTGATTTATCATTCCATATTTGAACCAAGGTTGCTTTGGCTAGATACAACAAAATGAGAGGTGATGCTCCAGAGAGACTGGTTTCAGGTTCTGATGATTTCACCATGTTTCTATGGGAACCTTCTGTAAGCAAGCACCCTAAAGCTCGAATGACAGGTCATCAACAGGTGAGATCATGAGATTTTTTTTTCTTCTAACTTTTAAGAAAGCATATGTTGTTTGGCGGTTTGGCCTCAAATTTAGTGTTCCAGCTCAAACTGGTTTTCTCATATTTGATTTTCAATGTTGCATCTCCTTTTCCATGTTTCTTAGTTGGCTATAATATAGTAGTCATTTGTTAGCTGGAAAATTTTACATTGCTTGCCATCTAAGATTTTCATTGTTGTTTCACTCAGCTTGTGAATCATGTTTACTTTTCTCCTGATGGACAATGGGTGGCAAGTGCTTCCTTTGATAAATCCGTGAAGTTGTGGAATGGTGTTACGGGGAAATTTGTTGCTGTTTTCCGGGGTCATGTTGGGCCTGTTTATCAAATAAGGTCTGAATTTTCCTTTGTTATTCAATATTTCAAACTATGATGGATGCTGTTGTTGGTCTGATATTTTATGTTCCGTTGCAGTTGGTCTGCAGATAGCAGACTCCTATTGAGTGGTAGCAAGGACTCCACGCTAAAGGTTAGGATGAGTAAATTTCTAACTTGCACTTCAATAAGAAGTTATCTTAGCAAATGTAGAGGGCTCCCATCCAATTTTTTTTCTGTAGCCTTGGGTACCCTTTTTTTTTTTTTTTTTTTTTTTTTTGAGGAAAAGCCTGGGAACCTTGATAGATTGTGATATGCTATTTCATCATGAAAGCTTCATTATTCAGCAATATCACCGATTAAATCATATACTTCCTCTGTTTTTTTATTATTGCACCATAGGGGTTGGGTACAAATATTTTGGTAGTGGAAAAAAGTAAGAGAGAGAAAGGTAAAAATACAAAATTGCCCATGTGACATTGATAAACTAAAAAGTAAGTGTGAAAAAGCAAGGGTATGTTGGGTATTTGTTGTGTGAACACAAATAATTTTTTTCCTAAAGAAGAAATGGTGCAATATTTATGAAACTTCCTAAAAAGACAAGTGGTGCAATAATAAAAGAACAGAGGAAGTATGAATTTTGGCTCCATAATAACCCCTAAACAGGAAGGATGAACACAAAGGTGATGCCTTTCTTGTGCAGGCAACATACAGGATTAGAAGTTGACTCTCATTTAACATATGCTAGAACTTTAACATGAAGTGATGATATCGTTAAACTTATTTGCACAAAGCCAACGGAATTCTATCTATATATCACAACATTGTAGGTTTACCTTGTTTCTTCATATTATGAGATCCAAATTGTGATGAAAATAAGGTATATTTCTGTTTGCTGGATTTAGTCTCTAATCATAATACTGTTATTGTGGCTTGTGAGATTAGTTGCAGATTATATGATTATATTTAGTTTCTTGCTAATTTCCTATCTTCTCAATTAGATATGGGATATCAGAACGCAGAAGCTGAAACAAGACCTCCCTGGCCATGCAGATGAGGTTGGAAATTTAAATTTATGTTTTTACCTGGATTTCCCCCACCCCCCTGAAGATATAAATTTTGATTTATGACAACAAATTGCCCTTGCTTTCTAACGCTCACAGGTTTTTGCTGTGGATTGGAGTCCAGATGGTGAAAAGGTGGCATCTGGTGGCAGGGATAGAGTAATGAAATTATGGATGGGCTAGACCCAGACTTGCCGAGCTTGCTGCAGGTTTGAAGGGCTAAAGTTCTGATGGCGTAAACCATTGCTGGACAAAATGTTTCATCAATGCCTAGCATTTGGCATTTGACGCGTGATATGCAGTTACAAGATCTGCTGCCACAATACAGGCATTCTCTCCATTCCTAGTCTTTTGACTTTCTTCATACTAGTTTTGTAGTTTCAACGTCTCTTGAAGCGGGTCTTATTCTGTTCTTCCCATTTATATACGTTGTATTCCTTTGCTGAGTAGAACGTGTACAAGGATATTCTTTCTAATTTGTAGTTGCTTATGGGTCTTATAATGTTGCATATATATTCCCCGATGAGCTTTTAAAAAAAAGACTAGCAGAGAGAACGGTATCATTTTTGGATGTAAAGCAATAATTTGTTACTGAGTATTTGGCTGATGATTTGGGCATATTTATTTTCACATATATTCTACACAAAACTGATGGAATTCAATTGATTTGAACATGGTTATAGCTGGTATGCTGTATTAGATCAATGAGCTAAACATTGCAAATTATCTCACTTGCTTCCTCAATGCATTATGGTATTTTGCATCTAGTTTAATATTGGGACTACTTCCTGCCTGTGGCATCTGCTGCAAATAAAACCGAAAAATTACAGAGTACCTGTGTACTGTGCTATTCTCTATCTACTAACTTTGCTCTGCAAAATAAGCTTCACTTAAAGTACAAAAAAAAAATAATAAAATAAAAAATAATCTGATGCATCTACATATGTATATATAGTGGTAAATTACTACTCTGTATTAAACAACCCCAAAATAATTGTGCTAAAGTAAGGCCTTGAACCCTTTCCTAAACACAAATAATATATGATGAGAACTGGGAGATAATTGCCCAGACTGCTGAAGAAATCAGGAGTAGATGCAAAATATAGCTGAAATATCTATGAAGGTGACCAACGATTCGTGTCAAGTTTTTTTTATTATACAAGTGAATGTTTGAAACTTGGGTTTTCCAGCCTTCACGATCATCAGCTACAGAGCAGCATTTTCTATTTGATGATCTGCCTGATGCCTGAGATTGACACAAGGTTGTGTTTCCTTCACTTTGTTATCTGAAAATACAAGAGTGCGAAAATGGGAAATTCTCATTGATATATTTTAATTGATTATATTGGTAACCGAACGTTGATATAAGACCGTTTGAATTACAGTGTTTTTGAGCAATATCATTTTGAGTTTTCAGTATAATTTTGATACAAATATAAATTTATCTAGGTAACTTTAAAGAAGTATGCCCAACAGAAAAATTAATCAATTAATTGTAAATGGCGTGTTGTAGAATAAGCAGTAATATTAGAATGACATCTTTGTTTATCAAATATAATCAGCCAAAACACCTAGGGAAAGAAAGAATAGAATGCCAGCAGTATAACACCCTTTATTGACAGATTTACTACTAGTATTATGAGTATTGTATAGATGGATGGACACCTCTAATGAAGATTAACGTGCTATGCAGTCTCTTTACAATACCTCATTTTCTTTTTAAAAAGCGCGATCATTCATCTGAGGCTCACCCATTACATTTTACGGTTCGAATGCCGTCTGACAGTAACATCTAAATGAATGGTAGGATCTTCTGAATGAACAGCAATAACTTCTTGATTTTTGGGTTTCTGGGAAATGCAATGACTATAGTTAGTTAGGCAACAAAAAAGCTAAGGTACAAGGGAGAGGAAGGAGAAATCTAGAGGGAAAATAACAAAATACCTGTGGTAATTCTGCTTCTGACATTAATGCATAACGCCAGGACTTGTGACATAAAACTCGTGCATGTTTAATCTTGTGCCAGTCTTCACCGCCTTTTCTACATCGTTCCATTAATTTGGGGCATTCTATGATGTCAACTTTCACTAAAGATCTCATTTCTTTTAGCTTCTCAGGAAGCTCTGATAATGCTGGACAACCCTCAAGTCTAAGGTGTTGAAGTGAAGTGAACTTGTTTACCCACTCAGGCAGAACACTAAAATTATTACATGCTGAAATGCATATAGTTTTCAGTGTCCCAATGAATCCCAGGCCTACAGGGAGAGTCTCTAGCTTTGTTAGCTCCCTTAGAGTTAAACGACGAAGAGTTGAGAGAGATTTCCATGGCATACCACACTCATCACATTCACCACAGCTACGTTGGCATCCGCCTGAAAGGTCAAGATCCTTACAGCTAGAAATTTCAAGCTCTTCAAGAGAAGTGAGTTGTTTCAGAACTTGAGTTAAAGAACTCACCATATCTAATCTTTCAACCACCAGCTTTTTGACTTCACCAGAGTTTTTTCCAAGGGCTAAGGTCTTTAAATTAGGACAACCCTTAACATGCAGTGTCTTGAGAAGTGGGAGGTTTAGTGGATGCCCTCTTGGCACAGAATTTGTAGCCTCTGAACTAGATGATGATGGAACTTCGAGCAATTTTTTGTTGATATTTTGCAGATCAAGTACTTTAACATCTGGAAACAGAGGCATGAATTCCAACTTCGGGCAGCTCCATAATTTCAGTTTCTTGAGACGTTTAAATGATAGTGATGACACAGTTGTTACTTCTTCGCACCATCTCTCCAAGCCATAAAAACTGTGAAGTGTGAGCTCTTCAAGGCCTGGGAATAATGGATCTTCTGATGATGATCGGTTGTCAGAGTTTTCAAAAAATTGCACACTATCCATAAATCGAAGAGTGAGGCACCTGAGGTGTGGGAGCCTACTGAAAGGAGGGAGCGTTTTGCACTGTCCACCGCCGTCAATGCTGACAGTGACGAGTTCAGGAAGTGCTGTGGCCAAAGTGTTGGATTTTGCCCACCTTGGGAAATCAGGGCCTCTATATCCTTCTATATGCAGCATTTTCAGATTAGGATTGGGCTGGAGACCATCTAACATCGTCTGGTGCTTAAGTGAATCAGTTTTGCTGGTACGCCTTGCAGGTCCCCATTTGATTGCCAGCTCTGTAAGCCTGGTTTTGCTGCTCAAGTTTGATTTTGCGGCATCATTTACAGCAGCAGTCCAATCCTCTGAAAGCTCAATCATCAATTTTCCCTGTAAGCGGTTGAGGTTACCAAGTGACTGAAATCCACTGGTAGACTGAAAACGAGGTCTTCCAACCACATAACGAGAGAGAATTCGAAGAGAAGTCAGGTATTCAAAGCCAGGAGGCATAAAAGTCAATTTCTCACACCCATCTATCTCAAGGCGCCTGAGGCAGGCCAACTTTCTCATATTAGTGGGTAATTCTTTGAGATCATAACAGAAACTGAGTTTCAGTGTTTGTAAGTTGTACAGATTTGCAATTGAATTGGGCAGCTTCACTAAAGAATGATTGTGGGAGAGATCAAGATACCTCAAGTGAATAAGATTGCCAATGGAATCTGGTAGAATCTGAATGCCAAAAGCGTGCAAATCTAACACCCGAAGGCTCTTGAATTTTGGCCATTTCAAGACTTGACTTATTACGATCATTCTATCAGCATATTCTAGAGCAACCCAGGAAAGAAATGTTCTTAGTTTATGGCTATCCACCAAGTTTTCTTGAACCGGTATTGGGTCGCTTCTATGAACGTGAGATACATGGATTTCCTTCCATCCTTCAGCTGCCTTCTTTGCCAACTCATGCAGAAGGAAATGCATCTTAAAAGTTGAAAGCTTTCCATTCTCATCCCATTCTAGATCCGTGAGAAATGCACGTCGGGCCAGAAATAAACAATAGGCCTCGCCCAAATCTGGAAGTTCTGGTGCTGCTGCCTCAAGGAACCCTTGAGCCTGCCAAAGACTAACTACATCAAGTGCGTTGAATTCAAAGTCACTGGGAAACAAGGACAAGTAAGCAACACAAGTCTTCAATGGTGTTGGGAGATTATTGTAGCCTTGCTTTAGGATGTTAGAAGGATAAAAGCTAAACTCCTGAAAATTATCCTTGTTATTCTCAACTGTTGCAAGGATGTCTTTCCATTCGTCTTGGTTCTTGGATCGAAGAAATCTTGCAGCAACTACAATGAATAGAAGCTCACCATGACAATGGTCAAGAATTTTTTCGGTTAGTTGAATAAGATGTTCAGGGGGTTCCTGCTGGCCAAATGCATTTCTGCTGAATAATTGCCAAGATTCTTTCATAGATAGTTGTTTCAAACGAATTAAGTGGGTACAAAATTTTGCAACTGAGAGCAAGGGTGTGGTGACCAGAATTCTACTTCCCCTGGCCCCTACGGCCAATGTACTTTTTAGAGACAACCATTTTTCATAGTCGTCGCACCAAACATCATCTAGCACTAGCAAGAATACTTTATCTGTGATTGCATCATGAAGTAAAGTTATTAATCCATCCAATCCAAGCTTATCAATTGTTGATTTTGTGAATGCTAAGCAACTTGTGACAATATTTCTTATGATAGTCCTGATATCAAAGTCACTAGCACCATCGCAAACCCACAACCTTATGTCAAAATGATCTGCGACTCTTTTATCATTGTATACTAACTTAGCTAAGGTAGTTTTGCCCGTTCCTTCATGCCCAACAATGGCGACACCAGATAAACGTTTAGGATCATCCTCTAGATTACTGGTATCGAGTAAATCATTAATTATTTTCTCTTTGTAATCGTCTCTCCCTATAGTCTCTACAATGATATCATCTTGGGTTTGCATATCATCCACAATCTCTGTCTCAGGATTTGGAACTGATTGGTTACCCAGACCAGAACCCAACAGGCCAAGCTCAGCTGCAAGCTCAACCAGTTCCTCGCAAACTCTCTCGATTTTACGGCCCGTTCTCCAACCAAAATCAATTCCTTTCCCATATAAAGAACAATAATAGCGTACCTTTGACTTAGCAACATGAGTAGCAGCTTCATCTACCAAGTCGTCTGCTTCATACAACGCATTGCTCACCTTCTTTATCCAATCCCTCCTATTATCGACGCCCTCGGCTTCAAGCATCTGGCAGATCCTGGTTACTGAATCCCTCAGCTTCTCAACTTGATGTGATGATGAAGCAACAGCTTCAGAATCCAGTTTTCTCAGGATTGATTTGGCTACATTACTACTAAACAAAGCAATTCCCGCCATCGTTGAGAACAAATAATGGATATTTATATAAATAGAGAGTGTTTTATAGCTTGGGGAATGTATGTATGTATGTAGAAGAACAAAAATAGAAACAAGTTTTTATGGAACTTCAAAATATAATGTTGGTTTAGATTTGATCTCTTTTTGGCGCCTTCTCGATTTACCTATAACAAAAATTAAAGTAACTTAAGGCTTTGTTTATTCTCTTTCCTCATGTGCTACACTCTTGTGTATTTTTTTTTTATTTATTTTTTTTTTCATATTCTTTACTCTTTAATGCAATTAACCCACCTTTGTTATCAATTCAGCACCTTTGATTTTTTTAAAGTAGCACGTTTAGTATCTGATGCTAATGTGATGCATGGTGCATACTTTTGTATTTCTATGTAGATTCGTCTCTTGTATATTTTCATAATATCAAATAATTAAAATACTACGTACTTTTAATCAAATGAAAATCAAATTGTTAAACTAATAAAAGACAACAGAGGAAATACTTCGTCTGTAACATTAAAGCTTTAATCTGTTTTTTCTCTTTGACATTAAAGCCTTCTCGAGTTAACAAAAGAAATAAGTTTAAAGCTTTGTTTTTTTTTTTTTCTCTTTTCTTTTTATGCGCCCTACACCTTTGTCTTTTACATACTCGAATCTTTTCTTTTTGATGCGACCCCGCCATAGTTTATTGTTACTTTTCAAGAAGTGTTATACACTCAATTAATCTGTTTAATTCATGCACTTTTGACAAAATTTGGGTGAAAGAGATAATAGAATGACTTCTTTATTATTTATCAATAGATAAAGCATTTATACAAAATCTAAGAACATAAGATAGTAAACCATCTTCCTAAAATATATACTCGTATTACCATAATCATATATCCTACAAATATACTATTCAATAAATAGGGGTTTTTAAATATCGCCCTCGATTTTCTAACTAACGCCCGCAAAATGAAATTAAATTACGTATTTAACCTTATTATAACGATTATAAAAATAATTAATTTTACCTTAATTTCATACTTTTACTGGACACCAATTTTTTTACCGCTCTCTCTAGTGGTGAACAGCCACCGACCTTCATCGGACAACCACCCCAACCACCGTGAAATCAAACAAATCATAAATTTTGCAAAATCAATTTCGTTAGATCTTATGGACAACAACGAAATACCAGAAACACAACCTTTGACGCTTACCGAAGGCTCGTCGAACCAATCAGAATCGGTATGTTGCGTTAATTTTTTTAAAAAAATCGAAACCCATGAAACGTCTAGAATTTTCGAATGACCTAGGCTGAAACGCCTAGTTTTTTCGAAACATCCTAGGATATTCGAAAAAACTAGGCGTTTCAGCCTAGGTCATTCGAAAATTCTAGGCGTTTCCTGGGTTTCGATTTTTCTTTTTTTTTTTCTTTTTTTTTTGTTTATTTTTTTTTTCTTTTTTTTTATTTTTTCTTTTTTTTTGTTTATTTTTTATTTCACGTATTGGTTGATTGTCATTGGATTTTATACTTTTGAAATTATTATTGTTATTAAAATTAGTTATTATTATTATTATTGTAATTATTATTGTTATTGTCATTATTATGGTTGAAAGTTTTTTTTATAATTAGTTGTATTGTTATTGTTGTTATTATTATTAGTCGTGTTCTTTGGTTCTAACTTTTATTAATATTTATATAGGATTCTGAGTCCGAGGATGGTGACAGTGTGGACTATAGTGGACATTTTTTGACAAACGAAGTGTTTCCGAGTTTTGAGGATGCTGTTCTTTGGGCACAAAATGTTTGTCGACCGCTCGGATTTATGCTAGTGAAGGCTTCTTACAAGACCGATCGGAGTGGTCGACCGTATCGATATGTGAGTTGTGATCGTGGAAAAAAGGGCATGATAAGAGACATGATGAACGCGATACGCCAAGACACCAAAAGCAAGGCAAACAATTGTCCCTTCAAACTCAAGGTTGAGTATGTCAAAGTAGTAAATGGTTGGAAGCTTAGTTGCTTGAACGAAACTCACAATCATTCTTTGGTTGTTTATCCCGAGGGACATCGACAAATTAGCGGTCTTAGTATTGCTGCTAAGCAGGTAGTGCGTGACATGACTCAGGCACAGGTGCCACCTCGACATATCATGAGAACTCTTGTAGAAAAGTTTCCCGGAGACCATCCAAACATCAGGCATGTCTACAACTGCAAAAGTAAAATAAGAATGGAGCAATTTGAAGGAAGAGAAGTAGTTCACCAGGTGCTTCATTTGGCCAGACATAGCAAATACCTCACTTGGGTTTTTACTGATTCCAACGATGTGTTGCAACATGCTTTCATGGCACACCCGATCATGACAAATTTGCTTCGCACATACCCGTACGTGATAGGTATGGATTCCACTTACAAGACGAATCGATACGGCATGCCATTCTTTGAGATTGTTGGGGTTACACCGACTAATCAAAACTTTCTTGTTGCATACGCATTCATGAGGTCAGAGTCTCAGGAAAGTTATCGGTGGGTGTTTGAGTGCTTGAGGTTGTTGATCGGTCATCATAGAGAGCCATCAGTACTACTGACAGATAGGGAGCTTGGCCTTTGTGCAGCGTTGAAGAGCGTGTTTCCAAACACAAGACACATGTTGTGTGTGTGGCATATTAACAAAGATGTTGAGGCGAAGGTTACTTCCATGTTTGAAAAAAAAAAGGAGATTGGTGCCAAGTTCAAAAATGGGAGGTGGAGGCTTGTAATTAATGCTACATCTGAAGAGGCATATAACAGAGAACTTGCAATGTTGAAAACCAAGTGGAGTCGATGGCCGAAAGTGATTGAATATGTTATGGACACTTGGCTCGTACACAAGGAGAAGTTTGTATTGTTTTGGACAAACCAGGAACTACACTTTGGCAATGTTAACAACTGCAGGGTTGAGAGCCAGCATTCAGCATTGAAGTGTTGGATTGACAGTTCAACAGGCTCTTTGGACACGGTTTGGGCTCAAGTGCACTGCTCGATTGAGAACAAGATCATAGCCATTCGTAATGGATTGGAGGCATGTAGAACAAGTCATGGTCAGAAGTACAAGCATATGCCTTTACATCAGCTGAACGGAAAGGTATCCCACTATTGTCTGTCTATTCTTCTCGGTGAGACGAATAGAATGCGAGGGTTGAGTACGGATATTCATCGACGCTGTGGGTGTGCTCTACGTACTACCCACGGCTTACCTTGTGCGTGCCAAATATATGACTCGATTGCTGCTGGGAAGGGGTTGTATTCTAAGAATATTCATCCATTTTGGAGGACCCTTGTCATTGGAGATGGTGTCGACATTCCTAATATAGTCGATGAAAATGATGAGGATCGAGCTCATTTCCGCACCCTTGTTGATCAGGTTATTGCCAGTGATCCTGTGATGCTTAGGCACGTGTCACGAGTTATTGAGGGTGAGATGGATCCTAACTACGATGACCTTCAGGAGCCTAGAGTCAACCCCCGTGTAAGGGGACGACCACCCGAGAATCGTAACAGGCGGGATCCTTCGTTTTTTGAGAATATTGAACGTAGTGGGCGAGAGAATCGATCTAGAAGTAGACCACCCCCATCTAATACAGGTGATCATCGATTTAAATAATATGTTTATTCATCTTAAATTTTAATTTAACTATATGTCATATTATGTTTTTAATTTTGTAGGTACTGGGTTCGACATGCGCCAATGCAGATACAGCTACGCTATTCCCAACATCATTTGGCCTTACGTCGTAGGTGTTAAGGATGTAATTGGTGATGGGAACTGCGGATTTCGTTGCGTAGCAGATTTATTGTACGGAACTCAGGAGGAGTGGCGATTGGTTCGACATCAAATGGCAAATGAGGTTGGTTCTCACCCTTGGCTGTACAGCATGATTTACTACGACATATGGGGCCAAGGGGTTGGTTCAGGACTGCAAAGGGAGATAGACCGGATTAGATGGGATGGTGATGCGTGTGGAGAGGAGCATTGGATGGTAGCACAACAGGATTTTTTTGCTATTGCCACATTATGGAATGTGGTGGTGATTTTTTATGGAGTAGGAAATAGACCGTCGAGCTACTATCCATCTACTACTGTTTTGCCGTTGAACAATCGTGGACCTTTAGATAAGCCTTCTGGGGAGTTTGTGATTGGAACTGTTGGTGGATCGCATTTCATTCGGTTGCATATGGAACATGACCACCCACTACCTCCAATTTCACCAATGTGGTTTAACGCTCGTCAAGCAAGTGTAAACGGGTGGGAGAGAAGGTACGATAGAAGGCTTCAATTGTGGCAGACATTAATCAACTCTTGAGTACCATTGAGTATTGGTGTGGATTTTGATTCAACTTTATTTTAACTTTATTAATAAACATTGGTTATTTTTTTAATTTATTTTAAGCATTTCTTTTGTGAAGCAAGTACACAGTCTATTAGAAAATAAAAAATAAAAAACTCAAACATAAATGTCAACTTGATTATTTCCAACAAATTTGTAAAACTTAAATGGCCACTAATAACATCCAAAACATAGTCAACATCCAAAACATAGTCTAATCCAAAACACCTCTTCATCTAAGCAATTATTTATTCAAAAAACACCTCTTAAATATTTAGTCAAAAAAAGGCATTCTTTCCAACCCATGGAACCAATTATCCTAGGAAAATACTAAGCAAGAAAGAATGAACTACTGTTCTCATAATCTTGCAAACAAACAGTTCCAGGGTGCAATTTCAAAGCTGATTTGAGCCTAAATAACAGGAGATCTCAAAGAGTTTTCTGACTGGTAAATAGTTTGGATTATTTCAAAAATTTCTAAACAAACCTTCTTAACAACAAAATATAGACACCTAAGTAACTGTTGTGTAGATCGTAAATTATATATACTAACGATATTTAGTTTTATTTGATTTTAAGTAATTATTTGCTGAAATAGAAAATAATTAAAACTAGACATTTGCAAGCAATTAAAACCAGACAATTGCAAGCAATCAAACGCAATTAAAGGCAATACCGAAAATTAAAAAAAAAAGAAAAACCCAGGCAAAACGCCTGATTTTCTCGCACTACCATGGCTGAAACGCCTAGTTCGTGCGTACAACCGTGTGGTTGTACGAAAAAACTGGGCGTTTCACCTCAACCGCCAGTTTTTTCGTACAACCACACAGTTGTACGCACGAACTAGGCGTTTCAGCCATGGTTGTGCGAAAAAATCAGGCGTTTTGCCGCAATTTCAGAAAATAAAAAAAAAAAAAACAAACCTCTTCTTCGCCGGCGATTGACTTGCCTTTGTCCTTCCGCGGCATTATCACTGTGTAGATCGGCGCTCAACTACTGCTCCGGCGCTTTTATCTGCGGTGATGGTGGTGGCGGAGGTGGATGTTGTGGTGGTGGAGGTGGATGTGGTGGTGGTGGTTTGTTTAGAGAGTGAATGAGAGTGAATAAGGAATGAGGGTTTTGTTGGGGGAGGGGGGTAATTTTGTTTGAGGGTTATTTTTTTTTTTATAAAAAGGGTAAGTTTGTAATTTTAATTTATTTTGCGGGCGTTAGTTAGATATTCGAGGGCGACGTTTAGCTTTCCACTATTTTTTATATACTAACTCCGTTAATTATTATGTGCAACAAATGGGTATTATTTGTGAGACATAAAATATTCATTTGTTGCATATAATAATTAACGGAGGTAGTATACTATTCTCATAGCTACGGAAATATATCACACATATATTTTCTGATATCGATCTCATATATGTTGGGATTGGAAATTCCACTTTGTTGAAATCGATCGAAATGCACTAATTTGTATCATTTTGGCTTTTTACATTATATATACATCTCATTTAAACTTTTATTTTCTGTCAATGTATGGAAACAAATCTTAGTGGGTAAGATGAAATTTTTGCTAAATGTTACCGGGCCAAAACCTCTTGTATGTCATCTGTTGTTACTTACTTAGTTGCTTGTACCCTTACATTTCATAATGACTAATAGGCTCCTTTAGTCCCTTACATACATGAACAAATAATGGTCGGAACCATAAAACTAATTTTATAATACGCGGCTAACCTTGTACAATGAACATTGCACACAAGTAGTTCATTGGTTATCCTACAAAATTTAATTGTTCAAGCAACAAGTCTTTTAATTATTATATTGTTTTGAGCCGTACAAGTTGTTATTCCGGTCTTTAAGTTGGGTCTAGCTTTCAATTGTTCTTTCTAAGATGATTGTCATAAAATGTTTTTGACATTAGATAGTATATTTGGCACTCTTTTCTACTACGTAGGATTTAGCAAGAGTACAAGAAAAATGACTTTGTGCACTAAAAATTAAATTTGGAATTCATTTTGAAAGCACAATTTTCTTTGCCCTTCTCACATAGAGGTATGCTAAAATTAATTCCTAGAGTACAAGCCCAGAGCGAAAAGAAGCAAGGGTTTTATCTTGGTAAATGAGAAGGACTGATAAGGAGTTAAGGACGCTTGTGTGCTGCAATATCCACAAATAGAGTTGGCCACTAGAGGATTACAATTGAGAATTAGTTTGACATGCTAAAAGTGTTGTTTAAAATTCTTGTTAATCCTAATAATTAATGATGAACGGAGGAGAAAAATTATTTGTTTGATGATCTTAACATTGATAGTTGTGTCGTGCCTTTGGAATGAAATATGCCACTGATACAGGTTTTCAGGTGACGATCGTCCCCTGAGGTTAACACAACTCCCTTCTAATCCTTGCACCTAGATTCAAAAAGTGGAGTCGCTCAAGAATTGTTCAAATCTCATTTTTTTTTTTTTGACGGGAAGAAATCTCGTATTTAAAGAATAATGGGTTTGTATTTATTATGGTAAGGGTTTCCAATACTCATGTGTACAATGAAGAGAGACAATGTGTATTTATAGGTTATGAACAAAAATGATCAAAAGATTCAAAACCCTCCGAAACTTCCTTCCCTAGAACTTGCACAATGGTCCGAGCAAGCCAGCCCAATCAAGCGCAATATTGGAGTTCAGAAGTTGCCTTTGAAAAGCTCATTAAAAAGGATATATAACTTCATGCTAGCTATTTCTAGGCCAAGCTCGCCCGATAGGGCGGATAGGAGCAGAGAAGATATGAGGTTTCTCTTCACAGAGTGTCGGACAAAGGGTAGCGTCCGACACTCTGCCTGACCTTAGGTCAAATTGATCGAGTGGATGGGAGAGGAAGTGAGGAACAAAAGTACTTGGCAATGACTTGCTTTACTTCCAACATTAAGATGATTGGCAACACAATGTCTGTATTGGTGCAACAACACATCACTCATGTCAAAGCAAGGCAACATTATATAGGAAGTTTCGGTTCTCATTAATCACCACTCCTAAAAGATTTTCATTGAAATTACAACATTCATTCTCCCATTTAACACACAGGATTGACAAAAAAAAAAATAAAAAAATAAAAAAATAAAAAAATAAAAAAATAAAATAAAATAAAATAAAATTTACTATAAGCCTCTAAGGCCTAGAGAACTTACCAAAGTCCTAGAACGTTTACTTAAGGGAGATAACAATAAAATAAGGAAGGTGATTAGATGAATTCGAACACCAAGAGTCCAACTGCTCAAGCAGAAACAATGCACGGCTACAATGCACCCCCATATAAGCAAAGGCTGAGACACTTATCATCAATGACCCCGTTTCTTTTTTAATGAAGCATACGATTACTTTTCTTCAGAAATATTCCACGTCCGTAAGTAACAAGCATTATATCAAGAAGAAGAGGGAATTGTAAGAAGATGAACAATGTCACCGGCAAACTTGCTAGTCCACCAACCAAAAGTAGTCTCCAGACCTTATTTTGGCCAAAAACAAGGTAAAGAGCAGAACTGAAGGCAACCATCAGCGATGTTATTGAGATAAACAACATACTAAGACCAATGATTAACCTCTTCGGCAAAGGATACAGAAAATCAGCCTCTGCATACCGTGAAGTAAGAATTGACAAAAACATCAAGATTGAAGTCACAGACGAGAATAAAGAGATTGCATCAAAAACAGCAAAAACTGCAAAAGCTCTATGATGGTGGTATTCATGCTTAATATAAATAGGGATCCCGCTGTTTTGATCATTGCCACCCGGTACTGTTATGGCTGCAGCAAATACTACAGTAGCAATAAGGGCTGCTGCAACGGTGCATGAATTTGCTGTGTCTTTCATCCATTTTTCTCCTTCTTTAACCAAATCTTGATGTGCTTCACTGAATAAAAGTGCTGGGGTTTTCCCTTCTGCATTCTTCCAAGTTTTGTATGCAGGTTGAACAAACTTTTCAACTTGCTGAAGAGACACACATAAACTGATGTTATGAAATCTATAGTATGAACTAACTAAATCATACAACTGTCTAAGAAAATGACATTTAAAAAACAGGTAACTAGGTTAAGCAGCTTAACACCTTAAACCATTGTAGCTCACGTTGCATCTGTAAAGCTGCACCCGATACAAGATTAAGGCGGTCTGAAGGTGGTAATCTTCCAGCCAAATGCAATATGTTGTTTCCATATGGATCTATATACCTAGTTACTAAATGTCTGTACTCGCTCATTTGATATATGAGGTTAAAGACATTTTCTCGACGATATGTAACTGCTAGCTGAAATACATTGTGATTTTCTTCATTGGAAGACCATATTGCAGGAGGAAATGTCACAACAATTTCCTCTATAATCTCATGAATTCCTAACTTAGCTGCTAGATGGAGTGGTTCTTGAAGCATTGAGAATGCTTTAGCATCATCCAACTCCATGATTTCCTCACAAAAGCATTTGACAAGTTTGATTGCTTGATGATGCCTCATTTTTGTATTTCTAACATAGTTCCAGTATGAAACTGCAATTAAAATGTCCAATGTGATAAGAAATCACACGAGAAAATCAGAGCCATTATAGAAATTTTAATTTCATTTTCTTTCATTAGAAGGTAAGTTTCAACAGAGTCCCAACATCCCCTTAAAACATCATTATGTATAGGCCGCAAATGTTAGAATAAACTTCTGTAATCAAAAGACATGATTCCCTCTCATAATTTTTATAGGATATTGGGATAACACCTTCACCAAAATTACTCAAAAGTTCCATGTTCTTTTCAGCATTTTAGTAAACTAACTACACTGACAAGAAATGGATCAATAACATAAAGGCGGGAGAAAACATCAGAACAAAGAAAGAGATCGTACCCCATCAAAATTGCAGAGTGCAGCAATTCAGCATATACACTATAATACAAAAAAGTTACCTATACAATTTGCACATCTGTAATCCATGTAGCAATGTAGCAATTTTACCATAAACACATATCAAAGATAATTCAAATTTTTTTTGCCTTGTTTAAAGATCACAAACTTCATGATAACAATTAGTTTCAAAAGCATGCCATCTTGAAGTTGGCTGTTAAGGCTACCTTGTGAGATTTGAGGGGGCAGAGGAGCATGTGGTGGCAGTGAACTTACAAGGATTTAGAGCTTGTGGCCAAAACTTGAAGTCACTTCCACTTGGAAAGGCGTTAGGCTTCTCAGCTAGCACACTTAGTGGAGAACCGACCTCATTTAGTTCCATGGTTGCCAAGTTTGGGTTCAATTCAAACAGCTTGAGAGCTAAACCTGTCCAAAGACCAGGATAAAAAGTTATAAACATGAAGTCAATAATCAAAAGAATCATATATACGGAGTATATTTTACTATTGTACTTCATCCCTTACCCCACCATTGTAATTTCATTCTTACATTATCCCTATTTATTTACATTTACTCACCTCTTCTAGAAACAAAGTCAATTGTAATTAAATACATCAAAAGAAAACAGAGGGAGTATGCAAATAAACCATTCAATTGTGATAGACTATGTTACAGAATGAAACCTTGCGGGTCTAAAATCTGAATTACAGTCCTTATAGTAGATGGGTGAGAACCCTTTTGAGATATTTTTAGGTAGCAAGTCGGTCCCCTAAGGCCTAAGGCCGGGACAGGTGAAGGACAAACCGCCCTACCATCTCCTGATTCTCATCTTGTTTAATTATATAATCTAATTGTACTCATCAGCAAAAGTAAAACTGAAACATGTAAAGGGTTAATCCGCTTTTTGATAATTTATAAATAAAAATAAGGTAACAATAGGATTACAATTTCCTTGACTATATATTAGACAATGTTATTGGTGCGAAAGCAACTTTAAACGTAAGCATATACTTCATACTTGTATTATACATTATGAACCACATGATCTTAAGCGATAAAATATGAGATAAATGAGACCAAAATGAAGAATCATCAAGTTAAACAAATAAGATTTAAAAAAGGCTTTTAACCATGTAAAACCAGCAATATGTTGACCAATTGTGCCAAATATAGTATCAATTAAGGTAAATTTCACATGAATAAGGTATATCAAAGAAGTATACAACAACTCACCATAAAACTCAGCATGAATAAGGTAAATCAAGAGCTTAGCCCCATATTCACCAGAAAATGGACTAGGCTCCATATCCTGTCTAGTATAATCCCATAAATATGAGATCATCAACTTATGACCATACTGAGCAGCCCTGTGGAGGGGGAAACCTGATTTGCTCGCAATATTTGGCAAATCGGGGTTTTTACTCACCAATAGTTTGGCAGCCTCAAGGTTGCCCACAATAGCAGCAACAGAAAGAGCAGTCTCACCATTTTGATCAGTAAGTGCCAACTCCTCAGGTGACATATTCTTTACCAATGTTTCCACAAAGGGTATATCAGTTCCAGTACCAACTGCAATGTGAAGTGCAGTTTCTGATGCAATACTGATTTTAGCTGTCAATGCTTCTGGGTCTTCATCTATGAATTTTCTTGCATCTTTCCATCTCCCTCTAAGGGCAGCTTTGTACAATGGTAAATACCAGCCTAACTCCTTCAATTTGTTGTCCACTCTCCATCTTGGCCACCTAGACACTGCAAAACTCTATATTCAAATTTCTAACACTAAAATTTTTTTTTTTTAAAAAAAAAGAGAGAGAGAGAGAGAGAGAGCAAGAACAGAAATTTGAACGTACCACCATAATGAGGGGCGGGAGTAGTAGAAAATCTACCCCTTGTACTGAATCTTCCGCTAGATTGTGAGGAATATACTCCTCCCATTGTAAATGTCAGAATAAGTTTTTGGGTTAGCAAATGATTATAAGAAAAACATGAGTTAGATCAATAGAATTCTGTCAGGGAAATTGTGTACTTTCGCTCTTCACTTGAAATAGAACTTATAAAAGTTATAAAGTCTTTCACACTCAATTACTTTACTTCAACACCCCGACAAGGGTTTGTTCCATAACAATTTGCAACCAAAAAAAAAAGACCATATTCTTTGGGCATTTGCAAAAAAAAAAGAAAAAAAAAGAAAAAAAAAGAGAGATAAACTTAAAAGACTTGAGATTTACTCCGTCTGTTGAAAAATTAATTGTGCCACTATATGTCTATGAAACCTTGTTACGTTTGTATGAAACTATGAAGCCTTCGGGCAACTCCACTAATTTCGAGCATTCTCTAATGCATGCTAAGCCATTAAAACAAAGAGAGGCAGCTAATCCAAGGCATGTCATTCTCTTTCTCTTCAACATTATCATTCAATAACAAGATTGCAACTTTATCAACATACAAAAGAATAGCTCTGCTCACGTTTTCTTCTACCCATTACACGATCTTCATCAACTTGCAATCTAAACCCAAAATCCCCCCTCCCCTCATTTGCAATATCATCTAATATTTCCCTTACATTATTGATTTTTCTAGCCGTTGTACTACCAACATGAAGCTGATTGATTTTAAAGAATAAAAGGCACGCCTCTGTTTGGGTAGTTAAGCTGGTAATTTCGTTAATACTTAATGCATACAAAGCAAAGTTAAACTACAAATTGGAACAGTATTTTTTTTGTGATGAATATTGTTATGTTTTGGTGAGTTTTATCCTGCAAAATCAAGCATTGTCCCGATGACTCTCCCTGACTATAATACTGGGAATATGTTGAATCTTAAGCCAATCCTCACCTTGGGGCCTTCGGCATCTTCTGGTCAGTCTTGGACATGCAGTGATCTCAAGCTCCTTTAACTTGCTAAGATGTACGAACCCTTCTGGCAACTCCATTAATTTAGAGCATTCTCTAATGCTGAGCCATTGAAGCAATGAGAGGCAGCTAATCCAATCCGGAAGTGTTGTTAAACCATCACAACCAACAATCTCTAGGAACCGAAGAGATGTCACATGTTGAAGGCCCTGCGGAAGAGCAACCATCTTTGGGATGTATCGAAGTCTCAGACAACGAAGCATCCGGAGAGCTTTCCATGGCATGCCATTCTCTTCCTCTTCATCTAGCATGATAAGCTCCTTGCATTTTCGAATCAGCAACTCCTGAAGAGATGTGAGATGTTGTAAACCTCCACATAGAGATGTCAACTGATCACAGTGGAAGAATGTAAGAGTTCTAAGAGAAGGTAGATTTCTTAAGCCTTCTCCAAGTCCTGACAAATCCACGAGCTTAGAACACTGCCACAGACCCAAAGTAGAGAGATTCTTAAGATGCTCCTTTGGTAGAGATATAAAATGATCTATGTTGTCTATCTCCAGAGTTTTCAGTCTTGCTGATAACAATGAACGCGGTGCTGCAGTAAAATTCTCAACCGCTTTCCTTAATGACAAGTCCTCATCAACATTCACCAACTTAAGTTCTTCAACATGAGGGAACAGAGGCATCGTTCTCAACTTAGCACAGTTACGTAACTGTAGCTTTGACAGTCGAGGAAAACATGGCAATGCTTCAATATCTTGCTGATAAGATGCTGCTGTAACATCAATAACATCATGGTTTCCATCAGCTTGCCTCCACCATCCCCTTAAATCACCCATTCGATCAAGAATTAGTTCTTCAAGGGATGGGAAAAACACTGAGGGTGATAAATGCAGCCCTGTATTATCCATGTACTCTACACTGTGGGCATAGGTAATATGTAAACGTTTAAGACAAAGGAATTGACTGAAAGACGGGAGACATTTGCATCTATTACAATTGCTTATATTAATATCTACAAGATTTGGTAGGAAGGTGTTAAGCTTATCCAACCTAGCCCAACTTGGAAAACTCTGACCTGCATAATATGTGATAGCTAGACTCTTGATATTTGAATTGGGTTGGAGGCCTTCAAACAATGGTTCATGGTACATGCAGTTTGCCTCAAAAAAATCTATTACCAACTCCGAAAGATGCAATTTGTTACACAGATTTGCTTCCTTGGCTTCTGAAAGAGCATATTTCCATTTTCCCTGAAGTAGAATCTGCAAATCTCCTGAGATATTGTTGAGAGAACTCAAATCTCTTAGCTGAGCACATCCTTTAAGATTAAAAGCACCAGAGTTATTGCCTACTACAAACTTATTAAGCTTACGGAGAGCAGTTAATCGTCCCATTCCAGCTGGCATATGAGTCAATGCATCACAATCATCAAGCTCAAGGCACCTAAGATTGACTAGCCTTTTGATTTCTGAGGGCAACTTCCTCAGCCTATAGCACTTGGAAAGTCTCAACACCTGTAAGTTCTGCAAGCGACGAACAGAATTCGGAAGTGCTTTGATGTGCGAATTGAAGGATATATCCAAGTACCTTAAATGAATTAGATCCCCTATAGAGTTTGACAGATTTTCAATCCCTAGCCCATGTAGATCCAACACTCGCAAGCGTCTAAAGTTTGAAGTTAATTGCTCAGAAACTGACTTCTTAATCCTTGTCCCGAGTGTTGCTTGTTCTGGTAATAGAAAGGTGCGTAGGCGATTCAATTCTAGGAAACAACTTGGAATCTCCCATAACGATGTCAAATTAAACCCAGCAGAGAGATGATGAGTATTTTCATTTACATTCCTCACATCAGAGGTAAAGATAACACTCTCTCCTCCTGCCTCTTTTAGGGCTAAATCATGCATCAGGTCATGAATTTTGCAACTCTTGATATCTCCTAGTGCATCTTTTGTTAAATCTTGAAAGAAGCATTTTTGCACCAAATCCATGAAACACTCCTCTCCAGCATCTTCCAAACTCTGTCTTTCACACGACGGTACAACAAATCCTTCGGCAATCCAGAGACTAATCAGTCTATCCTTCTCTAATACATAGTCCTTGGGGAACAAAGCACAATACGCAAAGCAATGCTTAAGCGATGATTGAAGCTGGTTATAACTAAGCTTCAAAATAGGCATGATGCTATTTTCAGCTTCTCTTATCTTAGCTAACTCATTATCCTTAAAAGCTAACCACCTTCTCTCATCCCTGGCATATAAAAGCCCCCCAACAGTTCTTATAGCAAGTGGAACGTTGGCACACTTCTTTACAATTTGCTTCCCTAATTCAACCAGCTTTAGATCTTTATCCTCTTGACCAGATTCAAATGCCATCTTACAAAACAGGAACCAAGATTCAGCTTCTGATAGATGTCTTAAGTCATAACACGAGCCGGTTGCCATGATCCCGGCCACCTGCCTAGATCGTGTGGTCACCAAAACCTTACTTCCAGGTCCTCCACAAAACAACAATGCTCTCAACTTAAGCCATTCTTCTCGATCCTCATTCCACACATCATCCAGAACAAGCAAATACCTCTTCCCATCAATGACATTCCTAAGTTGTCGTTGCAGTTGCTCCATATCTAAATCACCAGGCTTCACACAAGCAGCAGAAGTTATAATCTTCTCCACAATAACTCTTATATCAAAGACATCAGACACACAAACCCACAATCGAAGCTCGAAATGATTTTCGACTTTCTCATCATTATACACCAATTGAGCCAAAGTAGTCTTCCCAAGTCCTCCAATCCCAACAACAGGAATAACATAAACACTCTCTTCAACATTATCATTCAACAACATTTCCAAGATTGCAACTTTATCACTATCCCTTCCTACAATATCCTCCTCACGTACAAAAGAATAACTCTGCTCACGTTTTCTCCTACCCATTACTCGCTCCTCATCAACTAGCAATCTAAACCCAAAATTCCCACCATCATTTGCAATACCATCTAACATTTCCCTTATTTTATTAATTTTTCTACCCATTATACTACCAACATGAAGCTGATTAATTTTAGAGAAGAAGAGACATGCCTCTTTTTGGGTAGTTAAGCTGGTAATTTCGTCGAACAGGTCATCTGCATCATACACCGCGACACGAAGCCTTTGAAGCCAACCTTGAATAGCATGACTGTTGGGTTGTCTTTGTTCTGCATCTAAGAGCACATCTTTGATGATGTTGATTGTGTTGTTGAGTTTGGCAAGCTGGGTTTTGTACCCCCAAGCTGTTGCAGCCTCTTCAATGGCTGCTGAACTCATGTTGTTCAGTAGTTGCTGAGCAATGTTGAATAACACAGCTTCTGCCATTTTTATGTTTTTTTGGTAGTACAGTATTTCTCAGGGAAGAAGAAAGGAGTCGAGTATGCAAAGAAAAATGGCAAATTTGCAATTTGATATTACCAGTTGACTTTCATGACTAATATATGTGATCTCTATTCAATTGAAGTGGGGATTGGGAAATTATTGGAGCCGACTTCGGCGACAAGTGGTGTTAATTGGGAAAAAAAAAAAAAAAATACTATTCTCTTCCGATTATTTTATTCTTCACATTCTGATTATTTTTTCTTCAAATGAGAAGAGCAAAAAAATTGAAGGGAATAAGAAATACTTGGAATGATTTGTACTGTACTATGTTAATGCCAACGTGTAGCGCGCACTAACTTGCTTAGCAGTTCTATAGGCAAGTCATATGTGCGAGACTCACAATCCAAATAACGAGGAAGAGAGTTTGGTCCACAAACAAAGCTTAGAATTTAGAGGGCTAAAATGGATTTCAACAGATATTTATCGCGAAAGTAATCGAGCAACAATTTATTTTACTTTCTTAGGTAATTTCATGTAAACTTAACAATATAGCGTTCTATTTGGAAAAAGAAAAAAAAAAGCGAATAGTAACTTTTTTTAATATTCCGCAGTAAATATTTATTTTTTTAATAATTTTGATGAGTCATACTTGAAATTTGAGATAACTTTATTCTAAAATTATCTCATTAATGAACACGTGACTTCATATAGTGTAGGTATAATCCAACAAAACATCATTTAGTTTTCTATGGAGCTTTACATATACCGCTTTTGTTTAAGAGAAATTGGAATATATATAATTCTTAGGAAAAATTTATATAAAGTCTTAGGTTTAGTAATAAAACAATTAAAATACATTTTTATTTAAGATAATATTTCAAGTAACGAATGAAAAACCAATCCGTTAATCCATCAATTATTTCATATCACTACACTACAAGTCCCTCAAAAAAGCCAAATTTCGCCAACTTACATTAGTTGTGAATAATACAACATTTTCTTGTACTCAAAGAGCAGCCAAAACTTTGTCCCAAAAATAAAAAATAAAAAATAAACTTTATCCCATAAAACATAAAGTGAAACGCTAAACGACGCCCTCGAATCTCCAAATAACGCCCGCATTTATAACCTAAAAATACGTTCCTACCCTTATAATAAAACTCATCAAATTACCTCAAATATTTTGATAGTCCTCTCCAATGGTCACCAGCCACTAATGACTATTGACCAACAAAAACAATAATATTATTATTAACAAAGCCTAATGATGGAAAATTTATATGCTTTAATTTTATTTATTTCATATATGCCTGAGCGCCGAGCTGCAGCTTTGGTTCTTGGCAACAACCACCACCTCCACCACAATTACCACCTTCTTCATTGTCGTCTTCTTCTCATATTATTACTAACAATAATAATACTGTAATAACAATACTAACTACAAACTAACATAAATTTTGGGAGTAAAAAAAACTTTCTGGCCAAAACGCCTATTTTTTTGCACACTCAGAGTAGGAAACGCCTAAAAAAATCGAATCTTGGACGGTGGTTCGAAATTTTTGGGCATTTCCACCCAGAGATTTCGGAAAAAAGGGTCGTTTCCTACCAAAATCCACTAAATGAACCCAGAAAATTCATCATTTTGTAACAAATTCCAGCAAACGAATAATCGGAAGAAAAAAAAACATATTAAGAAAAAATAATAGGAAAAAAAAAAGAAATTGATGAACTGAAGGATTCCATAACTTATAAAAGAAAAAATGGTTGAATATCGGAGAGAATTGATACACAGTGGTGATTAAGAGCCAGAATTAAGAGCAATTGATATATATTAACAGCAATTAAGAACACCTATTACCAAATTACCAATAACTAACTGTCCTAATTAACTACAGTACTACATTAACAAAGGTTGAGTGGTGGTGATTTGTAAGTAAAGGAAGGTGGTGGTGGTGGTGGTGGTGGTGGTGTTGGTGAAAGTTAATGGAGTGGAGTGAAATGGGGTGTTGATGAAAGTGATCGGAGATGGTATTAACTAAAAACAATTGTGCTAATACATAAGGGTAAGTTTGTAAATTTAATTATATTTTGTGGGCGTTACTCGGAGATTTGAGGGCGATATTTAACAAGCCTCAAAAATAATGGTATGTAAAATATGTAAATCATGCATAATAATTGGTTGGCTACAATTTTCCTTTTAAAAAATATAAAAAAATAAAATAGTCATCAGTATAAATAAATAATTGGCTACAATTAATTCACTCGCCATTATTGAGATTGCACACTTATCTTCTCCAACGGTACGTCTTAACACTTCCCGCCAACACTAACTTCCAGATTCGGTAGACCCCACAACATCTTCCATTTTTAGCAATTTATAAATATTTTTCTTCTTCAATCATTCATATATTTATTTATTTTGATATTTCTTCTTTTTTCTGTCTTCTTCAAATTCATCCCCAAATCCAAAAACAAAATTAAATTGAAATGGGTTTTGCAGTAATCACTTCATCAACTTCCTTACATCCGAATTTCTCAACAACCATAATTAAAAAAACTCAATACCCAATTAAAATCACGAAACGTTTCGGTAACTTCTCTCGTTCACGAATCGTTTCTTTGAGCTCAACTTCTTCAGCTTCGCCTCCATCTCCTAGTGAATCGACTGTCGGAAATTCCCCCAATTTACAAAACCCTAAACTTAGTAACACTGCTATTGTTAACCCTAATGGAAACCCTTTTGTTAAGTTTGTTCAATCAGCTGAGTCTACTATTGAAAGGGTAAATCTTTTGATCATATTAGGGTTTATTAAGTATTGGGTTGATGTCAATTTCTCTGTTTTGTTGAATTATCTGGGGGTGCTGAAAATATTGTTATTTTGGTGAATTTGATGGTGAAAGTGAGACTTGGTATTTGGATTATAAGGGAAATTTATATGATTATGCTAATCATTGGACTAATCTTACTGTTCTTGAGGAGCTTTAAACTCAAGATTACGAGCTTGTATCGCCTGAATTTTTCTTGTTTAATCACTATAAAAATCATGTTTAATGGATTTAAGTCTTTTGTCAACACTAGTAACATAGTTTGACAACTTTGGCAATGTAACAGTGAAAATTGTTTATGCCCTGATAATGCTATATTACCATTTTTTGGGTTCATTATTTGATCTATATGTTATACGGATTACGGAGTATGAGTTATATCCTTGCTTTTTTTGTGCAGGTTATATTCGACTTCCGATTCTTGGCACTTCTTGCTATTGCAGGATCACTGGCTGGTTCAGTCCTATGTTTTATGAATGTAATTTTCTTTCTTTCATATACACTTGTAGGATCATGTAAAATCTTTATTGTGAATGAACTCATTCGACGAAATGAAATATGAAACATAGGGTACCTTTGATTTCTTCAGGGTTGTGTTTATGTTTGGGAAGCATATAAAGTGTATTGGTCATCCTGTCTCAAAGGAGTTCACACTGGAAATATGGTTCTTCGATTGGTTGAAGCTATTGGTGAGAGTTCTTTTCCCCTGTATACTACTGCTCTTCTTAATAAGAACTTATTTCTTCTTTCCTGTTTATTGTCCTGCAGGCTATTTTCGGCCTTAAGATCATAGATTCTATTATTCCTAATTTCTTGATGTTCTTGGTATGCAGATGTCTATCTAGCTGGAACCGTTATGTTGGTGTTTGCTATGGGTTTATATGGATTATTCATCAGTAATTCCTCTTCCGATCTGCCTCCTGATGCTGATCGGGCTCTGAATGGCTCATCTTTGTTTGGAATGTTCGCTCTGAAGGTGATTGCAAATTGAAAACTCCTATTCCTTTTGTTTTCTTTTCAAATAACTTAATTGCAACTGGGGTGGACTAATGCAACTATGCAAGGAAATATTCATACTACGTATACTACTTTGGTCGAGAGCTAAGCTAAGCCTATATAGAAGGAAGATCATGGAGGGAGCTAAAAAGGGGGGAAAGAAAAATAAAATAGATGAATAGGTGTGGCTCTCGAGTCTAGGATATGTGAACTCTGGGACAAGGGGAGTACAGCTTAATACATCTAGACTTCTAGAGCATATACATGGCTCGAAATGAATTGATATTCACTGAAATTCCTTTATCATGTCTGCATGTGATTGATTAGAAGGGGCTGTTTCTTTCTTTTCTGTATCTATCTTTGTTACTGTTCATAAGCACTGGCTGAAATTTTGCTTTATACAATTTAAATTACAGGAGAGACCTCGGTGGATGAAAATTAGCTCCCTTGATGAACTGAAAACGAAAGTTGGACACGTTATTGTGATGATTCTTATTGTAAAGATGTTTGAAAGGAGCAAGATGGTGACAATAGCCACCGGCTTGGATCTGTTGAGTTATGCTGTCTGTATTTTCCTGTCGTCTGCTTCGTTGTACATCCTTCACAATCTGCACAAGTCTGATGAACATGGCCATGATATCCCTGCTTAACAGATAAAATTGCTCAAGGTCTTCTTTCTCAACTATTGAGGAAAAAAAAAAGTTGGAGGCAGATGCGTTTGCCGGGAGTCGAACCCGGGTCTATTGCTTGGAAGGCAATTATCCTAACCGTTGGACTACAAACGCTTGTTGTATACATGTGACATTTTATGCTTCATAACACATTAAATATTTATATTTTATCTACCTTGATACGGAATAATAGAGATCCCAAACGTATTCTTCAGATCGAGTTTGGTTTGAGTCATATTTATGTGAGATTTGACATCTAATTGATACGTCAAATGGGGTCAATTTCTTCATAAATGCAAGTAAACTATAGTGAATAGTTAGGGGTTGGAAGTTGTTTGATTTCCACTGTCTAAATAATTTGAAGAGTTAAAATACTTGAGGAATATGGGGAATCCAAAAAAATGCGTTTGCCGGGAGTCGAACCCGGGTCTATTGCTTGGAAGGCAATTATCCTAACCGTTGGACTACAAACGCTTGATGTTCAATTTATATAATAAATTTTATTAGTGTATAATATATAACCATTGATAATTTTTGTCCAAAGAATCGTCGATGCATGGTATTATGGTAAGTTGGTAACCAATGCTAATACACGAGATAACTGTAATGGTTGAAAATAATTTTAAATATTTCAATAAATTTAGATATCTATACACTTAGATTATTAAGTACTTGTACTTTGTATAATACGTAGTATATAGGATATGTTAGTCAAATATCACTGGTCTAACGTTATAAGAGATTAAGAGGTGTTTAGTTGAGAGAGATTTGTGACATACATAAAGGTTTGCTAGTATGATGTATTGATTTTTGACAGTAGTGAGAATGTGGTTTAGAGAGAAGGAAATGTTAGGCTTATAATGAGTAAAGGGGGAGGTTTGTATATAAGGCCTTGAGAGCAAAAGCGAACTCACCACTTCTACTCCGTACTTTGTATATTTAACTCAATCGCAAATAGTTTCAAATTTTGCTGCTAATAACTCAACTAAGTTTAACATCTTGATCTTCAAGAGAGCAAGAAACCTCATTGGAGTTATTTGGCATAAGTTAGTTAAGAAAAATTACTGAAAATCTCTTTAACACCAAGTATAGTAGTATACAAATTGTCTACAATGATTTCACTTAAGCATATTGAAGGCAAGACATTCCCACTTTACATATTATCTGTGATTTCCTCTGTTTCAGCCTGAGGTCTCAAACTTGCAGCATCCTCTGCTTCGATTTTCTTCCTCTTTAGCAACTCGACCACCCCTTGAAGAGAGGCATCAACATCCTCACTTCTCATAAGTTCCTCGGCAACTTCAGCAGGAGTTGCATTTACAGTTTCCAAAAGGCCTTGGATCTCTACAAACAGCGGATGGTTGCCAGAAACTAAAAGATAATTATAGGCTAAGATTTTGAAGCCCTCCATAGTAAGATACGACATGTGAATGTGCATATCCATACGACCAGGCCGTAACAAAGCTGGGTCAAGCCTTTCCTTGTGATTTGTGGTAAATATGATCAACCTCTCATCTCCGCAACAAGACCACAATCCATCAGCAAAGTTGAGCAATGCAGCCAGTGACATCTGCAGTAACAAACAGCAGTAGGGTTAGCTGTTAGAAAGAATAGTAGATTACACCAACACTTATAATGTAAAAGAAATCAAAGGTTGCTAATGCTAGTTCCTTGCTTAAAGAATGACAAAAGTAGGTATACACTATACAGAAAGAAAGCATTAAAAAGATCATACATGTCTACTGTCATTTAAGCTAAAAAAAAACCAAATTTTGTCATAAGGATGAAACTATACTAACAGAACGACCATGATATATACTTCGTACTTCACAAGGATTATGAAAATAATAAGATCGAAGTTGAACATACAACATATGGTAAGTAAATGCATCTTCATCAAGAACTCAAATATTAAATATATCAACAAATCAGAGAAAAGAAACTGGAAACCACAGACCTGAGGATCATTCTTGGCCTTCTTCGAAGAGTCATCGCAGCCTACATACATAGGGTTGTATAATTCTCGTCTTGGGAGCCCTCCAGTGCAATCAATATCCTCAACAATGACAATAGTTTTACTTGGAATAAAGCGCAACAACTGTCTCAAGCTAGAATCATGAATCTGTCCCAGTTGCAAATCATAGATGTCAAATTTGAGATAGTTAGCAATAGCAGCTATCAGACTCGACTTGCCAGTACCCGGCGGACCATACAGTAAGTAGCCTCGTTTCCAAGGCTTCCCTACCCTCTTATAAAACTCTTTTCTCCTCACAAATCTGTCCAAATCATCCATTATCGCCTTCTTCGACTCAGGATCCATAGCCAAGTTCTCAAACTTAAAGGGATGAACCATATTGACGGATTGATTACCACTTGAACCAGGCATAGGACCACATTGTCTTCCATTACAATCAAATAATTTCAAGACTTTCTCCTCACGAACAATAGCTTTTGATGTCTCCACAATATATGGTAAGTAAACGGTACAAATCTTCTTTTTATGCTCTTTGTCAAAGCTCAATGAGAAATAGGATTTTTCATTACTACCTGATCTCTTATCAAGTGCTGGAGTGTAATCAAAATCATCAACCGAGGAATGAGCCTTAGAAGAAGAAGAAGCGCTGTAACTAAAAACCCATTTCAGATTTATTCCTTCAAAATTCTCAGAGTATTTGACCCTTTCAGCAAGCTTGAAGTTCATAGCCTCCTCATTCGGTACTCTGCTCACCTAAAAGGGGCCCCCAAATATACAACCCGGGTTACACACTTGTCTTATGGTGAGTAAGTCTCCCAAAAAGAGATTTTTCCTGTAAGGCTCGAACTCAAAACCTCCCTTAAACGACATTAAGTTGTTTGTCACTTGAGTCAACTTTCGTTGATATGGAAAATTATTGTTAAAACTACTACTGTGGTATTTAGATTTTAATTAAACATATAAATGAACAATACATGTTATTGGCTGATTAGTGTGATTACATATTAGGAAGATTAAACATAATCAACCACCAAAATCCTACCGTTAGTCCGTTATTACAGTGAATTATTGCCTTACATTCACTATAACTAACCACAATTTAGCTAACAAATCGAGTTCATGATGAAAAGTTAATAACATCTCAAAAAACTTCAATTTGACATTTTTAATTAAACAACCGTAAAATTGCTTCTTTTTTTTTTTTTTTTTTTTAACATGTGTGTTCATATGAAATTTTACTTTTAATTAAACGAGAGTAATGTTTGGTGTATCATAAAGTAGTCTATAAGTACTCCCTTAATCTCCTATTGATACGGAATAACACTTTTTTTTCCTTAATTGCAACACTCTCTTGTTTAACACGGAGTACAACTTATACGAGTATATTATCTCTGTTTTAAATTATTTGAAATGATTTGACATAAAGTATCATTGCGCTCCCTAAGTACAAAGGTACTGAAAATCAAAGTTGTCTACCAAAAAAAAATTGTTTTTCTCTTATCCTAATGTTTACGATTATTAAAATAAGCGGAGGGAAAAATGAAAATATTCGATCAGATGCAGAAAAAATATAAAAAAAAAAAAAAAAAAAATGATAAAAGTACCTTAAGTACACTGGCAGAGTCATTAAGTTTGTTGCAAAGGTAGATCTGGCAAGCTTCAAAGATTTGGTTAGCATTAAAACCATTACCCTCTTCTTCAATAATGAGCTCAAAACAATCTGGAGGAGGAGGAGGTTTTCGTGTGAACCATTGTTTGAAAATGTCAGAAATGTATTGTTGTACAAGTGGTGGAACAAATTGGTAAAAGGCTTGTTGGAGCAAAGTGAAGGTTGCACTCAGTGAAGCATATGCTGAAAACAATGAAGCTCCGCTTGGTAACCCCATTCTTCTTCTCTCTCCTCCTACAAACTCCATTCTTTTTCTTCAAATAAAATAAGGAGGGGAAGGTACGGACTACTATGAAAGGGATTTAAAGAAAGAGTACTAGAGTAGGGGACGAGAAAGAAAATATTATGGAATACCAGTAAGTGGAGTAGTAAACTAGTAACTACTGGAGTAACGTCTAACTAGGAGTGTTCGGAACTTCGGACCAAATTAACTTGTGCAGTCTTCGGGTCAAGAAATTTATTACTCTTTCGGTCGTTGACCTGGTTTAAAACCCTATAAAAATTAATCTTGGAGTACACCTGTTTGTTGCAAAAAAAATTATGCATAAAATTTTAAATAATACTCCCTCCGTTCCCGAATGATAGTCACTATTTCCATTTTTGGACACCCAAAATGTTAGTCACATTTCACATTTTTTGTTCCCATACAATAACACAAAATTACTTATATGCCCTCAATTTTTTGGCTTTATTATCTGTGATACCCAAAATACCCTTATAATTGTATTTGTACTTGTGTCATAATGAATGAATTGTCTCCCTTGATTTTTGGTGTTCTGAATACTTTTGAAACGGTGCTTTATCTCTCTTAATTTCTCTCTCTTATTTTCTCTCTCTTCATTTCTTTGGTTTTCTGGGTTCTTCCATTGAAGAACGACTCATTTCTTCATTATCTCTCTTAAAATCGAGCAACTTGGGGTTCAAAAGCGCTGGAAAAATTGTTGATTTTTTCTGTACGTGTTCGAACGAATCAAAGCCCTCATCTAATTTTGTGAATCCGCCCTTTTTAAAGGTGATAGGTATCGTTTTTTTTTTCGATTTCCTGTATATTTTTTTTTCAATTTTCTGGTCTGGGTAATTTGATTATATGGGGTATTTCTTGATTCTTTATGATGTTTTACTGAAATAATTACAATTTTCGGATTATTTTTGCCGATGTTTACTTCTTTGCCATGGATCTTGATTTCGTTCAATGTTATGGAGTATGATTTGGATTTAAAATATGTTCCCCTAAATCTTGATTATATTGTGAATATTTATGTTTGCGATTTTATATATTTTCCCTAGTAAGGTTATCTGTTCAATTTTGTGAATTAGGGTTTCACTGTTCACTTGAATTAGGGTTTCACTGTTCACATGATTTAGGGGTCAATGTTCAATTGCATGTATATTTATTTATTCAGTTGCATGTACACTTCACTATTCAATATATGAGAGCTATGATTTGGGAAACAATGTTAGAGGTTTAGTTATGTATTGTTGACATTGTTATAACATGAGTCCTTTTGTTTGAATGCTTCATGGTTGAAACAGGAACAAAGGACCCATTGTTATGCATCTTGAGTGATTGTATACTCATGTTGGTTTGATGTGTGGGTGTCTTTAGTACTTGTGTACTCATATAATGATATTGGTTTGATGTGTGGCTGTCTTGAGTACTTGTATGCTCATATAATGATATTGGTTTGATGTGTGGCTGTCTTGAGTACTTGTATACTCATATAATGATATTGATTTGATGTGTGGTTGTCTTGAGTGATTGTACACTCATTTAAACATGTTGGGACAATGTATACTCATTTACACTTGCTTTTTTGATGGTTGGTTGTCTTAATTGGTTACATGTTGATTAAGTCATGATTGAGTGAGTCCCCTGGTTGCTTTTCAGGTTGCCTGTGACCATGAGTCAGTCCCCTGGTTCAAATGAATCACACTCTCATCACACTCACAGCCTAAAATTGTACTTGTATACTCATGTTGGGTTGATGTTTGGCATTTTTTGAGTACTTGTATACTCATGTTGGGTTGATGTGTGGCTGTTTTGAGTACTTGTATACTCATGTTGGGTTGATGTGTGGCTGTTTTGAGTACTTGTATACTGATGTTGGTTTGATGTGTTGCTGTGTTGAGTATATGTCTAGGATGAGGTCTGTGATGATATTTTATTTGGGCATTTAGAAGGCATATAGGATCTTGTTCATGTCATTTAGACCACAAGGTACCATCTTCCTCAAGGAATCTATAAAGCATGATATGAGTTTTATTTGGCTGCTCAATTTGCCTATTATGATAAAAACTTTAAAATCTGAGACCTTTTGTCATAACATGTCCTTACACTTAGTGTTTTATTACCAATGGGATATATGTTTAGATGTTCAAATTATTGACCACTTCACAATTATCCCATTAGGTAATAAGACATTATGTGAGTGATCCTAATTTGATAAGGTCAATGATGAATGATGGGAGTATGATGTTAGGAGGCATTTTGTTTTTGCCATATAACATGTATTGTGTTTTGGTGACTTGTTTGGTTAGATGAGATTGCTTGTGTGTCCTTTGTGTGAGCTTGTAATCCACAATATAAGTCTTCAATGAATATGCACTAAATGCCCTGAGACCTTGTGTATGTTGTAATTTAACTTATGTTACTTATGTTGTTCAACACTTGGGGTGTGTAAGTAGTTTATACAATGGTATTTATCTATTTATACACTCCATCTGTTGAAACAACATAAGGTGTTGGTTTTATTTGACAATGATGAGTCTTTTTTTGTTGAGATGCCCAACTTTAAATGCCCTATCATTCTGCTGTCCTTAGAGAATAACTCAGACTACTCTTGAATTATTTTCTTTGCTGACTATGGATTGTGTGTGGATGTTTGGTTGGTGTGTCAATGATGCTTGGGGACAATCTGAGTTAACAATAAAAGAGTGCAATGACAGTTTTAGAGCACTTTGTTTTCCAAAATTTTTGTGCATGTTTCATTCCATAATAAAGGATTTGATTACATATTTATATTCACCTAATGTCTTAACCAAAAGATAAGAACAAAATATAAAAATAAACATGCCAAATTTTTTTACACTTGACCCCTATTCACTACTCTGCATTGGCATTTGAAGTAGATGCTTCATGATCATTTGCCATAACAGGCCTATATGCCTCTGTGTTTGGTCTTTCTTGTGTGTTGTGCTCTTCAATTGCTTGTGTGTTGTCAATGTTGACCTCTTCAGTGTCTTGCTCATCATCTGAGTCTGGCTTGTCCATGTACACTCTCTCCCATGCATCAATCACAGCCCACATAGGAGCTTCTATAGGATCTTGTAGCCTTCCCTCTCTTTCCAGCCTATCTTTGTTAACATGTGGAGGTTCAAATCTGTTAGAACCTTTACTTTTCAGAATTTGGTTCATTGTGTGGCACAAAGTTACCCACACCTTGAACAGCCTATTAGGAGGTAGCTCACTAAATGCATCTTCAACAGCCTTTATCAACTGGTCTGGTGTCTTTGCCATTTTCTTGTGTTGAAGTGATTGAATGCTTCTGAAAAAGCCCAAATCCAGAACATTTATGTCTGGACTGTTTGGTGGTTGCTGAGTTAATATAAAAGTGAACCCTGGTTGTTCACAATGTTCTTGCCAAATTGCATCATCTTGAGTAATATGTGCCTTTGCATTATCTTGCTGAATGTAGATTGTGTTGTGTTGACCTGTGTGAGGCCATTTTTCCATAATTGCTGGAATGACTTTTTCAATCAACATCCACCTTGAGACATCCCTGTTGATTGGATCAATTACCTTTGTGACCATTTCTCCCTTTTTCCTGTATTTTGAGGACCTAAGTGCTGGCTCCTTTTTTGCAAATGGAAAAATGCCTATTTTCCCATCAAAAATGACTTCTTTTTCTGCATTGTACCAAGGTTTTGCAACTGCTCCTTGGAACATGAATTTTGGAATGAACTTGGCTGATTGCATTACTCTATGTGGACCTTTTTCTCCTTTTGCTAAATATGACCTATGTGTTTTTTTAGTCAGTGTAAACTATTTTTCATCAATATGTACTGTATTGTACATTGACTGGTACACTCTTTTTGTGCCTGGTGAATCTCCTACAATGTTGTTAAGTATGAATCTCAGCCTATCTAATCTGTTTGCTGGTGTAAGCTTTGGCTTTAATGCATTTGTGTGAGGTCTGACTTCCCCTCTCTCAATCAGTCTCTGGATTGTGCTTTTACCAACATTTAACATTACTGCCAAGTCCCTTTGGCATGATCTGTTCCCCATTGCCACTGCCCTTATGGCATCATTTGGAATTGTTATTCTCTTTCTTCCACAATTGTGGAAGCCTGTTGACATGTTGTACTGTAACTGTGCATCCCTTTGTTCCTTCCCCTTTTTCCATATTCTGAGAATAGTTCTTGAGCACAGATTGAAATGATTGGCTGCCTGTTGAATGGATCCATATTTCAGGTTTCCATTTGTTGACCTTGTTAATAGCCATATCAAAATGTCTAACTTGGCCCCACTACTGAGCCTCCTCCTTGTTGGCTGATGATGAGCTTCAGAGTTTTCTGGGTTGATTGGTGTTTGCTGATTGTTGATGTTGCTTGCTGTGTCTTGGTGATCTGATGTTGCTTGCTGATTGCTGTTGTTAGCTGTTGTCTCTATATGGTTGCTTGCTGGTTCAGATGCATCTGTTGCATCAGGGGAAGGAGTTTGGTTTAAGTCAAACCCAATGTTGTCATGGTTATTTTCTGAGTCAATCCCATCATCGTAGACAAAGTTGAGATCATACTGAAACATTTCAACATCATTAGCAGCAGCATCTTCATTCATGTCATCATTCAAATTGAAGTCTGAAGCCATTTGGAGTTGGAGGCAATGATGTGATTTGGGTGTCTTTGAATGTGTTTATTTTTTTTAAAGTGTCAATTTTCTGTTCTTGAATTGTTCTCTGTAAAATTCCCTCTCAAATGATTTGAAAATTTGAGAAGGAGTGGTTTTTATAAGGTTTTTAGTTTTAACACTAGTCATGAATCCGTGTACTTTCATTCTATTGGATGATGTAATTTTTCAGCTAATTTGATTGGTTAAAAATCAATCACATGGATTACAAGTGCATTGCTTTATTTTCATTGGCTGTGTAATAAAGACAAAAAAACCCAAAGGTTTCTCTTTGTAATCCGCCCCTTTTTAATGACAGCAACTTTCTCTCTCTACCTTTTGTTTTGCAAATGATTGGGTTTTAGTTTCCAAGTACTTCATTTATTTCTCCTTAATTCCCGTGATTTTCACCCAAAAGTGACTATCATTCGGGGACGGAGGGAGTAATTAAAATTATTCTTAATAAGTTTAGAAAACTTTAATTGTACGAACTTTTTTGTACTAAACATATTTATTAAAAAAAAAAGTTAAAATATTGTTTTTTCATTATTTTTTCGAGTTTTCCATAAAATTATTTGAAAAAATCTAAAATTAGTCCAACGCGATGTAGTTTTGGTTCGATTCCAATTTAATCGGTATGATCTTCAGTTCTTAAATTTCAAATTTTCGGTCCTCGGTTTGTTGGTTCAGGTCGGTTCGGTCTTGGCCGATGAACAACCCAACTAGTAACTATGTTTTTTTAAAAAAAAATAAAAAATTACATTCGTCTTTTCAATCAGGCTTAGTTTTCTTCCATTTTTAAAAAATATTCAATAAATATAAGTTTAGTTTAATAGAAATAATTTTGGTTAAATAAAAATCATTAAAAAAAATTACAAAATAATAGAAAATAAGTAAAATTAATTTTAATTTAGCAAAATTTATTTAGTAAAAATGATTTCAATTCAGCAAAAATAATTCCACCTCAATAAAATTTTGTGGAAAAAATACACAAGTAGTAACAAATTTTTTAAAAAAAAAAATCATTGCGATAATTTGGTAAAAAAAATTACTCTGACAATAATTTGATTAAAAAAAAAAAAAAAAAAAAAAATCAGGTAACAATTAGACCCAAAAAAAACTAAAAAAAATTCCAACAAACTACTCATGATTCTGCATAAGTTAGTAAGGAAAATCCCTTCCCAAAAAAAAAAAAAGTTAGTAAGGAAATCTACTGAAATACGTAGAATTAATAAGAAGTCCACAATTTAATAAGAAATCCACATTCTACAATGATTTATTTGTCATAAGGTAATAAGAAGTCCACATTCCACAATGATTTCACTTTAGCAGTTTGAAGGCAAGACATTCCCATTTTCCATTTTCTCTATGATTTCCTGATTTTCCTCTGTTTCAGCCTGAGGACTCAAACTTGCAGCATCCTCTGCTTCGATTTTCTTCCTCTTTAGCAGCTTGACGACCCCTTGAAGAGAGGCATCAACATCTTCACTTCTCATAAGTTCCTCGGCAACTTCAGCAGGAGTTGCATTTACAGCTTCCAAAAGGCCTTTGATCTCTCCAAACAGCGGATGGTTGCCAGAAACTAGGAGATAATTATAGGCTAAGACTTTGAAGCCCTCCATAGTCAGGTAGGACATGTGAATGTGCATATCCATACGACCAGGCCGTAACAAAGCTGGGTCAAGCCTTTCCTTGTGATTTGTGGTGAATATGATCAACCTCTCATCTCCGCAACAAGACCACAATCCATCAGCAAAGTTCAGCAATGCAGCCAGCGACATCTGCAGTAACAAACAGCAGTAAGTTTAGCAGTTAGTAAAAAAAAGCATTAATTTTTTTGTCAAATACATGAAATTATCCTCACAAATCGATTATGAATTATATTTCACAGGGGTTATGAATAGATTAAGTCCAAGTTGAACATGCAAAAACCATGTAAGATGTATGAAATATATCATATATCAGGAACAAGTAAAAGATATCAAAAAAATCAGAGAGGAGAAAATGAAAACCGCTAACCTTAGGCTTCTTTATGGCCTTCTTCAGAGAGTCATCATATCCTTGATACATAGTGTGGTATAATTCTCGTCTTGGAAGCTCTCCAGTGCAATCGATATCCTCAACAACGATAATAGTTTGACTTGGTATAACACGCAACAACTGTCTCAACATAGAGTCCTGCATCCGTCTCAGTTGCAAATCATAGATGTCAAATTTGAGATAGTTAGCCATAGCAGCTATCAGACTCGACTTGCCAGTACCCGGAGGACCATACAGTAAGTAGCCTCGTTTCCAGGGCTTCCCTACCCTCCTATAAAACTCCTTTCTCCTCACAAATCTGTCCAAATCATCCATTATCGCCTTCTTCAACTCAAGATCCATAGCCAAATTCTCAAACTTAAAGGGATGAACCATATTGACTGATTGCTTGCTACTTGAGCCACCAGGCATAACACAATAATCGGAATAACCATCAAATAGTTTCAAGTGTTTCTCCTCGCGAACAACTTCTTTTGATGCCTCCACAACATATGGCAAGTAATCAGTACAAACCTTTTTTTTATGTTCTCTGTCAAATATCAATGAGAAGCAGGATCTTTCTTGATGATGACTACGTGATCGACCTGATCGTTTATCGTGTACAGGAACAGGACCACTTTGATCATCAACCGAGGGATTAGCCTTGCAACTAAAAATCCATTTCAGATGTATTCCTTCAAAAGTCTCAGAGAATGTGACTCCTTCAGCAAGCTTGAAGTTCATAGTCTCTTCAGTGTGTCCTTTGCTCACCTAAAAGGACCAAAATTAATTTCATTTCAAGATTGTTTAAAACTAAACAACACTAAGGCGTTCAAGCAAGCTAGCTACTAAGATTGAATTACTTAACTCGTTTAAAAGTTAAGTTGCAAGACTTGCAACTAAGCTACCACCATATAAATGTCTCCCAAACACGAAATCCTCAATTCTAGCATTTGACACACACTAATGTGCTAACTATTATGTTAGACTAATTACACACATATATATATGCATCAACATTATTTATTACCAATTGGCTCATTACAAATTAACCCTCACTATTTCACCAACTATACTTTATACTACAATAGGTTAGGCCTACAAATAAAGCCGTATCCAAACCCACAAAATAGTGTCGGACTTTAGTAAAAGCAGGTATTTGGGCGTTTTTTCTTAGTCAAGCTCTGGTTTTGTTCTAAAATTACTCCATCCTTTTTTTAAAAAAAATTTATTGGTTAGGAATAGATGAAAGGAGTGAAATTATTAAATACTCGTATTAATCACAAATTCACAATCACGACACTTTTTTTATATCTATTTATGATAATTCCAATATTTCCTTATTTGGTAATAACTCACTACTACTTTTCTACTACGGAGTAGTATTATTTTTTTTTTTTCCTACCAACCCAATGTACTTTGTACAGTAGTACAAACTTTTTTTATTATTATTATTTCTTTCTGCTAATCACAATTAAGTAAATCACCACCGGCTATATTTAATAATACGAGTATAAAGTCACTTTTTGGTACCCAACCTATAATTCTCCTAAACCTTCTTACAAAACGGAGGGAATACATCTTACTACTTATTTTGGAGGTCGTATGACTTATTATTAAGGAAACTATTTTTTCCACTACCAAAAAAAAAAAAAAAAAAAAAAAGTAAAGTACCTTAAGCACACTGGCAGAGTCACTAAGCTTGTTGCAAAGGTAGATCTGACAAGCTTGAAAAATTTGGTTATTAGTGAAATCGTTAGCAACTTCTTCAATGATGAGCTTAAAAACATCTGGAGGAGGAGGAGGTTTTCGTGTGAACCATTGTTTGAAAATGTCAGAAATGTATTGTTGTACAAGTGGTGGAACAAACTGATAAAAGGCTTGTTGAACCAAAGTGAAGGTTGCACTCAATGAAGCATATGCTGAAAACAGTGATGCTCCGCTTGGTAAGCCCATTCTTCTTCTCTCTCCTCCTACAAACTCCATTCTTTTTCTTCAAAACAAACTAGTGTTTTTTTTAAGAGAAGTAAAGGTATAATTGTAGTATAGTACGAGTAGCAGTTCATTGGTTTTAGACATTTATAAAAAGTAGATAGGGACGAGAAAGGAAATTCCAAGGATATTTACATCCGGTCTTTATTTATTTATTTTATTTTTTATTTAAGTGTAAGACTTAAGAGGTAAGTCTCACCTTGACTTCTTATCACAAGAATATTAAAGGTCATAGGGGGTTAGTAGGAGGAGGAATTCTTGGTCAACACTAAGTTAGAGTCCACTTTAGACTCAACTAAAGGCAGAAAAGTAATTGCAACTACCTCTGTTATTTTATCTTACTACCTCCGTTACATATTAGTTGCAACTTTGGGCAATATTTGTGAGAGATAAAATATTTCAAAGTTGCAACTAATATGTAACGGAGGTAGTAATAAACGAAAGGTGGGGCCTCTTGTTCATAACTTTTCTGGAGGCAAATGTTAAAAAAAAATAAAAAAAAGGAGAAGAGAGAGAAAAGAAAAGGGAGATTTTTGAAATATAAGAGAAGAGAGAGAAAGCAAAACCCTTTGAGAAGGGTGATTCTAGAACGGCGAAAGGCGAGTCGAGAACGGCGAAATCGAAGTACAATTCCAGTAATATTCCTGTAATTTAAGTGGTCTAGGCGAGATAGGAGAGAGAAAGCATTTGCGAATACCTTTATGGGGTATGTTTACATTGGTAATATTCCTGTAACTGGTTAGTGATGCGATCTGGGAAGTTGTTGGTATTGGTATGATACAATTCAGCTACCATTCACTTACAAGCACCTTGGTTACAATTCGTTTACAAATACCAACAAGACTTACCATCATACCATCAAGGTTGCTGGTGGTATTCAGATGAGTTACTATATTCAGTTATATACCATCTAGTTCGTCGTTGGTATTTAGCTGATGTTCTTTCATCAAGTTAGCTACCATCTAGGAAGTAATAATTACTTCCCATTTATTAAAATATTGCATAATAAATTAAATTATTACAAGAAGATGTTTCTTTTGCCTAGTTTAACCAATAAGCGATAATAATAGGTGATCGAAAAATAAATAAATTGTTAACATACCTTTGGCAGCTTGAATTTTTAATTTCATGCCTTCCTTATGGCGTGTCTTCAGCAATTGAGTGAGAATTCCATAAATTTTTAGTCGAAAATTTGATTAGAGGAATTTTGGGAAATTTTTCCCCGCCATTGCGAGTGAAATTTGGGGGGTAAGGTACAAAAGTTACTGACACCAAGTCCCCCATCCCTTTTACTCTTTTCTGTTTTTATTCAGCCTTTTCGGTGGTCATTGGGCGGGCCGAGCCAAGACTTAAAAAAATCAGACCACTTCTTGGGATGGGCCAGATCGGGCCAAGTTTCGGGTCGAATTTTATGTGCTCAAACCTGCCCCATAATGGGCGGGTTGTGTGGGCTTTTATGGCCGGACGAAAAAAAAACAACAAAAATTGTATAAAACGCATTCCCAAACCTATTCAAAAATAAAAGGAAAAATCTGCTCAAAATCTGCCTAAAATTAGGTTGGTCCGGACTTACTTTGATCCGCTCTACTTTATAGTTTATACTTACTTTTCTCTCTCCTTTTGTTCAATAGCATTTTGATGATCATATAATCCCATCAATGATAATTTTTGTTTTTTTTTCACAATTCTCTACTTACCACATCATTCTCTCTTACATTAACTAATACCCAGGTCACCTGCATTTCTAATAATGTTCACATGATTCTCTCTTACATTAACTAATACCCACCTACATTTCTCATAATGTTCATTATTTTTTTTCTTACTTGCCTTATGAGACCCACATAACTACTAACTTACTACTCTGTAATAATCTTTATAATGCTCATCTTATGAGAAAATTTCTTTTTGCTCATTGGGGTAAGTCATTTTTTTAAAAAAAATTCACCTAAATTTTTGCCCATGAGCTTTGTTTTTTTTTTTTTTTTTTTTCCTTTTTCCATTGTTGAATGTGCTCTTACAAACCGTTTGGTTGGTAGAGGGGAAAGGAAAAGACATTAACAAAAGGAATGAGAGAAAAAGGAAAATATCTTAGGTTGTTATTTTTTTATAAAGAATGAGAATCAAGTTTTTAATACCACCATATATACAACTATCATTATTCTTCTCCACCATCACGATTGCAATTGTCAGTCCCTAAGCCTCCAACATCGCTGCCCATCCTCCGCTTCTACCGCTGCATCGACTTTGAGACCAATGCCCGTCGCTTGCCGCCACTACTATTATATGTGGATCTCTTAAGTCAGAAAATTGGTCGGAATGGGTTAAAAATGGTAAAATCTTATCTTAAATGTAGTTTTGAAAAAATAGACTCCGTATTAGTTAGTTTAGAAAAAGGGTGCTTTTATGTTTAAAAAAAAAAAGGGTGCTTTTAAAGCATCTCTAATGGTTTAATTGTAAGGACTTGCTTGCAATAAAAATAAAGTTCCTAGCTACATGCTTACTATTGGAGAACAAAAAATTGAGCAACATGCAACCAAACAAGCTACATGCTTGATTGAAAAAGAGACTAATAAACTCCACTCATATTGCAACATGTGTATAATTATTTATTTTTTTAAAAAAAATTTATTTTAGAAAAATAGAAATAAAAAATCCAACCTTTACACTTTTTTTCTCATAAAAATTCAACCTTCATTTTATTCCTCAAAAATTCAACCTTTATACCCCACTTTCTCTAACAGACTCATTACCAGTTGATGACCGATTTTTGTAAGTTATGTGCCACGTGTTGGCCATTAATTGGTCAATTATTTTTTTAATCATTAAAAAACAAAAATAATTAAAAAAAATAAAATCAGAAAAGCCAACCCTACCCTCCTTCCCTGACCACCCCATCCAAACCGTCCACCGGAACCCAGCGACACTAGCAACATAATCGCACCGCCGCGCCACAATAGTCACAGCCACCAATCAGCAAATCCAGCTCGCACCACCGCCCATATATCTGCATTTCCACCCTCCATTTCAGCAGCCTCACAAACCACAGCCACTGACTCCAAACCGCCCAGCCACCAATAATCATGGCCAACCAACAGTAGCAGCCCGAAACCCCAAACCAACCACCAATTAGGTTGTCGCCGTACCTGCTCCAACCCACACCAATTAACAACCGACCACCGCAACAATTCCAAACCTCAACCAGCACCACCAACCGATCATCCACCATCAATTGAAACCCGCAACCACCGACTCAAAACCATCACTTACCTCACACAACAATTCTTCTATTTCTTCTTTCTTCTCTGACAACCACCGCCAACTGATTCTTTTCCCTTGTTAAAGTTGGTTGAGGTTGGTTTTCGGTGGTTATGGAGGGGTTTCAGATCCTGGTTGTGGCTGCAAATTGGGTGGATTAGGTTTCGAATTTTGGTGGTGGTGACTAAGTTAAGGGTTATGGTGTTGGTGCGGCTTGTTTGGGGTGGTTATGGTGGGATTTCGTGTCATGGTGGTGCTGAGAGTGGTTACAGGATGGTTTGTGGTGGTGAGAGAGTGGTTGACTGGTGTTGGTGGTGTACTGGCGACGTACGTGGTACGACGTACTGGTGGTGTTGGTGCTGTATAGGTGGGTTGTTGGGTTGTTTCCATTTTTGTGGAGAGAGGAGATAGAAAGAGGATGAGTGAGAAAGGAAATTGAGAGAATTAAAAGTCAAATGAATCTGTTAGAGAAGGTGGAGTATAACGGTTGAATTTTTGAGGAATAAAATGAAGGTTGGATTTTTCTTTTCCATTTTTCCTTTTATTTTTTGCAAACTAAAAGATGTTGTAGTTTACCATTGGAACACTGTGTTTCTAAAGTGTTGTAACTTAAAAATTGATGTGAGAAATAAAGTTAATAAGCATTGTAGCTTGTCATTGGAGGTGCTCTTAGTTTTTCAAAAAAAAAAAAAGTTGCTTTTAGGAGGGTTATTTACAATTTTTTTGTTTTGTTGTTTTTTTTTTCACAAAATTTCAAATCTTAACCTTTAAGAATTAAGATATTTCGAGTTTCTTCTACTTTAGTAGACTAAAAAAAAGTAGATTAGTACTCTGTAGTACAAGCATACCAAAGCGTAGTGGATACACAAGTTAGACTTATGATTTTGGCGCCATTTCTACAATTTCCCTTCAAAGTAGGCCCACTCTCTTTCTCTCTCCTCTCTCACACTTCCCCATTTTATTTAACCAAACCCCTAATTATATCTCCAAACTTTCCATGAATTCCACCAATTAACCTCTCTTAGGGTTTTCAATCGGAGTTCACATTCTTCAATTGACAATCCCCAATGTCTGAATGACATGCTAAACGCCCCAAAATCGTTAGGTTTGTTCTCTTACTCTTCTCAATTTTGCCTTTTTTATTCAATAATTTGTTCATTTACCATAATTCTAGGGACAAACTAAAGATTAAGCTAATTAACAATCTAAGCATACAACAATTAAGCAAATAATCAACAATTGAAGTATTTAAAATGGAAGAGAAGAGTAAGAAATGTTACTAGCTAGAAGCTTCAACTTTGAATAACAATGGTGGAACTTGTCTTCTGTAATGATTGAGATTGAAATTTCCAAGCTAATAATTAAAATCTAACTAATTGATAGGCTAAAGTCGTAATCACCTAATAAAAAATAATACCTTAATCCACTAACTATGTAGAAAGGGAAGAAGGGTCGAACCACAAGGAAACAAGTCAATTTATTCCTAATAAATCTATATAATCTAGATTATCAAGTAACCAGTTTGTTATTATAAAGGAGAACTAAACTACTAGGAGTAAAAGTGAAAAGGAATAAAAGTAGGAGGAAAAACAAGGAATAAAAGACCTAGGGCATAGGTTCACCAATAAATAATATTCTAGGGTAAAACATAATAATCAATCGTCAATGCATCAATTAATCAGATCATAAAGGGCTTTCGCTACGTATTACAATCACAGAATCAATCTACCGGTATTAAATCTCATATCTCGAATCTCGACTTAACCATTTATAAATTAACCTGCCTATTGAAACGAGACCTAAACATCAATTCTCATCTCTCGAATCTCAAATTAATATTGTCAAACTCATGCATAAAAGATCATGCCTAATCTAGTCACAGAGCATTAAATCAATCAATAGGAAATTAATCAAGCATTGACGATCAACAACAATAAATTACCCCTTCATATTATTTATGGATCCCCATAAACCCTAGAAAGAAAACTACTCAGACATAATCGAACATAAACTAAACAAAGCAATTAAACAAGTCATGATGGAAGAAATAAAATAAATAGCTGAGATTAAAGAAGAAGAAATCGTTACCAAAATCAATGGAAATACAAAGTTGAGCAAGAACAAAGTTGAGAGAATTTTAGAGAGAGAAAATAATCTAAGTAGAGAGAGAAAGTCTAAAAGAGAAGGTAAAAAAAAGATTCCATACTAAAATCGTACTTAAACAACTCTAAAAACAATCCTAATTAAAAACTAAGAATTCGGCAAATCTGAACCCTCAAAAACACGCGCCCGATCGAGCCCGGCTTTTTCTTCGCAACTCTCCTGGGTAGCCGCACCCGATCGAGCTAATGCTCACCCGATCAGGTGCGCCTTTCCTGATGCCTCTGACTACGCGCCCGCCCGATCGGGCGTAAGCTTGCCCGATCGGGCCCGGTCTCTTCCTCGAGGCTTGGACTTCGATTGGGCTTGATTCTTCGGCCCAATCCGGATTTCCTCTTCGGGTCTTGAATACTTGGTCCAAATGCCCCGGTATCACACACCGAGCCCTTAATCACCGGCTCTAACCGATCCTGGGCTACAAAGATGGTCGTGTCCTCCTAATGTCCGTAGTTGCTCCATGAAAAACCCGGAAAACGCTCCAAAGATGCAATTTCCTACAAAACTCAAGCAAAACTACAAAAACACTAGAAAACACCAATTAGTAATAAAAGTGGCTCTAAAGAGCCAAAAACACTACTAATTATAACCAAGGGATGGGGGTAAAATACTATATAAATTGGACATATCACTAATGATTTGAGAGTATTTGTGTTTCTAAGATTATAAACTAAGAGAAAAGCTCTAAAAACTTAGATGCCCGTACAAAAGAGCTAAGGGGAGTATTTATACGACCCCTAAATAAAAAGGACGGAGAAAACAAGAGCCGGGCTCGTCTGCAGGTCTGCACGGACGTGCCGGGATCGGCATGGGCGTGCAGCCTATTTAGCACGGACATGCCACCTAGTGCACGGCCGTGCAGAGCAAGGCAGAAAGCCTGATTTGGTTAAGGCAAGTCGTGTGCAGACTTCTGCACGGACGTGCTTGGGGTGATGCACGGACGTGCTGCATTCACGTTCGTGCAGGCTCTGGCAGAAAGATTGTGCTTGCTGGAACACCCCTGCACGGACGTGCAGGATGTGGCACGACCTTAAGTACACGGACATGCAGGGAAAAATGAAATCAATCGATCAGATGCAGAAAAAAAAATGATAAAAGTACCTTAAGTACACTGGCAGAGTCATTAAGTTTGTTGCAAAGGTAGATCTGGCAAGCTTCAAAGATTTGGTTAGCATTAAAACCATTACCCTCTTCTTCAATAATGAGCTCAAAACAATCTGGAGGAGGAGGAGGTTTTCGTGTGAACCATTGTTTGAAAATGTCAGAAATGTATTGTTGTACAAGTGGTGGAACAAATTGGTAAAAGGCTTGTTGAACCAAAGTGAAGGTTGCACTCAGTGAAGCATATACTTAAAACAGTGATGCTCCGCTTGGTAACCCGCCCATTCTTCTTCTTTCTCCTCCTACAAACTCCATTCTTTTTCTTTTTCAAGGATCATGAAACACAAGTAAGGTATAATTGTGCTTGTTCATTTGTTTAAGACATTTATAAAAAGTAGATAAGGGTACAACCTATAAATGGTTCATGAAAACAAGTAAGGTATAATCCTACAAACTCCATTCTTCTTCTTTTTCAAGGATCATGAAAACAAGTTTAATTGTTAAATGGAGTTTATAAAATGTAGATTGGTGTACATTCGTAATGTTAAATGAACCATTTATAATTTCTTGAAAAAAAAGGGTGATAAGTTTAATAACGATTGCTTTTAGGATGGTTATTTACAATATTTTCAAATCTTAATCCTTGAGACATTACGAGTTTTCGGAAAATTTGTGAGAAAGATCCTAATATTTTTGTTTGAAAAGCCCTTTTATAAAAAAAAAAAAAAGAAAAAAAAGGTGGCACAAAAGGTTTTTACATCGTGTTTGGGTTGTGATGAGGGTGTTTTGACAATTTTCTGCCGTTGACTTTTTTTCCCAGCCAAATAAAGTCAAACATTTTTTTTCTTCCTTTTTTTTCTCTCTTTTCCCTCGTTTTCCCCTTTCCCCCTATTATACCCTAATGTCTCAAACAATTAACCCCAAAACGTCAATTAGGGTTTAATAAGGGGGAAAGGGGGGAAAAGTAATGAGAAATTAGGGTTTAATATGAGGAAACGAGGGAATAGTATCGAGACATTAGGGCTTAATAGGGAAAAAAGGGGGATACGAGGGAAAAAAAAAGAAAGTGTAAGTGGTCACGTGTTTTGTACGTGACTTTTATTAGCTGGAAAAAAAAAGTCAACGCTGGAAAATGGTCAAAAGACTTTTGCCACAACCCAAACACGATATAAGGATCTTTTGTGTCACCTTTTTATTTTTTTAATTTTATAAAAGGATATTTCAAACAAAAAGGTTTATATAAAAGGACCTTCCTCATAAATTTTCTTGAGTTTCTTGTACGAACACTTTCTCTCACTACCAAAAAAAAAAGAAAAAGAAAAACAATAAGGATTTTTTTGTATGGTTGGCCACCATGTGTTCGGGGTTACTTGAGTTACTTCTGACCGAATAACCTCACAAGTAATCCCTGATCGATTAACCCTTTAAGAAATTTCTGACCGAATAATCTCTGATTGAATTAGTTAAGTAAACTCCTGAACAAATAACTCGAGTAACCCCTGATCAAGTTAATCAAGTAACGCTGAAAAACAAAACTCTCCTACAAGGCTAGTAGTACAAGTGTACAAGGCCAACAAGGGTACAACCGTACAACCGCTGAAGCACACCAAAGCGTAGCGGATACGAAAGTTAGACCTATGATTTTGGCGCCATTTCTGCAGTTACCCTTCAAAGTAGACCCACTCTCTTTCTCTCTCCTCTCTCACACTTCCCCATTTTATTCAACCAAACCCCTAATTATATCTCCAATCTTTCCATGAATTCCAACAATTAACCTCTCTTAGGGTTTTCAATCGGAGTTCAGAGCCTTCAATTGCCGTCTTCAATGTCTGAACGACGTGCTAAACGCCCTAAAATCGTTAGGTTTGTTCTCTTACTCTTCTCAATTTTGCCTTTTCTGTTCAATAATTTGTTCATTTAGCATAATTCTAGGGTTTCTGAGTTTCTAATTCCAGCATTTTGATTTTTCAAGCGTATGTACTGTTAAAAGTTCACATCATTCAGTCATAATTTTGAAGGATTATTATTTGATTTCAAATTTTCAATTTTTTAAAATTTTCAGAGGGGAAGATGATTATTTGCCTGGAAATATTACTAAGATTGAGCTTCATAATTTCATGACCTTTGAGGACGTGACTTGTACGCCTTATTCACGTTTAAACCTAGTGATCGGCCCAAATGGGTCCGGTAAAAGCTCAATTGTGTGTGCTATTGCACTTGGTCTTGGTGGTGATCCTCAGGTCTATTCATTCTAACCAATTGTACAAGAATGTTGCTCTTTTCTGCTGTAATGTTAATAAATACTCGTATTTGTAATTTGTCCGTGTACAATACTTAACCCGTCCCTAAATATTAGACCACATTTTAAGGGAAGTATATTTTTGTAGTTACTTGGGAGAGCGGGAAGTGTTGGAGCATATGTAAAGCGGGGAGAGGAATCTGGATACATCAAGATCACTTTGAGAGGCGAGTCTAGGGAGGAGCGGATTGTCATCACTCGTAAAATTGACACAAGCAACAAGTCCGAGTGGCTCTTGAATGGTAAGGTGATGCTTTAATTGCTTGAGTTGATTGCTGATACTAGGAAAATTAGTTGTTTATGTTAGTTTAAAGTATGTTTCATGGGCATCCTTTGCATATACTACGGTGTATTATTTTTGCTTGCTTATCACCCCCCAAATCCTCTGTGACTGCTTTGTATATGTTTTCTCTCGTAGCTCTTGGCAATAAGGCTGTGGTATATTTACTATCTAGACTTTAAAGCCCTACTTTCCATGAGATTCTTGTTATCCTGTTGCTGTAGATGAAAAGGCATTGTCTTTTCTTCCATTTATGGAAATAATACTATTTCATTTTCCAGCTTCCCTTATCATGCATTCATGCTGTAAAGGAAGTTTATTCCTTGGGGTTGTTGCAAAACAAAACTGGTATGATGCATGTTCGTCACAAGAGAAGAACATAAAATAATTTTAACAGCAAACAAAGAGTACATATTTGTCAGGGTCTTTTTCTTTTAAATTTCTCCAAACTGTTTAATTTGACTCTTTGAGTTCCCTGTACCCTGTTCTTGTGGCAAACTCCATTTGGAAGGCAAGGGTTTTATCTTAAAGTGATGACATTTAGGGAAGATTAACAATAATTACATGCTCCAAAACTAAAGGCCAGGTTTGGCTATTTTTCTAGGTAATCGCTTGCTTTCCCTGTTTGAATTTAGTTACATAACCTATGAAGAATTTTCGCCATAATTACCTATGCCTAACAAAGTAGTGACTTGAGAAATAAGGACCTCATCCATGCAAGGGTCTGCTTCTACTTGTTGCAAGCTTGCAACTTGTTAGATCTGTATAATACAAGGCAAAGTAGTTCCTTTAAAAGTTTAATTTTGGCAAGCGATGCTTTTCTGATTACTTGCTGGCATCAGATTTCTTTCTCTTATCTGAGTGTTGTCCTGATTTTAAAGTAGGGGCTTCTCGGCTTCTGGCCTTTTGACGTATAAGGTCCTTCAAGGGCAACAGATTTAAAAGATTCCTCCTTAATATTTTTCCCGGTCTTTTCTTAGTATTCACGTGTCATCTACAATCATTATTTTATTTAGTTTATACATGCTTTTAGCCTTTGGGAACATGCTTGGATGATATTTGGCTAGATAAACTTGATAAGTATTAGTTTTGTGCATTTATTTTATTGCTTGATATTTTTGACTTGAGCTTACAGTGCCTCATGTAAGCTGTGCTTCTTATTAAGTAAGAGATTCAATCAAAGAAGCTGTACGCAAATAGAATTTGCTTTTTTTGTTCATTCCTACAGCAACAAAAACAACATTAAGAGCCTTAGTCCTAAGGAATAGGCTACACGTACCCTAGAAACGCAGAAAGTGATTTTTTATTTATTTATTTCCCAAAACATGTTTTTATCATTTTCTACACAGAGCAACTGAGAAAATGAAATTTCTGTTTTGTGTCTGTGAACCGATGGCAATTAACTGTGAATGCTGATGCAATTTGTTTTGGTTGTAGGCAACATGGCAGCAAAGAAAGATGTTATTGAAGTTGTTCAAAAATTCAATATCCAAGTTAATAATTTGACTCAGGTGTGTCTTCATTTTAGAGTAATCTACATGCTTATATTTGATGCTTGGAGATTTATAAAATCTAGTTATGTTGAAAATTTCTTTTTTGTCAAAAAATCCTAGCAGACAAGTTCATCTATAGTTATTTCCTTTCCACTTCTACCAGCATTTCCCTAGTGCTTGTACATGTCCAAATTTCTGCTGATGACTTCATTGGTCAGTCCTTGTTTCACACTGTCATGGCTTAGGGTTTACCAAATGAGTAGACTCAAGTTCAGATTTGTTGATGTACTTGTAGGAAGAGGTTTCCGCAATCTTTAAGGGGAAAGCCTTGTCCGTGCAGGAGTATATGATCATGCACATGTCCATGTGTTTTGGGCTTTGACTTTGTTTTGTCCATGTGTTAAGTTACTGGCCTTCCTTTAGTAAATTGTAGAAACCCCCTTGGTGGCTTGGTGTCCTGATATAATTGTCAATACCTATCAAAATATTAAGTTAGGCTTCCTGGAATCTAGCTCCTGTTTTCATTGTGCACAATATTGCTAAGTGCTGATGAAGAAAATGACACACATTTCTGATTCATCCTCAGAAACAACTTATATTCAATGATTTTGAAAGACATCCTTTTACCTTGCTCTCACTTCAGGTTCACATTCTAGTGGTAGCAGATATATGGCCTTTGCTTTTGAACTACAATGAGTTTATTTTAAAAATTTTCTTTAGTGACAATCAACTAGAAATTGGGCCCTTTACTAGGCCTGATTGGTTGGTGATAGGGTCACATGCATCTTGACTCCTCAGGAGTCGGAGTGTTGGACCTCCCCAACAATGGGCATCATGCTGGTTTGTTGTTGTATTTTGTATTATAAATGGCTATGTGAGGTGCGAAGCGAGCTAAGAGGCCACCTTTGATGAGAAGCATATAATGGAAACATTGAGTCAGAAATTGTTAATAATAAATACCAAGAAGCATGTGATTATTGGTTTTCTGGCTGTCCCTTTAACTTGAAGTCAATACAAGACTAATCTATCCTCCTCACCTTTTCACCATCTGTTACTGTTATGCATATTCTTTTACTTTTTTTTCCCTCTTCTGCTTGTCTGTTTTTAACTGTTGTTGCATCTAAACCCCCCCCTTTTTTTTTGGTGGTGTCATGTTGGTGGGCTTCACAGTTTCTACCACAAGACAAAGTGTGTGAGTTTGCCAAGTTAAGTCCTGTTGACCTGTTACGTGCAACAGAAAATGCTATTGGTGATCCTCAACTAGCAATACAACATGATGCTCTTATAGAGAAAAGTAGTCAGCTGGGAAGACTCCAAAGAGTAAGGTTTTGGTCTAATTTACTGGAGATGATAATCTCTTATAGTGTTGTCATTTAATCAACAACCACCTATTCTGTTATAGGCTGTTGATGGGAATAAAGTGACATTAAACCAACTTAAGGCTCAACATGCTGAACAAGAAAGAGATGTTGAACGTGTTCGTCAGAGACAAGACCTTTTAGCTCAGGTTCACATTTTCTGAATGGTATTTAGGGCCAGGAAGACATTGTTTACCTTTTTGTATCCTTTCTATAATGTGGCTTTTTTCTTAAATTGCTTGTAGGTTGATTTGTTGAAGAAAAAATTACCTTGGTTGAAGTATGATCAGAACAAGGCTGAATATCTTGAAGCTAAAAAGCAGGTTGATGATGCTAATAAGAAATATGATGAAGCTGCAAAGATCTTGAATGATCTCCAACAACCTATTAAGTAATTTTCTAGTCTTAATATTTTTTATTTGATTGTCACTTAAGTTTTTACACTAATGTACCCATTGACTTCTTACTATGCCAACATCTTGGTCAATACTTGACCAGACACCAACCTAGCTCATGTACCTTGTGGGTGGGCTCATGTTGAGTTGCTGCCCATGTTACTCATGCCATTGAGTATTTAAGTAGTACTCCCTCTGTTATTATTATTTTTTTTTTTAAGTGTCCCATTGGAACTTTTTGCAGTATTACTTCATCCAGTTTGACCAATGTTTGTGAATATAAGAAAAAATACAGTTGTGTGAGCACTTGTTAGAATTGTCTCAATGAATAAATTATTTATATTCAATGTTGTAATTTATTTATAATTAAAGATATGATTGGTCAAAATTTTGCATCAGCATGTTCCAACGGGGCACTAAAAAAACAGGTTTTATTATTTTTTAGTATTTCTGAAATAATTATTGGTTTGATCTTAATAATTTTGAGTCTTATAACTACTGCTTTTGAATGTTTTCTTGTGTTATAGTCTAAAAATTACTAGAACAAAGTCTTGTATTGGTTTTAAGATTCTTTTGCAATTTTTAAACAATGACTAAGTAATAAAATCACTACTTTATTGAATAAACTAGTTTTTAGCCCGTGCAGAATAATCTTTTTGTCTATATATATGTATTAAGATTTGTTATTTAAATAAAAAGCTTTTGTAAATATAAATTGTATTTTTTTAGTAAATTTAAATGTAATACTACAAACGTAATTGTAATGCAATATATTCTTAATGGGAAAAAATGCATCATATCATATATAAACTTAAGTAATACAAATTGTATCAAGCGGAACAAAAATATAAAATTTTATTTTGCAGATTTATTAAAACATTTGGGACAGAGGAGAACTAAGAGGTGAAAAGACACAAATGAAAATTGGTCATTTTTTTGGAGATTGAAAACGTTTGGGAGGGTTTTTTTTTTCTTTCTAAAATTAGCTTGCTTAATGTAGAATTATGATTAGAAAATGAAATTTAAAACATAAAATTAAAATCCAATAGTTCGCAAATTTGAACTCTAAAAAAAAACAAAATCCAACAACCAATAAAATAATAGTATCAAAAACTTGAAAATCCACAAATTTTAGAATTCCGAATTGTCAAGTTGGATAAATAGATTTGACACTGCTATATACAAAGTAGTACTACGTATTTAGGAATTTTGGTTCTATGAAATATAGGAATTTTTTTAAAAAATTGCACATGATTGATTTTGCAAAAGTAGTATTCACCAATTTTAAAGACCTAACCAATATTCAATATTTATAGAATTATAACATCATTTTGTCATAAATTTTGAGTACTCCATATAAATTATTCAATTTATCACAATATTTTTAATTGAGATTAATATTGTAAAATTGCAAATTGGAAAAAAAAAAAAAAGAAAAGAAAAAAAGGGAGTTAAATTTGGAGAAAACAAACCTCTCGTGACAAATTTGATGAAAGTATGAAACCGGAGACATAATTTGGCCAAATTGTCTTACAAAACTATGAAATCGACTTATATGTGTAAGGTTTTTTAAATCAAATTAGAGAAGTAAGAAGGAAGGAAATAAACACAATTGCGGAGTAAGGTTATATAATTCATATTAGAGAAATTGGAAGGAAAATAGATTTTAGACATGAAATTAAAACGGGGAAAGGAAGAGAATTACTAATTTATAATGAGTATCATTTTGGATGAGAATTAGAATTCGGTAACTATAATAGGAGTAAGCATTGAAAGAGTACGATTTTTCAAGAAAATAGGAAACTATATGATGAAATGACATGAATGAAAAGGTTTCTTTTAAAGTAATAAAAAATTATAAAAATATTTAACTACAAATGGATGTTATGGAAATGCCACGCGGCACTTTGTATGACCTGCAAAAGTTCCTGTTTTAAAATATTAGTATAGATTTGGAAGTATATGTGCTAGTGTAATGCATTATTATTATGTTGAAAATAATTTTAACTCATCCATCCAAAATTTCAAATCATCTTAATGCCCAAGTATGATATTGAAATAGTCTATATGAAAGATTGCATGCCAAGGTTTCTATGTAATGTAGAAGGCACTATGGCTTACGATATGCTCAATTGTTTTTTCCACTGCTTGCATACTTTAGCATTGTATGTATGGTTTAAGTTTGTGAATCTAGAAAATTTTACTACCTCTATTTGTTTATGCTCTACTTAGTTATTGGCCTTATTGCAGATATGCAAATTAAGAGTTTTTTTGAAAAAGGTGAGTGGGCATATTACATAGTAGGATAAAGTAAGAGGTTGGAAAAATACCGGTGAGGGTAATCATAAGGTGAGTAAAGTAAGAGAGTGTGTATGGAAAAGCATAATTATTGTGGGGAAAAAGGGGTAATATGGTAATACATCAAAGTAGAACAAAACAATCTAAAATGGAAAGTGAAATAAACAAAAAGTAATGGAGGGAGTAGTTTATTAGAAATATTTAGCACATACCAATACCATATCTAGGGAGAATTGTCCAAGACCTACTATTCTTGTTCATTTGGCTTTTGCAAAGATCTTCATTACATGAAAATAGCTGTCATTAGTTGTTGTATCGGCTTATTATTGTCTATTGTTAGAGCTGTGAGATTAGCAGTCAAAATACATGTAAAATTTAACTACTTTTTGGTAAAATCTGGTATTTGATGAGGCAAAAGAGCAAAAACTTGAATCGTTTCACATTTAAAACCTACCTCTTATCAATTAATGCTACCCTGAAACAATTCTTTACCAAAATCTTCTTTTAATCTTTAGCTAGTCAAGTTTTGAAGGCATTTAAAGATTTGTTTTCAGAATATAGCCTAGGCCTATTCCTTATGTTCTTTCACTTATTTCTCTCTGGGATTTACTGATCATTCTATTTTTTGAGAATTTCTAATTTCTTTGACCTTCAGATATAATAAATGCTGGAAAATTATTCAATATGCTGGAGTATTTTGATAGACTTCTACCATTTTACCCTCAGAATTGTTAACTGGTTTGCGAAAATCTGGGAAAATTTACCATATTAACCAAAGCATGTAACCCTCCCTAGTTTGCCTTGTTATGCAGAAGCATGTTAAACAGTTCATAAAGGTCATCAACTTTGCAATTATGAAAAGTGTTGTAATGTGAGCTGTAAAATATGAAATTTAATGTGACTGTTAATTTTCTAGGCCTATGTGTGGCATAAATTACTCTTTACGTCAAGGATTTATCCCTGTCTATGCTTGTATGTTATTATCAGGTTATGATTAGGTGTTATATGACTTATATCTACTATCATCTTGCTGTTCATATAAAAAATTTTGCTTCATTAAGAAAGATATGTTTCCACTAGTGTATTTGGGGAGTTGTGGTTAGTACAAAATATGAAAATTGAAATTTGCAAAACATGTAAAGCTACATGGCTTATGCATTGAAGGTCATATGGTTTTCATATCTCTTGATTTGTCTTTGTGAGGTATTTGGAGACATCATACAGTCTTATATATTTGATATTAATGAGCACTGATTGTATCCTAGTGCTTTGACATTGATACTTGACAATATCCAACATAATTGAAATTTTTAGCTTCTTTCCCACTTATTAAACAGCTCACCTCTTGATTGGCAATTATAATCATTTCAGAAAGCAGCAGGAGGAAAAAGCACTGCAAGACTCAAAGTGGAAAAAATTGGAGGGTATTTTGAGTAAGAAGGCCGAAAGGTGCAAGAAACTTCAGGAGAATGAAACTCAGTGGGTTGTGTTTCTTTCCTATCTTTCTTGCCATTTGGTACTTCATTAATGTCCTATCTTTCTCAATATCCATTTTGGACAATTCTAGGGAGTCAAAGTATCTGGAATGTACAAGGACATGGAAAAATTGAAGAGGGATGAAGAATCACGTCAACAAAGAATGTTGAAAGCTAAAGAGGAGCTTGCAGTTGCTGAACTGGAACTGGCAAACTTGCCACCTTATAAACTTCCAAAGGATGAGTTTGTATGTTATGCCGTTTTTTTTAGCTGCTTTTTTATATGCAATATGCTATATAAGTCTCAATTATATTGCATGCAAGCCTTCCCAAACCTTTTATATGATAGTATGAATTTAAATTTGACCTTTTTGCTATCATTCATTTTCTTTCAGTAATCTGTTTCTCTTTTTGTGTAGCTCTTATTTTGTGGATGAGTGTATATTTATTATGTTTTCATTCATTCTTTATTCTTCTTTCTCTTCCTTTCTTAGCAACCTTTTTTTATTAGGATATTTGTAATATATTAGTTCTTGCTATAATTCAGGAAAGGTTGGAGGCCAAAATTGTAGAACTCGAAGACAGTGCAAGGGAGATTAGGCAGCAAAAGACTGATATTGGTAAAATTTTATCTGAACACAAACAAAAACGGATGCAGTTGGTTGACAGGTATATATTGCTGTACATACCCCATTTGGATTTGATTATGTAGTATTCTCAAATACAGAATGGTTGCAGGTTAAAAGATATGGAAAATAGAAATTACAAGCTCCTGAATGAGCTGAAAAATAGTGGAGCAGACAGGATTTACGAAGCTCATCGTTGGTTGCAAGAACATCGTGATCAACTGAAGAGAGAGGTTTATGGACCTGTTCTGCTCGAGGTATATATGCTTTGCTGGGCCTCATTGCAAGATTATGAATTATCCCTGTTAGCAAGATTGCATCTTCAAAATTTCTGTAAATGAGTGCTTCTAATTTTGCTCAACATGTTGAACCTAGGGGCTTTATTATTTGGACTAACACTATCGAATAGCCAAAGCTTTGACTTATTGGAAATTGCTAAAGCTCAGTTTAAAGAAATAGGCCCTTCACTGGGGGCTTTACAGCCTCATTTTTTATGGCATGCCTCTATCTGTAAAGCAATGCAGTTCAGAACTTGTAGGCATGCACAAAGATACTTTTTCTTAGATCGACTGTCTGACCTGCCTCTTATATATTAAGTTGATCATGTGACATATAACTACTCCAAAAGAAATGATTGAACTTTAAACATCATTTGAGGATAAGTTAGTTGTGAATTTGTCCGTTTTGCCCTGTCTTCAACTTTGTACCCTGATTTTAATATTATTCATTTGGACGGAGTATAAAGCCTGGTGATGAAGCATTGTGTGTATACATTCAAGCTTCTAATAAGGAATTATGCATTTTAGAGACTTGACATTGCCACATGTGTGTTTTTTTTCCTTTCTCCTTCAGGTCTGTTTAAGATTTTCCAGATGATGTGATTTTCTTTGTTTTGGAGACCATGGCTCTCAAGTCTCACTAGTTATACCTTTGTTACTGTTATTTGAATGCAATTAGCAGCAAGTTACAGATATAATGCAATGAAATGATGCTTGAGTTATACATGGATTATACATTTTAGATGATGATATTTTGAAAGTAATTTTCATCTATGCTGTGTGATTGTAGGTTACTGTCAAGGATCAATCTCATGCTGATTACTTGGGAGGCCAAGTTCCATATTACATATGGAAGGTATGTTTAGTCTCATTGCCCTCAACAGAAGAAAATGTAGAAATGAGTTTGGGGAAAATGTTGATAATTTTTTGTTAGGTGCAATAATTTTTTTTTTCTATTGCCTTGTTTGCACGATTGCACGTGCATAAGATGAATGTGGCAGTGATGTGTATGTCGTGATGGATGTGTGGCCATACAAGAAAGGAGGTTGAGGAATGAGATAATTAGGAAGAAAGTACGGGTTACATCCACTGAATACAAGATGAGGAAGAATTGCTTAAGGTGGTTTGTTCATGTAAAAAGGAGACCAAGTGAGGACCTGCAAAGTGGCAATGCATTGGGATCGCGTGGGGTAGAGGCATATCTAAGAACATTTGGAAGAGGATAATTGAAAGTGATAGTACGTTGGGGATTGAGGAAAATATGGTGTTGGATAGATCGGAGTGGAGGGAGAAATTTCACGTTTATTTATATATATTTGGTGGGCTACATGAACCAAAAGTGATTATTCCGTGTAGTCATCGACAAAAATCTTCCTCCATCTCGGACGATCAAATGCCTCTTCCTCATGCAAATCCATATACTTTATATTCTTCCTAACTCCTTCCAACTAAGCCATTTTCGGTCTCCCTCTCCTTCATTTAACCCCTCCATGGTCCCACACCAAACCAACGCACATGATTTTACCTTAGTTGTATGCAATGCCTATCACACCCACTTTCTTACGAATAACCTCATTTTTTAATTCTATCTCTTAAAAGTGTTCCCGCACATCCACCTTAACATGCGCATTTCTGTAACCTTCATCTTTTTAATGTGCTCCTTTTTAGAAGCCTAACATTCTGTACCATAGAGCAACATTGTTCTTATGGCACTCTTGTAGTATTTTCCCTTCAACTCTAAGAAAATGCTTTGGTCACATAACACTCCCGTGGCCGTTCTTCATTTACACCACCCCGACTTAATCCTATGGGCCACGTCTTGATCAATGTCACCCCGACTTAAAACATTCACTCATGGTCAAGTCTTTCCATCCAAACTCACCATGTCGTCACTATCCCCCTCTGAGTACCTAAGTGACATATCAAATATTGAGTCTTACTCTGACTTAGCTTGAACCCTCTAGATTCCAACCTTTGTCTCCATTGCTCCAATTTGGCATTAACTTCATCTTTAATTTTATCCACTAAAACGATATCATCCACAAACAACATACACCATGGAACCTCATCTTGAATTGGTCTAGTTACTTCATTTAAATCCGTTGCAAAAAGAGAAGGGCTTAATGCAGACCGTTGATGCAATCCAATTGTAATAGAAAAATCTTTTGTCAACCCTCCACATGTCCTCACATTTGTTGACACATCCCGTTACATATCCTTAACCAGGTCCACGTACCTTTGTGGGATACCTTTCTTCAACATTGCCTACCAAAGCACCTCTCTTGGCACCTTGTCATATGCCTTCTCTAAATCAATAAAGACCATATCTTTATCAGTATTTACTTTTATTATTTGTTCAACTCGTGTTTTCAAACTCTACTTATTTAATATTCTAAGATAATCTCAAAGCTTTATGTATTGTATTCACATAATTTTCCGCTTTTTTTTTTTATTTTTTATTTTTAAAAAAAAAAAAAAAACCCTTTACGATTCTTTTAATACCTTTTTGTTTCACTCTTTTTTTCTCATTTTCAATTAATTATCTTGCTATGCTCTATTTCCTCTACAAACATCTTATGACGATTCATGTTAGCTGACCCCAATAATATTGGGAGTAAGGCTTTGTTGTTGTTGCCTCTTTATATTGGACGTCATGGCTTTGGGTTCGATGGTAACAAAGGAATCCACAAAAAAAGGTTCAGATCTGACACCATGATAAAATTTAATGTTTATAATGAGAACTTGAGAAGTGAAGGGGAGCAGGAGAAGAAGGCAAAGTTTTTTCAAGTAATTTTAGAATGTTTTAGTATTGGTTTAGACACAGTTTAGTATTTTGGAAAATTTCTCTTGTGGAATGCTTTCTCTGCATGTATTCAGTGCTTTAGGGTAGAACAGAACTCAAAAGTTTGTTTCAACAGATATATCTTTGTCTGTTTTCCTTTGGGCATTGCATAAAACTAGCTAGCTGGTGTTCATTAATATCTTGATCGGGATTAGTGAAACTTTTTCCTTCCTCTTCTGTTAGAAGATATGCTGCCTCCTAATCATATCTTTTCTTTGTGTTATTTTTACTACATGATTAATTGATCTTTCTGTTTTCTGGTAATAAATAATGTTTTTGATATGTACTGTCCTCATATTTATGAGTGGTTTCTTATAAAACGTTCTTCATCTCTAAGCTCAATTTTCTTATGCTTAAGCACATGGAGGCTGTGTTACTCCGGCACCTGCCTTGGCCATGAGTGTCGCATGTCGACGCGACACGACCCTTGACACGGCTCAGGGAAAGTGTCGACTCGGGAATCGGAAAAATGTCTGAAACAAGTGTCGCCGATTTCAGATAATCAAGATTTGTAATTTAAAATTTTAGGGTTTAGTTCAAAAATCTACCAAAATTTCGTGATTTGCTGAATTGCAGGACACATACAGACAATAAAAGTATAGGGCTTTTGGTGGCCTGAAAATTTCGATTTCACCGATGTATTTCTGGCACATTGAACAGATCGCCGGCGAGTTGTGGTTGCCATTCATGGTGGCTGGTTGTTGAATGAAAGAACAAAGAAGTGTTTGCAAAAATAAGTGACATGCCGCCTTTGAAATTTGAAAGAGAAGAGAAAGAGGGGTTTGAAGCATGCATCTGATTTAATGGAGGAGAGAGAAGATAGAAAGATAAGACCATAGTTTGAAACAGTGTATTGGAATTTGTAACAAAAGAATACGTAGAAAGAGAAGGAAGGAAACAAAAGAAGACTAAAAAAGTGTATTGGAATATGTTTAGACTTTAGATGTTCCCTATGTATTACTCCGTATTATTTATTTATTTATTTTTTATTTTTTGACTTTTATCTATTTTTTATTTTTAAGTGTCGGATTAAATTTTTTTGGACACTTTATACAGTAGCCGTATCCTAAATATTAGTCAAGACACTCCCTTTACCGTGTCTAAGTGTCGACCAAAATTTAGGACTGAGGTGTCGACACTTATAGACGAGTCCAAGTAACATTGTATGGAGGTATATATGCTTGTATGTGGCAATAAAGCTTGTAGTTCAATTTTTTAATTTGAATATCTTGCACATTCTACAGTGTGATCCATACTTTGATTTGCTGTAGAGTCCATCCTTGTATTTTCCAATATAGAACTAGACAGTGCAAAATTATCACAGTTTAGCTAATATGTTAAGTTATCTTTGCATTTGTCTGCTTCAGCAGTAGTTTACTTCAGTATTCTTGCTTTCCAACCTCTTGTCTTTCAGAAAAAGTGTAAACATCTAATCTTTTTTGCCTTTTGCTTTGACATTGAAGTCTTTCATCACTCAAGATCCTAATGATCGGGACTTTTTGGTGAAACACATGAAGTCATTTGATGTCCCAATTCTAAATTATGTTCAAACTGAAGGACAATGTAGAGATCCCCCTCGAATATCTGAAGAGGTATGTGCTTTGAAGGCTGTAGTTTTTTTCTAAACTGAGATGCTAGAGTTTCTACCTCTTTTTATTGTTTTCTATGATTTGGCAGATGCGTAAGCTTGGGATACATGCTAGGCTTGACCAAATTTTTGATGCTCCAGCTGCTGTCAAGGAGGTTTTGATTAGTCAGTTTAACCTTGATAACTCAGTATGCTTGCTGCCCCTCATGTTTGACCTTTTTTTTTCGCGATCTAAGCATAGGATGTTATTTTTTTTATAATTTCGATTTTAGCATCATTTTGGTGTGTTATTGGTACTTCCAATTCGATTCCTTAACATCATTCACAATTTTCCAGTACATTGGTACTGTGGAAACTGATCGAAGGGCAGATGAGGTTGAAAAGCTGAAAATAATGGATTTTTGGACCCCACTTAACCACTATATCTGGTCCAGATCTAGATATAGTGATTATGTGTCTGCTAGTGTGATGCCAGTTTCTAGATCTAAACTTCTTTCATGCGGTAAGTTTATGCTTTTGAATGCTTATCATGCGTTTGACGGTTCAGATCACTTAGACTACATTAAATCATGCTTGCAGGTTCAGATAATTCAGAAATTGAGAGTCTTAGGTCCAAGATAATTGAGCTTGAACAGACAATCAATGAATACGACAGCCAATCTAAATCTCTGCAGTCTGAGCTAAGCCAGATCGAAAATGAAGCTTCTAAATATCACAAACAGCGGGTATAGCTGTTATGCTTGAACAAAGCGGATATTATCTAGTGTTTTCTCTTTTTTCTGAGGAGTATTAAGTCTTACCTAGGATCCTTTGCAGGAGGAAGTAACAGAGAGGGTAAATAATGAGAAGAGAAGGAGGAAGGGTCTGGAAAACCGCATTAGTAAGCATTCCTTAATTATATTTGCTTACAAGACCTTGTCTGGCAGTCAACGTGTATAATATAGCTTTTCTATGATAAATTGTGGTCTAGATCAGAAGAAGTGTATTTTGAACAACATTGAGAAGGAGGGGGATGTTGATAGTCAGATTGCCAGCCTTTCTGATCAAGCTGTAAATTTGAATATCCAGCGGTTTCATAACGCGATGCAGATTAAGGTGAAGCTCTCTTTTGTTGATTTAGACATTTAGTATCATGGACCTCAAGCTTTTTTTATTTATAATTAATTTCTCTGTTTTCTCTTACCACTTTTCAGAATTCACTTATGGAGGCTCTTTTAAACAAATGGAGTCTTGCTGAAAAACGCCTCTCTGCATTTGAAATTGATGTAAAGGTAGTTATTCCTTTAATTATTTTCAATCAAGTTAAATAATGTATTTATAATGTCTGATTAGGTAGACTCATACCCTTCTTGTGCTTTGATTTGAATATTTAAGTAGACATGTCTTTGCCTGATGGTTTTGGCAAAAGGGGCCTGTAGTCCAGGAAAGAAAATTTGAGAGCCTAGTATCCTACTTCAGTGTTCTGGCGGGAACCATAATTAATTAATTATAATAGTCCCTGTTAAATACAGATAGAAATTTAGAGAACAATAAATATTATAATTGGTGATTTCTATACTCGTGAGTGTCCTTTAAAATACAAATACCTAAGTAGCCGATCTCTGTTTTTCTTTCCTGTGATTCTCATATCTATGTTTTGATAACGTTACGGACAATGCAGTTCTATAGCTATCTCAGTTAATTTTTACTATTTGTGCATCTTGGGTGTTTTCTTGCTGACCTTTTAATTTCCATCCTTTACTTTTCATATGTAGTAATTCCTTGCTCCCATCCTGTCGGTGTTTTTTGTTTTTTATTTCTTAGTTACCTGGATGTTGAATCTACTAAGGTACCCATATGGACATCTCTGTTACATATATACCCATGCACATGAAGTCTATGATTTGGGAATGAGCTCCTTAATTTATATTAGTAATTTGAAAGCTAAAATTAGTAAAGCTAAATTAGTAAGCTAAAGCGTGATTGCTGTGATGAGTTGAACTTTTCCTGAGTGCTGGCTTCTCTGTCTTGCTTAAGAAGTTCTGTGCAAATTTAGTTCTTTCGAATGACATTCCTAATTTTTGTTTCTAATAAAGTGTTCGGTTCTAAATCTCTAATTCAACCATGACCGTCTTTCTTTCTGATCTATTCTATTTGATGAAGAATGATCTATGAGATTATGTGATCATGGAACAATATTTTAAAATTAGTATACTTGAACTTGCTGCGCATGCTTGTTTTTCCAGACCTGGCCGTGTCATGCTTTTTCTTTCCCAGCGATATATTTATACATACTATGCTAGGCAGTCTGGTTTTATTGTATTTTATGTTATCAACTCTTGTAAAATCTTAACTGTGCTATTCTTCCTTAGATACAAGAATCTGAAATGGAAATTAAGCATCAAGAGAGATCTGCTGTGGAAGCAAGCATACATGTGCAGCAATGTATGTGTAATTAGCTTTCTAACTTGTTTGTTCTTTTATTGCCAAATTCTGGATGTGTATGTTTCCTATATTTTCTGATAGTAATGGAAATGATGTTCTCATTTCTGACTTTCTGTTAAAGTTTTAATTTGTTTACCATACCTGTTTTCATGCATTATGAAAAAGAGTTGTAAGGTAACCTATTTATGTCCTTCCTAAAGTGTATGTATTTTGGTTGTAGAAAGCTGAAACTGTTTGTTGCTCATTTTATTGGATTTTTGTACTCAAGAAAAAGTACTAAGTTTTAATTTATTTGCTGTGAACCTGAAGATTACTTTTCAGTTGGCTTTGGGTGATGATGGACCAGAGCAATATAGCATTTAAAATCTAGGTCTTATAATAGGTTGTCTGCCTAGTACAGGCTGTCTCAACCTAAATCCCAAATTTGATGACCTGAATCAGTCTGTGAATGAATGAAGCTATCATTGATCTGTTTACAATAATAATTTAATTAGCATCAGAGACTCATCCCCAATACAATAGACGTCTTATCTGAAAATGATTTCACCCAAATGGACTTGACCCATACCAAATCAAATAGCCTGCTTGCCATCTTCTATATAGGGGGCTCTTATTGATGTTGTTGATATAGAAAAATACAATGTGGCTTTTTCCTGTTGATTGCCTCACTAGATTTATAGTAAAAAGCCAACCTCAAATGTGATATCAAAGATCAAACAAATCTAAGATGTGTCACTGCTAAATTAAGTCAAGGTCCTTTATTGTGAAATTGAGAGCCATACCCTGACATGAGAAGAACTGTATGATTTGGTAAAAGTGTTCCAACTTGGTGGTAGAGGTCTGAAGGATGTGTTGAAGGTATTAGTTCAAATTCCTCACATATAAAGGCTGGGCCAATTCTTCTCTTTCTTTCAGCAGTTGATCTCCCAAATTTTGTTCCAGGGGTTTTATTCCGTTCAGATGTTATCCCTTCAAGTGTGTTATTTCTGTTTCTGTTTGTCCTCATTTTGGTCATCTAGTCATTTTTCATTTTCTTAACTTTTTGTTTCAGGCCAACTTTTATTTTCAGACTTTAATACATTAAATCTAGGGTGATCTATAGACGTTTGTGATTTTCTTTAATCTCTGCTACTGTTTCTGAGTGATTGAGATTATAGACTTTGTAGTTTTGTAAAAGTGTGTTAATTTCCTTTTCCCCTCTTCACTAATCAGGTAAAAAAGAAGTGGAACGGCACAAGGAGCGGCTTACAGATGCCAAGAAATATGCTGAATCTATTGCGAAGATCACTCCTGAAATTAAAGAGGCCTTTGTTAAGGTTGGTTTTTTTTATACATTTATTTTTGTTTCAACTCTAACAGTGTGCCTTCCCTTAGTTAACTAGAATACATTTTCGTCTGAGGTAGAGGTGATCATGAGCAAAATTGGGCTTTTCAAGATAGAATTTTGAGTGGTGCCAGATTTTGTGTCATTACCATAATGGTCTAAATTGGCTGGTTGGGGCAGACCTAGACCTGAGTGTAGGATAAATTTTCCTGGCAATTAATTTCAGCAGTGCATGTAGATTTCTGAATCTTGAGTTGTTGGACACCTGCATATCCCTGAGGATGGGTTTGCTTTTAAGTTTGGGATATCAGATTTCTTTATGCCATTAGGCTGCATGTAAGCTCTCTTGAATGCACATGTCCCAGTGTATTAGATTTATGCCTTGTTTGTGCTGCTAGTGATGTTGGCTTTCTTTTATCCACCTGGACTAACTGTACAAAATTAATGTGGAAACCAAATATATTTCTTCAAAGATTAATGAAACATTTTACTATGCATTGGTTGGGTTGGTTACCTTTACAGACTCCATTCCTTTTGCAATTTTTAGTGTATTTTCCACATTTTCTACCATGTCAGCATAACATTATTTACCCTGATTTAAACAGTTTTTTTTAGCAGAAGGGAGCTTTGCTTATGTTGTTTTAAGAAAAAAAGTGGTATTTCATAAATAAAATTTGTAATGGCCTCGGAGATTTAGGGTTAAGGTCTTAAGACTGTCCACATTTAGATTCCTAGGCTCTTTTGCTTGAGGGCTAATTAATAGTCTTACGTTTTACGTTTTCCTTCTATTGCATAAGTTTTAGAGGTGCTGTTAATTGACGCCCAATTGTTGGATTAATCTCCAGGTCACCCTTTTTAAATAGTTGATTTGCAGTGGCGGATCCAGGAATCCTAACCAGGGGTAGCACTGGACAATTAAAAAAACAATATAACATTGTTATAACGTAATATAATATAATCAGCAAAAACAAACTACGTTAAATTTTGGATATAATGCGTTGTGTAGTCGTATAATAATTAACAATCAAATTCAAAGATTTATATTCTAGATATCGATTATGATTATACTATGATAAACTTTCCACGGTTCCACCTATTTATTTATAATTTTGTACGTCAAATTAAAGTTACATATGAATTTATATGGAAAACTTTGGTATAAATTTTTTCTTGTGCACGTATGCTAATGTAAAACTTTGACTCACAATATCTTTAATAATAAAAAATTATAACAATTGAATGTAAATAAATTTTTCATTAAGATGATTCCAACAAGTATCTACATGACTATATATTATGTATAAATCACAAACATTAGTCAAACTGAATTAGATGAATTTTGCAAAAAGTCAAAACGTTTCATTTACTTAAGCACATATGGCGTACGATATTTTTATATCATTTTAGTGTAAATTTTCATACTAATATAAACAAGATATAATAATTGCTAAATAAATGCAATAAATATTATGTAATGAAAATTAGAAGAATGTCATCGAATATAATGGAGAGAGTATTTCATATTAATAAGGAGTATTTATAAAAGCTGTGAAAACTGAAAAAAGAAATTTATCATGAAAAGATAGTAGAGTAATAGCTTATCCTTTTGTTAATGAAAGTGGAATTTGGGTTAAAAGCAAAAAAAAAAAGGAGCTATGGGGTCTCGAACCACTGACTTCTTGTACAACACAATTCACCATATTGCTCCCTTACCTGAAGCAATGCTGAAGGTACTAAATATAAGTACGGATTATAATCTTTATATAAATATAATTGACGCTTTTTTCAGAAAAACATTTTTTTTTTAAAACCGTGGGGGTAGCATGTGCCCCCCAGGCATCAACGTGGATCAGCCACTGTTGATTAGCCTTTCATATCTCGATATGTTTTACATTATATTTATATCTGTGAGGGATGGGATAACATATGTATTGCTACTTTCTATTAGAAATAATTCAGTAGTATAATTATTGTTCATTCTTTTGATAAGGTTGCAATTATTGAATAAGCTTGTAATTGAGAAGGTAAAGACAGTAAAATGAGAGGGCTGTTGTTCAATTGAAAGAGGGGAAGAGGATTGTGACTGAGGAAGCCCTATTTTTGCCCTTGATTATTGCATGATAAATTGACTCATTCTCTTATATTCTTTAATTATCCTGTTGGATCAAGCAGCTAGCTTTAGCTCACTAGCTTTTGCTCCATTGCATCCAAGAGCTTTGCCTAGTTTTCATTTTACTCCTTACATCTGAATAGAGAACACTACTTGACTGCTACCAAGTGCGAATTTAGGTAGCTAAATCCTTTCTTTACTTCTGTTTTGAAGAGTCAAATAATATAACCTGAATACACAAGTAGTTTTGGTTACAGCTTCAAATCTCGAAGAACCTGAATTTCCTGGCAGAGTTTAAGGCTGGCAATCTTCAGGTCTGTTGATAGTCATTTGGTTATGCCTATTTCATAATCCCGCAGCTTCTTGAAGAAAGAGCTCATCCCTAATCTTATGATTCGCGATCTTCATTCCCAGAATTTGATCCTATTATGTGGATTCCCTGGAGTCGTGATTTTTAGATTCTCCATCACCCAGAGCTGTTAAACAACATTATGCTGAGAGAGTGACTCTTAAATTTGCCCCAGCTCTGATTCAATATTGATAGTTTTACATGCTTTAGCACATGCATCCACTAGCTTTTGCTTTCATTGCTTTTTCCTGGGGTATATTTGTCCTCTGTAAATGTTTTTTTTTGCTTGATTTAAGAAGTAGCTATATAACTTTATGTAATATTGATGATATTTCAATATAAGCTTATAAAGTTTCTGCCAAACTCTCAACATGCTTAATCTATATAGATTTCATTGATTTGAAACATATCCTCATATGTTGCATACATGCATTTTTCCTTGCCTTCAGATGCCTAGTACTATTGAGGGACTTGAGGCTGCTATTCAAGATAATTTGGATCAAGCTAGTTCCATTCTCTTGCTCAATCAAAATGTTTTGGCAGAGTATGAAATGCGACAAAGAAAGGTAATGCCTTTCATAGATTACATCGAACATTCATCTGGTTGCACTTATATTGAATTACTAATTGTGTGCTTTTATCCATGGTAGATTGAAGCTTTGGAAAGAACACTTGAAGAGGAAGAATATGGACTCAGGACCCTTTTGGCTGAAATAGATGCCTTGAAGGTAGTTCTCTTTTACTGAAATTTCAGCCATTAAATCTGGCCTACTTGCTCACTAATCATTCTTTTCTCTCTAGCATGAACTTGTAGCTGACAACCATAATCTTTTGGCTTCAGGCTAGTTGGCTTCCAACATTGCAGAATCTTGTTTCTCAGATCAATGGAACATTTGGTCATAATTTCCAGGAGATGGCTGTTGCTGGAGAAGTATCATTAGGTATCAACTGAGATGTCTGTCTTGAATTGAAGATATTTAGTGGTAGAGAGAATGGTTGTCTATTTTGATAGTCTGATAAATCTTTTATGCATTATTAGATGAGCGTGGCATGGACTTTGGTGCATACGGTATAGTTATAAAAGTGAAGTTCAGGTAACTACTTTCAAACTTGTCTTGCCTTATGCTATCTGTTGGACTTGCTTTCAGTATAACCTTTAAAGTGTTTCTCTGCACTTCTTTCCTCTGGGTATCTCTTGTTCACTGGGCATCAGGGTCCAGGGAAGATACTAGAGAGCAAGAGGATGACACTTGGACACTGTGACAAGTGTCTAAACAAACTCTTGAGTTCAGCTCGAGTTATTTGCTGTGGACCCAAACAACTACAATTTCCACTCTGTACTTGAAGAGCCTCGCATTTGCTGAGATATTAGTCCTTAAAGAAATACTTATGAAGTTGTATTACTGTAAAGATATGCATGGGTTAGTGTGAGCTTAAATTTTGTGGCTTGCGTTGCTTATATTTGAAATCCTAACATGGTAAAGACTACAAATAATTCTGGGGACTTCCAATAATTCGCAAATTTTTGTCACATATAAAGTCAATAAGACCACTGCTGACAAATAACAAGCATAAGTGGAGAGTAGTCATTGGGGATGATGCACATGGTCATTATTAAAGTTACCACACGTCCACACTGACTACTTTATTGTTTGTGACACCATATTTTTTAAATTTATTGTGTGTGTGCAGAAATGATATTTACGAATAAAATTAAGGGTCAGAGCTCTATCTCAAAACACATCTGTAGTACGAAGTAGTTTTTATGATGTTTTCAGTTTCCACTAATCTCAGTGGAAGAGCATAATGCTTGTGCTTGTATAACTTTCCTTCTAATAGTGTTCTATCTGATGAATTGCTGTTTCGGGAATGCTTTTGAAATGGTGAGGGGGAAGCAGGGATGGTTTTGTAAAAGCCTAAGAATCTAAATAAAGGATATCTTTTTTTTTTTTGACAGGAAAAGGATGTCTTTTTTTACTATTCTATTTATATATCTCCTTTCTGACCATTAATCCATATTGAAACCGCATTTATTTTGATATTATGCCAATTTAATTAATTCCTTGTGTTTGTTAGGCAAACTGGACAACTTCAAGTCCTTAGTGCTCATCATCAATCTGGAGGGGTACTTCATCTATCCAAGTTATTTCCATGAGTACCACATTTAAACCCTGTATACCTTATGGCACAGTGTATTTGTACATGCAGGAGCGTTCAGTTTCAACCATATTGTACCTTGTTTCTCTACAAGATCTTACTATATGCCCCTTTAGAGTAGTTGATGAAATTAATCAAGGTAATTTCTGCTATCGAACTTCAAGAATTTATTGATCTAACAAATATTTTCCCTTTAGAGTAGTTGATGAAATTAATCAAGGTGATTTCTGCTATCTAACTTCAAGAATTCACTGATCTAATTAATAATTTCTTAACTTTGTTCCTGTTCTACTCCAGGAATGGACCCCATCAATGAAAGAAAGATGTTTCAGCAGTTGGTGAGAGCTGCTAGTCAACCTAATACACCACAGTAAGTTTATTTGTTTTTACCAAATTTCTTCTCTGACATGGCTATGGCTTTGGTTAATTATTTTGTTGCTGAATAATATGGAAAAGTTGCATCTGTTTGCTTGCTAGACTTCTTGTAATGGAGTTGTCATGGTCATTTGTGCCTTCTGAGTTTAGAGTTTTAGCGGGAACTTACCTCTCTGTTATGATAGTAGTTCTATCTAGTTTAGTGTAATCTGTACTATGTCATGTGGTTATTTTTAGGCTGCACTAATGGCTTTTACTAGCTGCACGTCTGCACGACATATCAGCAGACTGGTTTCACATGCCTTTTCCCTGTCTTAGTTGTTTGGTTGGCAGTACTAGAAGGGGTATTTCATGTGGACATGGGAGGTTAAACCATCTAAGCAGAGGATATGATGCTTTCTTTTGTAGAAAAACCAACATTTTATCAGGCTCCTTCCCATGAAACTTTTCGATCATCACTGGAAAGTACGGTTTCCTGCCTCTACTTTCTTCTGATATCCACCGTATAGTCAACTTAGCTAGTGATTCCATTTTGAGTTTATTTTAATATGGAATTGCTTTGAGGCTAAGTGGCAAACCAAAATAGGTGTTGTGACTTAAGGCAATTTATCAAGAAGCATGTCTTGATCAAATTATTAAAACAATCCTCCTCCTCAGTTCCTTATGAAATCTGTCAGACACAGTTCAAGGTGAGCTTCAATGGAATTCCTGTAGCACTCTCATACAACTATGGCCAATTTTCACTATTCATAAGTTATGATAATAAGTGAGGTATATAAGAGGTAGGTAGACAGATTTATTATTGAATTTAAGAGGGTCCAGTATTAGCACTATCTGAAATGGAGATATGCAGTAACTTCTGCAAAGTCCTTGAAGATATGCTGCAATTTCTGATACCAATGGAAAATCAAGTTCATCTGATGATCTTCTAGCCTTCTCAGTTTACCATCTATGAACCTACTGTACTGTATTTGTAATTCAGTAGTATATTGCATAACTTGCTGCTGGCACACTTCGATGCTTATCTGCCTCTATGGACTTTCTATTTTTGTTTTTGCGTGACAATTCTAGATAACTGCGGCTTTCCTTCACAGGTGTTTTTTGCTTACACCCAAATTGCTGCCTGACCTAGAGTATAGTGATGCATGTAGCGTCCTGAATATCATGAATGGACCATATATCGAGGGGCCTGCTAAAGGTTAGTATCCATCAGATAGAGCATTGTAGAATCATTTCATGTACTGACTGTTCAAGCTGAAGATTTTTTTTTTTTCCTCTGCTTTTAGTGTGGAGCAAGGGAGAAAGCTGGCGTACAATCATATCTCAACTTGGCCAAGCTCAATGCTGAAAAGATCTGTGTTCACTGTACTTGTGGCTAATGATGCAGATCAACTCCTATGAAGGTTTTGGTTTTCCTTTTGGGACATAGATCATATAATTGCTTCAGGCAAAATGTTTCAGTAAGTTCTCAATGCAAGCAAATTTATGTAATTTGAAGAACTATGATCACACATTTAAGCTGTAACAGGCCCTAACAGCACATCTTTATGCTTGATTTGTTGTAAGTTCAATGATGATGAGTAGCCTCTAAAATTTACTCATTAAAATCTTTGCTTTACAGTTGCTAAGGAAGTTTATTCTTGTGTAGTTTCTAATTACAACCCCTCCTTTTGAAGATACGATGAGTACTTCTATATTTTTAACTTATTGGCAAAGATCTTGCACATCGAAGCTATACATGAGCCACAATCAAACTATTTTCATTTAAGAGTCCAAAACTACAATATAGTGTTTTCACTAGTTAAGTGATACGATGAGTACTTCTATATTTTTAACTTATTGGCAAAGATCTTGCACATCGAAGCTATACATGAGCCACAATCAAACTATTTTCATTTAAGAGTCCAAAACTACAATATAGTGTTTTCACTAGTTAAGTACAAACCGTGAATACAAATTACAATAATAATTCGTCAGCCTGCTAGTGAACATCCATGTCACTGAAGAATTCTGATTCATACGAAGCCTTTTCAGTCCCGAATCCCTCATCCTTGAAGTGCTGCTTCTACATTTATTGAAGAGCTCCAAAAGTTCACGTAGCAAATGTAGAAAGTAGAAAAACAAAATTTACACTAGGCTGTCTTAAGCATTTGAAGGAAGCTTATAATCAAGCATCTCCCTAATGTTTAACCGAACAGATGGTCCCATAGATGAGCTGATATGGGCACTTTTCCAATATACCCCCTTAGCCCCGGATGGCTTATTGGTCTCCACTGATTTCTGGAACATAATAACAAAAGGTTAAAATTTTTTGACATAAGGTACATGTTTAACAGTGATGGATTGAAAGATCAAAGTACATACAATAGTGGCAAGCAAGTTTATGAGAAGATCCTCCTCCTCGAAGTCTAACTTTCCAAAGGGAATGTGAACGATTCCTGTTTTATCAACTCTAAACTCCACCTTCCCTTTCTTGAATTCCTCCACTGCCTGGAAGGTCATAGAGCACAACAATTTAGTTTTCAGTCTCACTATTTCCACAGCGCCACGTCCATCCCAAAAACCCCTCCCTCAAAGTATCCTCCCCGCTTTCTGTGTTAGCAATGAGTTTGTTTCTTTTTCTATATTAAGGTGCAGGGAGCGGGCAGATGCCACTGGCCAATAATGCAAAGGAGTCCAGGATGAAACATCTATTTATTTCCTTGAATATAAGTTAATAGGGCACGATTGTTTTACCTGAGCTACGTTTGGTGTGACCGTACCAGCTTTTGGAGTTGGCATGAGCCCTCGTGGCCCCAGAATCCTTCCTAGACTGGCAACCTATGGCAAATACCAAAGCAGATAAGTTTAGGAGCTCTGAATTAGAGTGGGGAAGAGGGAGGCAAAAAGACTATCTTTCGAGCTCTGAAGTCTATCTTGACCAATCAATTTGATCAAAACATCATACTCAGAAGCCATCAAGCATGAAGCACAAAAGAGATTCAGTAGCAGAATTCTGGCATATTTCACACATAATGACAGAAATCAACATAAAAAGAGCATCACCTTAGCCATCATGTCAGATGTTGCAATCAATTTATCGAAGTCCATGAAACCCCCCTTTATCTGTTCTATTAGTTCTTCTCCACCAACTATATCTGCTCCTGCAGCTTTGGCTTCATCAATTTTGTCACCTGCCATTACACACATCTGGGATGAGATGAAAATCTTTGAGGAACTCTAAGTGGAAGCACAAGGAAAGAAATTAATAAAAGCTCTGTCCAACTCATAACTATCCTCTTACTTCCCAGATGAAAATGCCCCAATGTTTGTTTGCCTTCAATCTAGGGAAGGTCTGACATCCTATCACTCTTTAACTTCTTTCTCATTTAGTGAAGTTTTATCAACTTTTTATGGTACCATATTGATGACATCCTGATGTTTTTAATAGGCCTCCTGCCTTGGGTAAAGGACTAGGAGGCTTAAGAAATCCTCTAAGCAGTCTTTAATTTTATATGAGAGGTTGTTCTAACGTAACATACATTTATGAAGCAAACTACTGACATTAATAACTGCATTATAATAACAATTAAGCAATTGTAGTAGTAGAACTTTCCAAATGTTTCTACAAGCTGATGTTTACATTAACTAGCATCATACTCTGTAATTCATATAATTGATGTCTACAGCCTATATAAATTCTCTTTTCCCATAAGTACAATCCTCTTATTTTTGAGTTATCTTGATTATTTGGGTACAGCAATAACAATAGTCCACAACATAACTGCAAGAAGGCCTAAAGTCGAACATAACTCCTAAAATCCAACTCTTCAATCCACCACACAACTGTTTGGGCAACTTTACTGGGGACTATAATTGATCTGCATATATTTACTCTTCCAGCTCCCCTTATATGTTGATAATAGCTTTTTACAAGGTCCTTATAGCCCATGCTACTACACAGGTACCATCCATACCAAGTAAAATCAGCATAAAATGCACTCTACCTTTCATAAGCAACTAAAACAGATGAATCCCAACAAATCATTATAGTTAATACCTTGGGCAAGCACAGCTATTTTAACAGTTTTTCCAGTTCCCTTGGGCAAACTCACCTGTGTAAAACTACCTTTTAGCATCCAAACTTACAAGATAAGTATAAAAAAATCCAAAACTTAAAAGGAGATAATCAAGGGACGACAGTGATTATCTTGGAGACATACAGTTGCTCTCAGCTGTTGATCATTGTATTTAGGATCAAGATTCAAGCGAAAGTGGGCCTCAGCAGTCTCTACAAACTTTGTGGACGACATTTGCTTCATCAATGATATTGCCGTCTTCAAGTCATATTCTTGCTTGATTTCTCTGAGCTTTTGAATCTCTAAGAACCTCTTCGACCTCGTCTGACATTTTATCAAATAAGTATCAGTACATAATGGATAAAAGTCCAACCCTAAATGATCCAATGAACTAACATATCAAACATCCATCTGAAATACAGGACATACAATCCCTATGAAGGAAAACTCATTCATATAGACTGATACTAGGGATCTTATCTAGAAGGAAACAACCACATAATACTCAATCCTATTAGACAGGCATTGAGAATTGAATCCCCAACCTCATGATTGAAAAGTCAGAGGTTCGGAGCTCTACCATGACTAAGGTTTTATACTCCGAACCCGAATTGTGCCTATATAACACTCAACTTCTTATCAGCCAGAAAGTACTAATCACAATCCACTTAATTTTAAGAGTAGCCTCATATACTCTATACAGATGCAATTAAAAAGAGATTTGGAGGGAAAATCACCCAATTATAAATATATATAATAACAAATGAAGCATATTTAGAGACATAAAATTACCAACGAATGGACTTAAATTCTAAGAATTTTCAGAAAATCTAAAATACCCAGAAAGCAGAGTTAATCATTAAGCATATAATTCACCAATTTCTAACTTAAAATAAAGGGAAGAAAAGAGAAAAATGATACTCGTACTCGATTAAGAACAGAAAAAAAAACTCAATTATAAATTATACAATGACAAATAAAGCACAAATAGAGACATAATGAATCACATTATTTTCTAAGAATTTCCAGAAAACAGAATCAATCACTAAGCATAAAATTCACCAATTTCGAAAATAAAAAGAAAGCAGAAAAGAGAAAATTGATACTCTGTCTCTCTTCAAGGGCAAAGCAGCTTTTCCCTTCTTAGGCTTAGAAGGCTGAGGCTGAGGCAAAGTCGCAACACCGCCACCCTCTCCGTCCTCTTCCGACGAGTTAGCAACAACAGCTTCCGCCGCAACAGCCTCAACAACATGAAAATTACCAAATTTGGGTGAATTTTTGTGGGAATTGAAATCAACCCATTTGAGACATCTTCTTTCCCTTTGATTGAGAGATAAAGGGGAAAGAGAGAAATTGAGAAAAAGGGGTTTAGAGTGGGTTTGAAAAGAGGGGTAAAAGGCGAGGTCTTGCTGGTAATGGCAGGAGGAAGAGGCGTAACAGAGGGTTAGAGATGGCGGTGCAACAGAAGCCATTGTTGGTCGCAGAAAAAAGAGAGTGATGGAAGTGCAAAGAAAGGAGAGTGAATTGGCTATCCAAATAATAATCAGATAAGAAGAAAAGGAAGAGATACTAGAGAGAGAAAATGACAAAGGGTGAGGATGAGAGGAACACACTTGGATTGTAGAGAGAGATTGAGGTGATTATAGCTTTTGGAATGAAAACCTCTTTCTTTTTGGGTATGAGGATTGAGGATACATAAACCCATAAACTAAATATGGGCCAAATGTGCAAGAGTTAGCCACACATTAAGTCGTCTCATAAGTTATAACCAATTAATCATATGCTGTGATTTCGTGACTCTTGACTGCAATTTAATTCTTTTAAACGGTCAATGTAACTTCTAAACGGTCATTGAAATGACTGAACCCATACTTGGAGCTCTCTCAACCTAAGGTTGAAAGCGTGGATTATAGCTTGTAACTCATTATCGGGTTAACTTTGTAGACCTAATGTTCTAAATTAACTTTATAACCCTTGGTGACACCTACATTTACTTCAGATTTGGAAAATTTGCAGCATTAGCTCTGAATGAGGGGTCATAAGCCTTTGATTTTGCACAATTTTTTTACTTTTTGAGCCCATAAATAAATGAGGCTAGGATGTTTCCTAAGGACCCCACAAGACCATAGGAGTTCATTGAACAGAACTCATTCATGGATACCTATAGCATGTAGATCTATTATTAAGTCTATTATGATTCTAAACCAATGTCAACGTTTATGACCAGGGGAAAACCCATGCGTTTAGTTCAAGTACAAAAAAGAATTCTGAAATTGGTGTGAAAGCATGGATTATAACCTTCGCTTTAAGATGATTTTTGACATTTTCTAAACGTGAAAAGGATAGAGGTCGAGGCGTTTCCATGGTTCCTATGAGACCCCAGCATAACATTTTGGGTGGCTCGAACCTTATGTTGCAACTTTAGACTATAATTACAACAAACTTCCAAATTAGCCACAAAAATGAATCGAATCCATTCTCATAACTCAATAAGACCTATTAATAAGCATGTTATGGTTAGCTTTACCAAAAATAAATGAGTTGACTCCTCAAAAATGGCCATGTTCGGCTTGAACCGGCAGCTCACGGTCGTGTTTATATCGGAAACCCGAAAGAGGCGTGTGGGATGGCCTTAACTAAACAACGGCTTGCATTGTTTGGGTGTGGCAATTAGTTGTTATTATGTGCCCCACTTTATAGCTAACATAATGCATAATGGTTGGCCTTTTCACTCTTTTATTTTTTCTGTTACTTCATCTAAACCACACCTTTCTTTCTTGCTCCAAATCCCCTGTCTTCTCACTCACTCAAACAGTCAAACACTCTAAAAACATACCATCACTTTGAAGCTCACCCAAATATCTTCAAGAGAGAGATGGCAACCATGGTTGTTCTCTCTCTCCTTCCTTCTCACTCCTCTCCATTATTCCCACCTCATAAATTTCAAACTCACCATAATTTTCCATCCATTAAACACCTCTCTATCACCTACACCCCACCAAAATTCTCACTCACCCGCCTCGAAAGACACCGCCTTTCATCGACACAAATATATTCTAGTGGTGGTGGTGATGGAGGAATTCACGGAGGAGGTGGTGGTGGAAGTGGTGGTGGTGGCGGTGGAGATGGGGGTGATGGAGATGCAGGGGAGAGAAACAGAGCAGAAGCAATTCTTGCTCTTGCAGAGCTGGGAAGGTCATTGGAAAGCTTGCCTAAAGACTTATCAATGGCGGTTGAAGCCGGCCGGATACCGGGTTCGATTCTTCGTCGTTACTTTGAGCTTGAGAAGTCTCCGGTTTTCCGGTGGTTGCTTCAGTTTGGCGGGTTTAAAGAACGGTTGCTTGCTGATGATCTTTTCTTGACGAAAGTTGGAATTGAATGTGGTATTGGAATGTTTACTAAGGTTGGCATTTTTCTTAATTATATTATTTCATGTGGATTTATTTTATATAAATGGTTTTTTTTGAAAATTAGGAATGGACTAAACTACATACGTGGTACACAATATTGGCATCCATAAACCTTCATAGAAATACTAAATTAAGCTAAACATGTTCCTTAAGTTCTTTTTTTTTGGAGTTAAAAAGTAGTCATGTCATCGTGTGGATATATTTTTAGGTCACGGGCACATATATAAACTCGTTAGTTATCACAATAGTTTAAAATGACTACTAGTTATGTCTCGGCTTTTTAAGTAACACATAACATGAGATAACTTAGAAGTATTGTTAAATATGTTAATTAGTGGATTTCGATTTAATTACAGTTATGACTTCGAGTCACTGACATTATATTGCTGTTTCTGATCTACAGACAGCTGCAGAATTGGAGAAACGTAAGGAAAATTTTAAGAAGGAATTGGACTTTGTCACAGCTGATGTGGTAAGAATGCTAAAACTTCTAGTTCTGTTAACATTTTTGGTAACTACTTACTTGCATAGTACATAACACATGAATCAAATTGTGTTTGCTGTTAGATAATGGCTCTGGTTGCAGATTTCTTGCTTGTCTGGCTTCCTGCACCCACCGTCTCCTTACGACCTGCACTCACACGCAGTGTAGGACCTGTGACGAAGTTCTTCTATGGGTGCCCTGACAACGCATTTCAGGTTAATTTTACCATATGCTATAAAATATATATCCAGGCTAGTAACAATATTTTTGTATCAGTATAAATTGACATTCTGAATCATACTGCACACAGGTTGCTGTTGCAGGAACTACATATTCAATTCTACAGAGAATTGGTGCTCTCGCGGTATGTTGGCAGCTCATCTTAAGTAGTATACATTGTATACACATGGCCTGATCCGCCTTTTAACTAGCAGATCGAACACATTGTGATCTTATAATCAATGTTTTTGTTTATTTTGCAGCGAAATGGAGCAAAACTTTTTGCTGTTGGAGCCACATCATCTGTGGTTAGTTCAATTCATTTGTTACCAACTACACCATTTTGAAAAGAAAAAAAAATAGGATTTCACATAGTTTTCAAGTAAAATTTAACCATTATACAAACTGAAACAAGTTCCATCCTTTTCAGATTGGTACAGGAGTTACAAATCTGCTGTTAAATGCAAGGAAGACTATTGATAAAACCTTTACGACTGATGGAGAAGACATTCCAATGCTGGCAACCAGCATAGCTTACGGTGTATATTTATCAGTTTCTGCCAACCTTAGGTAATCCCGATTTTCATAGAGGATCAACACATAAATGTGTAATACAATCTAGTCATTAATTTTGTCTCCTTATCTTTATAGGTACCAAATCATAGCAGGAGTAATCGAACAAAGAATTCTGGAGCCATTCCTACATGATCAAAAGCTTCTATTAAGCGCGGTCTGCTTTGCAGTACGGACAGGAAACACATTTTTAGGCTCATTGATGTAAGATCATTAGTACTTGGTACTTTTTCATAGTATATAGAGTTGATTATATATTCTTTCCTAGTTCGATCTCTTTCTCTAATGTATTACATGTTATGTCATTGGTGATAGGTGGGTGGATTTTGCCCGATTCATTGGAGTTCAAAGGACACGCGAATAGTTAACATTTGAGCCATGGATCATTTTTTGATCTTGATCCTAGGCTGCTTTTTGCTTATTGTTTCGATGGCCTTGATCATTTTTCATTGGCAAATAGTTGTTTCTTCCTCTTTCACATGAATTGTAGGATGCAATAGGTCATTCTAGCATTGTAGATTTGCCCTATTTGATCTATCTTGAAACGGAGATCATGCAAGCTTTGATTGTATAGTATTAGTGTATTCAGACTTGTTATACAATCTCCGAGTTCTTTTTATTTCGGGTAGTAAGCTTTGTAATGTTCTTGAATTTTTTGAATGAATGGCATGGGAAGTTTCTTGCCCTGCATTAGATGATCAACAAGAATTAAGAAGTAACTATATATCTATAATTTAACTCTCAAATATCGAATACTCATTTATCTAAACTCATTTTAATTTCTTTGATGATAAAATTTGTAACATTATCACATTTATCATTGTATACTTAGGGCCTAATTTTTCCGGCTTATTTTCAGTTCTCAGTTCAGGCCCTTAGGTAAGAACGTGATATCTTTGGCTCCAACTACGAGACTTAGCTTGGATGTTATGCTAATACAACAACTACAACAAAAGGCTAAGACTGGAATATACAATCCATTTTAAAAAAAAGTTTAATTAAGAAGGTTTAAATACTCCATCGATCATTAATGTGCATAAGACAAATATTTATTTTTGCTTTAATTATTCAAGTTAGCATGATCCTTATACCTTAAACAAATAAAATTTAGCACATTAGGACATGATTTCACATTCTTGTAAATTCGTGGAGTTCCTATAGTTCCCTTATCTCATGATAGGGAAATGAAGATGATAAAAGCCTAAGATTTTAACTATGTTTGCGCATTTTAGTTACAGAGTAATACTACCTCCGATCCAATTTACTCGCAATAATTTCCTAAAATGGATGGTTCAATTTACTCGCAACAAACTTGTTTCTTTCCATACAAAGTACTACAAATTTTTTTTTATTATATTTATATTAAAATCATGTAAAACCAACTTAAAAAGATGAATTTGTAATTGGGGAGTTGATTTTGGCCCACTCATTGTGAGAGAACAATTCATTTGCTCTCCTTGCGCTGAGATGTGTCAAAATCAATTCTTTGTAATTTATTATAGCTAATTTATAAATTATATATATATATATGAAGTTGAGTGATTTCCATCAATATTGTTAGAAAAGCTATAAATTCTAAGATTATGCTAGTTTTTGTAAATATTCCCTGCATATCGTCTAATTCCCTACATACCATCCATGTTACCATAAAACTTGATTTATTTTTTTTAAAGTAAAACCGTCAATTGAATTAGTGGTTTACTTACTTGAAATTCATGTACACGAAACAAAATAAATGAAACCGCTAATTTAGCGGGTTTTTTTTTATAAAACCGCTAATTAAATTAGTGATTTTGTTGTAAACTAGTAAAAAAAAATATAAAAAAATAATAATAATTGATAACATGGACAATATGCAGAGAATATTAGCGAAAAGTGGCATACTTTTCCAACCATTTCTATGGAAATCACCCTAAAAAGTTAGGTTTAGAAATAAAAAAGTGAAGAAAAATTGAGAAGAAAATACTTGGTAGGAGAGAGAGAGTGTTGCAGGGGAGTTGCAGAGATGAAAGCAAACCGAAGTTCGAAGCAGAGGATTAACAACTTTGAATTACTCGACCAAGATATTCTTTGTGTTGTCTTCGCTTTCCTCGACCTTTTCGACATCGTCCGCTGCTCTGCCGTCTGCAAATCATGGTTCTTTTTCTTTTTAATTTCACTTTCATTCTTTTTATACCCAATTTCATCTTTTTTCTGGGGTTCAATTCATCTAGTTTGGCTATGATTGCTTCATATGTTATTGATTTTTAGCTAATTATGTGGGAATTCTTCAGTTTCTGTTTATTTTTATATGAATTTTCGATGAAAGTTTGATTCTTTTATTTTTATTTTGTCATTTGAGTTTATGATAAAATTTGATTAATTGAATTGAATGAATGGGTATGGTGTTTTGAATCTTGGGGTTCCTTAATTATTGGTAGTTTGATTGTTCTTACAAGTATTAATTTTAGCCCAATTACATCGAAAAATTGATTACGGAGTACTGTGTTATTTTTATGTAATTAAGTAAAATAAGTAATGAAACAAAATAACAAATGGTTATTTTTTCTCGAGTTTTCTTGAATTTCCTTAGTTGTGAATATGATAGGATTACATATTTTGCAGTACTTTAACTTTTATTGTTAAATATTGAGGATCATCAATTCATGGATACTGGATATCACAATCCACGTTCTTGTTTTCGTTGTGCCTTTAAATAACCCGAACTTCCATCATTGTACTTGTACTGCTCAAGTAAGTATTCAAAGCATCAAAATACTTACTTGAAGGGTACTGTTTGGAGTGTTGAATTATTATGTTGTATATGAGTGTCCAAGGATCAGACATGGTTATAATGTTGTGGAATGTAGTTTCCAAATGGTCAAGGTCAATAAGTCATACGTGCCCAATGTGGCTCGTTGCACTTGCTGTCACACTGTTCTTAATGTTGTGGAATGATAATTGATACTTAGTTTCCTATTGGGTTATGAACACTATATACATTTCACCACGAGATGCTTGGCGTAGTAACTTTTGGAATTGTGTGTGTATGTGTGAGTGGGTTTGTATTAGTATATCTTTAACACTATTGATACTGAACTAGCTTTTACTCATTTGCTGAAGGAATCTTATCATAAGCAAATCAAGATTAATGTATTCATTGTACCTTAAGCAATGGAGTAATGAGGCCTCCAGCTCGTCAATTGATGTGGGGAAATCATTGAACATGGTACTTGAGGATCTGGCAACACGGCGTCATAGGTCTGCTCTTGTTGATGGTTCTTTTATTGTTGATCAATGGAAAGGTCATACATCCGGGTAAAGTCATCCATCTCTCCTTATAATTCATTCCTTGTTACTGAATATATATTTCATGTAAGACCCATTACCATAATGAAAATTTGTGGATGATTGAGTTAAAATGCTTCCTTATCCGAAAGGGAAAAATAAACTGTCTTGCATCTTCATTGGGTGGTAGATGCTCTATTCAATAATATGATTAGATGCAATGTCTTTGTCTCACACTTTTGGATTTTCTCTACAAAGGACACTAATTTCTTATCATTTACGCATTTAGGATTGACAAATGCCGTATGAAGATGGGTTTGATCCTGACTGGTGGAGGTGACAAGGTATTGTTCCCTTAGTCATATTGCACTTTGCTCACATTCTATTATGGTCACAGATGTGATTATGGTGACTACCATCACAATCTAACGATTTTGACTGGAGTGATTAATTCCTTTGTGTAGCTTTTCGCTTAGTATCTTCTTTCCTTGGATGCTTCCTTACTTTTACAGCTTACAGACTGCTTATTTTCTTTTCTTTTGTAATGCCAGTTTATGCGTCTATGGTCATCAGCAAATTACAAATGCTTGGAAGAGTACTCTCTCTCTGATCTGGGTCCGCTAGTTGACTTTGATTTTGATGAAAGCAAGGTAAAGTAGAAGACTAGATGTGCAGTTATGCTTTAACCAGTTGTCAAAGTCAATGTTGTCAAGTAATTCATTAAGAGGCCACTGAACTTAAGTAGTGCTATATACCACGCAGTAGCCAATAGGTTCTCACCTTCTGTTGTTTTCTTTTCCCTGTTGTAGAATCTAGTTTCTGTCGGTTATACATATATTTGTTGACATATATATCTTTAATTTACAAGTTTGTGACTTCTTCAAATCGTCACGATATTTTTATAGGTTGTTGGTTTGGCTGGGACCCGTATATGTATATGGAGGCGCCATGGAAACCGTAGTATATTTCCTTCACGTGAAGGCACATTCACAAAGGGCTTATGTATGAGGTAGGCTGTGCCCTCTGATTGATAATTTATATTTTTGTTTTTAGTTGGCTAAGGCATGCCCTTTTTAATTTGTATTTGATGATGAAAATAAAGATACTTCCTCCGTTTTTTAAATATTGCACCACTTACCTTTTAAGGAAATAACACAAATATTGCACCATTTCTATTTTAGGAAAAGAAATATTTGTGTTCATACTACAAATACCAAATATACCCTTACTTTTTCACACTTGATTTTTTAGTTTATGTATACCATCACATGGACAATCTTGTATTTTTACCTTTCTCTCTCATCCTTTTTTCCACTACCAAAAATCTTGTGCTAAACTCCAATGGTGCAATAAAAAAAGAACGGAGGAAGTAGTTATATCCAAGTGAGTTATTTTTATAAAGCAATGAAAGCTTAAATGTCATATACTTGTACATATCAGTGACTGCTAGGAATTATTCTGTAATCTACTTATGGCTTGAGCCCTGAGAATTGCTTTAATAACTAGGCAACAAGAGATAGGAAATAGCCTGTTGCTCATATATGAGTTTGTTTCATTTTTAACTGATGAGTGTCTATGTTTAGTGTCAGTAATGTTAAGAAATCCCACTATTTCATGATTAGTTGTGCATATCATGCTTGCTGTTAGTTGTAATTGTATGATGAATCAACGAGGCTGAAATTCTCAAAATGGTTTCAGCTATATTATATAAAGGGGTGTACATAAAACAGACCGGACCTGAATCCAGACCGGACCCGGACCGGACCGGATCGGTGGATTCATAAAGCTGAAACAGACCAGACCCAGTCCATTATTTATATATGCAGCTTTGTTGTGCTGTGCAAGCAACTCAGTGCTTGACTGCTAGTGAGGTCCTTTTTTTAAAGGTTTCAACTGTCGCAAATAATGGTGATACAAACTTATGTTGAGTATTCTGAAAAATTTTGTAAATGAAAGGGAATTTTTTTTTTTTTTTTTTTTCTTGTAATGTATATTCTTTTTCCGAAATGTATCCACTACTATTATTCACACTTTTACAGCTTTTCTTTGTGGTCCTTATGTGTGTTATTATATTGTGTTCATGAAGGTACATGGATCCAGAGGCTATGGTTGGATGCGCGGATGGCACAGTTAGGGTATTTGACATGTATAGTAAAAGTTGTTCTCGAATAATCCGGTAATTTGACCCTCCAGTATTTTTAAAATTTTCTCATAATAAGTATACAGTTAGTCTAAGTGACAGACATCAATTTTGCCTCCATTCAGTTCTAACCTAAAGTCCTCAACATAGCAAAAGTTTGAACCTTGATGCAGCGTCCTTTTTCAGGAAATCAACCGGACATTTCCAACCAAAATTATAATTTACAGCTGTCATTTTTACTTTTGCAATGTTTATTATGTCAGATTGTTCTTCAACAGTGTCACTGGCTGTTACTTAGAGATCTCTGGTGTTGTCTTCTATACCCTCCAGGGGGTAGAGAATGTTATATACAATAAACTTCTCATTATTGTTCTTTTGGCTATCACCTTTTCTTAAAATTGACATTTCTGCAACTAACTTTGTTCTTGATCTTGCAGAATGCATGCTTCTCAAGTAAATTGTTTGGCTGTGGGAGAGGACCAGTTGGTTCTGAGCGGTTCATCTAATGGAAACATAACTGCATATGGTCTATTGTCTGATCAGCGAGTTGCTAATTTAAAGCCAACCAATCTTAGAGGAGGTTTGATTTTGTCTTCATTCTATACTTTGATTAATCACGAAATTTGGAAGATTATAAGCATGAAGGAAGGCTCGTTGTAAAATTATTGATTGGTCTTGATGGGAAAAAGGTCCTTTAGTGTTCTCATTTTCCTCTACCTTTTAAATTACAGTAACTGTAAATTTTTGAGATGGTATACTTTCGTCCCTAAATAACAGAACACATCTGCTTTGGAGTCTTGTATTAGGGAAAATAGCTGAGGGCAGTTCAAATAAGGCAATGTAAGCTTAAATAATTTAAGTTTAGGGCTATTACGGGCTACCCAATTGTGAATTCACAACTACTATAAGTTCTTAAGTTAGATAGTTAATACAGGAAAACTCAGGTGTCTAAAATACCATAATTATCTGTCACATTTTAAATATTTATTTCTCCACCTTACCTATGTAATTCTTCTCTGGAATTATTATGAGGTCCCTAAGGGTAATGAGAGATTATTGATCTTCCGAACTTTATAGTGGCCTATCATTTTGGGATGAAAATAGATGAGAAATGTTGCTTTTTTTTTGGGACAAAGGAGTTTAATATAGCCTTGAAGTATGATTAATTAATGTTATAATTGCTCACCAGGTATACATACCTTGTGCTACAACCCCCCTTCTCATTTGGTTTTTGCTGGATCATCGAATGGTTATGCAGCTTGTTGGGACCTTAGGTATTGCTATCCCAGCTCTGTCAATTTTCCGAGATTAGCAACTTATTTCAGTTTAATGTAATCATCACCTGCTCACTAAATTGTAGGAAAATGCAATCACTGTGGAGTTTACGGGTGAGCCCTAACGCAATCTATTCAATGCAACATCTCCGACATGACAAATCAACACTGGTTGTCGGTGGCGTTGATGGTGTTCTGAGAATTCTGGATCAGAATACCGGTGAGATCCTCACAAAGTGTGTAATGGACCAAAGCAACCCCAAACTGACTTCAACAAGAAGCTTGTACGGTTCAGTTGAAAGAAGGAAGGTGAAGAGATTAACTGAAGATACTACCATTGGTGGTATTCCTATCACTGCTCGGCCACACGTAAAATGCTTAGCCGTGGGAATGGGAAAAGTTGTGACCATTCATAATACAGAGTACATCAGAATGTGGAAATTCAACATGTAAAGTGGAGATTTATGGTACATATGATTTTTGTTCCCTTTTTTCCTCTTGTGTAGTAGTAGTCTCGTCGTAGGAGATCATGTAATCTTGAATCTTATTCACAATTTTTTTGCAAGGATTCACCTTGGATGGCTGAATCATTAGAAAACAAATTTATAATGTAGCTGAAAGGCATAAGTGATATCAGATGCTGCCTCTTCATTTTCAGTGCTCATTGCTCAGGTCTAATAATGTTTCCTCTATAACAAATGACACCTATCTTGTGTATTTGGGTATATATATATGTATGATCATCATGTACCAATGTGCAAAACGCCAAGGTTGTGCACAAGATGCACAATACACTTTATTGTGCATGGCTTGTACGCGCTGACTTGTTCACCGAGGACATAGGGTACTAAAACTAGTTCTAGAATCACCTCGAAATCACAAGGTGGAGATCAAATAGAATTCATTGCATTAATCATCGTACTTTCCATTAAATTTTTTATTCATTTTCTTGTAAATTCTAAACTGTACTCGCCGAGGTTGTTAACGTTTTTGTTTTAGAAAATATATTTTCAAACTAAAATAATCTTTTCCAAATCTGTAAATATTGCAAATTGAAAATTTTAACCAATCTGGTTCATATATCGATTTGATTGCAAAGCATGTTACTAAATCTAGTTTCTATTCCTATATTGATTTGATCGCAAAACACATTTATATGTCAATTACTTTGGTTATAATTTTTTACAATTTCTAAGACATAAGATCAATTAGACAATTATTCAATTTTGTAATACTTTGTAAAAAATGGAAAATTAAAAATAAAATGGGTAAGAATATATTCTTCAGCCCAAATAAGAAAGCCCAATCTAATCAATATAACGCTCCTACGACACTCTCACTTATCTCTAGTTGAAGCTCCTTCCCCAAATTCTTCCCAATTTCTCAAAACCCTAACCCTAGAACTTCAATTCTCACCCAAATCTCCCAATCAAGAATCCAAAAATGGTGTGCATTAGGAAAGCAACAGTCGACGATCTTCTCCAGATGCAAGCTTGCAATCTCCTTTGTTTACCAGAAAACTACCAGATGAAATACTACCTCTACCACATCCTTTCATGGCCGCAACTTCTGTATGTTGCTGAAGATTACAACGGCAAAATCGTTGGTTATGTGTTAGCGAAAATGGAGGAAGAAAGCTCGGAATGCCATGGACATATCACTTCACTTGCTGTTCTTCGAACTCATCGCAAATTAGGGTTAGCGACGAAGTTAATGTCGGCTGCTCAAGCTGCTATGGAACATGTTTATGGTTCTGAGTATGTTTCTCTTCATGTTAGGAAGAGTAATCGTGCTGCTTTTAGGTTGTATACTGAAACTTTGGGTTACAAGATTCATGATATTGAGGCTAAGTATTATGCTGATGGGGAGGATGCTTATGATATGAGGAAGCAATTGAAGGCGAAATCGGGACACGGGCACAGTCACGGGCATGGTCATGGTCATGGTCATGGGCATCATCATCATGGTGGGGAATGCTGCTCTGGTGGTGGTGGTGGCCGTAGTGTGGAGGCGGGGAAGGCGACCGGTAGCCTCCAGACGGCGGAGTGAGCTTACGAGGTAATAATGGTATTGTTTTTGTTGGTGATCATGTTGAAAAGAGTGATGGTGAATGCCAACATATTTTGGTTGTAATAATACTGTTGAAGGTTTCTTATGATCATGTGATTAATGTTACAATTATTGTGTTATTGTACTTGAAATTGTGGTTTATGAGAGGTTATTGATTAATTTTATATCTATTTTGTTGATGTTGTTTGTAGAATTATGAAATTTGGTTGTTGGTTCAATTGCCTATTGATTTGAGTAATTGGTTTTCATATGGTATCTTAAGTATGGTTCTTTCTGGGGGTGTTTGGTACAAATATTGGAAATGGAACGGAAAGAAAACAAGGGTGCTAATGAATCATTAAACTCTTACCTTTCCAATTGTTTGGTTTAATCATGGAAATGAATAACTTAAATTTGTGTGTTTGGGGCAGATAATGGTAATTGATACCATAGGCTTTAGAGTGGTAACAATTAGGTGGAACCATTACCCCCAAGTAAGGTACCTCCTAACCAAACACTCAATCACGGTTATAGTTATTGAACCCTTTTCTTGACAAAACAATACTTTCATTAAACATGATTAGCTTCCAAATTTAAGAGAGGTAGAACCCAAAAGCTTATTTGAATTTTGATTAGGAATATATGATGTAAGTTCTTGTGCATTGTGTGGCCATGTAGTAGCTTTTTTTATTTGGTGTAGTAATTGGTATCAAGTATTATTTCTGTTTGACCTTTGTGTTTATACGAGTGTTCAGTGTTTGTTGATTTGGCCAATCGTACAAGGTAAACACATACACTGGGTGTACACTATCACCAGGTTTCAGTAAGGATGATGTTCCCTTTCTAAACACATTTTGTTTTATTTTCATGGTAGTGGATCTCTTTTGCTAATTTTTCGGCACTTTATAATCTCAAAAACAACTCTCTCCGGTTCTCTTTAGGGGAGAACATTTTTATTCACCTAATTCACATCATTTTGCATTTATTTCTCTCAATTTCAGCACTTTGGACAATCTGGGTATCATCATTGTCTCGTTTCACCCTTAATTTCATTACTCCTTTCCCCTAACATTACCTTTTTATTATGTTTACATTAATGAAGAGAAATCAAAGTCCAAATTCAAACTGGGTGTTTGTAATTTTATGGATTTTCTTGTTATTAGTGGTGAGGTTAGGGTTGATTGAAAAATTTAAAGAGGGTTTGATGAAGGTGGCAGTAGTGACTGCGTGATGCAACAAGCGGTGTTGGGTGAAAGTGTGGTGGTTGACAATGGTTGAAATGCCAAAGTGGTTGGCATGATAAGCATTAGTGATTAGTGTGACTATATGCATCAAAATTTGATTATATTAGCCTATCAAAGAGACTGATTTTAATGAGGTTGTGACTTTGTATTAAAGAGTTAATCTGTGAATTTATATGTACCTGAGTTTTATTTGACTAAAGAGTGACTTTATGATTATATTTATTATGTATTAGGTAGTTTATGTATTGAAGAGTGACTATATTTTTAATTTTTTTTTGGTGTTTAGAGAGCCACAAGGGCGGGGGTGAGATTCGATCTCAGGGAATCGGGAGGGAAGCTCTAACCACTTGAGCTATCCCTCACTCTCACTATATTTTTAATTAATTGACTAAGCTAGATCATTATAATACGGAATAGTGACTATAAGTATTACAATGTATAATTGAGTGACAATGTCATTACAATCAAATCAGATCAAATTGTAAACATGTTAATAAAATGGTGACTATATTACAGTGTGATGACTACATGGATTAAAGATCGATTATATTTGTATTAGAGTGACAATATCATTATAATTGTGATTATCTTTATTATATGATTTTATTTAATTTTATGTTTTATGGAAGACATAGAGTTGTTTTTATTCAATTGAAGAAATAATTCTTTTGCTGTAACATTCATGATAGACTTCAATTTCATCGGTTATATCCTTCGCCTTAATTTCCCTTATAATATGTCAAAATTAGAAATCGTTTGAATTATACCTAAACTCGCATTTGAAACGAACATGCCCTTATTTGAGCACCTATTGTGGATGATGAAAAGAGTAGGTTCTACACTTCTACACTCTGAATAGTTGCTTTTGAACCCTTGATAATTTCAGATGTGGTGGTGTTATAAAATAGTGGCTAGTTGGCTACATTTATGAAAAAATAAAAATTAAAAAAAAAAAAAAAAAAAACAATGTGCCTTTAGGCTTCATTTTTGGACGAGTTTGTACATTCTACTTGGCTTTATTATGTAATTGCCATTGGTACCAGCATTGAGTAGCTGCATGCTTCACGTTTCAAAACTCCTCAGTAATCCAGGCGTCTAGATTTCTTTCATGAAGTATGTAATCTTCTCAAGTCCATTATCTTGTTTCCCATCCCATTTGACTGTTGCACCTCCTGTCATTAATTCTTGAACGATATTGAGTTTCATCCCTTGAAACTCAAGAGTTTAACAAATAAGGTAGTAGAGAGTGAGGGATAGTTTAAGTGGTTAGAGCTCCCTTTCTAAATTTAAGTGATATTGGGATTGATTCTCATTACCCGCCCTTGTGGCTCTTTAAACACCAAAAAAAATAACATACTTTCTCTGTTTTTTTTAGTTGACATCTTTTTATTATCACGTTTGTCAATACATGTTTTTAACGATTAATATCTTTAATTATCAACATTGTAAAATTATAAAAAGTGGATATTAAGAAAATATACATTGAAACGATTCAAACAAGATCTCACATGAATATGTTTTATCGTATTTATAAACTACAAAGCGAGTTAAAGTGTGTTGTGTGAATAACGATGTCAATTAAAAAAAACGGAGAAAGTATAAGGTGGTAACATGTACAATCAACGAACCTTTTCAATTAGCATTCAAAACTCTGACATATTGGTATATAACAATTAACCAATCCAGTTATTGGTATAGAGGATCATAAACACGTCTTAGTACTACAAAGTATATTTTTAAAAACTAATTAAAATTAAAATTTTATACGCGACATACCATCCAAAGCCACGTACCATATAAGAATCTAACTAGTAATGTAAAAGTGTTGTGTAGAACGGATTTACGTGAGTCCAGTCATACAAACAGAAGAAAAAAAAATTGAGGAAAAAATAAATTTTAATGGTCAGAAATTAGATTATAATGGTCAAATATTAGATTATAAGGGTCAAAATTAGATTATAATGATCAGATATTAAATTATAAATATCAGATACTATATTATAATTGTCAGAAAATAGGTTTTATATATATATATATCAGAAAATAGGTTAAATATATCAGAAATTAGATTATAATGATCAGGTATTAAAACTCCTTCTTCCTTCCTCTCTTTCTCTCTCCTCAACAACCCATCGTCTCTCTCATAGATTATTAGTTGCAGAAATCATGTAATTTGAATCGATTAGTAGATTAGAGAAAGCGAAGAAGGAAGCGACGAAAGCAGGTGTTCGAGTATCAAAGCTTTTGGTTGACGCTGTTAATGGCGGAGTTCAAGAATCATTTCTCCATCAAAGGCAAATCGAGCTTGAAATTCGAGCTTTTACTCAATGGTTTTACTCATCAATGGCAGAGTTCAATGGCGGTGTTCGAAATTCAAGCTGGCTTGCTGCTTCTCAATCTCTTAATACTACAATTAAGGTATGGGTTTGGGCTCTTTTGGGTCGATGGTGGTGGACTCACGTGAAACGGACTCACACAAAACCTTCTGATTAATAATATAATCCACCAAGTACATTAGGGATGTTAATTTAATTTTAGTAAGACAAACCTTTATTTGTTTTTTAATTAAAAATAGTGAGACAAACTTGACCTAACTTGTAAATCAAATTATAAATTGTTAGCTTTATTTTTTGTATTTTCCGTTCTTTTTTATTCGCAACATTTGATATTTTGCGTGAGCTTCTTTGATTGTCTTTTGTAATTTATATTTATGTTAGGGAAAACATAATTATGTGATGTAGTGTCTCATTAGATTTGTCTTAATTTAAACTTTTAAAGTACTAAATTTTCATAATTTTTACTTATAAAACATAATTAAAGTAATTAATGATATAACAGTTGGGTTAACAAGCGTAAAACCTCGCAATTATAAAAAAAAGAGGAAGTATTATACTAATGGTTAAATTAATGGAATATCTTTAAACTTATACTGATATTTTGTTTATTTGACACAAAAATTATACCGAAATTAATGGAATGCATTCTTAAAAATATACCAATACTGTTAATGGAGTATCTCTTGGTATTCTTTTAAAAAAAAAACAAAAAAAAAAAAAAGTACTCCCTCCGTTTCATAAAGATGTTCCTGTTTCGCAAATCGATGCAATATTTTACCCATCTTTGACCGCAAACATCTTTAATCTCACACTAGCAAAAATTATAAAAATTAGATATTAATAATCTACTCACCAAGACGAATCAAACTAGATCCCACATGACTATATTTGCTCTTATAGATTAAGAGAAATTTAGAAGATTCTCTCTTTCTTAAAAAAGTCAAAGATTCAAAACAGGAACATCATTGTGGAACGGAGGGAGTATCTCTTGGTAAAGGAAAGGGGAAAAAAAAAAAAATTATTCACTAGAAAAGGTACTTTTTTTTAAAAGCTTTGTAGCATTGTTAAATGGAATCAAAGTGGGGGACTTTTCTTTGATACATTTGGCATTTTTGCCCCAAATTTTCAAAAGAAAAAGAAGTCACTAAATTAAATAAATAAATACTTCGTTCACAAGTCACAATCATCCTACTCAGCCATTTCCCCGCCACATTCACTATGATTTGTATGTATGGTAGTTGCTGCACTAGAATTAGCTCAGATTCAATCTATAATCCTTTTGTGATCATTTATGACAAAAGATAGTATTATCCCCACCAATTGAATCCACATATTTTACAATGTTTCAAATCTTAGAACAATTATCATCTTGTTACCAAATTTATAGAATCATTCTATCTATTTTGGTAGAATCGTGTAAATATCAACTAGCTTAAATGATAGATTATCAAGAGTTAATACTCAATTACTCTGTATTCGAGAATTAAGCTCTTGTCGTCTTCAATAAAGTATGCTTTAATAACATTAAAATTTGTTAATAAAGAATTGGTCAACATATTACATACCAAGTTCAAAAGAAAGAAAAAGGAGTTTTTTTCTTCTTTGGAATAGGAAACCTAAAATAATTAATTGTCATTATAATTCAAAGAAGTACGATGGAAAAACATTGCTCAATATTAACCCTTAATGATGAAATTTCTTGTCCTTTGTTTATAGGCTTGAAAACTTATGAATTTGAAGTACGGAATATAATAAATAACAAAATCAAAATCAATAAATAGTAAGAGCAATTAATTGTAGACAATCATTCCATTCAGAACAAGGTTTGAATGTTCAAATACATGTAACCTTATTAAATTAACTTTAAATACTTGTTAATACTACAATAATGGTTGTTCCACATGTAACTTTCGCATTAACATTATTGATTAAGACCAAAAAATTCTTATATGTACAAATAAAAGAATTCCTATAAAAAAAAATACAAGGGGAAAAAGTAATTAAAATTAGTCAAACCACCTAACTATATTAAATTATCAAGTAAACAACCCATTTGCAACAAGTTCCCTTGTTTAACGTTTACTCACATGCTTGATGTTTCACCATCAAATATGATTCTCAAATATTGACAAAAATATTTAGTGGGAAAAGCTTCCAATAATAAACTTACTTCGTCTCAGAATTGAATATTCCATCATTTAGACTTCTACACTATTCACACATTAAAAATATGTTCATATCCACCTGTTACGTTGTTTATCATCGTGTTGATCTATTGAAACGATGAGGAACCCTTGGTGTTGGAGCAGCTACATCTCGACCAGATTTGATTAATTCTAATCGATCAGATATTGTCTTATCAAACAGCCTGTTCTCTGGATTCTCAGCATAACATACGAAGTAACAGCTCACACAAGCATGAGGCAATGCCATTGCTATCCTTGTCTGAATTCATTAAACAAAAAAGGGTTTAATTATTAATTTGGTTCATAATAGTTGATCTTTAAAGCAAATAATACAAGTGTCTGTTAGTTGAATTTATTTATTCAATTACAACAAGCATGAATTAAAAAAATTTGGTGGATCGGAGTGTAGTTGTTTTTTTAATAATGAAGTTTGTTATTTTCGATTAACTTTTTAATGAACTAAATAGAACTAAACTAAATTGTTTGTCGCGGATTGATAATGATCTTTACTCGATACTTATTATTTAAAACTGAATTATACTTTATTTTAAATGTTGTATGAAATCTTATGGTAGGGCCTAACAATGATATAAAGAAAGTTTATAAATTTAATTGGTTAGTTGGCTACCCTAAAAGGTGGCATGAACTTGCAGCATGATTAAATAATGTAGTACTTGTGAACTTTTGATAGTAAAAGATAATGGTATGCATAAAAAGATTGAAAACATAATACTAAGGTAGGTGAAAGGTTTAAATACTAGTACTGACCATGAGGTAACCAACATAGAAGGCCAAGAGGGAGAGGGTGGCTGTGTAGCCTTGGTGCACTTGATGAGTCCACGCCGCCACCATTATCACGCAGATTGAGCCACTGCATACACCGGAGAGGAAACAAACCGCGCTTATGATATCCGAATCAACTATTTCTTCCATCCCTTGCCTCTCAAAGGCTGCCCAAGTATCTATTGATGACTTGGTAAAGTTTTTACCATAAGCAGCAATCTACAAGGAAGTTGATAATATAAGTGTTGGTTAAGTGGTTAGACATAATAATATGAAATGAAAGGATTTTTATTATAATTAAGTCATTATCAATCCAATAATGACTAATGTATGTATCATTGAATAAATCAAAAACATATAATTAATTAGTCCAACTGCCAAATTAGCTTAAGAAATAAGTACTAACATTTTGAGCAATAAACAAGTAGTTGTGTAAGCATAAAACTATGCCATTTGAAAGGATAACATAATTATGAGGCGTTACAGCTTGTTCTATAGTCACAAGTTAGGAAAGAGGCTTAATCTCATAAATGCATAGAAAATGGCAGTGAACAAATGTCCAATATAAGCAAATTGGTGTGATTGTCTTACCAATAAGTTTCAAATTGAACAAGCAAATGCCTAATTAAGTCTCGTGAAGTAATAATTAGGTGAGAATTATTTAAGAATAAGGAAATTACCTGAACATATGCCCAACCATTGCCATATCTAAAGATAGAGTTCATGATGTTCAAGCAACAATGAGCACAAGAGAACATGAATTCATCCTCCCCCTCGACTAGATTCAACCCCCGCGATATGATCCTCAAGGCTTCGATTGTAGGAACGAAGAGTGAACCGAGACAAGCACTCCCAAGGTTCCTAGTGAGTGCTCTATGAAAGCAAAAATGAGTGCTAGACTGCATTCCTCTAAGGTAATACAGAGCAATTACTCTGCTTACTGTCAAATTAGCCACATTTCTCATGACCTCAGTAGTCCAAGCTAAGCTCAAAACTAGTCCTATTATAACCAATGGTGTCAAATAAAAATTCAATGATCCAATCACAGCCAATATCCAAAGAGACATCCACAAGAACCCGGCGACAAGCATGTAGTATGTAGGATGATTTAAGTCAGGAAATTTCGATACTGGTTCGAGGGATTTTATCAAGATTTTGGTGGCAAAACTTGTTCTTTGAGTAACCCAACAAGAATATAAACCATTCCCAATAGCAAATGCAATAAGGGCAGCTCCACAAGCATCAGTAGCTGGCTTTTGGAAACAAATAAGGAGAATTCCAGCTGAAAATGACATAGCAAAACTACTCCATAATATGAAATGGATCATAAATTGAGGCCAAACCCTAACAGCTTTTTGCCATAAAAATGCCAAAACAATGCTCAAAAAAGATGCAGCTTCAACTTGAGGCAAATAATGCTTCAATATATCTTGCTCTTTTCTTCTAAATGATCCACCTCTAAGAAACCCTTCAATTGCTTTGTATATAAGAAATCCAACCAACCCAATTGCTGCTATCTTGTGAACCACAAATAGAAATAGAGATATTTTGTTGGTGTACCCTCTTGAGTTCAATGAAACTACTGATTGCTGAAATTAATCCCAAAAAAATCCCATTAAAAAAAAAAAAAGAAAATAACAAGACGTATATCCATCTAATAATAAAAATTCTTAGTTGTTCCCGTGTACACGTCTGTAAGTGTACGTGTACGTACCTATGGGGAAACTAGCCCCAAATGACTAAATAACGATACCCTTGGTACACCGTACACCAAACTCTAGTATACTCGGAAACATACTATTTTAATTAATCAACATAAAATTAACAAAATGGAAGTTACTACGTACTAGACATTTAAGAAAAGAAAAAAGGAAGATAAATTAATTACTTGAGGAGTTGGGGTGGTGGTAGGAATATATCGAGGTTGCGACGAAGGAGGAGGAGGAGGATGCTGAACACGAGGAGGAACTTGAACATTCGGAGGAGGATGAGGATGATGAAGAGAACGAGGAATTGGTGGTTGTGGTAGTGTTGTTAATGGAGTTCTTAAATTTCCATTAATAACAACTCTTAAAGGATTAGTAGGATTTAATGTTCTTAACATTGAAGCATTAAAATTTGTATTATGTGGGTTATTTGTTTCAAACATTTTTTCTTCTTTGCCACCTTTCTCAATATCTTTTCCTCCCATATCCCCTGTTTCCTCCTCTGTTTCTCCATTTTCTCTCTCCTCCCTTGTTTCCTGCCACCAAAATAAACAAACAAAAGGTCAGTCTAGTTCAATAATAATAGGATAGGGTCAGCTACATGAACTAAAAATTTATCTCGAGCAATCGTCGAGAATAATAAAAAGGAAAGAAATGGTGATTACATGATAAGCTCCCATGGATGGATGGATTCTTGAATTTTGGAGAGAGAAAGAAGATGGGATAGAGAGAAGGAAGTCGTTATTAGAAACGTTTTTTTTTATTTGTTGTTGTTGTTGTAAGAATATTTGGGTGTTAAATTTTGAAGAGGATAGTGTTTTAATTTAATTTAATTTAATTTGTTGTTAAAGTTTTTTACTTTTATCTTGTGTAACATCATGTAGAAGTGGACAAAACATAGGACGCCACGTGGTGTTGAGGTGAGTTTTTGCTTTTATTTACCACGCTCTAAGGTGGCGCGTTTAGTCAATTTTTGTGCACGGTCAATTTTTTGTAATCAACGCTGTCAATTTTGTTGTGCTACTATATCTAAGATTCTAGGCTGCTTCTGTTAGATGTTGTGGTTGCTGGTTAACTCTGGAAACATATGGGAGGAGCTCATGAGCATATTTTGAAAGGGTGAAATTTTCACTAAAATGTTTGGTTAGACCGTTGAAGAATAGCTATTTATATATCGATTTCATCAATTGTATACTTTTTACATAATTACTGTTGTAAGGTCGTACCTAATATTGAGAGACCTTGATAAAGTAGAAAAAAAAAATGATGAAATTCTAAATTATTAAGGTTGAGATTGGATCGAACTATCAAAGGTGACCTCTTAAGAAATACGGAGTATTTCAAATGAATAACAACATTTTTAACGGTATGAAATTTAATATGTGGAATAAATTTATGTAAAGGTTATTATATTGTGCTCAACTTTTTAAATTTTTTTTTTTTATGCTTCAACTTAAGGTTATTACTTATTCCTTATCACTTTACCCATTATAGGTTATAGGTAGGGGTGTCAATTCGTATGATCGGATCGGGTTTGATATGGTCAAGTCAGGTCAATTTTTAAAGTTAAGTCATACTAAATTGTTATGTTCACGCAAGTCCAAATATGAATCGGATATTTTTCGAATCGGATTGAGTCGGGTGTGCTTTTGACACCTCTAGTTATAGGTCTAGATAAGCAAAATTCAACTTTAACTTGGAAAAAGTGTAGAAACAAAAATTAAAAAGGGAAAGGGAAAAAAAAAAAAACAAAACAAAAAGAGGTGGGATTATGGGAAGAAAGAGAGAGAAAGTGGAAAGAAGTTGGAAACGTAATATGCTTGTAGTGCGCGTGGCATCATGCGAATGCCCTTACTTAGATTGGATACGGTACAGGCGCGTGCAGCGTTTATATGGTGCACTCCATATGATTGATGATTGATCAGATGGCTGAGATTCAATCATGAGCTAAACAAAGCCACGCATGCAATAGTTACGTAAAGCACAAAAGGTCAAAAGTTGGCAGTGGACCCCACATCAGCAAAAAGTCTGAATCAATTAACAATTTGGATATGCTCTTACATAAGCTCAAATTTAGATAAAATAAAATTGATGAGCTTTATTTATTTATTTTTTTAAACCATGTGACTTTGCTATTAACTTTATTATTTAGATTTCTTTTTAAAACAGTCTGGGCCCAATATTATTTAGATTTCTTTTTAAAACAGTCTGGCCCATTGGGCCCAAACTGTCTAACTGACATAGGCCCACAACCTAAAAACTGATGACTGAACATAGTAGAGGGAATAAAACACTGTTAATGGGATGTGCAGGTGTTGGAGAACGTGCTGATGCTACAACGGTCACCTGCATAATGGAGGATAATCCAAGTAATCTGCCATATTGAGTGCTTAAATAGGTTAATTATGCTAAAATTTGAAGGAATTGTATAAATTATGATTAGAAAATAAAGGTACATTACAACAAAAAAAAAAAAAAAAGAAAAATTTGGACTCAATCAAAAAAGGCAAAAATCAGTTCTTTTAACCACCAGATTAAACTCTGAAGGCAGTGAGAGTTGGAGAAAGTAGCAGGCGAGTTGAATCGAGAAGGAAATGACAACACACGCAATTTTTCCCAGTTGTATGATGATATGATCTAGCTCCAAAAACTTCATTTACATGTTATATGATGACTGATCTTCAATCCTTGAGAAGTTGTTTCATAAATCATCGCCAAAGCTAGCTCGCCTATTCCTTCTTACTACCTGATTGTTCTAGTGATGTTTTAACAATGCTAAGGTGTCCAGTGTCCACCATCCTTGCAAGCCACTGTGGCTGCTTTTACTTCGTTGCAGTAATTAATGAATTTGCTTACATCCTGGTTGAGCACAAGAGACAAGGTATGTGAGTTGAGTGACAGTATTTAGGAAATGCAATTTTAAAAGGTTTTGAGTAGGGATGTCAGTGGGGCGGGTCAAGTAGGAGACCCGCCCCATCCCCGCCCCAATGGGGCGGGGATGGGTCTTGGTTTGGCGGGTGGTGGGGCGGGGATGGGGATGAAAACGATACCCGCCATGGGTGATGGGGCGGGGGTGGATTTTAAGTTGTACCCACCCCATCCCCGCCCGCCCCACCCGCCCCACTTCGTACCCGCCCCATCCCCACCTCATACCCACATCTATATACTTTTATATTATTTTATAAAATAATTACGTGAAATAAATATTAATTATAATATTTTGTACTACACTTATATTATAAACAAAAATGTGTGTAATATTAAGAATTTTTTTTTTAATATTATAATCCGTATTAATTATGTAGGATTGTGTATTTAAGACACGGAAATTTGGTGGGTCTTAGGTGGGGATTAGGCGGGTATTTGGTGGGGATTAGGCGGGGATGGATATCCAAGTGGGGGGTGGGGCGGGGATGGTTTTGGAGTTGTACCCGCCGAGGTGGGGATGGGGATGAATATTAGACCCGCCGCGGGGATGGGGATGGGGATGGGGATAAAAATGTTAGGTGGGGATGGGGATGGGAAGGCCAACATCCGCCCCGCCCCGCCCCATTGACATCCCTAGTTTTGAGGGTCATTTCATTGAGCATGGCCACATAGGAAATATTTCACATGAAAGCATTATTCCCTTGTAGTTACAAATCTTACAATCCTACAAGTGCAACAAATATTGTTTAATAGGTGATGGGAAATATATTTTCTACTATATTGTGGGAAGTAATACTTCCTAAAAAGTACAAATCTCTATGTTCTAGCCAACCATAAGTCCGCATTCATCCATTTCTTAGAAATTTAACTTTCCATTTTTATGTCAACCAAACACACACTTGAACAAACATCTAAAGCATTATCTAAATGTTTCAATGGTGTTTCAAAAACAACTTTTTTTTAGAATGAAAAGGGAAAATGGAAGACAATCCAAATACGAAAGTGATAAAACTTGCCTATAAATGATTCTGCAATATACAAATGCAAGAAAGTAAATTCTTAACAATAAAGCTCTGAAAGCTGTATAGGATAATTGGCTTGCAACTCTTTACTTGAACACTGATTAGGCAGCAAAAGTGTTGTACTAAAGAAAAACAGAGAAGCGACTCTACATATTAATCAAAATTTTCCATGATGTTTGCCTCTTCCCATCAACATATCAGATAAAGTTACGGTACCAATTAATCAATAACCAAGCAAAAGCATGATTAGCTTCATAGTAAAGATAGAAAGGCAATACATCTAACAGGAGGAAGCAATACTTCCAAGGAATCCCTATTTTGTCAAGCAGTTCTTCCTAGGAGTCTGGCATCTAAAAGGAATAGCCAAAAGTAGTGGAAATTCCTATACATACCCTCAAAACTGATTATCACGGTCTACTGGAAGTGAGAAACATTTCAGTGCTAACAGCCTAATAGAGTAAAATAAATTAGCACTCCACTGTACAGATTCAATAAATCCCTTTGTTGTAACATTTACCAATCAACACAAGCAAAATTCAGCTTCCTAATTAAGTATCATCAATCTTAAGGCCTTGAGAAATATTAATGCCTTAAAAAAAACATCTACTACTTGAATGTCAACCGGAGTTGAACACTGTGGTGGGTTTCTCCAGAGATTTTAAATACAGGACAGATAAGTTACAATCATGAAAGACAAAGGCAGATGTAGCGTAAATATATGACCTAGTTGGTGCACATTAGATTGTACCAAACACTAAAAGATGAGCCCTCCGCCATAAAACAAAATAGGTGAGCAAACTTTTACAATTACACCATTGAACACCCCATGTGATTATCATTATCATCAATAACTACTAACAATGTCGATTTATAGCTAATAGCGTAACTACTACACTACAGCTCAAGCAAGCACCTTTCCCAGAGCTCGATTTCATCATAGATTTCACAAAATTTATGAGAAAGGTACACCCTTTGTCCCACAATGTTCACCGAACCGCGCAAGATTACGAATCGAGCAAACATTGTGCAAGTGACAGGGTGATTAGTATCTTTGTTTTGGAAATCTTATCAAATCACACCAAGTCAGCAATTGCTAAACATATACTGGTAAATTTTGTTATCATAGAATAAGAATCTAGTAAACAATGAGATTCAATCACTCAAACAAACAACCCAGCAACTCAACCCCAAAAGAAAATTTTGCACAATCAATGATAAACCCTAACAAAATTGCCCATTCAAAACAAAATAATACAATCAATTAAACAAAAGCAAGGGTAAAATTACATTACCCGACTATCATCCATTTCCTTGGTGAGCTTCGACGGCTTAATTGCTCTCTTCCCTGAAATTCAACCACGGAAATTAGGGTTTAAGAAAGCAGGTTTAACGGCGTTTGAAGAGAGAGAAAATGATGGGGTTTAAGTTGAATTACCTTTGCGAATGTGAGAAGCTTTGCCATGTCGACTAGGAGGAGCAGCCTTCTTCTTCGATTGACCTTTGAACATGTTCGCCTTTTGCGTCATCTTCGACTGCTTGATTTCTGCAACTCTAGCCCTAATTTCACAATCTCAAGAGTCAAGATTCTTAATTAGGGTTTTCCTGCAAAATCGTTGTTTTGGTTTGTGAGTCTACAATCTCTAGTTTTGTTTGATTGGGTTTGGAAAGGTTGGGTTAGCCCTGAGCCCTGGCTGGGACACAAACACACAATCCACCAAAATAGAGTTTTCAACCGTGGTTCTTAACAAATAAAGGTTACTAGTTACACAATCCCGCGAAATTAAATACTCTTATGTAACATTTTTATATAAGAAATTGAATATATTAATGTCTACTATTTAAAATTTTTAATATAACTAAAAAAATAAATAGAGCATTTTGGAGGGAAATTTTTTCATAAAATTATGCAAGTGTCCCCTCTGATGATTACTTTAGTATGTACTCCTTTCGTCCCTAAATTACTTTCTTACTTCTAATATTTATTCCTCACATAATAGAGAGAAGTAGGAATGTAATTTAGGGACGGACGGAGTAGTATAGATGTTATGGATTTTTTTCACTTGAAATAATATGTTTGGTCGATTAAGATTAGATTAATACTCCCTCCAATTCATAATGTTATTCCCATATAGAATCAATCACATTAAATAAGAAAAGAACAATATTTGAAATCTAATAAAGTACAATATAATTCATAATTAGTTTACCTTATTTAAGTTTTTTAATTTTTTTTTTGATTTTTTTTTTTTGATTTTTTGATTTTTTTTTTTTTTGATTTTTTTTTTTTGGGGTAAGGCATAAGTTATATTGCATAATTCAAGATAGAGATTTTCTTACTTAGAGGCATGTAATCAAATTCACAACCAATTCATTCCAAAAAACTTAAGCTAAAGAAATAGAACATATTAATATGGGTACTAATATGAACTCATCCTCCAAGTTTGAGTGAACTTTGTTCATAATTGGTCTCTCTCATATAAGGGGGTGTTTGATTTATGAGTTGGCATGAGTTTGGATTTAGGAATGAGTTTATGTTAAAATTGGTTTGGAACTGAATAGTTACCACTTATTGCATACTTGACAAATATTCGAGAATGATTTCTTTCTTTTGTTTTGATACGTCGTACTAAAATAATAATGTGGCAAAAGATTTAAAGTGATGTGGCGAAATGACAAAGAAGAATTGACAAATGGCAAAATGTCACTCCTTGTCTTGGAGTTTTAATAATAAATATAGATGAGGTAATAATATTTTACTTATTTGTTGGTTAAATGAGCAAATGACCCGGGTGTACGGTACACTCTTGTGTACATAATAGGCTCTTTAAAGTCTTTCAAACAAACAACAGATATGAATTTAAGTTTCTATAAATTTATACCTTAACCAAACATCCCCCTTAGAATACATATATTTTATGAATGTTTTTGGCAATTTTATATTGACTAGGAATTCTTACGCGTGCAATGCGCGCAAATAGCTAGCCTTTTAATGAGAATTATTATCGGTAGTTTTTATGCCTTATGCATATTTGCATGGTATTTTATTATATCTATTTGCATAGTAATTTTTAAGTACTTATTGATGAGACAAATTGAAAAAATTAAACAAGTCATCATATAATTAAATACTTTGTAGAAAATGGAGAGTGTAAAAATGGAGAGTCTAAAAAATGGTTTAAATATTTAAATAAACACAAATAATTAATCAATTTTGGTAATTCAAAAGACAATTTTAAGTCTTTTGAATTCAAAGGGGGTAAATATGTAAAAAAACGTTTTTAGGGATATAAATGTCCATGCACTATTCATAAGAGGTTTTTTTTTTTTTTTTAACTTTTTATAAGGAAGGGAATATTCAAAATATTGACAATAAAGTTTTTTTTTATTTTTTTCACAAGAACATTGACAATAAATTAATTGTTTGATTCGTTTCCATTGAAAATCATATTATCTATACTTAGTATTTAAAAACTATAACCAAGAGAAACACATGTCTCTATCCTATTGCACTTCAAAATCTTTTTCTCTAACCTAAATGCCACATGTCCTCTTACACTATTAATTAATTTTATATTACACTATATTATATTCACTTCATCTTCATCCCCCCTCTTCAATTCAACCTTTTGCTTTTCTCTCTTTAATTTTAACCTCTCCACCTTTATTTGATCCCCATTTTCAATTACAATTCCAAAAATTAAATTTCTTAATCATATTTTTTATCACACATTATAACCATAATGGCTTATTGATATTTCCTAATTCATCTTTTAATGCATTTTTTTATGAATAACCCGTGCATTGCACGGGTCAGAAGACTAGTTGATAAATAATTATCCTTCAATATGACCAACGTTTCTATTTTTTATGCAATAAATTATCCTTCAATATGAATAACGTTTCTATTTTTTAGTCAGAGTTCTAATAATGTGTGTTTCTTAAAAAAAAAAAAAAGTTTAATAATGTGTGTGGGATAAACTTTAAGTGGGAAAGCTTGATTTAGTGGACCACACTGACTCCCAGTGTAGTTTACACTTAATAGATACTTCGTATAATATGACAACTAAAGTAATACTCCCTCCCTTTTTTCTTTTTTTTTTTTTCATTATTGTAAATTTTCAGCAAAAATTTAATGAGCTTAAATTTTCAGCAAATTAAAGTAATACTCGATAATTTTGTTACTTTTTCATCAATAATGCAAATTTCCATTAAACAATATGAACACTTTTTTTTGGTGAGACAATATATGAACATGTGTTTACTCATATGAACATATTTAAGACATTATTATAAAACCTTTTTTATTTTTTTGTTTGTATGCACATCAGCACATGTGTTTACGAACAATTTAAAATAAATTAAAACTCCCTAACAAACGGTTTCTCTATGCAGAGTAATAGTATTCATATTAGGTTAGGTCCCGTGCCATGCACGATATAATTTAATATTTATTATTTGTTAGCATTATATTTAATTAAAAAAAAAAATAAAATTATCTAAAACTATTGTAAACAAATTTTAACCTTAATTACTTTCTTATTATTTCATGTCTTCACAAAAATATAAACATTGAATATTATGTAAAAGGGTTGTTTAGTCGAATAAGTATCTTAAAATTTTGTCGTTGATCATAGGGGAATTTTGATATTTCAAAGACAAATTGATGTATTGTTTGACTTACTATAAATTAAAGGAGTATTTTAAAGTTACATATATAATTGTAAGAGAGTAAGACTTTTATAGAATTGAACTATGGTATTAATAATTAACCCCTTTTTCTTGAGAACGTTTAAGGTTGTATGTTATTTACTCACTAACCAGGTATCTAATCACAACCAAGTGCAATGTATACCTCATGTGATCTAAATAGTTTTTCACAATAACAAATCCTATGTTATTCATTAATGAATGTCTCTGATTTTTTCTTTAATTTGCAAATATTCAATATTTAAAGTTGATTGCTTTTTTAATTTTTCTTTAAATATTATGCAGTTTTGTTTTGTAAATTCCCATTTCGGATGTTTTATCCTACAGTAAATTATGTTGGACAACATTTTTTTGTAAGATGAGTAGATGGGTAGTCATATTAAGATTGAATATCTTTCATCTTTGCGATTAAATTTCCATTTTTTTGTTTTTTGATGCAAAATTTTCCTTCTTTTGTTGTATAGTAAATATATAGTTGAAGAAGTTTCCTCAAAAAAAAAAAAAAAAAAATGTAAATAAGATTGTTTGTGTGTGATTCTTATTAAGTATATGAAGATTATATTCTTAAAAAAAAAAAAAAAACTCAAAGATTAAGTAATTATATGTTGCCAAAAGTCCCAAAATATGCATCTCAGATAGGCATATCCATCTATAGAATGTAAAATATCATTACTTATTTTATACGGTTAATTAAGACAATTATTATTATGAAATGATTTCATAAAATAAAAGTTTCAAAAAATGGAGGTTTTTTTTTTAAACTAAAGACACACCAGAAATTGACATGTGTCATTGCTGATGTGTCTTTTAGTATATAGTTATTGATGATATAATTTTTTTTTGGCAAAATTGGCTGCAACACCCTTAAGTATGGCTTAGGTGCATTGAGCACCCTGAACTATGCGTAGTAGCCAAAACACCACCAACTGTGGTGTTATAGGTGCAACGAGTGCCTTAACTGAAAATTTTCGGCCACTTATTTCATCGAAGGAGGTGAATCCATGCAAGCTAAGTGGATGGAAGACTACATAACTATTCTAAAGAGTGAAGATTCACCTCCTCCTGGTGAAATAAGTTGTCGAAAATTTTCATTTGTGGCATGCGTTGCACCTAACACCATAGTTGGTGGTGTTTTGGCTACTGCGCAAAGTCATGGTGCTTAGTGCACCTAAGCCATACTTTAGAGTGTTGCGGCCAATTTAACCTTTTTTTTTATTTTTACATATTCATAATAGCATATAAGTACTTGCTACCATTATACGAAATACTTCGTATTAATAACACCATAATGTCAATTCACAAGTCATTTATTTAATATGGTGTAAAGTACTTCATACAATGGAGTAGTAGATTTGTACTCAGTATGTATTTAATTATTTTAATTTTATTCATACTACGGTCCTGTTCTATTCACCTTATTTTTGCTGAACTGAAATTATTTTTACTGAACTGAAATTAATTTTACTAAACTGAAATTAATTTTGCTGAACTAAATTATTTTTACTGAATATCTATTATATTTCTTCTTTAAATTCACTGATTTTTACTGAACTGAAATATTGAACTGAAATTAATTTTACTGAACTGAAATTATTTTTACCGAACTGAAATTAATTTTACTAAACTGAACTTATTTTTACTGAATATTATTTTTTTAAGGTGAAGTAAACAGGGTCTACGTGTAACTTCTTCTTATTATATATTTTATATGCAAATGTATTGACTTGTTATATATAAAAGTCAATGATTTTCATATAAAACTACTTGTATAATACCTAGTATAAAATACTAATAAAATGAAATTCATTATTTAATCATTTCCTCTCTATATAAGTAGCCAAATCCGAATTAATCCCAAAACCCAAATCCCAAAATAAAGTTGATACAAAACTAAAGAGAGAAATTAAAAATAAAAAAATGTGTGGGATATTTGGGTACATAAATTACAATGTTAGTAGGAAAAGGTCTTACATTCTTCAACTTCTTTTCAATGCCTTGCGTCGTTTGGAATATCGTGGCTACGATTCAGCTGGCGTTTCCTTTGATTCTTCTTCATCTCTTCAACATTATAATTCTATCAAAAATGGAGGCATATTAATAAGTTCTTGTCTTAATCCTTTTCCATTAGTTTTTCGCAATCAAGGCAATGTTGATGCACTCGTTAAATCCGTTTATGAAGGTATTATCATTATTCCAACCCATTTCGTTTTAATATATAATCGGAATTTGGATAAGTTATACGATAAATGTCGATGACTTAATCCTGAGTTATTGTATTGTTTATGATGCAGAGTTGACAGTTTAAACTATATATATGTTTAAATCACAATAGCTTATACTTCCTCTGTTTTTTTTTACTTGACCTGTTTCTTTTATCAAGCTTGTCAACGCAAAAATTTGACGATAAAAAACTATAATTCTCCACAAGTAAAAATTATATAGTAAAAGGGTTATGTATTATGATAGTATTTATTGAGACGAATTCAAAAAGATCCCACGTGAATATGTTTTTCCTTATACTATATATTATTTACAAAAGACAGTAAATAAAGGGGTGGTGAATAGTGTAAAAAATTAAAGCGGGTCAAGTAAAAAAAAAACGGAAAAAGTATTATTTAAGCTAGTCAAGTTTTAAGATTTTAGGCTTAACTTGGCTAACAAGTTATAAAAATAATACTCGCTTGAATAGGTCAACTCCCTCGGTTTATGACTCTTTTTAGTCTTTTAGCTAGAAAAAATCGAGTCTCAGCTACAAAAATTCCAGTTCTAGCTACAAAACTTCAATTTCATGTTATACCATTAACATTATATGGATCAATAATATTATTTTATTATTTAGATAAGTAATTTTTTTGTGCCATATAAAATATAATTGTACTTGCTAAGTTGCTAGTTGCTACGGATACATATTACTAGTATAGTACTCCGATCCATCCATCCTACTAAGATTATCTCATATTTTGTACCTTTTAGTTTGTCTTTTAATACTTCATAATATAATTCGTAGCTATATATTATGAGCTAAGTTAAAAAGTGGTTTGGATTAAATTAGTTTTATTGAGCATATGAATCAGAGTGGTTTAATTTCATATTCATGAATCATGATATATTAACTACTTGATTTAGGGCAGAGATCACATGGAATGGCGAAACTTAACCAACCAAAAGCTAAATAAACAATTCAAGTTCACATGATGCATGATTTCATGCACTAGCATTTATCTTAATTGTTAAGTACCACAGAATAATAAAGTATTATACTCGTGTATTGCTCCACTAATACTATAACAATATGAACATAAATTATTTCCTGACTCTTATCTTGAAAAACAAACAAGATCATCAAATTCATCAGCCATCCACCACCTTGGTCATGTAGTTTATGTTTCTATGAATTTACTACAATATCTCGGTTTAGATTTAGTTGTTGTATACTTGCAATACTAGTTTTTCACGTTAATAGTTTGAATCATTCAAATTTACAATTAATGTGATAATTCTTTGCAAATGGGAAATTGAAGTATGCTTATATATATCAAAATAAAAATTCAAAGTTAATAATGAAGATGGTGAAATATTTTGAGTAATAAGTCAAATGAGCAATTTCATGATTTACTCTTGTTCAAAGTCTTACCCATAAAGCTAAGAAAAGATAAAACTTATTATGACCGGATATATTAATTCTTCGATGTACACTATTGGATACGACTTGAATTTAACTAGGGGGTGCTTTTCATACGGCACTCAATTTCAGATAATAGATATACAGAGTACTATTCTTTCTTTTTTTTTTTTTTTTTTTTTTGCCATTTGAAAATACTTGACAAAATTACCATAAATTTAAAAGAATACCACTATCATTAAATGTATTTACCTTGCTTACCTTTGTCTTCTAGCCTTCTAGGCCTCTCAAACTCTTACGTGTCTCATTTTCTAATTATATGAAACGATTTCCTTTTATGATTTAACAACGTACTTCGTATTAAAAGTACCCAAAATCAGATTAGATTTGATTAGTCGGGAACTCGAAACTTATTAGATCGCTATATATCTATAATTCTATAAAGAGTATGAAATCTAAACTGTCTAATTCAATGGGTCCATGTCAATTACATTTCCATGCTACATACCAAGTTTGAACATTTTTAGTAAGCAAAATTCATATTCCATTCCCTTAGAATTTTCCCAATCTATAAACCTCAAAAATCAGTTAAAATTCCCAGAAAATTACTGTTCATAATATAGTCAAAAGGTCAAAATTGACATCCCTTCTTCTTCTTCTTCTTCTTCTTCATCATTCCTTTCTCTCTCCTCTGTACACTAATATCCTTCGATCTCCGACCAATTCCTTGGTAAGAGAACCAGAATTCACGAACAAATCAAAGAAAAATGTGTGGGATCTTTGCATACTTGAACTTCAATGTTAACAGAGAAAGACGTTACATTGTTGAAGTTCTCTTCAATGGATTACGGCGTTTGGAGTATCGAGGTTATGATTCCGCCGGAATTTCAATTGATTCTTCTCTTTCTTCTGACATTTCATCAACTCTCTCTCCTTCTCCCCTTGTTTTTCGTCAAGAGGGTAACATTGAATCCCTCGTTAAATCCGTCTATCAAGGTTAAATTCTTCACATTTTTCTTCATTTTCGACTGCTCTGAATTCTGGGTTTTTTCTGGGTTGGAGGGTTTTTTTCTGGGAATTTCATTTGTTTTGGGTGTTTTGAATTGTGGGAATTTCTGGGTTTGATTGAATTTCATCAGTTTCTACTCTTGAGTATTAGTGTAACGTATTTTTTTTCTATGGGCATTTTTTTAAAAAAATTCTATAGATCATGATCAGGAATTTAGATCACGAAATTATGAATTCAATTGGGTTGTTTGGGGTTTTAGTGGTTTATGTTCTTTTAGAATGTTTAAGTTTATTGTATGGCAATTATGATGGTTGTTTTAGCAATTGAATCTTGTTATGATCATATGCCGCTGTTCTGTGCAGTATGCTTTATTAAATGGTGCTGAAAATGCAAGTATTAGGCTATATTGAAATTGTTGCTTTAATCATGTGATTCTACACAATGCAATAGTACACAATAGATGCTACAAGCTTATTAATTAAGTCCATTGCATTTCTTTTGGTGCTTCCGGTTTCGGTTTGCAACATCTTTACTGGAGTGTTAATAACTAATGAACATGCAAGTCTTACTCCGGTCAGGATGTGAACTTTTAACGTAGCAGGGCTACTGATGCCGTTGTTTATTGTGTGTGGGAAAGAACCTCATGACTAAAGAGCCTCATGGGGTTTGGGGATGAGGGTGTGGGGCATTAAGAATTATGAGCTGAGCGGGATCATGTAATAATTCGATGAATTATGCATATTGTAAATTTGTAACTGATAGTAAATTTGCTTGTTGCAGAGGTTGCAGCCACAGAGTTGAACCTAGAGGAGTCATTTTCTGTTCATGCTGGAATTGCCCACACTCGATGGGCAACTCATGGCGAGCCTGCACCAAGAAATAGTCATCCACAGACCTCTGGTCCTGAAAATGAGTTTGTGGTTGTTCATAATGGGGTTATTACTAATTATGAGGTTTGTTTGAATTTTTTCTCAAGGGTCCTCTTTGTACTTTACCATTGATTTTAAAGCTGCAATTCTTGTATGCTTTGTTTTACATATGCTTCATGCTTTATATAAGCTGTCACCTCATGTTCATAAAGTTTTGCCAATCTCAACTTTTAGCTTATTAAAGTTTCTTTACCACCTTTAAATGTCTGAAAATGGATCAACAATGCCAATAGCTTAATCTTTTTTGTGGGGAAATTCCACACAGTCGACAATAATTACTACAGAGGCTTTTTTTTTTTTTTTTTTTTTGTGAAATTGTTAGGGATTGATATAAGCTAATTTTTTTTATAAGAAACATGTAAAAGTAACTTTCTGTTTGGTAGGTTTAGTTGTTTCTTCTTGTTACCAATGCTTACTGACTGCTTTCCTTTGCATGTTTAGGTATTGAAAGAAACTCTAGTTCGACATGGTTTTACATTCGAATCTGATACTGATACTGAAGTAATACCGAAGCTTGCTAAGTATGTTTATGACAAAGCAAATGAAGGAGAAGGTATTTATTTCTTTTGAGGTTGATGATGATATGCTGATGCTATACTCGCCACTGTTTTAATTTCATTTCAATATGATAGAGTTATTCCCAGCCTTATAAGTTGAGACTCTTGATAATGAATTGTATTTGAATGTTCTTACTTCATAGGATTGATTTATCATAACTTTTTTCTTTTCCATTATTTTGGGCATGGAGATGTTGCTAACAGAATGGGGTGAAATCAGGGAGGCCATGCATAAAATATCAATATCTTTTAGAAACTATGCATCTCTTAATTGTGTGATTTTTAATCATCCTTCCTTTTCACTTCTTCCCCATTTTTGGTAAATAAATGATTTAATTCTTAGACTATGATCCCCTTAAATTTTAGAAAAAGTTATGTACTTAAATTAAAGGCATTATGTTTTTCTAATAAACTAATGATTTGAAGTTATCATATTCCATTTTTCATTTTGCAGCAGAGAACAAAATCTCATTCAGTGATGTTGTCCTTGAGGTTATGCGGCATCTTGATGGTGCATATGCACTAATATTTAAAAGCAGACATTATCCAAATGAGTTGATTGCTTGCAAACGTGGTGGCCCATTGCTTATTGGTGTTAAAGTAAGTTAAAAATGCAATTTTGTTGTGTTTAACGGTTTGACTTACCAAGTTCTACACATGTCTCTGTGTTGTTAATGTCATGGAGCAATTGACCATATAGATTTCCAATATTGTGCGTTATGGTACAAAGTATAAGAGGCAAGTGTGTCTGCAATATTTTGCAGATTTTTGTCATCATTGATACTAAGAAAATCATGAGAATGCCATGGGGAATTAATTGAGCGCAGAGATCATATAAGGCTAGAACTCAATACACTTTAGTAATTTTTGAAGTAATAAATACTACTACCAAGATTCCTTAATACGAATTATAGGCTTGGTAAAACTTACCTAAAAAGGGTATTATTTATTAAGGCTTTAGACCTTTCAGTTAGAAGATTGGAAATCTAAGGGAGTCAATTATACCATTCCCCTTGATTTATTAATCAATAAGAAACTGGCATTTTCATCCCCAGCTCCCCACTTTTAAGTTTTAAATAGATGATGATCTTGTTTGATGTTTGCTGAGCTTCATGTTTTATATTTTGAATTGCTTATAATGTCCTGTCATTTGTTGTCTTGACATCGGAGTCCACCATGCTCTATAATCATATCTTCTACCTTTATATCTTGAAGTTTGAATTCAGTAAGAAGTCTTATTATTATAATTAATAAAATTATAAAAACAAGGTAGTAGGCTTTGCTTCTCTATTATGGAGGTTGTGCTGGAAGTTTTACCGTTTCAAACAGATACTAGGCATCGTGAACAAATATCATGGTTTCCATTTGCCAACTTGCGATATTATTTACTGTCTGGCAGATAGACGTTTTGGCTTCACTTGAAAATTTGGTTTTCCATATCTTCGTGTCCTAGGAAATTAGTTTGAAATGAGTGAAGATTAGTGCCAGACTTCTTCTGATGTATGGAAATTGCTCTATTAGTATTTTAAAAAACCCCTCTTGCTGCTTTGTGAAGGTTAGACCACTTGCAAGTTTGTATGCATACTTGCTTCAGCTTCATTTTTTTTCGATATTGCTGGCTATTTGTTTGGGGTTTATTGTTACTCTTACAACAATCTCTGTATGAAACCATTGTTGGTGGAGTGTCGCATTTGAACCCATAAATTTTATTTTATTTGATAGGGACTTTTAATCATGTTGGAGTTATTCAGCCTATCTTTTGGTAGGTAGAATCAGTGGTTGTGTAGACTTGTGGATTTTCTTTGATAATTTCTCCTGATGCTACAACTATCTGCGATTTACACTTATTCAGGAACTAACAGAAGATGTGAGTGCTGGAGCATCATTTCCTGACTTCAAAATTTTGAGGAATGGACAGCCAAAAGAACTTTTTATCTCAAGTGATCCTAATGCTCTTGTTGAGCACACAAAGAAGGTTTTGGTTATTGAGGATGGTGAAGTAGTTCATATAAAGGTAATTCTGTGGTTATTTTATATGATGTTCAAGTGCTATATAGTTACTAGGGAAAGCATGCATTTTCACCACTTTAAGTGTCTAGTGTTAGAGCTTTCTCGAATTCTCGGTCATTTTGAAATTTTGAACTTGATTATCCGTTTGAAATGCCCTAATGAACATCTCAAGGAAAGAGGACCTTGAAGGGTCTAGATAATGTGCAAGTTGTTAGAGGACATCTCTGGTAACGAAGAAATACTTTCAAGAGGTCCAAGATAATGATTTTTTCTATCTTTCAGCTTCATGAACAAAGTTTGGACTTCTATAAAGTATGTCTAGGCAGGGGATGTAGACAAAGAAGTCATTAACATTTCTTAATCTTGCTTGAACATTGATTCTTTTATTTGGCAATGGTTAATTTTTGGCTTAGTGTATTAGTCAAGATAAAGTTAAATATGTGGTTTTTACTTAGTTTTTTCTTGGAATTGTTTCAGGATGGAGGGGTGACAATTCTCAAATTTGAAAATGAGAAAGGGAAGAGTAGTGGCACTCTCTGTCGACCTTCTTCTGTGCAACGGGCGCTTTCCATTCTTGAGATGGAAGTTGAACAAATAAACAAAGGAAAATATGAACATTATATGCAAAAGGAGATTCATGAACAACCAGAGTCCTTGAGAACAACAATGAGGGGAAGACTTATTCGTGGAGGTTCTTGCAAAGCGAAGTCTATGCTGTTGGGTGGAATCAAAGATCATTTAAAAACTATCAGGAGAAGTAGGCGTATCCTTTTTATTGGATGTGGTACAAGTTACAATGCCGCTCTAGCCGCAAGGCCCATTTTAGAAGAACTTTCTGGTTTGTGTATATGGTGCTTTGTGCATTTAGTTACTTCTCTGAACTGTTTTATCAATCTGCATGTTTGACCATACCTCTTTGTTTCTCAGGGATTCCTGTTACAATGGAAATTGCTAGTGATCTGGTTGACAGGCAGGGGCCAATATATAGGGAAGATACAGCTGTCTTTGTCAGCCAGTCTGGTGAAACTGCTGATACCTTGCAAGCCCTGGAATACGCTTTAGAAAATGGGGCACTATGTGTTGGTATAACAAATACAGTTGGCAGTGCAATTGCGAGAAACACACACTGCGGTGTGCATATAAATGCTGGTGCTGAAATTGGTGTGGCAAGTACTAAGGTATTTTCATGTATCTACTATCTGATTTCAATAAGTTGTTGCTCTGTTTTCTTCTCTGCATCTGATTGCCAAAGTTATCATGATGAGCAGGCATATACAAGTCAAATTGCTGTGATGGCTATGTTAGCTCTAGCTATTGCTGATGACACAATCTCTAATCAAGGCAGAAGAGAAGCTATTATCGAAGGTTTATATGAACTGCCAAGTACGTTATAATTCCTCTGTCTATTTACATTATTTTTATTTTAGTTTTCGTTCCTAAAATGATTCTTTTGTGAGTCTTTTGGGAAGTTTCCCTATCACTTGTCAGTGCTGTCATCTGCAGAATCCATCCTGATTTGTTTCTTTTCCCACAGTTACTACCTGTTCACCATGTATTATTGTGTAAATTTTTTTTTTGTGTATTGCAGGTCGGGTAAAAGAGGTGCTTCAACTTGACCAAGAAATGGAGGAGCTTGCTCAACTACTTATTCATGAGCAGTCTCTCCTTGTTTTTGGAAGAGGTTACAACTATGCAACAGCTTTAGAAGGTGCTTTAAAAGTAAAGGAGGTCTCTCTGATGCACAGTGAAGGAATGCTTGCTGGTGAAATGAAGCATGGTCCATTGGCTCTTGTTGATGAAAACCTTCCTATTGTTGTGATTGCTACTCGTGATGCTTGCTTCAGGTTAGTCTTCAAGCTGTTCAAAAGATAGATTACCAACTGAATTCCTCACCCTCCCCCCCCCCCCCTCCTCTCTCTCTCTCTCTCTCTCTCTCTCTCTCTCTCTTTTTGTGCTACGGTGCTGAAGTTCTATAATATATTCTGTTGGTCTAATATCTTCCTACAGCAAGCAACAGTCAGTAATCCAGCAACTTCATGCTCGCAAAGGTCGTCTGATCGTGTTGTGCTCCAAAGGTGACGCAGCAGCTGTCTCCCTAGGTGGCTCATGTCGTGTAATTGAAGTTCCTCAGGTTTCAGATTGCCTTCAGCCTGTGATCAACATCATTCCATTACAGGTATGTAAATGGATCATTTGACTTGTTTGGTGATAGTAGAATTTGAGTGAATAGTTGTGAAATTTGTGTATAATTTAATATGAATTGCCTAGCCTGAAAGTCATTACTTTCTTGAATTAATACCGCTCTATACAACTCCTCTCCGCCCATCCCTTCTCCCAGGGTGTGGTTTTATCATCTTTGTATCCCACGTGTATATACCATTCTTGTTAATATATATAGTGTATTTGACATCGAATGCTTTCTTTGGAAATTGTGGTTCTACGGTATTTGAAATGTATAGCTAGTTCAAACATACTAGCCAGGATCATGATAAAATATTTCCTGAAATTGTTTTGTTTGTTACAATCTTATTGAACTTGAGAATGTTTAATCATTTTGTTGACACTATATTGTATCTTCCTTGCAGCTGTTAGCTTATCACCTGACAGTGTTGCGAGGCTTTAATGTTGATCAACCTCGAAATTTGGCAAAAAGTGTGACAACGCAGTAGTTAGAATTTGTATAGAAAGTGGCTCCGATATGTTCCTTGTTTAGTGAATGCGTAGAGTCTTTCCTGACAGTGACCATATAAGTTCTGTTCTGATGCACAATATAAAATGTTAGCTTGAATGTAAAATCTGAGAATATGTTTTTCCCAATGTTGTCTGTATTCTTTCCAACTCTCATCTCTAAGGTTAAGTAGCTTAAGTTGGTTCTCAGCAATGTACATGCGTGACTTTTCCTGTGTGAGAACTGGGTAACATAGTTTCATTAGTTTGTTCTTGTCATCTGATATCTTTTGGGCATTTTCTTATTTTATGAAATTCTTCTAGATTTTTCATTCCTGCTTAGTGCAAGATGTTTCGTCCGCATCTTCAAGGTTTTTTTTAACAAACTAATCATGTTCTTCACAGCATCAAATGTCATGAATGATTGTTATCAAGAGTATTAACTGTTCTCCTTTATAATACTTGTACTACCTCCGTTACATATTAGTTGCAACTTTGGAATATTTTATGTTTTACAAATAATACCCCAAAGTTGCAACTAATATGTAATGGAGGTAGTATAATGATTGAATCTTACATATGTCCCATACCCCTACAACCATCAAGCAATCTTTCCTGATCAATTTCAAACTAATTCCATAGTGAAATGGAAATAGAAAGGTATTTACTATTTTCGGTGGTGGGTTTTTGAACAATTAACTTCCTTTGAGATAAAACACTGAATTTGTTTCAATAATTTTTTTATGAAAAAAATTACTTTATGAATAGGCATGATTAGAGATTGGGATGAAAAAAATTATTCTCGAATAGGCATGATTAGGGGATTGGGATGGAAGAGATGTATGATTTTTCTATTTAAAAGTTATTTTCTTGAATAAGCATGATTTCGGGATTGGGATGGAAAAGATGTATGATTTTTATTTTATTTATTTATTTATTTTTATAATTAAGCAAGATAGACTACATAAAAGACCATTGAAGAGCTGTATGATAAATTACTGTTAAATATGGTGTTCTGGCAAATGCAACATACTCTTGCAGTCTTACTAGCTGTGCGCGAACCGAAATCAAGAGCATCTACATTACCTTAATGACACGAAACTCGTTTCTTCTCGATCATACCTTATAACAGAATCTGGTCTGACAAATTCTCAAAACAGAATGCAGTGGTAATGACAGTGGCTTTACGAAGTTCCGGCAAGCTGTATGTGACAGAACGATGGATTGATATGTCTTATGAGTTAACACAGTTTTCGCAACGATTTCGTGTATATGCACAAGATCTAGCATTTTTATAGCTTGAGCGTATTTGATTCGTTACATCAGTAAGTAACTAGCAAGACTTCATATAATAATGAGAAAATGTCAAAAGATTGATGATTCTTACCAAAAACTTCTCATAACAGTTTGTTGCAAGTATTTGTTTATGTAAGGATTAAATATCTAAGGTAAGCCAACATCTAACCTCTTAGCAACAAACTTGCCATGCATCTATACTACCACACCAAGAACTTATGCTTCTTAGTTATTCCATGCTCCCATCCAGGGCCCAGGGGTGACGCCATTCGCGGGGCTGGCGGAGACCTTCCCCCCACCCCAAACACACACACTTAACTCCAAAGCCACAACTATTTTCATAATTGGCTGCTAGGGGTGTTCACATTGCACTTTGATCTAAACTAAGCTGCAATTCGGTTCAAGAATTGAAAATTGTGATATGATTATGATCATGTTAGGAATGAATTCTAATCGTTGATATCTTTCAAGTTTAAGGGCTTATATTATACGCCTGTCATTAATCACCCACCTATATGGATTATGGGCTATGTTTTGTTACATTAACTAGTACTTTTAGTCTTGTAGACTCTCATACATTGTACTCATACTTCCTCTTTCTTTTAAGTTTAGTTGTATCACTTTTCTAAACATAAGCTTTAAATTTGTTGCATTATTTTCCTTGTTAGTTAAATAAATTTACAATTTATCTTCTATCACATGAGTCCATTCTTTTATTCACTCTATAATACTCATCTCTAAAAAAATTTTAAGAGTCCGCAATTTGCAAAGTGATGCAACTTAAAACACGAAAAAAGTACAGAGTATAATATTGGAATTATTTTATTTTATTTATTTTTTTAATTTTTTGGTCTCTCTTGTTGATACGAAAGACAAAACGGTCGCTCAACTAATTTCCTCCAAAGTACTAGTACTCGTAGTTCCTTATTTATACAAAGAGAATAAATTAAAGTAAATTAGCATAGGAATCACCGAAGATTTGGGATGCTGCTGACTAGATAATTGTTTACCTCAGACAATTTTTTCTCCTTTTCTCTCTCCTCCATTGAAGCCCAACTCTGAATTCTCCATTGAAGCAGTTTTAAGCTTTCTCACCTCCATTGAACCAGTTTTTGTGGTAAGATTTTATGAATTATCGAATATTAATTTCACAATTTAGGGTTTTGTTTCACTCTGTCGTTGGTTTTGATTTTCAGTTTAATCAATTTAGGGCTATTCTGAGCTGGATTATTGAATCATTGTTATACTCCGTAGTAATTACTCAAGTTATGAAAGATTATAACAAGATAAGAGCTTAATTAGTAAAATATTGATTTTGATTATGATTATGATTTTTAGTTAATCAAAGAAATTTATGCTCAATTTATTATATTTTCTCTTTATTATCACTACTTTCATTGAATGTAACTAATTGTGCAATTGAATTTAGGTTTTTTAGGTTTGGCATTGTGTTCTTCTAATTTGATTGAGAATTCGTGGTACAAATCGAATAAATCAGCAAATTTCTACGAATTTTGAATCTGAGAGATGATGGTTTTGTTATGTAGAATGCAAATTAGATACTAGTTTTGAGTAATATGGTGTGTTGTGAACTTGTGATAGTCATTTTTTGAGTTGTATTTGGTAAATCTTAAGTTATGATATTGTGCTAGCTTTTGACAAAAGTATATTTCTCCAGAAATTTTTGCTTGCTCATTGACTTGGTTGTGAAGAATGCAATGGAGCTTCCATTGTCGCGATATCAGAATATATCCTTAGGACAGATCCTAGATAGTTCTTCTTCATCAGCTTTTGATTCCAAAGCCTTTTTCTTTTCCGGTTCTCAATTATATTGGACTAACCATAGAAAACGAAGCACATCCTTTTCTCCATTACGGTGCTCTTTGGCGAAGCAGACTTTACGCCCCAAACCCAATTATAAACCTTCAAAACCCCATGAAGATACTGAAGAAAAGACCAACATTAAGCATACAAAGGAAAATAAATTTTCTTTTGGTCTATGTGATCAAATAGAGAAATTAGTTTTTAAACGACGGTATCAAGAAGCTCTTGAGCTGTTTGATTTTTTGGAGATTGAGGATGGTCATGGAGTCACTAGTAGCACTTATGATAGCTTGGTGAATGCATGCATTGGAGCAAAATCAATTAAAGGGGTAAAAAGAGTAACTAATCACATGTTTAATAATGGGTTTGTCCCAGATCAATATATGTGCAATAGGGTATTGTTGATGCATGTGAGATGTAATATGTTAATGGATGCACGTATACTGTTTGACGAAATGCCTCAGAGAAACTTGGTTTCGTGGAATATAATGATTGCCGGGTTAGTGGATGTAGGAGATTATGTTGAGGCTTATCGATTGTTTCTTACGATGTGGTCAGAATATTCTGAGGCTGACTCACGAACTTTTGCTACTATGATTCGGGCAACTGCAGGTTTGGGGTTGTTATATCCGGGAAGACAATTGCATTCATGTGTATTGAAAATGGGTGTTAGTGATGATATTTTTGTAGCTTGTGCATTGATTGATATGTATAGTAAGTGTGGGAGCATTGAGGATGCTCAATTTGTCTTTGATGCAATGCCACAAAAGACTACTGTTGGGTGGAACACGATTATTGCAGGTTATGCACTTCATGGTTATAGTGAGGAAGCTTTAAGTTTGTATTATGAAATGCAAGATGCTAATGTTCCTATGGACCATTTTACATTTTCGATTGTTGTAAGGATATGCGCTAGGTTGGGGTCACTTGAACATGCAAAACAAGCTCATGCAAGTTTAGTTCGTCATGGATTTAGCTTAGATACAGTAGCTAATACAACCCTTATAGACTTGTATAGCAAATGGGGGAGGATAGAAGATGCTCGAAATGTTTTTGATAGAATGCCCTGCAAAAACCTCATATCATGGAATGCTCTAATTGCTGGATATGCCAATCATGGTAGAGGAGAAGATGCAGTTGAGTTGTTTGACAAAATGCTTTGTGAAGGAATGAGACCTAACCATGTTACATTTCTTGCTGTTTTATCTGCATGCAGTAATTTAGGCTTGTCAGATCGTGGGTGGGATATTTTTTACTCAATGGACAGCATACATAACATCAATCCAAGGGCAATGCATTATGCATGTATGATAGAGCTATTAGGCCGGGAGGGGCTCTTGGATGAAGCTTTGGCTTTGATAAGAAATGCACCCTTTGAGCCCACAATGAATATGTGGGCGGCGTTGCTAACTGCTTGCAGGATCCACAAGAACTTAGAGCTTGGGGTTTTTGCTGCGGAGAAACTTTATGGAATGGGACCAGAAAAGCTTAGCAACTATATTGTTCTTTTGAATATATACAACAACATGGGGAAGATGGAGGAAGCTGCTTCTGTCATTCATAACTTAAACCAAAAAGGTTTAAGATTACTACCGGTGTGTACTTGGATTGAAATTAAGAAACAGTCACATGCGTTTTGTTCTGGTGATAAGTCACATGCTCAGACAAAGGAGATATACCAGTATTTGGATGGTTTGCTTGTGGAGATCTCAAAACATGGGTATGTTCCTGAAAATAGATATTTGCTTCCAGATGTAGATGAGAAAGAAGAGCATATGCTTTTGTACCATAGTGAAAAGTTGGCTGTGACTTTTGGGCTTATGAATACTCCTGATTATGTCCCACTTCAACTTGTTCAGAGCCATCGGATATGCCACGACTGTCATAATGCACTTAAGCTGATATCAAAAGTCAAAGATCGTGAGATTGTTGTGAGAGACGCTAGCAAATTTCACCATTTTAAGAATGGTAGTTGCTCGTGTGGGGATTATTGGTAAATACGTTATACGTATACTTCCTCTTTTGGAGGACTGCAATTTGTATCACTTCATTTTTTATATTGTTTCACATCATAATATTATTATGAATCAATAATCATTATTTTAGGCATTTAGAGAAAATTAGCACCTATAGTTTTGGTAGCTATACTTTTAGCTTATATTTCCGGATGTCAACAATAATGTAGCACTACAGAGTATAATTTTTTATTTATATAAAGGAGTTCTTGATCTTAGTTCTTTCTGAAGCTCTGTTTCAAATTTGATTCTTTTTTATAGGATATAGGTTTAGGTGAATGCCCGTTTGGTTACTATTGGATTCATATGCAGTTTCTTCAAGATTCTAGACGCAACTAGATTACTTTCTTTATTTAATTTAGCACATATGCTTTACTTATAATTTTGAGTGATAATATAACTTGGAAGTGTACTGAAAATCTCCAACTGAGAAGAGGAGATTGATGATTTTCAGGAACTTCCTATTGTACAATGTACTTAATTGCATTTATATGCTCCTTAACACTGTAGACAGAATCTTACCGTGTATCATTTGTTATTAATTTTCCTGTTGATTTTATTGATACTTAGATGCAATTTTGTATATTGAAAAGTGAATTTGATCTTTGTTGGATTGGTTAATGATAACATAGTTATTATTTTAATGTATATTTTGAAGTCATTATGAATTTCAGATGATTGTGCAACATTCACACTGGAGGGCTTGCAAAAAAGATGACCAGATACTGTTATTGCTTATCAAGGTACTTCTGGTTTGTCACTACTTAGGTTATGTTTCAATTTAGTGTACACATCTATACTTATAGACTGAGTAGAAATCCACATTTGTTGCTTTTGGATTTTGTATCCATTGATGCTTTTAAAGTTCAGTTGATGATTGTTCATCACCAGACTTTACTCTTCCCAAAACTTGCTCTCTCATTTTGGTTCAGCGTGCTTATCTTATACAGTACATTGGATAGCATGAGTTTCAGTGTCTTTCCTTTAGCACACACAGAGTACTTGTAATCTTCTGCTGGAAGTGTTCATAAAAGGAGACTTTGCTAGACGAAATAAATATCTGATCTAAATACTAAAATTCTATTGTCTAGAATTGGAAGTTATCTTATAACACTTCTCACTACCTCTTCTTTGAGACAGTGCTTTCATCTGGACACTGTAAACTGCAGTTTCAGAACTGCAGAAAGCATATCTTGTTAGTTTCGCACTTTCATCTACCTCTCATGTTTTCTCACCATTTGTTGACAAAGCCTGTAAGTGCTTAGATGGTTTCTCCTTGTTTCAAGTTTGGCTCATTGTAGATACTGCGTAGCTGATAGGTCAAAATATAAGATTGTCTAGGTACATGAAGTTAGTAGTAATGTGGTATACATAGTTGGCAGTTTGGCACCAGTTTAAATGTCTTTTCTAATTACAAATGATTCTCTTTTACAGATTGGCTGGAGGTAGAGAACATAAAAGGAAGTCGTATTTGAAAAAAGGTAGTTTATGACAGCACCTGTTGGGATTCATTTGTCGTTTATGAGGTAAATTTTTTACTGGACATGCCAGGTTTTTTCTAGCATACAGGGTTGATAACTTTTTTGTATGTGCTGAATGTTGTGTTAGAATTTTTTTTGTTCACAGTGCTGATTTAATGAGGAATTTTGTGTTTCTTGAGTGGCCAAAGGCACCAAAATTACAAGAGATACTGCGAGAATGTCAAAACATACTGTCCCTAGGTGTCTTTAGCCATTAAATGAAGGTCTATGGTATAGCATTGCCCTTGTTTAAATATCCTTACCATTTCCCAAGTGTAAGAAACCAAAGTTACCGGTCTAACATGACCTCTCTCAGTTCTCTTGTGGTTTCCCAAATTTCCTCTCCACTATCTGTCTCACCCTCTCTCTTCACTTAGAATTCCCTTCATCTCTTCTTCTCCCAGCTCTTGCACCTCTTCTCTGCAGGTATAGTTAGTGTCTTCAAATTTTCATTCTTTATTAAATTGATTTTCTCCTTGTGCTATTATTGCTGTAGTTTCTGCAAGCTTAAAGATTTAAAAAAAGGTATTAACTGTGAATTATGGTGCAATTTATGAATTGTACTTCACATTGAATTTCAATTTCGTGTACCGCCACTTCTCTCTCTTTTATAGTGTTTCTTGTGTATTACATTATCACTTCATTTGAGGGTTTATTGGTAATTGTTGTTGCTCTGGTCTGAATTCTGTAATTCATAGTTCACAATTCATGATTTCAGTTCTAATTACTGCTATTAGTTTAAACTCGGTTCTAATTTATGTAATCTTTGACGAATTTGCTAATAAGGTCTCTCTCCCCTAAAATATGAGGCTTTGTAGTTCTTTGTTGTGTTTATTTGTTCCTATATTAAATATATTTCATTTATAACTTGATTTTTTTTGGAATTAATAAGTTGTGAATTGATGACATGACTCTAAGTAAGAAAATCTTTAATTTAAATTATGCAATTATGACTTGTGTTTTTCTAATAAAACATTTAAAAAGTTAAATAAGATAAACTAATTATGAATTATGTTGTACTTTAATGTTAGATTCCAAATACATTCCTTTTCTTATTTTATGTGATTGATTCCGTATGGGACTAACATTATGAAACGGAGAGAGTAGTATATTACATTGGAAATTTACCCTAGTCTCAAAGAATGTAGTAAAGATATTGAACGGATGAACAAAAATCATTTGGATGTAAAAGAATTAGCTAGTACTCGTGCTTGAATATTAAATTAGGTGTAGCTCATATAAACTGTAGTACTGTACAATGTGATGTTTTAATGGCCACCCACAACAATTTTGCACCAAAAAAAAAAAAATAAATAAATAAATAAAATAAAATAAAATAAAATTGAAATACAATTCCTTAGGAATAATCTAGAAAAAAAAAAAAAAAAAGATTTTAATACATTTTGGTTCTTGAAGTATTAGGTAGAGGTGTTCCAGAAAGGAAGTGTGAGATCAATGAAAGTCCCCTTAATGGTTGAAAGCTTGGCACTTGATGCCCTGCTCCTCTTATTGTTGCAAATGTCAAATTCCCTTCATATACTTGTGTGTATCCACCAACCTGGCCAATACGAATACAATTATTAATATTGAATATAAGTTCCTTTTAAAATTGCGTTGCCATTAAATAGTACTCCGGTGTCTTTAGTAACTAATCCGTCATTTATAACAAAATCATTCGTTGTTGTACTATAAACATCCATAACCCTAGCTAAATTCGCCATTTTTTTCAATCTACTACGATAGTAAGAGTTAAAATATGAATAATATTCACCTCTCCCTTGATGAACCAAGGATGCCATTTAGTCTTGATTTGAAGTCCCATTTTATTTAAGGATTCCCTCGTTGATGTAACTGGTATCCTTCCATCTGTGTCACCGCTGCATTATATTCACAGTTTATAATATTTGATTAGACCAAATCGGTGCACAAATCATGCTTCAACAACAATCCATAGTTAATGTCAATTATAACAGTAAATATAACCAAAAATCAAGTAAATTAATTTGTTTCTTGTTAAATGTACCCTACATTATTTGAAAAGATTGATTGATAATTGTGACCAAATTGTAAGACTTGTACTTGTAACATTCCAATGGCAGTAAGCTTGTAAGATAAATGAATAGAATTGATGTGATTTTGAGTCCTATCTTTGACAGAATAAAGAGCAGTAAAAGGTCTTTGTTTTTTCTCTTAACCTTCGGTCCCATTTAAAAAAGAAAATATGAACAAAAGTTAACTTCTGCACTAAGGATCATGATGATCATTATTGCACCATTCATCACTTCAAAGTTCAAATAAGGAGTTTTAGTGGTTCGGGTTAAGTCAGGTTGGGATCACATGATGTAAGTAATTAAGTAATTATATACCGATTTCTTATGTCCCATGAATAGTTAGAAATGCTATACTCCGTACTAACTAGAAGCACATACTCGTAGATGCATATAATAATAGTCTGGATGGTGGTTAACTAATATTATGAATTTTACATTGATTTCACGAGTTCACATTAAATATTTAGGTCATGATTTCTAACCTAAAACAAATGATTCACAAATGTTGTTAGACATGTGCAGGTCCATTTTCTAGCAAAATTGTCACAATGATAAAAAGTAAAAAAGTAAATATAATGATATCATAAAAAATGATGGTTAGATCACTATAATAATACTAATAATAATAGAGATTGGATTTTTACCTATAAATCCACACTCGAAGGTTCTTAGCCATTAGCTCCTTTAGAATTGGGATTACTGTTGATGGACTGTCTGCCCAATTACTAATAACCGCACTGAAAATAAAAAAACATCATTGTTACCAATTTAAGTTAAAATGATTTACTGATTTTTACTGTGTACAACAATGCAAAATCATAACATTAATCACTTTCTAAAGCAATATCTAAATTACTGCTCAAGTCTTTCTTTTAGATCTGTATGTATTCATAACAACAAAAAGTTTTTATGTTAGTTGGCTCATTAATATGTTAATGATAGTGATTGTGAATGGTTACAAAGGTTAAGGTATGCACGGTCGTACAACAATAATATGTGGTTGTTTATAATTAATCGTTTATCTAATACCGTGATTTGTAACTAATGTGTACTCGTATTACTCCGTACTTCAATATATGTAGTCGATATCTTCAATTAATAAAAATATTTAAAGATTAACATACCTGCAAGGTTGCCAATCATAATAAAGATTGGTCACATTTGCATGAAGAGCCTTTTGGACTTCAGGATTATTCATGTAAGCCGTCACATAATGATCACTGCATGGATCCAACTCATACTGCACCCGAAAATAAACTATTAAGTTATATATGTTCGTGTCCTCGTATCAAAAAAATATACGAAGTATGAAATATACAAAGTAATAAAGTATTGGTCACAATTGAATCTCAATTTCACAAAATGTCATTGTGACAATCTTTTCCACACAGGGGAATGAAGGATGTCGCATATCATGTTGTTTTATTATTGACAATTTGATTGAGATACGTGATTAAGAATGAGATTAATTAATACGATGAACTTACGGTGAGTTTCTTGGATTTGAGAGTAAGATTAGTGGAGTGGCACACAGGAGCATAGATGTTGTAAACATCTAGGTATTGAATATCAATCTCAACTTGATCAGCAGCTGAATTGCATTTTAAACTCTGGTTGCTGGTATTTGGAGTGAAATTACAATGCCCCATTATATCATTTCGTACTTGGTCCGATATTATAGCATGGGTCCAAAAATACTCGTACATTGCCTTCAAATCTGTCTCATCATTTATCACTGCGTTTCCAATCTACATTGAAAATTTTAAATAAGCTTAGTAAGTTCATATAAGAAAAATCAAGTCAATAATACATGGCCTTAAACTATGTAATTAAAGAAAAAAAAAATGACTAAATATAAAACACCCAAAAACAAATTACTTGTATGAGAATACTGTTGATCAACATATTCTAAAAACATTAATTTTCCAAAATTAAAGTTTGAGTAGTAGAAAACTTTTATTCCAATCCAATCTTCAGATTAAATTCCAAAAACCAATCCCAAAATTAGACATTCAAAGATGTGGCCATTAAAAATTTCACATGTAATATTAGCTAAATGTCAGAGAATTTTGTTAGTGGAATTGAAAAAGGCATCTGATCTTTGTATTTAAGTCAAACACTTAATTATCATATACTCCATATATACTTCGTATAAATCATAAGTAGGAAATGCAAACACATGGTCTAACTTCAGAGCTTTTTATGTCAATTATAGAATCATTAAGGCCAAAATTCCAATTATTGGTGATACACTATATAGTCTTATCATGTCCTGTTTCTATTAGGCATCTTGTTTTTATACACTCATTAATTATTAGAATATACAACAACATGTGTCGAGCATTTCAAATCACATAAAAATCAACTTCGTTAATAGGAGATTATTGTTTATATATAAAGTTGTAAACAATTCAATACACCTGTTGTATAAAAGAACAACGATAGATGAAATCATATAAATGTGGTAATCATACGTAATGATAAGTGTGTGGGAGAGAGTAGGAAAAGAAACGTACAATGATGCCCTTGAGGTTGATCATTGAACTTTTAGGCTTGGTGTTGTGTTGAAGAATAGCATGAGCAAGTTGAGGAACATAATGTCCAGCATAACTTTCACCGGAAATGTAAAAATCTCTGCCTTTGTACTCAGGAAATCTCTCAAACCAATTCAATAAAAATACATAATTATCTTCAGCTGTTTTAGTATCTCCATTTGTATCATAATCTGATGTTGTATTCGAGTACGAAAATCCAACTCCAACAGGGGATTCCAAGAACAAAACATTTGCAACTACATACACAAATTTACGCGAATATATATAAGATTTTTCGGGTTTTAAGTGGTAATTTATCAAATTTAGAGACATAAATTAAGATAAAATTTACCATGATTCCATGCAAATTTGTTCCTATATAATGTTTTGCCATTACTTTTAACTCTGAATGGTCCTAACTCTTCCATAGCTCCATAAGCCAAAGATGAACAACCAGGACCTGCAAAATTTAAATTCACTTAATTAATCAATCAATGAAAACTTGATTAATTAGTATGAGTACAATCCTTTGTAAAATCAGCTATAAATTAGACCATGTTACTTCTTCAATAAAGAGTTAGTTGTCACTTTATCTCAACCCTCCAACGATTAATTACAACTCCGAATTAAATTTAGTTTTTCCATGACTATCACCACATCTTTTATTTTATAAATGACATGTGAAGAACTCAATTATAAACCAGTACAATATAGTACTCTTTACTATTTTAGGAAAAATGACAATTTTATTTGACTTTTTTATGACGAATTGATATGTGATTTGTAACTAATATGTATGATACTACTACTATACTTTTATCTTGATTGGACACACTTGTCAACTCACAATTAAAAATATTAATTATAAATTATATAAATTTAATATTATGAAAACATATTCATGTATTGAGGCAAACTCAATACTCAGTAGCATTTATACATAAATATAAATACTTCGTTTAAAAAACTTATGGTCAAGGTGAGTTATTTGAATAATATAAAAGTCAAAAGAAACAATTAAGATAATGAAAGATGAAGCAAGAAACAAGTGTTAAAACTGCAGAGAATGAATGAATTTTAGGATTAAAATCAGTATAATAACCATTTTGTTTTCTGAAATTTGATTCTTATTAATGTCGCTGTATACAATGATTCAGAGAACGGTGGAAGAATATTTTTAATAATAATAAAATAACTAGCTAGAAACGGTGTATTTCTTTATTAAAAAAAAAAAGGTAGAAGTTAATAGTTAAATTTATGCCTAAAATGACCGTTCAAAAAATCTTACAAGTATATCATATCCTAATAATAATTTTATTTGTTTTTTTTAAAAAAAAAATAATATCATTATTATTGTTTATAATAGACAAATTATTTATATATTTGCGCGTAGGCCATACAAATTTGTCCATGTCCTAAATCATTAGTCTAGCCTGTAATTATAAAAATGTCACTATATGATAATTCCAAGTTATTTTTGGGCTCAACATATTCGAAAGTAGGGACCAAGCCTACACACAAACACATGCAATATCTATCAATTGAATTGGCTACATAATATCAATGAAATGTAATGCTTGTAGTATAAGAGACAATGATGCTACGAATTTAAATCAAAGTGCTCGTTTGATTGACATCAAATTTAACAAATATAATTTTGCTTTACATTACGCAACAACGAAGGAAACTGCTTTTCTTACTACATTCCCTACAACAAATTTAACAAACATAATCAAAGTGTTCGTTTGATTGACATCAAATTTACCAAACATAATTTTGCTTTGCATTACGCAACAATGAAGGAAACCGTCTTTCTTACTACATTCCCTACAACAAATTAAATCGAATTGAACCTTAATACCCTTTAACTCGTAAAGTCGTAGTCATCAGTTTTAGTGAAATAATATGTTAAATTATAACTTAGGGCCTGTTCATATTTACTGAATTGAGCTGAACTGAACTGAACTGATTGGAGCTGAACTGAACTGAACTGATTGGAACTGAACTGAACTGAATTGAGCTGAAATGAATATTTTATGTGAGAGGGAAATTAAGAGCTGAACTGAACTGAACTGATTGGAGCGGAACTGAACTGAACTGAACTGAACTGAAATTAAGTAAATGTGAACAGGCCCTTACAACGTAAATGAACGAATAATATCCTAATACAAGATAGGGACGAGGAATTACAATATATGTTACTCAGTAGGTTTATTCTAATGATAATTGATAATTCAATTAGTGACGTGTATGCTATTATGCATGTCTAGTAGCAACTAGCAATTTTCTAACCTAAAAAAATAAAATTAATTTTTTTAGAAGGAAAAAAAAAGGATAAATGGTGTACAGATGGTACAAACTGATAAGATAAACACACAAGCAAACAAATCGAGATTACTACCCGAGAATCGAGCCTTTGTTTGTTCCGCAAATAATGGTAATTAAATTACTAATTAGCTACTGCATTTTTGTTCAAGGTCAAAGAATGTAGTTAATTAAAACAAACTCCAAATCATATTAATACGGTATATTCCCTTAGTAAAAAAAAAAAAAAACAACCCCTCTCGAGTTTGAGGTATATGAGCAAATGCGCAATTTAATTTAAGTGAAATGAAACAAATAATTCGAGTCGAATTAATTTGATTATATGTTAATATGTCATATATGATCACTAAGAAAGTAACATAAAGTATTAGATTAGTACGTAATGATTATTATAAACTATTATACGTAAATTAATTTTCAATTAGGCTTACACTTGAATTCTTGATCAATTTTGAAATGAAAACAAGTGATGTTTTGTCAATTTTCATTATATCAAACAAAATAAAATAAAATTAATAATGTCTTATCTCTTCAGCTATTCCAAAAAGGGAAAGAATGAGAAAAAAAAAAAACAGTGTAAAGGGAGTGAACTTTCTACTCAATTAAAGGCCTCATACACCTTTTGCGTTAACAAAACACAAAGTTCACACCTTCACAATTACTATTTAACCAACAATTACGCGAGTTCTTGGCCTAGTGTCAAAGACGAAAAAAACTGTTTAACTAATTATATACACGAATATTATATCATTTCTCATTTATAATTTGTAATGTCTTTACTGACTGATAAAAAAAAAGTCGGCTTATAAAATTTAAGTTAAGTAATTATGGTAATAATAATAATAATTAAGTAATAAAAATACTCAAAAACAGAACTATAATGTAATGTTATAGTAATTAATTAGGGAGTAAAATGAATGAATGAATAAATTACCTCCATTAAGCCAAAGAAGAAGAGGCAAAGAAGTGTGATTAGTAGGAGCTTCAACAAAATAATAATAAAAAGCTTTTCCAGCTTTTTTATCAACTGTAACATAACCACCATATTGTGAGAAATCCACTGGTGGTTGTCCTGGAAGCTTCACTATTCTATCTCTTTCCTTCTGATGATCACGACGACTACGACGAATATGATGCTGATGATGGTGTTGTTGATGGTGTTCGTGGTGGCGTTTATCAACTATACCATCCATTAGCGTTGTATCATAAGGTTGTTTGTCAATTTCATTAAACTCTTCATTGTTGTTATGGTATTTGGTCTTGTATAATTTGGAAAGTTGCACATTTTGTGACTTTGCATTTGTCATAAATGGTAACAAAAATAATAATGTTGAAATTATAAGAAAAATGGTTGGCTTTTTTGTGTTTATTTCTTCCATTTTTTTATTTTTTTTTTTTTTTTTTTTGGGTTTGGAAGAGGAGCAAAGCTAGGAAGAGTTTAGTTGGAAGTGAAAATATAATGTCAAATGAGATTATATAAAGGGTATTGAGGGGATTTTGGTTAATTATTATTATGGAATTTTTCTGACAATTTTAAAAAATAAAGAAAAGTCCAAAAAAAAATTAAATAATTATAATAAATCCCTAAAAATGTGGATTCTGAAACATTGTTAATGGGCGGTGGACCAATAATTTTCTCTCTCATGGGCTCATTTTCTGTGATCATCTGAGTGTGTATATGGGCTTTTTTTGTTTTTCTTTTTGTATTTTTTTTTTATGAAGAAATTAGATTTATTGGTTTTATTTTATTTTATTTTTTTCTTTCAGATTTGTCACATAATGTATTGGTAGATCTAGTGTAATTTGAGCTTCTTAGATTCATCCTGAAAATAAATTAATAAGCATCAAATCCAAATTTAAATCTAATTCGCACGTAATCTTTGAAAATTAAATCAACTAAAGAATTAGCTATTTTTTTGTTTGGATAATGGAAGTTAACTTTTAATTTTGTGTGTATATGATTTAATTTTATGCCATTGGAAATCATTGACTTTTGAAGAATATTAGTACAACATTAATCTCCATAGTCCATACATATATTCCAACCAAATTCTAGCATAAAATATTAAGACGGTTTTGTGTCATGTATGAGACATAAAATATCACCTAATTATCATTCCCTAGAAACTTCTAAAAGTTTTTTTGTTTAATAAAACAATTCCTTTATAAAATATCACATGACATCTACAAATGTGATGAATTAGAAATATAAATTTGAGTTAAGTTAAATAATAATGAATTTTATCATCAAAACTACAATACAAATGTTGATTTCATCTTGCACTAAGAAAATCTCGCATACATACATTGCTAGGATGTAATCACAAGGATAATTTCTTTTATAACATTAGAAAAATTAAAATTTCGCACACACTCACTATATGTTCTCACATTTTCTCTATCAATGAACAATAGTCTTTTTAAAAAAAACAAAAATAATTAAATAAATAGTATATTGAAATAATGGTAGAGCATAATTCCTCTATAATTAATGAGTAATTTCATACCTCCAAAAGAGAAATAATTAAAATTTGAGCATAATTTCATACAAACATGTGGGCTAATCACATGCATGGGGACAATAAAATGGCCCCAATTAAGGATTAATACATGTTAAAATCACACAATTAAGTCATCAACATCACCATCACATTAACAGCCCATCATTTTATTTTCTTATTTCTCTCAATTCAACAAATCTTGCAGCCTCGTGAACCTGATTATGGTCAACGGTGAGAGAAATTATACCTGTTTTACAGCACACAAACATACATACTATTTTGACCCACACAATGTATGTTTACAGCTTCAAACATACTCGTGATCGTACCAACTAGTACCATTAAGGCATTAATTAGGGAAGTATTGCTCATTTAACAATTAATTATGTTTGTTATTTATTTGTTTAGTCTTGATAACTATATTGTGTTATATGTCAACTATCTTACTCCGTGTTTGGTTAAAGGGTTGAACAATCATTTTATACATGTACAATAAGATCAATTTATTTATTTATTTAAATTTTGTTTTGTTATGATTGGATTATTTTTTTAAGTCAGTATACTTATTTGGTTAACATGTTGAGTGTGATTTAGTAACATCTTCATTACGTAAATTAGTATTTGACATGCATTAAGTTGAAAAGTTTATTGATTTACCTGATGAAAAACCTTTGATTCTCCGTATTGATCGTATAGCAATCCTTTGGAAAAAGGATTATACATGTTAGTTACTATTTACTATTACTCGTATCGAATTAGAAAACTGAAAATTAGAGATAATTGCATAGGACCAAAAAAAAAAAAAAAAAACAATTAAAAATAATCTTATGGGCTTTGCTCCTTTAAGAAAGTTCAATTAATTTGTATGATCTGAAATTGACATAGATTAACTGACAAGAATAAACCAATTAAAAATCTTATGGGCTTTGCTCCTTTATTTTATTATGGGCCTAAGACACTTAAGTGGTTCCAGCTCGGCCCACGAAAGTCCAATTAAAAAGTATCTGAAATTGATAGATTTGAACTGTCGTAGCACATTCTTCGTATGTTTGAGACATAAATAGATTGAAACACTTGTAATGCTTTGGTTAAAACATTACAAATAAAATGAGAGCTACAAGGTTATAATTTATGATTGATAACTCTAATTTTTTATTATATATTATTTATTTGAATGTTAAGCGAAATTGAAAATGTAGTTGTTATGAAAATTTGCTTAATATTAATCAATTTTAATAACTAGGTTTATTGAAATAACCCATCATAAAACATTACTACTCTTATACACTTGATAGTTTTTGTAAGAAATATATAGGAACTTTTAAAAATGTTTAGTGTGTTGTATTACTCCGTATTAAATTTGAATGACATGTGTTAATTCTACGTGTTTGAAAATTTCAAGTTTTAAATTTGTTGATATTAACGTCTTCTCTCAACACTATATTCACCTTATTCAATACAAGAAAAAATAAAAAATTTCTACGGAGTATATGCGTCTAAAAAATTTACTACTTTATTGGCTTTTTTTTAAAAATCGTTTTGTACCTAGATAATATAATTTATCCTTTTAAAAATCATTAGTGGCTTATTATTACCATTCACACTGTTCTCCAAAACACATGATCCCAAAACCATTGGCAATACAATCCTTCATTTTTGTTAAACTTCTATGCATAGCATAACTACTATCCCAAATCCTAAGTACATTTTCTTTGAAATATGATCATCATGGTGATCAATATACTTAGTGACAATAATTTCATGGTTTAAACACTCGAAAATAGATGACTTGCAAGAATCAAGAGATGATAACATCAATATAAATGTGTAATCCCATTTATTCACGTTTACATTAACATCAATGATAACATGAATATAAGATTGACAAAATTCTTGCGCTATATAACATAATGGAGTAATTAACCCATTTGAGCCTACTTTGGCTATGATTCATTGGCTATATTAGAAGACTTTAATTGTTTTTTAATAATTCCATATGACCATTCCACGATCGAAGAAAATTAAAAATTGACCTTAAATGATACTGGTAGTTTGAACGCGCTAAAAACAATATTTCAAATGCTTGATATATCTCACTTTTGTATTTCTCAATTTGACATTTATTTGAATATTGACTCGTAATAGAATTATATCAATCAATAATTCAATATCCGTAATTAATTTAGAGTTATAAAAAAGTGTTTTGAATAAAAGTTTAGAGCGAGCATTCCGAGCAACTCAAGATGCTATACAAAACTCGTTTTCAAAACTCTAGCATAACTAAATGAGTTCTTTTGGTAACTTCCTGTTAACCTTCCTAACATATGCTAAATGCTTTTGCTTGGCAACTATGGCAAGCCAAGCATCAAAAATCAGTACACGGAATTCTCAACCCTCCTTTCACTGTCATTAATTTAGTCATGGATTAGAACTTTAGAACCGTGTTTTATCATAATTTCGGTCAATTTTTGAACAAAATTAGTACTCTCTCCGTTTTATAATGTTAGTCCATATACTATTTTGGGCGTTTCAAAAAAATCTACTCATATTGAATATATTTCAGTTATAACTTGATTTTTTTTTGGAATTAATTGATTGTGGATTGATGATATAACTCTAACTAAGGAAATTTTTACCTTAAATTATGCAATTATGACTTGTGATTTCCTAATAAAAAATCAAAAAAGTTAAATAAGGTAAAATTATTATAAAATATGTTGTACTTTAATATTAAATTCCAAATATATTTATTTTTTTTTATTTTATGTGATTTATTGCATATGAGACTAACACTATGAAACGGAGAGAGTAAAATTAATACTTCATAAAAAGATAGAGACGTGTTTGATGACATCAAAAAAAACCTTCTTACACACTTTGCTACACTACTAAGATAACCACAGTTTGACTAATCCACCTCAAAACAGAGACTATGTAAAACAAAACATTTTGCACGAACTTTCACACAATTTTCCAAAATTCTCCATTTTATTAATTGAATTCAAAAATCCAACTTTTTATTTTTGATTCTTCAAATTTCCACCCAAAAGATTTGAGCTTTCTTGTGAAATTGGGTGAATTTTCTATGGTATTGTTCATCAAGAGATCAACCAAATTTCCTCGAAAATCAGACCCAAAACTGGATAATTCTCAATCAATTGCTTTGAAATCTTTCCAATCCTACTTATCAGAGAGCTTGAATCGATTGCTCTCTGATAAAAGATATGGATCTCTCTCCTGGTTCATCCCCTGTTTCAAATTTTTACAGGATAAAAACAGAGCATTTGCAAAATTGGTGAAAGATTTAGACTACCCACTTTCAAAATGGAAGGGAAATTTAGCCGAAGATTATCTTTCACATACTTTGAACATGTTAGATGCTTTGAATTCAATCAGTTCATCAATTTCTCATCTGGGTATTTCTCGTCTTACTCTCTGTCATGCTGTAAGTTTAATCCCTAATTCTCCCTCTTCAGCTCTTCATCATTTGAAACCAATCAAACCCAGAAAAATTGAAGCTGGGAACTGCAAAAAAAAGGGTGTTGAAAGCTTCAATTGTGATAAAGAAAGGGTAATTTATGAAGCTATGGTGAAATCAAAAGGGATTGATTTGGCAATTTCTAGGGTTTTGTTATGTGGGTTAAGTGAAGGAAGTGAGGATCATCTGGGTTTGTTGAATTCTGCAGAATTTGAGGGTTTTGATTTGGGGTTTGCTGAAAATTTGATGGTTAAGGAGATTGAAGAGGTAAATGGTGCAGTAAAAGAGATTGAAGCTGATTTGGTTGAAGGTAAAAATTGCAGTAAAAAGAAGTTGGATGCAGAGGAATTGAAGAAGATGTTGGGGAAACTTGAGAATTTACTGGAATTGGTTAATAAAGAGGTTAATTGCTTCTTCTCTGAGGTTTTGGCTAAGAGAAGTGAGTTAATTGATTGTCTTAGGCTTTCAAAAAGTAGTAGTTAGGGTTTAATTTTTCTTGTATATTGTCTAGAAATCGATAAAGAATATGTCTAGTAAAAAGAAGTGTTTTTTTTTTTTTTTTTTTCTTTGTATCAATGTATAGTTGCTTGCCTCAAAGTTTGTTAAGTAGTTTGAGAGGTTTGAGTATATTGTTTCGTGAGAACTGTAGCGACCCTGGTGAATTATACAGGTCAATCTAGTTCAACTTTGTAGGTTAGACTCATTTCCAATGTAAAATTTAGGTCCAGAGTTGCTAAGTAAAGAAGTGTAGTGTTTGTACTTTGTAGTAAAGAATGTTTTGTGAAAAGTATTGTAATGAAGTATATGCATAAAGTTAATGAAATTTCGATTGCAAAGAGTACAAAGTTTTTGCTTTCAGTGTTCATACAGGTTACTTAAGTTCGATTACAAAGAGTTTATTATGTTGGAACTTATATACAGTGATTTGAGAAATTTCGATTGCAAAATTAGTCACCCACCATCTGCATGAATGCATATGTACATTTAACCATCATACTCCACCATGAATGAGATTCTGGATTGCTGTTTTTTTATGCTATTCACTTAAAAAGACACAAGTTTAGTGACATTCTAATATATCATTCACATAGGCTTTGATAAAGCTCTTTCTGTATGACATACAGATAGCTCTTCATCTGTAGAGGAGTAGACTATTCGATACTAGAAGTTGTTAACTAAATATTTACAACTTATTTAATAATGATGTCAAGTTGTCGACTAAGTGCCATAGATATCCTGCTGGCTATAATATATTACCAAAATGTGCTATATCTGGTGCCAATTTGAGCAGCAGCTAGCAATAAGGCAGAGAAAGATGATCAAGGAGAAGCTGCTGGACTTCCACAGTCGCTCTCAGTTGCTTTCCTCTTTCGAATGCTGTCACATGGTGGCCTGAATGTAAGAAACAACAAAGATTTTATATTAAGTGTAGAGAAGTAATCTATGAAATCTTGTGAAATTTGGGAAAGAGACAAGTACCCTAGGTGCAAGGTAACATCCGAATCTGTTTTGTCGTATTCACTGTTGCAGATAGCATCTGAACCTGAAGTAGCATTTGTCTCAGAGGAAACCTTTGCTGCTATGGGATAGTACTCAAGATACATAGGTTCCGGACGGTCAGATGGTGTATGAAATCCTCTAAGTTCAGCAATCTACATATCAGACAAAAGCAGAGTTAACACTGATTTAATCAGCACAGTAAAACTTGCTCCGTGAGGATTAGAAAAGAAAGTTACTTGTCTGCGTAGACTCTCATTCTCTAGCATGGCCCTGTGCTCCTAGATTACAAGGTAAAATCCGCGTCATTAGTCTCAAGAAGAAAACATCATGAACCAAGCATAAAGGCCACCATCATACATCAAACAGAAAATTCTAACTTCAAATTTGTATTGGTTTTTTTAATAAGCATCAAATGCTAACAAATTTCCAGGTACTGTGAAGTACCTGTACGCGTGAATGCTCTAGTTGATCCATCAGTAATTGGTCCTGCAGTAGAAAGTGTTCACAGAAATTTCTATTGATGTAGGTGCGTGTCAAACAATAATACAAGTAGCCTCAAATAGAAGACAGAAATAAACAAAAGGCACCACAAAACTAAAGCCACCTTCTTAGCTTTTATGGACAGTAGGCTTTCATTGAGTTGCTTTTCCAGCTGCTGCAATTCTTTCATGCTCAAGCCTGACAAATCTTTACCCAGCAACCTCCTGTAAATTGATAATGGTTGTTACTAACTCAAGTGATTTGAGTTTAGAATAGTATAGCACAGGCTCGAATTGATGACAAGTTCAAGGAAATATACATTTGCTTCACTTGGAGCCTAGATATTTCATCTTTCAGACTATCAATCTCCTTCAAATCTTCGATCTGCTAATAAGAGCATAGTTTGATAAGAAAGGCTTGCTTATACAAAATAGGCCAATGATTGTGCAGTTGGCCATAAACAACACAATACATCGCTACCGTTATCCAGATACTTTAACATTATCCATCCCTACTGTCTCAAGATAATATTCGAAGGCTCAGCTAGTAAAGGATGTCAAACTATGCAACAGAAAGAAAGGGAGAAATCTTTTTAATCATCAGTTAAGTATGACAATGTAATCTCATCCCTGAGAACTAAAAAACAGAATTCGAGTTTCAGACCCCTGTACCTGAAGCTTTGGTTTTCCCACTGAAACATCAGAAGTTTCCAGAGCATTCTTGTACCTTGCAATTGTTCTCTTCATGCTGTGCATAATGAAACAAAAGTACATAACACTTGAACACATAACAAAAAGCAGAAGTTGTAGCAATTAAACATTTAGCATTAATTCAAATCAAAAGTGCATATTCTGCTACACACTTCAGTTATAACTATACAAGTGATCAATTACAGTGCTCAGCCCATATATATGTGGTGTTAATCTCCCCAAATCAAGGTTAGTAGAATAGTATTACTATTTGTTAGTAATATTTGTTATTGTAAGAAAGAAAAAAAAGAAGAGGAATGAATGCAATTGGACGGTTGGTTGGGGAAGATGGACTTGAAAGTCCAATTGTGGCAGAAGGTTTTTTAATAAACCTTCACTTTGGGGTATTGAGTTTTGTGGACTAAAAGTCCAATAGATGGCAGAAGGTTTAATGTGGAATAGTAATCCACATTAAATAATGGTCAGCAGTGCAAGTATAGATGGATGTTCTTGCATTTGTATTGTGTGTGAGAAGACACAACCGAGCAAGGTGAAGCTAGCTAATGAGAGTAGAAGAAGTGAGTGCATCTCAAGACGAAGGAGAGCACTATTGACATCAATTCTTCCCAACTTTTTTTTCATTATACAAACATTTCATCTATGGTATAATTTTGTGAAAGTTTATGGCCGGGCTACAACATTTTGTATACCAATTGAAAACTTGACTATCCATGACTATCACCTATTGCTTACGATGCTCGGTCCTCCATGCCCCGCCAACTACTTAAGCTAAGTATACGGAGTATCCCAACCCTTCATCAATCACAGTTCACAAGTACTTGTCTCAGACAACAATCCTTACTCCAAATGGGCAAATGGGTATGAAATTCATACATGTTTCTTTTTAAAAAAAAATGATTACAAGTATTTCCAAACAAGTTCATGTAAGAAAAAAAATATATATATGCAAATGTTTTGCTAGCTTCTATAATTTGAAATTATTTCATAGACGTCGTGGCTTTATACTCATGTCCAACTTTCGCGACATATATGTCTAAAATTTTGTCATGTCACTCTCTCATACTACTTGTATACGATACTCATACCCTTATTCAAGTAATTAAAGATTTTTCACAACCAATGTACATGTAAAAGTGCAATTGAAATGAATTAGCCACCATGTAAATAAAGCATAACTAAAATAAAAGTGTAAAGCACTTTTTTCACAGTAAAGCTCTGCTTCTTCAAAATGACAAGGCTAATTTTGTGGACTCACATACATGTTTCAATTTCAGCCACACCACATAGGAGTGCTCAAAAACCACACCATCCCAGTTCGAGGTTTAAAGGGGCAAAATATGTTAGGAGTACATTTACAAACTTTTAAACTAAGGGTAATGCTATCATATAATCATTTAATATCCTTCATTTTTTAGTATTAAGTTGAAATATATCAATAATTCACGAGTAAATCGGTGTAATAAATGTTTATTTATTGTCTATTCTTTTCACTTTTAAGGGTTGTATATATATCTTTTTCCTTAAAATAAATTTTATTTTTATTTTTTTTATCATTACGAGTATTAAATTTATGCTTCCTAAGTTTTTACTCATTTAATGACATGCTTCGTATGATACACATGCCTAGTTACTAATTATGCTATTTCACCTAATATGGTAAATAATCATGAACTTCAACAAAAAAGGTATGCAATTAACTTCGCTTTCTTAGAAAGAAGAAAAGGGGAAAAAAAAAATACATAAATGCTTTAATTTTAATTTTAATTTTTTTTTTCTTATTTATAATTTGTGCACCAAAATATAATCGGGCAAGGAAAGGAGTAGAAGAGTCTTTCCGGGGCTTAAAATTAAATAGTGGATATTTTAAGAAATAGCTTTGCAATTCAACCCAAAAATAGCAAGTTTATTCGTACAAAAAATTTAAAGCTATGGAAAAAAAGAAAACACAAAATTTTCTTTTACTATTCAAATTTTGACGATCAAAACAAGTTGAATGTTCTAACTTGTTATTAATTTCAAGGAAATTACTTGGAAAAAAACAACCAGACTAGCAGTCAACAAGGTCAAACAAATTAAACATGACATGCAATGGAAAATAGAAAACACATAATTTTAGACCGACAAACGACAATCAAACTTAAAAATCAAACCTTTGTAATAATAATCCCAGAAATTTCAACATGCAACATACTAAAGATAACATTTTTCTTATTCTTAAATAAAAAAGCTCCCTTTTTTAGTGTTTTTGGATAAAAATAAAATTCATATATTCAAAAGAAATTCCCTAAAATATTAAACAAAATTTAAAGAGAAGAAGATTACTTAATAATTACCTAGAGCTAGAAAACTCAAAGAGTCTTCCAGTACTAGAGAAGATGATAAGAGCAACCTCAGCATCACAAAGAACAGCAAGTTCATGAGCTTTTTTAAGCAACCCAGAACGACGTTTCGAGAATGTAACTTGTCTGCTATTTGCATTTTCGATCTTCTTTATTTCAATCTTACCACGACCCATTTCAATTCAACAATAACCCAGAAATACCCACAATTTAATTTCTTAAAAACCCTAAAAAAATGAAGATAAAAATCAACAATCCCCTGTTTTTTTCTCCCCTGTCTTTCTGCTTAAGAATATATAGAAAAAAGCTTCCTTTTTTGTTATTGTTCTAAACTTAGAAAAAGAAGAAAATGGGGGTTGCTAAAAATGGAGAGAGAAAGAGAAAGAAGAGGGAGAATGAAGGAGATCAAAAGAGGAGAAGAGAGAGATTATAAAGAAAGAATACAACTCCTTTGATGTCCAATTGGAGAGAAGGTTAGAGAGAGAAAGAGAACGCCTAGAAATGGTAAGTCTGCATGGCAAAGTCTACACTGTTGCATGACCCTTTTTGCCACATTTAGAGCGTTTTCTGTATTTTTTGTGCCTACTTGTGGGCCACCCATACCCTCTTTTTTTTTTTATTTCCTTTGAGGGGGTACCAAATTATTTTAGGGAAATTTATAAATTCATATAAACCTAAATAAATACGAGCATTAATTAATTACGCAAATTCTAGTATAAGACGGTTTATAAAGCGCGATTAGAAAATGAGTATAGACTTTTAGAGAATGTTGCATCGTTGGGTGTATACAAAGTGGTATATATATGTATATATATATTCAAAAGATAATAATCATTAAAGAAATTAAGAAAAATAAACAATGGATAGACCCGAATACATAAAAAGAACTCTTAGCAAAACATAATTATATAAAATTTGAAAATAATAAGCTTTAATTAGAAAGTCCAATAAAAAATACCAAATCCTACAAAACACATACAAAAAAAAATAAAATAAAATAAAATAAAATAAAATTATTGTAATATTTTGTATGACTATGGGCCTGTTCTGATTTACTTAACTAAAATAAGCTGAAGTGTACTTTTTATGAGAGAAGGATATTAGGATTTAAAATGAGCTGAAATTAGGCCGAAAAAAAACAGGTGCTATATCAAATTAGTCCATAAGTTTATAATTTTGTATAATACGAGTCCTACTTAATAGAATAAAGGAAACAAAATCAATTTTTTTTCCAATATATGAAAAGGGATTTGTTGATGTGATATACTCCATATGATGGTACCAAAATAGTGGGAAATCTTGGTGACTACGTTTAAATATGGAGTTAATGGTTTAACTTTTTACCTTTTTTTTTAGGTGAAGAAGAGAAAGAGAGTGATGAGATTTATCATTTGTTGTACGAGGGGACACATCACTACATCAGTAAATTTTGTAAATGCTGACTACGTGTTTTACACTTTTGCTTAATTTTTCTTTTTTCTCTCAATGTTTCAAAATATAAAGCCACTTGCAAATTTTAAGCTTAAGTTTCCCTTAACTAGAGATTTCCTTCTCTGATGAGATGATTAACTACCGGAAATATAAAATTTATTCATTCATATCTTAATCAAATTTCTTTAGCTATAGATGGATATACTTTACAAATTAAAAATCATTATATTGGACTACAAAATTTTTTTCTTTAATGAGACGATTAACTAGCTTTGAGTGTATTGATTTTTTTTTTTTCAATTCATTCGTAATGTTAATGTACAAGCAGCTACTGATATAATCAGAATATCACGTCTTATTATTTGGTGTTATTATATACTCATTTAACATTTTTACATACAGTTACTTTTATAGTTTTATTACCTTCTTTTCCATGTATCCCTTACAAATGCATTTAAGATATTCCAAAAACATATATAAGGTTGTATGACATATATAGTATGAATAGTGTGAACTTAGTTCTTGTGGAAAAAGCAATATTTCCAATGTGATATGCTTTTCAAATCTAAAATAAAAAGAGTATACATGTGCACTCATAACTCATAAGGAGTAGTAGCTTAAAGTGGAATATCAGTACTAGAAATAGAGTAAGGCAAAAATTAAAGAAGGAAAAAAACAAAGGAAGCATGATCTACCAATTACATTTATTCAACAAAATGAAACTACGTAGGTCCTCTAAAAAAAAGGGAAATTACCTAAATTAGGGGATGTTTGTATTATGAGAATAATATAGGGTTGAGATTGGAGATTGTTACATCAAGGGCATGGGATCAACATCCCAAAATAGGATAAAATATGGACGTGAATGGGTAATGAAATGGACGGCCAAATATAAAATAAATCCTTTTTTTCGAAGTTTTTATATAATTAGTTTTATGAATATATATATTTATAGAGTCTATATTTACCTTATCTGTCAAGAAAAAATTGTCTTATTAATAGTATAATTTGAATTAGCAATTAAATTCTTAATATATATGAACGAAGAAAAAAATAGCTTAGGTATTACTTCGTACTTCGTATATGTTTCTTAACATGGCTCTATGCCTCTATTAATAAGCTCAATGGAAATAGAAAAACTTTGTGGTACTTATCACCATTTTAAGGGAAATTATTAGGCAATAACGTTGTGACATTAGAATTATTTTATTCTCTTTCAGCACAGTACACTATTTTTTTATTTTATTTTTTTTACGCACACTATTTTTTCTTAGAAAGTGATGACTCTAATCCTAATTTAGTCAATTAAAGTTGTCTTGACTCAAGTCTATATCGTGACATGGGTACCAAAGAAATTTGTTTCTCTTCTCTTTTGTTGACGACTACTCAACTAGACAAGAAAAAGGCAAACACAAGTATAATTTCTTTGATTTTTTAAAATTGGTGTTTATATATTATGCATTTTAATTAGTTAAGTGAGTGAAAAATAAAATACTTAAATATTTAATTCCTAATGAGCATTGTTGTAGATCAGATTGAAAAGAAAGCTTAATACATACGTATATAGGGGCAAATATTTAGCTACCTAACATTTAGGTAAATGACAATTTATCATAGGAATATTGCATAAATGCCATTGAGATCTTGTTATTTCATTTTTAAGAAGTAAACAAGTAAAGGGTGAGTATGAATGAAGAAAAGCTAATTTGTTTAATTCGCTCTATCAAGTGGCTAATAAGTCAATTATAGCAACTATGAGTACTCATGTTCTCATTATATTTAAACTGCGCCAAAAAAAACAAAAAAAAAAAATATATATATTTAAGCAAAATAAATGCAATAGCCTATTAAACACTAAAATTGCTTGAATCTTTAACAAGAACAAGTATAAGACTCACAACTCACAAAAAGGTACTTCTGTCGTTTTTTAATGCCCCATAATGACATTTTACGCATGTCGATGCAAAACTTTAACCAATAATATATTTAATTATCATCACCTATAAATTACGTATAACTGTATAAGAATTGAACATTTATAATTTCATCATTGAGACTATTCCAACAAGTATCCATAATACTTTTTTTTTTCTTATGTAAAAATTCACAAATATTGATTTAAATATGTTTAATGAATAGTGTCAAAATTCCAATGGGATACTTAAAAAAAATGGAGGGAGTAGTAATTAAAATGCAAGTTTTGGGGGAAAAAATGAAATAAAAAGGAGAAGGGCAATCTAAGATTCATAGGCTATCCCTAAATAAACTAAAAAAAGAAAGGAAGCAGAAAATGCGCATAAACCCACTTTAAGAAATTGGTTAAATATCATTCTAAGAACAACTTGCTGAAATGCTAAAGTTTCTAGTTCCATTAACATTTCCTAATTTGAGTTGATCTTTAAATTCCAAGAATATATTTTAACCAAGTTTAGAAACTCCACTTGTATTACTCTTTCCTCTTCAACTAGTGGAATTATAAAATAATCATATAAATAGTTATTAGTTTATTACTTAATTAGGATGATTTTCTTTTTGTGGGTGAGAATTCATAGCAACACACTTACGCACTCATATCTAGTTAAATAGGTTGAAAATTATAGGGTTATTATATAAGGGGGAAAAAACTATAGGAGTATAGGATCCTCCAACTTATAACAAAGATGAAAGAATTGGACATATGTATCTTAATTGAGAGAGTATCCACTCTTACTCTAATATTCCAAAACTACACCATAGTAAAGCATTATGCTATCCAAAATTACTAGTGCCAAACTTATAATTTGGGTGGCGAGCATCTTAGTCAAAAAGATGGTGGTGGATCGTGATGGCTTGTATGTGTTTCATATAGTGTACATGACTTGAAGCTGATTGTAAGGTTGTCTCCAGTCATTTTTAATGTGTTACATGTGAATGTATGTCATGGTGCGTTAATTCAGACATTTCTATCATGAAGTTTCACAAACATGAGTTCTTCATAATTGCTTTGTTATAACTGGAAGTTGTTGCTGATTTTCTCTCCTTGTTGCTTGTAGCTCACATCATTGGAACCTTCTATCTGGGTAAGGAAAGAACTGGAATTGCCTTCCATGTCTCCACACAAGAACCTCAAAGAGGTCAAGTTGTCAAGAATTAATGTTGTACTCACCTACCAGTACGACACTTCAAAAATTTTATGGTTTAAGATTTAATAGTGCCCAAAGTGAAATTTGGATGATCTGTTTTCATTGTATGTGACACGTCTCAAATTTATTAATGTCAATTCATACATTTTGTTATTTATTTACATCATCTAAGGTCATCCAAGAAGTTAACTGTGATATTGTTGCCAATCCTTGCCATGTTGGGTACATGATAAAAAAAATAAAATAAAATAAATAAATAAAATAAAAAATAAAAAACTGTTTCTCAAGAATTTGACGTGTTTAAAAATGAAGAAAAATGAACCCCTGAATGGCTGAATCTGTTTTTCAAGAATCTGATGTTACTTGAAAATGAACAAAAATGAACCCCTCCCATTTATGAATAATGCATATATGGTTTAATTATGCTTCTATATAAATTACGCGATTACAATACAGGGAATAACACTTACATAGGCTAAATTAGCTCACGACAACTCTCTCTTCTTGGAGGAAACAGATTATTACAATGACAATTTTTCAAATCAAACATAACAAAACACGTCAAAGCTTTATTAATACAGAAAACACCTCACTTACATAGTTGCATACCACGTAATAGTGAAGCAATCTGCTAGATCATAGCTTCTATAGAAAAATCTGTGAACCCCTTTTTTTTCCAGCTACGAGGCTCTGAATTGAGTCTTCACTTATTTCATAACTCTCAACTTCTTCGTAACAAGAATTATACACATCTAATGTTACACAGATTGGTATAGCAATATAACCTAATGACTATGTTAGGTTGTATATGAATAGGTATAGAGGATCATAGCTTGTCACCAGCTAAAGGATGTGACGCTATGTTAGCCGGCTCCTCATTCTTTCTACAGATATATATGAAGTGGCAATCTGGGTCTTGCAAGACAAAATCAGGTGGAAACAGGCCGTCCTCGGACAGAGGGATAGGCTCCAAGCATGATTTGATGGAAGCAACAGCCGAGCCTTCAAACCCAGGTCTTGCTGTAGAAACAAAATAAATTCAAACGACTTCAAACATGGATCAATAAAGGCTTAATTGCAGGGAAAGGTAAGGAGCAATTAAGTTCAAAGAAGTCATTAAGCAATTAGTGGACATGATACATCATGAATCTATGACAAAGCACATAGTTCCCACTTCCTAGACACAGATAATAATAGGTCTTCATCTATTTTTGAGGTACAACCAACAGCAGCAAGCACACTGTCATAAAGATACTGGATGCCTAGGTTTAACAACTCTTTGAGATCTTTTATTATCGGATTTTCTAGCCCTTTTAGTCATCTCTTACAGTCGGAACTTCTAATCCTTTTAGTCATTTAGGTCAGCAAAACAAAAACAAAAACAAAAACAAAAAGAAAGAAAAAAAGAAATGGCATGCCATGCCAAAAAGAATGTCCCTAAAGCACACGCACATACTTTTGTCCAACGTGGATACATGTAGTTTTGTCAAGGTTTTCTGCGAAGGATCATACTAATGTCTAAAACAAATAAGACAAGGGGATGAGACCATTATGGCATGGCAGGTGAAGGATTTGAGTAATGCAGCACTAAACACCATCATAGTCAACTTCTTTCTTTACTTTTCCCTAAGCAACTCTCCTATGCCCCCAAAGTCAATACAGATATGAGGTCGGATGTCTCCAACCAACTAGCACCAAAAAGGCCACATTTTCACCTAGTGTCAGGCATATCTAGCATGACGGAGATACTGAATAAAGCATAAACAATTTATGGACAAAATTTGGAATATTCAAATGAAAAGTCTCCAAAGTGAGCAATTCAAAATTTTGCCATAAGCATCATAATAGACCAAAGCCAATATGATCAGTGCTATCCTGCATAGAGTCAATAGACTCAATACCTCATCATAGCACAATATCAGTGTGGAACAGCAAGAGGGATGGAGCTCAATATGTGTACAGATCACCCTCACACGTCACCCTAACCAGACAGGATATAATACCTCATTAATATGCAAAACCTTCTAGCCAAAGTCACCATATAACTAAGCATATGCTTGATTTTCTGGAGAGCAAAACCTCGTGCAATGCAACACGGCTTGCATATATAGCCTACAAACAAATGATGTTTAGGATGATAATAGCACTTACATAACTTATCAGATCATCAAAAGTCCATCTATTAGTCTAAATAACATAGTAGGACAGAACTAAAGATACGAAAATAGGAATATTATTAGATAGTAGTAATTCTAGTAAGGCCCTTAGCCCTAGCAACCAAAGGTCTCTAATACACATCCCAGGTAGGTGTTATAATCCGCCTAGGGTGCTATATTCCTTTTAGGATGAAATATTCTCCAGCTCCAGTGTGTGGCTTAAGACTAAAGAGCATTTGAAAAATATGATTCAGAATGATCTCAAGATCTCTTGTCCTGACAACTCACCAACTACTAATAATCTATCTACAAAAAACATCATACATCAATAGACTGTGAACTGAACAGTTAGCGTCAACAACATTCCTTGGGTCCTTTCCAAGAGCTAAGGACAATGATTTGATATCACCTTAAATACGGAGGCCATGTATAATAGCCTCTATATTATCCACATTTGGACTAGCTTCATTATTATGCACAACATCCCAGTTCACGTGTTTACGATGTACATAATTTCGATGTTGATCAAAGCAACCCGAGCTAATTTGTCAAAGAGACTGATCATGCTGTGGGGGTTCTTTGGTACACAAAAAGCTGCCGTACACAGCCCGCACTGCTTATAGAGCTATATATAGGGGGGGGGGGAGTGATAATTCATGGAATAGCCAGGTGGCGCTTTTAAATCTCCTAAGGCAAGGACCTAGGGTCAATTCTCAGTACTCATTACAAATAAGGTAGGAGTTAGAGCACCAACTTGCCAAGGGCATAACACGCCATTGGTATCCCCTAGCCCCATAAAACTACCCTCTGGTTTACTTTACTTTCTCCCGTTTTATTGCCCACCATCTACCAAATGCATATTCAAGCAATCACAATTCACTAGTCCTATGCTAACACACTATTGGTTATACTGAGAATTCAACTCATTATTTACACTCTTTAATATCAGTAAAAAGTCAGCAGGACAATTTTGGTGGAATTAAGTTAGTACTTAAATGCTTGAATTCAGCGTTGAGCCTACATAATACAACTTCAAACTTAAACACATCAAGGAGGTACAGAACCACAACCTCTACCATGTACAACCATATACAAGTGGCAGCATCAGGCTCTATGGCTAAATCATTTCAACCTATTAGGCTCATTAGCTAATGAGTAATGACAGACAAAAAGGGCTCTCAATTCTTATCTTACTTAAAACTTCTAAGCGCTGAATTACTACAATAATATTACAACTAAAGTGAAATCAAGCTAGAAAAAAGAAAAAGAGGAATCATTTTAAATTATTTGAAACTATGGAAAACACATCTCAATTGTTCACGAAACATTGACCAAAAGAAATTCGGCAGTGTAGCTTGAACACTAACACAAAAGAAAGTTGAGGTTACAACTAAAAACTTACGTATAATGTACAGTTCAATTTTCCAATTATACACTGATCGGTTAATATAAGGCATCCTCACATGTGGATCACCATACGTAATCTGCAAAAGGGAAAAACAAAAATGGATTATCTGTCTAGAAATTGATACGCTTTCAGCAAAAGCCAAGTGCAAGACATGGACAAAGATAACAGAGTATATAGTTACCAACATATATACTCCTCCAGGCTTAAGTAGCCTGCAAGAAAACATTATCCTCTAATCAAGGAAATTTTGGACATAAAAGTTTGAATGAAAATAAAAAAGACTAAAATATTGCGAACTTAAAGTAACTATCTCAAAACCTGCTGACTTCACCCAACATCCGAGAAGCACTTATTATAGCTTCAGTACCGCACTTCAAAAAAGAGGGTCAAAATTAGAAAATGAATGATTAAAACGATAAATAATCACACCTTTAAGTAGTTGAAGCAAGGAGTTTCTCACCATCAAAGAATCAAGAGTTCCTATTTTGCCGACAGTAATATATAAGATGGAGGGAAAAAAAAAAAAAACATTGTTAATGCTACAGTACTTCGGTGGAGAACACAGCCATGAAATCAATACATTCACATATGATAAAATTACCTTTATCAATAACACTGCCAAATGAATCATCTGGGAAAAAACTCATATCTCTAACATCCATCTGCATATCTATAAGACCAGATAAGGAAGCTATTCTGTAGAACTTACAATTGTGAACTTAATGGAGATGATATTGCAGGATATTAAATTATCTCATAGCAAAAGTACAGAACAATTGACATAATAAAATAGTCCAAAGTAAATAACAAAAAGAAGAGGCTGCAAGAATACATTTCAGTTGAGGTATGTGTGCATGCTTCCCTCTCATCATGTCAATGGCAACCGTAGAAATGTCAATGTTCATAATCTCCTCATATCCATCTTTCACCATATCCTCTGATATGACTAAAAAAATTGAAAAACTAGAATCAGCAACTTTGGTCATGAGGAGCAAAAAATTGATTTTACAGAAATTAAATGTTGATCTTTAAGTAGCTAATAGGTTTTATTTTTATACAAGGATATGTTCAATAGAAAATCAAAGAACTGGATAGAATTGGAAGAACAGCTCCTCCTTATGAAAACATTGAATAATAAGAAACAGTCAACACTTGGAGAATATGTCACCAACACAGGGAGTCAATGGATAAACAAACTTCCATAAGATTACTATCCACTAACATCAGTGATTTGTCAACCCAGGAACTCTAACACATAGAGCACAAACAGTATATACCATTAAGCATATAAAATTGACCAAAGTTTCGTAGTCAAATTTAACATGGTAAAAGCATGTAAGATGATATAAGTCTGACATCCAAGCATAGCGTGCCTACTAATCTTCAAGTAAACGATATTCCACAAGTGAATCGACCGAAGTCTTTCGTATATAAGTATATAACATACTATGGCCATAAATCTTCCTCTAAGGAACAACTTAGAGAAATCACACCTTCACAAACAAAGTTGCCTTCATTGAAGTATTTCAGTGCAGCAAAGTCCATACTAAACCTTAAGATAAGAACTATAGATGGTACTGATTGCTAACAAATCGATGCAAAAATTAAGCCATATCATCACTCCCCTCACCCACGTAGACAAAAAAATACCAGACAGCATACCGGTGCAAATAATTCCCAGATTCACCAACTCATAAGTATTTGACTTTAATGCCCTAAATAACCTCAAGATCCATTACTTCACACTAAACATCTCACCAAGTCAACTCCGATCACAATTATGCAAGAGAAATCCTATACTAAACACAAGATAAGGCGTGGTTTACATTAATCTCGAAATTCCGGGTACTGTATCAATCCTGAATTAAATTGCTAGAGTAGCCAAGTCCAATCCACTCCTTGAATTAATCATCAAAAGCATCCATTCCATAAAATTCCAAGTCAAATCTATGCCACCATTCTACCTCACTCAAAAGTCAAACTGACCTAACAACCAGCATTATAGCAGCATAAACATTAATCTAACGAAACATTATAAAACGATACAATATATTCACCAGAAATCCACCCATATACAATTGGCTATCAATCAAATAATTTCAAATTTCTAATAAAGCTGTAATTTTTTTTCAGTTAAAAGCATTTCTTGTTGCATTAATGTCAATCACCACTAATACAAACAAAATCAAACAGTTCAAAACACTCGATTCTAACATTTTAAACCCAAAATCATTATCCAAACAATCAAAAAAAAAAAAACCCAGAATTCCTAAATAAGTTATCTAGCTTAAATCAACAAATTACAAATAAAATTTTTTTTTAAAAAAAAAAAAGGAAGCAAACAATAAAGGGTAGGGAAAAAAATGGATGATAAAATTTAAAAAAAATTACCAGCATTTCCACAACCAACCATGAGAACACGAGAAGAAGTGGGGACAAATTTGCGAACAAAAGGACGAAGAGCAGAGTAACGTTGATACCAATCAAAGGAGCCGGATTCTTGAATGTAACGAGCATCCCAATACAGGGAATTGCCATAGTCGTAAGTGTTACAGCTTGAAACGTCTCTGAACATGGCGGTATTGTTATTGTTATTGTTATTCATAGAAGAAGGTGAAGAAGACGAGTAGGGAGGAGAGAGAAATGGTGTGTTGTGTTGGTCAATCCCAATATTTGGTGGCAGGGGATCTGGGTATTGGACTACAGTATAATGTGTGGCCAACTGGAATTTTTTAGGGATTTTTTTTATTGAAATTGATTGGCTTTGGGTAGAAATGTTTAACACCATATAATTGCAGTTACTTTGGGGCTGTTTGGTTCGTTAAAGTGCGAGGAAATACATGTTTATCGGCCTTTGGTAAATTAAAAGGTATATTAAGACATTTCACTTATTTATTTGAGGCCAAATTTGTACTTTCTTCCCTTTCTTCCTCCTCCATTACAGTTCACTAAACTTTCTTCCTCTTCCATCAGTCCATCACAGCAACAACATCACCACCTAAATTGGTTTAAATTGCTTCCACGAAAAGGATGCTATCCCTAAGGAATATGAACCTAATTTACACCCCCTTGCTATTAGGGTGTCTTTTTGTTATCGACTTATCGGCGTTAGAGTGGTTGTTGAGAAAGGAGGAAGAAGGGAAGAATAGGAGGGACTCGAAGAGGATGACTGTGATGGTTCGTGGTTGACCGGCAAGATGACAGGGGGGTAGACGGAGATGGTGGTGGTGGTTCGTCATTCCTGAATCGTGATGCTATAACTAAGTTTTTTTAATTTATAATGGTTCCAATCAGCCTGATTGACTGGGGCGGCCTTTTAAATTGGAATGTATAGGTGTGGAATCTCATATATTAACTCTAGCCTTTCTCCTATTCTTTAAAGACATGAGATCAAATGGGAAACTCACCTTGGTGACTTTGGAGGATTCACTCACCCTCTTACTATATTCTCAAGAGTTGACATGAATAGTTTGATATTGATTCTAGTTTAGTTCGAAGTTTTTTAATCTAATTTGGTGTATTGCCTTGGCTAATGGGAGTTTGGCAATTGGCTTTTTACCTAGCCTTTGGCTTTTTAGTTTGGTCAACAGCCAAAAAATATGTTTGGTGGTTGGTTTTTTTTGTTTTTGTTTGCTTTTAAGCTGGCTTTTTTTTTCGCCAAAAACCAAAAGCTAATAGGAGTAGCTTTTTCTATCGGCTTTTGGCTTGTTGGCCCACTTTATCACTAATAAACAGCTAACAACCATTAATAATTTTACCAAATACTTTTGTAAATAGCCGGCTTAAACAACTAACTTAAAAAGCCAATCCATACAACTAATACTTCCAGCTAGTCAAACAAGTCAAGCAAACAACCAAAAGTCAATCGCCGATGGCCAAACAACCCCTAAATCTTGACTTTATTTTTTACATCTGATGTACAAGAAAAGATATAATCAAATGAAATCTACAAAATTAAAGATCATAAATTCTTATACTTGGCTGGCCACACGGTACGACTAACCACACATGGGTTACTTGTTAGTTTTATAGGAGTTTACTCGATCAGTGTTACATGGGTTACTTCGTCAGCGTTACATAAGTTATTTCGTCAATATTATAGGGGTTACTCGACCAGAGTTATAAGCTCAGTCAATTTGACAGGGTTTTTCAATCACTATTATTGGAGTTACTTTGTTATTTCACAAGCGGCCATATGATATAGCTAACCGCACGCAAAACACACTAGTTAAAGAAATTTTGAAATAAATAGCAATTGCACACAAAACAAACTAATTAAATGTACCCTAAAAAATATTTAGCAATAAATAGCAAAATTTATTTATTTTTACTAAAATAACATACCAAGTATTTGTTGTACGTAGTAGCATTCTTGAGTACGAGTGACAATAACTCTTCCTCACAATTCGCCCAATGTCGTCACCCAAATCCCCTCATTTGTAAACAACCATTGTCAAAAGTCCCAAATCTAAAAATGAAAAATTAAAAAAAAAAAAAAAAAAAAAAAACCCTGAAAAATGCAAACTCAAAGAAAAATACACACACTAATAACAATCCACTCTCTTTCTCCATAAACACAAACATCTTCTCTCTTCTTCTCCTCTCCTCCTCCCGATCTAAATCTCTTTCTCTATTTCTTCCCACTCTTCTAAATTTCCCCCAATTTGATTGATTTCTTTACCCATAAACCCTAACCCTACCCCCAATATCTCACTCTTTTTTGCGCTAATCGATCGACAATGGCGTGCATTAAGAGCGTCAATAGATCGGCATCGGTGGCGATGTCGCCGGATTCGCCGTACTTTGCTGCCGGAACAATGGCGGGTGCTGTCGATCTGTCTTTTAGCACCTCCTCTAACCTCGAGATTTTCAAGCTCGATTTCAACTCTGATGATCATGATATTCCTATGGTTGCGCAATCTCCTAGCTCCGAGAGGTTTAATCGCCTTTCTTGGGGGAAAAATGGATCTAATTCTGAAGAGTATTCTATGGGTCTGATTGCTGGTGGTCTTATTGATGGGACTATTGGTCTTTGGAATCCTCTTCCTTTGATTAGGTATATGAATCTTTGTTTGATCGTCATTTGTTTTGAGTTTTTTGGTGTGAATTGTGGAGTTTCTGAATTGGGATGATTGAATTGTTTAGTTATCTCAATGTGATTGAGATTCTTGCTTATTATTTTTGTTTGTGAAAAATTGGATTGTTAAATATAGCCCAATGTGATTAAATTGTTTGCTAGTTTCTTGTGGATGTGAAAACTATTATTTTGTAATTCTGAAAATTTGGTTACAAAATAATTGTTAAATAATTGCTAATTATTTCAGAAAACGCATTGATTTCTCTTGCGTAGATGAAATGTATGAGTGGTTCCTCAAGTTGTAGGTATGACAGGAGTTTTGGGCCTGCTGTGGATCTGTGTATTTTAATGATGGGATTATCTATCTAGAGGTGTTGGGTTGTTTATTATGTCTGGCGATGTGCATTGACACCAGTTTATCATTCAAAAGGCTGGCTAGAAGTGACTTGATGATGGGAAATTGGATTTATGATGTATATGCATCTTGATTGTAACATAGGTTTATACTTAGGGAGTTTGACCTGAACACTGTTTTTCCTTAACTCCACACCGCAAAATGCATCAGGAAATTTATGTTTGTTGTTTGAGAAGTTTTATTCACATTTCTTTATGTGACTTTGAGTCTGTGATTTATGTAACATGGAAAGACTTTATAGCTGACTTGTAAATTTTCCTACCATTAAGAATCTTTGTTAGGGTGAAATAAGTCTTTTCTATAGCATTTCTGTATAGGGATTAACTAGTTGGTATATTTTGTTTGGTACAAATTTGGAACATAGTCCGTGGTAGGTCTGAACTTAGATGAGATTCGCGAGGGCGGGGAGCGAATTGGGTAAAATTAAGGCAGTCTGGTATTTTATTAACAATAATATATCCGGTTAGTGTGAGCTATATGTGCCATCTCGATCATTGTCTTCTGGGTATTCAAAATGCTGATCTGATCTAGCTGGGTGTTAAATCTTGGTATTTTACCATCAATAGGTATCCTTTTCCTTTAGTGCTGTTCTTTGGCCAACCTGTTAGATGCTGCATTGCATGCTCTTGAGCTATGTGTTTGATATGATGAGATTTTCCTTCACTTGATTCCAGGTTGTAAACTATATGACTATATGTTGTGTAGATCTTTGGTTGCTTGTAGCACGATGCTTACTCATCTGTTGTTTCGTTTCTTTTCTCCTTGGATTTTTTTTTATCCCTTTAGCTCTGAAGCAAGTGGTAATGCAGTTGTTGGACAGTTGACGCAGCATACAGGGCCTGTAAGTCTTATATCTTGATTTCTCATATACTATTTATTTCAGCAGGTAGCTTTTGCCTTGTCACCACTGACATTTTTCTTTTAATTATTGTAGGTTCGTGGTTTGGAATTTAGTGCGCTTCAGCCAAACCTGCTTGCTTCTGGAGGCGATGATGGCGAAATTTGCATATGGGATTTGGCATCACCAAATGAGCCTCGACACCCCCCTCCTCTTAAGGTATGATCCTCCTTTTGGCTTTTCCAATGAGTTCAGACTTTAAGCTTTCTATGTCATAGCTTCTTGTAAGAGGCAAATGACCTTTAGTGGAACTAAAATGATCAAGTTTGTTTATGCTGTGTTAAGTCACATTACCAAAACATATTATTTGATTCATTGCTGTGGATCATGACATCATTTGCTATGTTTCATATGATTATGTCTACCTGCTTAAAAAATTTATTGGATCAGCAATAAAGCGGTTGATGTTTCAAGTTTGTATTTCATTCTTGGTCCATGTATCTCCAGTATGGTTGATAGTTTGTTTTGTTTATTTATTTATTTATTATTTATATTAAGAAATATCTCATTTAAGCCTTTTTATTTTCACCTTCTTGACATGTCTTCTCTACCCCTGCCCTGGCAGTCAAACTGTTTCTCCTGTTGATAACTATCTCTATTTGAAGCAGGGTTATTATGAACACCTGACAGATAAGTAACAATGTGTACCTAATTAATATTATACTTTAACCATCCATTAAGATTCCGCCAATCAAGAGGCAAACCTTCTATTAAGTGAGGGAAAGGAAATTAGGACAGAGAGATAGTAGCAGGGTGAAATAGTGTGTTTTGTTTGCAAATTTCCATGCAACTGCTTCATATGTTACATCACTACATGTTTATGACAAATGTTTGTGCAGGGTACTAGTTCAGCTTCGCAAAATGAAATATCTTACTTATCTTGGAATGTCAAGGTGCCAATTATCCTGGCTTCTACTTCATACAATGGGCTAACTGGTAAGTAGGAATTTAATGCATTGTTTTCTTGGCCTTCAAGCATTTGGGTGCTGCTCACTTTCTACAAATGTTCATCTGAATGTTGCTATTTTTTCTAGTTATTTGGGACTTGAGGAAGCAGAAGTCAGTTATCAGGTCAGTAATACACTCATATGTTATTTCTACTGCCTCTCCTTGATAGATTTTTTTTTTTTTTTTATAAAAAATATAGTTTTACGACTGATTAATGGTGTGCTTTGCCATATGACAGTTTTTATTCAGATTCAAACCGAAGGCGCTCCTCTGTTTTGCAGTGGCATCCTGAAATAGCAACTCAGCTTGTTGTTGCGTCAGATGATGATAGCTCACCTTCTCTTAAGGTAATGCCTTTTTACATTGTAAATTTGTAATATATGAATTTGTTTTGAAATTCATGTTTCATGATATAATGCGGTTTTGCTGCAGCTTTGGGATATGAGGAATACTATGTCACCTGTGAGAGAGTTTGTAGGGCACACAAAAGGTAACCATCTGGTTTTGTACTACTGTGTTTATAGTGCTCCACAGCTGTTATTTCTTTATATTGCATTAGGGGCAGGGTGTGCATAGTTGTAGGATAGGGTGGTTATTGATGCCATTTTATCTACACTTTTCATGTAATTTAAAGCTGTTGTTCAATTCGGCAATGCCACTTTTAGAGATATGTTGAATATGAGTCCTCATTGAATATAACTATTTTTGTGCTGAGAATTAAAAAGTCCATCTATTCCTGCTTCCTGCATTGTTTGCTTGCAGCTTTTAGAAAATCTGTAAAGATATGTTGGTTATTATGCTTATATCTACTCTGTTCTTTTCCAATGAAATAGGTGTAATTTCAATGGCATGGTCCCCCAGCGACAGCACCTACTTGCTTACATGTGCCAAGGATAACCGTACAATTTGTTGGGATACTGTTACTGGAGAGGTTTGACCTTTTTTTTTTTCTTTTTTTTTTTCCGGACATGCACCATTCTCTTGTATAATCTGGTGTTTTCAGCTGATGTCAGTTTCTTATGCCTTGTGGTGTTCCTGTCTTAAACTATTGCAGATAGTCAGTGAATTGCCTGCTAGCACTAACTGGAATTTTGATGTACACTGGTACCCAAAGATACCAGGGGTCATATCAGCGTCTTCGTTTGATGGAAAAATTGGCTTGTACAATATTGAGGTATGTGCTTATAGCTTGTTCTGTGGATCTCCCTGCTTTGAAGTATTTGACCTTGTTTAGCAGAAGACTAGAAATATGAGATCTGGCTGTAGTAACAAATCACTTGTAGAGTTGTAGATATATAAAAAGGTTTATATTTAATCCGTCCATTTTTAGATATTAAGGTGCTTTAGCTTTTTGTTTCTAGGTATCAAAACACTATTCATTTTTACAATAGTGATGCAATATTAATGTCAGTTTATGATATGATTATCAAATATCAGTGCATTGTTATTATGTACCAATGCTATTTAATTAAATTTTACCAAGTTAATACATGTAAGAGTGGTTAAATGTCTTCATTTTTGAACAGAGTGATTTTTTACTCTGTAGCTGGTTAAAGTTTTAAAATTGCAATCCTGACCTTAGAGCATCTCCAATGGTAAGCTACAGGGGCCTTGTAGCTTGCTTCGCCACATCAATTTTTAAGCTACAACACTTTTTGGCCACAAGTGTTCAAATGGTGAGCTACAAGGGCCTTGTAGCTTGCAAAAAATAAAATATAAACAAATTAAAAGTTGTTCACATGTTACAATGTGAGCGGAGTTTACTGGTCTCTTTTCTAATCAAGCAACATAGCTTGTTTGGGCTACAATAGCTTTCGTGTTGCTCATTTGTTTTTTCTCCAATGGCAAGCACGTAGCTAGACATTTTATTTGTATTGCAAGCAAGTGCTTATTATGAAACTATTGGAGTTGCTCTTAGAACCTCACAAGCCAGGAAAAATTGTATGGAAATAGTGCCTCATTTCAGTCAGTTTAGCCGGTAGCCGGTCTTATATTGACGTAGATTAGATGTAATATTGCTAGTGTCATGAAGTTGCTTGACAACCTGTGTGTAACTTGATTTGAATTAGTAAAGTGCCAACATTAAATATGAAGTTCCAGTAGGTCATATCTCATCTTGCCCTGGGTTGCGTGGCTGAAAGCTTCTTGAACCAATTCATCCGAGTGTGGTTGTACTTAATATAATTTTGTAACTTTCTTTTGTGTTTTAGTTTTCTCTATTTATGGTTTTCTATCTTCAAAGCATTCTCTTGCTGGACATATCATATGTCTTGTACCTTTTTCTTGCTTTCTTGACTGACCTGTACTTTATTGATTTCTCTCCTTTTGTGGTTCATAGGCTTGCAATCGTTACGGGGTTTCAGAAACTGATTTTGGTGCTGGTATAATCTCTTGAACAAGCTTCTGTCCTTTGCTTGTAGTGCTATTAGATCAGCCGTAGTGTCCCTATTATGTTCTATAGGTTTTATTTGTATCTATTTTGGATTCTTATATTTAATCTACTGTAAAATTTATGCAGCACCCTTGAAAGCTCCAAAATGGTATAAACGACCAGTTGGTGTTTCTTTTGGTTTTGGAGGAAAGCTTGTTTCATTTCATCCGAAAGCAGCACCTACTGGTGCATCAGGAGGATCTTCGGAGGTACTGACTTGTCCACTGCCTTTTTGCTCTATTTGTATGATTGCATTTGATGACTTCATCATTATTATCTAGGTTTATGTCCATAACGTGGTTACTGAAGATAGTTTGGTGAGTCGTTCATCTGAATTTGAAGCTGCCATCCAAAAGGGAGAAAGATCTTCTCTGAGAGCTTTATGTGAAAAGAAATCACAAGAGTCTGAGTATGTTTCCGGGCTAATTATGGAGTTATCTATGTTTCTATTAAATAGGATGTGTTGTTGCTGATATAATTTTTTTTTGGTTGGGCGTGCTCTTGCATATATGCAGGTCTGAAGATGATAGGGAAACTTGGGGCTTTTTGAAAGTCATGTTTGAAGATGATGGATCTGCACGATCAAAGCTTCTTGCACATCTAGGTTTCAGTGTGCCAGAGGACGTGAAAGAGACTGTTCAAGATGATTTATCTCAGCAAGTCAATGCTCTTGGGCTTGAAGACAATGGTGCAGATAAAGAGGGCTTTGTAGCTGAGAAGGAATCTGCTCCTTTCTCTTTTGACACCGGGGAAGACTTTTTTAATAATCTTCCTAGCCCGAAAGCTGAAACTCCAGTATCAAGTGCTAGCAACAACTTTGTTAGTGAAGTTGTACCAAGTGAGGCAAGTGAGGAGCCGAAACAGGCAGAATCTGATGGACTTGAAGAGAGTACTGATCCAGCATTTGATGATGCAGTTCAGCGTGCCTTGGTAGTTGGAGACTACAAGGAGGCAGTTGCTTTATGTATATCTGCAAACAAAATGGCTGATGCCCTTGTGATTGCTCATGTTGGCAGTGTCTCTCTGTGGGAAAGTACTCTTGATCAGTACCTGAAGACTAGTCGCTTGCCTTATCTCAAGGTGTTTTATAATTAATTCTTGGCTCAGTTTCCTTGTTATATCTTTTGAATCTGATTGATGGATGATATACTTATTTTAGTTATCTTTGGTGTAAATTTTTTTTTCATATACCTGAATTCTGAATGTATATTGGGGTTTGTTATGGCAGGTTGTTTCTGCAATGGTAAATCATGACCTCATGAGCCTTGTGAACACTAGACCTTTGAAATCATGGAAGGAGACATTGGCTCTTATTTGCTCTGTAAGCTACCTGACCTTCCATATATTGCTGTATATTTTATGTAGGGTTGCATAGGAATTCAGATAGCATAAGAAGATGAAAAAAGCTAATAAGGCCTATGCCTTAGTACCTGGTATTTTGAAGAATATATATAGTAGTGCCCCCAGGATTGTTTTTTCCTTTTTTATAGCAAATAATTTTCCTTCAACGAGTGAAGTATGACTTAGGCTGGTATCATAGGAAATTGTGAACCATATGTACTTCAGTAAAGTATGCTACATGAACATTGTTGCTTAATTGTTTGTGGCAGTTTGCACAAGGTGAGGAGTGGACAACACTATGTGACACACTAGCCTCAAAACTCTTTGTTGCTGGGAACACATTAGCTGCAACTCTTTGTTATATCTGTGCTGGAAACATCGACAAAACTGTGGAGATATGGTCACATTGTCTGTCAATAGAGCCTGAGGGAAAGCCATATGTTGATCGTCTACAGGTAAGTTTTTTGTTTGTTACTTGCAATTGAAGCGGTTTTCCTTGAACACTTAGTGATACTGATAAGTATTTCCGTATTTTCTTTTTATATTTTTATTTTGCAGGATTTAATGGAAAAGACAATAGTTTTTGCCTTAGCCTCTGGACAAAAGAGATTCAGTTCATTCTTGTGCAAGCTGGTTGAAAAATATGCTGAAATTTTGGCCAGTCAAGGGCAATTGTCTACCGCAATTGAGTTCTTGAAGCTTTTGGGGGAAGATATATCTCCTGAGCTTGTCATCTTGAGAGACTGCATTGCATTATCTTCACAACCAGGTATTTATTAATTTTTTAAAAAATATTTTGGCCAATTTTCTGTTAGTATCCAGCAGCAGCTTTGGAGTTGTTGCTCTGATTTCTGTCAGTACTGTCTTCTTTTTTCTGGGTGATGTGCTGTTTCTCTTTGGGAGAAATCATGTTATATTTCTGGAAGATACATGCAGTTTAGATCATAATGATGATAATTTTGTTGGAAGTGGTTTGTGGTTCCATTCATCTATGACCCTGACCACCATGGGTCTTCCTATTGGCTATTGCAAATGCTAAAACAATGGTTGCGACTAGTATAGTAGATGTTTTCAAGTTCAGTGATGTGAAAGTGAAAGTCAAATTGAAACCAGTCAAAAATCAATCAATTTAGCTTGAGCCCTCCCCTTTGCTGTGCCTGGGCGGTTTTCTAAAAACAGCTTAAGCATGGCGGGTGGTTTCCCGGCCAGCACATGTAGGAATTTAGAACTCAAAACACAAGGCAGCTCTTGAGGTGACTTGGACATAGGACCTATGTTACTTGGACTAGGGTATTTGTGTTGGGCACCATTAGGTGTTTAATTTGGCTTTTTTTTGTGAAACTATTCCATCATATTGTCCCAAAGTCAAGTGACAAAGTGTCCATATCCATGTTGGAGTGACATGGTTACTTAATTGAAGAGTTGGAGAGACATAATTAGATAAGACGACAGTGGTCTCTGCTTTATGCTGGCTTGGTTCCTTAGTAGGATGGTGTCACTCCACAAACTGACTGCCATGCCTGGGTGACCAGGTCTGCTTGACCAGTTTTTTTGATGAAGCATGGAGGTTCTGAGTTCTGACTAAGCTTTCTTGGTTGCTGTCTATCTAGAAAATGGGGAATGGACCTTGAGGAGAATGGAAGAGGGAGACATGAGATACATTATGTCTTGGTTCACTTATTTTGTTCTCTTTTATTTTAAGCCAAGTTTGCCAGTGACCATATACAGGAGGGCCTAGGTGGCACTGGTTGGAGAGCAAGACAAACCTAAATGTACAAAGATATAGAGCAGGGCTGAAGACAGCATTAAAGTAACTTATGGCTGAAACTTGGAGCAACTGAATTTACTATGTGTAGTTATGTTTTTCAGTTATTCTCTGTTGCTGTGGAGCCAGTAGTTCATGTTGTATAATGTGCTCTAAATGCTTAATCTTATCTTATTATTATTATTATTATTGTTATTGTTATTGTTATTGTTATTGTTATTGTTATTGTTATTGTTATTGTTATTGTTATTGTTATTGTTATTGTTATTGTTATTGTTGTTGTTCTTGTTATTGTTATTCTTGTTATTTTTTTTCTTTTTCTTATTATTGTTTTTCTTATTATTGTTATTGTTATTCTTGTTCTTGTTATTCTTGTTCTTGTTCTTGTTCTTTTTATTGTTATTGTTATTGTTATTGTTATTATTATTATTATTATTATTATTAATTTTTTTTTTTTTTTTTTTTTTTTGTATTTTGTATTTTGTATTTTGTAATTTATCAGTTGGGGGAAGAATGTATTAGTTGCAACAAAATAATGAGTGACTTTTTTTATGCTGAATGTTCCTTTTCTCTCATATATCCCAGCCTCCTTTTTTTTTTTTTTAATTTTTATTTTTTTTAAGAATCGTTTTTGATACACATCATTCTTTTTCTAGAGAAAGAAGCAGAAAAGGCTGTGACTTATGAGAATCCACAAGCGTCCTCAGGAGCTGTGTATGGTGCTGATCCTGGCAGTTATGGTGTTGACAGTACTCAACAATATTACCAAGTAATTTCCCTCACTTTCCTATGTTTGGTATATCCTTCTTATGGCACAGGCCAGCGTTTACTTGATATAACCAAACCAGCAATTTATCTGTCTCCTATTTAACTCTTCCTTATGTGACAGGGTACTGCTTCAGCTCATGTCCAGCCTAGTGCTGGTCCTGGTCATTATGGTGGGAACTATCAGCAGCCTTATCAATTGGATAGAAGCCATGCAACCCCTGCAACTTATCAGCCAACAACACAACCCACTCTATTTGTTCCGTCTCAATCGTCACAAGTTCCTCAGGTTTTTTTTTTTGGTTCATGACTCCTGTTATTGATAGAGCGCACGGTTTGAGAATTCTGATGTTTGTGTTATATGCTCATTATCAGCTCGTCATGTTATTTATCCATTAGTATATCACTGTCTTTTGCTGAAATCTAGAATTGAGATAGCTATATACGTTATTTTAGCCAGTTGCCTTGGGGTGAGAGAGGGGGGGGGGGGGGGAGTTAGTTATATATAAAAGGTTCATTTTACAGGTTGAGTCCTATTGCAGTCGTATGATTTGTTTTTGAGTGATGATTGTTTCTTTTCACATTTAGTCTAAAGGCATTGTCTACTTCTGGACTAGGCATTTTCCAGTGACATTATCAATGTCAATATACCTTTTTCCTGCCTTAAACAAATGTTATAATTTTGATATTTGTGAAATATATGGTTGGAGGATTATTTTCTTTTTAAGTTCTTGAATATAATTGAATTATGTTATTACGACCATAGACTTGCATACTCATGTGATTATACACTGTTTTTTGTCCAGCTGGTTTTGTACAGATAAATTTTTAAAAATTTTAGAGATAATTGGCCTCCATGCTACACTATCTGGTAATTCTGGTGTTGCTGAGATGGTGGCATTGGAATGGTAGTAGATCTATTTTTTCTTAAAGCTGCTAGACATTGAGCTGGTCATAATATGGATTTCTTTTGTTTTCATTCTAGCCAAACTTTCCTCCCCCTGTCAGTGCTCAACCTGCTGTGAGACCATTTTTCCCAGCTCATGCCCCAGTCTTGAAAAATGCAGAGCAATATCAACAGCCTCCAACATTGGGTTCTCAGCTTTATCCAGTCAGTGCATCCCTGTCTTGTTTCTTTTTCATATGAAGGGTTTGTTGAATTTGTCTTATTGTAACATTTGAAGCATGATGCAGGGATCTTCTACAAACTCCAGTTATCAATCTGGGCCAACAGGACCTGGTTCAATGGCTTCTATTCCACCTCCCATGGGAGGTATCCCTGGTCCAAGGATGCCTCAGGTTGTGGCTCCTACCTCAAACCCTAGGGGGTTTATGCCAGTGAACAGCCCTACTGCTGTCCCTCATAGACCTGGGATGGGTTCGGCACAATCATCAAGTCCTAGTCAGTCTGCACCTGCACAGACTGCTGTTGAACCTCCAGCTCCACCACCAACAGTCCAAACTGTAGATACTTCAAATGTCCCGGGTAATTTAAAGTTCAACTAGATGTCCATTTGCATTAAGGCCGACCTTTGTAATTCTGTATCCCATTAACTTTACTTATATCCTTTGTTGACTATTTGTTGCATTTTTTTTTAAGGATTAATGGTTGCTTAATCTTGTGATGCATTATTTGTTTGAGTGAAAATTAATGGGCTAGAAGGGTGTCTAAAGTCAAATTTAAGTCATAGCTGGGTAAAGGATAAGGTTCTTTTATTTGTAATGTCATTTACATTTTGTGTTTTTATGCGGGGTTTAAAATAGTTAATGTTGTCCGTAGGAGTACATCAGTGGTTTATGATTTTAGAGTAAAGCTTATACAAGACCTTTAGTTTTACTGAACTGTGCAAATTTTCCAGAAATTTAGGCATTTCATGTAGTCACTCTCGTTTTATTCTATAGAATCTATGAAGAGTGCTTCTAACTCTTAGTTAGATGTTGTGGATAGGATGTGAACTTTATTGTTGCATAGACTTTTATAGGGCTCATAAACAGCTATGCATGAGACCTTTTTATGCAGATGATGAACCTTTAGTGTTTCAATTATTATTCCTTTTGGAAACTTTTACACATGTGATACTTTCATGGATTATAACTTCATCATTTGATTGTTTCAATTATTATCCCTCATGGAAACTTGTATATCTGTGTTACTCTCATGGATTGTAATGCCATCATTTGATGACATTTATTTCAATGAGCTGAGACTTGTCTCTGTTCAAGGCAAGTTTTCTTAGATATGAAATTGAGGCAACAAAAGTTGATGTACTTGTATCAAGTGCTATTAAGTAATCAAGCAAACATTCCAAGTTAGGCACTAACACCATTGTAGGTAATCTGCAAAATTGAAATAGTTTTTTATTTTAATTTTTTTTTTAAGTGCTCCATTGGGGATTTTGACACTATTCACTAAACATACTTTGACCAATGTTTGTGAAAAATACATAAGAAAAAGGAAATATAGTCTTGTGGGTACTTGTTGAAATTAGACAATGATTAGATATTTAATATTCAATTGTTATAATTTATAGTTAATAGTAATTAAAAATATTACTACGTATTAGTCAAAGTTTTGCATCGACATGTGTATCATATCACTATGGGGCACTTCAAAAAAAACGGAGGGAATATAAGTTTTAACTCAACTGATTCTTGAATAACTGAATTATATGTTATTTTATTGCTCTTGCAGCACTCCAGAAGCCTGTTATTACTACATTGACAAGGTTATTCAATGAGACATCAGAAGCGCTTGGTGGTGCTCGTGCAGTCCCTGCCAAGAAGCGGGAAATCGAAGATAATTCAAGGAAGTTGGGTGCTTTGTTTGCAAAGCTCAACACTGGAGACATATCTCAAAATGCTGCTGAGAAGCTTGTTCAACTCTGCCAGGCTTTAGATAATGGTGATTATAGCACTGCTTTACAGATCCAGGTATCCTCTCGCTAACTGACTAAACTTAACTTATTCTGATATAAAGCTGGTGACAATTACGATTCATTATAATGTTTCATTTCTTGTTTTGGTTCAGGTACTCCTTACTACAAGTGAATGGGACGAATGCAGCCTATGGCTAGGGAATCTAAAGAGAATGATTAAGACTAGGCAGAGTGTGAGATCATGAGTTAGAACAGCGGAATCAGAATCTTGTCATTGTTTGGAAAGTTTACATTGTGGGACTGATTTTTCCCTCCGTGTATACAAGCATTCGTTTTTCCTAGGTTGGGATATAAGAGAGTTTTTGTTACTTTTTTCAATATTATAGGTCTTAAACAAAGCCCTTCGACTGTCTTCTCAGCAGTGTATTAGTTTTTTTTTTTTTTTTTGGCTCGAGGCATGTAGAAAGGTAGATACCAGGAGTCCAGGACATCATCAGTACATTTTTCAGATTGATTTACCTCCAAACACTTTTGTAGCATCATAGACTTCAGGTTTCATCAAAATATTATATTATTGATTTTCTTTTTCTTTTTACCTATAACGTGAGTTTTACGGATTGAAAATTCTACAGTAAATGACATGTAGCGCTATGTACCACTAAAGTAATGTACCGCTATGTACCACTAATTTTATTTATTAAATATACTATTTAATATTTGTATTTTTAAACAAATCTCAAATCTAGCCAAGTTGGTTAAGTGTTTCCAATTTTCACTTGAAGGTACCATGATCGATTCTTTTTCCAACACCCAATTTTTTTTTTTTCAATTATAGTGCTTATCATTTAAAAAGTATATTTTACATACTCGTACTATTTAATTTGAACACCAACGCTCTTAGGCCTTAGCATTTTTTTAGATTCTTTTTTCCCTTCTCTTATTTTCCAAACTATGATAAATTATTATTCTCGTTTCAATAATTGTCTTAATTATTGTGACATGTACTATTCAAAGAGAGATTTAATTCTCACAAAATATGATAAATGATTATTTAATAATGGGATGGAGAGAATATTTATACAAGTTTCTTGTCTATTCTTTTTAAGGAAACATGATAAACAAAAAATGAGATCTATTAGTTTAAGCCATTAAGTAATCTTGACTAGATAGGATGCTTAAAGGATCATAATATTTATTTTGCCCCAACCAATTTATGCGTAGTGCTGTAATTATATCTTATGTAGTACTTGAACCTACATCCATGTACAAATGTACATTGCTCTACCATTTGAGCCAATAAGCTTTCAAATTCCAAATAAGCTATTCAATAGAAAATACTACAATAGCAAGGGTGTTTTAGAAATTAGAAATTAGAAATTAGCAAGGGTGTTTCTTTTGAAAAGCAAAAAATCCAACAATGCTGTAAATAATCGCTTCGTATTTGACAATTTTTAATAGAAGCAACAGAGCAAGTGAGCAACTCTGATCCCTTCTGAAGATAGCTCATGCCTCTCGATCAAGAATCACATTCATCTCATCTGTCATCTGCCGTTCCGCAGCCACAAATGCCTCGTCAAATTCCATCGGATTATCGGAAGAGATAAGATCAGTAAAAAAAATTAGAAATACAACCCGCTGCACTTCATTTCTATAATCACACCAATTAATTTATTCAATTTTAATTTTCGTTGGTACAAAAATAATTAAACGAAATATGATTCATTCAATGTTTGAAATATTAATCACCAACTCAATAAAGGTGAATTGTTGATTCAATATTAGAAACACTAATTAGGGTTTTAGTCTTTTAGATCAGTGAGGGGGATTTAAAATTAACAAAAATCAAATTAGTTACCTCAATTGAATCTTCAATGATATATATTGAGTGATTATGTTCCTTTCGATTATAATTTGCTTCCAGCTACAATGGGGAAAAGGGATGCGAAAGAATTGAATTTTTTTTTTGGAATTAAATTTTAATTTTTAATATATATATATATAATTTAGTAGTACATAGCATTACATATCGTTTGTAGTACATATTAATGTATGTCATGTATTGTAGACTCTCTCTTTACGGATACTCTGATATAGTGTCGTAGTTGAGGTTTCTCGATTTTGGTTTATGGAGACTAATAGGTGTTAAAACCACACCTGACCTGATTCGAAACGACTCGAAAAAAATTTTGATTTAGATTTTGACTTACATGAACATACTCCCTCCGTCCCTTAATCATAGTCTCTTATGGGTAATTTTTACAGAAATTAATAAACATAATATTTAGTAAAAGTATATTGGATTTTGATCCTTTTAATTCATGTGTTTTTACAGCCCTAGGCACACCTCTTTTAACAGTATAACATGTCCAAATCCAAATACCAAAACCAAACCCATATAACAATTAGAATTCAAACCGAATCCATGAACACGAACACATCTACGAATTCTGTCTTCCTTACCACTTTCCCTCCTCCCTTCGTTTTTCTTCCTTATTCTTTTCCTATGAACCGCCTGCTTCTAGCAACTCACTAGAAGCAGAAAAAACAGAGCTTTTTCTCTCTCTCTTCAATCCAACATTCCCAATTTCAATGGGAATTTCAATCAATTCTTAATCCCAAAACCCAATTGAAAAACACCATTTTTGTATCTCAATCTTAAACCCCAGAAGAAGAAAAAGACACCATTTTTGTCAATATTTATGCCATTACAAATTCAATCTTTATTATCAAATTATGCTGTCACCAAAACTCAGATACATTTCCAGAACCAGGCCTTTTCTCTCGCCTCTTTTCCTCACAAATTCCTTCACTTCTTCATCTTCTGCGCACCCTCTTTCAAATCCATCTATAATTCGATACCAATTTGCAGACCCATCTGCAGAATCTAAAGAAATTGCTTCTACTTTTAGGGATTGGTTCAGAACCTCAAAAAACCCAGTTTTTGACAGGATTTTTTCGATTTTGAATAGAAGTGATGACGATCTTATTTCTTCCAGAAAGATGGATTTGGGCATTGAAGATATGGGTATTTCATTGACAGAATCGTTCGTTTTACAGGTACTTAATTATAAGAAAGATGATATTTTAAGTTGTTTGAAATTCTTTGATTGGGCTGGTAGACAACCTTATTTTAATCATACTCAAGCTACTTGTGTTTCACTTTTTAAGATTTTGGGTCGTGCTAAGCTTACTTCTATGATGGTAGATTTGTTAGATAGTTTTACTAAGCAGAGAACTATGCATAGAGTTAGGTTTAATGATATGCTTGTGATGGGGTATGCTTTAGCTGGTAAAATTGATGTTGCACTCCAAGTGTTTGGTAAAATGCGCTTTCACGGGCTCGATTTGGATGAGGTTGGTTACCATATTTTGTTGAATTCGTTGGTGGAGGAAGGGTGTTTCGATGTAATGAATGTCGTGTTAGAGCAAATTAGGATGAGGGGGCATCAGAATGTTGTTACTCATGGTATTGTGATGAAGAGCTTGTGTAAGCAGGGACAAATAGAAGAGGCGGAGAAGTATTTTCGCGAGTTATTGAATGATGATGAGGTGTTTCCAGGGCGTATTTTTGGTGTTCTTGTGAATGCACTTTGTAAGGAGAAGATGTTTTCGCATGCTGGTATGTTGATCCAGGAGTTTGGGGAGATGGGAGCTTTTCCTTTGCAAGAGGCATATGGTGTTTGGATTAAGAATCTTGTGCAAGCTGGGAAATTAGATTCTGCTGTGGATTTTTTCCGCACCAAAAAGTGTGAGGAAGGGTACATTCCTGAAGTGTTCAGGTACAATGTTTTGATATGTAGGCTTCTTAAGGAAAATCGTCTTAAAGAGGTTTGTGATTTGTTGTTGGATATGAAGGAGTGCCAAATTGTGCCTGATAAGGTGACCATGAATGCTGTTTTGTGCTTTTTTTGCAAGGCTGGAATGATGGATGTTGTACTCGAATTGTATGAGATGAGGGCTGAATTTGGGCTTACTCCACATAGTCTGGTGTATAATTATGTTATAAACACTCTGTGTGGTGATGGAAGTACTGATGAAGCATATCAAATGCTGAAGAACTCAATGAAACAGGGTTACTTTCCCGGCAAGAGGACCTTCTCTGTACTTGCAGATGCATTATGTAGGGAGGGTAAGCTTGATAAAATGAAGGACCTAACTATGTTCGCCTTGGAACGTAAATTTATTCCATCTAACGCTGCATATGAGAAATTTATTAGAGCCCTTTGTATAGCTAAAAGGGTTGAAGATGGTTACTTGATCCATGCAGAGCTAAACAGATTAAATAAAACACCCAGTGAAAGTACATATTCATACTTGATATGTGGTTTCAATAAGGCCAGCAGGGGGGACCTTGCTTCTAGACTTATCATTGAAATGCAAGATAAAGGTTATGCACCATCACACAAATTGTTTAAAGCTGCCATTCGTTGTGTTTGTGAAATGGATAATCCAGAGAAGCACTTTCTGAATTTGTTGGAAAAGCAGCTGTCTCGCTTTGGATGTGACCAGCGTATTTTCAGTTACTTTATCTATGGGGCAGGGCATGCCAGAAGGCCTGAGCTTGGTAGAGCAGTTTATGAAATGATGGAGAAAACTGGCATTGTCCCTAATTTGAACTCAGATCTTTTCATGCTAAAGTGTTACCTGAAAAGCGGAAGGATAGCTGATGCACTAAGCTTCTTTGATGACCTCAGCAGAAAAAGATGGGCGGGAAGGAAGATGTACAATACCATGGTGGTTGGCCTTTGCAAATCTGGGAAAACCGACTTTGCAACAGCCTTATTGAAGCAAGCGAGGAACAATGGCCTGATCCCTAGCCTGCAAAGTTATGAGGAGCTTGTAAAGTTGTGTTGCTCTGAAAAGAGATATGATGACGCGATTGAATTAATTAATGACCTTGAGAAAGCCGGACGTAAGGTTTCATCATTCCTTGGCAATATACTTTTGTTGCATGCTATGCGTTCTGGAGATTTATACAAGGCTTGGCTTCGCTCAAGGGATGTGTCTAATGAGACACCTAGTAGTGCAATGCTTGGCCAATTAATTGATGTGTTTTCTGGCCATGTTTCATTGGATTCTAAGGCTGAGGACTTGGAAGAAGTTATTCAGAAATGCTTTCCTCTTGATCTTTTCTCTTATAACATGATGTTGAGAAAATTAAGCATCAATAAGATAGATGAAGCCTGCCAATTGTTTAAGCGGTTGTGTTTCAAAGGGTATCAACCAAATAGATGGACTTATGACATAATTGTACATGGCCTCTACAAACATGGTAGGATTGCTGAAGCTGAACTGTGGGCAGACCAAATGTTACGGCAAGGATATGTTCCAACTGAATGCACACACCTGTTCATTTGAAGAAAATTACGCGGTTAGAAACCAATAAAGCACAGGTAACTAGTTTTTTTTTTTGGTAGTAGATTCTTGTGCCTCTTACTATCTGTGCCATTTTATGTTTTGTTTAAGTGATACTCCATATTGCACTAGATCCTTTTAAGCTGGGGCCACTCAAAGATAATGGGGGACCATATGCAGCTTCTTTTAAATTGATCCCTCCGTTCATAGTTTAATATGTACAGTACATTACAAATGCTAATCAAATATCAAAATAGAAATAGATATTCCAATTGAACTTGATAGTATCTATCAGAAAGAACTAGATGTAACCACAACAATTCTCAAGCTGGTGCTGTAGTTAAGTTGCATCAGCCACAAATTGTCTATCCACTTCAAAGAATAATTTATGCCTAGCAATACAAACTGCATTTGATACACCCATTTTCCAGTGTGATTCTGCTAATGTGTAATCTATGATTACTAACTATTTCATCATTACCCCTTAAAAAAATACCATCTAGTCATCAACCTTTTTAAGTCAATTTACTACATTCTCCTATATATGGTAGTAGTTACATCTTTTGGTTTTTGACACCAACTCCGGCAAAGAATGCTCTTTTAGTAAACGGTCAGTAGCTGCTGGTTAAAAGCAGATTATGGATAGACTGGCTTAGGAATCTTTGGGTAATAGATACTTCTAAATTGGTTTAGATGGTAGCCTACGTAGGTCTGATAAACGATGTACAAATAAATCTTGTTTAAGATGAGAGCCATAGCTCATGTAAATCTAAGTTTTAATGCATGGCTTTGACCTTGATATTGAGTATGCTGACTTGCTGAGAATCAAAGTCCTAGTAGGGGACAGTTGAGCTATTCTGTATTGATAGCATGGGGAAGGGATTCTTTGTTATGCTGGGATCCTGCTGCCTTGTTTAGGTAATAAAATAATACAGGTTATGGTCCATGATCTGACTTGTGTTTTAAGATCCTTATTTGAGTAATGAGTTGTTCTAGTGATTGTGCCTCAAAATTGTTATTGAACAAAGCTCGTGTACCCCTGAAATGTTCAAGGAGAATGTAATTTAGTTATCCAACGGAATATGTAGAAGTGTATGATGAATTGATGAGCATATGAATTAGATGTTAAGTTTTGAACGTTTCTTCCTTGTGTTTGTTTTAGTGGAACCTGTGTCATGTTCTTACTCAGGAAGTTCCTTATATCAATAGCATGTTTAAACTCAATAATAGGGCTTTTCTAGGGGAGACTTTTATAGGGAGACTTCTTTCGTTCTTTGTCTATTGCTTGTTTCATGAAATGTATCAATTTTTAACAGCACTTCAAGATGCTTGTAATGATTGGTAAAGGAAACTAAAGGCTTATGATGAGCATAAACAAAGGGGGATAAAAGGCATGGCCATCACAGTGCAAATTCAAATTGGTTACATTTCAAAATGTGCATCAATGCTAATTACTCTTATAAATTAGTTTTTTGACTGTAGAAAAGCCTGCTAAGGTGTACTTGAGGTTCTTCTCCAAAATTAGGGTGGGAAAAGGGGGAAGGGGTGTCTGGAGATGCTGTCTAACCTAACTACTGAATCCCAACAAACTGATATAGCTCCTCACCTTCTCTTTCACAACCAAAATCTTGAGAAGTATGCATTGATGAGCTTAAGTAGCCTGTTTGGTTACTACTATATTCTGATCCACAAGTTTCTCTGTTTCTTGAGTTGTCACTTTCCAGAGAGTATTCCTTTGAATTTTCATAGACTTGTCCTTTTGTTTTGATGTCCTAAATTCTCTGTAGGTAGGCATAGGGGCTGTCCTAAGTACCGTACAATAGTCTCTTTGGATGGTAGATGGATGCTGTCTAAAAGAATTGGAACTGAAATGGATGTAATGAGAATGCTTCATGTCCTGAGTTTGACACTTTGACCTGCCTCTTTTCAGCTCTTGATTTTCTCTTGTGGGCTATAGCATTCCCTTTAAGTTAATTTTCAGATTTCTACTGAGGTGGCCCTGCTGGGGATAATTACCAGCTGAAGTTTGGTCTGAATGGCTTGATGTTAGGACGAGGGGTAGGATCACTCGGTTGACTTGGACATTGGAGATTATGCATGGTGGCATTCTCAAGTGCATCTCACCACCCTCATTTTTTGGACTGTAATATTTAGGAGCTTGTTTATCTGGATTTCTAAATTTAGTCTGAGCCTTTCCTCTTCTGTTTTCCAAAGAGAATATGAACTACTCGTATTATTTATTCCCCCGCCTTGAGGTTGTGTATTATTCACTGGGTCTTCATAATTGGAACAGTCTTTTTTTGCACAAAGAACAGTCTTGATTCTAGCAATTGTCTTTACTTCCTAGTTTTCTTCTTTCTTTATACTAATAGAAAATTCTAATAGAAAATGACATTGACTTTAGGCCTGACCAAAACAAATTTCCAGCTTACTTTTTTTTTTTTGGAAACCAATTTCCAGCTTACTGGTAAGGGACTAATTTTAGTTTTTTTTATTTATTTATTTTTTTCTTTTTTGGGAAGGAAACTGAAATTTGATTTTAGGAAGTCACAATCTGAAGGCAACTACCTAGGAACTGTAGGAAGTTTAGTTGAATCTACATATAACATATCTCAAGTTTTTGGACGCTTGCATTATGTAACCTTTTGGATATTTCTTCTCAACTATTCCTTTCTTTCTTTTAGAATATACCGTACTGTATTACTTTGCTGCTGTACTGTTTAGTATTCTTTTGCTGATTTCATGAATCTAAACTTTTATATATAGGCAAATGAATAAAACTCATATTTTACTTGCTGGAGGAAGCTCTTTGGATGACTATTGGATCCAAATAGGTCTCTTTGTTAGAAAAAAAATTGTTATTACAAGGCAGAAAGGTGAAACTCATGTTTTCCTTTACTTCAGTGGTACATAATTAGTTATACGAGTTTTTGTTGCAATTGTGAGACCTTGCTTGCCCATGCTTGTCCAAGAACTAGAATGTTTTTGGAGTTCTTGATCAGCATCCCAAAAGAATTTTAACTTGTTACACTCTTCTACTAATTGTGGCGTATTGGAATCATACTGAAGTCGGGGCCTGGTAGTTGAGCATGGTGTCAGATCATTCTCCATTTCTTTGAAATAGCTCTTTGAATTTTGACACTCGATATACAAGTGCTTCTTCCAAGTATTCAACCTGTCATTCAGATTCAAGCTAATACAGATGGTGAACTTTTTCAGGATACTGCTTCTGGTAATTGTATCAGGATTTTTTTTGCTCTATTGACAAGATTGCTATTACAAACTTGTGAATAGCTAATTTTTGTTGTATTTATATTAGCTTCAGGAATATCTACGCAACAGTTAAAGTCCTATTTTTTAAGGAAATCTATCATCTTTTAGATGGATAATTCATCTAGTTACACAGATGCAAACAACATGATTAGTACTGAATAGGCTAGACATTTTGTTGGAAGAAGAAAATGGGCTTAAATAAAAAGGAGTGACATGTCCTCAAATATCTCATTGGAGTGTGCATTCTCTACCCCAAATCATTTTGGGACCAAGGCTTTGTTGTTGTTGTTGTTGTTGTTGTAGTGTGCATTTTCTCGTCGTTTGTTATCATCTCAGGTTTCTGATGTAATTGCAGTCCCGTTTCCTTAATAGAGGATGTGAATTGTCTTCAAAATTTTAGATGTAATAATCATGGGCATGAAAATGCAAAGTGTGATCTGATTCTGGAATGTTCTCAGGTGATCACATTTTTTTAAATATGCTCTCTGGTTGTCTGCTTGTCTGTCTTTATTGTAGTTTACTTTTGTCAATGGTAATTTGTTTACATAATATCTCCGGAACGAAAGGGCAGACTACATCTGGAAAGTGAGAAACATGGTGTTCTTTGCTTAGGGCTAATCCCTTCTGATAAATTGGGAAAGAATCCTCTATTTCTGGTACAAATGAAATGGATATTTCTGTTAAGCTTTCAAGTGACTCCTAACCAAACATTTGGACCACCATTTTCCTTTAGGGTATGATTATCAGTTCCTTTGGTCACTTAAGCAAGCTCAAATCAGAAGCATATTCATTTCTGATATCATTGTCAGTAGGTTAAAGAGAGCTGGGGACCCTGCAACATTGCCAAACCAAGGACGATAGGAAGTGGCGGTTACCATCAGTACAGTTTAAGCCTAACTATTAATACATATTCAACATCATTATCGTGGTGACATCTACTCAGGATCGAAAAAATACAATCAAATGCATTACAGTTCTGTAATAACGGATCACTAATTAGTATTCCGTAGTTCTGAAAACTGGAAGGTGAAATGTGAAAGGTTGTTGAAAGCAAGAAATTCAATGGAAGATGATGATTACTTTTGCTTCATTTAGTAGAAAGATTCTAGTGTGAAAACTTCTCATATTCTTTAGACGAGTTGATTGTTTTCATGCATGGTCTGACTAAGACTTTAGTGCTGGTTGTTCAACTGAGGAATAAAGACCAAACTCAAAGTTGCAAGTTCAAGTAAACATTCTTGTCCTTTCAATCTTTTTGTTAAGTCCAAACTTGTTTGTCTACCGCGTAATGAAACTAGTGTTTGGCCAACAATGTCTGGAAATTTCCTGATATGGGTTATGACTATGGAAGTTTGATGGTATCTGTAACTAGCTTTATTAGCATAACTTCCTACGCGAACTAATGGTGATTTGGTAGTCCACATGATTGTAGAATTTATGGGAATTAGAATTTATCATAAATTGTAAGTTTATGAGAATTCATGAATTGTTTGGTTAACAACGAGGGAAGTAACTTTTTATGAGAATTTTTAAGAGGGGATTAAGGCAAGTAAATTTCTATATTTTGTGGGAATTCAAAATTCTTAGGAAGTTCTACCTCCCCCATTTCACCAAATTTTTTATCAATCAAACATCACACAAAACTTGCAATTCCTTGAAAGTTTCACTTCTCACGTGTTTTTATGTCAACCAAACAATCCATTAGTCAAATATTTTGATTTCAATATTAAACATTTGCCCAAATCACAAGTCAAGTGTATTGTGCAAAACTTATGTACTTAGAAATGTAAAATACAAATAATTATACATGCCAAAATTTTGCACCCTTTATCAAACCAATTTTGGATCACATACTATTAAAACAATTTCAAATAACACTTTTACTTTTTTGAATCTTTTAATTTTTTAAAGTACTAGTGCTACAATCTACCAGAGGGTCAACAAATACAAATTACCTATTCAAACAAATCCACCATGTCTTTATGACCACAATATTTTACTACAACCATTCTCTTGCATGACCACAGTACAGCCTCAACACTAGCATTACCAATTTGACTTGCAGAAATTATTTCAGTAAAATTTAATCTATGAAATTAATTCCAATGATTTTTTTTTTTTTTTTTTTTACTTTACAGAAACTGTCAAATATTTTTCCAAGTGTACTCAGAATTACACTATTTTTACCCCATTCTGATAATTAAAGCAAACAAACAACAAAATAGCAATGAATTACGAAGTATTAATGATGATACATTGTTAAATGGTGTACACTCAAAAACACCTGAGAATTTTTATAATAAACCCCATCAATTTTTTTAAACTAAATGGGACATATACTTAATTACTCCTACCATCAGCAAATATTTTGGAATTTTAATTTGGTAAAAATGGTACCCCACCTTATTCCACCCTCCCCTCCTAAAGGCAACAGCTGAGCAAAATTAAAGTCATTCCCCTTTCTCTCTGCTCCCAAAAACAGAGAGATAAAACAGGGAAAAAAATTAATAAAAATACAATCTTTATTCACAAAAATCCCAGAAAATTAAATAAATTCCACAATCCCCATGGATTCTTGAATTTTATAAAACCCAGTTCTTCAATTTTCTTTCTTTCTCCAAAAAGATTGGTTCTTGATGGGTTATCTCTCTTGCAAAGCTGAATCATCCATTGAAGTTTCAAATTCCCAGAAAAACCCATCTTCCAACAGACAAAAACAAGAAATCCCAGATAAAAATTCCCATGAAAAACCCATAAAAATCACAGAGTTTAAGTACAGTGATCTTGTAGCAGCTACAAATAATTTTTCAGACCAGAAACTTCTAGGTAGAGGAAGCCATGGCCTTGTTTATAAAGCTCTTCTTCCTTCTGGTCGTCTTTTAGCTGTCAAGAAACCTTCTAGAAGACCCCAACAATCTTCTTCATCATCATTTAATGATGAATTTGATAATGAAATCAACATTTTGTCGAATATTCATAACCCCAGGTTTGTAAATTTAGTGGGTTTTACTGCAATTAATAATAATGTTAATGAAGCTTCTAGATTACTTGTTGTTGAATTTATGTGTAATGGTACTTTATATGATTATTTGCACAAGAATTCAAAGGTACCCAATTGGGGTCGTAGGATTAAATTAGCATTGCAAATTGCAAAAGCTGTTGAAACCCTACATTCACAATTTCCACCTGTGATTCATAGAGATATAAAGTCTGCAAATGTGTTGCTTGATAGATATTACAATGCTAGATTAGGGGATTTTGGGCTTGCATTAAGGTGTAATGTAGACGATTTTCGACTCCGGTCCACGCCTCCGGCCGGAACAATTGGTTATTTGGATCCATGTTATGTGACTCCTGATAATTTGAGTACAAAAACTGATGTATTTAGTTTTGGAATATTGTTGTTGGAGATTATAAGTGGTAGAAAAGCTATTGATATTGGGTATTCACCACCCTCAGTAGTGGATTGGGCTATCCCTTTGGTAAGAAAAGGGAAGCTTTTAGCTATTTATGATCCTAAGATCCCTCCTCCAAAGGATCAGATGGTTAGGAAGCAATTGGCTGTGATTGCGGCGAAATGTGTGAGGTCTAATAGGGAGAGAAGGCCGTCGATGAGGGAGGTTGTTGAGGCTCTTGATAGATTGAGTAAGTTGGTTCCTTTGCATTCGTGGAACGGGTTGGTTAATCCGTGCTTGATGGTGGAGAATGTGGGGCAGCCTGTTGGGTTGACAAATGGGAATTTGAGTTCAAGGTTTAGGGGATTGGAATGTGGGAATTTGGTTGATGTGGATGGTAAATTTGCAAAGCCATTGAAGAATCCGAGGAGGGTTTATTCGGATTTGGGGATCAGGAACAATTTGTTGGATTTGTTGGCAGAACCTGACTTGGATTCTGAATATGGAGGAGAGGATGTGAAGGAGCAAAAACAGCAGACAGCTAAACATAGTTCAAGTTTAAGATTTGGAAGTGAAAGATATAGTGACATGGGAAGGAATTCTTCTCTTGTTCGTTACAATGATGGTGGAAGTCTTTCTCAATTGCGAAGGAGTTTAAGGGACAATAAAAGATCATGATTTGGTCAATGAGACGGACTGGTATGTTTTCTTCACCATGTTAATGAGATTCATCGATTGAACTACATCTATCTTGGATGTCTTTCATCATTAAACTCGATTGTAAGCTTGTATTCTTGTATTGCTTGTTGATGTTGTAGATTAATCTTGTGTTCTTTGTGTATGTTTCCATCAGCTGTTAATTTGTTCATTACTTCATTGTTTGCTGAGGCAGCCTGTTCATTGAAATGTTGATAGATTTATTAGCTCAATATATAGTTTTGGGATACAATGTGGAAAATGTCCCATCTGAGTATCCATGGTTGAGCTGTTGTATAGTCTATTGCATGATTTGCTCGATTGAACATTGGCTAGATGATGTAGAGTGTGACTATTGTAATCAGTGTTTTGTAGCATGTAATCAGTTTGTCATTTCCCCTTCAATCCATAGAAAATTAAATTTGAAACATCTTATTGATTAGCTCTTCTGTATAGTTGATTATATGGTATAAAACACGTGCAATACAGACAGATCAGTGTCCTTCAGATGAACTTCATTGTGGTCAAGATTCAAGAAGCTAACACTATTTGTTTGCATACTTAACAAAAATAACCTATGTGATACTTACTACTCCCCGAGTAACATCTTGCAAATGCAATTACAGACTCGTACTTTGACTATTATTCGAGAAAATTATGGATCTGTCTAGGTGATTTTTAACTGCTGATTTATATATTTTTTTCGAGGAAAGATGCACAATTGTTAATGGTTTTATTTTTAGCTTCTGAGTGACATTTGTTACTTGTTTAAACAATATGAAATTTGATGCTTCATAATTTATTATGTTTGATAGAATATTTATATAAATTCCTTATTCTAAACTCTTGATTTAGTTGTAATTATGGAGACCATAAGAAAACAGGTGAATAACTCAAATTAGTAATAATGTCAGTAGCAAGAAGCATTATGTGAAGAGATTAAGTAGCACCTCCTATAATTATGGTCACGTGCTTTTTCTTAATTTGTGTTGAGTTTTCAAGTTATGTTGAGTAAGATGCACTCATATTATGGGTCAATGTGTCTTTTTTTTTTTTTTCATGGATCTATCCTAAATAAATGGTCATATTAGTTTACACTAGTCCTGAAAAGCAATAATTTCTTTTTGTTCTTTTCATCTCAGATTTGTCGCAACAATTTGACTTTTATGCAATTCATATTGTAAATTTACAAGAGTAATCTTTTTTTTTTTATACTACCTTCGTTTTTTTTTTAGTTGATACGTATTCCTTTTTAGGAAGTATTTTTTTAGTTGACACGTTTTTTTTTTTGGGGTAAGTTTTTTACCTTGCATTTACAAGCTACCTCACTTGCTTTATCATTCTCTCTCACTCTCTCTCCTCTCCTTAATATATGTGCCTAAATCAAACATGTCAATTAAATAGAAATGGAGGAAGTAAAATGTTATCATGTTAAATTTTGAAAATTCATATTAATGTATATTTTGATAAAATTATTTTAAAGCTTGTTATTTTTTTTCATTATTATTATATAATTGCTAATTTAATGTTTACACTTGTAAAATAATAAATATAATAATTTAACTGTTGCAATTATTCTGAAATGAAACGAGTTTGCTACCAAGTCTACTCAATTTAAAATCAATGCATCAAGTGATTGATCAATCAAAGAAAGTTATTTTGTCAAAAGAGAGTTTTACCCCACACACGCCAAAAAAGGGGAAAAAAAAAAAAGATAAAGGAACCAAATAAAGCAATATATTGTTACAAAGTACAAATAAAAAAGCTAAGCCTTATATTCTTTCTCGATGCATTAAGCACAATCATGAAAAGAAAATGGTACAATTAGAAGGGCCAACATTTGCATGATTGATGGAATAAAATAATTAGATTTGGGTAAAAAAATCAACAACAAAATGTCAAAAGGCACTCAATTTCACCTTTCTCCTGCAGTCTACAGAGGGTTGTTTACTTTTTGTCTCGACTTTGATTGGCTTTTTCTTTGTTAAACTCTTCTTACAATTTGTATTAGGATTAATTAATTTATTACATCCATTTAAGTTGTCTAACTCTCATTTATTTTAAATTAATGGATAATGTTTCTTCAAATAGAGCCACTTTGAGGTTCCCTATTAAATGAGGCATGGAAGGGAGCCACTACGAAGAAGTTCCGGGAGTTACGAAAGAAGCTTCGAGCTCATATTGGTCATGAGAAAAATACGAATCGGAATGGGAAGAAGGGGAAGGAGCCCTCGATCCGCAACAGATAGAAGAGGTATAGAATTGTCAATTTTTGTGTAGGTAAGCTTTAGATGTCACTAGATAAGAATATAGGATGCTCTTTATATTTGAATTTGATTTTTATGCAAATGATTTGCCATTTTTCTGGCTAAAATGCTAACTACTATCCTTTTTTAATTCAAACTTCATCCTGTTGATTTCCCAACTACTACAATGTGATTATTGTAAGTTGTCATGTATATCACATACTTGCAAAGAAAACCCTCCATAAAATTTGAACTGGATTATAACCTTTAATTTTAAAGCATTATCAAGTATCGACTATCCAAAAAAATAGAGAATGAGACACTTTCAATAGAACTTATGAGACACTAAGCGATCATTTGAGTGGTTGAAACCATCTATTTGCTTCATAATTATCAATACAATTGATTACATACACGCCACCTGCCATTGATTCAATGCCACCCCAAGGTTTTACGTGACTAAATATTGAGCATACATAGTTCTAAACTAAAAATTATGACCACAAAACCCTCACATCCACTTTAGTTTAGAAAAATAATTTACGAAATTGATTCAAAACAATGGATTATAAATTTATAGCCTTCAATTTAAAGAATGTTTGACTTTTGTATGACTAAAAGGATAGTAAACGAGACACTTTTCACGGACCCCATGAGACCCAGAAGGTCATTTGGACGCTTAAAACCATCCACTTTGCTTTATAACTATCAATATAGTCAGCTAAAGACATGCCTTTCTTAATTGATAGAAGGCCACCTCAAATATTTATGTGCTCGATTAATGAGCATACGTGGTTCTAAACCGAAATTTATGGCTCTATGAGGCACCTCCTACATCAGCTTTAGTTTTTTGGAAAAAAATTATCAAAATTGACTTTTCCAGAGCTTGAAAGATTAAAGGATAAGACGTTTTTAGTGGATCTTGCAAAACCCTAAGAGGCTATTAAGGTGGTAAGAAGTTAAGAACATCCACTTTGCTTCAAAATATCAATATAGTCGGTCTAAGACAAAATATAATTAATTGACTCAAGGCCCACACGAACCTCTTTGGGACAGACTAGTAAGCGTCATGATTCCAAACTAACTTTTATGGCCCAAAAAAATCTTTCACCTACTTTAGTTTGGAAAAAACAAATTCCGTAAATGTGGAATATAGCCTTTAATTATAGAGAACTTTATACTTTTTCAAAGCTGAAGGATAGAAGACAAGACGCTTTCTATGGATTCCATGAGACTCTGGGAGGCCATTTGGGTGGTTGAAACCATTCAATATATCCTACATGGTTCCAAACAACTTTATGACCCTAAAATACATTCTACACATAAGAACAAATTTAAGTGTGATTGTTTGCAAAACTTGATTTTACATCAACAAAATCCCCGCCTAAATTGTGAATTAAAATAGTGTAACACGGTAAGGCACATGTTACTCGACTGTAATTCCTTCTCTGAGATTGGGATTGTGTAAGTTCATCACTGAGATTAAGCAAAATAGAACTCAAAGCCCAGAAATGTATTCAATAGTTTTCGACTGGCATTTATCATTAAGAAAATCGCCCTGTCACCGTCATGAGAGGGTCAACACATGAAACAATTATCGCTCTATAAAGTAGTCATTTGCCCAGATCATGTAGGTTTGGAGCATGTGGCTCTACCCAACAACTAGTCAACATAGTATCCTAACAAATCATTATACTAACAAGAACAGATTACAAATATACTCTTCCCTGATCTCCCTTACACTAAGAATCATCTGTACATAAGCGTATAAATTTCACAAGCATCAATTACTAATCAGTAATACACCCTGTTTGTTCAATTACAAGAATAAGGCAAATTTACATATCTACAAGAAGTCGCAATAAAATCACATGCATGGCTTCATCATCGAGGTTTATCTTAAGTTCCTAAACCTACCTTTGATCTGAGATTGTATTAGCTTCCAAAGCAAAAAAATGTGAGCCAAGGAAGCATACTCTTACCAACTTTTTAAATCCTTCCCTTATAAACTCCAAGTCCTTAGTGAGATCATATTGGACAACCTCTGGATCATCAAGCAGAGCTGCAGAGGCAGTGTGACTGAGCCTTCGATTCTACACTTTTGATCCAACAGTGCAGTAAATAGTTCAACTTCACCACCTACATACAGTATATAATTAACAACTCGTTCATAAAATCATAATACAACTTCCCAGGATTAATGGGTGATCAAGCCTGTACATTAATTGGGTAGCAGAAGCATACCTCGGGAACTTCATCATGAGGGCAATGACCTGCCGGGCTAATTTAATAGTTATGGGGCTTCTGCAAGTTGCTTCTTCACCTGTTGGCCCCTGATGGGCTTCACCCATGGATCCTCTTTCACATACACGAGACAAACAGGAACTTTGCTTTCTCGACATCTACACATTTACAAATTAGATGGTCTAAACATTTGGTGCCATGAGATCAAAACTGGCGGATAATCTAGTTGTACCTACCTTGTTAGAGACTCGTCAAAAGATAGTTGACTTGAATGGTCTGCATTACTGCATATACCTGCATGAGTAGCTCTGCTATAATTTCTGGATCACTCATTTTCTGCCAACTACAATAACAAAAGGTGACCTTAGAGGCATAAGCAGCAGTCAAAAAATTATTCTAACAAGTAATGAACAAAATATAGGGTTGCCAGAATGGGGGAGGGGAAGTTCCATAAAAACCAAGAGTTACAAATGGAATATGAAGGTTACACTATGTCCATATTCCATAAGCAACAGTGTGTTGATTTAGGGGCCGGAGTATTATCATGCATGAACCAGTTCAAAACTAATTAAAAGCTATAGGATGAAGATTTTTCCACTTTCAGATTAAGAGCACCAGCAGCTTAGTCTGAAATGTGAAGTATTGGATGTATCATGTGAAACTCAAAAGCAGTCATGTAAATAACAAACTAATCACTAAACTTATCCATAAAAATACAAGTTCCTCAAGTTCAAGACAATTGCAAAATATTTATTTCAAAAATTAATCATACTCTTACCAACTCTGGTATAACTGAACTGACCTGGTAATAACAATGATCCATCAACTTTATCCTTTGGGGCATATGACAGACTGAAATCATCCCAAACCAGAGCTTACAGAGTATCGCACAGTTCCCTGAAAAGTTTACGAATGGTTCTGCTACATCATGTTCTGTGGCATAGCATATTAGGTTCCTGAACCCTTTTAATACACCTCGCTTTCAAATCCATCAACTCTTCGTTTAATTATATTCATAATTCACCTTGCATCAATATTCCATAGAATTAAGTCAACTAAGCAGTCATCCAGTGGCTCAAATATATTCCCCCATCATTGCCTACTCTCTGCAGTCCTGCAAAATTCGTCGATGCTGTTCAGCCAATTTCAACATTCAGAGAAAAGTCACTCTCAGGTAAATATTCAAGCTCTCTCATCTCATTGTAAAGCAAATTAAGTTCTTCCATTATTGCTTCACGGCTAGGATGAGCCTTTTCATTAGCCAAGAATGTGTGGACATCTCCTGTCACCTCTATCCAACTACAGCCTGGCTCCTTTTTAACCTTATTTTTCCTCATGGTCTTCCTCATCAAAGAAACCTCATTCCACATACCTGCATCAGCATATACATTTGCAAGGAGAATATAGACTGAGGAATCCTCGGGATCTAGTTGAAGGATGGAATTTGCAGCCTTTTCTGCAATCTCTACATTTCCAAACATCTTGCAGACGCTTAACAAGGTTCTCCAAATAACGTCATCAGCCTCAAATGGCATATCTTCAATAAGCTGTAAAGCTTTTCCAACCTGCCCCGACTTCCCCAGCATATCTACCATGCACGAATAATGATCCAGTTGAGGATCCAATCCATAGCTGTGCATTGAGCAAAAGTAATCCCAACCATTTTCAACTAGCCCCATATGACCACAAGCTCGGAGAACTGCAATAAAAGTCGCATGGTTTGGCTTTACTTTCTCTCTCTTCATATCTTCAAAGACTTGGAGAGCCTCTTCCGCAAAACCATGATAAGCATAACCACATATCATTGCGTTCCATGTCACAAAATCCCGCTCTAAAGCCCTTTCAAACATGAGCTGAGAGTCTTGCATATTGCCACATTTTGAATACATGTCGACGAGAGTGCTTACAATATATACATCGGCTTGCAGTTCATGCTTAATGATTTGAGCATGGATTTGCTTCCCAAGTCCCACGGTTGCCAGGTTAGCACAGGTATCTAGAACTGTTGCATAAGTAAAATTATCAGGTTCAATGCCCGTTCCCAACATCAAAGAAAAAATTCGCAGGGCTTCATCTTCCATATTTTGCTGTAAACAGCCTGAAATAATTGCATTCCATGAAACAATGTTTTGTTTTCCTAGTCGGTCATGAAGCTTCATAGCCTCATCGATCAATCCATACTTGCAGTACATATCCACCAAAGTACTTCCCACAAAAGGGTGAAAGCCCATTCCAGATTTGATAACTCTGGTATGAAGCTCCATGCCATATTTTGCAAATTGCTTTCCAGCTGTAGCTTTCAAAACACTGCCATAAGTAAATTCGTCAGGTTCCATCCCACAAGCCAGCATTTCAACAAACAGGCGTAGAGTTCCCTCTTCCAGACCATTTTGCTCACAAGCTGCAATTATCGCATTCCAAGACACAGCATCCCTTCTAATCATCTCATCAAAAACACCTTTTGCTCCTAAAATATCTCCACATTTTCCGTACATGTCCAAAATTGCATTTGTTACACAAACATTAGACTGAAAATTGCTCTTCATAACCAGACCATGCAGTTGACAACCTGTTGATAATTGTTTAGCCACAGCACAGGCACTAAAAGCACCTGACAGAGTAACTTCATCAAAGCCAAGGTCAGATTTTATCAGATTTCGAAACAACTTTAATGCTTCAGGACCTTGATTACTTTGCACGTAACCAACTAGCATGGCATTATAGGATTGCACACTATGTTTGGGCATAGAGTTAAATACCTTCCTAGAATCTACTAAACTCTTACTTTTCGCATACATATCCAAAGTAGCAGTTGCGACGATGATGTCAGTACCAAAGTTAGTCTTCAAAGCATGAGCATGCAGTTGATGACCTAAACTAAGTGCAGATAGCCCTGCACATGACCTAAAGACACTAGCATAAGTTGATTGGCTAACACCCAATCCTTGTCTCTGCATCTCCTTAAACAATTCCAAACCATCATTAAACTGATGATTCTGAACAAAACCCGCGATAACAGCACTCCAACAAACCCAATTCTTTTCAGGCATTGTATAGAAGAACCTCAAGGACTCGTCCAAATATTTGCATTTTGCATACATATCAACTAAAGCACTTCCTGTCACCATATCACTCTCCAAACCCGTTTTCACCGCAAGCCCGTGAATTTGTATACCTAGTATATAGTCCTCCAAAAATGAGCAACATTTCAGAACCACAGCTAAGGTAGTGTGATCAAAGCACACACTTTCTTTAACAATCTGCAAGAATATCTGAACACATTTCTGATGATTCCTACTCTGCAAATAACTCGAAATCAAGGTATTCCATGACACTACATCTCTCTCCGGCATCGAATCAAAAAGAAGCTGCGCAACTTCCATATTGCCTTCCCCAGAATACGCAAAAATCATGGAGTTCCAAGAGATTGTATCTCGTTGAGGCATTTGGTCGAACACCTTGCGTGCATACCCTGACCGCGAGCATTTTACATACATCTGAATCAAACAATTGGTAACAAAGATTGTGGGTTCAAACCCAGAAATTATCATCTGGGCATGTGCTTGTTTGCCCGGATTTATAGCTCTTTGATGAGTACATTCTTGGAAAATGTGAGAAAAAGTTTTCTTCTTGGTGATTGCTGCTTGTTTCAAGTGACCAGTAGAAAATGTATTGATGAATGACAATCGTATAGAATATACATGAAAAATTACAAGAGATCTTTTGAAGAAAAAACTGGAAATTATTTGCGTCATGAAAGGTTTGAAGTAATGGTTTTTCCAGTTTTTTGGTCGTTATATTTCGGCAGTTGAGTTCTCAATTTGTAATTTGTATTAATGCAAACATGTTTTACGTTCCCGTTAATTTCACCTTATTTTTGCTCAACTAAATTAATTTTATTGAAGTGAAATTATTTTTTGATGAATTGAAATTATTATCATTGAAGTGAAATTAATTTTATTGAAATGAATTATTTTTTGCTGAACTGAAATTATTTTTTTACTGATTTTCTATTATATTTCTTCTTTAAGTTTACTAAATTGAAATTATCTTTATTGAACTGAAATTATTTTTACTGAATATTATTTTTTTTAAGGTAAAGTAAACAGGGCCTTATTGTTTTACTTTGATCCATTGGCTTTAGCTAATTATCATAACGCTAGTATTTTATTCGGAAAGGACAATTTTTCTCGTATACATATATTTTCTTGGTATCGATGGCTGAAAACGCCAGCATTTCTCGTTTTCACCTACAAGTAAGACCTGTTCACTTCACTATATTTTTGCTGAACTGAAATTATTTTTACTAAACTGAAAAAACTAAAATTATTTTGCTGAACTGAAATTGCTAAACTAAAATTATTTTTATTGATTTTCTATTATATTTTTCCTTTTTACTGAACTAAAATTATTTTTACTAAACTAAAATTATTTTCCTACTGAATTGAGATTATTTTTACTAAATATTTTTTTTTTAAAGTGAAGTGAACAAAGTCTGGAGCTGTAATAAGAAATCCAGAGTTTCTAACAAACCAAAGAAGTGAAAGAACTATAGGAGACCAAGGGAGTACTAAACATTTTAAATAGTTCCATTCAAAGTAGTCCTATTAGGTTTCGCACATGTGGTTCTTGCGAGTTGTGACTACTCAACAATTGGTCAACATTATATCCTAACAAATCACTGTACATACAAACTAGGACAGATTACAAATATACTCTTCCCTGATTCATCACACTAAGCAATTCATCTGCACATGCGTAAGAATTTAACAGGCATTGATTACTAATCAGTAATACATCCTGTATGTTCAATTACAAGAATAAGGCAAATTTACATATCTACAAGAGGTCACAGCTAAAACACGGTGCATGGCTTCGTCATTGAGGTTTCAATCTTAAGTTCCTAAATCTATCTTTGATCTGAGATTGTATTAGCTTCCAAAGTGAAAATTGTGAGCCAAAAAAGCGTACTCTTACTAACTTTTTAGAGCCTTCCCTGATAAATTCCACGTCCTTAGTGAGATCATCTTGGACAGCCTCTGGATCATCAAGCAGAGGCAATGTGACAGACCCCTTTGATTCTACACTTTTGATCCAACCACGTAGTAAATAGTTCACCACCTACGTACATATACAATGAATAAATTCCGTAATTTAGAAAGGCGGATACAAAGAATAGGGTACATCCAGGATTAATGACTAATAAGTAATCAAGCATGCACAGTAATTGGGTAGCAGAGGCATACCTCAGGAACTTCATCATGAGGGCAATGACCTGCAGGGCTAATTTCATAGTACGAAGCTTCTGGAAGTTGCTTCTTCACATGTTGTCCCCAAAAGGGCTTCACCCATGGATCCTCTTTCCCATACACGAGGCAAACAGGAACATTGCTTTCTCGACATCTACACATTTACAAAATAGAGGATCTCAACATTTGGAGCCATGAGATCTAAACTGATATACGCAGGTGAAGATACAAGGAGGATAATCTAGGTGTACCTACCTTAATAAAGACTCGTCAAAAGATAGTTCACCAGTGGGGGCACACATGATTGAGGCAAATGCTGCAGCAGCAGCAGGATGTTCTGTTGTCTCCACTATCTGAGAAAAGACTTTATCAACATCTGTTGAATGGTCTGCATAAACCTGCCTGAGCAGCTCTGCTATGGTTTCCGGATCACTCATTTTTTGCCAACTACAATAACAAAAGGCGAAATTAAAGGCTTGCACTGATAAGCAGCAGTTAAAATTTTATTATAGTAAGCGATGAACAGAATATGGGGTTGCCAAGGGAAGTTGCATAAAAATCAATTATTAGAGATGGGAATCATGGGATATGAAGCTTACACTATGTCCATGAGCTTAGTTACATTAGCAGGCAGAGGAAAAGTTCCAGCTGGAGGAAACATCCTAGATAGCAAAGGAGATTTTGTAGGATTTGGAAGAAATCCCCAAAAAGGTGTTGCATTGAGCAGAGTAACACCCTTTACTAACTGAGGGTTACATGCTGCAAAATAGGTTGCAACATATCCTCCAAGTGAATTCCCCACAATATAAACTGGTTCACCAATGACCTGCAATCATTTAAGTAGGGTTCATTAAATCCGTGCTCGATAGTTATAAGAACTTGAAATGGTTTCAGGAATTCGGGAAGCAATGATGATAATGGTATGCAAGAATAAGGAGAAAGTGCTACAAATGGCTGCGACTAATTGAAAAAGGCAGCAAGCATTTACATGCTAAGACAGTAGAACATGTGAGTTCCATAGAAAAAGTACAGCTAAAGTCTCTTATTGGGTCTAGCCAAATAGAGAAAGGATTTTTTCGAAATAAAAAGCCAATAATATGGGCCAAGTCCTCAGAGGCTCAGAGCTATGGTATGCACCAAAATCTGAGCTCTTTGTCATCTAAGTGAGCAAATTGGGTAATGTATGATCAATAAAGTAATGATCAGACAGCTTTATCCAGAAATCTTGGAACATTAAATAGTTTACCTGCTCAATAAAAGACTCCACTTGTTCCTTCCATAAATCAACAGAGTAAACAAGTTCTTCTGCCCATGGTTCAGCTTTCTCTCCAAACCCCCATGTCTCATCCTTCTGTCTAGAGAGATTTACTTCCTTCAACAAAGGAGCAGGATCTTCAAAAGGCAATGACTTGCCTTGGCCAAGAAAATCCAGAGCAAATACTCTAAAGTCACGCCCTAAATCTTTCAGCTGCTTTTCATAATGAAAGCTGCCAACACCAAATCCAGGAAGGAAAAGAACTGGTGGGGAATTTACATTCTCACATCCAGCTTTCTCATAATGCACGTTAAGTTTTGGTTTCCATTCCCAATAACAACTACTAACAGAAGTACTTGATTCACCTGTTGAATAATCTGGCAACCCTGGGATCAGAACCTTTGGCACTGAATCTGCTCTATCTGATATATCTTCCAAACTCTGTTCCCCACCAACCACAGTCCCACTAAAACTTTCATTGAAAGCTCTTGGTGCAATCTGATGATTTTGAATAGAGTTAAGTGACCCTGAAGCTTCTTGATGATATAGGTTTTTCACTAAATAATGCTTCCTTGGGGTGCATAGGACTTGCGTTTTTTCCCCTAAAGAAGGCTGCAATCCTGGTGAAGTTGATTTTTTCTCTATCAACTGTGATCGTACATGAGAAGGTGCTGCATGGTAGAGAAGAACATCCATGTGAAAGATAAGCGTTTTCTGCACAAGTGAACCATAACACAATTTTATGAAATTAAGGATGTCACATAATCAGATCTTTAGGGAAAACAGTTGAAAGGAAGCAAGAAATCACAAAGAATGCATATCTAGTAGCTAATAGTATTTCAATGAAAAACATGAGAAGAAAATCACTCGAGTTATGACTATCACTGTACATATCTTTCCCTAAGAGTCAGTACTCAGTACTGGAATACATTGACGTACAACAGTTCAATGAGAAATGAGTTTTATTATCCTACATGGCCACATCCTTCTTATGTTTCAAGACAAAAAGATAATCTCAATTTTTTATTAGGTTGGATTTGGCTACTTTCATACAAGCTTCAATCTTTACATCTCAAACTCTTCAGTATATAAGCTTTTCCATTACAATGATTTAAATGAAAAACACAAGTCCCTAAATCACCATCTGAAAACTGTCATCATCTCCCATCACCCAACCCCAAATCAAAGCAATGGATCAAATGTCTCTGATCATTAACCAATCTTTGTTAAGACGGACACCAACTAACTCAACTATGTTAATCGCAAGATTCCCAACTTTCGAAAATTCTCATTTCTCCTACTCTATAAATCAACTATGTTTAAGCCAAAGTATAATGCAATAACAAATAAAGGGTTTCATTCGGTTTGGGTTTGGTTAGTTTGTTAAGGAGCCAAACTTGAGCATAAAGTTTGAATTTGATGTTTAAGTTCAAGGTGAGTTCGGCTTTGAGATCGAATTCTGTATAATTCAATCAACCCAAGCCGAGCCATGTTAGAGTTCGGTCCGGCTCGTGGCCAGCCTTACTCCCAAAGTCCCAAGTCCCACTATAAGGCTAACTATAAAACTACCTAGCAACATAAAATACTATACTTTCTTTTCAATAGAATCGTTACATCAGAAACCAATTATGCTAATTCCTCCAAAAAAATCATCAATCATTACTCTCCTTCCTTTCAACCATCAAAACCCTAGCTATCGACCAATAAATACTCAACTTACTTCAATCAATGATTTCTCACTCCAATAATAAACAATTAAACACACTTTTCCAAATTAAGCATAATAATAACATGATTAATCAGCATAATCTGACACTATTCTAATACAATTTGCATCAATATAAAAGCAATTGCAGATTTGCATACTAGTTAAAAAATTAGGTCAATAAACAAATATAAAGTCAAAAGATCTGTCTGAACCTATTAAATTAAATTAATGGAGTATAATTTAAATACTCCAAGATATTAAATAAGCATAAAAATAAAACAAATAAAAAAGAATTTTTTTTTTAATTTGCAGAAAAAGAACAAAAAATCAAAGCTGAATTATACTTACCTCACTCAAAAAATAGTAAATATCATTGAACAAAGAAATCCTAAGAGAAAGATTGAATCTTTGAATCCGATAAATGAGGAAACTTTAGAGAGAGAAAATAGAATAGAGAGAAATGCGTTGGAAAGATTGTGCAAGATGCTTAAATGGACCCCCGCCTTCATTCGTCCAGTCGTTCAACACATATATTAAACGTGTCTAAATGGAACTTCACGGCTACAACTTTGGCGCCTTATGATAATGTTAGATGAACCGGTTTTTAACTGTTTTATTACTCGTACCATATTATTGTCGATTAACTAGATGATTCACGAGTCATACTTAAGTTTTTAATAGATAATAGCTTATATTTAACTTTAGACGTTAAAATTTAAAGAGTCACGATATTCAATTGTGGTCTATTAGAAAATTTTTGTTCGATTTAATTTTTTCTTACAAGTCTTAATGTGTTTATAGTAAAATTTAAATTAAAATGTGTCACTGATTTATATCTTTAATGAACAAAAAAAAAAAAAAATACTTTGTGCTACTTATTATTAGTGGCCAAATTGAAAACTTATTCTTCTACAAGAATTATCCATCAATAAAATGGTACATGATTCACACTTGAAGTCGTAAAATTTCGTCTAAACAGACACAATTTGATATCTTGGTATTTAAAGATCTAGAGACTAGAGTTGGGTAATGAGTATGGCTAACAAGTGTGCGTAATGTTTGAGTCTAATAAGAAATTGACCTAGTAGACATTAGGTGCACATTAATCGACCATGGGACTATGTAAACACATTATTTTCAAATTTGACATAAGAAGAATAAGTCGACTTTATATTGACCCGCTTATTTTTAAACCAATGGCACAACATGAACACACCCTTGCACATTAAGGTTTGGTGACTGGGGCATTTTTATCTTACTCCCCTAGAACTTAAATTCAAATTCACCAGAGTGGCTGAATAGAATCCATTCATTTGGAGAAGTGCCAAGCGATAGAATTTCTATCAGGTGGGGCATCAATGCTTAATTAGATGCCAAGTTTTGCGATCGCTTTCTCTTTCCTGAAAAATCTACCAAACAAGGAAGAAGTTATCTTTACGCAATAGCTTGTTCAATTAAAGGGGTATTCTTTCTTGACCTCTTGCAAATAATGACAAAAGTTAACATCAATTTCCCTCGTTTTCCATAACTGGTTGTTAATTGATTTCAGAATTGACAAATTTGAACTGTACCCACTGTTTAATTTCAAGCATGGTTAATTGTGAGCCGTCGGATTCATTCAAAGAGATGGGGTGATTGATGGGAGGTGGTGGAGCAGCGGATGCATATCAGGTGCTCGACGAAATGCTCAAGTGAGCATTAGGATTAGTTATTTCTTATAATTATAGGACATTAGGATATACCATGTGTTTATGAAATACCCAACTCAAAAAGCTCTTTACTTTCTGGAGTGTAATATCTGATGATTGACAAGTGATTAAAAAATGAAAATTAATGTGATTCTTGGATGATTACTGTACCCAGAAAAGCCCAAATCTTGATGCTTTGATCTTGGTTTCAGACTTTCAGTTGTGGCCTGGCTCAAGTAAATTTTGCTTTGCTGATTATTATTTGAGAAATTTATGGCAAAAAGAAAGATTCAACTGTTAGTTTGAGCCTGTATATTTGCCTAATTCTTGTCTAACCGAGTTTTTTTAAGGAAAACCTACATGTGAGTTTGGACACAGTCCCATACTAGGAAGGATTATGACCAACTCTAGTGATTGATTTTAGGATAGAACTTTGTTGGTCTCGCATGTGGTCAGACACTCCGTTGTAGCTTTGTATGAAGCGATTTCTTATTACTTCGTCTGTGTTTGTATGAGGACTGCTTCCATAAGTGGAAGTGAGGTGAATAGAGTTAATAGATATCAAGTTTTGCTTCCAAGGAGGTTATGAATTTGATGCTTGTTAATTGTTACACAATGCAGCGGCATCCCATATGCCACCCCTGTATCTCAGTATCTGTATGAGTCAGCTGGGACACGGGAGGATTAACAATGTTACAAACTTGGATTCTGGCTGGATGGAGTATCAACAGCAACATTCACTGTGGACTGTGGAGAAACTGGAAAAGGTTTGTGTTGATAGATTTTCTACAAATGTTTTTATTTTTTTTTGGCAACCTAAGGAGCTTCCATATAAAAATACATGTTTTCTATTTAAGTTCCTAGATTTGAGTTTAATGTTGTATTCCTGATAAGAAGATATTGGAAGACAATGACCATCAAACTTAGCTTAATCTAGAGATATATATGTAAGTGCAAATTGGACCATAAATATGCAAGTATGATTCTCACATAGTCTCACCCAAAAAGAACGTAAGCTTATTTTATCTTGAGTTTCAATCCTAGTGCTTTACTTTCTCTCCATGAAGGCTACTAGTATTTGAAGGCGTGATTATTACTATGATCCACATGATACTAATACAATTGGGCTGTGCAAATGGACTAAGTCAATACTTGTTTATATTTTTTGACATGTGATTAGATCTTTACTTATGTGTGATACTGTGATGTGTTGTAGATCATATATATAATTGTCCTTCATTAAACGTCATCCTCTTTTCTTTTCTAATGTTGTTTAATTTCAACTTGCATAATGCAGCCAAAAAAATTCCTTAAATTTAAGTTCTTTAAACCTGCAGATTCAGAGTATTCTGTCTATATAATAATGTCCTGAAGATTAAAATAGTGTACTCCATATTAGGAAAATGTTTAATCATACACAACATCTGTACTATGAAGAAGATTTCATCAACAGCGCAAGTAGACTTATCTAAAATTTCTGTCAGAGATCCCATTATCATTGTTATAACGTATAAGGCCATGTTAGATGAGGTTTTTGAAGTAGCAGCAGGATGTTTCTATATGTATAATGTCCTGTCCATTTATGTTGAAGTGTTTTGGGCCTGCTTATCAATCGTGTCGCTACATCAGCAAATCAGCTAAAACTTTCTATCAAACAATGCAACCTAATGAACAAGTAATTCTTGGTTGAGGATTATAAAGTCCTTTATGAGTGCCACTAGCTAGTCAATTTACTTTTGAAGTTACTAAATTTAGGATCTTGGCAGTGATTTGACTTTTTGCAAGTCGAACATAGCCAAGTGGTTTTAAATTAAAGTCTCTTATAATTATACCACTTCATCTTCATGACAAAAATATAGCAAGCTTTCATCCCTGTCTGGCTGAATACTCCATATTCTATTTAAGTATTGGATAATATAGAATTGACTAGCTGCATGTGATCTTCCCTGTTTGCTGATAGAATACTCATAGTAAAAGTTTAGATGAAGATTATAAATTTTAAAGAACAAGTTATGCTGTCTATAAAACAAAGTTTATAGCGGAAAAAAAGGTGAAGGGAAGAAATGAGAGATCAACATGCTAGGCTTTGTGTTCTTTTTGGATTCCAGTTGTATCTCTCAATGCTAGTAATTCTTCCTGCACTGGGGTTGGCTCACTCAAACTGTGTTCTCTTCAATTTCGGGGATTCAAACTCTGACCCGGGAGCTCTTATGACTGCTCTTGGCCTCTATCTAGGCCCCCCATCTGGTCAGCAGTTCTTCCACAGGCCCACTGGTCGCTTCTGCAATGGTCGACTATACATCGATTTCATTTGTACGCCTTTTTCTTATATCAAACAGCTAATTGATGTATTGTTGTAAAGATACTTTTAGTTGGGTTTTGTTCAGATTTTGGTATAAACTGAGTGGTGTTCAGTAAAAGTATATTTAGAATATAAGTCTTTTGCTTATCTTACAGGTCAGAACTTGAAGATGGATCTTCTAAGCGCATACCTAGAATCTTCAGGGTCAGATTTTAGCCATGGTGTAAATTTTGCTGTAGCTGGTGCTTCTACTGAAGTTAGTCTATACAACCCTTTCTCAATATCCACTCAGGCAGGGCAATTTGGCCACTTCCAGAATCGCACAAGAGAGCTCAGGGGACGAGGTACTTTTGGTGTTGCTGTTTGTTTTATTCAGTGTTTACAAGAAACTGTTAAGAGTGTGTTGTTACAGTGCTTGTTTTTATGTTATTCACTTCTGGCTCAGTCAACGCTTTGAAATTTACCATTGCTTATTTAGAAATTATATCATACTATCCTGCTTTACATTGTCATAGGTAAAGGATCAATGATCAGTGAAAAGGAGTTCAGGAATGCTGTTTATTCAATAGACATTGGGCAGAATGATGTTAATCTTGCTCTTGTAGCAAACTCAAGTTATCAAGTAGTTGTCAACAAAATTCCAATCATCCTCGAGAGGATTGAAAATTCTACTAAGGTCTGCTTACATAGGTTGTTGCATGAGTGTTAGTAAATTTTTTTGTATTTACTTTACAGCTTTCATTTCTATTAAATTAAGTTTAGTCACTGCCTGAAGTAGATACCTCCCTGTTTATTTTTCATCAATACTGACTGATTCAACCGTCTCATTCCGCTTTGTTTGAGCAATACTTAACACAATAATCTACAAGTCTCATGATTGGTTCACCTGTTCATATTACAGGCATTATACAAACTTGGTGCTAGAAAATTTTGGATATACAATACTGGGCCCTTAGGCTGCTTACCACAAACTCTAGCATTGCGAAAGAAGAATGACAGTGAACTGGATGAATTGGGGTGCCTGGCACTTTATAACAATGGTGCAAAGGCTTTCAATGACGGTTTGAGTAACCTCTGTGATAAATTAAGAACCGAACTCAAGGAGGCTTTAGTTGTGCACGTTGATATGTATGCTATCAAATATGATCTGTTTGCCAATCCAGGGAGATATGGTGAGTTCTAATAAATGTTTTCAAAATTGAAGCTATATTTTACTGAATAGAAAGGTTACAGATTAATGTTGCATTATAATTACATCCAGGCTTTGAAAACCCATTAATGGCTTGCTGTGGCAACGGAGGGCCTCCCTATAACTATGTAGACAAGAAGACTTGTGGTGAACCGACAGCAACTGCTTGTGCTGATCCATCTCATTCTGTGAGCTGGGATGGAGTTCATTACACTGAAGCAGCCAATGCTGTCATTGCATCCAAGATAATGTCAGGCGAGTACTCCAAGCCATCTATTTATCTGAAAAATTTCTGCAAGGAAGTGCTTGTTTAGGCTGCATATTGGAAGTTCCTCATAAAAAGTCAAGAGGCTAGAGTTGTATGATTACTGGCACAGCACGTCTTTAGGATGATCATCCACTTTACCTCTATTTCTGACTAAGTGGTCGAGCTGGAAGTGTTTGATATTGTGCGTATTTTCGTGTTAATAATGTATTATTATGGAGACCTCATTGATTTTTCTAATCTACATAATGCTTATAATAAAAAAAAATCAATGAAGTCACACAGGATCAAGGATATCATTTCTTAAGTTTCATTTCAGATTAGAAAATTTCGTATTTCGTATTTCATCAAGTAAACTCAACGGTCTTTTTCTAATTATATACGTAGTACCAATCATATCTAGTCAAAGTCTATAATTCTAATTTGTTTGCTAATTTCAAGTCTTTCAACCTAAGCAAAAAGCAATGGTGACCATTAACATAATATAGTTTGCCAGACTGCCAGCTACTCAGGAAGTATTCTAAGTCTTTTTATCTAAGAAAAAGTCACCTTCTTAGCCTAGAAGTTTTCTTACCAAGTTACCAAATATCATCATCTACAACTAGAAAGGTTGAACATGTCTTGTATGAACATATTGGAGTTACCTGAAGAGTGCCTGTCGCATATCCTTTCTTTGACGTCCCCTGTCGATGTCCTCCGATCACAGCTGGTGTCAAAGCAATTCTATTTGGCTTCGGGGTCCAATACCGTGTGGGAGAAATTTCTGCCGTCGGCTTGTGCTGATGAAATAATCTCTCGATCTTCTTTGTCTTCTATACTTCATCAACTTACTTCTAAGAAGGACCTCTTTACACATCTCTGCCGTTCTATTCTCCTCGACAATAATACTCAGGTAAATTTCATTTTTATATCTTAGTCATCTGCTTTATTTTGTTGTTCATCGATCAAGTGTTTGACTTTTATTGCACTATTTGTTAGATCAAGTAAACTTTTCTTGGTTATGTGAATACTTTAACAATATTGTAATGAAGTGGACCACATGTCAGCTAAATTAGTTGGTCAATCTTATTCGAGTTTTCAAAAAGGAAATGATGGAAGTTAAGGGGCGGAAGGGGTAACATATATTATGTGTGGAAACATTGTAAAACGAGTATGACAAGGTAATCAATCTTTTGTCAACTTGTAAAAAATTGTACACTTCAATTTTTCCTTGTTAATTTGTTATTGTAAAGTAACATTATAGTTAATGCTTTTATATATATGTGTACACACATGAATTAGAGCTTTGGTTGGATAAATGGACTGGAAAGAATTGCTACATGCTTGGGGCTAGGGCCCTGATGATTACATGGGGAGACACTCCACGGTATTGGAGTTGGAGCACAGTACCTGAATCAAGGTGTCTCTCTCTTTCTCTTTCCATTTATGCAAACATTTGATGTTGTGAAATGTTGTATGCCATAAAAACCATGTACTCTGTATATAGATGAAATAGCACCTGATTAATTTCATACTTGCAACAAACTGTCACACATTAGAATCAGATTTGGTTTGAGTTATGTCTGGGTAGGGACTAGCTCAGTTTGTTTCAAATGCAGGTTGGTTGGATCGAGTTATATTCAGTTCATTTCATGGCTTATTATGAGAAATTACTCGTCGTTAGATACAATCAATCAATCAATCAATCAAAGCCTTAATCCCAAAAGTGGGGTCGGCTAACATGAACCAAATTTGATTATTCCGTGTAGTCATCAACATAAATCTTTCTCCTCCATCCCTTACGATCCAAAACTTCATCCTCACGTAAATCCATGCACTTCATATCCTTCCTCACTCCTTCCAACCAAGTCATCTTTGGTCTCCCTCTTCCTCGTTTAATCCCTCCATGGTCCCACTCTTCCACTCTTCGCACCGGTGCACCCTCGGGTCTCCGTCTTACATGTCCAAACCAACGCAGACGATTTTCCCTTAATTTATCTACAATGCCCGCCACACCTACTTTCTTGCGAATAACCTCATTTCTGATTCTATCTCTTAAAGTGTTTCCACACATCCACCTTAACATGCGCATTTCCGTAACCTCCATCTTTTTAATATGCTCTTTCTTAGAAGCCCAACATTCTGTACCATAGAGCAACACTGGTCTTATGGCAGTCCTGTAGAATTTTCCCTTCAACTTTAAGGGAATGCTGCGGTCGCATAGCACTCCCGTGGCCGCTCTCCATTTAAGCCACCCTGACTTAATCCTGTGGGTCACGTCTTGATCAATGTCACCATTCTTCTGGATGATCGACCCTAGGTACTTAAAACATTCACTCATGGTCAAATCCTTTCCATCCAAACTCACCACTTCATTGCTTGTCCCCCTCTGAGTGCCAAAACGACATACCAAATATTCAGTCTTACTCCGACTTAGCTTAAACCCTCTAGATTCCAACCTTTGCCTCCATTGCTCCAACTTGACATTAACCCCATCCTTAGTCTCATCCACCAAAACGATATCATCTGCGAACAGCATACACCATGGAACCTCATCTTGAATTGGTCTAGTTAATTCGTCTAGAACCGTTGCAAAAAGAAAAGGGCTTAATGCAGACCCTTGATGCAATCCGATTGTAATAGGGAAATCTTTTGTCAACCCTCCGCATGTCCTCACATTTGTTGACACATCCCGATACATATCCTTAACTAGGTCTACATACCTTCGTGGGATACCTTTCTTCAACATTGCCCACCAAAGTATCTCTCTTGGCACCTTGTCATATGCCTTCTCTAAATCAATAAAGACCATATGAAGATCTTTCTTCTTTACCCTATAAAACTCCATCATTTGTCTTATCAAATGGATTGCCTCCATAGTAGATCTCCCAGGCATAAAACCAAATTGGTTATCTGAAATGCTTGTGCATGCCCTCAACCTTTGTTCAATCACCCTTTCCCACAACTTCATAGTATGGCTCATAAGCTTAATTCCTCGATAGTTAGAACAATCTTGAGCGTCTCCTTTGTTTTTATAAACCGGGACCAAGGTGCTCTTCCTCCAATCTTGTGGGATCCTTGTAGCCGTCCATATCTTGTTGAAAAGGTTTGTTAACCAATCAATACCAATCTTACCCAAACACCTCCACACCTCTATCGGTACCCCATCAGGGCCAACCGCCTTCTTAGGTTTCATCTTCCTCAGTGCAATCTCCACCTCTACTCTCCTAATCCTTCGCACATACTCCATGTTGATTTCTTCATCACTCATAGAGGTATCTCCTATCACAACTCCATTACTTCCATTAAATAATTCATCGAAGTACCCCTTCCACCTGTCCTTGATGCCCTCCTCTTGCACTAGGACCATTTGGTTCTTATCTTTGACACACTTCACCATGCCAATATCCTTCCTTGCCTCTTGTCTTCTCTTTGCCATCTTATAAATGATCCTTTCTCCCTCCTTGGAATCAAGCTTTTCATAAACCTCCTGATATGCCTTTTCTTACAGTAATTGTTAAATCCGTTCAAGTTTAGGTCAGCAAGTTGTCTATTGGACTTCAGGTATATGTAACGAACTTTGCCATGTGTAGATTTTAACGAACTTTTTTCAACTCTGTAGTATAAAGTCTTTTAAATCGCAATGCTTACTTGCTTGGCATCTGTTCAACCAGATTTTTCTATTGCATATATCTTCTAGCCGATCACTTGTGAATTTCAATGCATTAAATCAACAAATCATGAATGTATGTGCATACCCTTTGATAAATCTTGTTAGTTGTTACGAGTACCAAGTAAATTGAGTTATCGTTGTGCATATGTGCTATATGCATTCTTATTCTTTAGGTTTCCAGAAGCTGCTGTGCTCGAAAACGTATGTTGGCTAGACATAAAAGGGAAAATGCACACCAAAGTCCTTTCAGCAAAGACAACTTATGGTGCATATTTTGTGTTTAAAATGGATGTTGACAATCATCAAGGATTTAAATATACACCAGTGAATGTATCTATTTCAGAGGTTACCGAAGAAGGGCTACCTACACAAGATTACACCGTGGTTGTTAAGCAATTCTATCTTAAGGCACCCTCAGTTAGGAGACTTTCGAGGATACCTGAAGAGCTTCAGGTTACAAGAGGTGATGGGTGGATGGAAATAGAGATGGGTAGGTATCAAGTTGGTGCTGATGCTGATCAAGGGGTGGTATTAGAGATGAGTTTAAGGCAGGTTGAAGATCTCAATTGGAAACGTGGTCTTATTGTTCATGGTATTGAACTTCGTCCTTTGGATTGATTACTAGGATACATACTATGATCAGGGGGCGAATTGAAGCTAGCAAAGTATGCAATAATGGATTCACTTGAACTAATTGGTTGTTTATGATGAATAATTTGTATATCTATTTTCATGAATTTCTATATACGTAGTATAATTTGACTTTGTTTTAGACTAAATAATACTTCATACTTGGAGTTGGTAAATGGTAATTGGTATAAGCTTTATGACTTGTGTTTTAAGGTTTTATGTGTTCTTCATCTTACAAAGTTACTCTCTTCATTTCTTTGTAAAAGTCTGAAAATCTTCTGCAAGTTGGAAGCTCCTCATTGAATGGCACAGTAAGTCTTTAGGATGAATGGATGATCATCTACAAATCCACTTCAACTCTATTTCTGACTTTACTGATGGAGCTAGAAATGCTTGATATTGGGTGTACTTTAGAGGAAATGAGTGTATGAAGCTATGAATGTTGCTCGTACTAATGTATTGTAGTGAAGCATTGATTTTAAAATTATTACTCTGAATTATGTTAACGTGTGTCTTAGTAGTCTGGCATTAATCTAAACTTTAATGATACTACTAGGGGTGTCAATTCGGATAAACAGTTCGGGTTTGGGTTGGGTTTATCAGTTTCGGGTTATAACGGGTCGGTTTATAACGGGTTGAAACAATTAGCGGGTCGGTTTTGGTTGGTTTTGAAAATTATCAGGTCAGTTCGGTTTGGTTTTTTTAATTGCAGTTTCTATTCGGATCGGGTCCTTATCGGGTCAGTTTCTAGCTGGTTCGGGTCCTAATCAATTTGGGTTGAACCGGGTCGGTTTGAAAACGGGTTTAGCCCGTTTAAAGTGGATTTCGGTTAAAAACAGTTCGGGTCTTAATCAAGACGGGTCGTAATTGGTTTGGGTCATAATCAGTTTGGGTTAAACTGGGTCGGTTCGAAAATGGGTTTCGCTTCAAAACATAGCTGGTAAAATCGGGTCCAATCATTATCGTTTCAGGTTATAATCGGTTTAGATTTAACTTGGTTGGTTTGAAAACGAGTTTACCCAATTTGAAGCGGGTTTCAGTTCAAATCATATCGGGTTAAAATTGAGTCGGATGATTATCGAGTCGAGTTAGTCAGATAACGGGTAGGAACGGGTCATGTTATAATCAAGTCAAGTCATAAATAAGTTGGGTTTATCGAGTAGTGGATTGAAACGGATTAGATCATAAACATATTGGGTTTATAGGTTGTAAATGACTCAGTCAAAATGGTTTACGGGTTTTAAACGGTTTGGTCTCAACGGGTTACGGGTCGTAAACGGTTCGGTCACAACGGGTTACGGATTATAAATGGTTCGGTTACAACGGGTTACGGGTTGGAATGATTTAGGTTTATCGGATTTTTGCCGGATTTTAACGGTTTTCGGTTTAAAATGGGTCGAGTTACTATCGGGTTTAGACGTAATCGGTTTGGGTTGCTTTCAGTTTCAAGTTGTAACGGTATGGCTTGATAACAGGTCGGGTTAGTAACGGTTCGCACAAATTCGGATCAATTCAGTTTCGGGTCGGAAAAAATTAGGTCGAGTCAGTTTTCGGTTTCCAAAAAACGGGTTTTAAACAATTCAGTTCCTTTTCGGATCGGTTCGAAACAGTCGGGTTTAACGGTTCGGATCAGAAACTGAAAACTCTAGATACTACCCAAAGATTCAAATTTAATGTGATTGGTGTTTGAATATTAACTACGTACTAATTATACTTGTTTGTCTTAAACCATTCACTTCGGTATTCACAACCTACCTAATCCCCATCTTAGACCCGCCAAATCCCCATCTCAAACTTGTCTCGTAATAATGAAAACTCGACCTTAAATTTGAGTCTTAAGGGCCAAAATGATCCTCAAAACATGAACCGGGCAAAAATAAAGTCTTGGAATCGAAACACGCAAATTGAGACAATTCCACCCACTCAAAACGAGACATTTTTTTTTATTTTTTTTTATTTTTTTTTGCTAATATCGACTTTAGCTTTGATCATGAAGGGCCAAATGATCTCCAACACCTTAACACAACAATTTCCGTGACTCAAAAATCGAAGTGTGCAAACTGAGATGATTCCATGCAACCAATCCTAGATGTTTATCCTCTTACTTGATCTTTACGAGTCAAATTGATCCCTTAAACCTTTATTGAGCAGTTTTGTATTTTGAAAACTGAAGCACGCAATGTAAGGTAATTCGATTTACTCAAGCCAAGGCTTTTCTAGTTATTTTTTTAGTTGCCAATTTTTCAATCAATCTCAAATTTAGCATTTGACCCATAAGGATCACAACGATCCCAAAAACCTTATCAAAGTAAGTTTTCATCTCAAATAGCAAAACACGCAAACCGAGGCAAATTTGGGTTAATGTCAATTTCCCATCAAGTAACTAAGGGATTGTTCTGTTTAGTATAATTTTAGTTCAGTTCAGTTCTTAGGGCCCGTTCTGATTGACTGAATTGAGCTGAAGTGAATTGAATATTTTATGAGAGAAGGAAATTAAGAACTGAACTGAACTAAACTGAAAATAATATGAAGAGAACGGGCCCTAGATTTTCTTCTCTCATAAATAATTCATTTCACTTCTATTCAGTTCACTTCAGTTTAGTTAAGTTCATTTCAGTAAATCGAAACAGGCCCTAAATAGAGCAGTAAATCAGTGGTAAACAAACCCAAAATCAATTACTCGTCAAATCAATAGGCCCATTTTAACATCTGATAGCCCAACACTTTTTCAACTAAAATCTCCCCCAAAAACCCTACACTTCTTTCTTCTTTCTCTCTCTCCCAAAAAATCATCTCAAATTTCAGTTCGAAGCTCTGCAACATGAGAAATCAATGGCGTCTTCTTCTTCGTAATCATCACTTTCTCTCTCCAACAATCATCTCCAGACCACTCTCTCACCTCCAGGTAACTTCCACTCCCAAATCTTCTCTTTCTCCTTCCTCCGTTCTCCCTCATTCCAACTATTTTGAGCACAATTTTCTGCGTCATTTTTCATCTATTCATGAAAAATCACCTGAATCTTTAACTTTACTCAGTATCTTCAATAAACCCATTAATGGGGATGAGATTAAGAATGAATTAGATGCTAATAATGTTGTTATTACTCGTGATCTGCTTGTAAATGTGCTTAGAGATCTTAATTCGGATCCTAAAACTGCAATTAAGTTATTTGATTGGGTTTTGGAGAGGGACAATGGTAGTTTGAGCTCGAAAGCTTATAATTTCATGTTAGGGATTCTGGGTAGTAATGCGCTTGTTAAGGAATTCTGGGAAATGGTTGATTCTATGAGGAAAAGGGGTTATGGGGTTAGAAAGGGTGCGTTTGATAAGGTATTGGAGAGGTTTGAGAAAGATGGTTTGCAATGTGATGTTGAGAAATTGAAGGGATTGTATTCAAAGGACCTAACTGGGGCGTCGGCCGATACGGCTTCGGCTAGGGTTAGTAAGATTGTTAGGAAGGAAGCTTGGGATGAGAATGTTGAGAAGGAGTTGAGTGCATTAGGTGTTGAGTATACTAGTGAATTGGTTAAAATGGTGTTGGAGAAGCTTAGTGAAGAGCCTATGAAGGGTTTGATCTTTTTTAGGTGGGTGGAAGAGAGTGGTTTGTTTAAACATGATCAGCAAACTTATAACGCGATGGCGGTCATATTGGGTAGACAGGAATGCTTGGATAGGTTTTGGATTGTTGTTGAGGATATGAAAAATGCAGGGTATGAGATAGAGTTGGAGACTTATGTTAAGGTCTTGGAAAGGTTTGTCAAAAAGAGAATGATGAAGGATTCGGTTAGCCTATATGAGGTTGTGATGAATGGTGCAAACAGGCCTTCTCGACGAGACTGCACGTTTCTTCTAAAGAAAATTGCTGTTGCCAAAGTGCTTGACATGGAACTGTTTTCCAGAGTTGTTAAGGCCTTTACAGATAAGGGTAATGCTTTGGATGATTCTATGCTGGATGCTGTGCTCAAATCATTGACCAGTGTTGGGAGGATGAGGATGTATAATAATGTCTTAGATGCAATGGTTAAAGGTGGGTATAAACCGAGTGGGGCAATGCAAAATAGGGTTGCTTTTGATCTTAGTAGTTCTAGGATGAAAGATGAAGCAAATGAGTTTATGGTGAAACTAGAAGAGTGTGGTATGACCCCTGATCACAGGACATGGGTATCGGTGATTGAAGGACATTGTATTGGTGGTGATCTTGAAAAGGCAAAGGACTGTTTCGAAAAGATGGTTGACAAGGGGGAAGCCACTTCTGCTGGATATGCGCTTGATTTGTTGGTAAATGCTTACTGCAACAGAGACAGAGCTGCTGAAGCTTGCAAAGTACTATCTGATATTGTTAACAAAGTGGACATAAAGCTGGGGCATACTACATACAAGACTCTAATTAGCAAGCTCTTGGTTCAGAAGGGTTTCCAAGAAGCCTGTAGTCTTCTTGGTTTGATGAAGAGTCATGGGTTCCCTCCATTCTTGGATCCATTTATAACTTATCTTGTGAAGAGAGGAACTGCAAATGAGGCCATGGTCTTTTTCAAGGCTATGACTGTGAACAAGTATCCATCCACCAACGTTTTCCTTCGAGTATTTGAAGCACTTTTGAAGGCTGGAAGACATAGCAAAGCTCAAAATCTGCTGGCCATGTGCCCACAGTATATCAGGAACCATGCAGATGTTCTTAATCTCTTTTGTTCAATGAAGCCTGAAAAACCTGCTAAACCAGCTGCTGTGGCTACATAAGCATGGTAAACTGTAATTTGATTATATGTTGTGAAAAATATTTACTGGCAAATTTTTTCCAAATTTTGCAGTGTAGCTCATGTTTAATTTGTTGAGGATTTGAGCTGAAACAGCGGTTTGTTTACAATAAATTTTATTTCGTAGAGTTTATGTAGCTAATCACTTGGTGCCTTATGCCTGTATATTGACAATAAACTTTTTAACTTTGAAAAATGTTACAATGGAGTTTTAGACTTTTAGAGGCATTGAGCCAAAGATGTATTGAACATTTAATCTAATACATCATAATTTTATGAGAAGAATTGCTACTCTATTCTTCGTGCAAGGACTCATTTCCATTGACAAGTTAGATTCTTATACAAGAAGAATATGCAAGACAGCAAGAGTAAATCATCCACGTTGTTGAATCTACAAGTAACAATGGGGTGTTAGTTAAATTCGCGGATCTTCCCTTAGTAAGCTGTACTTCTCATCGTTGCAACAGCAGGTCCACTATATGTTCAATACATGGCATATATGTTTTGAACCTTTACCACTAAATTCTCATGCTTTTCCTGCCAATACTTGTAGTTCCAAATTTGCATTGTTGCACCTGTTTGATTTGTGATGCAATTGGTAACAAATTGTGCTATCACCTTATTGAGTTATCGGTATGGTATGTATATACATTTTGCAGCTTCGTTCCCCATTTTCAGTAAAGTTAATTAACACTTTAATTTTTTGCAATATTCACAAACTTTATGTAATCGTCATTTGTAATTTATAGCTATGGTAAAAATATTCTATGTAAAATCTGCTTAGATTAAATTATTTTGTAATTTCGAGGTATCAACCTCTTAAAACTCTCACAAATACAAAACATAGTACAAATATCGAAAACCAACCTAATACCCTTGGGTAGTACATCTTAAGACATGGTGATGAAGGGTGAATCAAAGCATAAATGAGATGGTTTTGGTCACTGAACACTAAATATGCCACCTGAGGCTCTTTTGAAAACCTTAGGTAACACCTTGTTCTCTAACCAATTTCGAGGCTTTCGAGATCCCGTGTTAGAAACATCGTCGAATTGTAAGGATTGCATTTTGGGACCATATAATATTGTTTTGAACCATATATATAATCAATAATCGATCACATAAAGGCCAATGGTGACTTTAGCCAATGGAAGGAGGCGTATACAAAACAATCACATATTGATTGTGGCAAAGTGGATGGTTTCAACCACTCAAATGGCCTCTTGGGGTATCAAGGGATCCATAAGAAACACCTTGACCTATTTCCTTTCCAAGTCTGGAAAAGTCCACAATTATCTAAAATTTAAGGCTATATATATAATACACGAAATCGGACTAATTTCAAAATTATCTGGCCCGGTGTTGAAAAATCTTAGGATTGTAGGGGATGCATTAAGGGGTCATGTAATGTTGTTTGGAACCATATATGACCACTGGTCAGTTATATAAGGCCCATGGCGGTCTTGAGTTGATTAAGGGAGGTGTACGTATAAATGGCTAAATTAATAGTTTATAGGCAAGTGGATGATTCCAACCACCTAAATGGTCTCCTGAGATGTTGTGGGTCCTGGAAACAACCCCAATCACTTTTCTTTATGGGTCATTAAAAGTCCACAATTTTATTAATCAAAGGCAATATAATACACGAAATTGGACTAATATCGAAAGTTTTTGGGCTCGACATCAAAAAATCTCAAGATTGTAGGAAATACATTTCTGGGTCATATTATATTGTTTGGAACCATATATGACTCCACTAGTCAATCATATAAAGGTCCGTGGTGGCTTTGAGACAATGAAGAGGGCATAAGTTGTAAACAAATAAATTGACATAAAGGCAAAGTTGATATTTTTTACCATCCAAATGGACTACCAGGATGTCTTAGGGTCCAAGGAAAACACTCCAACCCATTTCCTTTTCGGGTCCTAAAATGTCAAAAAGTAGTCCAAAACTAAAGGCTATCCACACTTTCGGGCCAACTTTGTGAAATTTTAACAACATTTAAGTGAATGTGTGGGGTATCCCTTCAGGGTCATATAAGTTGATTTGGAATTAAAAGAGTCTTATCAATAATCTATAAAGTTCCAAGAATGAGTTTGATACAATTATGCGATTGTTTTAAGATTGTGTTACATTGGTAGTAAAAAGTTACAAAAGGGTTATTTATATTATCTACTTGGTATCTCGGGATTCTATTAAAGTAAATTTGTATATGGAGTCTTTTATCTTCATTAGTGTTATTGATTATTTTCAAATTCATTACTTAACATAACATTCCATTATGATATAGTTGTACTATTAGATAATAAATTAAACCAAACGTTGTAGCCGGCTGGTGAATCATTATACAATATAATATTATATCTCTAATCATTAGTGTAATCATGGATTAGTAGTACATAATTACATAAAAGTATATTAGTAAGCAAATGGGAAGCACGTATACAAATTATTTAGAAAAATACTTAAAAAATTACGTTGCAAAATTAAAAATGATTGAGCGAGTGCTATGTATATTTCATCAGTAGAATTCCAGTTTTCATATGTAGTATAACCAATCATCCTCCATTGAGTCCATTATATACTCCTAAAGCTAATTTTTAGTGTTACACTTACTAAAAATGGTTGTGCATAAGCCAAAGTCGCAGGGCGTAGGAATGTTGTGTGTGGTGGTGCTAATTGTGCTAACCATTAGCGTTGCCAATGCCCAGCCTTCACCAAATGCCAATGCCCAGCTTACACCAAAGTGCCAGAAGCACATTAACGAGGCACTCGAAACTTTGGATATTGAAGAAAAAGGGTTAGAAACTGACTATTTTGGTACAAGTCAAGACCGGTTATCCCAGTTTACTGAGGCCGAGCATTCAAAGTTAATAGACGAGTGCCTATCATTCCCTATACCAGTCATTCCATACACTGAGGAGTGTGGGCGTCAATTCATCAAGGTGTTAAACACCTTGAAAGAGGCCAACCGGAAGATACAACGCGAAGGGATTAGTTCTTTAGAGGTTATAGAATCCCCTAGAAAGCAATACCAACTCCTCCGTACTAAATGCTCAACTCCCTAATCATACAAGAGCCTTCCGTGATCATATTTAAGATATCAATTACTTTGCATTTTATGTGTGTGCAAATAATAACAAATCAAGCTATGTTGTTTAAGTCAGAAAACATTTAATTCAATTTTTTTTGTTTGCCTAATATTGAAGTATCAATGTCTTATGATATGTTCACTTTGGAGTTTGTCATTACCCTTTAATTGTCATTAAAAAAAAAATTGCCTCCTTTGAAAGAAGAAAAATACTTCGTATGATATTTGAAACTTCTCATTCACAATCTTTATTTACAAGATTAAGATCAGCATTTGATAGTCAGACAGCTCATACAATTACCGTCTAATTAATAATAATATCATGATATATATATATATATATATATATATATATATATATATATATATGAAATGGAAAGCACGTAAAATTATTACTATATTGAAACACAATTAAGATAATCACATATTCACATGTAATATATAAGGGGTGCACAGGTAATATATACTCACAGTCTCAGAGTTGCAGATTCCCAATGCACTAAAAATCATGCTACTCCAAAAAATCATGGAAATCTACTTAAGAGGTAGTCTTTTAAGAAATCAATCACATAGCTCTAAACAAGTTTGAGAAGAACTAGATGTAGAGGCCTTAAAATAAGGTCATATCAAGTTACGTTGGTGGTCAAAGCTACTAGCTTACTACCATGTACATTATACAAAACAATACCTTCATAAACCTGCATTAATTATAACCAAGAAAAATTCAATCAACAGGTAATACATAACCACACAGCAATAACATGAAAATGTCTTCCCATATTCCCAACGGGGAAAAAAAATACATCAAAACACAGTAATATATGGAAAAGGGGAACACATTAAACTTTTTAAGTTTAACTAAAAATAAAAGTACGAAATCAATAAATATTTATGGAATATCAACCAAACTATTGTCTAGTAAGTTCATCAAGATGCATTTATTAGAAGAAAAAAAAAAAAAAAAAGTTTTGCTGAATACCATATAGCTTTCAAAAGCAATGGCTTATAAACATGGGATGAGTCATCTTCAGCAAACTTGTTTGATGGATATCACAGATTGGTTTGTTGGCTGTCATGGTTGATATTGAATTGAAGCTTGAGGGCTTAGCTTTGTCAGCCGTGAGAGCACATTGGAAACCCGAGTAGCGTTCATCTCATGCTTCCCTCCCTTTTTAATGGTTAAAGCCTTGAGGTTTGGGGAATGAGCACAAAGAAATTCAAGGAAGTTCACAGTACAACCCATGCCAGCAGGAGATGTCACTAAAACAGAATCTAGCTGCGGAAAGGAGAATCGTCCATGATTTTCCATTAAGAACGCAGTGATCAGCTTAGGACCTTTGGCTGCTTCAACCTAGAGCACATTATGAAGTGTCACATTAAAACAAGTACTTCCAAACAAAGTAAGAAGGAAGCGAAAAAGGAAGGTGGCATACCGTAAATTGGAAAGATTTGATGTTTGAACAGGAGCTTAACAGAGAAAGGCAAACCCTGAACACTTTAACAGTCTCAAATCTTAGGTTGAAAAGGGAAAGACATGACAGAGTATCGTTCCTCAATGGATAAGTTTCAAGTGCATAATCTGCAGCCAAAATCTAAGAAAAGATCCAGTAATGTTTGGACATTAGAGAGAGAAAACATGTAAAGTCACCAGAAAATATAAATAAACATGGAGCAGTATGTAAATCACATTAGCTCAATAAGAAATAGAATATCAAATCACCTCGATAAAATTTCGAAATAAAACCAAAGTTTGAAGGATATCCAAACTAGATAAACTACAAGTAACGCTCCGCCAGTTTTGCATCATCCTGTCACTGTAGGAATTATCACTAATACAAACTGAAACCAAACATGCAGAATCTTTAATCATAATGTCCCCAATTGTGTTGTCAATTTCTAATTCTTCTAATAATGGAGAACTAATTCTTAAATGCTCTAACCGGGACATCTCAAACAATTTCAACTTCACCAGGAGAGGGCACTCAAGAATCAAATGATGCAGCTCATCGTCATTAATTAAAACATTGCAGAATGAGAGTTCGCAAAGGGAGTTGAATCCATGACAAGTAGAGGGAAATTGCAAAGCACAACATTTGAGAAACAAACATTGTAGCTTCTCAAAGAGGAAGAGATATGAGGGCATCTCAAAATTCTGTTGATACCCAAGCTCTTCTATTGACAGTACCTCAACATCTCGTGTCAACAGATGTTGAAGCCAAGGATATATAGCAGAATAACGTGGTCTGCAATATGCTTTCAAGTAGAACTTCCTGATTGAAAGGGAGTGATGAAGTAGGAATCTGTTTATGATGCATGCAAGTGCATTCCACCTGTTAGCTGCACCACTAGCAGGAGAAATAAGTTCATAATCTATGGAAAAGTCAGAAATGCTGAGCCATTTGTATTGCCAATCCTTAGCCAAAACACAAGTCCTGGCAGCCTCAGTTATCGACAACTTCCCAAGAATAATATCAAGGATATTCGAAGGAAGAGAGCTTAACCTATCCACAGGTAAATCAGATGGAACCTGTTCTGCCGAACTCAAAACACTGCTCACATCCGCCATTTTCCTGCTCACTGTATACACACATTCAGGCAACAGAAATTAGCCAAACCTCCTATATATTTTTTTTGAAAAACCTCCTATATTATTCAGCAATCAATACTCATTATTTTGTTTCTAAAATTTATTTCTTCAATATAGTATTTGCAAACTGAAACGGTGATGTAATGCTACAATGCCTACATATATCAATTTTCTAAAAAGTCCACATGAGAAGGTGAAATACAGAAAAGGAAACAGACAGGACACAATATGACAACAAATTCTAGTCACAACATAGAGCAAAAAAGGTAGATATTGTATAAAATATCTGATAACTTAGTACTACATTTCCCGTTTCATAGAAATACTATGCCATGTTTAATTAGCGCACAAATAACTGAATAAATGCATATTCAATATTCACAAATCAATGAAGGTGGAGATATAGAGTTGGGACAGAGTGAAAAGATACTTTATTATGCCAGAAGCAATAACAACAGACATTCAGCTGCATGGCGACTAAACATTGCATTATTTATTCAGAAGTAAAATAAGTATTAACTTAGAGGATAAAGTTATCAAAAAACTAATTGATTTGACCAATAAAAAATGTTTTATGCTGAAACATTAGCTACAAATGACACAAGGTTTTCAAGCATCGAGGTGCTTATGAGGCAGCCAATGTGTGTAAGCTGACAAGTGGGATAAAGAAGAGCATAGGGACTAAGATCAGTGCATTGAGGCCTTTGAGGGTGGTAGATATATATTCTACTGTAGTATCTATAAGATCTTTAATGAGCAAGAGGGGAAAAAAAATAAATAAAGGGATAGTGTTATTTCTTATGTGCTAGAAGGATTATATAATCTTGGAAAAGGGTACCAAATGTCAAAACTACATTAAACTTCTAAATTGACAATATAGATGTAGTTGATCAGGTCAAGATCTCGAATCATAGTTGACCCAAGAGTCTCTCAAGAGTCAACTATGATTCAAGATCTTGACTTGATTAATTATAGTTGAGATTTGGAGAGACCGAAATGGATTATGTCTAGGTCAGGATTAAATTACATAAATCTTCAATAAAAGTTCATACATGCGCCTGAAAAGTTCATAGCTAGATCATTCAGAAAAGTGAATTGTGATGTGAATAAGGATATCACCTTCATAGGGCTAATTGGCCGAAATCTAAATTACTGCGTGGTATTATATGCCACCCAAATTCTGCTTGAAAGTGATCTAGATATTATATTCATGTAGCTTTATTAAAGCAAATATCTTAGCTTACCCTATTTGAAAAGACATTCTGGAAATTCCACAGTAAAACAAACATCTCTTGAAGGTCAACAGTGACTGAAAAATTAATATAGAGAATAAATATCTCATAAGTATACTCAACACAATTTCTACATTTTGCAAATTTATGAGGGATTCTAGGACATAACCGTGATGGCGTGATGTATCATGCTATATGAGAATCATACAACACGGGGTATTTTGGTCAGATTTAATAGTATTACAAATATCATTAGTACATATATTTCAATGTTACTAATGGATATTTGATTATACATTAAAACTTCAATGGTACTATGAATGATTCAAATGGTACATAAAGTCTATTGAAATATAAAATTTTACAGAAAATGACGAACATACCCTGGTATGTATATACTATACAGGGTATGTACTAATACTTCCCCCAAATTTATAGACATCTGATTAAAAGCATATGGACTTTTACCATTTAGAAACCAGAACACGCATATTCATGATGTGTCTCAAATGTGCCTATATTTTTGCAATTAAGCAGCATAACACAGTAAATGCAGTTAATGGGAGTACAAAAAATCCTTTTCTTATCTAACTTCTGAGGGCAATTAAGCGTCAAAGGTTCCTCTGTCACAAAAATAAAAACATTCAACATATAAAATAATCTAAATTAAAGAACAAACAAAAGAAAAGGAACAATTCATAAAGAGGACAATATTAGTTTAGCCTGAATGCCTGATCTTTGTGTTCATATGACCAACTGTTAATCTGAAGAGAGTACATAAGCTATAACACAAAAAGGACAACTCCCTATGATTCTTAAAAATTGCACCATCATATTCATATATAAAAAAGGCGAATTAATCATGCTATATTTCACAGATATAATTTGTAAAGACAAATCAAATTAACAAGAAAGCAGGAAATATCATATCATGACAGAGAAATACCAAGTGACAGTCTTTGTAGGTATCACCACCACACACCAAAAAGTATGCCAGAGAGAGAATGAAAGCTTTTTTTTTTAAGAGAGAGCAGATGAAAGCTCAAAGGCTCATCAATAGAAAATGTAACAAAGGTTTTATCATAATTCTTTGTCTTAAGAAAAGCAATGTAAACACAATCAATAAGATTTTGAAAGCAATCAATAAGATTATGAAAGCAATCAATAAGATTAAGAAAATAATCAATCACATAAGGAAAGAAATCTCATTTCCTTTTCCAGGATATCACAGTCATTAACTCTCCCCCCCATCCCCCCCCCCCCCAACCCAAAAAAAAAAAAAAAACAAACCTCCCTAAGCCCAAGCCCATCACTAAAAAAAATTGAATTACATTTATTTTAAATGAGCTCTTAGGTTGTTAGAACTTTGTAGATACTGATGGTATGTACTCAAACGCTAATTACGTGCCTTTTGGTTTTCCAATGCATGTATTCAACCGTAAATCTCTAATTATCAATAAATAAAAATAATAGAAGTTGAAATTTTGATAATACATATCAGGATTAATTTAAGATCTCACATGACTATGTTATTTATTGTTTGTATATCATAAAAAGTTAGTAAAATTAAAATTTGTAAATAGTGCCAAAGTCAATGTGTATCAACTAATTTGAAACGGAGGAAGTATCACACCTAAGAGTGGGGCGTTGGATAATGCTTTCCCGCATAGGCTTGGGGCACGTGCACAAGGACAAGGTAAAAAAAAAAAATTTTAAAAAAAAAAACATATATATATATATATTAAAAAAATAAATAAAAAAAAAATAAAAAAACACAAACACACACACACACACACATACTTATTTTAAGTTAGCATCTTGGTTTGCCACCATAGCAAGTAGCACAAGCCAAGAAAAAGGCAAGGTAACAAGAACAAGGCAAGGCTGACATCTTAAGTCATGATAGTAAAGGGTTGACCAAGGCATGAATGAGATGGTTCCGACACCAAGTAAGCCTCATGGGGCCCTTTGGAACCCCATGAAGCTCCTTAATGTATAAACTTATTGGGTGGAAATATATACTATGGAAGCTAAATTTGAAGGCTAATACATGAAATCGGACCAGTTTGGGCGTTGGATTGCTAATAGGCCTTGTTGCTCAAGTAGTCTAACCTCTTAAGCGCACGGCCCTTGCATAATCGTGACACGTGTTAGGACCTTAGAGGACCAATATGATCTCTTGGACTACACTCAATGTTTACAATACTTCTCCGTCGGGGAAAATAAAACACTAGAAGTACCCATCGAGCCGGAGAGGAAATTGTGCACATTATTCGGCACGCCGCCTTCCTGGTTGGACTAACAGGTTAACGACCGAAAAAACAAAGAACTTTCTAGTCGGCCACCTGTCGGACCGACTCACAACCAGGGATTCCCCACTATCCCCCCCCCCCGAGAACTCCAAGTCGTACAGCTCATTCTTAACACAACGATAGTATCAATTTTGGGGCAGACACGATGTCAAATACTCACGGAAACAAAGGGGACACATTCCAGGATCACATTATTATTTTTTTTTTTAAAAAAAGGTCACATAATGTTGTTTTGAACCATATAGGTACATCAGTCGGTCACATAAAGGCCCTAGGTGACCTTAGCCAATAAAAAGAGGTTTACAAAAAAAAAAGTCAAATTGATTGTTCAAAAGCAAAGTAGACGGTTCCAACCACTCAAATGGCCTTCTGATGTGTCGTAGGATCCATGGGAATAACCTCGAACTCTTTCCTTTCTAGATCCAAAAATGTAAAATAAATGTCCAAATTGAAGGCTATAATCCACGCTTTTGGTCTGTTTTGGAGGTTTGGGACCTGAAGTAAAAAAAATCTCGGAATTATAAGGGAAGCATCTTGAGGTCATATAACCTTGTTTGAACCAAACATGACCACTAGTTAGTCATATAAAGACATGTATTTTCCTCGAATTAATTAAGGCTTGTACATAAATGGTTGTTTAAAAGCGAAGTTAATAGTTCCAATCACTCAAATGGCCTCCCCGATGTTGTGAGATCCATGGGAACACTCCAACCTCTTTCCTTTTCAAATGCGAAAAAGTGAAAATTGTCAAAAAGACTAAAGGAAAAGGCTAATACACGAAATCAAACCAATTTTAAAGATTTCAATAACTAACGTCAACAAAACTCGAGATTGTAGGGGATACATCTCGAGGTCATATAATATTGTTTAGAACCATATATAAGCACTAATCGATCACACATATTCTCGTGTTGGCCTTGAGTTAGTGAAGTGAGTCACAAGTAGTAAACAGATAAATTGGCAATTAAAGGCAAAGAAGAAGGTTCCAATCAACCAAATGGAAATTTGGAGTGTCGTGGGTCTATGGAAGGCACCCTAACTTGTGTTCTTTTCGGTTCTAAAATTTCTCCAATTTGTCCATAACTTAAGGTTATTTTTTTGGCCAATTCTTGGAAATTATTTACAAAATTGAAGTGAAAGTGCGGGGTATACTAGGGTCATCTCAGCTGGGATTAAGGTTATATTTCCATAATCTACGCATTACATCCAAATTTTGAAAAATAATTTTTCTAAAACTGTAGTGAAGGTGTGGGAATAAGGCGTTGATTGATTGATTGAAATGAATGTGTGGGTGTCCACCGGGGTTAATAAGTTAGTTTGGTATCATAACATGCCTACCAATAAATCTATGTTCCTATTTTGAAAATATGTTGCATTAGTAGTGAAAAGTTGTAAGGGATGATTAATCTCAAAATGTGACCTCGAGATTTTAATGAATTGGAGATTAATCAATGACAATAATCTCCATTTAAGCCACCCCAACTTAATCCGATGGGCCACGTCTTGATCACTATCACCATTTTTCTGGATGATCGACCCAAGATATTTATAACATTCACTCATAGTCAAATCCTTTCCAACCAAGCTCACTACATCATCGCTTGTCCCCCTCAGTGTACCAAAGCGGCATACCAAATATTTATTCTTACTCCGACTTAGCTTGAAACCCTCTAGGTTCCAACCTTTGTCTCCATTGCTCCAATTAGGCATTAACCCCGTCTTTAGCTTCATCCACCAAACTAATATCATCCGCAAACAACATACACCATGGTATCTCATCTTAAGCTGGTCTAGTTACTTCATCTAGAAGTGTTGCAAAAAGAAAAAGGCTTAATGTAGACCCCAGACCCTTGATGCAATCTAAACGTGAACAAACTATTTATGTAAATACCATGTCTTATCTCATGCAAATAAATACCTATTCCCTTTATCGAAATTGTCACCTACTACACAAACAACCCATAATCATCCTACTCCCTAGTCCCGTGTCTAAACAACCCCGAACCTCAACAATTATGCAAAATGGGCAATTTGGGATATGAAAAAAAGAGTAATAGGAAGAAAAAAAAAAAAAAACCACCTATTGGGTTAAAATTTCAGACATTAACATCTGAATTTCGGAACATATATCAACATTGTCTTAAATTGAAAGTTTGAATGTTACCTCCTGCTATTTTAATTTAACATTTGACAAGAAAATTTCCACATCAAATACTCCTAATCATCATACCTCACTTATGGGACTAAGACTTTGATTAATTGATTGCTTGAAATACTCCTAATCATCTATGTTGTTCTATTCATACAAATAAATTGTTTTTAAAATCAGGTATCATAATAATATGCCATGCAGAGATTATAGGTAAATGTTTAACAAACTAAGGTAAGTCTTGTTACAAACTACAAGTATTGACAGGATTCCTAAAGAGATGTCAAAAACATGCATTTTGCAGCTCCATTCATAAATTCACTGGCCAATAATTTAAAAAATCAGGCAGTTTAAATCCACTGGCATTTTTTTTTTTTTTTTTTTTTTTTGTGTGTGTGTATATTCAGCTAGTAAGATAGTGGCTACCCAACTAGAATAAACCTATCACTGCTTGCCTACTAGGTATAGAGGTATTGTAAAAGATGATTAACAAACAATTAAAACAACACCTTGAATATTCTATACATCCTACCACAAGTGATTGAAAAGGTGCAACTCCCATTTTTTCAACTTTCACACAAGTGAAGAAGTGGCAGTCTGGTGACTCTCCATCCAATATCTCTTTGAAACATTGATTTTTATCTGAATTGCACACCTAAAACATCACATCGATGATTAAAAGCGTTAGACACTGAAGCCAATGTTATTAAATAAAAGATATGTACTGAAAAAAAACTTACCAAAGGAGAGAAATAGAGAATGCTTCTTAACTTGAGAAGCTTGAAAGAAGACATGCAACTCATGGTGCCTTTTGAGTAAGCCAAATTTATCCCCATAATTATTCTTCAGACTGTGTTATCTACAAGCAGGGGCAATATATAACATATAGATTACTAGACAGAATAGAAAACATAAAGGATTGACATACGAGATAAAATGCACTGGGGCAGCTTCAGCCCCAGAAATTGCAAACAATAATACTCTTTGACAACTGGATGTATCATACACTGATTCAATCAGAAGTACATAATGTAGCTTCATAAGTTTGAACCCCCAGGCCGCACCAAGTTGCGAGCCAGAGCTATCCTCATGGAAGTTCATTGGTCATATACATTACTACTTGCATATATTCCTGATTTTACAATCATCCTCAAAAAGACAAAAAGTCAGAACCTTCCACATTCAAGTAAGACATTTGGACTCATAAACTTATTAATGTCTAGCTTCTTTGGTTCACAAATCACAAGTCCAATGAGCCCAAAATTATAGGCCGCTATACAGGGATTAGAGTCCAAATATCAAGCATTGTCCAAGATTTTAATCCATTTAGTATTCCCCAATTAAAACAATCATCCTTACTAAGTCACCTTCCATTCAAGTAAGATATAATATCTCACAAACTAATTAATGTCTAGCTTCTTGAGTTAAGTCCAAAAATCCCAAGATTACTAGCCATTACAGTGTTACACTCAAGATGTCGGAAATAAATTAGCTAAGTCCTTAAATTTATTAAAGATAATCCAAGCATACCAATCCATTTAGGAACATGGTTTAAAATCTCTAATAAATTTTATTAAAGATAAGGGTCATAAAAACCTTATATACAAAAATTCCATTGAGGAAGCTGATATCTTTCCCAAATTCCACAGTAATAATAGTCAATAATTCGCTACGATTATCTAGCTCGACTTAAGAATAGCAACGGGAGAAAATGTTCCATTACATCCACTTAGTAAATTTTGTTTGTAACATTTTCATCCATCTAGCATTGAAATTTGAAAGCATAAATATATTCATTCATGTTAAACAAGCTCCTCACTTGATAAAACAATTCTGCCATCAAATTGTTTCCAGATTTTCTGCATGCTCAATTATTCTTCAAATTCTCAACAAAAAGTATCATTCATTGTAATTGCAAAAAACCATCATCAAACTCATCTTCATAGTTAGAATTTCAAAGAAAACACCCAAAAAAAAACCCCACAAACGAAACCCATGTCAAAATTATATGAACATGAAATACAAATGAATCATGAACAAGAAAACAATAATTTCCAAATTTAGCCAAAATAACAAAACAAAAATGACCTAAAAATTGCTTATTTATGAACCCCAAAAGGGTAATAAGTTAGAGAAAGATATAGAAATTACCGTCGATAATTCGTGACCGGAGAAACTCAAGCTCGAGTTTGTGACAGTAAAGGAAAACAGTGAACTCTACACCTCTCCCTGTTTCAGGCAGTCTTTTCAAACTTCTCTTGGTTTATTTATGTTCCTTTTCATAATCCTGGCGTGGGGGGTGTTAAACATTAAACAGATCTGAGTCGGGTTTGTGTCCAGGATGATAATAAACAGATTTTTAAACCCGCAATCCTAAATTGATTTATTGAGTACGGTTTGTGGCCGAGGGTGATAATAAATGGATTAAAATTCCTCGATCCTATTATTGAGTACGGTTTGAAAACTCGTATGAAACTGATTATTCTATTACTAATTCGATCTTAACTTGATTGATTTATCAAATTATTATCATTACTAAGTTAAAACCGATTGTAACAGAGTGATTTAGTTTGAATGTTTCTTAACCTTTTAATTATTTCATTATTTTCATTGTAAATTTTGGTTGAAAATGTTGGTCTTACAATTATGGAGTAAATGTTAAACCTAACGAGAAAGTCTTACTACAGAGTAAGAAAGCAACATAGCTCTACTAAGTTTGACAAGAACCCGACCTAGAAGCTTTAAAGGGTAAAGTTGTGCTAAATTGGTGTTTAAAATATACATTATACAAAAGCAATGCTTTCATAAAACCGCAACAAAAATTACCAAGACAAATTCAGTCAAAAGGTATTGCATAATAACACAACAATAACATGACACTGTCTTCCATCAAGAAAAGGTTTACATCAGTAATTAACTATTGTCTAGAAGTTCATCAAGATTGTATTTATTGAAAAAAAAAAAAAAAAAAAAGTTTCACTGACTACCAAATAGCTTTCAAAAGCGATGGCTGATTGGCTGATAAGATTGGGACGGACTTTTTTCTGTAAACCTGTTTGATGGAGATCACAAATTAGGTTCTTGGTCATCAAAGGTATACAGAACTGAAGCATGAGGACACAATTTCCTGAGCTGTGAGAGCATCTTGTTAGCCCGAGTGATATTTAATTCACATGCTCCTTCTGTTTCAATGCTTAACAACTTAAGGTTTGGGGAGTGAGTGACAAGAAATTCTATGAACTTCACAGAACATCCCATGCCAGTGCCAGGAGGATAGATCACATTCAATGTTTCGAGCTCCAAAAAAGAGTACTGCCCTGGATTCTCTTTTAAGAATGATTTGATAAGCTTTGGGCCTTTGGCTGATGTAACCTAGAGCATAGAAGAATAACTGTCATAAAAGAAAAATTACTTCCAAAGAACTAGTAATACAGAAAAATAATAAGGGGTATAAACATACCGTAATTCTGAAAGTTTTGATCTTTGGGCAGAATTTTAGTAGAAAAAGGCAAACTCTGAAAACTTCAATTTTATCAAAACTTACTTCCCGAAGGGTAAGAAACTTCAGCGTATTGTTCCTTAAAGGAAAGTCTTTAAGTGCACATTCAGCAACCAAAAGCTAAGAAACCATCCGATATAGTTGAAAAAGAAAAGACATCAAGTCGGTAAAAAATATTAGTAGAAGGTTCTGGTAATCACAAAAGCTCATTGAGAGACGGAACATAAAGTTACCTTAAAAATTAATTCTGATAAAGCCAAACTTTGAAGAGAAATCAAACCAGATAATGAACGAGTAACACTGCGCCAGTTGAGAATCGCCCTTTGTGGTGTGAATGATCTGTAATCATTTACAATACTAACTGTAGACAAACATGGAGCAAATTCAACATCAATACCCACAAACCCAGTATCTACTTCTAACATAGTCAGCCTGGGTGAGTGAATTCTCAAATTCTGAATTCCAGAAATGGTCACCAGTATCAGATTCAGCAGGAGAGGGCATGCTAAAATCAATCGATATAAGTCACCGCTACTGATTGAAACTTCGTTGAGAGAAAGTTCTTCCAGGAATTTAAAACTTCTAAAAGATGATGGAATCTGTAAAGAAAAAGATTCGATGACCAAAACCTTCAGCTTCTCAAAAAAGAATAGATGTGTGGGCATTTTTAAGTATTGATCCCAAAACTCTATAAGTTCTAATACTTCAACACCCTTTTTCGAGAGAAATTCAATCCAATTGCTCAAATCAGAAAAATGTGAGCAAAAAAATGATTGCAGGATGAATGTCTTAATTGAAGTGATGGTGAGATGAAGTAGGAAGTTGCTAACTATACTAGATATTATATCCCACCTAGGATCCCTAGAATTAAGTACTTCGCCAATCTCTTCCGAACTTAGGGAAAACTTGGACATGGTAAGCCAATTATATCGCCAGTCCTTTGCCAAAACACTTGTCCTGACAGCTTCAGTTATTGATAGCTTCCCAAGAATAATGTCTAGGACATTCCATGGAAGACTACTTATCCTATCTGCATTCAAATCAGAGGTATCCTGTTCTCCTGAACTCGATACACGACTCATGCAAGCCATGGTCTTGCTCACTGGGTACACAAATTCAGAAAACAGAAATTATGCAATCTCCTAAGCTGATCCAATGCTGTAAATTGAAATTTTATAAAATCTCCACAAGGTGAAACAAAGAAAAGAAATAGTCAGATCACAATTGATAATAGGTAGACATAGTAGACAAAAAAAGACATACCACTTAATTTAAGACTTTTTTTCCATGTTTCACAGAAATGGTATGCCATAAAAAATTATTACAAGTCATGAATAAATGCATAATCACACATCAACACAGGTGGAGATATTTTTTAAGCCAGATACCACAATGTCAGCAGACACTCAGCCAACCGATGGCTTCCTGTTACAAAAAATTTCAGAAATGAAATATGAAACGAGAAAATGTATCAAGTCACATCTCCATAGAACAGAGGCAAGATTAATTCAGGAAACCAATGAATGATGCTCTCTGCTAAACATTGACTCCAAATGACAGAAGATTTTCTGGCATTTAGATGCTTCAAAGGCAGTCAACATGTTAATTTCTGCTCCAAAAACAATGTCAGGCTGCATGTATTTGAGATAAGAGTGCTAGGCAGCAAAAGAAGAGTAAAAAAATGTATGTAAGCTGGCAAGTGGGAGAAAGGAGAACAAGGGGGTTAAGATCTGAGATAGTAAAGGATGGAGAAAATAGGTTATTATTTCTTTAAGTTCTTTAATGAGAATGACAGCATAGATATCCTTTTGAAAAATCTAGGCTATTATAGGGAAACTAAATTCAACTTCTAGAGTTGCATTGAGAGAGGGGGGGGGGGGGGGGGGGGGGTGAGATTGTTAAACCAGATCGTTACCAAAGAGGGTAAGAAATCCCATATAACCTTCATTAGTGTGATTTCTAGTACTCATGAGACCCTTATATACCAACCCCTCCCCCCCCCCCCCCCCCCCCCCCCACACACACACACACACTGCGGCCAACACCAAAAAATAATATATATATATATATATATATATATATATATATATATATATATATATATATAGAGAGAGAGAGAGAGAGAGAGGAAATTTCCAGACTATGATGTTCTGAAAATGGTTTCCCGAGAAGACATAAAGAAGGGAAAAAGTTAAATTTTAAGAGCTTATTTGTCCAATGACAAGAGATACTGATATTTGATAATGATGCAGAGCCCTAGGAATGAAAAATTATTCATATGGCCTCTTTCAATATACAGAAGATCAACAGAAATGTCCAAACGGTTTCAAAAGAGAGAGAGAGATGTCCAAACAGGTTAATTAAATCTACACAAGCAATGCTGCACTACATAAGTCCTTTAACAATGAAGTGAGCCATGTATAATTCAAGCAAAGCCTGTCAATGAACCATGGGAATGTGGGGATAGGTGCTACACCAAATATGCAAACCAACAAACAATAATGACATAAATGATAATAAAGACCATAAAAAGTTTTGAAGGCATGGGTGTACTAGGAACCCCAAAATGCAGGAGAAATTCACAAGAACAATGCTCTAGAACTTTGATATGACTGATGCACAAAACTGAAGACAGTAATCAGACTCACATACTCTCTGAATCTAATCAGTAAGATTATTAATGAACTAAGATTATCTCCTTTACTCGCACATAAAATGCAATCAGAAATAACATCCTAATAACAACTGCTAGAATAATTAACACATTATGTAAATAAATCCTGAACGAGCCAGCATCAAATCCCCTAGGTGTGCCAGTCACACAAATTCAAACTCACAGGACACAACTTCATGAACCCTAGTGCAGCCCACATTGAGCTTCTGTTCACAAGAAGCACGGGCGTGCATTTAAGTTATGAAAGCGCCATGCCACTGCACAGTTGACTCACATCCCCCACAAGACAAACCCACAAGCCTTCTATTGGCCATGAGAAATCCCTTTAAACTTCTTAGAGTTCCGACACCTCTACAGGGAAGACAGAACCTCTCATCACTTCATATTTGCCCCATTATCTTTGTTTATGGCTAAGCTAGAGGATAATATAGGCCGTTGTTATTTCTTGTGTGCCAGGGGATTATATTATCTGGGTGAATAAGAGTACACAGAGTGCCAACACTTAAGTGAATCTTTGGAAAGTACACTTAAAATTGATGAGCTTCAATTCAAGCAGCTAGAAGATTCTGAATAACAATTGACTCTCATAAGAGCAAAAGATATAGTTGACATGAAAGTCAAGACTATGTCACAGAATATACTTTAGTATGTCTGCAATGAATCTAGCAAGACTATTCAGATAAACCTCGATATTAAATAGGATACCAAATATCATAGTAAGGCTCAATGGCTGAGCCAAAGCACCTATATGATGTTAAATGCCACCAAAATTTTTCTTAACAATGCTTTAGATCTTATCTTCGTTCTTAGCCTATTCGAAAAGCTTGGTCAAGGAAAAAATTGTAAAACAAGTACATCTCTTCAAGGTCAACAGTGACTGATTATCTTATTAAGAGCCAAACAAGGCATAAGAATCTCAACACTATTTTTAAATTTCACAGGACACCTAAATTTAAAAAATAAGCAAATTTTACCATAATGGGAACAAGCACACGTGCATTTTTGTGACATATCTTAGCTGTGCCTACATATTTACAAAAGAGCAGCCCAACACAATGGGTGGGAGCACAAAAAAAAAAACCCACCTAAATCCTTCTTAACAACAGCCTAGATCCTATAATTATTTGACTTCGTTAACATCACAATTTACTCTACTAAAAGAGCTTGGTCTATAGAATTAAATTGAAAAGGCAAGAATATCACAACAGTGGCAGATTACCTAGTTAATAGACAAGCATAACATAAGCCCTTTCAACACTAACTCCAAGCTACACAAAAACACAAACACCAAACACGAAAAACATTGAAATTTGAAGCCAGAACATGCATACTTGTAATGTATCTTATGAATACCTGCATACTATTAATGTTTTTTTAATAAGAAGCAAAAGTAGATAGGAGTAGAAATTTTAATTTAGGATCTGAGGCCAAACTAACATCAAAGGTTCCCTTATCAAAATCATAGCCATAGGTAAATATTTTGATACAGGCATTCAGCAATTAAATAATTTGAAATCAAGAAATCTTAAAGAAAAAGGGAAAGCTTCAAATTGAGGACAAAACCAGTCAAACACCAACTTTTGTGTTCACGTAACCAATTGTTTAATCCAAAGCAAAAACAAAACTATATAACGCAGAAATTGACAATTAACAGCAGCTTAACTAGTTAAAGAGGCAAATTATTGACTAACTGAAAACATAGTATGAACCAATTGATGACATCATGAACACATTTCTGGATCGTACTACATTATTAAGATCCTTGAATTGCAGTTATTGCACCATGATAAATAAATAAATAAATAAATTTACTAAAAAAAAATCTATAAGGAACTGTTCATGCTAAACTCCACAATTTAGATCTGTTAAGAAAAATCAATTCAACAGAGAAAACAATATAATATCATGACGTAGATATACAAATTACCAAGTGATAGTCTTTGTCAGTATCACCACCATGCACCAGGGAAGCATGCCAAAGAGAGGATTTTTATTACGGGTATTTGATTTGACTGAGAGAAATGGAAGTTCAAGTCAACAGAAAACATATTATAATTATGTGACATTATCCTTAGACAAGTAATGCTAAAGTAATAAATCAGAGTGGGAAAGAAATCAATCTGATTAGGATAGAATCAATCTGATTAGGATAGAATCAATCAGATTAGGAAAGAATTCAATCAGATCAAAAAAAATCTCACTCTCTATAGAAGTAACTTTCCCGCAAAGCACACATCATCCACGCCACCCACCCATCCCCCCCCCCCCCCCCCCAACCCAAAAAAAAAAAAAAAAAAAAAAAAAAAAAGAGAGTATAAATTAATAAGTTCAGTAATTATAAATTACTAAATAGTAAATAACTTACCACCAAAGTAATAGGATTAGATTATTAAAAGAAAAAAAGTATTAAAAATAGAACTTTGCTTTGTATTAGCACATAGATACTTCATGCACTCACTTTGAAGCGTAAACTGGAGCTAGGGGACAGGTGATAAAAGCTCCACCTATTAGACTAAATCTCAGCCATTTATCATTCAAACATTTCACAGTGTAGTATAAAATTGCATTATTAAATGATTCCTCCTGGCATTTTAATTTGACATCTTAAGAAAATTCCACTTCAAATACAAAATTCTCAAGTGTTTTGTCTTTTTTGCTCTATTCAATGAGAAAGGTGTAAGGTGAAGTAATTAACTATGAACCGTAATAATAAGTCATACAGAGATGATGACGCAATACTGGGTAAATTTAGAACAAACAAGAAAATCGGATTCCCAAAGAAAGATTAAGAACATGAATTGCATAACTCGGTCCACAAATTCACTGACAAAAATATTATATCAGACATATGTCATGTGTAACAAACAGCAGATTACATGAACAACTACCTGAGTGTAAACCTATCCCAGATATCCAAGTAGTTTGAGTGGGATCCAAACCTCAAACATTCATAATAAATATAACTACTAGATTAGAAGGTTAAATATAGGAGTAGTGTGGTGGTAATTGCTCAAAAATAATAATAAAATTACAAACAGCAGCTAGAACTGTGTGAGTATATTACCGTTCCAATAACTGAACAAATGCAACTCTCATCCTTTAACTTCTGGACAAGTAAAGAAGTATCCATCCAAATATCCTTGAACCATTGATTTCTACCAAAACTGCACACTAAAAACATTGCACATCAATGGTTAACAGCATCGGACACTTAAGACAATGTTATCACGGATAAAATATGACTGAGAAAATCTCACTCAAAAAAATAACGCTTCAAAACTATAGAAGCTTAAAAGATGACAGATGAAATTCATGGTGTCTTTTGAGTAAGCCAAACTTATTTCAATAATATATTCTTTAAAGTGTAAAAATAATTGACCAGCTGCAGTGTTAACTGGAAAATTTAGACAAGGGCAGCTTCAGCCAATGGTTTTGCAAATCACTTCATAGTGGCTCCATACTTAAGAACCAGTCTACAACCATACACTTTGTATATCACAAACCGATTTAAACAGAAGTACATAATCTAGCATAAATATTAGAGCCTCCACCAGGTTGCAAGCCAGGGCATCCCTCATGTATGCATTATACATCGTCTGACAATACAATAACAATTCCCTATTAGGAACATCATCCCCCACAAAGTCACAACCTTCCACATCCAAGTAAGATTGTCTCACAACTAACTAAGGTCTAGCTTCCTGGCTTGGTAAATCCAATAAAGCTTGATATTATTGGCTGTCATACAAACTCTCCATAGCACAAAACACCAAATTAAGAAGAGGGTGAAAGACAAAATTTTGTACCAACCTTAATCTTGAACTACTAAATAATTTTTATATATGGAGAAATAATGAATTCATAATGCAAAAAACAAAGTCCAAGACTCCAAGTCGCAACAATTATTCTAACTTAAACAGAAATCTTGAGCAAACAGTGAAAAAAGGAGCACTTTTAGTCATATTCACATCCACTACACCAATCAAATTATTAAACAGGTCAAATAACATTGTTCAATACAATTTATTTTTTCTTAAATCTAGTACTATCATGAAAAGCTATTGTACCTATAATCTTTAATCTATAATAATATATTAAAAAGCATTCCAACAAAAGTTTATGTGACACATGGCGCTCTCCCAATACAATTTATGTTGCATTCCACATCATTAACATACAATTAAAACAATGAAGATATGCTATACATTATATTTGATCATGTGACCTCAAGTGGATGCGTTAAAGCCTTAACCATTAAACCATGCAATATTTGATATTAAGACTTGAAAAGAAAAAAGATGAAAATGTATTGACCATGGCATCGCCAGGCCCAAAACTAGTTTCTTCTCTAATTCATATATTCTTCAAAATCCTCAAGAAAAATAATATTCTTGTTCAATTATGTTCTAGTGGATACGCAATTTTAGAACATATTGAATAATTTGAGTGGGTGTAAGAAAAGTAGGATAATGTTTAAGAGAATGTAAAAATGTGTATATGTGTAACAAAATTGTGAATAAAATAAAATAAGTTAGAGTGTGAGGAAAGGTGTAATTATTGTGGGCTTGAAATGGTAAGATGGTAAAGGAATTAAGCCAAAAATAGAATATAGCAAAGTGAATTGAACAAAAAAGAACGGACTAAATTAAAAGTGGGTAGAACTAAAAAGAACGGAAAGAGTAATAAATAAAGTAAAATAAAAACACAAATCAGCACACTTCTGCTTTATGTTTGTCTTATTATCCTTTGCACACAATTTCCCATGCATATAACTAAATATCTATATCTTCAAATAAGCATTATAAAAAATCGAAATCTAGAAAGTACACATCATGATGAATATAACAAGATCCCGCATGAATTTTTTTTTTTTTTTCAAATATTTATAAAAAAGTTCTTAATAGTTAAATTTTCCCTTAAAAGATTCCAAATAGGACAAACAAAAGGAATAGAAGGAATAATAAGTAGCAAAAACCTATCATCAAACCTAACATCACATATAGAAATTCAAGCAAAAAAAAAAAAACCCCACAAAATTATCTCAAAAAAAGGTCTATAATAAGCCACCAATAGTAGTTTCCAACATAAGCCATGGCCAACAAAAATGACCAAAAGATTGCAAATTTATTTAACACCCCCAAAAAGAGTAATAATGATGAGAGAGACATACCATCAATGTTGAGCTCCACAGTAATCTGTTGCCGGATAATAGTGCTAACTTGGTGATAATAAAGGGTACAATAATTCTTTAATCTTAATTCATAATCTTGGGCCAGTTTCTCGGAGAAATTCCAAATTGAGAAATTAATCTATAAGGCAATGTCATAATAAAATCGAAAAAAGAAAATTGAAATGATTGAACTTTTTTTTAGGGGAAAATTGGTTAAATTTAGTTTTAAAACAATTACTTCCAGTTGATGGTATGCATTAAAACAATTACCTCCGGTGTATTGTAAACAAATCTCGATATGAGATATGTAACAACACAGCAGTAACACAACATTGTCCTCCATACCAAGGAAAATTATCAAACAGTAATAGAAACAAAAGGGACAATATATTCAAAGTGATCAACCTATTGTCTAGAAGTTCATCTAGATTAAATTTTTAGAAGAAAAAACAAAGAGTTTTGACAACCAGATAGCTTGCAAAAGCAATGGGCTCATAAACATGAGCTAATTTCCCTACTATAAACTTATTAGATAAAGAACACAGATAGACTTATAGCTTTTGTGTATATTTAACGTTAGCATTAGGACAAATTTTATCAAACCGGGAGAACATCTTGTGAGTCCGGTCAGTATGCAGCTTCCCTCCCTTTACAATGCAGATGTCCCTGAGGTTTGGGGAATGAGCGCAAAGAAATTCGATGAAGTTCACAGCACATCCCATGCCAGAAGGAAATGTCACTGCAATTGAATCTAGCTGAGGAAAAGAGAATCGTCCACGAATTTCCTTTAAATATGTAGTGATCCGCTTTGGACCTTTGGCTGCTTCAATCTAGAGCACAGAAGAAGGAAAGTCACATCAGAACAAGTACCTTCAAAGAAACAGTAATATGATGGAAATGGAAAAGGAAAGTGGCATACCAAAAATTGGAAAGATTTGATGTTTATGCAGGAGCTTAGTAAAGAAAGGCAAACCCTGAGCACTTCAATAGTCTCAAATCTTACATCGCAAAGGGAAAGACAAGTCAGAGTATCATTCCTCAATGGAAAATTCTCAAGTGCACAATCAGCAGCCAAGATCTAAGGGATAGATCCATTAAAATTGTGAAAGCAAAGAGAATTAAAGTCAGCAACAAATACAACTAAAGATACAGACCTCTTTTTTATGAATCACAAAAGTTGAAAAGTTCAATAAGATATTGAATATCAAATTACCGTGATAAATTCTCCATATAAAACCAGACGTTGAAGGGAGTCAAGACCAGATAGGCAACGAATAACACTCCGCCAGGATCGAACCATCCCTGGATATCTGAAAGAATTCTTGATACAAACTAAAACCAAACATGCAAAGGATTCAATAACAACGTCCTCAATTCAGGTGTCTATTTCTAGCATGGTCAGTGAAGGGGAATGGATTCTTAAATGATCTAATCCATGTATCCTCAACAATGTTAACTTCACCAGTAACGGGCACCTAAGAAGCAAATGATGAAGATCGTCGTCATTGATTGAAACATCTCTGAGGGAGAGTTCAAACAGAGTGCTGAAACTCCCAAATGTAGATGGTATTCGCAAAGTGCAATTTCCAAGGAATAAAGATCGCAGCTTCTTGAAACGGAACATATAAGAAGGCATCTCAAATGGCTGACTTCCAAGCTCTTCGAGCAACAGCACCTCTAGATCAAGTTTTGAAAGGTACAGGAGCCACTGATACAATTCAGGATAGTGTGGCCAGCATAATGTTCTCAGGTAAAAGGTTTTGATTGTGCCTGTGTGATTAAGCAAGTAATTGTTGGTGACACAAAAAGGTATATCCCATTTAAGATCCTTAGTATCATCAGAAATAAGTTCATAATCTAGAAAGAGCTTAGAAAGCATAAGCCATTTGTATCGCCAACCCTTTGCCAAAACACATGTCCTTACAGCATCAAATAAAGGCAACTTCTCAAGAATAATGTTGAGGACTTCGCATGGAAGACAACTTAGCCTATCGACAGGCAACTCAAATGGAACCTGTTCTCCCAAACTCGCCAGAAAACTCATGCCTGATATCTTCTTGCTCACTGGTTACATAAATTTAGAAAACAAAAAAATGGTCAGCTAAAAACATGATTTTGTTTCCATATGATCACAAGAAAAAGATTTGCAAACTGAATAGGTGATCCAATGCTACACATTGAAATAAGGGAAACAGTCAGATCACAATTCTCAAAGGGTAGTTATTGTATATACGGATATACCTCTTGATATAAACATTTCTTTGAAATCTTTCCGTAAAACTATTATTCCATAAATAAGTTGAAATAACATAACAAATTCATGATCACAAATTAACACATTTGATGAGATAGAGTTACAACACAGCAGTAGAGTTACAACTTCACAACAGTTTCCAGCCTGCCACAATGTAAGCGTACAGTCAACCAAGTGGTGGCTTCCCAAGAAATATTTTTCATCAGTGAAAAGTGAATGAACTTAGAGGGAAAAAATATCAATTCAAACCTCCATTAACATTGTCGCAATCTCACAAATACTGAACTTAGAGGGAAAAGATATCAATTCAAACCTCGGTTAACACACTTCAGAAACGTAAACTCTGACTAGCACGTCAATCTCACAAATTCAAAACCACAAAAACACAACCTACATGCTCCCACACCCCCCCCCCCCCCCCCCCACACAGTCCATATAGGGCAGTTGTCCTCATGTAACACAGATGTGTCAAGCCCTTAATTGCTTTTCTTAGCCTTCTGGCTTAGTGTCTTGCCACTCATCCCCCACCAATCATGTCCACGAGCATTCTGATGGTCATGAACTCCTGAACAATTACTTTAACCTTCCTACAGCTTGAACTACATGCTCCTCAGACCACACCCAACAAGGAAGACAGAACCTTTCGTCACAGCATTCTTGCCTCATAATTTCTGTTTTAGTTTGATTATGGATATGCAAGAGGAGCAGATAAGAAAGTGCTATTGTGGAATGATAAAATAAAGGAGAACCAACTATGATGGTATGAGCATGTGAGGCGGAAACCAGAAGAAGTGAGAAGATACATGGGTAAGGAAATCGAACAGATGGGATCATAGGAGTTTTAGAAGAAGATGACTAAGAAAATTAAAGTTAAAGAATAGCACTTGATGGAAGGGAATGGAGAGAGAGGATCTTTGTCAACGATCACCAGAGGTAAAATATTGGTTTATAAAGCAATTCCATCATATCGAGAAAGAATTTGGCGTGGATGATGTTTGTGTCTAAGGGAATTACTAGCTGGGTAAAGGTATGGTCAGTGTCGGCTGCAAGTGAAACTTTAGAAATGGTACTATAAAAGTATAAATTAATGAGCTAAAATTAAGTAGATTGAAGATTTAGAATAATAATTGAGTCATAGGAGATTGAAAGAAAAGCCTGACATCAAAGTCAGTATAATGTCACAAAACATTCCAATAAGTCGTAAATACATCTGAAATTTATCTAGTGTACATCATTCATAAAAACAGTGATGTTAAAGAAATTATCAAATATTATAGTACGGCTGCCAGTCCGAGTCAAAGCAACTACATGATGTTATATGACACTGAAATCCTGCTAAATATCAACCTAGATCTTATCTTTATTCAACTTCAGTATAGCTAATATTAGAGTTAACCACTTTACCCTAATAGATCAGTCTGGAAATCTTAATTGCACAGCAAGAACATCTCTTGAAGGTTAATAATGACTAGATAATCAACTAAGAGTTAAATTTGACATAAGAACACTCAACACTAACTCTAAATTGAAAGATGATAGAAACCATACATAATAAAAAACCACTTTTTACCAATTTGAACCCAGAGCACAGTAATTGTGATATAACTCAAATGTGCTTTTGTAATTAAGTAGCCTGACAGTTGAAGGGAACACAAGGAATCATTCTATAAATTAAGATATGAGGCCACAACATCAAAGATTCATCCTCTCAGTCACAACCATAGAAATATATTTTAGATTCGGACAATCAGCAAATTAAACGATCTGAATTTGGGGAAAGTCAAAAAAGAAAGAGGGAAAGCTCCAAAAAGTGGACAGTAAAAGTCTGACACCAGCCTTAGTGTTTATGTAACGAATTGTGCAATCCAAAGAAAATTCAAATACTACAGCACAAAAAGATAATTTTCGACATTTTTACTAGTCAAAGGCCAACTTATAGACTTTTACACAAACATACATCATCTGAAACAATCAATGATATAAGAGCATCACTTCTAAGGCCTTAATAGGTGTCTATGCCCTATTATTATAAATGAACACGTACCATCACATATACACGGAAAACATGCTAAAGTTCACAAATTAAATCTGTCAAGAAAAATTAATTCAACACGAGAAAAGATTACATCGTAACAGAGATATACCAAGGGACAGTCTCGGCATTCAGTTTCACCACCATGCGCCAAGAAGTATGCCAAAGAGTGATGAAAGGAGTTTTTTTTGTGTTTAAGACAAAGAGATGACAGTTCAAAGACTATTCAATAAGACATACAAAAGAGGTTTTTATTAGAATGTGTCTAAAGAAAATAATACTGAAATTATTAATTAGATTAGGAAAAAATCAATTAAATAAGGAAATAAATCATTTTATAAATGTAATTTTCATGGAAAGCACAAGCCATTAATGCCCACCAACCCCTCTACCCCCCTAGAACGGCACGACACAACAACACGACCGAAACCAGCATGACACGAACACGAAATTACTAAGGAAAAACACGAAGTCAACATGACACGACACAAAACCAACGTGAACACAAGCCATTTAATTATATTGGTCAAAATCATGCAATTATATAATGTTTTAAAATAACAAATTTTAAGAGCAACACGAAATGAACACGAGATGAAACACAAATACGACACGATACAACATTTTGCCAACTTCCCGTACACACACAAAAATAAGTACTTTCTCCGTCCCAAAATATAGTGCCCATTTCTTTCTTTTTTTCACGGGAATTAAGGACAGTGGAGAAAGTGAGTAATATTCTCAGAATGACATTTAATAGCATAAAAATCTAGTCAAGTGTACCATTTTCTGTTTTTTTTTTTTTTCTTTTTTGTCCTTTTTTTGTTTCAAGATAACCAAACATGCATTTAATGAAGCTTTGGAAACAGAAATATTTTGTATGGGAATAGTAAAAAAGAAAATAATGGCACGGAAATGCTGGGGGTACTTCGTACGGAGTATTTTATATGGGAAAGGTATAAAAGTCGGTATATTATGGTAAATATGTACTACCTCTGTTCCGGAAAGATTGCTACATTTAATTAGCGCGGTTATACAGAAAGATGAGATAGTGGAAAGCAATGAATAATTGTCATATATATCAAGGCATTAAGTCAACTTTGCAAAATAAGAATATTTACGTTGGGGGTAGGTAATTTTCCCTAGGAAAACTTTTGGATAAATGAGAATAGTTGCATTGAAGTAAGAATATATAGAGAAAAATGTGTAAAAAAAATTATTTTAATACAGGAAATGATTAAAACCTAACCAACAAAGGGGAACGCTCAAAATGGCAATGTAACCATTTATTAAGAACGAGGGTGATAAAAAAAAAATTGAGAAAGGCACGGCATTTTGGGACACCTAAAATGAAATACAAACACTATACTACCGGACGAGGGAGTAAAAAATTTAGATGAAAAAAAAGGGAAAATAAAGTTCTCAGAAGCATTCCTTAATGTCTTTGCCTAACATTGCAGTTTGATATTTTGTCCTCAAGTAGAATTTGTCATCTAAATGTTTTTGTCATTGTGGTTCTATTTATTACAAAAGGTAAGATAACCCTAACCATAACATATTTCAATAGTGCTATCATACACGATGAAAAAAAAAAAGAAATGGCAACTAGAACTGTTTGAATATATTACCGTTCTAGAGATTGAACAAGCGCAACTCTTATCCTTCTAACTTCTGGACAAGTGATGAAGTAGCATCGAGGAAACTCTCCATCAAAAATCCCCTGGATATATTCATTTTTACCAAAACAACACACCTAAAACATTGCACGTCATTGGTTAGAGGCATTGAATACTTAGAGCCAAAGTTATCCCCAAAAGAAATGTGTACAAAGAAAAACTCACCAAATCAAAGAATACTTTTGAACTTGGATGATTCAAAGAATACAGAAGAAATCCATGGGCCAAACTTCACCCTTAATTTATTCTTTGACCTGAATGATTCAATAATCAGCTGCAGTGTTAGTTTGGAACAGGTAAAAAAAAAAGTATGTGCCATATGGCACCTTCTGATATCTTTCAGCAACAAACATCTTCTAATGAAGTTTTTTTTTTGGAGGAAATCTTCTTCTAATGAAGTTAAAAATGCTTATCAAAAGTTTGAACACAAGATCACTGAAATATAAATTAGAAGTCTTACCATCTTAATTTTTTATTATTCATTAATCATACTTTTATACTCTGACTCATATATATATACACAGTTTTATATACGGATTTGGATAGCTATTTTTTTAAATCAATTCTATTATTTGCTAATATTCATTGAGGTAATGAATGCATATAAAATTAAATATAGTTATAAATAAATTTAATTGTTTAATTATTTTAATAATATGTCTTTGTTTTCAACATTCACTACATAACATGTTTACTAGATAACTAGTCAATAGTAGTTAGACGTACTTGAATCATAACATACAAGACAGTGAATGTGTATGGTTCTCCATGTACATAAACCACCCAAAAAGATAATGATCAAAATTACTGAAAATCAGAAAATTTACAAGTTAAGCTCGAATTTCTAACCTCAGAATTATTGGTCGTTATACTCACTTTCTGTAGCACGAATCTAAACAATAACTAACTTCGAAGAGTCCCAATGCTATATGAGACCAAATTCACAACGAAAGAGCAAAAGAGCTGAAATTTGGTACCAAATCCGATCATGAAATTCCAACCAATAATGCAAGGTCCAAGTCATAGTAACAAGTCTGCTTAAAACAAAAAACATGAACAGACAAAGAAATATGAGCGTTTTTATCCAATACCGCTTCCCAATTACGGCATATATCAGCCAAAAACATTAAATAGCAATGTTCAATGTGGTTTAAAATCAAGATAAAGAGCCACTGCATTTTTTTTTTTAAATCCTATATTCTGTAAAATCCTCCATAAACCACATCGTCGGAATCGCATTTCTCAGTAACAAATCTGACTACCCAACAGTCAGTTCCTTTTTTGTCTATCCTTCTCTCGTTCCGATAATCATATAAATCTAACATGCAAGTCCCGGGCTTCAATGACATATATGAAAGTCGAAACCCACATGGTTAATTTCACAGTATGTAATCTCTCGATCATCACATGAAGGGTATTTTAGTGTATTTATAGAACCAATTTTCTAATTCTCAATCAACACATAATTGATTCAAACACCCACAAAGCATTATTATCACAATAAACTGATTTTTACAAACACTTAATTCCCATATTAAATTATTAATAACCCATATAACCAATATCAAGTCTATCTGCCTTCAACAAGCATCAAAAAAAATTTAAAAATTACAAAAACAAACAACATGAAAACAACAACAGCATAAAACACAATTCAGCTTAATCTTTTGAGCAAAGACCCATCATCAAATATAGCATCAAAATCTCAACTTATAGAGAAACTCAAAGAAATAATGAAACCCATAAAACCCCACAAACGAAATCCATGTCAAAACATAAATTTTCAACAAAATCAAAACCACAAATTTCTAATTCTGGCAACATTAATCAACAAAAAATGACATAAAGATTGCTATTATATAAAGAGGAAGAGATATTCTACCTATTGGAGCCATGTTTTTGACCGGAGAACAGCGAATAGTTCGGCATGGTGACTAAAACGGAAACACCCACATCTGCCATTGCCGCATTTTCTCTTGGATGATGTGTTTTCGACTTTTGGGTTTTTATTTATGTAAAGTTCACACTTTTCCTATTTGGGCCATGTTTTAAGACCGTTCACTTCATCTTATATTTGCTAATTTGAAATTATTTTTATTGAATTAAAATTAGTATTATTAGATTTTTTAGATCGAAATTTAAAACTAACTTGTTTGGCATTATTTTTTGTTTTCAGTTTTCTGTTTTTTTTTAAAAAAACTAAAAATCAAAAATAGGAAACAAGAAAAAGGTATTTCTACTTTTCTGTTGTCAGTTTTCAAAATTATCATGATTTTAATAAGTTTAAATAATTTTTGATTCATTATGTGACATATATAATATACTTTTTAAAAATAAAAATCAAAAAACAGAAAACCACGGTGATGCCAAACAAACCCTGAAATTATTTTTACTGTTTTTTTTATTATATTTGTTAATTTAAATTAATTTTATTAGATATTAATTTTTTTAAAGTGAAGTGAACAAGGTCTAAGTCTTGTTTGATAAGTAAACTAGTCTTAAACCCATGCGATGCACGACTGTTTTTTTGTATTGTAATTTTTATTTGTTTAAAATAAACTTTATACATAATAGTTATTAATTCTGTTTTTTTTATAAAAGAAATAAAATAAAATAAACATTAATAAAATAATTTTTTTTTGACACACAACATTAATTAATAAAATTAATACGAGATTTTAAGTTTATACTCCAAAGTCACAGTAAGTGCAAAAACTCACATGCAAAATATTCATCTAGAACCTCAAAATTGATTTTTAGTATTTTGAAAGAAAAGAGACACCAATTTTCAATCACCAAGTAAAACCGCAACCCAGAATGGATCCACGACTATCATAAACAATCAAACAATGCATTATAAGTGAAAATTAACATCAAAATTAGTTAGTTGAAAAATGAACAAAAATACTAAAAAAAAATTGAAACCATCAACAACTACATGCAAAGTATTGAAAAATTTGAATCCATTTTATCGTCAAATACAATCTTGTACCAAAAAATACCATCCAAAGTATGATTAATACTGCTGAAATAAAATTCATCCATTAAAATAATAAACTGACATATGGCCCCAAAATCAATTTTTTATACATCAATAACATCGTTCAACCATACATTTCTACTAAATTATTATAACAAAATTTAAACAAAAAAAACTAACTTTGATTTTGACGAATAAGTTGAATAAGAAATTTATAGCAATTAGTATACGAAACTAAGCAATCGTCTTAAGGGATCTGCAACGAAGTATAATTTAGAATGTATCAATTTCAGAATTACGGAAGTGGAAGAGAATGGAGAGGGGAAGAAGGAAAGGAAATGATTTCCAATTTATTTAATAGGGAAAAGTTCTTAATTTCAAAATAATCTGGTGAAAAATTAGACTGCAACTCTTCAATAATTTTGAATTCGTACCACAATTTGAATCTTCCAAAATATTTATGACTTGAAAAGTTGTAATTACTATAAACATATATGAACCAAAACAGACTTAAAATTTGAATGATTGAAATTTTTAAAATTGATATATCGACCATAATAATTAATTGATGAGCAAAATAATATAGAAAAAAAATAAAATGAATGTACCTTGATCTTCAAATGTATCGTAGAATACCTAAAAATAAAGTTCAATATATTTAATTGATAACTATCATATAAATACTAATAAAGATGGAAACATTATATAGTTAGATTGAGAGAAGCCAAAAGACGCCAATGAAAATGGTTGATTGTATTATTGATGATGGGGTTAGTGATATTGATTCAGTCCTTTCAGATGGTATGAGTTGATGATGGAAGATTTGGACCCAGCGAAAATTAGGGAAAAAAAAAACTGAGTTATAGACATGAGTTTTTTTTTTGGTATAGGATTGAGATTGCTATTTTTTATATTTTTTGTAATGAAAAAAATTACTCTGTTGAATAGGCATAATCGAGGATTGGGATTGAAGAGACGTGTGATACTTTTTTTTTAATTAAAAAAAAATTATTTTAAAACAGGAAATAGGAAAATGACAAGTGTCCTTCCAACTTCTCGTTTTAAAATAATAGTATTGATGTGAACTTACTAATCCTTCCATCCCTATTTTTTTATCCAATATTTGGGTTATACTTTGAAAACTGTAATTAAAACTTATCACGGAAAATTTAAGACATAAGATTTTTTTTTCCTTTTAATTTATGTGCCTATAGAATTGGAAATACTTAAATTTTTAAATATATTTTGGCCATGTTTGGTAAACAGCTTATTGGGGGAAAATTAGCTTATTTGACCAACTTTAGTTGATTGATTAGTCAAATAAGCTAATACTAGTGTTTGGTAGCAAGCTTATTGGAAGAGCTTATTTACCTCAATAAGCTTTTTTACAAAACGTTGGTATGAGCAACGATTCCAAAAAGCTTATTTGGTTAGGTGAGTTTAAATTACAAATTTGCCCTCTTGCTTTGATTAAGCCCTATGACATACAGCCCTGCAACTGCAATTCATTTCTCACTTCTTCCCACCTCCACTCCACATACTCCACTGTAGATCTAATTCTGTTCATTTTCTCAATTTCTTTTCCTTAATTTTTTTTTTGAAACAATCTTTTCCTTTAATTTTCTTTGTTTTGTTTATTGTTTTTTTTAGTACATTTAATTATTGGTCATGCGTTTTTTTTTTAAAAAAAAAATCTGTTTTAATCTAACTTTTAGTATGTAACACCCTAAAAATTCCTTTCTTTTAAAATACCTGTTTTGCCCTGTTTAAAACTTTAAATAGAAATATCTAAGACATTACCGCCACCGTGAAAACGGCTAAGGCAACTATCAAAGACACACAGCGGAAGACAAATTCCAAAACCATTCAAAACAAGTCAACTTGAAAAGTCAATCAACGAAAGTAAAGTCAAACCAAAGTGAAACGAAATAAAATAAAATCGACCTACAGCTTGGAACCATCATAGGCCCTTATTAAAACCAAACCAACTTTAGAACTTTTGCGTTAGGCATGCATAATAATAATATCATAAATAATTAAAGATTAAACACATCATATACTTATAGAAAATAGCATGATTCGCTCTTCACTCATGTCCATTCATGAATATGCTTCATCACCTGAAAAGCTTCTCTCTACTTGTTTCCACTACTCTTCATTAAAAATGGGTCATCATAGGGCCAAGATAAAGACAAGGCCAACAAACACACAATCAGCAAAGCTGAGTACATAAGTGTAAATAACACATTAGCATACAATTCCCTATCAATACACAACTTACCTCGTTGCACCTGTTTTTCAAGCATACAACAATCAATAAAAGTTCTCACTAGACACTACATAATTTATTTAATGTTGACTACGCATCGAACGGGTTTCCCCTTAACCTCCCCCAAATAAATTGAGGTTACTGACACGGGAACTAACCGCGCCAGCATCAATAACCACTCATATGTGGCGGAATTCCTGCGCATAATAATAAATAAAAGGAATGTACAGTGTCCTGTACTCTAGTAGAAATTATGGTTAAATATATAACCCCATAACTCCCCCCATATGTTCATACTCAGGGTATATACGTTCCAAGAGTTTTGGTGCGTAATCTCTTTCACTTTACGTTATTTACAGATTATTAACTCGGTGATGACTCTCAAACCATAATCATTCAATCAACAATAATTAATCAAACAATCAAATATACCAATTTAATTCTTGAATAATTAGTGACCACATAATATTTAATGTTGAACCCTTTTTAATTCTACCTCGGTGCCAATGACACCTTAAACGCATAATGCGCCACAAATCCTATCCCTCAGTGTTAAAAACACCTTAAGTGCACTAAAGCACCAACATAAAATTTATTCCTCGTGTACATAGACACTTATATAGCTCATTCCTCATGCTTAAAGCATCAATAAAAATTGTATGAACCATAATAAAATTCCTTTTCAATATCCTAAACCAAATTAAACATTTAGTTTAATTAAACATGCTCTCTAACATGCCACAAATAAATATGTGGTTCATAAACAATATTCCAAACTATAATTTTTCCATCCAATAATCCATCACAAATAAATCATGCTTCGTAATCCAATCACCAATAACATCCAAATCATTCATAATTTCCATTCCAAATCTAGCATGATACTACTTGTAATCAATTAAACACATTTAGCATGCTACTACATCAATAAAATTATGCTAAGTACGCGAACGTACCTTGAATACGATCTTAATATCGCCACAATTGATAGAAATCACTCACTTCGAAATCTCCTACAATTTAAAATCATAGAAGAGTATTAAAATCCTCTCTACACAAATTTCCAGCAATATATACCATTATAAAACCCCTCATAACTTAATTAAAATAAGCTGAAATTATTTTTAAAACATCATATTTTAATCCCAATTAATGGGTAATTGAAATTCCTTAAAGAAACTTGATTTTTAATAAACAACAAAAAATTCCAGCACTATATTTTAATAAAAACTTGCTGTAATTTAGCCTTAAAACACTTTAATCAAAGGTTTATACCATTATATTATCATAATCCTTCAATAATTTATAAATCAAGAACCTAGGGTTTCAAAAATTGGGGCTTTTCAATTAAAAATATAATCTGAAAATTAATTAACATAATACTCATAATCAAACATCAAAATCAAATCACAAAACTCATAATTAATAATTAGATCTAGGATTAAATTGATTTTTAAAACAAAGTTTTAATTTTTTTTTTCGAATGAAGAGGCAGTCCACAGCCACCCGGCTGCTGCCGGCGCCGGTGGCTGCATGTTGCTGGCTACTGGCGGCCACCGCAACTGGTGGTGGTCGGCCGGCGGTGAGGGGGAGCCGAAAAAGGGGAAGGGGAAAAAGAGAAAGAAAAAGAAAGAAAAATAAAGAGGAAGGGGAGAGAAGTTTACCTTGGGTTTTCTCCACTCTGGGCAAAGTTTGATTTGCCTCATGTGTTGAATATTTATACCCCTTCTCTAGAAACCCTTCTCCTTAAACTTTCCTATTTTAATTTTCCTAATCCCCTCCCTAATAAAACTTTACTAAAATAAAACTTTCCTTAAATTAAATTCCAACTTCATTAAAATAATTAATTAAATAAAATTTCCTTTTATAAATATTTTCAAACTTATTTAAAATAAATAATTAAAATACTTTAAATAAAAACAATTCAATTTAATTAAATACTTCTCAAAATACTTATTTTTAAATAAAATACGTATAAAATACGAGGTATTAATAGTAATTCTTATCTCCTCCAAAATTTTCAAAATCCTTAACCCAAACCAAATAAATCTTATTTTTTTTTTAATATTATCATCATTCATGTTTTTTTTAATAATCTGATTTTTTTTTTTTTTTTTTTATGTTAGATATATTTTTTTTGAGGAAACAGGTTTATTTATTTTTTTTGGACAAGAAAGAAACAGGTTTAATTTAATAAACATAAAATTTTTCAATATCATAAAAATGATTGTAACATTACAAAGTTTATAATGTAATTTTTCTTTTATGAAATAACTAATCCTTCAAAGTTAAATATGTCAATGTCCGTATAGGTCATTTTGCATACTTAAACAGCTTTAAGTATTCAGTTATTTACCAAACACTTTTATACAATAAGTTAGTCAAATCAGTTAATTAAAATCAGCTAGTCAAAATCAGCTAACTCAATCAGCTTCAGCTTTCCACCAAATAGGGCCACAATCTTTTCCTTTAATTTTCTTTGTTTTGTTTATTTTTTTTTTAGTATATTTAATTATTGGTCATGCGCTTAATATATATATATATATATGGCTTAATCTAACTTTTAGTAATTTTTATCTCCTCTAAAATTTTCGAAATCTTTAACCCAAACCAAATAAATCTGATTTTTTTTTAATTGTTATTATCATTCATGTTTTTTTTTAATAATCTAATTTTTTTTTATGTCAGCTTTCCACCAAACAGGGCCTTTGAAGGTCGTGAAAAGTTAAATGTGGCCAAAAAAAAAAAAAAAAAAATCAGAGATTAAAGGAAATAATTTGGATAGCGGTACCTACAAGAATGTTAATACCTTAGTGATATGAATTGAATGATAATTAATAGGGGTATTTCATATATGAAAACTACTACTTCTTATCTTATATTATAAAAAAAAAATGTAAATGTTATTGTTTATGAAACTATAATTGTCCTTCAAAAAGATGAAAAACTATAACTGTATAATTCGTGCATGATACAAAAATTTAATCTTTTTTCTCTAAGATTTTTATTAATATTTAACATAGATTTTGTAAGGTACCCCCATATATATTAATGATTATAATTGTGGATCAATAGATGTGAATCACACCAATAGATTATTATATTATTATTTAATATCATAGATTTTGTAAGGTACCCCATTAATATATCAATTTAATGATAATAATTGTGGATCAATAGATGTGAATTGCACCAATTGATGATCCATATCTTACTTATCTATACAAAAAAGTTAATAATAAACCGTATTTGGGAGAAAAAAAAAAAACCTTTTTATTAAAAAAAAAAATATGGCAAATTTTCATTTAGAATACAAGTGCAGTTCATATTATCGAGGCGCATGCAATTCTTATATATTGGTGGATCATACAATGTGGTTAGTCATTTTAAGGTTTTATGCTTGGGAGAAGTTTTAGTATGCCTTCTCTTGAAGCAAAAAGCTTCTTTGATGAGAATTCAAATGTCGATATAAAAAATATTCCCTCCGTCTTTTTCTCCGTCTTTTTATTAGAATCTCCTTTTTAACATTTACTAGATGAAGCCCGTGTAATGCACGGTTTGTTTGAATTATTTAAATTATATACATATATATGCTAAAATTTGTTATATATTTAGATAAAATTTCTGATATCAAAAGATAATATTTATATTTAATTAATTTAAACTGGGAAATCTTATTCGCCAATTTTGCTTACGTGTCATTTAAATTATTTAATTCTAAAAGAAATTAATAATCTCGTATTTAATTGGCTACCACTAAAATGTATTATCCTACATGGCGCACTGAAAAAATTAAATCCTGCGTAGTTCTCTAAAAACTCGGGAAAAAACTCCCCTTTATATATATATATATATATATATATATACTAGGTGTGAAGCCCGTGCGTTGCACGGCTTTATTTTTAATATTATTTTAGATTTGTTTTGACATTTATTATTATTATTATTATTATTATTATTATTATTATTATTATTATTATTATATTAACAAAAAAAAAAACACCAATGTGTGCTTCAAATAGAATTCTCTCTTCTACACATCTATGCAGCGTACTCTATTCTTTTTTTGTAGTTTTGATTTATGTATCTTGTGTCTCCTGTGAATGACGCTGACAGGATTATCCTATTCCCTTTTTCAGCCCTAAATATGTAGTGTGCAGAGTATATCGTTTCTTTGTAATTCTGGTACATATTTCTTGTGCCTCCAATCAATGACGGTGACAAGATTAATTTTTTTCCATCTCCAACCTTAGTGGTATCTTTGTTTACCATCGCATCCTCGAAGGTATTATAAATATTGCATCCTCGAAGGTATTATAAATTTCACTTTGTGTAGCCATGAATCTTGGGATCTCCGACTATGAAAAGAAACAATTAATAATACATCATATCTTCTCTACATAAATCTTATCATTCTTTATAAAATCCTTTTTAATTGTTATCCATATCAATGTTGTTTTTATTAACGACACCAATCACATGAATATGCCATGGTAATTTATCTTGTTAATTTAAATATTATCATTTTTTTATTTATTATCTATACGAATATTTTTTTTTATTTATTTTTTGTTTTTATACGTATTACATTTTTTACGTGATTTTGGATATTTGAGATAACAATAATCATATAATATGATTTTTTGTAATTATATATATATATATTTGTATAGTTCTTTGAACCGTAGAAAGATAATGGTAGGATAGAATTAATAAATTTTTAAAGGATTAACATATTTTATTTGAAATACTTAGATAAATCATTAGATTAGTATGATAATTTTAATTTTTCATTTTATTGTTTTTATTTCATCCCACGTGGCACATCCTACGTGGCACACATAAATATGTGGCGCTTTATTTTTTTTTTAAATAACAAAATCCTATGTGGCTCTCTAAAATATCTGGGAAAAACTCCCCTTTATATATATATATATATATATATATATATATATATATATATATATATATATATATATATATATATATATTAGATTAGATTACTCGCATAATAAAGAGATAGAAAACTCTAATAAAGAGACGGAGGGAGTAACATTATTTTAAAATAAACTATACTATTCTTTTTCTGCTACACTTTAACATAAGGTTTATTTTTCTATTTTTAATGAATTTAGTGAGGTTACAACTTTCTCGGGCCATCAACGTACAAGGCGCAATCGAAGGCCCATTTTTCTACAGAAAATTAATGGGCTTGCTATCTATATCCAACAGCACCATGCAAATTATTGTAGAGTAGCTCTAATATATAGGCCTTGTTTGGTAATTGGCTGCTGGCTATTGGCTGGTTTGATTGACTGTTTGTATTGACTTTTTTGTTGGCTGTTTAACTTTTTATTAGTCTAAAAACATATTTGGTAAAATTGGCTGTTGGATGTTATTAGTAACTTAGGTAGCCAAAAGCCAAAAGCTACTACAAGTAGCTTTTTCATTTTGGCTTAAAAGCCAGCTTTTCAGTTGGCTGAAAAAACCATTTACCAAACACAAATTTTGGATGTTTGACCAAATGAAAAAGCCAAAAGCCAAAAACCAGGAAAACAAGCTAATGAAAAGCCATCAAACAAGCCCAAATTTTGGATGTTTGACCAAATGAAAAAGCCAATGAAAAGTCATACCAAACAAGCCCATAGACTTTTGCACTCTATATGATTCTTTTTTCCTTTTTTTTTTTTTTTTTTTTTTTTTATAGATACTCTATATAATTCCTTTCATCAGTTTCATGTACTTCGTACAAAGTACAAATTATATAATCCCTTATAAAATTTGTGAGTGATAAATGATTTCATTTTGATGAAAAATATATTTTTTTTCGTCTCATTTTCAGACATTCAGCTCAAATCTAGGTTCATAACTCAACTTAGCAATTCAACCAGCCTTCTGGACTAAATGTAAGGGAAACTTTAATCAAATACATGGAAAAATAGGACAATATCTAAACATTTAAAATGTTGGATATCTAAAATTCTTTAAACAACGAAGCATCTTTATATGAGCTGATTATAAAAATGCATGGTTGAAGTGTTGAACGAAAGTGATGTTTAGACTTTAAAAGAATAAATTTATCATTTTGATATGCTGTCATGTGGAATTAAGCACATTTTTTTTAATGATAAGAAAAATGGCATGACAACTTGACAAGATATCAACCTTCTCATGTTCTTTGGTTTTGTATTTTTAGGCTACACATTTTCGAGTAATGGGAAAGGTAAAAACATAAATACCCTAAAGCACCCTCACTTGATAAGATTTGAACCTTATATCTCTAAGATCCGAGGTAAGAATCGCAATCGATAGTCCTGCTTGATTGAGTTGGTTTTGACAATTAATTACATGGTCTTTCTCAAAAGAAAAATAAAGGAAACCAAAAGGAAAAAGTTACGAATGATGATGCAATTTGTATAAGTAACAATTTTGTTAAGGTTATTCAATTCTATCTCATTTTGGGTCTTTTTTATTCTTCAATTTTTCTCCATGATGTGTACAATAAAGAGATAGCATTATACGAGGCATATAAGTGATATGGCCTACCTCAACCATTGATGTATTGATCATAGCTACAAATCATCTAATTAATCTAGAAACAAGAACTAGAATTATTTAGGCCCTATTCACTTCACCTTAAAAAAATAATATTAAGTAAAAATAATTTTAGTTCAGTAAAAATAAGTTCAGTTCAGTAAAAATAATTTCAGTTCAGTAAAAATATGTTTAGTTCAGTAAAATTAATTTTAGTTCAGTAAAAATAATTTCAGTTCAGTAAAATTCAGTTTTCTTAAAGAAGAATTATAATAGAAAATCAGTAAAAATAATTTCAATTTAGTAAAATTAATTTAAGTTCAGTAAAAATAGTTTAAGTTTAGCAAATATAATTTTGTTTCAGTAAAAATGATTTCAGTTCAGCAAAAATAAGGTGAAGTGAACGGGCCTTACTTCAACAACAACAACAGTTGCTTGGAATAATACCAACTTAAAAAAATCATAGTTATTCATAACAAATGGTGCTTTAATAATTACACTTAGGCCCCGTTCTCTTCACCTTATTTTACTGAATTGAAATTATTTTTATTAAACTGAAATTATTTTTGCTGAACTTAATTATTTTTACTGAACTGAAATTAATTTTACTGAATTGAAATTATTTTTGCTGAACTGAAATTATTTTTACTGAACTTTTATTATATTTTTTCTTTGAAGTTACTGATTTTTACTGAACTGAAATTAATTTAACTGAACTGAAATTATTTTTACTGAACTGAAATTAATTTAATGAACTAAACTTATTTTTACTGAATATTTTTTTTTAAGATGAAGTGAACAGGGCCTTAAGCTAAGAATTGGAGTAGTTTTAAACTAATATTCGATTTTGTTGAGTAAAAGAATTGGTTTTTAATTTGCATATATGTTTGAGATTTTGACTAAATTATTCGTACCTTTCTCATTTTATATTTATATATGTACAAATTATTTTATGTAAAAGAATCACTTTACTTTTATCTTTTTTCCTTTTTTTTTTTACACAAACTTTTATCATGTATTGTAAAATTGTAATACAATACTATTCGATTTTTTTTTTTTTTTTATATTCTTTTTGGTCAATTAGCTTTGGTTAGATCTTGCCCATCTTAGTGATATGGTTCTTTTGTTATGTAATTATCAGCTTTATGAACCGTAACTTTTCCACAATTTCCAGTATAGATAAGATGATTAAGCATTACTTATATGCTAAATGCTAATGTGCATGCTACGATAATATTAGAACTTAGAAGCATCAAGAAATAATTAATTATCCAAACGAAAGAAATTTGTACATATTAATTCTTTGAGTTATTACAAATAATGAATGTGATGTGAATATAATTCAATCTCAAACTCTAGGTATCAGTTGTACCACCTTTGAACCTTGGAAAACTTGTTCATATTACTATTAAATTAAACTTGAATTTACACGATTTAATTCTCATTTGTGTTTGTCCAACCGCAGTTAATCTAACTAGAAATTTAATTAACTACTTAATCAGTACTCCGTATAAGTTAATTGACAATTAAAAAAGTATGACTTGAACCGTTCCAAAACAATTTATTTTGTTTCACCTTTAATGACTTTTCAAGATTTTACCGACTAAAAAAAATGTTTCCAAGAAAGTTATATGATCGGATGATCCTTATCCTAATACGCCACATGATTTGACAATAGTATCAAAAATAAAAGTATGAAAAACCCCATCCAAGTAATTTTCTGCCAAGCAATCAAACTTAGGCTTAAAGCCTTATCCAAACATATTTGTGGTCTAAATATCACCTCCCCAATTGTTGATTTTCTGGGTTAGAAATCTATCAATTTACACTCTAATATCTGGTTTATGGATGAAAATGATTCAATTATCAATGTCATGTTTTCATATCTTCTTTTGCAGGTGTTAATAAAACAAAACTCCCTTAAATTGACTCAAAGAAAATGAATAGATATCTTCCCTCGTTTGTAGGCTTGTATAATATAAGATGAAAAAAAAAAAAAACTTGTGCCTAGGAGATAGGAAGTTTATAGTTTTTTCACATATTATTGAGTCAAGCTAATTAATTGATTAACAAGTTTATAGTTTTAATTAGTTTAATTTGTTTTCTTTGAACTTTAATAAAATGTGGTTGTATGCTTAGCTTCTAGGCTTGTAGCTCTTTCAAGCTTGGCATTAATATTGAAGGCGACAATTCAGATGAATTATAGTGATAATTTTAATAAATGCGAGCTAATAGTTTGATTTATAAATCATGTCTATTTAAAAAAGGAAATCATAATATAGATTAGTTAGCTTATGAGAGTATTTTTTATGAAGAATGGATGTAAATTAGATTCTTTTTATTTTTATTTTATTTTTATTTTTTAAGGAAAATTAGATTCCATTTTAAAATTAAGAATATTATTCAAAACTGTTAAATTGGTCATTCATTACCTTTTCTTTTTCTTTTTTTCTTTTTTTTTTAACCTTTTCCACCCTTTTTGCAAGGAAATTATCTTCTTAATTAATATTATAGACTCCTAATAATCATGAGTTACAGAAATGATTAATCAGTGAATTTACCAATTTCTATGTCCAAAAAAAAAAAAAAATCAGAAAAAAAAGAAAAAGAAAAGTGGAATAAAAAAAAAAAAATGTGATAAATGATTTATGATTATCCAGGCTGACAAGAATAGGTAGGGTATATGATAAACATGAATGTCAATATCAAAGAATGATGAACAAACTTGTGGTAAGAAAGAATCCTAATCTTGTAGTTGCCTACATGGCATGATAATATTGATTTTAAACCTCTCTTGTCCAAGTAAAATTGTCTGACTCAGCAATTTTTTCAACCCCAACTCTTTTATGAAAATTAATTCGCTTTTATTTGTGTTTAAAGGCATAAATTCGAAAATTTATGAGGATATTCACTGTATAACCGATTAACCGGTTGTATTATATAACTAAGGCCTCGTTCACTGTACCTTATTTTTGCTGAACTGAAATTATTTTATTTTTACTGAAACAAAATTATATTTGCTGGACTTAAATTATTTTTACTGAACTTAAATTAATTTTACTGAACTGAAATTATTTTTAATAATTTTCTACCATAATTCTTCTTTAAGAAAACTGAATTTTGCTGAAATAAACTGAAATTATTTTTACTTAATATTTTTTTTTGAAGCTGAAATAAACAGGGCCTAAGACTTTTATTTTGTCTAGGTGCTCACAAGGTAGAAAAACAAGTAGCCAAAGAAAGAACATTAATTGTATCATGTTCAAAGTAGAACTAGTTGTATATAGAAAATTGCCGAATCCCACTCATATATCCTTTTTTTTAATCAAACTAATTTTAAAAAAATTACTCCATAACAAATTTGGAAAAAGTAAGTCATGTCGGTATCAAAAATCACACTTTTATTCCAATCAAAAAATTTTCTACAAAAATAAAAATCATACATGTTTTTGGAAAAGCCAAGTCCCTTTATTTTACTTTTCTGACTCACTTTTTATTTCATTTTAGCCTTTGCAGAGCTAACTGTATCATAACAGTCATTCCCACTGAATTCCTGTGATTGTTGAAGGTAAACTGCAGGTTGTCAGCAATTCAGCATAAACTTCAAAATCATGGTAGTTGCCATTCAAGATAATCATTAAATTCATCTTTAGTAAAGTAAATCACATTCAGTAAGTTTATAGAAGAACTCTCCACCACAAAAATTGTCTCTTAACAAATCGTGACTGATTAGAAGCAGAGTTGAGTACATACAACGATATAAGACATTCCATAGACCGGATTCAGAAAATCCAAGTTTACTAGCGTTTAAGAGCTGATCATGGAGTAGGCCGCGGCCAACAAAGGACATCATGTCTTGGCCCGAAACAGTGTACCTGGTTATATTTTAGGCTGGAAAATGGGAAAAGTCCTCCCACGCCTGGTAGTATGAGAACTCATATACCACAATTGGGTTTCTCTAACAAGGTCGGTCTCCATAGCTTGAAGACGTGTTATGGAAAACATGTATATTATTCACCTGTGACATGACATAGATTCATATGGATCAAAAATAAACATTCTAGCTGTGTGTATATACATATATATTCAAAGATCATGAATTTGACCAAAACAGTCATAAATGTATTCGAAAAGCTATGACACAATCCGTTTACGGCAAACAACCAGATATGATGCAGAGGATAAGATAGAAGAAGAAATGAGTGCTGCAAGCAAACCATTGTAGAAATACAACTAAAGTTCCAATAATTGAACTAAAAAATTATACTCTAGTTTTAACCAAATTTAGTCCAACTAACATAACTTTCCTAGCAACCTACACTGCAACTGACACAAAAACCTTAAACAACACCACGTGGTAAGAGAGTGTCAATATGCAGGATATGGTATGGGCAGTCAGCTGCCTACAAACAAAGAGGAATCCTTGTGTCACTCCAAAGGGTCCAAGAGACACACTTAAAGAGAAAAAGGAAAAATAAAGCATTGCATCTCTCATGCCCTTAAGTATGCCTTTTGTGGTCCTCATATAATCAAATAGTTCCACAAGGCAGGTCATACTAGCAAAATTGTAGGACCTTATGAACACCAATACCTGTGGCTCCCACTTAAAGCATAGCCAGCCACAAGATAAAGCAACAGCTTTCTACCGCCACTACGTACTTGCCACGTGTCGCTTGCTGGATTCTCCCCTTCCCACTTGAGTCATTGCATAACAGTGGCTTCCCCCCCCTCTTTTCTAGCTAAACACATTTGCTTAGAATTCACAACAGGGATAACAAAAAAATAAATAGAGGGAAAAAAAAAGGAAAGAGAGAGAGATAGAAAAAGATGATGAAGAAGGAAATACCAGGAGGGGATACCAATAGCTGGGCACGTGCTTGTGACACGTGCCGTTCAGCGCCGTGCACAGTGTACTGCAAAGCAGACTCTGCATACCTTTGCACCAGCTGCGACGCGCGGATACACGCTGCCAATCAATTGGCATCGAGGCATGAGCGGGTTTGGGTGTGTGAAGCGTGTGAACGTGCACCAGCAGCCTTCTTGTGCAAGGCTGATGCAGCATCACTCTGTGCTACCTGTGATGCTGACATTCACTCAGCTAACCCATTGGCTCGCCGCCACCACCGGGTCCCAATTATGCCCGTCGGTTGCACATATGGCCCCTCAGATGGAAGGATGTCTGAGGACGGATTCCTGGACCTAGCAGAGGGAGATGATCAGACCACTGATCATGAAGGGGACGAGGATGAAGCTGCTTCATGGTTGCTACTTAATCCAGGTAAGAACAGCAACAACCTAACTACAAATGGGTTTTTAACTGGAGGAGGAGAGGTTGACGAGTACCTGGACCTCTTTGAGTATAATTCAGGTGCTGCAGATAATCAATTCTGCGAGCAGTATAACCAGCAGCAGGAATTCAGTGTCCCTGAGAAGAGCTGTGGAGGCGACAGCGTCGTACCAGTTCAGTGTAGAGAAGGAAAAGATCACCAAATACAGTACCAGAACTTTTTGTTTGGGATGGAATGTGAGACCAAATCCGAGTACAATTACAACACATCAATTAGTCACAGTGTAAGTAGATTCTCTGCTTAAATAGAAAGCTTTCCATTTTCTGCAAATCCTGCCATCTATATATAGTCAACTTCTAACATAGCATTATTCTATTATAAAATTATGTCTTTAACTCATTATGTTATATGTCAACCTTAAAAGTATATTACAGAAAGTTAAAGAATTAGCTCTGACCAGAAAATTATTATATTACACAAAAGGTAAAAGATGAGAAACAATTAACTAAATGAAATAAGATAGAGCATCAACAGAACTGCTGTATTATATCCTTCTTTTTTAACCACGATTAAAATTATGCTTGATCACTGTAGTTCCTTCCTTTGAAGGAATACATCTTGCAGAAATAATCTAACTGGTCAATTAGGCATACTTTATGTGTTGTTTGTGACAGATCTTACAATCGTTGAGTACATCTGTCACATGAAAGATTCAGTGTCAAAACTGAGTTCAAATTTGATGTTATAAGAGAATATTCTGTAGTTACAAAAGGATTAATTCAATATCTCCAACTCAAAGATAAAACTTAATAGATCTAACAAAAGGATATAGTAGTCAGTAGTTACAGCTCCCCACATCTTCTTGATCTTTATGAGTTTATGTTAGTTGTTAACTTGATTAAAGATGAATTGTTATGCATCAGAAATCAGCCAAAGTAGAACTTATCTCTAGGATAAGAATTTCCTTGTATTCCTCATATGAGATACAGATGCTAGTTTTCACTTCTCAGTAATCTGACCAAGAATTTTATGACTTGCAGGTTTCAGTTTCCTCACTAGATGTGGGTGTCGTACCAGAATCCACCATGAGTGATATATCTGTGTCACATCCAAGGCCCCCCAAAGGAACAATCGACCTATTTTCTAGCCCTCCAATGCAAGTGCCAACTCAATTATCACCACTGGACAGAGAGGCCAGGGTCATGAGATACAGAGAAAAGAAGAAGAATAGAAAGTTTGAGAAGACTATCCGTTATGCTTCAAGAAAGGCCTATGCAGAGACTAGACCTCGGATCAAAGGCCGGTTCGCAAAGAGAACAGATGTTGAAGCAGAGATGGACCAGATGTTCACCAACTCATTGATGTCAGACGGTGGATATGGCATTGTGCCATCCTTCTGATCAATCTAGGTGATGTTTTAAATGGAGTTGGTTGTGCTACCAGCCTACCATTAAATCTTCATTATTTTTTATCAGTCTTGACCTATATGTTCTTAGTTACTAATATGTTGTCTTGTTATTCTTACGTCTTTTTTGTGTAAAATTGTACAAAACAAGTATATATAACATGCTTTCTTCATTAAATCAATCACTCAAGAGGAGCCACAGAACAAGCAATTGTTAGGTTATGACAGTACATTAAAGGATTAATTCAATGCAATATACAAGAAGCTGTGAGTCCTGAAATATTTACTTTTAAAGTTAGGGTTGCAAAGAGCGTGTTGATGTTATCGCAGAGGTAAGGATGTGTGCATGCGCTTCACTCCCCTCCCAGAGTAATTGGTGTAATTTATTGTTGATGTTTACAATATTAACAAGTGCAACACTTGAAATAGTTCACTTACATATTTCACAGTTCGGAGAAACTTCATACTGAACAGGCCTTCAATATTAGACCCCTGCAATGAATCAGATAAACCTAGTTACATTAAATTTCTTTTTCATCGGTACAGAAATGCTTTGATAAAAAAATATGTCCCTTCAAAACAGATAGTGCCCAAGTGACAATAACTAGTGTGTGAAGACTGAGAACAGAAGCAGAGGTATTACAGAAAACATGTTAACCCCCTACAGGCATAAGTTAGCTTTAAGAATAACGTGCACTATGAAACTTTGCCACTGAATTTTACAGAATAATCAATATCAATGTTCAGAATAGAAGCAAATGCAGATAACCAAAAGCTATCTAAAGGAACAAAAATCCACAACTCAGTGGAGATAAGGTATAATGCTAAACATCTCACTGTAAACAGTGGAATAATTGACTTTTTTTCTGTAAAATTTGGCTTTTAACCACCAAATGCCCTCCTCAAGAAAATCTAAGGCCACTTTACTTTACTTTTACATAGTTCTTACTCTAGATAGGGAAAAATATATTTGCATCCATCCTCTATAGCTAACAATAGTAAAAGAATGTCAATCAGTCAATGCATGCAATACCAAGTCCAGCAAACTACAGAAGCTATCTTGTATTGTCACAGACATCCAAGATGACTTCAGAAGAACCATTAACTGCTGCAACAATTTCAATGTGTATAGAAGATGAGAATCTGCATGAATGGTGAATCGGTGAGACTATATGCTCCACTAAAATGTTTCTTTTCGAAAAATATGAAGGCTGCTTAAACTTTGCAAACTTCTAACTTTGTCAACTGCATTGGATAAAGGGCATTTTATCGCCATTCTGATAGACTCGTACAATCCCTCAGACTTTGCAACTTGATCATTTAAGCTCCCATATTTACCCTAATCACCAAGTTTACGCTGCTGGAAAGCATTCAGGATCCTTAAGATCCAGGACATCCAGTGCAGCCAACTTACTCAAATACCTGTGAAGTGGCATACACTTTTCATCAGGTGACCGGCCTTTGGACAATGGCTTTTTTCAGTGGTGAACAAGATACGAACCGTCAATTGCAGCAAGTGGCAGGAGTTGAAAAGAAAAGGAACTTTATACCAAAACCAAAGTGATATGTAAGCTAGATGGAATAATATCCACAAAAGGGAAAAACAGCAGAAATCCAAAACCGATGATGTACCAAAGAGGCAAATTTAAAGTTAAGTTCACCACTACTGTGCCTAAAGATGGACATCCATTGACAACTTCATCTATACACAAAGCATGACTACCAGTTCCAACTTAATATCCTGCTAGCCCATATGCTGTAAGGATATTGTTTATCTAACCTTGTGTCATTTGGGAAGTTCATATTCTCAATCTACCAAAATTATTCCTGGGCCATATCTAGGTCACTGAAGCAACACACGCATATTTAATTGAGGATAGCCATAACAGGATTGGTCTTACCAATTTCGAGCAAACAAAAAGCATGATTAAAGAACTGGCTAAGACACAAAGAAAAAATTCAAATTGCTTTAACTTAAGGGAGAGCACATCGAACCTTCTCAATGTCAATTAAAGCAACATTTTAACTCTATAAGCATTCATTCTTCTCAATTTCAAGTTATGCACAAACGCAATGGCTAAACTCAATCACTCTTCACTGGCATGGATTATATCATACCATATGACTATCGTCCACAATGACTCTTATCCTCTCACTTAATGGTGGTCACATGTAGACATTATACAGCCTAGCTCCTGCAACTCGGGACCGGCTCTTCATTAACATTATAGTGAATAAGTCAATCTTCTATGAGCCAAACAAACAAATAAATTCAAACTAGCACTTTACCACCACAATATCTAGTTCATATTGCCAAATTACCTATTTGAAAACATCAATTAACGCTATAGTGAATAAGTTATTCTTCTATGAGCCATACATGCAAATAATCTCAAACTAGCAAGCTACCTGCTACCACCACAATTTCTAGTTCATATTACAAAATTACCTATTCAAAACATCAATTAACATCGATCAAACATGAATGATTTCAAGTTGAATTCGAAAAAATTCTTACACAAGGTAGCATATCAAATAGGATATATGATCTCAATGCGCTCCAATTTGCCTTCGTTATCATCAGGGGAATCAAGTTGCTCCCTTCAGTAACCTGATCATATCAACCCTCTTCTTTTTTGAGTTTGAAGACTTTGAGCTTGACATCTATACCAAAAATTACAAAAATATCATTATATGACTTTTTTTTTCCCTTTAAATAGCAACTTACTAGAGTATTCCCCTTTCCAATTTCTCAATTAGGTCATCAACATTCTAATTGACAAACATTGTAATACGATTATACAAGTATAAAATACCAAAACCCTAGATAAATAATCAAATACCCATGTAATAGAAATCATTTCCCACAATTTAATAAACCAAACCCAATTGAGAGGCTGCTGATTCTTTTGGATTATTCAACAAACAACAGAAATTGGTTCAGAGTAGGACAGAATCAGTAAACTAGCTGATTTTTTTTTGGCCAATTGAGTATAAAACTGTTCATACTAAAACACAAGAACGAAGAATTATTTCCACAAATCACCGCTAAAATATGGACTATGCAAATTAGAGTAAGCAATGAATCAAAGATTTCACCTTTTGGTTTCTGGGAATTTTTTAGATTTCGTGAATCGTGAATGTTTGATTGAAATTTTCATCAGCAAGTACCTTCAGTATACTCTGAGTCATCTGTCATGCTGTTCATGCACAGTACGTTTGCGGTTTGCCCCATTTTCCTTTCTGGTTTTTTTGTATACTCGGGTTTGTCCATATTATCAATAATCAATCAATCAATCATCAATAATCATCGATAACTATATACTCCCTTCGTCCTCAAATGATAGTTCCGGACAAATTTTAGTCTCAAAATATTCACCCCAAATATTTTTTCCAACAACCATTAATATTAATTTTTTACTAAAATTCCCTCCAATTTACAACAATATTTGTGCAAATTTAACTTTCCCATGTAAATTTGTTTTCCCACGTACTTTTATTACTTTCATTCTCTACTTTTTTGTATACCCAATGCCAATTTACTTTTTCAATGTACTTTCACTATTCTTATTTGTGTTTATTAATTCCCGTGAAAAATGTCGGATTATCAAAAGGGGACGGAGGGAGTACTAAATACTAGTTTTGTGCCCCATGCGATGCCCGGGTTGTTTATTGAATTTTAAGATAAATTTTAAAATATATCATTATATAAAATTAGTTAGGAATTGATGTACTTTTGTGACAATTTGCTATCTAGTAGGCATGTAATGACTAATAATAATGTTAGTGGAAATGTTCGATTTAATATATTAAAAAAAATAAAAAATTAGCAAAAAATAAATCAAATTAAATAAATGTTCAAAGCCCATTGAGTTGACCCGAATTCAAAACTTTGGGCAAGGGTTGAACATTTCTTGACTCATAACCTGAAGTGACCCAATCCGAGATAACTCGTGAATCGACCCTAATTGACATGTCTACATAATAACAAAATTCTATTTGATTGTGAAGAACATTATTTCAACCGATTATATTATAAATGGATGTTTACGCTTTGAGATACTTCCTTCGCTCCAAATTTTATGATATAAAAAATAAATTTATATGATAATTTTTGAGAATTATAATCTAATAATTTTTTGAATAAAATTATAATTCAATTTGTACATCTGAAATATTAGTATTTTATCGAAAATAAAACTCTAAACTAACAATTTTATCCTCAAATTCTATTCAAATTTGATTAAAAATAGAATTCTAAACTAAGTTTTTTATGTTGTGAAGTCCATTTAAAACTATCCAACGTGGCGCGACACTTGGCGAAAAGTTGGAATTCCAAGTGTCGCTGCCTCATGACCTGGCTAAAAGTTTAGCTTTATATATTAGTTATATGATATACTAAAAGACACACTAACAATGACACGTGATAGTATTTTTATTTTTTTAAACAAAATTGGAATAATTTATTTAAGGAAGTTATTTTTAAAATGTTCGTATTTGTCAACCATATAAATGATCAATAATATATACCTATAATTTCCTATGTTGATACACAATTAACAATAGTTGAAATATTTTGTTGGAAATATTATCAAGGAAATAAATAACATGAAGTATTTTTTAAGAAGATGTAATTTTAGTGAAATATTTTGTATAAATATAATCTTGATTAAATATAAATAAACATTTTACAAAATTTTCGATTTATATTTGGAAAAATTAGAAAATAACACCACAAAAAAACCGAAATTTTGATTATAGCACCACCAAAAAAAAAGTTTTATTATAACACCACAAAAAAACTTAAAAATTTGATTTCACCACTGTTATTAACGCCATCCAAAAAACCGTTACTGGCCCCCACATTGTACACGTGTCAGTTATCTATTGGATTAAAAAAAAGATTTTTTTTTTAAAACAAAAAAAAAAAACCCAAAACTCTTAACTCGGCCACCACCTTCACCACCGGCGCCGGTTCTCCCTGGCCCACTGTCGTCGCCCTAACGCGCACTGCTGACTCCCCTTAGCCGACCAACGAAACCAGGCCAACCCAGCCCAGCCGACCACCTGAACCACGCACCACGCCGTACCCAGCCTTAGCCTCGATTCGATTTGGTTTGGGCGCGGGTTAGGGTTCAGGTGGCAGTGACGGTGAGGGTGAGAGATGTAAAGCGGTAATTGGGTTTGGGTGTGGGTTGGAGTGTGTCGGCTATGGATCTGGGTAAGGGAGGGGAGTTCGGTGATGTTGCTGAGGTAGGTGGTGGTGGGGTGATGTTGCGGTGGCAGGAGAGTTCTCCGACGCCTTGGATTTGCGTCGTGGGGTGGTTTGCGTCGTCGTGGTGGGGCTGATTTTCGTTGGTTTTGGGTGGGGGCTGGGAGTATCGACAGGCGACGGCCTAGGCTAGAGTTTCGGCGGCTGGGCAGATGGCTCCGGCGGTGGGGCTGGCTGGGTTAAGGGGATAGATTTTTTTTTTAATTTTTTAAACCAGTAAATTATTGACACGTGTCAATTATGGGCTCCACTTAACGGTTTATTTAGATGGAAAAGTTAAATGGTGGTGAAATCAAATTTTAAAGTTTTTTTGTGGTGTTATAATAAAAACTTTTTTTTGGGTGGTGTTATAATCAAAATTTCGGTTTTTTTGTGGTGTTATTTTCTAATTTTCCCTTTATATTTTTTAAAAATCACTATACTATAAATTGATGAGGAATTTATCAAAAACTTAATTCAGTTACATAAATGGACTACACTCTTATTTTTCAAATTGTTTTTTTTTCTTCATTTTAGTAAAGCGAATAGTAATGTAATGAGTTAATCCATCTACATCAACTAATTTAGTATGGACTATTTATCAAGAGTAGAAATTAATTAAGATTATGATTTTTCTTTAAACAATCTTATTGCACAAGATCATTATTTGCCTCTTATAATTTAGCGTTTATAGCCGCATATACTAAGCAATTTTTATTTTTTTTATTGTACTAATTAATTTATCTAAAGAAAATATGGAGTAATTAAAATAACCGTGCATGGCATGGGACCTAACCTTGACTAAGGGCCTGTTCACTTCAGCTTAATTTCAGTTCAGTTCAGTTCAACTCCAATTAGTTTAGTTCAGTTCAACTCCTAATTTCCTTCTCTCATAAAATATTCATTTCAACTAAGTTCAGTTTTGTAAATGTGAACAGACCCTAATGGATCATCAATTTTTCATCATTTTATTCTCACTTTCACTCTTTAATCTCATTGAATTTTTCTTTCATTAACTCTAGGATTATTTTTCAATCATTATACCCTAATTTATTTAATCTTGATAGACTTCTTTACTTGGTCTCGTTCATGCCTTTTACTCCGTATATGGTTATTATCTTATTCTTCTGGCAAATTTCGTACTTGATCGACTGTTCTTGTTTTTTCAACTAATACCAAAAGGGTCTTTTAAGCCTCTGATATTCAAGGAATTATCATAGACTTTATCTATTATGTTATCAAATTATTCTTTTGACCAGATTTAAAAGATCATATTTACGTTTCTTGAAAACCAGATTTGACTATAATACACAAACTTCGCTTAAAGATGTGATTTTATTCAACCATATAGGAGATTTAATCATATTAGACATTTTCACCAAGCAAAATAATGCAATTAGGCCACATACAAGAGACATAATCATACTAAATAAGGAGTATGTTATTTATGAAATTTACAATGTAATCCTTTTATTTTTTATTTTTAGGATAGCTCAAAGTATAATGGAGATTTAGGACAAAGGCCGCAAATCTAAAGTGGTTGATTAGAAAGATATGATGAATCTTGGAGTAAAAATTGAATTATATTCGTAATGGTAATCAAAACTAACCTAATGCAATAAACCATTAAACTGGTTAACTTGTAGAATGTTTTGTATATACTCCGATCTTATATACCAAGAAGCTAACCCTGGAGCAAATTATGCTTCCATTAGTCATCTCCTGCATGCTCACCAAAATTTTGATCCTTTTTTAAAGGGAGGTACTAAGGGCTTGTTTTGATTGACTGAACTGAAGTGAGCTAAATTGAACTCAACTGAACTGAACTAATTGGAGCTGAACTGATTTGGAGCTGAACTGAATTGAACTGAATATTTTATGAGAGAAGGAAATTAAGAACTGAACTGAACTGAACTTATTGGAGCTGAATTGAAATGAACTGAACTGAAAATAATCTGAAGAGAATAGGCCCTAAATGCAGGTATAATTTTACCTAAATACAGGACAACTTAATTTTTAGTCAAAATTATTTTTCCAAGCTTACCCTTATTTTAAACTTGCACCCAATAACTATTTAATTACCCTTAAAATTTAACTTGTAGACATATCTCATATTCTTCAAGCTTCAAGCCTTCAACCTTTCATCCTCTACCGACAAATTTCAGATACTTTACATGAACCTAGATTGATGAACAGGGCGCTTAAATCCAGTTATTTCTCATATTTTCAATAACAAAGCCATATTATCAGTAAACCTTGTCGATACACAAATCCAACCCCGTTCGTAAAATACTTCCAAGGCTTTTAGCTTAATACTGGCAATAATTTCCAGGCCTCTTCACCGCCTACTGGAATACAAATCCCAAACCCTTTGCTACCTACAGGAGTTCATTTCCGGGGCCCTACACTACCTACCGGAATTAACTTCCAGGGCCCTTTATTGCCTATCACTGCTATATTCTGATCACTGACTATATTTTCAATTAAAGTGGAATGAACATCTCATGCCTGATGATCTTTTAGATTTACAACTTTTTTTCATCTTCGTTATATTGCAATATGATGGAGTTGAATTATTTGTTTAAAAATTCTAACTTTAAAATCGAAAACACAAAGAACATACCCACACTAATGGGGATTAATTATTTGGCTTCTCGCGATAACATTTTTATAACAACTTGCTTCTACTTTGCGTCATTTAATTATCAAATAACCAAAAGATGAGACTTTGAGAAATTGAGCAACAGGAAGCTTTTAAGCTTGTTCTTAGTTGTAGTGTACTCTGAATGTACAATGGAGATGGGAGAATATGAGATGAAGGGAGCGAGCTTCTTATTAGTAAAGGAGAATGAAATTAGTTTAGGTTTATAAAGGGTAGTATAGTCTTTTTCATATTTAAGTGTTTTTTTTTTTAAATCCTGCATTTAGGTTATTTCATAGTGTATTTAGAACATATGTTTTTAGATGATCAAAAAAAAATTACTACGTATTATATTTAAGCTAGCCTAACCATTCATTCATTCAAAAAAGAAAAAAAAGAAAGCCTAACCTAGTGCAATGGCAACGGCTATGTTGGTGGCCCAACAAATAATCATATGCCTATATTGGGCTCATCCAATATCTATCATTATCTCACTTGTAATTGTTACAATTGGTGATCATAATTAAATTTTCATTCTTACTTTTTGAACCTTCATCAATCGGTTCATCCTTATCCCAAATCCTACTCACTTTTCCACCCAAATAATTGTTGTTCATCATAGGCTGTAATTTATTGTCAACTTGTCTACTCTCGGCCAACAATTTTCCCATGGGAGCACCTTGTTTTTATACACCATTTAATCTTCCAACTAATTGTTCTTTATTTTGCATAAACTTATACTCAAAGTCATCTTTAGTAAAGATGAAAAACGGATTCCATAAAACCAACAAATGCACAGTCTATTGGCTACAGATATTTGTTTGAGATATTAACGTAATTTATTATCAGAAAGTGTGTGTTATGTGTCTCATAATTAAATTAGACCATCATAAATCTTACAATTATAAGAGCCTGTTCACATTTACTTAATTTCAGTTCAGTTTAGTTCAGCTCCAATCAGTTCAGTTCAGTTCCAATCAGTTCAGTTCAGTTCAGCTCTTAATTTTTCTCTCACATAAAATATTCATTTCAGCTCAATTCAGTTCAGTTCAGTTCCAATCAGTTCAGTTCAGTTCAGTTCAGTTCAGTTCAGTTCAGTTCCAATCAGTTCAGTTCAGCTCAATTCAGTAAATATGAACAGGCCCTAAGTCGAGTATGGCATGGTGATTAAGGATTTAATATTAAATGATATTTATATACAATTTTAATCTTTCCGTTTTATTATATTAGCTCCATCAAAAGGCCAATTAAATCAAATAATTAGTCACTAGAAATATCTCAAATCAAATTAAACTAACTAGTCGATATAAACCTACTATATTATTAATAAGTTATTATACGCTTTTGTTGTCAATTAAAGTTTTTTCAATTGATTAGTTGTATTTTTTAATTCATTTTTCGATTAGATAAGCTTAGCAATAAATCAACATAAAATTTATATTGATCTTATCTAATGAACTTCAACAATAAATTGGGTTGTCACTATAAGACATTGATTATGGTGTTAAATTGAGGAATTAAAAATGAAAGATACCTTTTAGTGCCATAAAACTATTAGTGAATTGTAAAATGGATTATAATCTAAAATTGAATCAAATCATTTGCGTAAACAAATCAACATGAAATTATATGCTTCGACCCAAAAAACACGTCTAGTGGGTCCAATTAATTTAGATATGTAGTGTATAGGTTAAAGCAAATTCTACAAGCTTCTTAGACTTTTTAGGGACCTAATCAAAATTATGTTCATACTTGATTCCTCTTTATTATTTTCCGTTGGTGTTTTGCATCATTCGAGCAACATGAAATTTCTTTCATTCTTAATTTAATTAACAAATAATTTGAATCTAATAAAAAGATGAGGGAGTAATAAGTATGGGAATGGTTTGATTAATGTAATTGGCGTATTGAACACATGACATGCAAGACATAATAAAAATGTACGTTCATGTTAGTATCAATTATTGTAATTGAGGTTGTTAAATTATAAATCTCTGATTAATTGATTATAGCAAGTTGCTGAAAATATAGCACTCTTTAAATACATTTCATAAACTTTTTGCAATCAAGGACATTATATTTCCATTCAGAATATTTAAAACCACTGTAATGCTGAATATAATCTAATTTGACGATCCTCAAATAATTAATCATTCACAATTAATATAATTTGATATTCATTGTTAATCAAGTGACAAAACAGTTGGTTAATTGGTCGATTTTAATAGTACTTTGTATCATCTTGATTAAAAACATCTCACATAATAAGCAATATTGTACTCCCTGCATTTCTTAATTATATGCCTACTTCTCTTTATTATGTGAGTAATAAATGAAAAAAATAAGTATATAATTAAGGGACGGAGGGAATACTAATTTATAATTATTATTTTTTTTCAAAATTCAACATATAGTCCGTAATTTTACACTTCGTATTAATTGTTTTTCCATACAATAAATTCCTTAAATATAGGACAAAAAATGTGGCGATACGATCATGTTTTTGCAATGATCATTAATTTCAAATATTCATTTTTTTTTTTTTGACAACCAAATTTCATTAAATGTGGCAACTTCCTAGAAGTTTCCAAGGGTCGTTAATACCAAAGAATGAGTAGTGCCCAAGTAAGAATCCCCCTTTCCTTATTAATCTGATCTTACATAGTTACATGCATACAAGGGTAATCCAGTAATTCTCATAAATAATCACGTCTATAATACTTGTACAACATTCTAACAATAAACCCTCTATAAAAAGCTAGCAAAGTAATCATTAACAAATCATTTTGATTACATCAAAAAAATCATCATTTCTCCTAAATACATTACCATCTTATTATTCACCTTAATTAGAGAAAAAAATTAAGACGATTAAGAAAGGGAAAGAGAACGACAGTATGATAATGAAGAATGCAACCATGACGACCCCTAAGGGAAACAACACCACGGTAAATGATGCCGCGACAGCCATACAACGTTCGTGGAACAACCCCGTACCATTTCTATTTGGTGGTTTAGCACTTATGTTATGTCTTATTGCTATGGCTTTACTTATCTTAGCTTGTTCTTTCAGAAAATATTCTTCCTCAAATGGCAACAATGTTGACGGAACTCGAAAAACGACGTCGAATTTACCGGCCCCGGCAAGCCAAAATGAGTCTAAATTTGTTGTGATTATGGCCGGTGATGATAACCCTACTTACTTTGCTAAGCCTCTTCCTTCTCCTATGATTATTCCTTATTCTACCAATCATCACATTGTTATAGGAAGAGTGTAACGACTTATTAGGTGCGTCGTGTTTATTTATTAGTCTTAGGTTTTAGGAAAAAAATACTGATTTAGATGAGAAACGTATAATGTAAACCAAAATTATAATTATATGTTCACTTCCGGAGTATTCTTTGATACAAATCCGAGCATTTTTGTTCAGCCTTTTCGTGTAGTAGATTGTTTCCATTACGATATTATGTGCAACTTCAATATTGTTTTGGACAATTTAAATGATGTGAATAATTTAAGTAGCTTACTTGGTCACGGAGTACTAATATGACCATTATGTGGTTCGAAAGTGACCTAGTTTATAACAATATATGGGCTATAGGGAATGATTGAGGCCCAAGAAAGGATCAACTCTAGTACAACTAGGGCAACTACACAAAGCAATATACAGCTGGAAATTAACCAAAAAGAGTAAAGTTATTATTAGCAATTGCATTCAGATTATTTCTACTTTGAGATTTTGAGTATTGACTCACTAGCTGGAACATTTATTAGAGATAATACAGCTGACAATTTACAGATATCCGATTACAAGCATGATTTCATGAATTAAAATAAATGCACAACAATATAGTCCTGGCTGATAAAATATTGGTAGCGTTTTATTTTTTTTAAAAAAATAAAAATGGCGAAATAAGAGTATAAAAAACAGATATAAGGACAATACCGCCTTTTTTTTTTTAAGGTAAGAAAAATAAACGAACATTGAAAAGCTCTACTCACAAGGGGAATTTCTAATGTAACGAGAATACGATATAATTGGTTGTAACAACAAAGACAATAAACGTTGTACACTCATATGTTAATCAAAGTGAAGCTAAGGTTCTTTTGAGCAGAGGCAGATCAAGTTGATGGTCAATACGAGGCTACGAGCTGGTAGCATGTTAATAATTCTGTTACCATTAAATAAAAATTAATAAAGATATATACGTGCGAGATTTACAAGTTCTCATATTAAAATAAATCATAATAGATTGTCAAACAAGAATAGATAAATAGCTTCTGAAAAATTTAAATGTTATATTTGTGGGACAAAGAGGTATAATTTTTCTATGAGTCAGCAACAAAATAAAAAGACGTATCGTGTTTTTATGGGAGCATGTTATTTGGCAAGAAAAGAGTAAGATGTGAATGTTTGATACTCCCTCCGTGTTTTAATAAGTGTTACTATAGACACCCAAATGTGTCTCCCCAAAACCAAACCCAGTGATGAATACCTTTTGCGTCGAATGATTATCAAATAAGGTGAAAGTGTGAAAGGTCAAGTGTTGCGGTTGGTTTTTATTAAAAATTCTTTCTTTCTGTTTTCGAAAACAACTCTATTTTATGAAAACAGCCAATCTAGTTTAGTTTGGTCCACGACAAGGGTCCAATAACAGTGTAGTTGGATGGGGCTTGCAAAGAGCTTTCTAACGATATATTATAAGCCCAATTCCAATGAATAATGAGGAAGTTATGGCCAAAATACTAAACTGGGCCCGGTTTGATCTTTACATGCGGCCCAATGATCTAGGGGAGGGCCTAATGTTAATTATTATTCCTAAAGTTATTAGAATTAATTATAGTCTTCTAGAATTCTCTAGAAGGTTCTCTTTAATCCTAATAAGATTAGAATTAATAATTATGTTTTGATAAGTTTTATTTGGAATAAAATATTATTTTATGAAAATACGATTTCAGTTTTCATACGGACTTTACAAGTCAATTTTGATTGATAAGTGGACTCCGTGTTTGAAAGCGCGTAGGAATCCAGGCTGTCGCCAAACGACAGGCTTGTCGCCACGCGACAGACCCTGTCGCCAAACGACAGGCTTGTTTGATTTATTATTTTCCTTGAAGTTACTAACGCGTGTATTTTGTTATTAGAAAGAGGTACGAGACATCCAAGTATGTAATCTTATTGCTCTATTCTTGTAGAAAGCATGTTTAAATTTTATTAATTCCTAGCATCATGTTAAGATGTTATTATTGCTTTCTAGTATCATGTTTAGGGTGCCTTTTACTCTTTTCTAATATCATGTTAGTATCATGTTAGGGCTAAAGCTTTGATATTTATTGCTTAGTGACATGCTAGGATTTGTTATTAATCTTGTTAGTATCACGCCTAGGATCTTGCTATTATTATGCTTTAACATGATTATTTCAATTATGATTGTTATAATGATGATTATGATGATTGTTATTATGTTGCTTGATGCTTATTTATTGTTATTGCTTGATCACACCTTTTATGCATGTTTAAAGGGAATTTGTACTTGTAATCACGCTTAATAAGATAATTAATAATCTTGTTTAGGACTAATATGATTATAATTCAAGTGATCGCCAATAATAGTTTGTTTGTGCATTAAATTCAGCCAACATAGATTAAACAGGTTTAGGGTTAACCTATTGTTTGCATGTTAGTCAGAAAACGCATATGAATACGAGAAGAATGAAGTAGAGGCCTATTTAGGGCAGGTTCAATCTCTTTTAGATTGGATTTGTACCTTCATCCCCGAACCCTATTTGGTTCATGACCTTTTGGAGTTGATGATCTCATGGATCGTTAAGGGGTGTAATCTTCACCTTGTGAACGGTTTACAAGTTCGTAAAACTTGTTGGCGACTCTTTTGCTCTAGCTTCCTTCCCTTTGGACGCCACCATGCTTAAGTGTATGATCACAGTGGGGTTCAAGCTTGGGGTTAATGGCTTGAAATATTCCCTACAGTTACACTTATCAAATCCGGCAAAAAGGTATATTAAAAATATTATATCTCTCTCCTCTCATGGTCTCCATCCACACCCACTACTACTTTTTTTTTATTATATCATTTCTCTTACATTCATTACTTTTCAATAAACTATTAACTCCACTATATTTCTTTTCCAAGTTTTAAAACTTCAACTACCCCACTTACCTCTTATTTTATTATAGTCAATTAAATTGCCTAAAACTATGTGTCGGTCAAAGTGTAACACTTAAAAAAACACGGAGGGAGTACTTTAGAACTAACAAGTCCGCAAATTATATAGCAACGCTCACGTTGCGCCGCGTACTTGGAAAATAGGTCCAAGTGCCCTTGAGGCCTTGAGGCCAAAGTTAATTTGGTTGGTCGCCACACGCTTGAAATTTGTCTTTATTTGGGATTTCATTATTGCAATTTTTGTGGTCCAAACACTACTATGATGGATTAATTTATGGACTAACATATTGAGATTTGTATTATACGTATACATTAGTTAGGTTAATTAATTTGTGAAAGATCTCCAATCCTATAGGAGTATAGGAGGATGAGCACAATTATCCAAATTAAGGAGGGTAGTTTTATTTTAGTTTTCTACAGGTTAAAAATAAAAATGTACTCCGTAAGTATATAGTGAGTTAAAACTTAGAAGAATATTATTAAAGCAAAGCAACATTAACTAACCTGCATATTTGAACCTAAGATCAAGTACATCTAGTGAGTTCAATTTTGATTACTCCAATTAAAGTAAATATATAGCATGCTTGGTGGAGTTGAAGGACACAAATTCGTTGGAGGAGGGGGATTTTTTTACCTCACCTTAGTAGCTTGTAATCCTTGTATATGCTTGTTACTTTATATCACTAACACACAATGAGCAAGAAACATGTTTCAATGCTATGAAGAAGTCAACACCTTTAATATGTACCGTTGGTCTAGTGTGTACAAAGTTGTACTCCAAGTACACAATAAGGTCATTTTTCCATCAAAAAAAGCCAACGAATTAAAATCCTAGAAATGATGACTTTTTTTCTACTTAATTGCACCATTGGTCCATCACTTTGATTGGTGGCATTAATATTATTTTTATATTTGTAATGGAAGGATTAGGTACAATAATTGATATAGATGTAGCAACTCGGAGATGTTTTTATTAATTGGGTGGATTATTTGGACTTTAAAATCACCATCTTACTTTAAATTTATAGAGACTAGTGGAAAAGTGCGTGGTAGCGGGTTTGCCACCACAAAAGATATCCCCACTTTAGTTTGAAGGTAACTCATGCATAATTAAGCCTTAAACCAAGGTCATTATATGTAGTTAATCCCTCAATGTTCTACAAACTATGATTAATTGATTAGTTATAATACTAAGATAATATATGCTTTATTTTTGTATTGCTCCGTGCATCTTTTTCATCTACGTACTCGAAGAATTTGTGATGTGAGTCAAGTAAATTATCATTATTATGTCATTAATCTCTATTATAGAAATTAGTGCGAAAGAATGAACATGTTGCATGTATAGTATCACTTATTAGCTAGCTTATTAAATTTACAAATAAGTGACATTGATCTTTGATCTATTTTGTAAAATTATGCCATCTATCCTTAATTGTGATTTGTGAGATGTATGTCATGTCGATTATGTGAGAATAAATACTTAATATACAGGTCAGAGACCATTAGGATTAAAATGATTTGATAATCTAAAGAAACGATTCTCTACAACAAAATAAGGGATCTTAAAACAAAGCTGATCTATAATTAATGAAATTTTATAGTTCTTACTTAACAGAATCTTCGATCATTGGACATTGACATATGCATTATTAAAAGATATACAATGAGAATAGAAGTTTTAATTTAATTTATTTTTTTTTGAGAAAAGAAGAATAGAAGATTTAATTAAGAATAAGCGTATAGTATATGATCCAATATATTATTATTAAATAATAAAAAACATCATATTTATATATATATGGAAATTGTGGTAGAAAGTAGCAACGACTTTTGATAAAAGCTAGCTAAGCTAAGGTATGTTTTTGTTAGAAATTAGATTAGTATTTTCTTAACACCAATACAATATTACAATTCAAGAAATTAAGGTGGATTCCTTGTCCTTAAGATCCATCAAGAAGACAATAATATTTTTTTAGTAGTTGCCTATTTCTAATTCTAGGAGACATTTATATTAAATAAATACATCTATTTGGTGCAACAAAAGTAAAGTTAAAGTTTACGTATCTTATGCCGTTATTCTAAATATTTCATATATAAATATAATCTAAATAAATAAATTTCTCTAAATAAATGATATTTTTTTTACTTTAGCTATCTATTTATTTGAAACGGAGAGGCAAGGGCTAGCCAAGTGGAGGTATTGAAATTGAAATAGGTAATCGAATAGGACACGGATCATTTAAAACAAAACTTGTTACATTTAGATTTTCAAGAGTTGGTAACTTGTTGAAATTATATTGAAAATTATAAAGGGTAATGCTCGGTATTAGTTTGTTGATCAAAGAAACATATTTACATTATAAATACATGTTGATGGACCACGTTGGTGTTGCAAATGGTTAAATGCACCCCATCATATGCTCCTGGGAAAACACAATTCACAATAAAAAGAACATATAATGCATCAAAGAAATAAAATAAAATATCATACAAACTTGTTCACTCAATGTATAAAATGAAAATACAATTCATGCTGATAGAATATATATGTTACAATGTTTTTTAGTTATTCAAGTGAAAACTAAAACATCATCGTATGTGTATGTGCATATATATTGATTTATTTTCCACGTATAGTCATATGTATTTGATTATATAGAACATATAAACTTATTACGACTTTTCTTTTTAAAAATACTTAACTAGTTACACATACTCCGCCTTTTGACACCCACCTCCAAAATTTACATAAATAAGGTGAAGACTTTAGATGTGTACATAGACTAAATTATGGTTCATGATTACTAATACGGCTAGCTGATCTGATTAACACCATTTAAACTCAACTAAATAACTAAAAATAAAATAAAATAAAATAAAATAAAATAAATTACAGAAATGGACAAATTATTGGACGCGACGGCTCGATTACGCAAAAGTAAAGCATCCAATTGTGAGAAAGGAGTCCCTTGTATTCGATGTTATGAGTAGAATGTTTTTGACAATTGGGTTTAACTTTTGATTTGTGGAATATTTGGTGCATGCATTATCGATTATTTATGGGCGCTGACAACATCAAATTATTACACTTTGTCTTTAATTTATTGGGACAACACTTGATTTTTATATGACCATTTTTTTTATATGTTGGGAGGCACTATTTTCTCATGATAAATAATGTAGCTTGCCATCTTACAACACAATCAATATATTCACATCTATAAAATCTATTAGCATTATGTATATGTCCCCTAAACAATATTTTTCTTAAGCCAATCCGTATATAAATTCTGATACAATAATATGTATTGTACAATTGAAGTGATAGTACCAATTGGTTGTTGGTGCAGTGGTGATTGGGATGCATTTGGCAGGGAGGATCTGTGTTTGATCTTCCGCAGCAATAATTGGGAGGGGACTGAAACCCAACCACTCAAAATTGATCCCCGAATCCGAATATTAGTCCAAAAGGTGAACTGGGTAGAAAAAAAAAATACAGTTGAAGTGATAGTGCATCATATTTTATGCTCTGATTAAGACAAGTTAAAATCTCTTCAATCTGACTAATTTTTTTTTTTTTTTTTTTTTACCACTAAAATTAGTTCATTAATGAAAATCATATTTGACTTAGACTCCGTTTTTCCGACGCATTATACACAAGTATTAGACATTGTTTTCCTAGAAGCATCATAAAGCAAGGCTTCTAAATGCTTTCCGTCCTATGTAGAAAAAGGCCTAGTTAGGAGACAATATTAATACTCCAATTGACAATCATGATGAAGAAATACAAGAATTAAGACACTATCTAGCATGAGATCATCGTGGTTCATAAGATTATAAATGGGTACACCTAATCACTTTTGGAGGTAGTCATTATAACCCACAAGTGTCAACACATAATGAATTTTGGCTTACACGTCACAGTGTTTCAAAATAAATACAACAATTTAACGGACACATTTATTAATGTATAAATTTGATCACAAATATCTTTTTTATGTCCAAAAAGTTATCTTAATCATAATAACTACGCTCTGTTCAATAATTCTTGTTATTTAGAGGGCGAAATTTAACAAAATATGAAAACTTAGAGACGAAGTAGTAAAAATAATACAAGTATATTTTAAATGAATATTGCGGAAGTTAAATTTAAACAAATCAAGGAAGCACCCAATTTCTCAAACAAATCACAACCCATAAGTAATTGTGATGACCCCAAAAACATGCATCATCATACACTAAAATCAAAAGCATTATACACTATACAGCATATTTATTGTGGTTTTTATTTAAATAATAACCCAAGATATATAAAAAATTAAAAGTTCATTCCACTTTCCACCATATCTCTATGAGATCATTAAACACTGTTGTTAGTGCAATTATTTATTGGACTACTATTAAATTACTTACCAGTTGTATTAATTAATACTTTTTGTACTATATATACTCTTAATCTCTGTCGCATTTCTCAAACTTCCATTCATTTTTACAAACTCAAAATTAAAAGCAAGAATTAGAGAGAAACCATAGAAAAATGTCATCAATGACAAACACAACTTCTTCTTCTTCAACACAAATTATGAGATGGAATTCACCAACGCCATATTTATTTGGTGGGTTGGCTCTTATACTAGGCATTATTGTTATAGCACTAGCAACATTAGCTTGCTCTTACATTTACAAAAAGAAGCATCAACCCTCTTCGTCCTTTGACGACACCACGAGAAAACCCGTGACCACAAACGACGATGACAAGCCAAAATTTGTTGTGATCATGGCTGGAGACGACAAGCCAACATATATAGCCATGCCTATCAACGCCGTCTTGCCCTCTCACGACGATTCCATAAATCATCCTCTTCCTCCTCCTCCTCCTCCTCCTCCTCCGGCCGCGGCTGCTGATACTCAAGTCTAGTCGACTAGTCATATGTATGTGCTACAAACGCATAGCAACAAAATTTTGTCCTTTGAATTTTATTTTATTTTTGTGTTTTTGGGTTTGTTTTATTGGTCCTTTGTTGGGCTACAATTTTGGTGAGATATGTATATTGAAGAGCATATACATGTTTTTGGATTAAAACGGTCAATTATTTTTGATAATTTGTAGGAGTGGTTTATTAGACCTTTAGATATAGAAAAGCTATATAATTAAAAGATTTTGTGATATCCAACATATTTTGTTTCATGGATACATCCATGCAATGAAACTCTTGATATTTACGATGAGTTTCGAAATTTTGAGCTAATTAAATGGATTATTAGTGCCTTTGTTTTAAATTAATTTTATGTTTAGAAATTGAACCTATAGTGAATTACAACCTCCCTTTATAAGAATTACTTGTATAAAATTGTTATCAAAATTAAATTCATATATTCTTCTCATCTGTATTAGATATTTCATAAGCTAAAGAAATGGATGCGAATGATGCACCAATACAGCCCGATTGGCCGATTGGGTCGGCTCAGATCGATTAACTAAGCTCATCGATAAACATTTAAAACCTTGAATTCACATTTTAATTGAAGCTTGGTATTTAGACTTCAAAAAGATTTTAAAAAAAAGTGTATACTTAGTTCTTTTGATTAGCATCTTTATACACGTATGAATATAAACAAAAGATATTGGAAAATGAAAATTAAAAATAATAATTACTAGTAGTTTTTTCTTTCTTTTGGAAAAAGTTATTCAAGATATTTGATTGGTTAAAAGAGCATACGCGACAACTCGACCATGTAACTATGTAAGATTGGTATTTGGTAACTACTAAAAACTATACACTTTAATTTTTCTCCTCTATTCCTCCTTGTTCTAGCTAGGAAAGTAAGGAACAGTAATAGGCGGAAAGTTGATGCTTAATAATGTGCTTAAACATACTGAATTTGTGTTGAACGCCCTACATGGCCTCGAAAATATAACTTCCTCCGTTTTTTAATATTTGTAACACTTTCTTAAAATGGAAATGTCACAATACGTGCAACACACTATAAATGAAAAGTTTTTTGGAAAAAAGTTGTACTCCCTCTGTTTCATAATATAGTTTCTGTTTTCTTATTTTGAAGATTCAAAATGATGTTCCTGTTTCCATTTTTGGATAATATGTAAAGACTATTATACCCTCGTTTTTTTAACTTTATTCATTGTACTCCCTAATTTACCCTTGAATTTTGCACATGCCATGTATCTTTTTCCACTTTCTCTCTCTAACTATTGTTTATAATTGTACTTTTCACTTTTATTAATGTATATCATCCACTTTCTCCTCCTATTTCTTAAATACCGTAAAAAAACACAAACAGAAACTATATTATGGGACGGAGGGAGTACTATATATATACTTTTCTTTTTTTATATAAAACTTGAAAAAAATATTCTTTAAATTTTTGGTTAAAAAAAATAAGTTAGACTAGATATAAATTTCATATCTACTACCTACAATTAATTAAACAAGATTATACATGACTAAGTTGTTAAAAAAAAAAAAAATCTCTTTTAGGTTATCGGAAATTTATATCCTATACATAGTCAAAGTAATTAAAATTTGTCCCAAATATTGCCTAGAAAGGGAGGGATTATTATTTTTGGTAGTTTATTTATTTTAGGAAATTATCCTTTGGAAAAAAAAAAAAAAAACTAGTTATATGATTTACTCCGTAGTAAACTAGTTATAGGTTTCCTAATACTCGCACAAATAGTGTTTATCTTGTTATTACAACGTTATATTGGTTGCCTATGTATCATGTTTTCGCTATTTAATCAAGTTCAATTGACAAAAATTCCAAGTAACCTTGAAAAGTCGAGGAATTTCTTTATTATTTCATTATCAGATCTTCAGCATAAATTTATTGATCCGGATCGAAGATTTTGTATAAAATCGGAAGGCATGGCCAACTCAGGTGTTATGGGTGATCCTCTAGTTCGTAATTTAAAGTCAGTTTAGTTTTAATTTTATTGCAATTTTTTAACAATAAAATTCATAGTATTATGGTTACAATTTTGTGCTTTGAATCTAATTTATTGTATTATGATTAAATTTTTGGTGCTTTGCAACATGATTGCTGTTTTTTTTTTTCAATTGTGTTTGGATTATGCAGAAATTCAAAAGAATTGAAGAGAAAGACCGGATAAGTGAATTGCCAGATGAACTCCTGTCAGATATCGTATCAAGATTAACATTGAAGGAAGCAATAGCAACTAGCATCCTTTCAAAGAGATGGACTGATGTTTGGGTATCATACCCTTTCCTTGACTTTGGATTTCTTCGAAAAACCTACAAGTATGATACTAAAAAGTCTCAACTTCTTGTGCATATAGTCAACAAAGTTTTGGAGAAATTTGATGGTGGAAAGTTAGATAAATTCAGGATTGTGCACCCGATGTCTGAGAGATTTAAGTCTCATATCGATGAATGGATTTCCTTTGCAATTCGAAATCGTGTTTCCGAGCTTGAACTAGACTTTGAAGGTTTTGACATGTATGATGTTCCTCTCCATGCGTTTGCTCGACAAGAGACGATGATACCAAATTGTTCCTCGAGAAGCTTTGTTTCTTTAAAAGATCTCCATCTCACGTCTGTAACCCTTTCGGACCAAGTATTTGACTTAATTTTATACAATTGCTCCTCTCTAGAAAATCTTCTTTTGTGTTTTACTCGTGGACTAGTTAACGCTGTTGGAGTATTTGCAGTTCTAGTAATGCAAATCGGAGAGTTACCAAGTGAGTGTGCAAGGAGTTAATGAAGGAGTGGTATAGCTCGCCAGCCAGCCGAGTATTGGGCCTTGCGAGTAGCTTGCGTGAGGTTTGTGATTATTTCCTTTTCCTTATTACTCCTATAAATACAACTCCTTGGTCATTATTCAATGTGATGTAAATTTCATTAATGAAATACCCTAAACACATAAACACAAACCTACCCTTTGAGATCTGAACAGTTCTTGAGTAATTCCACACTTCAGGTTCGGGTACACGAATTGCGAAGGAGAGTTGCGTTAAACTTGGGGGGCGTGCGTCATCAGGAAACCTGTACCGGTGGCGGCGTATTTCGCTTCTAAGGTAGTGGATTATGTTCCACGGCGCGACTATGAGTTTGAGATCTTTAATCAAGTATTTTTTCCCTTCATCTTCTCTATCTTGTCATTGGAATCGACATGTATTGGTTTATTTTGCCAGTAAAGTTGATGAGTTCATCATCTAAGGTGTATTGGTTTAAAGCTTGAACTAGTCGTGTATCATCTTGGGTTGACTTTCTTGATCAAAAGGTGTATGCAAAGGTTAGTTGTGTGGTATGTATTCAAGTAGTGGTGGATGAAAAATCCTGAACCATGTGAATAAATCTTGATTGACTAGTTGTGGAAAGAAGCATGTTAACGCGAGTTGTGCGCTCTCTTTGAGTCTGATATGTTTGAGAAGAGCATATCTTGCCTTGCTATTAGAAATCCATCTGTTGTAAGTATCTTTCAAGGTGAGTTGAAAAGTGGTTGATTGGAAATGAGTTGAAGGTAAGATACTGTGATATCAGGATTTATTCTGTAAGTTTGGTGCTGACCCACTTTTATGACTCACGTGGTTTGTTCTAAGTTTGTTTGTTTTGCAGTAAGGTTTCTTAAGCTTCCTAGCATGATTGATTGTAAATCAAGGGTGTGTATTTAAAACGCATGCACAGGTGACAACTTAGAAGATGAGGTATTTTTTACTCATGATGTTATATCCTTTGTGATATGAATGGTGAGTGGGGGTTAGATTTAAGTACCCATAACTTGTTATGTTAAGTTTTTCTTGGCATGTGTGTTGAATTTCTTGATGCATGTGTGATTTTACTATGGTTCGCATTGATAGAGTTCATATGCTAGAATGATCATAAGTTGTTAGCTTCACATGCATGTTGTTTATTGAGATAAAGATGTATATGTGTCTCAAAGCCAAGAAACAAGTACAAGATAATGAGATAAGCAGAATGGTTCTAGGCAGTAAGCCAATGAACTAATAAAGGTACGCATCAATCTCATTTTTGTGATGTAGAGAAAGTGTTTTGGTAAATTACATTTATCATGCTTAAGCCAGAGTTATTTTTATGATTTGGCCTTGATGTTTGATTCAAATGTGCTAATGTTTTGCAATCTAAATGATGAACAAATTATTTTTGACGTGAAGTGGTTTTGTTGTGAACTATATTGTTCATTCTGTTTGTCAAGATAGAATTACTCAATTATTGTTTGAGTTTCGATTAGTACAGGGATGAAACTTAAAGTGAGAAAGTTTTTCAAGTACTTGTCCAGTAAGTTCTAAGAGACGATGATTGAATGAACAACGATAATTAGTTGAACCTCTTCAGTGTATGGTTTTACATGATGAAGGGTGGTGCTCTGTTTCGAGTGAGCTACAAAATCATTTTGGTATACACTATCCATTATGAAGTAAAGGCTCATTAGATTGGATGTCGTGTGTCAAGAAGATGGTTGTTGCAAAAATAAATCTCTGGAAGTTTGTCCATTGTGGGGGTAAGTTTATCCTCATGTTCTCTATATTATTTTTCACTGGTGTCTATGTATGTTGTCAGGAACTATAAATGTAGTGACAAAGTTAGACAGATCTTGTGGAGGTGATACTCATGTCAGAGTATGTGAAAGCAAAGAAGAATCAAGCAGGTCCTTATACAAGGATGAAGCACAGGTAAGTGCTTGATTGTCTAAGGGAATATAGTTAAGATCCTATGGGGTATTTTAAATTATTCTAGAGACGAAGATTTAAAATATGAGTCTACGTTTGGAAGTGATCTGTCTTGATAACCCTCTAATTTATATGGTTATGAAATGCTTTGGTAGACTTGTTGCTTGATGTTTACAGGTTGAGCTTTAAGTGCTCTTAATATGTCCATAACCCAGGTTGGGTGGTCAATTGAGACAACTTACATGGACACACCGAAGTGTTTTAATTTGTTGAACTTTTGTTCTGAATGAGTCTAGAGCCTTGTTTTGGTTGACTCATTATTGGATTTACACCATTTATGTTTATTGAATCTATAACTCTTTTTAGTGGTTTGTTGACCAGGTGGATTCAGTAAGGTTGAACGTCTCTTAATGTCATTTGTCCAGTTATTCTTTGAGCAGGATTTGATAATGGTTCTTAAGTGGATTTAAGACTATTAGCCCAGTGGCCCTTAGAATAGGATTGATAATGACACCAAAGGTGGAAGGTTGAGCATTGCTTGCTCTTAATACTACTAGCCCAGTTGCTTGAGAGTAGGGAACGATAGTGATGCTCAAATGAATTAGAATCACTAGCCCTGATAATACTCGAGTAGGAACGATAGTGGTACCGAATGACTGAGGTTGGGAGTATCCCTTAATGCATCTAACCTAAGAGCTCGTTGAGCAGTGGATTGATAGATGCACCGTCGAGTTGATAGGGTAGAACTTTACGTTCTTAATGTTCTTATTCCATTGCATAGAGAATCTTAGTTTTGCAAGGTGCTTGAATGTGTTTTAAGCCTGCAGGAAAAGACCCTAGATATGCCGGAAATGTGTAAGTAATGCACAGACGAAACACCTACGTGAGTACGAGGGGTGGCCTCCTTCAAGGGAAAAATTGTGGTGTAGCTTTCCTGAAATACTCATGAGAGCCCAAGGTGTTGGCCAAGAGTGGCGGAGTTGCTCAAGTTCAAAAGGTGAAGTATGTGGTACATATTCCTTCTTCGCTCCTGGGAGTTCAAACCTTTGGATACTCACCAGAAGAGTGTTGAATACCTGCGTCACTAAGGCATTAGTTCAAGCCTTATGGATACTAGTGCTTAAGTACCTACTGTTCAGATTTCATGATCTCACGTCTGTTTTGCATTAGTGGGGGATTGTTGGAGTATTTGCAGTTCTAGTAATGCAAATCGGAGAGTTACCAAGTGAGTGTGCAAGGAGTTAATAAGGGAGTGGTATAGCTCGCCAGCCCAGCCGAGTATTGGGCCTTGCGAGTAGCTTGCGTGAGGTTTGTGATTATTTCCTTTTCCTTATTACTCCTATAAATACAACTCCTTGGTCATTATTCAATGTGATGTAAATTTCATTAATGAAATACCCTAAACACATAAACACAAACCTACGCTTTGAGATCTGAACAGTTCTTGAGTAATTCCACTCTTCGGGTTCGGGTACACGAATTACGAAGGAGAGTTGCGTTAAACTTGGGGGGCGTGCGTCATCAGGAAACCTGTACCGGTGGTGGCGTATTTCACTTCTAAGGCAGTGGATTATATTCCACGGCGCGACTATGAGTTTGAGATCTTTAATCAAGTATTTTTCCCCTTCATCTTCTCTATTTTGTCATTGGAATCAACAGGTATTTTACCAACAAACGCTAAGAATACAGCTCCTCACCAAAAGCTGAAATCACTCAAGGTTTATTTTGTTATGGCATGAAAGAGTTGCAAGTTTTGGCCCCAAATCTTGTATCATTCAACTTTGAAGCAAGTTTTAAGAGAAGTCTATGTATCAAGGATGCTCCGCAGCTTGCATCCTTGAGCCTATCAGTTTATCCTTGTTTAGAATCAGAGTTGAACTCGACATTTCCTAGAGATAAAACTTTATTTTCGACCAGTTCTCCTCTTATCTCCCTAAGCTGGAATCTATGGTTGTCACAGTTTGCTACTGACGGGAAGGAGCTCCTAGATAAGTACAGACTGTGCATGATTCGAACAGAAAAAGATAGGCAAGTTATACAGAAAATCAACATGGACTATACATATGTTCTGATCCCTGCAATAGAAGACTCTGCAGATATTGTTAATTCCTTTGGAGATGAAAGTTCCAAAGCAAAAGGAAAAAAAGGGAGATTATATTGTGCAATGCACCCGCGACCACCAATCACTCTGACATACAACAGGCGACCAAGGCAGCAGCAGGACATGAACGACAACCCACCCCCACTACATGATCAAGCAACAGCACGCTAAAGCTGCAGCAAGCAAAGGAGTTTGGCTTATTAGCCATTCATTGTGGTAACTCCAAAAGAAGACAAATAGTTTAGTAATTAGCAATTAAGGCTCTTGCCAACTCTTGTAGTGTAGTAGTAGTATAAATAGTAGTTGTCTCTTAAGAAGTAGGCAGTCAGACAGTTGTATTACAAACTTGGAGAGTAATGGCCTAAAGCCATTGATGCCTCACGCAAGCCTTTGAGCTTTTATCAATCAAAAACTACAATCTTCCGTCTATTATTGTTGTTATTAAACGTATTCCGTTTGTGCAGATATTTATGTGACCTACAGATTTTTATATTACACAAGTAATTCGGATGAATCTTTGACTATATAACACTTTTTAGTTACCTTGTTTCTGAAACAGGGGATTTGTAAAAACAACAGGCTAAAATTGAACATCTGCACAAACTCCATGTCATTGTCCACATACTTGATCCATAGCTCCTTGTGTTAATTCATTGCAATATCAAGCCAAGGCTTCATGCTCCCATTAAAATGGATGTCTTCTGCATTAGTAATTCGTAGCATAGAAATATTAATATTAGAATAAAAATACACAAAGCTCAAAAGGGAGGCATAGTCATACTAAGTTTTGCCGGTAATGGTACTGCTGCCTCCAAGCATCCAGACCAAATATATTCATCCCATAAGCCCATGCACAGGCATTGGGGTTGAAGTCCTCCCAAATCAGATAATGAGAGAAGTTCAAGTACTATGAGTTTGTGAGTACCTATGAAAGGATACAAAGCAAGTCTCAACAAACCATTCACCCTACCATCTAGATCAATGTTCCATAAATCAGTCAAATCGTTTTGAACTTCGACATCATTGTCCAAAAGCCAATATGGTGCAGGTCGGGATACATTTGAGGCAAGTAAAATCAGGGATGACTAAGCATTGACAAGTATTTGGTATCTTTAGTAGCATTCTTTGCCTGGTTCTCAGAGTCATAAGTTTGAGACTTTACTGATTCAAGCTGTCTAAGCACTAGCACATAAGATGGGCTCAGTGTGGTCTTTTTTTTTTTGGCTGGTCTTGTTGATGAATGCTTATCCTCAGACACTAAAAGTCTTCCACTAGTTTCACTTCAATGTGGGATCCCCCTGTGGCTGGTCTCATCTTGAACCAAACCTTTATTGCTACAACAATCGTCCTATCTGTCAGTTGTCAGCACATGGAAAACATGCTTCCATGGCTCGTTTGCGTTCTTCACCCAGAATTCACAAGAATTAATACAACAATGACATTCTCTGAGACTATTGCATAATTACACAAGGTTGGGTCCTCAAACCCAGGTTTTAGCTCTTTATCCTGATACTTGGGCAATTCTCTCTCTAACAAACCTCATAGCTAGAGACTGCAAATTTAGGCACAGATTTCGCAGCAATGTAGCTTGCAATTGCACCGTTCTTTTTTGCTTTAACAAACTGCTCATGAACAATATGGCATCCTTTAATTGATTGTCATACGACTCTTTAGCTTCAGTAATCAATCATCAACCTTCACTTTATCCTTCATTTCCTTCTCCAATTGCCTCAAGACATCCTCATCCACACTGCCTTCAGTCTCAAACAAAGCAGCATGGTAAGCTGGTTTAGACAACATGCTTTTAAAATTCTGGGCCAACTCATCATACAGCTTGAGCTGCCGTGAATTATCGAGCTCCAGCTTTCGTGCATAGGCATGAACAAGCATGACATGATCATGGGCTTGTTTATAAATCAAATCCAGCTAGGTATTCAATGGATTTAACTTGAAAGCTAAAAATGACCTATAAATATATGCATTCCCAGTTGTTGGCAATTCCTGTTTCAACCACCAAATCATAAGCAAAAACAATTCCAATTTCCATAACCTATACAAATTCCAAGCTAGGTTGCAGGTTTATATTAAAACATACAGGAGACGAGACCAAGCCAGGTTGCAGGTTTATAATACACATCTACATACCATTTTCACATCATAATTCCACTCCCTCCATTAATCCCTTCAAAACTAAAGAAGGGAAAACAATTAAACAAACCCTAACATTCCCCACTAACAAATCTATCCGATTGAAAATACCCACAACTGCTTTTGCACAAAAATCCATTATACACACTATTTACAAGAAAAGAAACTCAATTTTAATTAAATTAACTGTTTTTCCTACATAATCTCTCACTATTGTTTAAATTAACAAAGTCTGATTCTAAAAATGAGCGAAATCCAACAATTTCAATGAGCTATAAAGCTAATTATAAAATCAATAACATAACCTATTAAAATATAAAATCAATTGTGGGTAAGCTAAAACTAGTGATACTAAGTATAATAACAACTAGATGATGAATTATAACATAAATTATTAAAATGGAGCAAAATACAAGAGTAACGAAAACATGCAGGATCTGATTATGTGAAGAAGATGGATAAGAAGAAGAGTTTAAGAGTAGCAAGGAAGAGGAGAGAGAAAATGATGGAAGATCGGGTATGACATTATGCCCATCAAACCCAACCCGGATCCACCTCTTCCTCCTCTCTTAGCAACCGCCATTGTTCAGAGATCTCAATATACCCTTTTCAGTGGATGATTTGAACCCGAAAAAAGTGTTGTTGAGTGTATAATGACTAATGAGAGTGAGAATGAAGAAGATGATTTTTGGTTTGACACCCGTTATGAACACATGCAAGTCACGTGGTGCTTCCAATTTTTTATTTTTTTTTTTTTTATTCCAACAAGTCCAACTACAAGTAAAACGCCACATCCCTTTCAAAACAAAAAAAAGGAAAAATGGAAACTAAAAATCCAACCTTTGCGCGATCTGACAATAAAAATCCAGCCTTCTATTAATCTCATAAAAATCCAACCTTTATACCCAACTTTCTTTGACAGATCATTACCTGTTTATGACCGATTTTTGTAAGTTATGTGTCACGTGTCAGTCATTAATTGGTCAATTATTTTTTTAATCATTAAAAAACAAAAAAAATTAAAAAAAAATTAGAAAAGCCCAACCCCACCTCCTGACCACCCCATCCCCACCGTACCTAACCACCCCATCCCCACCGCCCACTGCAGCATCTGCTCCAAAGCAACCACCAGCCACTGCACCTGCTCCAAAGCAACCACCAATTCCCCTGCCACCACTACCACCTTCCCCTGCCACCACTCCCTCTCCCCCTCCCTCCCCTGCGTAGCGCAACCTCCCCCTCTCCCCCTCCCTCCCCTGCGCGAAACCTAGCCCCTATCAAACCCCAATCGACGGCGACCCTAAACCGACCCCAAACACAAGCCCTGACCTACCCCAACTTCCACCATTATCAAACCCCAATCGACGGCGCGGCGACCCTAAACCGACCCCAGACCCTATCCCGGACCGCATCGTTTGGGAGGAATGCGTGAGGCTTGTGGTTGGGCGTTGGTTTGGGAGGAGAGAAAGTGGAGGAGGAGGAAGAGGGTTTCGGTTTCGGGTTTGGGTAGGGTGGGTAAGTGGTGGCAGAGGTGGACTGGTGGTGGTGTAGAGAGGAGTGAGAAGGAAAGTGAGAATTTAAAAAAAAAAAAAAAAAATTTAACCTGTTTAACAGGTTAAAGGTCAAATAGATCTGTCAAAGAAGGTGGGGTATAAAGGTTGGATTTTTATGAGATCAATGGGAGACGGAGGGAGTATCTAACCTATTTTGTTTCATGGAAACAACCACATGCATACAATACTCTTGATACTTAATAATGAGTTTCAAAATTTTGAGCGATTATTTGTACCTTTTTAAAATTAATTTTATGTTCGCACACAATAATAAAATAATACTCCATATTTGTTGTATATAGATGGCGAAATTGATCCATCCATAAATGAGTATAAAGCCATTAGAAAACAGATTACCAATAGCTTTCCATCGGTATATACTCTAGGTATTTAAGAGAAGAGTCGAATGTTGTGTACAATAATCTGTTTTCAATTAAATTGTTTTGCAACAAAATTTCAGACTACAATACAACAAATGTACAAGAAGTACTAAATTCAAGACAAAATTACAACTGCAACCAAAGGGCTGATTCAGAAAAGTAAACTACAAAAGTGCCCTTAGTTAAGATGATGGTGGGATAACTTCAAAGTGCTCTAGTGATTCAAATTAATCAATCAATCAATCAATCAAAGCCTTAATCCCAAAAGTGGGGTCGGCTAACATGAACCAAATTTGATTATTCCGTGTAGTCATCAACATAAATCTTTCTCCTCCATCCCTTACGATCCAAAACTTCATCCTCACGTAAATCCATGCACTTCATATCCTTCCTCACTCCTTCCAACCAAGTCATCTTTGGTCTCCCTCTTCCTCGTTTAATCCCTCCATGGTCCCACTCTTCCACTCTTCGCACCGGTGCACCCTCGGGTCTCCGTCTTACATGTCCAAACCAACGCAGACGATTTTCCCTTAATTTATCTACAATGCCCGCCACACCTACTTTCTTGCGAATAACCTCATTTCTGATTCTATCTCTTAAAGTGTTTCCACACATCCACCTTAACATGCGCATTTCCGTAACCTCCATCTTTTTAATATGCTCTTTCTTAGAAGCCCAACATTCTGTACCATAGAGCAACACTGGTCTTATGGCAGTCCTGTAGAATTTTCCCTTCAACTTTAAGGGAATGCTGCGGTCGCATAGCACTCCCGTGACCGCTCTCCATTTAAGCCACCCTGACTTAATCCTGTGGGTCACGTCTTGATCAATGTCACCATTCTTCTGGATGATCGACCCTAGGTACTTAAAACATTCACTCATGGTCAAATCCTTTCCATCCAAACTCACCACTTCATTGCTTGTCCCCCTCTGAGTGCCAAAACGACATACCAAATATTCAGTCTTACTCCGACTTAGCTTAAACCCTCTAGATTCCAACCTTTGCCTCCATTGCTCCAACTTGACATTAACCCCATCCTTAGTCTCATCCACCAAAACGATATCATCTGCGAACAGCATACACCATGGAACCTCATCTTGAATTGGTCTAGTTAATTCGTCTAGAACCGTTGCAAAAAGAAAAGGGCTTAATGCAGACCCTTGATGCAATCCGATTGTAATAGGGAAATCTTTTGTCAACCCTCCGCATGTCCTCACATTTGTTGACACATCCCGATACATATCCTTAACTAGGTCTACATACCTTCGTGGGATACCTTTCTTCAACATTGCCCACCAAAGTATCTCTCTTGGCACCTTGTCATATGCCTTCTCTAAATCAATAAAGACCATATGAAGATCTTTCTTCTTTACCCTATAAAACTCCATCATTTGTCTTATCAAATGGATTGCCTCCATAGTAGATCTCCCAGGCATAAAACCAAATTGGTTATCTGAAATGCTTGTGCATGCCCTCAACCTTTGTTCAATCACCCTTTCCCACAACTTCATAGTATGGCTCATAAGCTTAATTCCTCGATAGTTAGAACAATCTTGAGCGTCTCCTTTGTTTTTATAAACCGGGACCAAGGTGCTCTTCCTCCAATCTTGTGGGATCCTTGTAGCCGTCCATATCTTGTTGAAAAGGTTTGTTAACCAATCAATACCAATCTTACCCAAACACCTCCACACCTCTATCGGTACCCCATCAGGGCCAACCGCCTTCTTAGGTTTCATCTTCCTCAGTGCAATCTCCACCTCTACTCTCCTAATCCTTCGCACATACTCCATGTTGATTTCTTCATCACTCATAGAGGTATCTCCTATCACAACTCCATTACTTCCATTAAATAATTCATCGAAGTACCCCTTCCACCTGTCCTTGATGCCCTCCTCTTGCACTAGGACCATTTGGTTCTTATCTTTGACACACTTCACCATGCCAATATCCTTCCTTGCCTCTTGTCTTCTCTTTGCCATCTTATAAATGATCCTTTCTCCCTCCTTGGAATCAAGCTTTTAATAAACCTCCTGATATGCCTTTTCTTTTGCTTGGCGAACAGCTGCCTTTGCCTTACTCTTAGCCTCCTTATACGCTGCAAAGGTTTCATCACTCCTACATTTTCCTAAGGCTTGATAGCATTCCCTTTTTTGCTTAATTACTGCTTTCACCTCTTCATTCCACCACGAAGTATCTCTCTGTACCGAAGTTCTTCCCCTTACTTCCCCTAAGACCTCTTTGGCCACTCTTAGGAAACAGTTCTTCATTCGTAACCAGGTCATGTCCGGATCCACCTCTCCATCCCAATCCGCTTCTTCAATTACCTTTTCTGTAAAAACCTTAGCTTTTGCATCCCTTAGGGTCCACCATCTAACCTTGATTCAAATTAAAAAAAAAAAAATTACTTTGAGAAACTTGATTTTTTTTTTTTTTTGTATATAATACTTCGTATAATAAGTCAAAGTATCAAACAATAAGTGCTATCTTGATGCAAAGAGGGAAGAGTGGCAACAGAATTAGATCATCAGGAAAACAAAGCATGATGCAAGGTCACCTCATAGAATGTACCATACTACAAATAAGGAGAACTGATAGAAAAAAAAAAAAAAAAAAAAGGATTTTTTGGAACAGACCTCAACATGGGCTACATCTGAGCTAATATCAATTCCATTTTGTTCTTCAAATAAAGATCATTTCACTATACCTGAAACAGAGGCAAAAGGGTCAGATTGCACATAATTCATTACAGATAGCAAAAGGTATTCTATTGAAACAATTTTGGCACTGGCTGATTACATAATTCTATAAGCAGAAAACACAAAAATCTGCCTAAATTTACACTATCTTTAAATTTTAATTAATAAACTAAAAAAAAAAAGTGTGCAATTCAGCTACTGCTAATCATGAAATATCAGCTGGACGTTTGTATTCAAAAATTTTCCTGAGTTCCTGTACACATATCTTGCAATTTTGAGCATCATCTGCACTCCATTTTAAACGTGTTTGCACAAACAAATCGTCACGCATCCTTCGAGTAACATATGCACTGAGATTAATCTTCTGGAGAGAATCGGTGCATTCAAGAAGATAGGCAAGAAAGTTTGTGGTATATACATTGGCTCTAAAGCCAGACAACTTGACCTCTTTAAGTTTCTTATGCGGAGACATAATTGGCAATTCGAATGCTTCCATTTCCTCAAGAGAAGCTTCTATTGATGGGAGCTACAAGCAACACAGAAAAAAAAATAATCAATTATGACCAGAAATGAATAAGAGACTCAGACTGACATATATATAGAAAGAAGGAAATTAATAAATACTTACATTTAGCTCAAGTAGCTCCAAGTATGGGGATCCACTGATTATAAAAGCCGCTACTTGGCAACATAGTCGTATTAAAGATGAATTTGCATCCAACACCAGAGTTTTTAGATTGCTAAATACACAAAGTTCCATAAAATTACTCATATCCTGCACAAATGACACACCAATCCATCATGTAAGCATAAGTAGCCAAAAGATAAGAAAAATCAGTACGCTCAATGAATTGCTTCTGCTTACCTCAAAAAGAGCAACTGAGACAACCATAGATTCCTTAATACATAATCTTCTCTTATAACATAATCTTCTCTTATAAAGTTTTTTCCTCTAGGAAATATCGGGTGCATATCTGATTTTAAACCAGTTTCAACTGATAGGCTCAGGGATGCAAGCTGTGGAGCATCCTTAATACATAATCTTCTCTTATAACCTCCTTTATACTTGAATGATACAAGATTTGGGGCCAAAAGTTCCAATTTCTTTAAGTCAAAACAATCGTACAGCTTCAGTGATTTAAGCTTTAGGTGAGGAGCTGTATTCTTAGCATTAACTAGCCCACGATTATTCCTCAAATAAAAATTTTCTAGAGAGGAACAATTGTATAAAATTATGTCAAATACTTGGTCTGAAAGGTTTACAAACCTAAGACTGAGATCTGTTAAAGACACAAAACTTCTAACATTGGAAGAGGAACGATTTAACATCATCATGTCCTCTCGAGCAAACACATGGAGAGGAACATAATAATTGTCAAAACCTTCATGTCTAGGCCAACCTCCAAAGTCGAGTTCAAGCTCAGAAACACGATTTTGAGTTGCAAAGGAAATCCATTCATCAATATAAGACTTAAATCTCTCAGACATTGGGTGCACAATCCTGAATTTATGCAACTTTCCACCATCAAATTTCACCAAAACTTTGTTGACTCTATGCACAAGTACTTCAGAGTAATAGTTTGTCTGAAGAAAACCAAAGTCAAGAAAAGGGTATGATACCCAAGCATCAGCCCATCTCTTTGAAAGGATGCTAGTTGCTATTGCTTCCTTCAATGTTAATCTGGCCACAATATTTGACAGGAGTTCATCTGGCAATTCACTAATCCGATCTTTCTCTTCATTTTTTTTGAATTTCTGTATAATCCAAACACAATTGAAAAAAAAAAACATCAATCATGTTGCAAAGCACAAAAATTTAATCATAATATCATCAGTTTTGTTTGTTGCAAAGAACAAAACTTAAATCATAATACTATCATTTTGTTTGTTGCAAAACATAAAACTATAACCATAATACCATCAATCGCATTGCAATTTGCAAAGCACACAAATGTTACCCTAAATTGAAATATGTTGCAAAGCATACAAATTTAACCATAACCCTCGATTTTTTTTTTTTTTTTTTTTTTTGGGCAACCCTCGATTTTGTTTCTAACAAAACACAAAAATTAAACCATAATACGATAAATTAGATTCAAAGCACAAAATTCTAACCAAAAAACTATCAACTTTGTTGTTAAAAAATTAGCTAAACTGACCTTTAAATTACGAAATAGAGGATGACCCAGAACACTTGAGTTGGCCATGCCTTCCGATTTTATACAGAATCTTCGATCCGGATCAATATATTTATGCCGAAGATCTGATAATGAAGAGTAATTCCTCAAAATTTCAAGGTTACTTCAATTTTTGTCAATTGAATTGAACTTTTTTTTTTTAATAGAATTGAATTGAACTTCCGAAAACATGATACACAGGAAACCAATATAATTGTGTAATAAACTAATAACAAGATAAAAACTACTTGTACGAGTATTAGGAAACCTATAACTAGTTTACTGAGTAAATCATATAATTAGTTTCCATTTTTTAGGATAGTTTCCTAAAATCAATAAACTACCAAAGATACTACCCCTTCGTTCCTAGGCAATATTTGGGTCAAATTTTAATTACTTTGACTATAGAAGTATGGAGTATGGGATATAAATTTCCAATAATCTAAAAGAGAGAATTTTTTTTTTTAATAACTTAGGGTTTGTTCTCATTGACTGAACTGAATTTATTAGAGCCAAACTGAACTGAACTGAACTGAAATGAATATTTTATAAGAGAAGGAAATTACGAGCTGAACTGAACTGAACTTATAAGAGCTGAACTGAATTGAACAGAAAATAATCGTATGAGAACAGACCCTTAGTCATGTAGAATCTTTTTTAATTCGTTGTAGGTAATAGATATCAAATTTATATCAAGTCTAAGGCATCGTTCACTTCACCTTATTTTTGCTTAACTAAAATTATTTTTACTGAACTGAAATTATTTTTGCTGAATTTAAATTATTTCTACCGAACTGAAATTGATTTTACTAAAAGAAAAGTAAAATTAAAGGGAGTACATTTTTCTAGGGATAGGGATCCCCCCCCCCCCCCCCGCGCATAGAGGGAGTAGGCGAAACGTACCACTTCGAACCCTACTAAGCCTACTACCCTCTTCTTTTCACCCGAAACAAGGCAGCCAAAGTCCCCCCCACCCTGAAGATCTCAATCTAACGGAAGCTCCTAGAACCACACTGTTGCCGCTATCCTTCAGGGATGCCTCCTATGCTAGGGGAAATTGCATTTAAAATGGGAGTAGCGAAACTCTTCTTCATTTCTAGAACTGAGATCGAGCTATGAAAGACCTTCAACGAACAAGACTACATATAGACAAGAGTGAATCATACAGAGGCAGAAGTCGAGCTAGGAGGTCTTTCTTAAGTGATGATTGAGCATTTTTTTTTTTGAATGACAGTATATATATATATGTGTGTGTGTGTGTGTGTGTGTATACATACATATATATATATATATATATATATATATATATATATATATATATATATATATATATATATATATATATATATATATATTGGGTTGAGATCCAATGAGAAAGATCTTAAAATGAGAAGAATGAGAAGCAATCTTAATCGTACAAATGAATCCAACGATTCACAATTCACCTGTACAAAGTGCACATTTAACACAAAAATTACACACATTTACTATAAATTTTATGCACATTTAATTCAAAATTTATGCATATGCTTTTTTTTCCTTTCAATATCTCTATCTTCACCGCACAGGCTCTCTCTCCCCTAATAAAACTTATTCAAAGTTCAAACTATTGATTTTTTTTTTAACAAACAAACCCTTGATTTTAGAGATGAGAAAGTAATTGTCATTAGGAGAAATTTGGAAACCAATAATGAGTATTTTCGCGCTTCGTAACCCATGTGAATTCTTTTGTCGAATTGCAATCTCGATCGAGCTCGTCATAGCATTAAACATTCTAAAATTACCATTAATAATGTAACACAATGTCTTAACCTAGTATAAAAGGATCTATCTTATAACTTGACAAAATGGGGTAGAGTGATGAACATGCAGGAAGAGAAACACTAGAGGAGAAAAAGAAATGAGTTTTTTCATTATTTACAGTTTTGCCATTAATGAAACATGTTTGTAGAGTCATTGGATTATTTTATTTGAACGTGTGAGATTCATATATATATATATATATATATATATATATATATATATATATATATATATAATTTTTATTTTCACATTTTTATTATATGAAAATTCACAATAATAATCATCTTAATGATGGAGGGTCCTTTTTTATTATTTTTTATTTTTTAATCTAATATATATAAATAAAGTAGGCATTTTTGGAGAGCATTCATTGCGCCACATAAGCAAAGGTATATTTTTGACAAATTAAAAATTAGATTTTTATTTTATTTTAGAATTAAAAAATTCACTTGCCACCTAAACAAAAGTGACGAATGAGATTTAAGAATTTTGCCACGTAGTTAAAAATAACGAATAGTGATTTATAAGGATTTAACTTATTTAAGAAACTAAAAATTATCTTTTAAGAAAACAATTATCTTTAGATATAGGATTTATATATCTAAGATAATCTTGATAGTGTTTATGATAAGAAATAAAAATTATTCCTTAACAATAATTAAATTAAAAATTTTGATGCCTACCACTATAAATTGACACATCCTACAACACCAATAAAATTTCATATCAATACAAAACCAAATCAAGCGAATTTTGTGTCACAATTTTGTGTCAGTTTTCGGTCATCAGTGGCTGCGTAATTCTTAGTTTTATTTTTTAAAATCCATGTTTAAATGTATATTTGTGATTATTGCTTGCTTTGTGTTTATTTGGAATGCTTAATGATTATATGTTTATGTTTTGTTTACTGAATTTTGTTTTTATATGCAGATCTAATTTAATTAATCAACGAATTAAATTCGAGCAAAAATGATTGGAAAAACAAAGTATGATAAGGTATTATATCTATATAAATCGTTTACATCTATTAAATTGTTTTATAAACCTTTTTAGTTTTTATTAATTAATTTTATGATTAAAACAATTCTTTTGTGATTTAGGTAGCTTAATCAAGTCATCAAATTAACTTAATTGAACAAATTAACGTTCATGCCTCAATTAAAGCCAACTTTGTACAGTTTCGTCCAAAGTTAATTGAAATAAAAGTTTACTCCATTAGTTACTTTTCAATCGTTACAAATAACAAGCGGCGACAAGGGACGATTAAAAAATTCCAATGCATAGATTTGATTTTGTACAATTACAATTGTTAGATCAATTTTACAAAAATTTTATTGATTTATTTTATAAGACTATAAAGATTAATTTTATATAAATTTTATTTTTGCTAACATGTTTTATTTATCCAGTTTTATTAGATGAAGAAATAGAAGATAAATAGTATACATGTTTTTATTATTTTTTAATATTTCTATTTTTAAAAAATCAACGAATAATGATTTAGGATTTAAATATGTAAAAAATAAAAAAAAAATCTTTTGACATTAAAGATTTTATCCTTATGTAACAGATAAATTATCATATTTACAATTTTTTTTTTGAAAGATATCATATTTACAATTTAGTTATATTTTTAAATTCAATTTTCATATAACTAACAACCACAAATAAAATACATAACAACAATAAATAAAGTCACGTTATAAATTACATTAAAAAAAAATAATACTTTTACAATAGGCAATAACACTTTAATTAAATTATTATTATTATTTTTTTTTGTCTGAAATTATTAAATAGAAAAAAAAATCAAATACGAAAATATCTTTTCTTGAGATTAATATATGGAAAACCGTGCATCGCACGGGCTTTCATCTAGTTTTTAGGAATGGAGGGTCTTCTACTAATATCTTAACTACCAAGTTATAGAGGGTATCTTCCCAAAATGCGTCTTTTAAGGTTATATATTTTTTACAGTATTAGTTTTTGCCTTGTGTAATGCACGGATTCATAACAATAAGAGATTTGAGCAATAACGGTCAATTAATATGAAGTTAGTTTAAATGAAAAAACTTATATATTATTTTTTTAAAACTTGAATATATTTGTAGTGGAGACAATAAAAAAATACAATTAATTTACTTTGGACTGATTTAGACTCTGCTCTACATGATGTTATGCGTAATGTGCCGTATATTAATTTTGTTTTCTAATCTCATGTAAAGTGGGAGGACAATTTTGTTGCTTACCATCACACAAAGTTTATTCAGTTTGGTGTTGAGCAAATACATGGGTAAATCATAGCCTTTATAAGTTTTCCCCGTATGTTTGTATGGACAAAATTATAATTAAATAATGCATGAGATTTTGTGATGTCACAAATAAAATGTATGGACAAACTATTAATATACACACTAATCATTGTGGTCGAGTTATTCGTGTTTATTTTGAATGAATAAAAATAACTTTAAGTACGAACACATTCAGTTGAATAGAGGAGAAAACAAGTTTAGACATTAAAGAGTAGATGAGTTTTCGACATCAAATCATCTTAATCTGATCTAGACCTCATACGCATAACTGCATAAGGATGACAATTCATCTCTTAGCTTATGAGTTATGACGATGATGTACGTTACTGATTAATATTGTTTGCCCTTGATATCCACTCGACACCTTTTTTTTTTAATTTTTTTATTTTATAATAGCAACCGATGATCGGCCACCTGTGGGACCGACTCCCGACCAGGATGTACCGGCAGCTACTCGACCGGCAGAACACACAAATTAACTACAAATAATTAGAAAGGGTAAAACGACATCTTATTACTATGTTGTTTGCCTCCACTCAACACCTTAATGTGTAAGGCCCCCTATTTACAACTTTATATATAGTAGTCAATAATCCTGTAAATCTATAATCATCTTAGGTAACTTGTACATATAAGGTTACTTGTTGTGTGAATTATTTATAGTTTTTTTTTTTTTTTTTTAAATAATTCAGAAAATAATAAAGCTTAGTTAAGCTATCAAAATAGGCAAATCTATTTATAGCTTGGTTGTAGTGAATAATATATGAATCAACTTTCATTAAACAATTACATAAAATCAAAGCCAACATATTTTTATCCTCAAGCCTCTCATCATCTCTTTTCCCCATAATTATACAAGTTTGTCACAATTCACAAACATACAAAATAGTATAGAATTGGTTCGTGTTCTTCGTCCGCTAATATTAAATCAATCCGAAAGTGTAAGATATTATTATCATTTTCTATTAGCCATTTATGTTGTTTTATAACAAAGTATTAAGAAGGAATAAAATTCCCACCTGAAACATAGTTTGTTCTCAAAGGAAGAACTTTATTTGGCAAGAAAGTGGAGGGAGGTCTATTTCAATAATGTGCGTAGTACTAACCTAGTATTACCATACGTATCATGCAACATTGAATTGTCCCCATCAAATTGAGCTCCCAAATGAAGTACTTATGTCATGTACTCATATGCTCGTGTTTTCTTTGTAAAAAAAAAAAAAAAAAAAAAAAAAAAAGCTCGTGTTTTCCGATGATAAATCATGTGCTTTTATAACGATAAGTAACATCTTTTTCGTGATATATACTAATATCTATATTCTCTCTCTATTTCAGGTGCACCTCAACGAACATTTTAGAAAAGCGTAACTTACATCTTATATACTCTTTTTGTTCATATTTAATGAGTTGATAATTAATTCGAACAAATTTTACTGTTCTATATACTCCAATATGAATCATTGTGTACGGAATACTACGCTAAGCTATTCAAGTTGTAATTAATTTGTGATTATATTACTTAGATAATCATAGGTTATTAACTAATGACATTATTTAATGAACACAGGCCACTTTTCTAGTGCCCCTTTTTCTCAAAAGGCCAAAACCATAGAATACACCAAGTATCTAGAAAGCTTAATAAAGTATCTTCCTTCAATAAGGTCATTTTAGTAATTACACAATACCATGCCAAATATTTTTTTGAAACACAAGTATTTGACAGCTATAAATACACACACCCTTTTGTAACCTCCTAAACCCAAACACAAACACAAACACAAATAAAATGAGAGAAACAAACACAAGTACTTCTGTGTGGAGATGGAACTCTCCAACACCTTACCTCTTTTGTGCAGTGGTTCTACTCATGGGGCTTATTGCAACTGCATTGCTTATGCTTGCTTGTTCGTACCGAAAGCGGCCGGTCTCCCCCTCGACCTTGTTCGATGGGGAGCCGGTCGGATGGGAAACGGCCGGGATTCAATCAAGCACCGAGCTCGATACGAAGCCCAAATTTGTTGTGATCATGGCTGGAGATGAGAAGCCTACCTTTTTAGCTGCACCAACACAAACACATGCTGTTTCTTCTAACCACATTTGTAGATGTGATTCTCCAGTCTAAGCTCTTAGACGTTAATTACATTCATGTTGTTTTAGATTAGCTAGATTTTTTTTTTTTTTTTAAAGGTGAAATACCCATTTATGTCATACTAGTATTCGTTTTTTTTATGAACCATTACTAAAATTTCTTGCTACTTGATTTAGAATGATATGGCTCATAACTTTTTTACACTTTGGTATGGTACGTAATTAGTTAATTACTCGTAGCATCTAATTAGTTGTCACGTACTTGTTCAATACAAAGTGGTCCGTACACTCCGTAATATTTTCATGAATACACATTTTATCTAATCAAGAAAATGCTCTAAATGGCTAATAATCTAAGGAACAAAAAATACTGTTGGTAAAAGAAAAGGCCGTATGAACTCTGAACAGAACTTTTAGACGCAAGTACACCATAATATGATTGGCAAAATACCCAAATTAATTTAAGAGGAAGATGGTGATTATATTATTAAACACACATGCGTCACCTATCTGTCAATTTCTTGCTTATTTATTTGGTCAGGATCATAAATGACGTGATAAATTGAGCGACATATATATTATTTTTCCGATTATACATATGTTCTCTTAACTAAAAAAAAAGGGTATTTTTATGAGTGAAATCCTTCGACATTATGTCATCATTCTAGAGAGATTGAGAAAAGCAATACTTGTACAATGAACATGTTAAGTAACTTTAGACTGAAATTCCTGGTCATTTCTTTTTTGACAAAGGTTCTTATGATAAAACTAAATGCCAGCCCTTGAATTATATATAGATATGATTATTATAAAAGGAAATAAAACTATCAAAAGTTGCACATCTAATAGCTTATATTGTCTCAAAAGTTTTATATTTGGACAAATTTTATATGTTTCGGACTTACAATAACTTATTCTAATATATGAATATATCTGGGTGGCAAAGTTTATTCGAGAGTAACAATTAACAACTCCAAGATCACAATAAATTACAGAATTCCGAAATTATTTCAAAATTAGTTATTAATTCGTAAATTATTGCGACTTCAACTCATATATCTGAAATAAGACTTTTTAAATGTTATTAGTGGGATGCAGCAACTCGAAAATGAAAATCGAAAAAGGTGGATGAAAAGGACAAAAGAAACAAATAGAGTACTGTTGAAGAAAGGAGACATCTGTGGGTGGTAAGAAGGGAAAAATTCATTGTGCTCCCACTGGTTTAAATTATGCTACGGATATTCTCTATTTCATGTATTATTAATAAAGTAGCTTAATAAGCATTACATTTATAATTTATCACATCACAACCCTCCATATCTAATACAATAAGTAATTTAGGCATTAATGCATAATTTAAACTTGTGAATCATATAAAATTCATATAGCAGTAAAAAACAATTTGATGACAAAAATAGTTGCATCAGAAATTGCAGTAGAAAAGGTATTGGATGTTAGAAGCGGCAGCATAAAAGCCAAAATTAGCATGCACCAAGTCACCAACTACCCAAGTTGCTTAAACACAGCACTTCCTTGATTTATTTATTTATAATTTTTTTTTTTTTTTAATTTTAATAGGTCTGCTTTGACTTTTACTCCGTATATTAATTTGATGATACCCGTGAAAAATAAAGAGTGATGTCTATGTATCAAACGTATACATAAACGTATTTGTGGCACACGCATCTTACTCCTACAATCCTACACGCCAAGTTAGGGCCTCTTCTCTTCAACTTAATTTCAGTTCAGCTCCAATCAGTTCAGTTTCTAATTCTTCTCTCATAAACAATTCATTTTAGCTCTATTCAGTTCAGTTCTCAATTCAGTAAATCAGAGCAGGCCCTTATACATGTACTCCGTGGTAATTAACATATACCCAGTTCTAATAGTAGTTAGTGTCAGTGTTCTTCTCGACTGAATTTCACTTATCTTATTAAGTTATTAATCATGAACAACTACGCAAATACAATTCACTCGGACCTTTGATCTTCAGGAAAATGAGGTTGAAAAAAGTCACTACTCACTAGTCAATAGTCACTAAACTATGATAACAGTATAAATAAAATGCTAGCAATTCAAACCCCTAATTCTGAAGCCTTACACCAAGCTCCTAAAGTGCATGTCAGAGATTTATATAAAGCAAAAGGATGATTTAAATGCCTCAAGTATATTCTCATATTCTTCTGTACAGTTAACATGACAATTCTCTTTAGTTTAAACAATCACATGCAAGTCACTTTGTAGGATGGAGAACTAACTACGGAGTAAATGTCATTTGACAAGGAAGGTTCAGCAACAACATGGAACTTATGCAGGAATGAAGAATCAGATCCTTCCGGATGTTTTGTTTCAGGACAAGTTATTATCAGATGTGCATAACCTTGAACGATGAATGAAACGAGGCTAGTTTAGAGGAGATAGAAACTTCAGAATATTCTTTAGGTGATATACCTAACCAAACGAGGAAAAAAAACACATGGAAAAGTACAATGACAGACGAGTACTCTATCAGGAAAAAAAACTCTAGATAGAGTACTAAGCTTATATCTCTACTAAGCTTATGTAATCTCCCTCAACCTAGCCATAGCAGGCTAATTAACCTAATTTAACACCAGGTGGTTGTGGACTGGCGGTAGTTGCCTCTGATGGAGTGTTTGGATAGCACCAGTGGAGGCAGATAGAAGGGTGCAGAGGGGAGGAGAAATGGGTTTGTGTTTTTATTCTACCTCTTTCAAACTTTGGAAGCATTAAGTTTTTCTTAAAGGGAAGGAATTTCGATCCTTGTTTTCCCTCACATTCTCTACCCCCAATCCATATCCAGATAAAAGAAAATGGATCGATCACTCTCGCCCCTTCCTTTCTGTTATCTGGACACACTACAATTAAATAATAACAAATACAGTAGACAATAAGGGTGAACCATGGGCGGATTTAGGGGGGGTTCAAGGGGTTCATTGAACCCACAGATTTTTTGTAAAAAAATTATAAGTTTTAATTTTTTTTTCTAAAAAAAAAAACAAAAAAAAAAAAACAGGGTTAAAACAGTTTTTGTGAGGTAAATAATCTCTTGAGTAAGTTTGGCGCATTGGTTAGAGCTGAAAGTTAGAGCAGTGAGATGCTTATAAGTCCTAGGTTCGATTCTTACTATCCCCATTTTTAGTTTTTTTTTTTTATTTTTTTTTTAATTTTTTTTTCCAGATTTCACACAAAATAACATTAAAAAAAATGTTTATTGGGGACTTTTTGTTTCATGTGAAGTATAATTTTTTGTAATAGAATTATACTTTAAAAGTAGTAGATTTATAAAAGTAGTAATGTTGTAACTAGTATAGACTTTAAAATTGAAAATAACAATTATTATATTGTTTATTTTGTGTATTATTATAGATTGTAGAGCTTTTGTTACCAACTTAGCATGAGTTTAGAGTCTTTTTGGTTGTTTTAAAAAAAAAAAAAAAAAAAGTCTTTTTGGAAACGTGCCGAGGATTTGCAAAAGTCCACTACTAGTTCTTCACCTAGTTCAAGGAATCCTCCGATAGAAGAAGAAATTTTGTCTCCTATTGATGATGCGGATATTGAGTCGCAAAATTTGAACTTATGTATTGAATATTTAACTAATATATTATCATCGGTTTTTTTTTTAGATTTCGAACCCACGGTTCAAAATTCCTGGATACGCCACTGGGGTGAACACACTACAAATAAATAATAACAAATACAGTAGACAATAAGGGTGAACGTATCACTTCTTTTATTGAGAAGAAGGAAGGAAGAAATCCTAGAGAACACTAGATTCATACTCCTTCCCAGCATCACTACTCCAGCTGCAAACAAGGCTCGTCACTTTCTTCCAGTTTAATCAAATCCCAGTAGATTATATATGCATCCTTTCTCCAGAGAACTTTTATAAGCAGTAACCATGCTGATTAATGATTTGTAAAGACATCAATAGTACGAGAAGATTTTCTCAAATCTAAGTGTCAGTGAAATATAGTGTGATATGCTATATGCTAGTAAGAGTCAGTGAATTAGAGGAAGCAAGAAAAATGTACTTAGCTTTTCAAACAGCTTAAAGCCAATTGAAGAGCTTAAAAAAAAATAAAAAAAAATAAAAAAGGGGGGGGGGGGGGGGGGGGGACAAATACCATCCCTAGAACCAAGTATAGAGATTGGACTACAGACTATGACTATCCCCAGGTTATCCGAAATTCCGAAGCCTAATACTACTCTCATCCATCATTTGGGTAATTTGGCTATCTACGTTTCTAAGCTTTTTGATACGAAGAGTACTAAATACCACACCAAGTTTCCAAGGAGAAATGTATAAGCTTCAGAATCGAACAAGAGCAGAGGCTAGAATCACTAGTGATACATGCAGGTATTAGGTTTTCTTACCAACAAAAAACCGAAACATAAAGATTGGATAAGCTTATGCACCGCCATGAAAGAGGACAATAACCTAGTTCTCCGAAGAAAGCAAAACAAGCAGAATTTCTAGCTCTGTAAATGGACAGAAGGGAAGGAAATTATGGGCTTCACCACAGATGAATGTAAATGACCTATGAATATATGCATTCCCAGTTGTTGGAAATTCCTGTTTCAGCCACCAAATCACAAGCAAAAACCCAATTCCAATTTCCATGATCTATACAAAATTCCACAAGCCACCACTTTATCTAGCCGTGACAATAAACAAGGGTAGAGGCTAGAAGGATTCCTGACACATGTAGGCATTTGGAGTTTTTTATCTACAAAAAAGCGGAACAGAAAGATGGGATATGCTTGTTGCACTGACATGAAAGAGGTATACCTAGGATCTATCTACAAAGAAGTCAAAGCAAGCAGATTTCCTAGCTCTGCCAATGGACAGAAGGGGTGGAAATTTGGGCTACTCAAATACGGAGTAGTAAACAACTTCCTTTGCCATAGATGAATGCAACCTAAATAATACCATTGTAAACCAACTTCAATAAATCAAGTCAACTATACATACAAACTAAGTAGAGCTAACAGCGTGTAATCTTGATCATTTATCAAAAATGTTGTCTACATATTGCTAAATCCAGTCACATCAAGTGTCTCTAAAAAATACATTCTGTAAATCTGTATATAAACTACCCAAGCTGGGTGTTTTAGTACATCCAACAGTAGCACCTTCGTGGCTGAAGGAAGATGGAATGGGATCAAGAAAAGAAAATAATAATATAAGACCAATATGGAGTGAAAAAAAGAATGGAGTTAGCATAACTAAACTTATCGGAGGGGCTTGCAAGCAGAACTGACATGTACGAGTAACTCAGATGAATCTTTGACTATATAACACTTTCCAGTTACCTTATTTCTGAAAGAGAAGGATTGTAATCATCTACAGGCCAAAATTGCACATCTGCACAAACTCCATGTCATTATCCACATACTTGCTCCATAACTCCTTGTATTGATTCATTGCAATATCGAGCCAAGGCTTCATGCTCCCGCTAAAATGAATGACTGCTGCATTAGTAATCTCATCCATGCTCACACTTGGATTATAACCAAGCCCAAGGACGTGCCAAGATTTGTCCAATGTCTTTGTTTTCAAGTAGAATGTGGCCAGGCCAGCTGGAAGCGTTCCTAGCTGCCACAAGGTATTGTCTTCATTCTAGAAAACAATAAGAGCGATGAAGTCAAAAGAGGAGCCAGCTCAAGACACTTGAACATTAGCATAGAAATATGAATACTACAACTACAAGTCAACAACAACAACAACAAAGCCTTAGTACCAAAATACACGAAGCTCAAAAGGGAGGCATAATCATACCAAGTTCTGCCAGTAATGGTACTGCTCAGTGCATTTCTCACGCCTCCAAGCATCTAGATCAAATATGTTCATCCCATAAGCCCATGCACAAGCTTTGGGGTTAAAGTTCTCCCTAATTAAAGGATGGGAGAAGTTCAAGTATTGTGAGTACCTATGGAAGGACCCAAAGCATGTCTCAACAGCCCCATTCACCTTACCATCTAGGTCAATGTTCCATACATCAGTCAAATCTTTCTGAACCACAACATCATCATCCAAAAGCACAATACGGTGCAGATCAGGATACATCTCAGGCAAGTAAAATCGAAGATGACTCAACATCGACAAGTACTTGGTATCTTTAGTAGCATTTTCTGCTTGATTTTCAGAGTCACGAGTTTGTGACTTTGCTGATTCCAGTTGTCTAAGAATTGGCACATATGATGGATTCAGAAACTGGAAATCTTCCACAGCTTTCACTTCAACATGGGCTCCTCCTGTGGCAGGTCTCATCTTGAACCAAACCTTCATTGCTGCAACAATCTTCCTATCTGTCACCACATGAAAAACATGCTTCCATGGCTCTTTTGCATTCTTCACCACAGAATTCACAACAACTGATACAGCAATGACATTCTCTGAGAATATTGCATAATGATACAAGGTTGGGTCCTCAAATTCAGGTTTCGGCTCTTCATCCTTATACTTCTCTGGATGGGCGATTCTCTCTCCAACAAGCCTCATAGCTAGACAATGAAGACTTTTAGGCACAGATTTTGCAGCAATGTAGCTTGCAATTGCACCATTCTTTTTCGCTTTAAGAAACTGCTCATGAACTGCAAATATAGTGTCCTTTAATTTCTGAATCTTCAACTGATTGTCATATGACTCTTTTGCTTCAGCAATCATCAACCTTGCGACCTTCACTTTATCCTTCACTTCCTTCTCAAATTGCCTCAAGACATCCTCATCCACAGTGCCTTCAGTCTCAAACAAAGCAGCACGATAAGCAGGTTTAGATATCATGTCTGTAAAATTCTGGGCCAACTCGTCATACAGCTTAAGCTGCCGAGAATTATCGAGTTTCAGCTTTCGTGCATAGGCAGCATATGCATTAACAAGCATGACATGATCATGGGCTTGTTTATGAATCAAGTCCAGCCTGGTTTTCAGAGGATCTGACTTCAAAGCTAGAAATGATCTATGAATATATGCATTCCCAGTTGTTGGCAATTCCTGTTTCAGACACCAAATCATAATCAAAAACCCAATTCTCATTTCCATAATCTACACAAATCCCACCACTTTATCTAGCCGCAATAGTAAAACATATAGAAGATGAGACCGAACTAGATTACATGTTTATCCTACACTGCTAAATACCATTTTCACATCAAAATTCCACTCCTTCCATTAATCCCTTCAAAACTAAAGAAGAGAAAACAATCAAACAAATCCTAGCATTCCCCTTAACAAAGCTATCCAATATATTTCGCCAAATCTCCCTATATACACATTCTACAGCAAAATCCCACGAGTTCCTACACCACAGAACAAGCTAACTCTATACTACTAATACTGAGTTCAATTTTAGCAAATACCCACAATTGCTTTACAACAACAACCCATCATACACACTAATTACAAGAAAAAGAAACTCAATTTCAAGTAAATTACTTATTCTTCCAACAAAATCACTCCATAATACTGCCTAAATTAACAATAAAAATCAACATTAACAAAGATCTGATTCTAAAAATGGAAAAAAGCAAAAACCAACTAATTCAATGAGCTAATAAAATCAATAAACAAAACAGCATCATAAATCATAAAATCCATAACAAAAATTACAAAAAAAAAGGCAGCAAAATACAAGAGTAAAGAAAACATACAGGATCTGAAGAAGATGGGTAAGAAGGAGAAGTGAAGAGAAGCTTAAGAGCAGCAAGGAAGAGGAGAGAGAAAATGACGGAAACGAAGATCGGGTATGACATTATGCTTCGTATACCCATCAAACCCGACCCGGACCCACCTCTTCCTCCTCTCCCAGCAACCGCCATTGTTGCACTTCTTCAGAGATCTCAATATACCCTTTTCAATGGATGATCCGAACTCGAATTTCAGAATCTGGGTTTTTGTAATTGATCAGAGAAAAAGGGTTTGTGAGTGTAAAATGAGAGTGAGAGTAAAGAAGATGATGAAGATTTTGGGTTTGGGTCGGTGGTTTAACAGAGGATTTTTTTTAATTTTTTTGGGGAATTTTTGACGAACTTTTTTTATTATTTTTCTCTATCGATCTACCATGTCGGTAGTGGTTGTAAACTGTATGATATCGATTACTTTGTTTTTATGAAGTTTTGCTGTAATTTTTGTTTGATTTTAGTTTTATGTAAGATGAAATTCTTTAATTTTGTCCCGTCAAAAAAAAAAAAAAAAAAAAACTTTAATTTTGTAGTTTTGTAATTTGGTTGTTTACCATGGAATCTATTTGTATACTATATTAAAATAGGGTACAATAGCTTCATGACTGTCACGTGTTTCTGTTTTTTTTTTTTAAATGGAAGTTATTTAATTTAGATGGATGCATTATATTAGTAAATATTTTATATTTGTAAAATATTTATTTTGCTTTATATGGATGCATTATATTAGTAAAATATTTTTTTTGCTTTATATAGATGTATCCCAGTTTGCGAATTGACATATTTCTAAACACTACAACAAAAATAAAATATATTAGTACATGACGTGCAATGCTATGTACTAAAACAGGGTATACTAGCTCCAAAGCTGATACGTGTCCCTATTTTAGTTTTTTGGTTTTTTATTGTTTTATTTTTTTTTCTTTTATTTTTTTTTTTTTTTTTGAGTTGTCTATTGTTGGAATGTATATAATTGTCAAATATTCTATTAATTGCATATTTTAAAATAATCTTCATGATATATAAAATCTGATACACTTTACACATGAATATTGAATATTTTAGTTAAGATTATATTACAGTTTAGTAAAGATATATGTTAGATGTAGATGACTCAAATACACTAATTTGCATAAATTATTTTATAAATATACTACGTAATATACTACCTCCACTTTAACCTTAGGAATTGTAAATGGATAGAACTCGAGAAAGATAGGGTAGTATTAAGGAGCAAATTAATTTTGTAAAAGATGTTGAATTATATTTTTATACTTTAATTATAGTAAATAATATACTACCTTCACTTTAACCTTACAAATTGTAAATGGATAGAAATCAGGAAAACGAGAGTAGTATTAAGTAGCAGATTAATTTTTTAAAAGATGTTGAATTATATTTTTATACTTTAATTATAGTAAATAATTCTTTATCCTACATACATAATCTTAAGAAATAAATTTTTTTGTTTTTAGTTCTTGTATGGAACTCATTATAATATATACCTATTGAATATATAGTTTATCACTCAAGTAAACCATTTCTTAAAATATATATTTTATAATATGTAATATTCTTTCTTTTTTATAGAATGTAATATTATATATTCTTAAGTAGAATATTATTAAAAGATAAGGAGTGATACATATAATTTATAGGAAATATATACTTATCCTATATTTTATCACTCTATATATAAAATCTATGTATTAAAAATCTCTTATAATTGGTACAAGATTGACAAGTGATATTTTATCCTACAATGATAGTCAATAATGTATTTATGAATAGTTACAAATTATAAGCATTCTTGACCATTTTATGATGCTAGAAATTTTTTATAAATTATATTAGTAAAAGATTTATGATATTGTATATTATAGAATAATCTATAATATCTTATATCCTCCATATTTTAGTCAAGTTTAGATTATAGTTTAGCTATTTAATGATATTGTTGATAATATAGATTAACAATCACATATCATTCAAATAAACTAATTTATATAACATGTGGTCAAAATAAAAAATTATGATAAGTGCATTTTCATATTTTTTTTTTTATTCAAGAGTACCTCGAGTAACCCCTGGCTGAGTAACTCGAGTAACACCAGCCACACGATGTGACCATTCATAAAGAAAAATCCCCTAAACCATTAAAAAATGAGGTGGTCAATGGCTCAAGTAGAAATGAGGGAAATAATATGACTTAGGGCATGTTCTCTTCAACTTATTTTCAGTTCAGTTTAGTTCAATTCATTTCATTTCATTTCAGTTCCTAATTTTCTTCTCTCATAAAATATTTAGTTCAGTTCAGTTCAGTAAATGAGAACATGTCCTTAATATGGGTATTGATTGTCAGTTCATTGAGTTCGTTGAATTATTTTTCAAATCTTTCCATACAAATTAAGAATTAAAAAAAAAAAGGTTATTTTCAAGTAGTGCTTCGTATATCATTATTCTTTTTTATTTTTTTATTTTTTTTTGAAATAAACTTGGTATATCATTATTTTGAGGGTTAATTTTTTTTTTTTTAGGGTTAAATTATAAGTAAATTTATTATTACTCATTAAATCATTTTATTTTAAAATTTTGTGAAATGAATATGAGTATCAAGATTTGTAAGCCGTGCATCGCACGGGTGCTATACTAGTTGAGTAAATTAATAAATACTCCGTAGATTGTTATTTTGATTTGATTAATAGGAGGTTAATCGGACTTTGTAGTCGAATTTGAGTGAAATTTGGATGGATCGTTATTAATGGAACTTGAATCTTAAAGGTAGAGCTTTTCCGGAAGTTGGCCAATGTTCATATTTGAATATGTATTAGTATATATTTTAGCCCAATGCTTGAATTGATTTGACCTATATTTTAGTTTAAATTTGATATAATACATATTTATTTTTTATTTTACTGTCAAACATTTATTATAAAGTATAATACGGAGTATAAACATTTTATTTGTGTTAAAAAAAAAATATATGAAACTAATGGAAATGATGTTTAAAGGTGCCAAATAAATAATATGATATAATATAATAACTAATTAAGTCTAAAGAGCCTGTTAAAAAAAACAAAAAAAAAAGAGAGAATGTTTCAAGTTGGAAAATTAGGGCAATCGGTCAACTCTTTACTTTTTTTTTTTTTGACATGTCAACTCTTTAAGTCAAGGTCAACTCTTTACTTAGTTGAGGTTTGATTATATCGTGAATATGTTGATAAATTAGTTACCATATATTTTGATAATATCAATATTTTATATTTATACTCATATAAGTACAAAATTAAAGATATTAAGAGTCAAAGTTGTGTATCAACAAACGTGTCCGATTACACTAATGCAATTAAGAAAAAACATGTAGTAATTCTTAATATATAATGAAGGATTGCACTTAATGACCACCACTCTTGGGTTGATTTGTTGGCAAGTCTATGAGCATGAATATTGTAAATATTTATCCTCTTGTATGAGGTTTTAGCTGATGTAAACACATCCTCTTTGATATTAGAAAATGTTAAGGATTTTCAAGGAGAAGGGGATACCCAACAATCCTCTCTAGTGAAGGATTCACCACCTTATCTTTTGCGCCAAGAGGATAAAGAATTCAATACTCTTGTCCTTAAGGACCAAATTGACATTCTTGTTTATTGAGTGAGTACTTACTCCATTATTTTAGATTTTGGACTTGATTTCTTCCCTTTATTTCCACTTGATTTTTTTTTTTTTTTTACTAAACTATATTTATTGATTCTCCATTATATTTGTTCTATTATTAATTTTTTTTGAACCTAAATTATTACTTCGTAATCTATATATATACTAAAATAACTACCGCTGACGTCATCATTGCTTATGTGTCACTTTCTTATTTAATTTTTTCCATCCAAAATGCAAGGATGATGTCATATTTTTTCCTTTTTAAGAGCAAGTTTAGCCCCAAGTCTTAAGACTTGGATGTGACATCATTTTTGGTGGTTCCCATTAAAAATGATGTCATCCAATTCTTGTTAAGACTCACTAAGACTTGCACAAATTTATTACTTTAGCCCTAAAACTCAAATATATGACATATTATATGTTAAAAAGTGTTAAAAATAATAATAAAAATAAAAGTGAGGTGGGTCCCAATCTCAAGTCTTAAGTTGAGTCTTGGAATTTCAAGACTCAACTTGAAACTTGCTTGAGATTTAAGAAGAAAAATGGGAAAAATTTTAAGCATAAGTCTTAAGACTAAAAATAATGATGTCACCCCAAGTTTTAGGGCTAAATTTGCTCTAAGCTACCCTATTTAACATTGCTTTGAAAATTAAATTCCATTTGAATTTTTAAATTTTGGGTTTTCTACTCATATTATGCTATTTAGTTATTTATGAGTAGTTAACAATAGTTAATAATTAATTTAATTGAAATTTTCTAATTATATATGAATATTATGCACTTTTGGAAATTGTATATTCATAATTAATTAAAAATTAATTAGTAAAACGGAGGAAGTAGTTATCTTCTTTTAATATGTGTTAAAAGTATATAATTTAATTCTTAATATAAAACCGTACATCGCACAGGGTTAAATCAGTTGAAATTATTTTTTTTTACCGTTTTTTTAAAGGCAAAGGGACCTTCATTCGAAACTATAAAAGCCGTGAAATAATCGTTTTTGTCTTTTCCCTCCTCCTTAAGAAGCTTCTTTCAGCAAAACATCTGCATTACTCGTTGCAGCAGGTAATCAAATCTCTCTCCTTTTCAAATCATATGATTTGCATTTTTATCCTAGGGTTTCCTTTCAAATAAATCATGAATTTCTGTATACTTGTCCAAAACACATCATGAAATTCAAGAATTTGGTAAAAATTCAGTAAATTTGCATTTCATTGATTTTTGATTACAATTGCACTTTAGCTTAGAGAATCTAGATTTGTTGATGTAGTTTTTAAGAATTTTGATTCTAGTATTTGTATTATACTTGTGCAATTTTGAGTTCATTCAATTTTTTTTTAGCAAACTACTTATTTGTTGATATACTTGTCAATTGTTGCTGATGAATGGAGACTAGTAGTTAAGTAGAATTAGCTAGTGGAGTGAATTTTAATTGGATAATGGCGGTCGGAAAGGCGTTACAGTTCCGGAGTTTTTCTAGGGAATTCTCCTCTCATAAGGAGCATGCTGTAGAAACATGACTGTTACTTTAGGAATGATGGGTGTAACATATAAACAAGTTTAATTTGGGGATACTGAGCGGCGATATTTCTTTGTATGTGAATGCATTGTCTCGAGTTTCTTGACTTGGAGAGGATTGTTTGTTGGAATATTGCTTTGTAAATGGCAATTGAAGGAGCTAATGTATTGATTATGAATGTATCATTTTGAGTCGTGTTGATTAAACTAGGCTGAAATTTTCGTAGCTATTGCTATGTGGTTTTCCTTTCCCCTCATAAGAAGGGTTGTTGGTTTTTTCACACTAGAGTAGATCTTTTAATTTGGCATCAGACTATACAGGGGTTTATTGTATATATTTTACCAATCCTAAACCAAGTAAGCGTTTTCTCACATGACAACATCCTCTACAAAGTATTCTTCCTCTTAGACATCTTTCCAACTCGTTATACCTCTTCAATTTCACACTAGCTTCATATTATCATCTTAGGTGCTGTCCATCTCAGCTCCGTTACCCTCCAAAAACCAAGACCCTGCAGTAGCTTAATCCCCTCAAACTGGGTATATGATTACTTGTTCAGAGTTCTATTGCAACTCCCTATTTCCTCTAAACCCTATTAAGATAGCCTAAGGGTTGTGTAGATGTGTGGGCTTTGCTTTAGGAAAATAAAAATACAATGCCTTCTAGAATGTGTAAGTTGCAACCAATATATAGTTCCATTTGTTATGTACATTCTTATCAAGAATGATTATGTTTTAAGTGAGATAGGTTTGTAGAGAAAATTGGTCACAATGTATTTGCGTAACACAGTTTACATACTATTACTAATATTATGAGAGTAAAAATTAGCAGTCTTTTGCATCGGTGGAAAAGAACTTGTGGTGATGGATTTACTGATAAGTTATGTTGATACTACAAAATAAAGTACACCTAGATTGACTACAATTATATAGCAGTGAATTCATCATCAGCAATTTTAGAAGTATTCTGATGAAGAATTAGATGGCTTAATGCATGGAATTAATGGTTAATGGAAAAATCCATGGGTTATCTATACATTTCTGCTCTTGATTGTTCCTAGAGCCACTTAATGAGTTCATTGCTCTTAGAGTATAACTCCTTACGTTGCCCAATCTCGATTCATCCAAATCTTTCATTGTTGTTCTATATTTCCCTTTTATTTTAACAATCAATATTTCCAGGGAGGTGGATGGGGATATAACTGATGTATCTTATAATCTGTGCCTGATTTGGAGAAGTTTGGTGGTTCTCTATGTTGTGCTTGGTTTCAAAAGAGGGTTCAAGATGCAGAAATATTGTTAGTGAAAGATACTCAACTCTTGAGAGTGATTGCCTTTATCCATGGGGATAGCAGGAGGTTCTGTTATAGTATTGGTATTTTGTTCGAAAAATAATACTACTGTATTGTGGTTGGATTGTGCAGTGTTAAGGCTCTTTTCTTTATGGTTTAATTTAGCCCCAAATAGAGTACTAAACTAATTTTTATTTATTTTTTATTTTTTTATATTTGGATGAAGCAAGGATTGTATGGACATCTATGTTTAGAAAATTTCCAGCTGTATTCTGCACGTGCCAACATGTTTCATATTATAATTCCCCAATATATTTATTTAACTTCAGGACTTCTTACTAGTTACTACTGTGATCTTTTGCAACTTATTCTGCCAGTCTTGTTATAGCTTAGCTTACCCAATCCCAGAGATAAGTTCATTTTTGCATTTCCATATGTATAATGGTACTACCTATTGGGATTTTGGAAAGTAATAAATCTTTTACATTGTAGTTTGACATTTCTTAAATATTGTAAAGATCTTTGTGATGCAAATCCTAAGCTAGATCTAACCAAATTTTGTCAAAATGATAGGAATTCTTGTCACCAAGATGTTCAGCAAGGGAAGAGGACTATCCCTTGTACTTGGAGGTTTCCCTGAACCAAAGCAGCCTTTCTTTTCTCTTCTATGTATCGACGGAGTAAGATTATATTATATTGGACTAATGTGGATCCTAATGCTAGTAAGAGGATCATATTGAAGAGTAAGTTTATTTTAACAATTCCAATGCCAAATTCTTCATTGGATGTTATTTAGTCACCTCATACTACTATAAAATAATTGTATAAGTGTCCTTACGTGCCGTTCTATTCGTTGCTGCTATACCTACTAATTAATGTACTTACAGAATGTGCTGCCTGTGGGTCAAATTTACTAATACAATCAGATGTCTACTTCAGTATTTGCTAACCTTTTCCATGTTTAGTACATTAATTCAATTCTTAATAACTCTTTTGTACTTCTCGTAATGCTTAACATTATGAAAAGTCAAGGGGGACAAACACAAGGAACAGAGAGGGAGTTACAATTTATGGTCAAAGATTAAACTTGTATTCTAAAAAATTATGCAAGATGTTTATTTTAATTATCAATAGTAGCTAGAATTTTTAAGAAAAGTTAATTGTCTATAAATTTTGTTCATCTACCCATGTACTCCATACTAGTTTAAATTATGTTACTGATAGTTTATTAGTCTTTATAAACTATTAGCTTGGTATCCGGTATCCCTTTTATTTATACTAAACAATAAAAGGGGTTATACTAAACTCTGAATTGATGGCTCTTGATGTAATAAAAAAAAAAAAGGAAAGTTACCAATAACAATTTCTAAAATTTTGAGCAATTTTTATCCATTTATGTAAGTACCTCTTCCATTCTTTTTTTATTTTTTAAATTTTTGGTTAGTTTTCTTCCCTGGCTGAGGATCAGGAACCCCACCACCAAGTTGCCAGTATCTGTTTAACTATTACTTACATGCACACAGTACCTATCATGCGACTATTCTTGCATCAGATTTAGACACCTGATATGATGAACCCTCATATTTTATTTTTTAAAAAAAACAATTTTCAGGCTATTTCCTATGTTTGCTGCAGATGGGGACTGATTGTGATCAAAATTTAAGGATCATGGTTCTGACGGGAAGATTTGGGTCAGTAACTTCATAACTTGAGGCTATGGTTGAATGACATTCTTGAATCTTCATAAATAATTTTATGGCATGTCTGCATGATTACATTTTTGTAGTGTGGTGTCACTGGTTAGATGTGTATTAAGCTTGTCTGAATGCATTTGTGAAACTCTGATTTTATTGAAGAAGTCTGAAAAGAAGCAAATAACATGTAGCATCTCATTATATGTATGATAGTGGCAGGAATTCTCTAGATGTATTCTTGCCTGCACTAGTTTTCCTCGAATAGGACACTGCTTAAAAAGAGGCAGAGACAATGACTAATTGACCTAACCCCATGAAGAGGTAGAAACGGATACAAAAAGGTAAAATCATAGTCATCCTAGAGGTAGTGAACCCATGGAACTTTAGGTCTAGTTTGGTGACTCATCTTCAAGGTAGGCTTCATTAGCAACCTCCTCTAAATCTCTTAGAGCGGAGTAAGGGCTACTGAGCTGCATGTCAGTAATCATCTGACGAAGTCCAGAAGCTTCTTCTTTAAGTTGAACATTCTCTTGAAGAACGCGGTCGTGGGACTCTGTAGCATGGTTCAGCTTGTCAATGAGCTGGTGATTCTCATTTCTGAGCCAAACAACCTGGGACCAGAGCTCATCCAGGTGTCTCTGCTTGCGCATACGTGATCGACGTGCGGATTCTCTGTTGGATATCATCCTTCTTTGCTTCCTCTCATTAATAATACTTAACTGTTGCTCATCAGCTTCATCTGATGTTGAATTATTGCTAAAACATGATGGAAGTGGATTGAGTTCATGAAGCTGTGGACCAATCTGGATATTGTATAATAGGTTGGTGTATTTGTTGATCTGATATGGAGATATATCATTCTGCGCCATACCGGAAAAGTTGGGGTATGAGCTTTGGCTTGAAGGATATAGATATTGAAGACCTGCAACCTCATTAGACTGCATGGTGATAGGTTTAAGCTAGAAAACTTGAAATAGTTGAAAGGAATGTAAAGTGTAGCTGAATGGAAATTGATTATAAAAAAGAAATGGGTTTTGAGAGGGAAAACCAATGAAAATATGAGACGGGAATGGAAGTGGGTAGCCAGGTCTTATATAGGATGGTAAAGATAGTAGTGGACATAAGTAGTAAAGTTATTTGAGAGAAATTATGTGGATTATGTCTGTGAATTTGTAGTATTTCTTCAAGTATTTACAGCCAGTAAGCATTAATCCTTCAAATTTCTTCAATGGATCATATAGGCACGCGTTATGTGACATATTTACCCCGTGCAGTTGCAGACATACATTGACAGATTAGAGTTTTTTTTAATGATTTTCATGTGAAAAAAAAAGTCTGCTTACATAAGAGAGAGAGAGAGAGAGAGAGAGAGAGAGAGAGAGCTCACTTATTTGGGGACATTATTATATTTGTGATGAATTTGAATGGATAATGAAAGAAAGGAACCAAATGGGGTCATGGAGTCAATTTTTAGAAGGTGGACTTCTGATACCAATGAAAGCTGATCTAGATGGTTTTTGGATCTCATAACTCTTTGAGTTTTCTGTAGAGTATGACGTATTTGAAGAAGAGGAGTAAGGTTAATAATAATATTAGGAAGCTTCTTTTTCTTCACTATGTATATTTAAAGGACTTAATGAGTCAGCCACTCACAAGTTGTTGACAAATCTTCATATAATATAATCCTATTTTGGCTTTAACTTATTTCATTAAAGAACATCATCTGTAGGCATGTATCATTATGTGCAAATATTGTGCGATAGGATGCTTTAGTCATTTTACTTAAAATAGAACAATGCATACCACAATAGGAAGGGTGCCCCATACTTCATTTTGCTGCAACATGCAGCCTGCAAGTTATTTAGTTATGCTGCTATAAATTTATCTGGCGACTTTTATATTGATTGTCATAGAAGGTCTCCTGTGTTCAAATCAAGAACACCGTATCGTCATGTAGATAGCTAGATGCAAAGATATGTATAAGGTACATTACAGGTTTACAACTATTATAAATTATTGTTACTGTACATGTTAATGGCTTTGAAAAACTGTTTATTAGCTCATGCAATAAAATTTCCAGTTCTGTGCTGTGTATGCTAGTTGCTTAATAAAGACAATGCTGACAGTGGTAGGTAGTGTCATCTCCATATCGTGGCTTTATTTTGCATTTCATAGATGGAGGGGTTGGTGAAATTTTTGCTACAATATTACTACAGGAAAACCCAAGTTAGTGCAAACTTTTTGGCTATTCGCACCCCTGCTAACAATGGTTTAGATTTACGATGGTACATTTTTGAATTAGTTTAACAAATTGAGTTGGATTCCTGTACCAGTTCTGTGTACCGAATATGAATTAGGTAACATTGTCCTGAATTGGTTAATGATTATTTTGACTTTTCAGGCAGCAAGTTTTTAGTGCATATATTCCATATATATTTTTTCATGAGACTTCCTGTTAAACTCCTTGGTTTTGTTGGATATTGAGGGGAATGGAATATGTTATCGTAGATAAGCTTGCTTTATTTGGTCAGAGTGGACATTGTCAAAACTGTTTGTACCTCAGGCCCTTGAATTTCAAAATCATTTCATGATAAACTTGGATTAATTGACAAAGTGCACATTGGATTGCAAATCATTGTTATGACTAAGTTGAATTAGTATTTAATGACCTTCTTAACCAATCAGGTTGCACTTGAATTATGATCAAGTTGATTTGCACTTTTAATCTTCGAGTTAGTTTTGCAGGTTTAGACAGGGTCACATGGACAAGTAGTATTTGTCGCAACCATATATCGGAATTGAGGTTGATAAAAATCTTTGTTCATAACATGGTGGGAAGGGACTGGCAGTTGTGGATGTGCTTTTAGAAAAAAAAAAAAAAAAAAAAAGACCTCCACTATGAAATTGTGACCTGAAGTAGAATCCTATGGAGGTGAGTCTTTCTCTACTTTAGGTTGGCCCAGATTAAGTGCACTGTATTTTCAACAAGATAATTAAGACAGATGTGGACTAAACTTTCTTTTGTTGTCTTCTTGTGTTTTCTTTGATCATCCCTCCTTATTCAAAGTTTTTGTAGATTTAAATTTTTTATAATTATATCTATTTTCAAATTCTAGTAACATTTCCACATTCCACCTGTGCGTTCTGTTATTGAATACTTATAGAAAATACTTGTGTATCTATGTTCGTCTGTCCAATGCACTTCTTGCCCACATAGTACTTAGCTTTTACATGTTAGTTGCTCCATCACCTGGACTTATTATTATTTTTTTTTTTTAAAGAAACTGACCCCCCTAATGGTCAAAATCTTTCCAGTTCACATTGTTGCTCCAATTATACAGTAACTTCTTCAGGTTTTACTTCTGCATAATTTATTCGGGGACTCGGGTTGCCATTTCACCTTGAAAAAAAGATCTGTAAATGCTTTTTGTTCCTTGAAACTTGAATTAGTTTTTCCTGCCAAGGTTTACTTTTGGATGAATGGAAAAATAGTTAGACTCAAACCTGCTCATGCATTTGTACTTCATATTTTTAATGGATGGATTTGACATTTGGTAAATTAGCCTGTTCATCATACTGACATGTATATGGATTGGTGATCTGCTGACTTCAGTGTGCGCATACAAAATGTTCTGTGCTAATTGTTTTATATAACAGCATTGTTGGGGTCATAAGGAGACATACCCTCACAACTCAGTTAACATGTTTTGAGTGATAGACCAACAACTTAGTTGCTCAGACTCAAGGACAAAGATCGGTTGGGTGTGGATTTGAGTACAGCACCTTGCTATCTATGAGGCATATTCTTATCTAATCTACATGAACTTCTAAATATAATATGTATCTTTGTTTCATGCTTTGGGTTAAAATGTATAATCCAGTTATTAGCACTATTAAATTCATAAGCAACCTCCAATATATTTCATGTATTAGGCTACAGCCTACACTCTACAGGTACCTCTAGATCTCTTATTTTCGTCGTTTTCCTGCAGGCCAAACAGAATTGGCTCTCAAATCACTCATGAGATCACAATATGGTTTGAGAAATCAAAATTTTCAGCAAGTAATCATGATATGCTTTTTTTCCCCCCTCGAGTTATCTGAATATGCTATGGAGCACGGCCAACAGCGTCCTCCAGGTATGCTGGTCATTGAACATTTGAAAGTATAATCACGCATTTGCTGAGCCTTATATGGTGTAGGCCTCAAACTTTTTATTTTATATAAATATATATTTTTATTTTAATTTGTGATTATGCTTTTTGATAAGGCTCTCCATTCTACAGGAGCAAAAGGGGAAGACAAGAAATCTATTTGGCCTGATCACCAGGTAATCTCTGGAGATTTCCCTGTTATTCTTTTGACAGCACTATGAATGATAATTTGTTACTGTGTCTGTAAGGATAGCAAAGTTTTACCTTTTTCAACCCTTTTTTTTTTTTTTTTTTTTTTTTTTTTTTTTTTTTTTTTTTTCTAAATGTTTATAATTACACTAGATTGAAAGACTTTTTTTGGTTGAAAATTCATTTTCTTTTCCTTCTTGAGAATACCTCCTTTGAGTTGTACGTGAATCTGCAAGATTTTGGTGAAACTGACTGAAAAGGCCAACATGATTAGGAACTTCTGGGATGCAAAGGACAAATGCCCTTGTCCTTCCTCTTGTTTTGGCCTATTTTTTTTTATATTAAAAAAATGTTCAAAAATTGGGGTGTGGTTTTTCGGAGAGATTTTTTCAATTGGAAATTCGACTCACTCACAAGAATTAGAATTTGTTTGATTAAGGCTTCCCATTAATTGCAATTTGTTAATGGTATCGACCCACCTAAGTTTAATGCTTAGGAAATTTCTTTTTAATTTTTTTTTAAAAAAAAAAAACCACCTATCACCTTTTTTACCCCCTTGTTTTTCCATCAATACACTTTCTTACCTTTAGATACACACTCTTTCCCTTCATATACTCTACTTGCTAGTTTGCAAAGGCCACCAACAACTACCCTTGTAAACATGATCGACATAAAAGGGGTTCAAACTGGTCCTTAGCCTAAAGCACGATAAAATAGTCAAAATCTTTTTTCCCAAAAAGGCTAGACTAGAGTTGAAGAATCCAGTACATGGGCCAAACTAAATATGGTTCAAACTAGTTCTTAGCCTAAATTGAATTAGGGATTTGGGCTAAATCAGTAGATTTATAAGGAAAAAAAAAAAAATGATAGGGCTATTTTCTTGGTCTAGTAATTAATTTCTGACACGAGGAGAAGTGCTCAATCTCATTGCATATTTGCATCATGAGTTTTTTGCTTCTTCCGTTTCGGTGTAATTGTAGTTTTTACTTGTTATGATAACAATGCAAAAGCAAATTCGGATGATTAGGGAAAAGATTAAATTTCATCAGCCTTCTTGTTGCTTCATCCAGTAGACTTGATCAAATCTACTTTGGTTGGGGTCAAGGTCTAAGATAAACAAGATTTAATCCAATAGTTTATTTAAGAGTTTTTTTTTCCCACTCCAAATTCACTTATGTTGAGTTGTTGACTATGTTATTGGCAATTGTGACTTGTGGTTGTATTAAGAGTAGAAGAATAAGGCGAGTTAGGTGGAGTCTCATTCTGTAGTGATGTATTTTGGAGGAGTAATTGTGGGAAATAGTAACAACAGTTGAGTAGAGTAAGGATCGAGGATCAAGAAGAGTCAAGTAGCGTCTGAAGAAAAGAGAGTTAGAAAGAAAGGTGGTAACTTGGTGGCAAATTCTATTATTATATTAGATACATTTTACAAAACCTAAACTTAGTGGCAAATTCTATTATTATAGTAGATACATTTTACAAAACCTAAATTTAGGGAAATTATCCATAACTAATAAACAACTTTATACTGTATTTGGGGTCATTTCTTAATACATTAATATATCTTGAGAATATAGGTAAATGCTTGGGTATTGATTGTTTCAATGGACTAATATCTTGTTTAATAGAGAAGAAAATCAATGTATATGGTGTTTGGACATCTTACACCAAATAGTAAAGCAAGAGAATGATATACTTTAGTAAATTTCATACTTATGGACAGATTAAGTTTGTCTTATAAGGCTGTTTTTTTTTTCTTCTTTTTCCAAATTGCGTCAAGCAATCTCTCAAATGCAAAATGCAATGATTGAAGTAAGCACCAATTTAATACTCCCTAAGTAAGTGGGCTCGTCTTATCTAAGTTTCTTTTCTTCACCCAAAAAAAAATAATTATTAAATATAAAATTAAAAATAATTCTCATAAATCATACTCCGTAATATTTCCACTCTCTCCACAATTTTTTCACAAAGTACCAAAAACAATGATGGGGACAATTTCTGAATTGAAGCGACTGACATTTTACCAATAAGAGGCAGTGCCCCTAATTTAACGGGTGAAGTTCTTGCATGGAGGGGTACCCTATTTTTCTTACTTTGTCTGTTTTAGGCTTCTAGGCATTGGTCTTTTTTGTGTACTAGTGTACCTACCTATTAACGCAAGCACTAGAAAGTTAAAGTAACAAAAATCCCACTTTGCATTAAATTTTTTTAAAAAGAGTCGACAGTATGAGTTGGGTTAAATTTGTGGCCTCTTTGAACTCTTCTTCTTGAATTAAAAAGCATGATTTAAAAGGACTGAAAAATCAACCATAATCTCTTTAGGTTATAAATTGCACTTGAGAGAGCGTGTGTTCGAGTAGGCGTGTGCATTACAGGCGTCAACTTTAAAAGTTGTCCAACGCATTATGTTGCAGCTTTGGGCCAATACACAATTAGAAAACATGCCAGTTGATACACTTATTTTATATATATGGATAAAAAAAAACACCTTATTATGAATTGAGGTCGGTCTAAATTAAAACTATATCGACCTCAACAATGTTTAATCCTAACAAATTGGGCACATGGGCATCAATCTGTCTCTAGTTTTGATTGTGAAACTAGATTGATCCTTTCTCCCCTACTAAATACGAAGTAGGTAATTGCTTTCTCCATCTTAATTTATTTGTTTCCATCTAAGACATCTGAAGTAGAAAAACAAGACAAGTAATATGAAACAGATGGAGTAAGAAGAAAATGGGGGTGCACAATAGCTACGACCCACAGGGACCTTGCTAATGAGCGCTCAAGGGTGTGGGGTGCACCACCTGCTCACTTGTATTATAAGGCCTGTCACTTCAACCAAAAATGCTCAACTAAGAAATAGAAAAAAAAAAAAATGAAAAAAAAACTCTTGGTGGTACCATTCTTTGTACAATTTGTGCACCCCATTTAGGTTACCTTAATTTCTGTTTTTCTTTACATCAAATTGCAGCCGAACTTAATTATACTGTATGTCTATATGGAATACGGAGTACTATATTTTACTTTGGTTGTTTTTCTTTTATGATAAAAGTTTATCTTTCTCACTACTAGTAGTAAAATTTGGGACTCAGGCCATATGATAAAAATTAAAAAGGGTTTGATTGTTACCTGAGGGCAGGAGCAGCAGGCAGCAGTGACATACCCGAGCATTTTGTACAAAGTATTGGGTGTAACGGTGATACAGTAATTATTAAACATAGCGGAGAAAATTGGGATGTTGTATCATTGATCAGCTATGCCATTATATGATTATAGGGATAAACCTATGGTTAAATCAACAATGTCTTGCTATATAACAGCCCATTGAAGGCTTGAACGCTATCATATTTGCTCGTTTGTCCTGACTTTTACTAATGCTCCGTTGCTGTTGGACTAAAATCATCTCAATGTATGTAACCATGAAATTGTAAGCTATCCGTGAATCCGTGATATGTTTTTTTAAAAAAATTTTGTAGGTACATACGAGTTCTGAGCATGACCCATCTATCTTATGAATTTCAGTTCCAAGGACAGGAAGGTAAGGTAAACTCCCTACAAGCGCTAGAAGGTTGCAAAAGAAGATGGATGTCATGAAAAGGCGAAAGCAACAAGTAAATCATAATTTAACCATTGAATTAAAACAATATATTAGAAAACTGTTACTAATAACTTTTTAAATGGATGGAAAATAGTGGAATCAGTTCAATAGATATAGATATATGACAACAATCATGAAGTTTAATGATGCTTTATTCACTTAAAAAATTATTTGATTTGTATGTCAAATTCCGTGCTCTTGCGTACTTTGAAGATATTTGATATCTAATCCACTACTAAATGATGTAGACATCAAGGTGTTTGATTTTTAATTAATGTAATTATTATTTGATAGATATGCCTTTTCCCTGTTTATTTAGTGAGATGACACAGGTTAATACATATACTATTATTTATTTTAAACTTTACTCCCTCCGTCCCTTTATTACATGTCTATTTCTTATTTTGCACGGGAATTAAGAAAGTTAAAGATTCCTCAAAACTAATAATTGAGAGTATAAATATGCATGTGGGGTTAGAGAGAGATAAAGAGAAAGAAAAAGTGGTTGGGAATTAGGAGAGAGAAAGGATTGGGAATTGATGTTAAAGTAAAAAAAAGAAAAAGGAAAAGGATGACAAATCATAAAAAAAAAAAGAATAATATTATAGAAAAGTACAACCTATAAATAGAAACAGGTAATTAATTTTGATCACCCTAAAAAGGAATATAGGCATGTAATAAAGGGACGGGAGGAGTACTGTTTTTAGGAAAGTATTTTAGTACAATAATTTTGGCACATCATTATTTCAACAGACAAACAGGCATCTTAATCAACAATACTTTGTATAAATTAATTTTATGATTTGTTACTATCATCTTTTTCTTTTCTTTTCTTTTTTTTTTTTTTTTTTTTTCCATGATTGCTGAAAGTTTTTTTTTTAAGCAACTGTTCTTGCATAGTATATTTTTCTTGTTATTGGAAGATCATTTTTCTCGGTAAGACAGTCTAGTGGACAACGGGTCACTCTTCATCATGGGTTCGGATTTATCCGGTCTTGATCTAATCTGATCATATTCGGGTGTTCAATAATTCGATTAAATATGCATTTCAGGTCGGATCAATTAAGGTTATATCATATAGTAACAAAATTTATTAAGGACTTGTTCTCTTCACTTTTTAAAAATAAGTTTCATATCTAATAAGTTTAAATAAGTTACAATAAGATCCAATAAGCTTAATAAGGCCTAATAAGTTAAATAAGGTCTAATAAGTTCTAACTAATCAAGTATAATAATAAGGTCCAATCAGTTTTAATAAGGTCTAAAAAATTCTAATAAATTAAACCAGGGTTAGTAAGATCAAATAAGTTCAGGTCCAATAAGGTGAAGAAAACACACCCTTACTATTGTCACATTTTCGAGTTTGCCAAGTTATAATTAGGTTATATAGTGTATAGTAGATACTCGGATACATTTTAATTTTGTCAAGTCTACCAACAAACATCTTAATCACTAATGCTATGTATGCTAAGTAGTGATAATTGTTTTGATCGGTTATTGTCACCTTTTTTTTTATTACTTTTTTTAATTTTTCTACTATGATTGCTAGTAGATTGAAACGTGTGAGGTGTTAAGTCTGTTAATTATGAGAAATTGTGAACCATGTATCCGCATAATTCCGGAGAAATGGTGTCTTTGTCAAAACAGGTTTCATTTGGTTTTAGGTCTGACTTCATTTCTTTGGTGGACATTGATTAGTGTTGTCTTAAGTTCGTTTATGTCTTAATCACTAATTAATTAATTATTAATTTGATTGGCTTCATAGTATTAAATTTCAAGCGAATGAAAGGTACTAATTGCGGTCAATTAACGTTGGTGGGGAGGGTTTTAACTGGTTTTCTTCTTCCAATAATACATGCTTAAGTACTAATTACGGTTTTAATTAACGCCATAAGCTTAGCATTCTGAGTGTCTTATTTAATTCAGCTAAGAAGTCATCATTTGGTTGATACTCCCTAGTCCCTACACTCTTATTGGTAGAATGGTAGTCACATACGAGTATTGAATTTAAATATATTCGAGCTGTGTCCAGTTAATTCCCCAATTTATTTGGGGGTATAATCGTCTTTTTAAGTATCAGTAGAAGGGTATATGCGTCTTTTTATATACTAGTTGAGGGGTACATGTGTAATTTCCTCACAAACAGTAAATGCAAGTTGCAAACAATAGATGGATAGCTCACCAAAAGTACTGAATAAATGATCACACTTTTCAATATATTTACAAAAATGCTACCAGATTAACAAAAATTCGTTTATCTGGCAGATAAACTTGTATTTGCCGAACATATTCAACCCAAAATTTTAATTGAATATAAGATATAAAATATTACTCCCTCCGTCCCTAAATTAGATTCCTACTTCTAGCATTTATTTCTCATATAATTGGTAGAGGGATAATCGGTCGTTGGACAATCACCCTAAAGCCAAACAATATTTCTACCTAAAACAAGTCTAGGGTAAGTAAAGGATCGTATCCACAGGGAATGGGTCAAAAACACCAAGAGTATGAAACGGTTGTAAGCTAGTTCGGTCACAAATTTGGGGGTTTTGATTAAATAACTACTATGGAGACAAACACTAGGGGGAAATGGGAACAGACACCAACCAAAACCACGGATCAAAACAATAGGCGAGCATGAACACAAATTGGGTGATAGAAAGAGCACTCAACATTGCCTTCTTTCGAAATTACAACACTAAGCATTCCTAAACCAAACTCAACTAACAAGATAGGCCAACCAAATCTTAACGATGAGAAGTAGACTACTAACTCGGATTTGTCTTTCAATCGGTCCAAGAAAGCATTAAGGCACAAGTAATCGGGATTTCTCACCTAATTATTGCAACTAAAACTACTACTTCATCCAAACAAGGAACCATAATCAAGAGGAATTTAGCATAATCATATAAGAAAAGGTTCAGCACTAGACTCCATCTCTCAATGCAAGCATAAAAGTGAATACATGAGCAATAAGTGGCCATCCAATTACACATGCAATTAACCAATCCTTTAACAATCAATCATCAACCCAAAATGAACATGCAAGCACAAACATCAATCAACCCATGGCTTTGTTGGGTCTTCACCCAACCCCTAGCTAATTAACTACTCACTAAACATGGTGAAGAACATCATAACAAGTTGAGAAAAGTAGGGAGAGCAAGTAGATTGAACATGCAACAACAATTAAGCAAGATTAAGGGAGAAATTAGCAATTCAAAGTAAATAAAAGCAGAAATAAAGAACAAGAGATAGAGGAAAGAGATTACTAATGAAGCTTCAAAGTTGAGAAAGTGTTGAATTTAAGAGAATAAACTTCAATTAATCTACTACAATGATTGAGTTTGAGAACATCTAAGCTAATTAATGAGAGTTCTAAGAGATTAAGGGCCTAAGAAGACTAAAGGGAAGAAGGTCTGTACAAATGAGCCCCCAAAAACTATTTATAACCCCAATTACATAGTAAACTCTGCAATAGAAAGCTCGCAGGACCTATCGAGCGCGACCTCTCCAAGACCTGGAGAGGCCGCTCCAAACTAGGAGAAATTGGGGCAGAATGTTCCGTAGCAGGGTGGAGAGGGCTCTCCAAAAAGGTGGAGAGGCCGCGAACCTATGTTGGAGAGGCCTCTCCGCATTTCTTCTTTCAAATCTGCCAAGGGAGGTAGGAAGTTCAACATTGAGGTTGAGAGGGCTCTCCAAATAGGTGGAGAGGCCGCGACCTATGTTGGAGAGGTCTCTCCCCACAAAATTCCTACATTCTGCCAAGGAGACAACAACTACAGCAGCGAGGTGGAGAGGCCTTTCCACTGACCTGGAGAGGCCTTTCCACTGACCTGGAGAGGCCGCGCCTTAGGAAAGGCCTCTCCACTGCAACTCTTTCCTTTTTCTTGACTTGGCTCCCTTGCCTTGGCTTCTTTTCACTATCTTCTTGCTTTCAACCTTGGTTCATCATTCATAGGCTTCAATTGGTCGTCTTTAGGCCTAAAAACTCAACAAAAAACACTAACAACCCGTGAATCATAGGATACACAAAAATTGCATAAAAATAGAGTGAATAATGAACTAAGACATCAATTTCTCACATATTCTACGTTAAAAATCACTCTATAATCATACAAAATAGCATGTTATCAATAATAGAGAGAAATAGAAATGTAATTTAGGGATGGAAAGAGTACTATTTTGAAAATGTATGCGAAATTAGAGAGAGAAACTTAATCCCAACATTCAATATGTTTACTATGTCACATACAAAGTAGCACTTATTATTATGATCTTATGTTACTATGATTTGAGTGATGTTGAGAGTAATAAGTATTTGAACATAATAAATACGAATTAATTCACATATAATGTAGGACTTAAGAATACTATAATGTAATAAACTAATAATTGATATGTTTGAGACAATGAAGTTGTTGTTTGTTAATTTGTTATAGTATAGTGGATGAACGCATTGTAATATAATTACACCATTTTAATTTTTAGTAGATGAGTAAATAAACTATTTAAAACCCTACTTACTCTTATTATATGTATTTACATTTACAAAATTAGAGAGGACGAATAAGAAGCCGACAACGGTTATGCAAGGATGATTTGGGTGTGACATTAGAAAATACAAATTATTGACACGAAGTTGAGTCGTACCATAAAAATGCGTGCTCACTTTACGGCACCTTCATTTAACAAGACATCAAGCTTTTATCGAGGTGGGGTGTTCTGTCGACTTATGCTTCTCAACCCTCTTAGCTCATGAGCTAAGCTTAGATATTCATCAAATTACTCACTTTCATTGCAAAATACTTGTCACGTTGTGATAGATTATAGGATCAACTTCTAATCTTTAATTTTCCGCTTAAGTTTTGATTGAACTGGTCATTTGATATAGTATTAGATTCGGTATGATAAGAGCAGGTTTTAATCTTATTGACCTCATATTTTCAAGGCGGAATACTCCATGTCTATATATATAGTGTTGGGTGTGAGGATACTCATGCTACATGCTTCAAGCCTTTCGGGCTCTCATCTTGGAATTCTAAATCATTTTGCTAAGTTTAGTTGAGTTGATCCTTTGGCAAATTGTTGTTAATTAAAAACAATAAGAGTGAAAATCAAAGAGGTGAAAAAAAATCTTTAATCTCGATATGGAATCTATGTGAAGAAAAATTATTACTATAAAAAAAGATGTGACTAGTGAATTGAGACAATCCAAAAGTGAAAACAAGACCAAGTAAAATTGAAAGAAAAGTTAAAAGAAAATCCAATATGGTTGGCTACTTAACATTCAAGGATAAGAAGAAATGGTAAAATGACCACATTTTATTCATAAACTAAAGAAAATCAAAATAGGAAACACAGAGGTAAAAGAAAAGACCGTGTGTATTCACTAAAGTCAAAATGATAGGCATTATACTTTCTAATTGTAATACTACTTGGTACAAGAAAAAAGAATCACCAACCATTTTAGGCATATCCATAAAGATTATAGATTAGGGTTCTTTTTTTCTTTTACAAATTTGATGTGTTTAATGCATAGCAAAAATATGATTATTGATGTTTCTCTCAATCTCGGCAATAGATTCTTGTCTCCAAAAAAAAAAAAAAAAAAAAAAAAAAAAAAAAAAAAAAAGGCAATTGATTCTTGTCAGCCTATGAAATCAACTCAAATTTCTCATCTTCTTGTTCGATAAGAAAAGAATATCAGGCTGCCTAGCCTAATTAAGCCACATTCCAAACAATCTTCACCTAATAATACATCTAACATAGGAAAAAGAAAAAGGAAAATTATTCATAGACCAATTGTTATTTTTAGAATTTCTCGTACTAACAAAGTAAGATTATTAAGGATTAGACCAAATCAAATGGTGTAGACAATGTTTTGACTCCACTAATTATTTTTGTCATCTTTCCTTTTATTATTCAAACAAGTTTTCCAATCGCTTTTTAGTCCATGTATCTTTTTTACATACTCAAATAATTACCTCACTAACACGAATACACGATGAACAATTATATGTGATACTTATATTAGAATAGGAATTGGGAGAATAAAGCATTTGAAACTAAGGACCTGTTCACTCTAACTTAATTCAGTTCAGTTTAGCTCCAATCAGTTCAGTTCAGTTCGGCACCTAATTTTCTTCTCTCATAAAATATTCATTTCAGCTCAGCTCAGTTCAATTCAGTTCAGTTCAACTCCAATCAGTTCAGTAAATATAAACAGACCCTAAGATAATATATTGTTGAGATTTTTTTTTTTTTTAGCGTTTGGAGAGTTACAAGGGCAAGTGATGAGAATCGATCCCAACATCTCCTGAGATCGGGAGGGAAGCTCAAACTACTTTAGCTATCTCTCACTCTCAAATAATGTTGAGATCGATCTAATGTGATTAATGTTAAAATGCTCCAAGTCAAATGATCGAGTTGCACATTGTTTTCAAAGAACAAAATTTGTTTCTATATCTTCTCTAATTGTAATGACTTTAAAAATATAAATTCAATGTACCTTATATGGAAGGGATATTAATTCTAAATTTTCAAAAGTCTCTAACTAATAGCTTGACCATTGAAGCTAAAAAATACAATTAGATTGGCCAAGCAAAGGTTGGTTGAGATAAAGTTTCCAATATATTTGGATATTAAAATAATATAGTTAATAAAGCAAATGGAGAAAGTCAAGCTTAATTAAATAGCAAGCTACGAGTAGTAGCTAATTATTGGGACACGAAATAACTACAAAGTGGATTAGCTTAAAATCATATGTGACATGACAAGCTAATTTAACTATTAGATTACTATTGAAGATGGTATGAGGGATTAAGGAGAAATTAACCCAGAGATTTCCATATGTTTTTATATGCTCAAGAACCTCGGCCACACTACAAATTTAGATCAAGAGAAACTAGTAATTTGTACCAAAACTAGCTTTCCAAAACGCCTTTCATTCTTGAGTGTCCAATCTTGATTATTTTTATTCCTAAACTTCCCTATTATGTAAGAAAACTAATACTATAAAATTTCCTTCAACATACACTAACTAATAATTATACACTAACTAGTATTACAAAAATACAATTGAAATCGAGTATTTTGCTCAATTCTAGTTCTAATTGAAGGCAGTCAAAGGCAAAGAAAATGACATACTACCTTCATTTCATATTTTTTGTAACTTTAAGGGTATTATTTATGAGGTATAAAATATTTTAAAGTTGTAAAAAATATGAAACGGAGGTAGAATATGTTACTATTTACCTTAAGTGCAAGCATGCGTGTGTTTTGCTCGTGAAATTGCATAGTGAAAGTTGCCTTGGCAATCAAGTAGACTAGTATAGTGGCCCAATAGAGCTGTATTGTTTCTATGAGATCCAATTTATATTGAATACGACTATACAAGTATGTACCAATTGAGATTAATTGAACCAAATATAATTGCAAACTCAATTGCTCAATTCAATACAATTTTAACCAAAACGACGAGTAATTTTTTTTTTTTTTTTTTTTGAAAGAACGAGTAATTATACTAGTGTGTCATTTCCAAGAGGAATCAAACTTCGTACATCCCACAGTTGTATTACTTCCTCTCTCTAATGGTTAAATTATCAACTATTAAAGAAGTGTGGTTCTAAATTGAGCTAAAGGATGGGTTTGTGGTTTGGTGGCTGTGGTGTGATGGTAATCGAAGAGGTGTTTGCAAATTGCGACTGCACCAGTGGTGGTGAAGCCAGCGACGTAGTGAAATTCATTTAAATATTTGTTCTTTTATAGAGGTGGTTGCGGCAGTTTATTTGGGATCGGATATAGTGGTGACAGCCACAGGTGGTGTTACGTGGTATTAGTATCAAACAATCGCAGCCTGTGATTGCTATGGACTACGGCTGTCTTAGAGTGGAAATAGCGATGGACGTGCAGTAGCTATGGTGGTGCTGAGTTGCTAACACTGCTGAGGGATTGAATATAACAAGTCTTGCAGAAGTTCCTATTAAAGATAATTAGATAAATGTGGCCAAATCTCACTAAAAACAAGAAAGAAAACGTCCAAAAAATTATATCAAAATCCTAGAGATGTTAATATAGCCTACACTTGCATAGACAAGATGCGACACTGTATACAGATTTGCTCCCTACAAATATCATTCCTAAATCTCATGCTTAAAGAAGATATCTACGATTTAACGTCATAAATATTATGCTATGAATTTTTTCCATGGGTCCCAAAAATCATCCCAATCAATAAATCAACAATCTTGACACTTTTTTTTTTTTGTTTTGAGGAAATCTTGACACTAAACAATCTATATCATTATGTCGATAAATAATGTAACTATTATTTCCAAAAGATGGCCAAGTGATGAGGAAAAAATAAATCAAATATCAAACAAATTAATGTTGAGACTATTTTAAAACTTTCATTAGAAGAAAGTGTTACAATTAATATGGGATAGAGTAAGTAAATAAAGTAAAATAAGGACGTAATATTCAATGAACGGACTAGTATTAATTTTCCACTCAAAAAAAAAAAAGGTCTTAATATTATTCCCTGTGAACAAAGGGTAATAAACTCCAAGGCATTTTTTAAAATTTCATTAAAATTGTACTAAATTAGAGCCAAGTCAGTCAACACAAACCCAGACATCCAGACTTCAATGAGTAAGATGCTAAAGCCCAGTCCAGGCCCAAGCCCAAGCCCAAACATTAAAGTCAAGCACCTTCTACTTGTAACATCTCATGTACAAGTACTTTATTTGCAATGGTTTTGGTTCCCTATAACCTTGCTCAAAGAATCAATTCTGAGAAATTTAACTCCATTCTACTCCGTACTCTATAATATGTCATTGTTGTTCATTCTATCCTTTGCGCTACAACACATACATATATCACTAATTCCCCATGCATACAGGAATCGACTTCCTCCTATTTATTCCCGAGCTAGTCAAATTCCTCAGTTGCATGCTGCCTCAGCTATGTACCAAGCAAAGCACTCAACAGAAAAATAAAGTAATTCGTATTCATTTAAAGGGGATATCTCATGATAAGCTGTACTAACCTTATCAACTAGATTAAAATTGTTTTGTAAAACTTGCTATCCTAGAGTCTAGACAGTCATACCAGTGATATTAAAATTTTCCTAGACCCCGATTTTTAAAAATCCTGCTGCATGAGACTGACACTCTTTACATGATGTTAAACTTGGATGGTTAAGAAAGAGAGCAACCTCTCCCAAGATCAACAGCAAGATCTAAACTGGAAGCCACGACATAATGCTTATGGCTTAAGTTCAACTAGTATAACCTGCCTATAAGGTTGTCATCTAAAGTTTTGGCAAACACATACATGCTGTATCCTCTGATCTGCAAGACATCAGTTATTCTCTCTGATATATACTCACGTTATCTGTCACTGCCTATGTTTTCCTCTAAAGATATAATTATGCCACCAGCTGTTTCTTTACTAGCCATAAACTCTATGTCCAGTAGATTGATCTCTTGAGCACAATACTCAATTTATTCTAACTATACAGCCAAGGTGAAAATTTTAAAAGCTACAGCTCTATTCCTCATCTAACTGCTGTGATTCAGATCCTGACTTAGCCATTCCAATTTAACTTCCACTCCCATGAAGTATAATTTCAATATGTTATCAGAAAATAAAGGTATTCACTCCCAAGGCTATGACACTGCCAAAACAATGACTCCAAACAAAATAAAAAACTTCAAACCTAAGAGACAGCAAATGGTTAGTCATATTGATTACTCAAGCTCCTAACTCAGGCATCACCAACAAAAGTATATCTACACTTCCTCGTCAACTTCCATGATTCATAACCTGATGTTGCCATTCCAATTTAACTTCTACCTCCATTACGTAAAATTTCAGTTTCTTTTCAGAATAATGGTGTTCACTCCCAAGGCTAAGACACTGCCAACACAATGATTCCAAACAAAATGAAAAACCTCATAAAAGACCTAAGTGACAGCAAATGGTTAATCACATTGATCACTCAGCCTTGCCTAGCTCTGGCATCACCAACAAAAATATATCTATACTTCCTCGTCTAACTTCAGTGATTCAGAACCTGACTTTGCCATTTCAATTTAACTTCCACTTTCATAAAGTACAATGTCAGTGTGTTTTAAGAATATAATGATATTCACTCCCAAGACTACGACACTGCCAACACAATTATTCCATTTCCAAACATTTTTTTTTTTAAAAAAAAAAAACAAGACCTAAAAGACAGCCAGCAAACGATTAGTCAAATTGATCACTCAGACTCCTAACTCTGGCATCACCGACAAAAGGATATCTATACTTCCTCATCTAAGTTCCTTGTTTCAGAACGTCGCCATTCCAATTTAACTTCCACTTTCATAGTTTCATGAAGTCAAATTTCACTCTATTAAAAACTTCATCAAAAACCTAAGAGACAGCAAGTGATTAGTCCAGATTGGTCACTCAGACTCAAACCTAACACTGGCATCACCAACAAAGTATATCTATACTCAACATGCATAGGGAAACAACAACATACACAATTCTTAGCTCAGTTTATTTTAAATTAAAACAAAAAAACCTCAATTTGATCACTATTGAAGCATTTGTCAAGGAAACATGCTGCTTTGGCCCTGAACTACCAGATATTCTATTGTACATATTTGACTCAAGAATATTCAAAGTCAAAAGAAAACCCAATCAAATGCACATATGCATCCACACGAGTATCGACCAAGTTTTCAATGTATTGGCAAACAGACTATACAGTACTCCGCATTAGGCTTCAAAAACATGACCATTTGCCAATTGAGTTGAGCATTTGCCATTTTCAACTTTAGAGTACAGCTGACAAACTCGCTTATTTTACTAACTTAGCCTCCACTTGGGTTAAGTGGGCAACAACTTACCCATTCAAATCAAAGGATTGAGCATTGAGCAACACTAGACTTTGCTCTCAAAAGAATAACATACTTCTTAACCACATCATATTAGCAATCACAGAGGGACACAAAAAGAAATCTACAACACTACACGATCTTTTTTATACTTGTGCTATATTTACAACTTAGCCACATCATACAAGCAAATCATAGAGCGCAGCAAGAAAGATACCAATAACAGCACGAAATTCTAAATACTTGCGCCATAATTTACAACATATATACTGTACAATTTTGATTTAAAATTACAGTTGCTTGAATTTGCACCAGAATGATCCAGCTAACTTTGTTCTGTTGCATTGACTATATGACATTTAAATAGCTCCAATAAAACAATGGAGGCATCCGACACTTATCAAGACACCAACATTCATCAACATCATAATGGAGATCAAAGAAACACATGGAAATCAAGTCTAACCTGTGAATCCCGCGACAAATCTTCATTAGCATCAACATTCAGCCCTTCTTCCATCTCCCTTTCCCTCTTCCTGTACTCATACTCAGCATCATCAGTAGGCAGCTCATGCCGACAAACAGGACAAGTGTTTCGCATTCTCAACCATGGAACTATACATTCCCCATGGTAATAATGCAAGCAAGGAAGCTGCTTCACCACTTCATCCCCTGAAACTTCATCCTTACATATTGCACAAACCACCTCACCTTCCCCCAAACCCTCACAAGACAATAGAACACTCGGAAGGTTATCAATAACGGAGTCAGCAGCCGGAGGACTTCCCCTCCATTCGTTCATACGCTCCTCCACCTCACCGAGAATTGCCTCGTACATATCCACATTGAAGTCCATATCATAAACCTCTCTATTGAAATTATTAACAGCTAACAAGATTTCCCACTCCAAATCACGAATCGCTTCCTCTACACCGAGTTCTCCCCCCTCATCAGTATCAGATTCAATAGCAATCTCCTGCTGCTCCGCTCTCATTTGATAAGTATCGAACACATTCGATACATCAGTATCCAGCTGAATTGGTGTTTCTTCATCATCATCATCAATTACAATAACATCTTCTTCAACAAAAAACCCATCAAAATTATCATTCACAACACTGACAACATCAGGTTCTGGCTCTTGAATCTCAACATTTTCGCTACGATTTCCATTGTTAAACCCCAGATAATCCCAGCAATACGGCGGACGATCAAAATCACTAACCCCACCAAACCCTCGATTCCGATGATCACTATTCTCAGAATCTGAATCAGAATCATCGATATTCACAACACGCAAACCCTCAAAACGCTGCGTTTCTTCATTCATTGGGGAAACATGATTAGAGCCACAACCAACATCAACAACACCTAACCCTAACCCTAATTCTAAATCAACCCCATTATTATTATCATCACTCAACCCATTAATCCTCTCACCTTCACCCAAATTTCCACAATTCGGGTCACCCGACCCGGTTCCCAACCCCAAATCCAACCCAATTCCAGCATCAGAAATAAACGCGTTCTGAGAAGAACTACGCTGAAACAAGTTCGAATCAAAGCTCACCTGATCATACCGCTGATGATGCTGACGAACATCTTCTTCATCTGGTTCAAAAATCGGGTTCGGGTTGGGGTCCAAATCGCAAGAATCGGGTTCAGAATCCGAGAGAGAAGGAAGCGAAGGATGAGTTGGGCTTTCAAACCCAGCAAAGAACATGGAAGAGAGAGAAGTGAAGGATTGAACTCGCCGGCGTTGGCTATGGTGGGGTTGTTCAGATGGGTCCACTTCCGCCATTGTTGTTAAGCTTGAAAACAGAGAAAAAGATTGAATTTTTTTGTGAAAGATGGAATTTTTATCTGGGAAAAACAAAAAAAAAATGAATAAAAAAATAAGGAGAGAGAAAATAGAGTATTGGGAAATGGGAGGAAGAAGGGACACGTGGGTGAGGAAGAAGGAGGAGGAAGAAGAAGGTGGTGAAGTGAGTAGTTGTTATCCGAGTTTCCGGCGGCGGTGCCGTTTGTTTTCGTTTTTCTTTCTTTCTCTCTCTTCTTTTTTTTCTGTTTTTGTTTTTTTTTTCTTTGGTTTTGACCTTTTTGGTTTGGGTTAAGTGAGGAATAGTAGGAAACAAAAATGACCAAAAGGCCCATGTCAGATTGTGAGAATGTCTAATTGTGAGGGTATTTTTGTAAATTACTAATGTGTTGTCTAACTAGAGTGGGAAAACCATATTACATTATGGAAAATAAGGGTATTTTTTTTTTGGAGGGAATCATTTTAGTCTATTTGAAAAATTCTTTATATGTGTAACATCCCTATTAAATTTTCATATATAATAGTATCATGTAACTCTTTAGTATATTACACAATAACCTACCATTTAATTTGTTAGAAATTAATTAATTTTAATTATGTAAAGTCTAATGAATAAAACCTACCACTTTGCTACTTTAGTTTTGAGTATGGTTGGCTAATCAAATTACTTTTCATTTTCAATTGTACGTAATATTCACTCATGATATTTTATAAAAAATTTGAGTCAAATTTGGTACATCCGGTCTATATATTCGATGTAAAATTAAGTAATTATATTAAATAATTATTATTATATTTTCATTCACTTATAAATACGGCTGAACATTGACCTTCTTAATTTAATCTTGATCAAACTTACAATTTTAAAATGATTCGGGGCATCGTCCGAGCCAATAACTAGTTTATGTTCATTATAACCCGTGCAATGTAATTATATACCCTATATGTCCCTATTTTGTTGGCATGTTTTGGCCAGCACAATATTTTATAGCATACTATAACTGGCACAATGCTTTATACAAATTTAATTGACTTATTTTTTAAGACAGTTAATAATCAAGGTGTTTTTTTTAAAAAAAAAAAAAAAAATTTTTGTTTATAGTTATTGAATTGTAGTGTTATTATTATAAAATAAATCAATAAATACTTCCTCCGTTACGTATTATCTAGAGGTGATCAAAAATCGGGCCGGGCCGGGCCTTAACACAATTTCTCGTGCCCAAGCCCGTAAAAAAGTAGCGGGCTTGTCGGGCCAAAACGGGCTTTTCGGGCCGGGTTCAGGCTTTTTACTAAAAATGCGTTTTTATGCTTGTCCAAACCCGCCCTATTTTCGGGCCGGGCCAATGTTAATCACCTCTAGTATTATTAGCAACAAACCTTGTTGCGTGTTTTCCAAGACAAAATTTGATAATGATTAATTAACAATGTGAAGGGTGTGTAATTAAGGATAGGAGAGAGAAGGGGGGATAATTAATTATTCAAGGGCCACCACTACCAACTGCCATCCTTTCCCAAACACCATCAATACCACCAGTACGCCACCAACACCGCCAACCACTAGTCACCTATACCGTAACCACTCTCACCACCATAACTACCCATCGCGTAACCACTCTTTCACCACCAACACTGTACCACTAGAACACCAACACCATCATCAGAAACCACCAAAACCCACCTTGCTGGTACCATAAACCCCGAAACGCAGCAACCTGCAACCACCCAAGACATACCAGACCCACAACCGCCCAAGATCTACCGGACCCACAACCACCCAAAACCGACCAGGCGCAACCACCAAACCCAAAATCCGCAACCTCATAAACACCCTCGGCCCTCCCCTCTCCCACCCATTCAACCACCCACCGTCCCCCCACTCACCAAAACCCACAACCACTCGCTCACCCTTCCCTCTGCCCGAAATCCACAACCACCCACCTCCCTCCTCTCTCCCCGAAATCACCACTAGCCACCCTAATTATGAAGAAAAAAAGCTTAAATTTGGAAAGTATTACCTTCTCATTGCTAATCTGGGGGTTTATTTTGGTCAAATTTAACCATGAAAACTCTAGATCTAGAGTTTTCATGGTTACATTTGACCATAAAAATCTCAACTTTATGCTTTAATAGAGGAGGAAGTGGCAGCGACCCGATCCTATGGTGGTAGTGGTATGGTGGTTGTGAGAGAAGAGAGAGAAGATTGATGGTGAGGGTGGCTTGAAAGAGAGGTGGGAGAATATAAGGTGGTGGTGGAGTGGTGGTTGTTAGAGAAAACAAAAAAGAGAGTGGAGGTGAGGGTGAGGAGAGAGAAAATATGGTGGTGTGGGTGGTGGATCTGATTGTGAGGGAGGAGAGAGAATGTGTGTTAGTGTTATTATTGAGGGTTAATTAAGTTAAGTTAATAAGTTAATAACATGTAGTTAATGTGTTAATTGGATTGAAATAAGGGTCTTTTAGTAAATTTACTCAAAAAACTTAACTATATAAGGAAACTTTTTTTTTGTTGCACATAACTTGTAACATCCCAAAACGGCAATTGTTGCACATAATGCGTAACGGAGGAAGTGTATTGTAAAAGCTAAAGTGTCAAATCCTGGTTGGAGCAAAAAAACTTTCAAAGAAAAAAAACGTTGTATAATGATATGAAGTACGGAAGTAGTATATTATTCTAATATATTACCTTATATGTTTAATTTATTTATTATAGAAAAATACCTATTATAAAAAAATATGAATGATATGCATATAGAATTTATTTCGTTTATAGTTGCCAAATTAAAAGTTAAATATTATAGGATATATAAATTAATATTAATGAAGACTTTGTACAAAAAGAAAAGAAAAAAAAAGTGACGGGAAAATTTTAATCAGAACATGACAAGTGTCATGTCAGATTCGCTTTTAGTATTATGTAATTGATTGATTAAATATTCATAGCATAATAGTCTCTTTTTTTTTTGTTAATTACTACGTAGTTTTTATGTAAATCGCATGTGAATATGTGATGGAGTAAGGAGTGATAAAATGAATAAATAAATAAATAAATAAAAAGAAGAAGAAAGAAGAAAGAAAAAACATATAAAATTCGCAAAATTTATTGGTACTACGGAGTAACAAAGTTGTTAAACTTCAGCTTACTTGGTACCAAACTATAACTTTTTTTTTTTAACGGGATGAAAAATGATTTCATTATTAAAAGATAGTCAAACTACACTAACAAATAATTCTTAAGAAATATAAAATTCCAACACAAATATATATCACCTTAGAAGTAGTAACATCGCAGATTTGATCAACGATTGCTTTAATAAAAAAACTTCATCCGAAACAATACAATATGTGAGTTAGCACTACTTCAGCTTGAAATCCACTAATGTATAGTTGTTTGAATGATAATACTCATATGGTCTTCTAGATTTCGAAGATTATGAAACCCGAGATCTTCAATTCTCACCAAACGAACAAACAAATAAATTAAACCTAATAAAATAACCACCATCTTAAGAATGAGATCAATTTATTGAAAGCAATCAAAAGTTTTTGGGGCTTACCACCGGTAAAATATACCGATGGAAGTCTATACCAAGATTTACAATTGAGATCAGGAAGTAAAAAGTGAATATAGTGTGTATTTACAAACTTAGGGCCTGTTCTCATTGACTGAACTGAACTGAACTGAACTGAACTGAGCTGAACTAAATTGAACTTATTAATTAGTGATTTTTAACTACGGATTAGTAATATTTGATTATTTATTATTATACATATGTGCATATACAAACATACATATTAAAATATTTAAGAAAAATATACTATATAATTAAAATATTTATGGATAATATATAAAAACATGAAACCCTAAAACATTTTAAAAACATACTATTTAATTAAAAAATAAAATATTATTATGACAAAAAAACACAAAACACTTTGTAAAAAATTATCACAATTAAAAAAAAAAAAAGGAAAAAGCTGGAACGAAATTAAACAGAGCCAACCCCCCCAACTGTATACCACTCTCTTTATTATTCTAATTAATACAATGTTATTATTAATTATTATTATTGTCGTTGTTGTAATAAGAGCTTAAAATAATGAAATTTGGCTTTATATCATTAGCAACATCATTAGACAAAAACTGAACTGAACTGAACTAAATTGAGCTGAACTGAACTGAAAATAAACGTATGAGAATAGGCCCTTACACTTTAATAAATTTATAAAATGGTCACAATTAGGAATTGGACAACCCTTGTTTTTTTTTTTTTTTTTTTGAAACAAACCCTTGTTTTATACAAACTTACACTTTAATAAATTTATAAAATGGCCACAATTAGAAATTGGATAACCCTTGTTTTTTTTTTGAAACAAACCCTTGTTTTAGACTACGTTAGCCTATTTTCTTCCACTAGAAAGGTTTTTTTTTTTTTTTTTTTTTTTTTTGAGTCGGTAAGGAGAAGGGGTCATATCAGGTCGGAATTACTCTCAAGTACTCGTAACTCGTAGAGTTAGGAACTTTAAGAGTGAGGGAAATAATAAGAAAATCCTTACCTTAAAGACATACTGTGCCTTTAGTGAAGTTTGATTTACAATGCAAAACTTTATACCCTGTCCAAAACCCTACCCAGACCAAAAGCCCAACTAAAAGCGCGCGCAATCTTCCCGCTTACTTTGATTGCCATTATATAATTAAACCTTCGCTTTCTTCACCCCCCTGCTTCGCAAATCGTAATTAGTTAATTAATTGCTTTCCTCTCTTTGTAATTCAGGTAATGTTCTTTCATACAATGTTCGTAATTTTTTAATTTAATTTCATTTCATTTCATATGCATTATTTTTGTTACTAAAATCATCTGGTTAAAGGTAGACGATAAATCCTGCATTATTTACCATGTCCGGCACTCCAATTTCCAATAGAAAGCGACGTCGGAGTACTCCATCGGAACAAGTTCGTGGCAATACCTCAGGTAAAATTTGGTATTTCCGTTCTTTTTTAGTTGACACGTTTCTTTTGCCGAAGTATTATGTTTGCCAGTGCATAAGTTGAACCGGTAGTATCATCATTATTTAAGGTTAAAATTTATAGAAAGTTGATATTTGATTGTGAATTGATTATATATTCTTTGTTCTAACTATTAGATTATGAGAAAGCCCCATTTTATTTAGTGGCATATAGAAAAATAAATTAGTAATATATCCCAAAACATGATATTTTCGTTAATAAATAAATATTTGGTGGCCAACATTTAAGACAAATAAAAAGTTATGGGTTTATTTTTATTCCTGACCATGCTATTAAATAAACAATTTTTTTGGTTTATTGCGATGATAAACTTGTATTTGAAATAGTGTCAAAAGTCAAAACTGTGTCGACGAAAAATATACTAGTGACTAAGTGTGACGAGTATGGTGCTGTATTGATTGATGTTTATCGTTGCTTTGTTTAAGGTTGGGGGAAATATGAGGATTCTGTTTTCATGGAGATGATGTTGTCCGCTATCATAAAACACGGTCTTCCATTGACATTGTTTGAACAAAGTGGCACTAGAGATGTCTTCGACTATCTAAAGCCGAATGTCAAACACATTAGTACAGATGCGGCTAAGGGAAACTGTATGGAAGCGTATGAAAGGGAGAGAGCCAAGTTTAAACATGATTTGGGGAGTATTTCGGGTAGATTATGTTTGACAATCGATATTTGGGTGGATCCTTGTACTAACGACTACCTTTGCTTGACCGCGAATTATGTGGATTCTAACTGGAAATTGCAAAGCAAGTTTTTGAATCTTTTGCGCTTGTCTTTTACTTGGGATGCATCTAGCCTGCAATCAGCAGTTTATGATGTATTGTGCAAGTGGGGAATTGAGAAGAAAGTATTTTCTATCACTTTCGATAGTGGAAGGTGTGGTGAGGCTGTACAAGACATGTTAAGGGATTGTCTTAATGGGAAAGATGGTTCTTTACTTTGCAATGGTGACTATCTTCATGTTTGTTGTGGGGCTCGTTTCATGGATCATATGGGCGAAGAGTGTTTCAAGCTGATTGATAGCCCTATAAGTAAGATCAGAGAGGGTGTGCATTACATAATGGGTCATGAAAAGAACAGGCTCAAGTTTGAAGAAGCTGCATTGCTCATTTTCCAAGGTGAATATGAGCCTTTGTGGTCTGATAGCTACTTGAGATGGAATTCCACTTATTTGTTGCTCGAGAGGGCAGTTAAGTATCGGTATGCCTTTGAACATGTGATGATTGATGACGAGTATACTGATTGGCATTTGACAGTAGAAGAGTGGTCTAGGGTTGAAAAGATGTGTAAGCTTCTGAAGCCTCTTTATGACATAGCAAATCTGTTTTTAGGCACTGAACATCCAACAGCCAATTTATACTTTATAAATGTTCTGAAGATTGGTTTGCTCCTTGTGGATGCATTGGAGGATAAAGACCTTGAGATAAGTAACTTGGCGCGAAGGTTGAAGGGTGAATTTGATGTGTACTGGGATGCTTGTCATGAAGTTCTTGCGTTGGCTATAGTATTTGATCCTCGCTACAAGCTCAGCTTTGTCAAGTTTTGTTATGGGAAGTTAGACAAGACAAGTGCAGAGAACAGGTATGAGTGCACCCGTAAACGGCTTGATAGGCTCTTCAAAACTTACAGTGATCAACTGTTTGAATCACACTTGAATGAAATGAAAGATGATATTCTCAAGGTATGTAAATTGTATATATATACTAGTCCTACATGTTGTAATGTTGTATATTTGTCCTGTTTCATGACATATTTGTTTCAAAGCAGGGGTTTGACATATATTGCAGAACGAAGGAAAGCAACTCAGGTAACTCAAGTCTGAATTTGTACTTGAATGAACAGAATGTTTGCTGCCAGAAACAGATGGATGTTCTCTCTTGGTGGAAGGAAAATGAACCGCGTTTTGGACAAGAACTAACTCTTATGGCAAGAGATATATTAAGCATCCCTATTACCTCGTTTCCTAAGGATTCAGTTTTTGGCATGGGCTACAGAGTTAAAGACAGATTGAAAGGTGACTGGTATTCCAAGTGGACAGAAGCGCTGATAGCTACTCGAAACTGGTTATACGGATACCCAGGTAAGATGATTTTTTCATCAAATTGATCTCTTGATAGGAGTTTCAAACTGACTTGAATAATGCATGTTTTCAGTCATTTGATGGTACACTTATTTCAACTTACACACTCTTATAAATAAATACTTAGTAATAATTTTCCTGCTCTTTCAGTTGAACCTGATTACCCTGGAGGACTTATGGGCATTGAGCAGCGATTTTGGCGTACCTCAGATGAGGAAGAGTCAGATTGAAAGTTCGAGTAAAATTGCTACGTTTTAAACTGCTGTACATTCTGACAGATATTAGTTGCAATAATGGGAGTTTTTGTACTGATATACGTGCATGTTTTTGCAATCAGAAAATTAACTGATTCAGAACTGTTAACAATCTGTGGCATAGTGTAGTATAGGTTTTGATGATCATTGTTGATCAGAGCTAGTGGTTTTATTATATGCCATGCCCAAACAGCCCAAAGCTACATATTTTTGTTCAGATCTCAATCCTTTATGGCTTTATGCTGTACTACTCGAATCTAACAAGTTTTACCTGCAAATTCGTGTTAATGGAAAGATAGGTCCATTTGGTTAACTAAATGTGCAAGACTGCAAGTGCAGTTACATCATGTTTTTTCATATCATATTTATTAAAAAAATAGACAACGGACATTTTACAGTAGTCATTTGAAAAATACTAGTATTAGTCTTATTTCACATGATAGGATGAGTACTCCAGCCATTAATTAGTATATTTCATACCCTGAAGCATATCTTATTATCCTAATTATATCAGTAGTTAGACACTTTGATGTAACCAAACTGCTTAGGATTATCAGACTGTGTCAAAGTCTTCAGATCATTAACAATCAAACACTTTAAATTCTCATCATAGAAAAAGCCCGCACACTTGCAATCTTCGCTACACTTAGACTTACATTTCCTTTGTGTTATCCCCTCACCTTCTGTGTACATGCTACTGAAATGTCGAACGCCTACAACCTTGTAGTACTTGGCATTGATCACCCCACCATTGCATACCAGCTTTGGTTGTGCACACTTTTCGCTCCAACCCAAGAGTCCTCTAGGGGAAGGGCAAGCCACACACTGGTTTTTGTAGCAAACTCCAAAATCACCACATTTTTCTGGCATCTGACATTCAGTTGCTCCTAATTGATCACCAGGCAATGGTTCACCCTCGAAAAGAGTGAACTCCACTTTGAAAATATCCCTATTCAGAGGATCATAACTATAGGTACGTAGTTTACCATCGATGTCTAGTCGAAGGAAGGAGTATGTGCTATTGTACCACGTTTCGGCTAGCAGCTGATTTGAACTAGATAGCCAATCTGTGGTTATGTATTGTAGGGCTTGAAATGTGAAATGTGAAGCAAAGTTTGTAACCCCTACAATATAACTGAATTCTTTAGAAGGCGTTGTTCCAAAAATCTGATCAATTCTATAGTAAGGAAGTGGTGTTGGATTTTTTAGGCTCGTATAGTACAAGGACACATTGTTGGGTCTCATCTCTAGGGTGTAGTTCCCTTCAAGATCACTCGTAGGCGATGCATGGCTTACGAGCTTAGTAGTTAGCCCAACCTTAAGAGACTGACCTGTTAATAGTGTATCTGAGGGGTAATCAAAACTCTGCCAGATGAAGTTATCCTTAGCATCGTATAATACCATGTTACCGTTATCAAGCATCTTTATTCCTACCACACCCTTGTTAGCCGTGTTGGTTTGCCAAACAACGCGGTCATTAAAATCGACTAGTACAAGATTGCCATCTTTCCCTAGGTAAAGAGCAGCCCCTTCACCAACAGGAGCATTCCGGTTTGCGGCCCAAACCCATTTAGGTGAGAAGCCCATGCCTATACCAAGGGTAAAAGATTTCTGGTCATTAGTGTAAAAGAATAAAGAGAACCTTGGACTGTCTATAGCTACACGTCGAAAGGAGGTGTCGAATTCACCAGTGATATCTTCAAAGTCACCTTGATTGACATAGAGGAATATTGAAGGTGGGAAAGATCTAGATGGGAAAGGAGCTGGAGCAGGGGAAGGAGATGATGATTCTTGACAAATCGACGGTGAAATGAGAAAGCAGAGAGATAGGATTAATGAGAGGGAACAAACAAAGGAAGACATGGTCATAAGCATGTGTGTACGCTCTTTGGATCGATCGGTGCTAATACATTATACATATATACATCCCATTTTATAGGCTTAATTGTCCAACAAAGGGTAGACTTAAATTTACTTAAGAATCACTTTTTTTTTTTTGACGGATACTTAAGAATCACTTGATAATAAGACTTAAGATTATTTATTTCCAAGTTGATAATCTTATATGATTATTATACTTCAGATTGAAACAAATTATAGTTGTAATTTAAGTATGAAAGTCAAAGTTGTATACGTCCAATAGTCCAACATCCCCAGTTATACTCAACTGTATTGAGTTTATCTAAATGACTAGATCCCAAATATGCATGTTAGAGCTATAGTGCAAATGCCGCCTCCAAGGACTTAATTGAAGCACATGGTGACGATGGTGTATTTTCGTGTTTATTCGTCTAGCCAACCGCAATATTAGTGAGCTTACTGAGACTAGACTGCATCATCCATTTGTTTTCGATCAGGAAATGGTGAATGTTGAGACTTATACTGGGCTTCTGGGCTGCTGCAGTCATCACAGTTTTACAAGTTTCGATTTTGTTTTCAATAGCTATTATAGTTGAATAGCTCGTTTACATCTTACTGGTAACTTAAAAAAAAAAATTCATGTCTTATTCAACACTATGAGTTAGTACAGTATAAGAATGCAAGATTAGATAAGTAGTATTGATGAGCTTTTAGTGTATTTCATACACTAAAGCAATCTTCTTAGCCTAATAAATTAATTTAGTAGTTAGAAACTTTGATGTAACCAAATTGCTTAAGGTTACTAGTTTGTGTCAATGTTTTAAGATCATAAACAATCAAACACCTTAACTTCTCCTCATCATAGAAAAACCCCGCACACTTGCAATCTTTGCTACACTTAGTCTTACATGCCCTTGGCTTCATAGGCCCCTCGCCTTCGGTATACATGCTACTAAAATGCACAACACCCACAACCTTGTAGTACTTGGCATTCATCTTCCCACCACTGCATTCCAACTTCGGTTGCACGCATTTTTCGCTCCAACCCAATAGTCCTCTAGGGGAAGGGCAAGCCACACATTGGTTTTTGTAACAAACACCAAAATCGCCGCATTTTTCAGGCATTTGACATTCTGTTGCTCCTATTTGATCACCCGGCAATGGCTCACCCTCGAGTAGAGTAAACTCCACTTTCCATATACCTCCTACCCTATTCAAAGGATCATAACTATAGGTACGTAGTTTACCATCGATGTCTAGTCGAAGGAACGAATACGTGCTATCGTACCACGTTTCAGCCAACTGTTGATTTGAACTAGATAGCCAATCTGTGGTTATGTATTGTAAGGCTTGAAATTTAAAATTTGAAGCAAAGTTTGTAACTCCTACATAATATGAAAATTCTTTGGAAGGTGTTGATCCATAAATTTGATCGATTCTATAGTAAGGAAGTGGTGTTGGATTTTTTGTACTCTTATAGTATAAAGACACATTGTTAGGCCTCATCTCTAGGGTGTAGTTCCCCTCCAAATCGCTCGTAGTCGATGCACGACTTACGAGCTTAGTAGTTAGTCCGACCTTAAGTGCCTGGCCTGCTAGTAGTGTGTCCGAGGGGTAATCGAAACTTTGCCATATAAATCTATTTTTCGAATTGTATAATACCATGTTGCCGTTATCAAGCATCTTTATTCCTACTACACCTTTGTTAGCCGTGTTGGTTTGCCAAACAACGCGGTCATCAAAATCGAGTAGTACAAGATTACCGTCTTCCTTTAGGATAATAGCAGCCCCATCGCGAACTGGATCATTCCGGTTTGCAGCCCAAACCCATTTATATGGGTAGCTCATGCCTATACCAAGGGTGTAAGATATATAGTCGCTGGTATAAAAGCATAATGAGAACTTTGGACTATCTATTCTAGCAGGTCGGAAACCGGTGTCGAATTCCCCGTAGTTATCCTCTAGGTCACCTTGATTGACATACAAGAATATTGAAGGTGGGTAAGTTTTAAAGGCCGGAGCCAAGGAAGGAGAAGGAGAAGGAGATAAGGATTCTTGACAAATCGACGGCGAAATGAGGAAGAAAAGAGATAGGATAAATGGGAGGGAATAGATGAATGCAAACATGTTTACAAGCATGTATAATGTAGTGTATGTTATTTGGGTGCATGAATTGGTGATAATACATGGTATCATTTATAGACTTAATTTTTCAATAAAAGGAAGGGGTGATTTTTTTGATCATCAAGTTGATAATTTTGTATGATTTGAATTTGAGATAGATTATAGCAAGTTGTAAATTGCGTTAAAATGATCAAACTACAATCTAAAGAAAAGCTTCTTAATATTGTTTGATTAATGTTAATTCTAGTAGACTAATTGACTTCAGATCCCAAATAGGCATGTTAATTGTTAATTAAGAGTTAAAGTGCTAATGCCGTAAAGTAGTATATTGAAGTCACATTATATTTTTACGTTAAGTGATAGAAATGTTGGGACTCATACTCATTATTATCTCGCTAATATTGGACTCATACTCAGTCAAGGTTTTAGCTAGGTTGAGACTTTGAGTAAAATTCAAGTCGGATCAAGTCTTCGGGTCAAATTTGAAACAAGTTATCAGGTCAAGTTAAATTATGATAGAGGCTTCGAGTCCAATTCAATTTTTTAAAAATAATACACCCCCTCGTTATTAAATAAAGTTCGTAATCCTTCAGTGTTCATTTTTGTTTTTTATGTTTTGTACTTGTATATCACAGTCTTCAATGTCTATATTCAATACAATATAATTAAAACTAAAGGATTGATATTTTGTAAATATATTCAAGCCAAATTTAACAAAATGCTACATGATATGATGAACAAAGTGATTAATATCATAATATGTAATCATTTACTTTAACCAAGGTTAGTCATAGATTATTATTTCATGTTCATTCCAAACTATAGGATACGATTTTGACATTAATATACGAAGTATATAATAGGTTCTTGATGAACCATTAGTAATCTTCTTGGCCTGACTAAATTATTAGTTAGACAATTTGACGTAACCTAAATGATTAGGATTATCAGTTCTAGTCAAAGTCATGAGATCATAAACAATCCAACATCTCAACTTATCCAAATCATAGAAAAATCCCACACACTTTGGATCTTTGCTACACTTAACCTTGCATTTTCTTGGTTTCATAGGACCTTCACCTTCGGTGTACATACAACTGAAATGTCGAACCCTACGCATCTTGTAGTACTTAGCATCCGTATTATCATCACCACTATTTCCTCCCACGGTTGGTGGCGCGCAATCTTCACTCCATCTCATGAGCCCTCTAGGGGAAGGACAAGCAATACACTCGCCTTTGTAACAAATTCCAAAATTACCGCATTTTTCAGGCATTTGACATTCTGTTGCTCCTAATTGATTGCGCGGCAATGGTTCTCCCTTGAAGAGAGTGAACTCTTCGTACCATACTCCAATAAGCGTAGGATCAAAGGTATTGACACGTAGTTTACCATCGTAGTCTAGTCGAAGGAAGGAAAGTCTACTATCGTACGATGTTTTGACAAGCTCTTGATTTGAACTAGATAGCGAATTTGTGGTAGTGTATTGAATGGTTTGGGAACTAATAGGATTATCGAAATCTTTCACAAATACATCATATCAAAATTGCTTGGAAAATGTCGGTCCAAAACTTTGATCAATTCGATAGTAAGGAAGTGGTGTTGGACTATTTGGACTTTTGTAGTACAACGACACATTTTTGGGGCTCATCTCTAGGGTGTAGTTCCCTTCCAAATGACTCGTATTTGATGCACGGCTTACAAGCTTAGGAGTTACCCCGGCCTTAAGAGACTGGCCGGGTAATAATGTATCCGAGGGGTAATCAAAACTTTGCCATATAAAATTGTCATTGGCATCGTATAATACCATGTTACCGTCCTCAAGCATCTTTAGTCCGACCACACCCTTGTTGGCCGTGTTGGTTTGCCAAACAACGCGGTCATCAACATCGACTAGTACAAGATTTCCGTCTTCCCCTAGGTAAATAGCTGCTCCATTGCTAACTGGATCATTCGGGTTTGCAGCCCAAACCCATTTAGATGGGATGTTACTGCCTATACCAAGGGTATAAACAGAACTTTCTGGGAATTTGTAAAAGAGTAACGAGTAACGGGCACTATTTACTCCTACAACACGATAGTAGGAATCGTATTCAGCCGAGTAATCATCATGGTCTCCGAGATTGACAAAGAGAAATAGTGAAGGTGGGAAAGATCTAGAAAGGATAGGAGCCATAGATGGGGAAAAGTCTGAGAATACTTGATCACAAATCGATGGTGAAATGAGGATACAAAGAGATAGGCTTAATACGAGGGAATTTATGGAGGACATGATTATATAGCTTGTGATCGATCCAGTGTTAATACGTAAGTCCATTTATAGACTAAATTCGATCTCCAACGAAGAAGGGAAGACTTGAATCACCTTAAGTATATATATATATCACTTTATTGTAGGACTTGGGATTATTATTTTCCAAGTTGATAGTTTTCTATGATTTCATAGAAGTTGATATAAATTATACAGGCATGTTAAGCAGGGCAGTAGTGATAATACCGCAAAGGACTTATATGAAGCACAACGTGCATATATTATATACTTCGTGTATGTTAATCAAGTCACCTAGCTCCAGAAACGATTTGAGTAAAGATCATATACTTTGTATACGTGTAATTGTTAACTTGTTGGGATGAATAGCCAGATCGATTACTGCTTCAACTCTTCCAAAGGGAAGATGAGGAAAGCGCCCATGCCCTTAGTCTAGTGCGGTGGTTTCAACATCACTATAAACTTGGCAGTGTCGACAAAAAATTTTATGTACACCCGGCTGTATATAAAGGTACGTGCATTTAATGTTTTTTTTTTTTTTTTTTTTTTTTTTTTTTTTTTTTTTTCCGCATTTGAAGATTTTAAAATGAGCAAAAAAATAGTAAATGAGCATAAACTACCCTTAGGTGCACCTTAGACTCGGGTGCATATACCCCTTAGCATAGGCCTTATCCTGCACCAGGAGAATTAATGTAAAGCTTATGTTTGATGGTTCTATATACCCTGTCAACCATATATCATACACAAACACATACAAATATACAATGCAATGAATAAAATTTTCCAATCTGATTACAAACCATTACTTTGTTATATATATACTAATTACAATATTATACGTTAAATGACAACCTATTAAATTATTAACTATATCCATCATAATCATAATTTGCCCCTCCTCCAACAATAGGGTCATCATCATTAGGAGAGCTTGCTGTTTGTGGCGGACTAGATGGGCTTGGTTGTTGTGACAGACTCGAAACTACGACAGTGGCATTAACACGCACTTTTCCGTTAAGTAATCCGGCTTCAACATGTAAACCTACTAGTTCCGGAGGACCAGGTACAACAACGGTATCATTAACGTGCCCTTTTCCGTCGAGTAATCGAGCGTCAATACGTACATCATCTGTGAAAGCTAAGACTACCATATAGAGAGCAATGATATAATTGAGTAACCACTTCATCTTCAACCCTATAATTTTATGACAGAATTTAGAGGAGTGTGTAGTTATGATTATGACTAGTGATTTTGAAGCAATATATAGCATTTGAAAGGTCAATAACTCCAAATAGAAATTATTTTATTTAATTGCAACTAAACAACGTTACGTGCTTCCCATTTTCTAAAATCAATCTTCTTTTATATATTATGTTTGATTTCTGTTCATTATTTTGGTGAGACTCTCCACTAACTATCTTTATATATTCGGTTATATCTTAAAAAATCCATATAATCTATGACTTACTGTAGACAATAATAAAACCACGAACTTAAAAAATAAAAAATAAAATAAAAAATGAAATCAAACAATTATTCGATTCAATGATCTATTTGTAACATGAATCAATGGAGTTGAAAGAAGAGGTTTTAATGTTCAAATATATTACAAATTATTTGTAGTGAATTTTAGATGAGACGAATATAAAGTTTTTAGAAAGTAATTTTATCTAATTGGTATACATTCATGAAGTAAACTTGTTACTCCGCATTATTTCTTTGTAGTAAAAAACGTTAACTTATTAATAATTAGTGAATATAGTACTCCGTAGTATAAGAACTTGAATAAAAAGGTCAATAATTAATTATGGTTAGGTTAAATTCGGATTGGGTAAAAATCAAATCGAGTGAAAATCGGGTCGGGTTAATATCAGTTCGGGTCAAAAACAGATCGGATTAGATTGGTTCTTTGCCGGGTCAATTTCGAATTGGGTTGAGCTCGGGTCGGATCAAATCGATTCGGTTGGAGTTCAGGTCAGGTCAAATCGGATTCGGGGTGAGTTCAGGTCGGATCAAATTAGTGTCGGGTTAAGTTCAAATCGGGTCAAATTCGGATTCGGGTTGAGTTCAATTCGGTTACATATCGGGTTTGGGTCTTGAATTTCTCGGATCAAATCGAATCGGTTACAGTTCAAAACGGATAGTTCTTTTCGGGTCGGTTCGATTTTGACACCTCTAATAACAATATACTTCATATATATATATATATAGATTTCAGGATTGACTTGCTGGGATCAACAGCCAGATTATTACTTCCAAAGGAGATATTACTCTATTCGTGTTTCAAGTTTTCAACGTCAGCAGGTCATGGCCAAATTTTTGCCAAATTTTTTAAAAAAATTTTAAGGTACAACAGCTTGTACCTTGCTTGGTACAAATAAAAAATGCGAAAAAAAACATGTATCTATTTTATAAAGAACATAATTTACATTGACTCATGAGAAATGTAATCAAAATTGTAAATTACTTTCTCCACTTTTTTACATGATGACAACCTGTTATTTTTTCATGTACTTGCATATTTTTCTCACTAGTACGTTAAATGATAGCCGCCTATCAATATCCATCATAATCATAATGTCCTCCTCCTCCAACAATAGGTTCATCATCATTATTAGGTGGGCTTGTTGTCTTTGGCGGACTAGATGGGGTTGGTTGTTGTGGTGGACTCGAAACTATGACGACAGTGGCATTAACGTGCACTTTTCCGTTGAGCAATCCGGCTTCAATGCGTACACCTAGTGGTTCAGGCGGACCAGGTACATCGACATTAGCATTAACGAGCCCTTTTCCGTCGAGCAATCGAGCTTCAGTACGTACATCATCTTTGAAAGCTAAGACTACTAAATAGAGAGCAATTATATAATTGAGTAACCACTTCATCTTCAAACCTATTTTGTGATAGAACAATGCATAGCTATGAGTTGTGATTCTGAAGCAATATATACTTGGTAGCACGCATTTAATTGGCCAATTCCAAATAAGTTTCATGATCTTATTAATTGCAACTAATTGTTACATGCTTCCCATTTTCTGTTATCTATCTTTATTTTATTTGATTGGTTGCTTTGTCTGCCTGAGACAATCCACTGTCTATCTATCATTATATCTTGTTATATTACTCTAGTTACTCGGTCAGGGGTTATTTTTTCCGGGGTTATTCGAGTTTCTCGGTCAAGGGTTACTCGTGTTGTCGAGGTTACTCAAATTACTCGGTCAACGGTTACTTGAGGTACTCCTGACTAAATAACCCATCAAGTAACCCCTGATCGAGTAATGTTTAATAACCCTTGACCGAATTATTCAAGTAACCCTGACAGAACTCCTTAAATAACCCTAATCGAGTAACTCAAGTAGAAATTATTTTATTTAATTGCAACTAAACAATAATAAATCCATACTAATCTATGACTTACCTATAGACAATAATAAAACTACGAACTTTAAAAATTCATACAATTATTCGAATTAATGATCTATTTCTCCCCTTCTCCTTAAGGCCTAAATAATGCACAAACTCCCCTCAAAGTACGCCGGAGTATAGTAAAGACGAGCTAAGCGCCCATGATTATGATCATTACATAAACTGCAGCTCCAAAACAACTGAATTATTCAAAGAAAGATACACAACTACAAGTCTACACCAAGCAATAGATGTAACGAATTTATTTCGTAAACAGAAAAATGATCAAACCTGACGAAAACTATCATCTGCATTCTTTTCTCAGGATTGACAAGGGTGACTCGAGAGTCTCGACGTAAAACATAGCATCCTGATAAATTTCCTTGTCGAATGTGTAATAAATGCAATACAAACTTCCGTCTCTGTCAAAACCGAAGATGATTAGTAACCAAGAATTCTGAAGTAAGTCTTCAATGGGCACAGAATAATCAACCCATTCAGAATCCACACGAATCCAAACCCAATCTGGCGTAATAGTTGAATGTATCCCCAAAAACCCATCTATTTCGCATAATTGAAATTTCCAAGTTACATAAGTCAATTGCAATAAATCTGACGGCCCTAACACCGTTTCAAATTCCTCATTCTCCAAACTAAAAACGATGATGAACACATCTTCGGAAAGTACGTGCTCAGTGGTTTCTTCTATCCCAGTGCAATCTCTCATCAACCAAAACCCCTCTTCCTTCAATTCGATACGCAGATAGTTCATATCCACTCGATTCACTGAGCGAACACGAAATCTGTTTCCATTCGTTGTCCCGAAGTGAATAAACAAAAATCGAGTCATCACAATACCTATGTAGGAACTACAATCTTGTAGTTATCTTCAGACCATACATACCCAAATCCAGTGCAAATTCGCATTTCTGCAAGATCAAACGCTGCAAGAGGGCTATTTTCCAAGACATGACATGCATTCGTACAAGGATTCCAAATTCTGAAAGAGTGGTAATCACGATCAGCAAAGCACACCAAACCGTTGCAAGAACCCACCATATGGCAGTACATAGCTCGAACAGTTTCAGGTTCCTCGTTTAAAGCATCAACTGTACACCAAATATAATCTTGATCACCTCTCTCATCCTCCTGAACTGCAAAGTTCTCTAAGAACTGAGCAGGATCCTCATCATTCGGATGAAAGCTGGCAAGAATACACTGTGCCGAGACATCACCGCTTGTCATCATATAGCGTTCAAGGTGTGACCACGAAAACTCACAGCTCGAAATTGTGGCATTCCACTCTTTAGAAACAGACTTAAACCGGAGCAAAGACTTGACTGGAAGTCTTGTGAGGATTTCATCAGTGATAAGGTGCTCTGGCAGTTCACGTCGGAACTCATCATCAGGATCATACTCATCAATGTTTTGTACCATTGTTACGAATCAGCAAACATTTCTTCAGATTTCAAACATCATGGATGGAAAAGGATTATAAGAGACTGATTTTCGGGAAGTATCAATTTATAGAGCTGGATAGGAAGACAATTGGACACAACCCAAAGGCTAGGAATAATGCCAAGACCGTTCAGTAGTTCAGTACAGCTGAAGTTGGAATTATCCATGGTACACATTTAATGGTTACCAAGTTCCAAAATCAAGAAAGATGAAAAGTCTCACTATTTTTTTTTTTTTTTTTTTTCACCCAAAATAAAAGATGAAAAATACATTGAAACAATTGTGTGCATTAATGATAAATCTATGGAAAAGTTTCAAGTAGAGTATCAAAAAGGAGGTTGAATTCTCAACTTCTTTCCAATATAAAAAAATGGATAGTAGTGTATTGGCCAAAAATCTTCCACCTATAACCTATGTACTCAAGAGTATTGGATTTTCAACTAGCCTGTGTAGTAATCTAAGGATGCACTATCTGCTGCAATATTCACTAAAAATTACAGTGGCTTGACTGAAAAAGCCGAGCCTAAGTCCCTCACTAAAATGGGCAGTTTTCTGCTTTAAGAAAACACACTGCCAAGATTGCAACTAACACTACGAGACTTGCTGAAATTACGTACTTGACATTTAGCCGCCCTGCATCAATAGTCCTAACCGTTTCAAGCTTGAAGTCCAAATTCTGTGGTTCCGACTTGAATTCACTGTCCAAATCATCCTCTGGAGACTTCTGTGCCTAGAGATTGTACAGAAAAAACTACTGAGTATATATCAGTAGCGCATTATCATAAGCACCATATCGAAATGAAGGTAAAAACCCCAAATTTAGTGCAAAGTGACACCCCGGTCTCTACGTGTGTATGTATGTCTGAGGTACATCTATACTTAACAATCCCCCTCCACCCCACCCACCCACCCACTACCCCCCCCCCCCAAAAAAAAAAAAAAAAAAAAAAAAAAAAAAAAAAAAAAAAAAAGTGTGTCAAAACATTAACTGCAATTCTTGTCTAATTAAAAATTAATGCACAGTAAATTATTGACAAAGAAAAAACAAAACTACTAGAGCCAATCCAACCCAAAAAGAATGCATAGTTCTAAAAAGTGTTAAACTTCAAAGCTAGATCCACACAGAGACCACACCTACCAAAAATTAGTCTGCAACTCATTATATAATGTTGTATTCCTTCAATGATTATCTCCATTTCACCCTTATCATTTCATTATAATGATATTTTCTGAAGTAAATTTGTCACCTTCATCACTATATTGAGGTATTTGCAAAGACAATTCCACTCATACCTCTTCAGCATCAGACTCTTCTTTATTTTCTTTCCCATTATCGGCAGAATGCACATGATGCGCAGAAGATAGAACTTCTTCCTCAGTTTCCCCAACTTCATGATTCATAGAATTGGATGAGACTTTGTTTGCCATGTGTAATTTATCTACAAGAGCTCTATTTTCCATCATTATCCGCAATAGCTGCACACAACATAATTAGAAGATTATATCTTGGACATATTCATGAATACACCAAATTTTTTATGGTTATGTACATCAAATTTGTGCAATAGCAACTTGAAGTTGCCTCATATCATGCAATGTATTCTGTTTCAAGATAAACAGCACATAGAATATATCTTCAGTCATCACAACGATGACAAATTTTAGAACTCGCATACCTAAATAGAAAGGTAAACAGATTTAAAGCCACACAGTTCCAGAATTCCAACTCTTAAAGACTTAATATAATGTATACTAACATATCTTATACCACACACTTGAAAAACAGCAAATGTCACTATACCACTGATTTGACTTCACTAAGACTCAATATTCAATAACAGAAGCTGTTTTGAAAACTGAAGATTGTTATACAGTGAACCCTACGCAAATAACAACTGGCGAGAGAGTGGAACTGAAATTTGCATATTCCAACATTCATAAATTATATGAGACAATCAACAAATTACCTGTTTGTGAAGGCGTTCTCTTTCAACGGCCAGCTGCATGACCATATCTGTTATCACTTTGCTACGAGTACTTATATCCTTTGCAGTTGCTCGTTTAGTTTCTTCTGCTTGTTGCAAAGATGCCTCCAAGCATTCTAATTTACCCCTAAGGAAAACCAGCTCTTCATTCTGCTCTGCATGGCTTTCAGATAATATAATGCATTTATCTTCGGCACTGTCAGCCCTAGCATCTGCTTCTAAAACTTTTGACTTCAGTTTCTCAATTAAAATCTCCATGTCATTAATTGAAGTATACAACATGGTTTCTTTCTCCTGACTTGCATCCACTGATGCCATAGCCTCTTCTAGTTGTATATCTGCCTCCCTTAGTTGCTTTTCCAGTGAATTAACCTTCTCAACAGAGACTCCACTACTTTTCAGAAAATCCAGTTTCTCATTAAGTTCTTTATTAGCTTCTTCTAGCAAATTGCATTCAGCTTCTACCTTCAGAACCCTGCTTTCAGCTATGGATAATTTTTTTTCCAAATCTTTAATCTGGTCACTCTTGCCATCCAAAGAAGCATTTCCATTTACCAGTGCAGATTCTGAAGCTTTTAACTGCTCCTCCAAGAAATTCACCTTCTCTTTCAATGACAAGGCCTCCAATCTGTTTTTTTCTGCAAGTTCCTGCATAGCAGCCTCTTTTTTCTCCAGATCTTGAACAGTTTTTGTGCATTCTTGAAACTTAGTGTTCATTTCATTTTCTCTGCGAAGTGCACAATTTATGTGTAGTTGGCTTGACTGGAGCTTACCAATCAACTCTTTTGAAATTCCCAAGAGCACAGCTGAAGCACTGTCAGCCTCCAAGAAACGGGCATAGACAGCTGTGGTTTCTTCTTCAACAGACAAGAATTTCTGTTGCGAAAAACGAATCTTGAGCTTCATCTCATCCCGGGCTTGCATACATTCTTTTAGCTCGTTCTCCAGTTCAAGTTCTCTTGCCAAAGATTTTTCCAGCATCCTCAGTGTATGTGTCTGCGAGGTTTGTAATTTTAGCTTTGCCATCGTGTTTAAAAAGTCACTATCCCCTGAATCTTCCTTGTCTTCATCAGCTGCATTAAAAACTTTATTACAACATCTAGAAGAACAAGTGAGCATTAATGATACATTACTACCTCAGAAACATAATTTATTGTTTTCCTTTTTGGAATTTGAGAAGTTTATCATGATCCATAACTTGATAAGCAAGAAAAACACAATCACAGGACAACTTTTTTCAGAAAGTAAGCTTCAAAGTTACACACCATAGACATTGTTGATAACTGGGAAGGATTGCAATCAGAATGAACAAAGACAAGGTCCTCATGTAAGGCTTAGTGAAAAAAATCTTAAGGATCTAACCACTACATCTAGCATATAGCTCATAATCTTCACAGTCAGCAAAACAGGAAACAGAAAATAAATCATGCAAAAGCATTGGAGACATCTTTAATATGTTTCGAGCCAATATCACATTTGAAATATAAAGAAAAAGTGTTACTTTCATGTTCTTTTTCTTAACCATAAATATACCAGAAGTCAAGCTTGACCAGCAATACTGGCACCAATACCTAAATTTCCCTTCCACAAGAACAAGTTAAATTACAGTTTCTTTAACATGAAAACTAGTGCAATTAGTCAGATTGAAAGGGTTTCTTACTCATTTCCTCTTGGTTGACACCTGATAAGATTTTCTGGAAATTGGAAGATTGCGCCATCAATTCTGAGACCTGTTCCTGTAATTGCTTTATTGATTCTTCAGCATCACGAAACTTCTCTCCCAATGCCAAAAAACCTTCTCCTAGATGTTTGTATGAAGAAATTACTTCACAAGTATTATTAATCTCTGACTTTATTTTACCAATGAAGATAGCCATCTCCCTGACTTCTGAATCAAATATTCCAGATAAGATATCAAATTCCAGTGCCCTCCCATCAGAATTAACCAATGTATCCTCATCTTTCGCTGAAGAAAAATCTTCAAAGTCGTTCTCCCTTGCTGATACATGCATCATTAGTTGGTTCAAATTAACCAGCTTCTCTGAACAACAAGCTATATCCAGCTCGATCCTAATAATGGAACTTCCAACCTCTCGTTTCACCTCTTTAATAGATGAGGCATCCTCCGATTTCTCCTTAGCAATTGATACTGCCTCAATGCTAGCACCAAGATCATTTTCGACAACTGAATCAGTTGTATCATGAACAGAATTTGTATCCATGTAAATGATGTTGATCTTGTCTCAAAGCCTGATAAAGATGGTGACAAAAAAGAGCCTGTAAGTTCTAACTTCTAAGTAAAAGCACATGTTTACCAAGAACTTTCATCAAGTAAATAGTTTCTTAGTGAACTAGCACCCCTTCCCAACCCCCTCCACCCCGCCTTCCTCTTGGTTGCGGTAGGATGGTGGTAAGCTCAGAGAGTACAGAGAACAAAGGTATTGTCAATTTGTCATAAGCAAATCATGCCACAAAGCAACAGACAAGAGATGAAAGAAATGATGACACATATTATGAGCCTGACCGGTATGATTATGGAAAAACTTCAAAGTTCTGCAAGTAGTATTCAACTGATCGACCATTTAACTGCAAATGACATTATATTGTGGGGTTTGTAACAATAATCCAAGTTTGATCACGAAAACTAAAAGCGGAAAATACATGCCTTTCCTGTATAAATTCAATAAATCAATAGAATACATACTACAACTTGAATTTACAGTGATTTGTTCATTAAAATACATAATTATAAGCATAGGTTAATGCCTAAGCTTCCACAAAAAGTTATTCAAACTTTCCCATGATTTCATCAAGTATAAAAAGCAACACAAGTTAGATTTTGGAGGGTGGGAAAGAAAATTGGCCCACTCAAAAAAAAAAGAAAAAAAAATCAATATAAACATAAAAACTACTCCTATTATGTATTGCAATCCTAATAAATGATGTAAATCAATCACATTAATTATGAAGGAAATAATTATAGTCACAATAATTAATGCAAATCATATAAAAATTGAAAATTAAAATCCCATCACATTGCAAAATATTCTTCAAATTTCCATCAATTAACCACCATTACAACTACTAAAACAAGCTCACAAGAACCACCATTTAATTTATACTATAGCATTATAGAATCCCATCAAACAAAGACACAATTTTTACTAGAAAAAATAGAAACTACCCATCAATCATATCGGCATCTAATACTAATATACCCAGATCATTGAGCTTCTTCCAAAATTATAATTAGATTCATTGAATTGAATTGTGAACAATTAAATTAAAATAGAAATTGAAAATAATTATCAAAAATGAAATATTTACCTTAATTTTAAAGAGGAATTGTGTAGTGGGGTTTGTAGAAGAGAGAGATGAAGCAGAAACTGTAGTTTGCTTGGAATCACCGAATCAAATGTGCTCTCCAGTTTTTGTTGTTTGCCCTTCTTTTTTATTTTATTTTTTTATAATTTTTTTTTTTTTTTATTACAGTTTTTTTATGAAAAAAGGGAGGAAAATAAAAAAAGTTATTGTAAAATTCAATTGCATTTTTCAGGAAAAGAATAGAAGAAACGAAAAGAAAAGGAAGACATGATTGCAGCACTGCACGTGTATACTCCGTAATAAAGTGGGTTTAAAGGTTTAATCATGCTTCACACGTGCCAGGATAGACGCAGTCAATTTTTTTATTTTTTTTTTGTCCGACGAGGAGATCACTAGAGATTAGAGAAGTAAAGACCTGTTCACTTCATCTTAATTTCAATTCAGCTTTAATAAGTTCAATTCAGTTCAACTCAGCTTCAGTTTTGTTTAGTAAATGTGAACAGGCCTTAAATTATTCATCAAAACTGTATATTATTGGATATGTCTTAATTTATATAGTCCCTTAAAGTAAGTTGTTTGATTTCCTAAAAAAAAAAAAAAATGTTTGATTTATTTTAACTTATATTATTGAAACTTAAGGTTTGTTCACATTTACTGATCTGAACTAATTGGAGCTGAATTGAACTGAATTGAATAGAGTTAAAATGAATATTTTATGAGAGAAAGAAATTAGAAGCTAGGCTGAACTAAACTAATTAGAGCTAAGATGAATTGAATTAAATTGAACTGAACTTAAGTGAAGATGCCCTTACTCTGTCATTAATCTTATTGCAGGTAAGGTAAAACAATTGTGACCTAAACTTAAAACATTCAACCTTAATTTAATACTTCATAATATTTGTATATGGATATTTTATTCCTTATCAAGTCGTTCAAAAAAGAAAAGTTGACTACTAAGATTTTTTTTGTGAAATTATAAAAACATACTCCTTTATGAAGCTCATCTGTGAAATCATGTTACAATAAAAAGGGAAACAGTGAATTTTATTTTTTTAAAAAAGAAAAGTAAATTTTGTTTCTACTACGTATTATATATTCATAGTTAACAAAGCTCTAAATCTCTGATTACAAGGATATACAGTCAACTGTTTTCTATACGCCCTTTCATCACTCTCATCTTGCTCACACAACCAAAAACTGGGCGTGGTACAAAAATTAACTTGGTTTCAGCAAACCCAAATTCTCTTAGACTATCTCATTAATGTACCTATCCCTGTTTGTTCAAAAGCTTCAAAAAATGGCGGGAGTCATTCCATGTCGCAGGCCGTTTGAGAGGCAGAAAAGACAAACATCAGCCATCAGGACGTCACAGCGCAGCTATGTGAAACATGCAAATTACATAGCATCCTGTATTTTGCTCCAACCATTCATTGGTAGAGGAGCTATAACTAGTCCGAAAGGGAGATCCATATCATAGGCCAGGCTGTAAGAAAATGGTGGCAAGATCAAGATGCTCAAGTATCTGATTATGAATCTAAATCTCTCCACTTCTCCAGGTCAATTATGATAAGACAAAACAGATACTAACATTGTGCAAATATGCCTGTCAAAGCGTCAATACCCAAGCATATCATTCAGTGATGTTCGGCCATCACCTGATTGTCCTGCATAAGGCATTAGAAATACAATCAGCACAAACAACCGTCAATAGATATGAAATCAACAGTGACACATATAGATATATAGCTAACCTTCTGGAGGAATCCATGTCTCGTAGTCCGACTCTGGAAGTTTCTCCAGAAAAGCAGGTTTTTCAGGGCCTAGCACCCTTTTAGCCCTTTTATTATCTTGCCCAGATTTCTTCTGAGCTTTTCTGCCATGGCTTTTGAGGTCTGCTTCTTCCTCCCCTGTATAGATTCCTCTTTTGTGTTTCAACAGTAGAGCAACAGCATTTTCCACATTCATATCAGTCCCTGTGGGTTCAGAAATTGATGGGTTTGACATTTGACCCTCAGGTCCCTCACTCACTTCAGCTGGCTTCTTATTCCGCAATATAAGACCTGGGGCAGCACTTTCCAAATCAGACTCTGGCTTCTTTCTAGGTTCAGAATCAGTTTCTAAAATCTTCTTCCTTTCTTTATAATCAATAAAGTCATCAGTCTCATCACCCTCATCGGTGTCGGATCGTTTCTCTAGTTGGCTCTCTTTACTATCCCTGGCCTCCACTGCACCAAGCCACTGAGGCTTTACAATTTTATAAGTAGTTGGTTTATTTTCTGTTGCATCGGTTACATTCTCTTTGGAATTTGATGCCTCACTAGCTTCTTTAATCACACCAGGAGCTACTTGATCTGCAGAACTACTAACTGGCTTTTCAGGCTGACTGACGCTGCTACTTTGTCCGACTTTGGATTTCTCAGGTTTCTTAACAGCAGAACTAGAAGATGCAGATTCTTTAGACTTAAGCTCCTTGGGTGCTGTTGCCCGTTGCTTAGCAGTTTCTCCAGTAGGGTCAGCTATCTTCAGCAGGTAAACTATCCTATCCAATTCTTTCTGGAGGGCAGATATATCCTTCTCAACTTGCACAGTCTTATCAATAACTAAACATTAATACAAACCGTCAGCAAGGTTGAAAAAAAAAATAGTAACAACACTGAAGTAAGACAAATTGTAGTCAACTTGCTTCTACATAACAAATTAATACAATATAACAATGGCCTTCTTTGGGTACAACTATGCATCATGAGAATTTGCATTCTGAGAATTTTACATGTGTTGCCACAATGCAAAACGTCATCATGGTTCTATAGTGTTACAGATAACTAAGATGCATCATGGAAACCCCTCCCTACTGCATTTTTCTAGTTCTTACAAATAGACCTGGTAAATGGGCAGGGCAACCCAATAGGTATAGATTTAGTGTCAAGTTAAAGGCTTTCAGTTGGACAGCGACCCAGTATCGATATAGGGCCAAAATGGTAGCCCAATGATTTTGGAAAAGAAAATAGTTATGATCAGTATTAAAAAAATGTACGGTTTCAAATTCACTTAATTATTTCTCTCCCTAACTTAATTTTTCCTTGCTCAATTATTGTCCCGCCCACCCACTATCAACCTGCTATTAACCTACTTTGGCCCACCAATCTTATCCATTATAAAGCAAACCCTTTAATGACCCAAACTTGTATTGACCGACAATTACCTTGACCCGAACTGCCATTAACCATGTCCAACAACTAATATTGAATACCACATAAGCATGCCAAAACAACTTAATATCACTATAATTTGATTTGCAAAAATTCAGCATTTCCTTAATCATCCATGAGTTGAAAAAAGGTCAGTAGGTGACCGATATAATTATCATTTTGTTTACTAAGTGGTTGCATTCAGAGACACAGTGACATCAGCCCTTTTAAAAATATATCAAATATGCCTTCAGAGAATATCAAGAAAAGAAAACTTACCAAGCTGAGTTGAGAGACCAGACATATAGGCATCAAGCACATCCCCCGTATCTTGTTCAACCACAGGTTCCAATACCTTGTTCTTCTCTACCAGAAGCAATTTGTTTTTCTCATCAATTTCATTTAGCAACGCCTCTTTCTTGTCCAAAAGAGAATCAGCTGTCTCAACTGATTGCGCATCGGCCGATTTGTTAGCAGATTTCTTCTTTGTTCGGTCATAAAATTCATCATCATCACTACACGTTCAAAATTAGTGAGAAATCAACGACCATAAGTTCATTTCCGTTTTAAAAAATTGAACTACATCTCCAACATTAGTGTGCAACACAGTTGACTCAAATCACCTCAAGAATATTTACCTCATAAGCTCATCCTCATCTTCGGCAAATCCCTTATGCTTCCCATGAGATGACTTCCCAGAACGTGCTCCCATACTTTCCCGAATACTGTCATTTAATGTTTCTTCCAAACTCTCGAGCTCCTCCAGTATCTGTGAAAAGTAGAACGAAAATAAGTTCCAAAGAAAACTCTTGAGCTCCACTGGTATCTATATATAGAGAATATTTTTTCCAATTGACCAAGAGTTAAGAAAATCTGAAGCATATATTCAGCAAGAAATGTTTGTCAAACCTGTGATATCCTTTGCTCATTCCGAGCAATCTGAGTTTGTTGTCCCTGAGTCAACCCTCCTTGGGATATGTCTTTAGCACGGATTGCAGCCATCTCTTTCTTCATATGTGCAATCTACAAAGAAGGTAGTAAAACAATTAACACGACAGGGATATTTCTCATTCTTTACTCACGTCATAGAACCTCCATTGCAGAAAAGGGTCAACAAAAAAAGCAATATATGATTCATAAAGGTTTGAGATGCAAATTTCCAGGATAATTATCATATTGCGCATAATGAGGCTATTTCTCCCTACCACCCTCATTAACAGAACATAAAACTAAAGCAATATAGTGCCTGCAAAAAAAATCCAAGTAATTGACATGGGAATGAAACCAGAAAATTTGATCTGCATGTCGAACCTTTTCCATTCTCTTCAAGACTTTCTCCCGAGTTTTTTGTTGCTTTTCAGTGAGTTCTCCTTTGTAATTTTGCCAAGTTATCTCATCACCATCATCCTGAAAAATTTTAAGCATACATGAAGAAAGAGGGACGGATAGAAGAATAATATTTTTTTAAAAATGAACAACATGAAACTATGAGCTGTAGTAAAATTATTAGCAACTCTCTCCCTTTCACAAAGGTTGTTACCATCCACTTGTTACAAACACCAAGAAAATGAATGAAAGTAGTGGGATGTTTGTAAGAAAAAAAAATTACAGTAATTTAAGTAGAGAAATGTTGTAAGAGAAAAATAATAAAAAAGCATATCGTAGTGGAATGCTGTAAGAAAAAAAAATACTACCTCTGTTTTCTATCCGAAAACGGTTAGAAAACGGAGGGAGTATTCTTTTCTTACAGGATTACTACAGTGGAAAGGTGAAGATATTGTGAGGGGTTTGTTACTTTCCAAAAGTTCTTAACACTTCCACATTACTTTCCATAAGGTACAGCCATGTGTCAAAGCAACCAATACATGGTTTCCAGCCATCAACAGCCACTGAAAAAACCTAGGAAGCTTTACTTTTATGTCTACATTTATAGGCCGGTAAAAAAGGAAACTCCTACTGACTTGTAGCATTCCAAGTGGGACCATAACGCATAACTCAAAATAAAACTGGCCAATGTTCAGAAGCTAATAAGACTTCGGTTCAATATCAATTATCAAGATATTCTAAAGGTGGCTTGCATCAAAAAAAAAAAAAAAAAAAAAAAGAAATTCTATGGACAGGACACTTCAACGTTTGCCAAGCAATGAATCCTGGATATGGCACTCGTATACAATATCAGAGCCCATTGGGAAGCTTGAGGAGGCTTTCCTCAAGTTCTCAAAATCTTTAGCCAGCCTCCACAATGGTCTCAGAAATGCAAAGTGTGAGCTAAAATTCAATAAACAATATTGGTCCACTATTGTTGTCTCTATGGCTAATTAGGACCATATGAAGTGACTCTAAAAATTCCATTGAGACTTTCAAATTTCAACCAATATCCAAAATAGGTTTCTATTAATCCCTGCGTGTAACATACATCGTTATAAGGTCCAAAATACTTTCAAGCTATTTAAGGAGGCGCATTAACAGTTTCTATCAAGACCAGACTTTACAGTCTTGTGACATCAAAAATCCTATCAAGACTTTATAGTTGTGTCCAAATAGGTCTTACAAGCTTTACTCAACATTAATTGGCAATGACATTATGTCTTAATCTCGCTCTTATACTTAACCTTGAGGCAAAATGATGTCATTGGCTTAAGATGTGGCACAGGTCTTGGCTTGTATGACCTTACTTTGACCTTAGTAAAAGATAGTCTTTTGCATTAAAGGTTAAACATGGTCATGGAAAATATTACATAATAATTCTTGAGTATGAAGTATATATTGTTGATAGATTTCTAATTTACTCAAAGAAATAGTATAATACAACACATTATTTTGCAATTTGAACCAATCATAGAAAAAATCCCAACAAACCTCAGCTTCTTCAACAGCATCCTCTCTCATGCCCCAAAGAATACCATCCCCATGAGATGCATTTTCTTTAGCCCTGCGAAGGGAATCTTCTCGATCTTTAGCATACCTGATACTTGACAAGTCGGCTTCCTACCAAAAGAGAGAGCATAAGAGTGATATAAGCATTAAAGTGGCATATGTAATAGTAAGAGATTAAGATTCAACTAGAAAGATAAGTAGGCAAAGTTTAGGAACATAATCTAGGGGGGCACAAGTACATTCACACATTTGCACACCTATTCATAATTCCATAATACTTTTAAAGTGATGATCTAAAGCAAGAGTGCAGATACATTAAAAGAACTAATACTAGATTAACTTCAGTCCGCGTATTGTTCACACTAAGAAACTTTATGTCAAGAAGAAACATATTATTCCTATTTCAAGAGCAAAAAATTTTGGTGGTCAGTGACTTAAAGTAACAGCGTAGTTCACAAGATAAAGATTGATTCATTTTAGTACAAAATAGTAGAACAAAAGCTCAATTTACAATGATAAGGGAAAAGTCACATGCACCAAACATCTGGCTTCATTTTACCATGTAAGCCAAAAAGGTACTCAAAGTATATTATGACCTTTAAATTCACAAAAATCAAAACCAATATAAGTCTGAGACTCAAGAGCAAACTAATATGATAGTTTCCAGGGTTATAAACACTCCATATCCAACAACAAAAAGCATATCAAGTAAAAACAAGGATATCACAATATTCTACCAAAACATGTCAATATGAACAAAAGAAAAGACATAACTAATTATCAAGGGAGGAATCCCACCACCACTCCCCCCAAAAAATTAAAAAAAAAATATAAATAAATAAAACAGAATCAAGAAAAAGAAAAAGGGAGGGGGAGGGAGAGGGGAATACATTCGTGGTCATTACAACCCCTTCAACATTCAATCTTTTCATTCAAAACATGGACAAAAAAGCAATGGTAGGTAGCTTATTGACCTTTTCATCCACCTGTCCTCTGCCATAGTATACGCAAGAAAGGATCCGACATAATTTTGAAATGAGAGGGCTAACTATATTAATACAGTCACTTAAAACACTTAAACACATGCTATGACATACTTCCTCCTTTTTTTCACTTGCTAAATTTAGACTTTAGCACTATTTACATATGCTACTTAAACTACCTTTGATGAGTTACAATTAAGAAAAAATATAGTCATGTGAAATAATAAATTCATCTTGATTTATACTTTCATAAAATCAAATTATTATAATTTTTACTTATCGATAACAAGAGATATAAATGACTATATTAATGCATTGGCAAGCATGAAATGAGAAATGTGGCAAGTAAACAAAATTGAAGTATATGCTTCCTTCCTGTCCCCTAACCTCGCCTTTTTCCTACATCTTTAAGATGGTTTTAGTTTGGCATGATACTTAAACAGGCAATAAAAATGTAATGGTCAGTGGAAGGTTTCTTAAAACTTCACATACAAGTCAACCACACCTTATCTGCTAAATTATACCCCCTCTCCTTCCCCCCACCCCCAACACCTTCATATTTCTAACAGCAAGGCCAGGAGATGAAAACAATCCAATGTGGTCTAGTTGAAACAAACTACTACGTACAACAGGAAAATTTAATAATAGAATGAAGGCTTACTAGAGGCATCAATTCTTCTGGACCTTGAAATATGTATAATCGAGTAGAGCTGCCAACAAAGAAACAAAAAGGTGTCAGTTAAAATAAGGAAATGAAAGTAATAAGATGTATATGCCATATGAATTCTGTACCCAAGACACATGTCAACAATCAAACATGAATATATTGTGTGAATATTGGAGAAAAATACATGACTAATGAGAAAATTTAACAAGAAGGTTATCATGACACTTTCATCTAGGGGGTGAGGACAACCAAACCCTAACTTCCACACCTTGTCAAAACTCAGGAGGTTGTACGTAAGACGTACTGAATTAGGGATGGGGAAGATGGGGCCATTGAGAGGGCGATTTATACAAATATGAAGCTTCAGCTATAAGGCAGCCTGCAGCCCGGCTAAGCAACACAATTTTATGGGAAAAATAATAAATGAGAATAGGAATGCAACTAGAATAAAGGGTTACATAGGATGGAGCAATATGAAGATCATGCTGAATATAAATTGGCAGTCACAAGAGGCAGAGATACTCACAGGCCAAACCGGATGACATCGCCAACACGTAATTCCACATACTGTTTCTTATTTACCTACGTAGATGACAATTTGTATCAGTATCACTCATCATATAGTACAACAAATGACAACAAGGAACTTGAAGTACAAGTCATATATATAGTGGAAGTTGTACACACAAATCCATACCTGTTTTTTGTTAACAGACGTTCCGTGTGTACTTCCAAGATCATAAATATATGCAGCTTCATCTCCTCTAAACTGAAGTACTACCATAGAAGAAAAAAAGGAAGAGAATACCTGTTATAAACAACATTATATATAAAAGCACAAGTAAAAAGGTGATGCTGTCAAATTAACACACTGCATGATAGTATGGAGTTCAATCATAACAAGTCCACAGTATAAAAAATTTAAATGACAGTTCAAACCGAAAAACCAATCACAACGACATGCAACCTGCAACTTCGATCCCTAATTAATATTGGTTGATTACATAATGCTAATCAGAATCAATTTGCTTCAAGGCTGGAACTCATAGGAATTGTACATTTTACTATATTCAATCTCCTAACCTCGTTTAAGTTTACGTGAACTTCAAACTCTGCCTAAGGAAGCTAAAATGATACATTAATCAAAGTTGAATGATTTCTGATTGCAATATCATTAAATTTAATTGAAGGAAAGTAAAACATCTAATTAATTCCAATTTCAAACAGAGCATATGATTAACAAAACTCACTAAAAACTTACCAGCATGAAACCGAGAGATAGTAGGATGCTCAAGAATGAAATCACACAAATCAATCCTCCCAAGCATATATGCACCTTTCTTCGTCCTAACAAAATTTTCAAATTAAAATCAAATTAAACCAATTAAATTCAATATAATGCAGCAATCAAATGAATTGAAGAGAGAGGATGAGAGAGAATACACGTCATAATGATCGATAATTGCGCCATCTTTAAGAACTTCGAGGAAGAAAGGAAGAGCAGGAGCTTCACTCCATGAAGGAACGGAGTAAGGAACTGAAACTGGAACTTTCTCCTTTACACTATTCGAAGACGACTCCAATTGCGGCTTCTTCTCTGAGGCATCGGAAGACGAAGGCGGCGGAAGTTCGGCGACGGAAATCTTAGGGTTTGGCGGAGGAGCAATTGATGAATCCTTTGGAGCTTCTTCGATTTCTGCTGAAGAAGACGAAGTAGGAGGTGAAGTGGTAGCTTCAATGGCGGCGTCTGAGGACGGCGGCGGTGGAGGTGGATCCATGGTGGTGGAAGTGGAGGTTGCCGCCATCGTCGAAAGGGAGGAGAGAGAAAATCCCTACGTAAACAAATTAAACGGACTTTTGTTTAAAGTTTTTATTTTTACTATGGAGGGTTTTGGGCTGTTACTTTGGGTTTGGATTGCAGGAAGACTTGTTTCATACGGACTTCAAGTAGCAAATGCAAAACCGCTACTACAACTAGTGGGCTTGCCCCAGTTTATATCTCAGATAAACAAGGGATGTTAATCCCATGGCACAATAGTAAATAAATTGAAAGTGAACAAAAAAAAAAAAACAAATTATAAAAAAATTATTCTTCTTCGTCAGACCCGAGTACCACCATTATCCTTCAGACCTGAGTACTGCCACCATCTTCTCCGTCATGAGTCCCACCACGACTACAACCTTCAGTTCAAAGTCATCGCGTCGGAGAAGGTACTATCTTCCCCTTTCCTTTTCTTCTTCAACTTGCCGATCAACCACGAAACCCATCACCGCTACTATCTTCTACGTCAACTTGCCGATAGCCGCCGCCAATTAAACGAAAACCCTAATTGTAAAGGGAGAGAAGAAGGGCAAGGTTAACCCTTACGGGAAAGGGTTAGGTCGTCCTCCATTGAAGCCCTTGAAGCTCTTCCATTTCTCCATTGAAGCTCTTCCATTTCTGCATATGCTATTTTTTTTTCTTTATTATGTTCCATATTGAGTCTTAGATGTGAAATTAATTAGATAATTCTACGTGTCACCTTCATATTAAAAAAATTCCCACTCTTTTCCGCTATTCTAAATAAAGCAATTATTCACTAAATTTTCTCATATCTTCTATTTCTTATAAATATTACGCATAATATAAAAAAAAAATATCACAGTTTAAATATACTAAAATAATATTGATTGATCTTATATAATATTTTTTTGCCAAAAAAAATATAAATTTTATTGATCCTATGTAGAATATATTTTCATTATCCTTAAATTAGAAAATTTCACAAGGTTTTTCAACTATATATCAAACTATTGACGGATTGTTTAGTGGCCATTCACCTTAGCAATTAAAGTGAGGACTGAACTCATCACCACCCATTTTGGTGAGAACCGAACTCATGGATGCCCAAAGCGGAAAATCCTCACCGCTATCCTTATATAAACATAAATTTTGTCAAAACTCACTGAACTACTAAATCTGTATTTGGAGAGACAACATTCCCTTACAACGCCAAACGGATATAATCACCTACAATAAAAGACAAGTCTAACTCATTACTTTCTAGTTAGAAGGATAAGACAGTTGAATATCAGCAGACCAGATATCAAAATGCAAGAACAAATCATTTAATTTGGCGTATAAATTGCATCTAATATCAAACCAAGTGGTGAAGACTTTAAATATCTTGTCCCTCCCCTATACAAACATCATGTAATTTGTTAATTCGTAAATAATTTTTTTAATAAATTGTAAATTACTTAATCTGTTTTTTCTAATGCACCATTTAGTTTTTTTTTCATTATTTACCCTCTTTTTTGACTTTTTTTTTGTCATTTATCCGTTACGAAAAAAATACAATTAAATACATAAATTTATAATTTTTTATAAACATAATTAATGATATTAATAGCCAAAGAATTTCATTAATAAGTGTAAATGCAAAAAAAAAAATGCAATTAAAAACGGGGAAAGTATTAAATATTTATTACTTGGTGATGACAATTATATAAACCATAATAATTCGTACACTAATCAACAATTAAGTTATTAATATTTTGTACGAGTAATACAGAATTATTTTCATACAACTAATTATTGCGCACTCACACCAATTATAGACTACTAATATTGTTGTGAGTATGCTTACAGAATTAAGATATTAATATTTTGTGAGCATGTAATATATTATTTTTAAGTTATTCTTTGCTCAAAATGCGCATAATTATACTACTATGTTCATGCCTTCAGCACAAAATCGTTCCTTGATTCAACTCATTTAATGAAAAGTATTAAATTTAATAATTGTTTCAACCCATGAATATGAGTGAGTAATAAATAATTAACTATGTTTTATAAATAATAATTGTACCTCCTTCTCATAAAATTGAATTAAGCTCGCATTAATTTTTCTTGTTACTAATAAATAACTAATTTCATGATTCAATCCACTTTAAATAAACTTATTATCATGACATAATTAAATTTTCACTTCTTATCATGCTTGTAAATAAATCATTAAATAAAATTCATCAAACAATCAAAGAATCATAATTTTTCTATCATGATATTATTTCACTTTTCAAAGTATATAAAATACCTAGAATGATATTATGCGAGTATTAAAAATTCATATATGTATTCAAAGCTTATAAAATTATAATGGATAGCCACAATCACTAAAATCCACCTAACTCGAAATCTCCTATATCATAAAAATAATTGTCAAATAAAATTGTATAATTAAAACATTCTAGTAAAAATTGATATTAATAATCCTAACTTGCCTTCATTTTCTTTTAATAATCCGAATTTGGGATTATTCTGAAATAATCTCAACTTTGGGGTGTTTCCTTTCTTCAATCCTAATGACCGGTTACATGTTGAATTGTTTTTAAAATTATTTTTTTCTTTAAATGACACATGGCGCAATTTTATTGGTTAAAAAAAATTTAAAAACAAAAACAAAACTTTACAAAAAAAAATAAAAAAAAAAACTCCACCCAACCAAACACCACACGGATCCAATCACCCACTAGAACCTTGACGCCGGCCAGCTGCCCCCACCCCTTGCAGCGCTGCTATTCCACATCCATATACAGCGCCGCTATTCCCCCTTCCCCTATAGCGCTATTATTCCCCTTCCCACTGCGCCCGTTTCCCCTCTCCCTCCGCGCCAGTGATGTGATCCACCAACTCACTACGTTCCTTCCATCGTTTACAGACTATCAAAACACCTTGAAAATACCTTCCCCACCATAAATCTCCCTTGAAACACTCGGTACGCCTTAAAACCACCTTTTTACTTTTGAAAACCCCCAAAAGCTCCTTCTCCCACCATCGAATACCCTGGCCGCTAGAGTTTTGGAGTAGGGGAGGAGCGATTTGGAGTTTCTAGGATTGGGGGAAACGTTTGCATGGTGTTGCGTGGAGGGTGTTTCACAATTTCTGCCGAAGAAGACGAAGTAGGAGATGAAGTGGTGGTTTCAATGGCGGCGTCTGAGGATGGCAGTGGAGGAGGCGGATCCATGGTGGTGGAAGTGGAGGTTGTCGCCATTGTCGAAAGGGGGGGGATAGAAAATTCCTCCGTAAACAAAATACTACGAGGTTGTTTGGCATCATTGTTGTTTTTGGTTTTTTTGTTTTTTACCCCCAAAATAAAACAAAACACTGTTTGGTAAAATAACTTAAAAAAACAACTTTACATCTTTTTTATTAAAACAAAAACGGTAAACCTAAAACACCTCAAAGCAGTTTTTGAGGTTTTGTTTTTTTTTTTTTTTTTAAAGCCCTATCAAAGCTACGTTCATATCATCAATTGTATCTCCTCAAATTCAATATCTCATCTTTCTTCCTCAAACCCTAATCATTCTGAAAATTCAAGGAGCAATTATAGGTATGGAGTTCTCCTCTATCTTTTCTTTTAATTTCAATTGTATTTACCACGTTTTTCCCTATTGTTCTTTCTACTTTGTTATTTTATGGATGTTTTTGTTGTTAAATCTGATTGTATTCAATTTCTTTGATCAAAATTTGTCATCGTTGTTCTTAATTTTTCTGAATTTTACTTGTTTTTTTGTCTAATTTGTATATAATTTATTTTGGGTTTTTTTTCCCCTGAAATAATACTATGTAAATCGACTAATTATATCATGTTGTAATTACTTGAATCAGGTCTTCAAATTGCTTTCGGTTATTCTATACGAGTGTTAATTGTTTGATTGTATAGTTTGGTTTGTTGGGGTTGAATTTGATTTGAATTTATAGTTTGGAATTTAATTAGAAAGTAAAAATAGAGTATCATCACTTTGTAACAATAGCAGGGACAAATCCCTTTATTGAATATAGAAGGTGTCATTGTGTGGCTGGTGGAAGTGCTCACTAAATATAATTAGTGGTTAGGCCAAGAGGAAGAAGAATGCCAATTAGAAACTATACGGGTCTTGGGTTACTTCCTTTGATGCATTAAAACTTACAAAATTTGCTAGTGGTGGAGGTGTGTATCTAAATTGTTAGCAAAATCAAGACATGCCAATGACTGTACATATTGGAGCAAATTGTTGCTTTAGTATTAGTAGACATGTCCTATATGTTGCTTGCTAAGATCGTAGTACATATATCTTGTTAGATAATTGAGTTTGCTTTTATTTTCTATAATTTATCAAAAACTTTGTATACTACTGATCATATCATATCATATAATAAACTCATAGCTTTATCTTGTTGCTAGTATGATATTGGTGAAGTTTGCATAAGCTATTGTTTTTCTAGTTGCTGCACATTGGTTGTTTAGTTGACTTAGATGATTATTATGTCTAATAGTGATTTACTTTATATATAGATGTCAAATTTGAAAAATGATGAATGCGAAGATGAAGTTGTTGAGATTGAATCTACTGGAGTAGTTGGAGTATGGAATGAAAATATTGAATCTTACCTTATAAGCTTGATAGAGGAGGAGGTAAAAAAAGGAAATAGACCAACAACCACTCTAACCAAACAAGCTTGGAGGTTTATCAAGCAAAAATTAAAGGAGAAGACCAAAAAGGATTATAGTCAGGAACAACTTAAGAACAAATATAATCAACTAAGACAGAGATGGAAGGAATTTAGTAAATTAGTACAAGAAACTGGAATGGGATACAATCCTATGACCTATCAACTTTCTACTGAGGATGCTGTATGGAAAAAGTTGTATGAGGTAATTGTCAATAAGTTTATTCCAATGAGTGAAAATTCCAAGAAAAAGCTTGAACTTATCGAGAGAAAATTTAATGGCAATGATGAAGGTGGGCATAAGTCCAAGGAGGATCATGATTTGCTCATGGAATGTGTAGATGCACTAAGTGCTCTCGAGGGAATTGATGGAGCTTCATTTGCAAAGGCAACTAAACTAATACATGATGATCCATTATGGAGGAAAATGTTTCTTAGATTTCCAAATGATAGGAAGATAGATTTTGTGCTCAACCTTTAAGCATTATTTCGTTAGTATAATTTTTTTTTTCCCTTCAATAATGCATGTTTGAGTATTTAAACTCAATTTAGATCTTGTCGTCAGTATGATTTTTTTTTTTGTTTGGATTTTGTATTTGGATTTGATTTAATATGAATAATAATTATGATAATATTCTATATGCTTGCTTATAACATTTATATGTACTGATAATATTCTATCTGCTTGCTTATAACATTTATATATATGTAAAAAATGCAGATAATTATGGATTTCGACATTGAAGATATTTTATCGGATTCTGATGAGGAAGATTTTCAACAAATATTGACAATTTATATTAACTTACAAAATAATGGGTTCCTGAAAAAGAAACCTCGTTTGCAAAGAATTTCAAAGTTAACTGGTCACCAATATGTCCTAGAATTGCTTAATGGTCATCCAATGACATGTTATGATTTGCTTCGAATGACTCCTCAAATCTTTATTAGCTTGTGTGAAGAATTGAAAAAAAGGGAAAAGTTGAAAGATTCGGCAAATGATTGTAATTTGTGCTTGCTCATTTGACATGAAATTTACATTTGTGATGGCTGGATGGGAAGGTTCGGCAAATTATTCAAGGATTTTTTGGGAAACAATTACAAATGTTGAAGAGACCAAGTTTCCGATGCCTCCTACTAGAAAGTATTATCTTGTAGACTCAGGCTATACAAATATGCCAGGATTTCTTTCACCGTATCGTGGAGAACGATATCATTTGCGTGATTATAGAGGAGCAACGAGCCCACAAGGTCCTGAGGAAATATTCAATTATACACATTCTTCATTGCGAAATGTTATTGAAAGATGTTTTGGGGTATTAAAAGCTAGATTTCCCATTCTCAGAGATATGCCTTCATATGACTTGAAACGACAAAAATATATAATTTTGTCGTGCTGTGTTATCCACAATTTCATCAAAATGTGCAAGGACGGAGATCCTTTGTTCATACAGTATGCGGATGAAAATGTCGAACTAGAAGATGATGCAAGCAACAATGATGGATCCGAGGACCTAGTGACTCCTTCTGTAAGTCAACAAGAACTTCAAAGAATGGCTCAGTTTCGAGATCGTTTAGCAACACGATTGTGGGAAAGACAAAATTCATAATGAAAGTCTTCAACGAAAAATAAATATTACATTGCATTTGACTATTTTATTGTTACTTTTTTTTTCCGTAGTTGTTCTTTTAAATTTTGTTACAACCTTATTCAATCAATAAATTTATTATTGAAATATATGTATATTTTTTTTTTTGTGAAAATAAATATGCAGCTATTAAAAAAATTAAAAAAAATAATAAATAATAATAAATAATAATTATAGGTAGTATATATAAGAGTTGATTAAAGCTATAAATGATTTGGTAGTATTTTGAGAGTTGATTGTAAACTCAAAACTGAAAAATGAAAACAGTTTTTAAAAACAAAGAATCAAAAACTGAAATCAGTTTTCAGTTTTGAAAAAACAAAAAACTGAAAACTGAAAACGATGCCAAACGAACCCTACGTAAATGGATTTTGGTTTAAAGTTTATGGAGGGTTTTGGGCTGTTACTTTGGGTTTCGGATTGCAGGAAGACTTGTTTCATGCGGAGTAAAATTGTACATTATAGAGTCGGTAAATCGGTATTTTTTTTCGAGGCCGCCTTAAGTAATTTCCGTGATAAATAAGTATCGTTTATCATATGGCAAAATAGGGTAAATTGCTATTAGGAGTAGTGAATGTAAAAATACAACTAATTGTGCCCATTTCTATCATTAAATTTACAATTTTGTCTTTGTGATGAATAAGCGGGATAAATTTAGATTTTCTAATATTTTTCCTTTTTTTTCTTTGTTATACTCCAATATTGAGTATCACATGTGAAATTAATTTGTTATTTGAAATTTATCCAACATACTATCTATTCTAAAAGAACATTAAAAAATTACTGACATTTACGAATTACTTCGTATTTAATTACTCAAAAGATATATTATTAGTATTGAGTTCTTTTTTGGTTTCAAAGTGGATCAAATGAAACCATCTTACCCTCATTTAGGGCCTGTTCACATTTATTGAACTGAGCTGAACTGAACTGATTGGAGCTGAACTGAGCTGAAATGAATATTTTATGAGAGAGGGAAATTAGGAGCTGAACTGAACTAATTGGAGCTGAACTGAATTGAACTGATTGAAGCTGAACTGAACTGAAATTAAATAAATGTGAACAGGCCCTTAGTAAAATTGCAATCATTGAAGAATTGGCAAAGGTTGTTAAATCAAATACTTCCAACAAATTAATTTGTTAGACCTAGACCAATAACAAAAACAGGAGATTTGAAGCTCTTTTATCAAACTAACTACAATCATACAAGTAATATTTACATGAATTACATCTATTGACCATTAGAGATAGAAATTGTACAGCCTCCTATTGACCATTAGAGATAGAAATTGTACAGCCTCTGTTTTTAAAAGTTGTGGGTGATTATCTCACAAAAAAGTTAAAACAGAAAATAATAAATAAATAATAAATAAATAAATAATTAGAAACAAATACTAGTAGAATATCAAACAAAGAAATGGTTGGAAACAACTGTGATTGCATATCAAAAGGAAAGCAGAATTCTAATAATGGAATTACAAAGGATCAATTACATACAAATTCACACTAACACAATCAATTCCATCTGATAAGTTTCATACCACAAAACTGAGATTAATGCAGAGGCATTATCTCACACAAAACAAAAACTTCTATAATTTCACATTTATACTAGAATTAAAAATGAAAATTACTAAACAAATAAGCAAAGAGTTTGAATACTCAATTTTTTTTTTTTTTTTTTTTTTTTTACATAAGTCAGCAAATGGTTGTTGACAATATCGATATACTCCATAACTACGATGGTGGAACCTGGTAACTATGATGGTGGAAGTAAAACCTGGTAACTGCGATATTTGAAGTGGAACCTGATAACTACGATGGTGGAACCTGATACGCAGATTGCACTTTCTTTTCCAACATAGAGACATATTGGTCAAGCATTGAAATTACAGCTTCAAATTCTGTCACTTGTTGATCTATAGCATCGATCTGCTGAATGTACCCCTCAAAATTACCACCCTTGTGCTTTAATTGTTCCACAAACACCCTCAAGCCAGAAGCAACATCGCCATAATTGTTATACTCTTCCGCAACTTTAAGATTCATCTTCTCCAAAAGTTCAAGTAGGTTGTTTGATCCCTAAACCATCGGAACAATTTTTGAACTATAGACATTAAGCACCATATACAAAAATTCTTAGGCAAAAACAAAAATACCCCAACTATTAACTCAGTTTATGGAATACATGAGTATACTTCATAATAACAAGTACAGCATACTAATATAAGCCAGCTTAATTCAGATCAACATAAAATTAGTATCATATCATAAGCGCTACCTTAACTATGATACAAGATCGAAATCAATTGTTGAAATCTAAAAGAATCCCTAACTCAAATGACATATTTATTAACTATTATAGAGGATTAGAGGTAGTATCATGGTATCAATACAACTTTCATGTTGGTTCAAGAGAAGAAATCCGAAATGGATAAAGTCTCGAAAATAAGCCATTATACTGCCTCACTTCCTAATCCACGGGTCATTGATGAGATGAATGAGATCTAACAATGCAAATTTCTTCTCAAATGCATCCAACACACCCAATCAACAAACCAAATCATATCAAATTCAACAATTTTGCTCAATTTATATATTACAACAACAACAACAAAGACTTAGTCCCAAAATGATTTGGAGTCGGGTCAGCTAACATGAATGTCAGAAGGAAAAGTTGGTAAAGAAATGAAGCATACCATGACATATAAATTACAACTATATTGCCAAAAATTAATCAACAATTCCAGAAATTACTTGCGCGCAATTACCACCAATCCATCACAATACGAATAATCAAATATCACCACCATTATACGAACTTCATCAACCAAATAAACTAATTTCCAATCATCAATTCAAACCAATTTCTCAAGAATTTGATAAACCCTAGATTAACAAGTATTTAGTAATCCTACAACTTTTTTTATAAACTACTGAAGTTTTAATGCGGAATTCTAAAACAGCAAAATAAATGAGAAAGAAAAAGAGGGAAAAAATGAACCTGAAGCTCGGATTTGATCATGGTGGAAACACCATTAAAGAGATCGTCAAGAGCATCGGAAAGTTCGTCAGGTTGGGCTTGTTGTTCCTTAATCACCTCATTTTCCGCCATTGTTGAGCTTGAAGTAGCAGAAATTGAAATCACGGTGACAAATTTGGAAGATGAAAAAGAGGAGAGAGAAAGTGAGAAGAGACAGTGTGGTAGAATGGTAGATGCCTAGATGGAGGTTTAGCACTTTAGCCATTTAGGCAACCATGTTTAGAATTTTAACTTATTTTAAAAAAATAATAATAAAAAATTAATAAATGAGAAGGCATTTGGGCTTCTGGGCCATCGGTTTGGGCTTAAAATTGCGGTCTAGTGTCAATTTGGGTAGGTATGTTGTTTTTGGGGCAGATTTGAACCAATAATTTATTTTGGGAGTTGTTAAATAACGCCCACATTCTTATCAAAATCGCCCACAAATTAGGAATGAATTTACGTTCTTACCCATACTCAAAATCCTAAACTCTTTCTCTCTTTCACTCTCTAACATCACCTCTTTCTCTCTCCTCACTTAAAACCTCTCAAGAAAACTTAAAATCACCATCACCACCAACCAACACCACCATTGCCGCCGCTACCGCCGCAAAACAACATTCACCACTTTAAATCACCACCGCACATTGCAACCACCACCACAAGGTCCACCACTTCAATATCACCACCACCACCGCCCATAACTCCGAGAATGCCACGGTCGAGGAACGCAGCACGCGCGAGGGAGGAGGACGCAGCCCAGGCTGAGCGGGTATATTTTTTTCGCCGGAAAAGTACTCAAACCGCCCTGTCTGTGCGATTCAACCGTGGTACAACCGCCCAAGTTAGACGATTTGACCATGGTCAAAACGCCCAGGATATACGGTTTGACCATGGTTCAATCGTATAGTTTGGGCGGTTTGACCACGGTCAAACCGTATTTTCTGGGCGGTTTGTCTACGGTAAAACCGTATTGCCTGGGCGGTTTGACCGTAGTCAAACCGTCTTACTTGGGCGGTTTACGTAATTAAAAAAAAATTAATTTAATTATATATTTATTTTGCATATTAATAAAATTATATATTTGTTTATTTTAAGTGCATATTAATTAGAAATATGTTTAGGAAATAAAATTATGTAATTGTTTATTTTAAGTGAATGTTAATTAGAAATATGTTTAAGAAATTAAGTAATATAATTGTTTATTTTAAGTGAATATTAATTAGATTTATGTGTAGGAAATAAAATTACGTAATTGTTTATTATTAGTGAATATTAATTAGATTTATGTTTAGGAAAATAAAATAATGTAATTGTTTATTGGTAGTGAATATTAATTAGATTTATGTTTAGGAAAATAAAATAATGTAATTGTTTATTTTAAGTGATTATAAATTAGATTTATGTTTAGGAAAATAAAATAATGTAATTTTTTATTATTAGTGAATATTAATTAGATTTATAGAATTGAGTATTAATTATTTGTATTACATTTTTTTATTAAATAATAGCCACAGACCGTTAGAAGGCTAAATATCGAGTTCACACGTGTCGAAGGATCGGGTCCTCGACATACTCGATCTCGTGGTGTTGATGCTTCTGTTAGGAGGGAGAGGGCAGCTTCTCGCATGGCGGATGATGTCCTGGGTTGGCCTTCGGATGCTCAGCACGAGCTAGATCAGGTCATGGATGATTATGATTCTGATCATCATGACACGGAGGATGCCACGACTTCCGAGAGTGGGCGAGGAGGATTCGAGCACGGGGAGTCGTCGTCTGGGATTTTCGTGAGGAAAGGTAGAGGAGGGAGGTTTGTGGGTTCTACGACTACGAGTTCGAGCACCGGCCGTACTCGTAGGTCTCGTGGTTCTCGAGACTCAGATACGTCTTGGCTTGTTCACGAGGCGATGCCAGGTGGTCCAGCTGATGGCAGTCTTATCCCTAGCTATGCAGCTCACGTTGCTTCTCGTGTTTGGGTCGGGGATGATCGTGATCCGTTGAGGTGCCACAGTAGGATTCAGTGGTGTAGGTCGTTGCAGGAATGGGAGACAGAGCTGAGTGCGGATTTACGTGCACGCCTTAGTGTCACTGGACTACAGCACTTGCCGTCTATCATGCATTTCCACATTGATTGGCCTCTGATCTCTGCGTTCGTTGAACGGTGGCAGCCGGATACGAACACTTTTCATCTCCCCTTTGGTGAGATGACGATCATGCTACACGACGTCGCTTATATTCTGGGGATCCCGGTTGAGGGTGACTTGGTTGACATGGTTAGCGACAGTGCATCTCTCCAGGTTGACTTTCAAGAGTTGTTGGGGCTGAGTAGGGATGAGCTTTTGGTGAAGCCGAAAGCTATTTGGGAGAACGGTGCTGTAGCGGTGACTAGCATCTATGAACGGTGCAAGTTGTTGGATCGGGTCCCAGACGTTGAGTTCATGGGTTTCTTTGTCACACTACTTGGTAGCACCTTGTTCGTTGACAAGAGTGGTCACCACCTTTTTCCCTCCTGCATTTTAGAGGTGAAGAAGTCTTATGACGATCTTCACCGATATTCTTGGGGGTCAGCTACACTTGCTTTCCTGTATCGGCAGTTGGGTATCGCCTCCCGTATTGAGTGTAAGGCTATCGGAGGTTGTCTCACGCTTCTGCAGGCGTGGATATACGAGTACTTCCCATGTTTTTGGCCTTGTCAGGGAGCTTTAGTGGTACAGCCAGGTGAGGCACGGGCCTCAATGTGGGATCCACGCTCAGAGTCGAGGGATCACCAGCGACTTATATCTTTCCATACCCGACTTGATCAGATGACTGATGCTGAGGTAGTATGTGAACTTAGCTTGCGTATATTATATTATTATTTAACGTCTTCAAAACTAATGTAACATTCTTCTGATGATTGCGTGTGCAGGTTAACTTGCGGCCCTATACACTTACCCCCGCACAGGACGTCCCGAGAACCACGTATATGGGATGTATACAGTTTCGGGACATCGTCGAGCCGTATAACCCAGATAGGGTTTTACGGCAACTTGGTCATGTGCAGGGGATACCGCGGCCCGGTTTTAGGCCTGACAGCGCGTACAGACCTGCTAATGTCCGGCCGTATAGCGTTACTTTTCGAGGTTAGGGGTTATGGGATAAGTTTGGTCCTGGGAGCTGCTGTTTCGGCCTGTCGTTCCATCCACCTCTATTGGATGGACAGCCCACATGCACACCTGACTACTTGGCCTGGTTTTACACGTACTCCCATCCTCGGCTTATCAGTGATACCGCGGTTCTTGCCCCCCCACCAATTCCAGGGAGGACGAACACTGATTACGTAAGTATTTGTTACTTGTTTTCCATAGAGTACTGTGCAACTTAATATTGGTACTGATTTTTTTTGTATTTTTTACAGTGGATGGGTCGCTCCATGCATGTTATACGACGATTCATTGCTGATAGCGGCGGTGAGATTACCCCGACAGTGGTTGAGGCCCAGGACCTTATTGCGGCGTGGGACGCAATGATGAGGATGTAGTTGATTTCATTTTCTTATTTAGAAACTAACTTCATTTGTTTAGGTTATGTTGTAAAATTTTTTAAAGTTATTATTTGAATTTACATTTGCATAATACATTGCTTAATTCTACAACTATGTAAAGTTCTACAACTAAACATTGCAAAGTTCTATCACTAATTTGTAGCTAAAGTATGCCATGTTGCTATCCGACCTACATATCGTTGATCCCAGTCTTGCACACTAAAATCGCGCACGTCGTACCAAAAACCTGCTACAGGAGGGACTAGAAAATTAGGTGACATGTCCAATCGAACATAGTGATAGTTTGCCACTTTGAGGAGTGCAAACTCCCTATATGGGCCCGTGGCAGTGGACGGGGCACTCCATGGTAGCACAGTGATGCATGGATACACACCTATTCCATCTACGCCAGCACCGAAAAGCATAATGGCAGTGTTGAATAGGTTAGCGATCGGAAACAAGTCCTGAAACACTACCATCCAATGTTCACTTGTGCATCTCCCACCAGTCCATCTGATACGACGAACCTCGTTCTCCAGTTGATCAACATAAATTTGAGAGTAAATGTTAGGATGCGCGGCAACCTCGTTTGCAACCATAGTCCTGGCCAACATCCACTGCTCCTGGTCACCCAAAAAGAAATCTGCAATACATCGAAATCCGCAATTTCCGTCACCTATCGGGTCAAGCCAACCGTCCAAAAACGGCAAAATGAATTTCGGAAAATGATCGACGTATAAAAAATCATCGATGTTCATCTGACTACCTGTAATAATCACCAGGAAAGTATTTTAGCATTATCCGACAACATCCGCACTAATTAAATCCCAAAAGAATTAATAATAATAATAATAATAATAATAATAATAATAATAATAATAATAATAATAATAATAATAATAATAATAATAATAATAATAATAATAATAATAATAATAATAATAATAATAATAATAATAATAATAATAATAATAATAATAATAATAGCAAGTAACAACAACAACAACAACAACAACAACAACAACAAAAACAATAATAATAATAATAAAGCATATACCAGAAGGCGTTTCCATGTTTACTGATGATTGTGATCGACCACGTCCGAAGCTAGATGTAGAAGTAGCATGACCCCTACTGTAACACCCCCAAATTACTCTCTAATATTTACAATAATAATAATCCAACTTTAGGGAGTAACATGGGAGTATTACCGCCACGTGATTACGTAAGGCTTAACAGAGTTTTGCAGCGGAAATAGTACTACTTTCATTAATGATAATAATAGTAGTAATAATAGTTTGATACACTTTCAAAGTAACTATACTACTAATGCTATGTTTATTAAGTTAAACTGGGTGATCACCGCCCATCGTTCCCAATGCAGCACATAGTTCACGTTGTCCGACCGCCATCACCTATCTACTCATCAAAATGATAAGTAGGGCCAAGCCAAAACAAAACAAATACGTATTAGCCAAAATGCTAAGTACATACAAATGCTAGTCATGTAAAATCAATTTAATGAATTAAACATGTTTTCGAAGAGATTCAACTTTAATAAATCATACTTTATCCAAACCATTGATGAATAGAAATTCATATATAAAAACTTGTCAAAGAACCAATTTCCGAAATAAACAACTTTCCAAAGATAATTCCGAATAGGATGGATCAATCCTCATTTTCGTAAATCATTTTACCACCTAAGTGTGCACACCCCCCAAGCTAGTAACTCCTTACATAGTGCTATCAAGGGGAAAGACTAGGTCATACATAGTCCATAGTCTTCAATTTTATCTCCACATAGTGGGAGTCATAAAAATCCAATATATATCTTTGATAAATCAACCTTCCAATTCCCATGTATGGGATTTCAACACTTTAAAATGAATTTGAAGTCAAGTATGTGCATAAACAACTTTTAGAACATTGAAATTATTTCCAAAGATTAAACAGTAAAACATTTCACAATATTCATTTCATAAACATTCATAAATCCTTGTTCAACATTCAAACATATTTCATCATTCAAAACACAAAACACATTTGTATAAAATCACTTATTTAAAGATCTAGCCACGAGTACGTACCTTGATCTTTTGCAACAAACACAAATTTCTTAATCTCAAACTTGCAATTCCCCCTACAAGGAAACAATAATCCTAAATAAAAAAACTCTTCAACCCATGAACATTAAACCATTAAATAACGACCCTAGACTAGTTGTGCATGAACAATTATATTGACTCTTTACAACTATTCACCTAGATTTACTACCATGAATTATCTCCTAAATAAACATTATATGGAGTAATAAAATCAAATATAAAACCTTATAATAATAAATTGAAAATAAATATTAGTTTTAGAATACTAACCGCAAAACAACCTAAAGTAGAAAGGTTCACGTTGAAAAGGAGGAGTCAGATCTTGCAGAGGCCATATCTCATAGTATATAACTCCGAATTGGGTGATTCTTGAGCCTAACCTCAAGGATTTTTCGAGAAGAACAACTTTGTCTCAAATATCAAAATGCTAAAAATGAACAGAAGTGACTGAAAAATGGCCTGGAACATATACGGGATGAAGAAGTACGAAAATGGGAGGAAGAGAGAAGAAAGAAAGATGGAGCTTTGAGGGCAAGAGACTTTTGGCTTAAAATGGCTGAACTTTGGATCCTATTTATAGAGTTTGAGAGCCCTATTGACATCATGTATGATGTCAACAACTTGGGGGTCAAGGAAGTTTATGAGGTCATGTTATTGACATCATGTATGATGTCAACAACTTGGAGGCCAAGTATTCAAGTTTGTAAGAGAAGTTTGTGACTTTGGTCATGCTTTAGGAGTAAGAAATGGACTTGGGTCCTTTGACTTGGAGCAAAGAAATACTCAAAGTAAAAATATGATTTTCGAGTATTACATTTCCGACTTAACTCATACGTATAAAAATTTTTATAAATGTAATTATTATTTCCGTAAAATTATATATTGATAAGTTAAATAATGCTATTGTATTATCTAAATACATATTTATATTTTTAAAATAATTTGGAAGGAAATCGAACATTATTAAATTAATAAATTTGATTAATATAATTAAACGGGTTTAAAATATGGGGTATTACACCTACTTCGGCCGCGACCTCGCCCACGACCACGACTACGGCCGCCCGGAATATGCTCGAAGCCACTTGGATCACGCCTGGTAGATGAGGACCACTGTTGGCCTTGTGGTCGACCCCTGGTTGTCTCATTTATCTCGGGCTCTTCATAATCTACATCTTCAGGGTAAAGCTCCGCAAACAACACTCGGTTCACACTTCGCACAAAACTGGCATCACGAAGTAGTACCTCATCAACCAGGGATCTAAACTGCGTCGTGTCCTGTTCCAACTCATCCTCAAAGATAGGAATGTCAACACCGTCTCCAATGACTAGGGTTTTCCAAAAAGGATGGACCTGATCCAAATACAACCCCGTACCACCCTGGATCGAGGTGTGTATAGTACATGCGCATGGGAGTCCGTGTGTCATCAACATCGCACAACCACAACGCTCGTACACATCATCAGATAACACTCTCATCCTGTTCACCTCCTGCTTAAGAATTTTGAGAGCATGGAAGGAAATATAGCCACTGAGATTGTGCAAGGGCATTCCCCTGTACTCCACTCCAATTCGTCGTCTGGAGTCCTCCAAATGATGACGAATTTGAATAAGCAAACCCTCAGTGGCGCGGTGTACACGGTTGAAGATAGAATCCATTGACCCTTTGGAGCTTCCGAGCCACTGTTTAAGCACAGAATGTTGACTCTCCACTCTACACGTGTTCACGTTGCCAAAGTGCAGCACCTTATTTGTCCAAGCCGGAATAAACTTGTTCTTGTGCACAAGCCAAGTTTTTTTCACATAATCCACAATGGTATGCCTTGACCTTCCCCAAGTATCCTTCATTTGTTGCAACTCAAATTCATATTCATCCTCAGTTGTCGCATTCATGATTTTTGACCACCTCCCATTCCTAAATTTCTCGGCAGTCACCATGTCTTTCTTACACAAATGGTATACCTTGGCCAACACATCTTTATTGATGTGCCACCTACATAGCAAGTGAGCTGTGTTTGGGAATATCTCTTTCACTGCCTTCATAAGTCCCAACTCTCGATCAGTTAGTATCACCTTAGGAGTCACTTCAAAACCTATATACAACTTCATTTTCTCCAAGACCCACTTGTAACTCTCATAGGACTCTGTCTTCATTAAAGCATACGCGATCAAAAAGTTTTGATTTGTCGGTGTGATCCCAACAATCTCGAAAAACGGCATGTTGTATCTGTTTGTCTTGTAAGTGGAATCCATCCCTATGACATGTGGATATGTTTGTAACATATTCGCCATCTCTGGATGTGCCATAAAGGCGTGGGTGACAACACGTGTGTCGGGGTCAGCAGCTACCCAACTAACGTATTTGCGCTCATTGGCCAAGTGAAGGAACTGGTTGACGACATCTCTCCCTTCACTAGCATCAACCCTAACACGACTTCTGAAATTGTAGATGTGTCTCATGTTAGGGTTCTCAGTGGGAAACGCATCTTTCACTGCCGCCATTATGTGACTAGGTTTAGCACATGCTGAACTCATTTGACTAACCAATTGCTTCGCAGCCGGACTTAGACCACTCACTTGCCGATGACCCTCTCGATATACCATCATTGGGTGGTTATGCAAGCCATGCAAACCTGATGAAGGAATGATTTTCCACCCTTGATCGTCCACCATACATGTGACCTTGATACGAAATGGACACTAACACCCTTTCTTTTCGTGTTTTTTTGTACAGCATTCTCCATATCTCTATCTTCGGCTGTGTTTCTATGGCCACAATCGCACTTAAGATACTTGACCGGTCAACCATCTCGTTGTTTCTTATACGAAGACTTTGTAAGGAAAAAGCCATAACGTATGGAAATGTTTTGTTCCCATTCAAATGCTTCTTCAAAAGTCGGGAAGATCATTGACGTTATAAAATATGAACTGTAGTCGATGCCATCGCCACCATAATCCGGTAGTGATGCCTATTAAACATCCCAACAAAATATTTTTAAAATAATAATCATAATCATAACAACAATTAATAATCATAATCATAGTTATAGTAATAATAATAACAACAAGAACAATAATAATAATAATAATAATAATAATAATAATAACAACAATGAAATAATAATAATAATAATAATAATTAAATAATAATAATAAAAACAATATTAATTAAAAAAAAAACAAACCGGGCAAACCGGGCGGTTAAACCGTGCAATCCGGGCGATCCAACCACGGTCAAACTGCCTGGACTACACGGTTTGACCGTGGTTGGACCGCCCCATTTGCACGGTTTTACCACGGTTTAATCGTCCGGTTTGCCCGGTTTAACCACGGTGGACCGTTTTTTTTGGGCGGTTTGAGTTCCGGCGAAAATAAATTACCTCGCGAAGTGGATCCGGCGGAGTACACGGCCTGCCGCTATCACTTTCCGTCATGTTGGCGCTGGTGGTGACGGTGCAATGGTGGTGACGGGCGGTGGTGGTTGTGTTAGGAGAGAGAGGAAGAAAAGGGTAATGTTGGAAGTTTACATAAAAATGTGGGCGTTGTTTAGCAGTTCACTTTATTTTACACGGACCTTCATTTTTGGGGGTTATAGAGCCTCGATGTTAGTTAAGGATCAGGTCCGTCTCAAATATTCTTGGGGCCCTGTTCTAATCCTAAAAATTGGGCCCTAACGAAAAAAACAGGTGCAATTTTAACTCGTCTATGAAAATCATTTAGATTATAATAATTAATATTACGTACTATAGTTGAATAACAACAATGAATTGAAGCAAAAAAAAAAAAAAAACAATAGTGCAACTAGAATACATAGATTAACAAATTACAAACATATGCATATGTAATTAATAAATAAAAGTGAAAATAAGATAGAAACAACCTATTAGTTCAATTAGCAATTGTTCAAATGCCAAATATTGAAAACCCCATTGCCGCTTATCGTAATTACAGATATACAGATATACAAGTTATTAGGGGTGTCAAAAACTCACCCGACCCGAAAGGTTCATCTAAAACCGAACTGTTTTCGAACTGGTTTAACCCGCGAATTTTTTATCCGAATTCGATCTGGAGTCAACCCGAAGTTAACTCAAAACCGACTTCCCCTGGTAATATATGGTCCAAACCCAACTTGGAATCGACTCATAGTTAATCCGAAACTATTAAGACCCGATAATTCAAGATCCGAATTCAATCTAATCCGAAACAAAATCTACCCGAAACCATTTTGACCCTAAAAGTATCTCTTTTTACCCGATTTATGTATCACCCGACCGCTATTTACCCGACTTGAAACATCCTTTGACCCAACTTAACCCGACCCAAAACTACTCATGATTAATTTTTACCCGACCCTTTTAATTAACTTAATCCAACATTTTTCATGACCATCCTCTCCAACCATTTTAAGTTGTGGGGTTCAAGCTTAGTTATAATTAGGAAAAGTGAGACATACACTATCACATTTACTTATATATCCTTTATTCGTCTAACTAAGCTAACAAACTATAATTAAATCCAAGAGCCCATGATTTCACACATCTAAATATTCTACATTTCTACAACATTGCAAACTAAAAGCTCATGGATGACCAAAAAATTAACGCATGTACATTATTAATAAATTGATATATTGTTTTTTTTTTTTGACAAGAAATTGATATATTGTTAATATAAGGAAAACCGTGCCGCAAAGAAATGGCAATGTTGAATGGAGTCAACATATTAGGGACAATACAAATGTACAAATTATTGTCATTGATTGATATTAGTGCATGGATTAGGGACGGTAAATGTACAATGATCATTGATTGATATATTTAGACAATTAGTCTATGATTTTGCACTCTAAAGTCAAACAATCCAATATTATCATTATACCATGAAATATACTTCCTAAAATGTATAAAATTTAAAGTTTATGACATTAAATATGTATATATGTTATATTAATGTGATTAGGTGTATTATATTCACGATTTTGATGAATCTGAATTTATTTGAATTTATTTCAACTTAATTGAACTAATCTGAATTTATTTCAACATATGTTACATATATGGATTTATCTGAATTTATCTGAATGTATCTGAAATAATCTGAATTTAATTATTTGAATTTATCTTAACTAATCTTAATATATCAAAACTTATATGATATTATCTGAACTTATTACACAAAGTCTTATATGTGGTTGGTCACAATGTCACATCGTGTGGCAGGGGTTACTTTATTAGTGTAACCGTGGTTACTTGATCAGTGTTAAAGGGGTTACTTGATCAGTGTTAAAGGGGTTACTTCGTCAGTGCTATAGGGTTACTAGTGTTATAGGGGTTACTAAGTTTGTATTACAGGGGTTACTTGGTCAGTTCGTTTTATATGGGTTACTTTTTTTTTTAAATAAGTGGTTACTTGGTGTGGCTGGCCACACACAAGACGGGTTGCTGAACTTATAGTGTTGTAATAAGAGAAAATATAAAGGCGAGTTGAACAAACCCTTATCTGAACGGACTCTAACATATTAGGGCTTATTTAGCTTATTTTAGTTATAATTTATTTGAATTTTGATATTAGACCGTGTGTTTATTTCATCTGATTGTCACTAATCTTATCTTATTGCCGTATTAGCCTAGTTTAGGGTTTGCATTGCATAAAGTTGTAAGAAAATTACAAGGTATGGTCCAAATTGAGAATTTTATAATATAAAGTGTAGTTAGTGGAAATATAATTAATTGTTAATATGAGTAAGAAATAATAAAATATTTTTGTTGGTAGGATTAATGAGGAGAAGTAATAAAATATTCGTAGTAACGTGTCCTTACTAAATAAGATAATAGAATTATTATGAAACCAACGTAAAGTAAATATGTGTTGCGATTGTTACAAAATGGAGGGGTATAACTTCATTAACAATAACAAAATCAAACGTTACTAAATTATGAAAAATCTTGTATTGTTAATCACGAGTTAGTTGCTAATATACAAATATACAATAAACAATCTTGATACTTCTAATAATCGAGTAGCCAATGAATTGGCGATGATAAATAGCCACAAAGACGATGATAAACCAAAACGTAAGGAAACATTTTATAATATGTGATAATCACCTGATCAAGGAGATAAATAATCATTTTAATTTCTTTAATAACTTGAGTTGTCAATCTTATATCAATTCTGATAAGCCAATACAAAAACTTAAACGAAACCCAAAAAATGATCTGAACTATATATGAATAAAATCTCCAACAACAAAAATGACATGACTATTCTAATATAGCTAAAAGCCGACCTGAACCGAGATTGACCCGAATTCAAATTATTCGACCCAAAAGAATGAGCTAACTATCGAAGTAACGAGATTCAATTTTTTACCAGAACTGAATTGATCTGAACCGAGATCTAATCGAATACGAAATGACCCGACCCAAAGTTAAATAAATCCATTTTAACCCAAATAAACCCAATAAAATCCGGACCCGAGTTCTTCTGAACTCGGTATGACTCGACCACAATTAGATTTGGGCCAAGTTTGATTTGTATCTGACCATGCTTGAACTCAACTTTAACCCGAATCTGATTAAGCTCAACCTGATTTGATTTGGTTTGTTAAGTTAAAATGACCCATCATTACCCGATCCAAACATCCCGACCCGTCGTGGGTCAACCCAAACTCCATCTGGGTACCCGATTTGACACCTCTACAAGTTATCAATTTATTTTACTTTCCACTTAAAAAATGTAAAAATAATTAAGCTCAAAGCAAAATTATAGTATTAGGGAAAAAAAACGTAGTAAATAACACATACCTTACTCTTCCTCATTGAAAGAATTTTGATTATAAACAAAAATTATAAACAAAATCCAAATTTAAAAAAAACTGAATATTGTTCCTGACTTCCAGTCACCAAACAACCCAGATAATTAAATTTTGAAAAAAAATAAATATATCCCAACCCAGTGTAAAATTACTTCTCACAACGAATCATATTATCTTAATCCATCAGATAAGCTACATCTTCCACATCTAAACGACAAAGAATTTGAATCTACAACACCAAATTCATAGCTTGAATCCAAAATCTGCATTGAATCTGTTGGAAGCAAACAAACTTCAGAACTGGATTACCTAACTTAGCAAACCACCATTTTGTGATTCAATAGCTGTCTAAGTTTCCGGTGGCTATTTTAATCCCAACTGAAAGGGACAGAACACATAAATTCGTATACAACATAATTTCTATAAAAAATCCAGCCTATGCCAATTACATACCTGAGGTTAGGATCAAATGCTGCATTACAACTCATTTAGGCGCATCCACACTGTAAATTAAAAAAAGAGCCAGGACAAGAACATTGAGCTGCAGCAAGGCCTTTATCTATGCAACTTCACTTTGATTGGTCATTTGACACCACTATGCCAAAGATAGAACCCTCAAAAACCCAGATACAAAATTGAAATAACAGAGCCCTGGGTCATATTAATCTTTACAGGCTATAAACCCTTAATTTGCTAATAAATTTATTTCCTTCCCTTTATAAGGCCTATCAAGAAAGGTTAATGGTTCGTTGTTACAAACACAATGAAAGATAACAATAAAAGAAGACAGCATGCTATTTTGAATGCAAAAATATGCAGATATGAAAGGAGACTCCAATTAGGCTTACATACTATATTAGGAGATATTTGCAGCACAGAGCCACAGAGTCACATGGACTTCCTAAGGGCTATAACACCTTCAAAGACAATCACAGTGAAGTTCAACAAAGGCAGAGCATTACTTAGTTATTAAACAATTACCTCACTCTCCACAATAGTGAGGTGTAGATCGTGTAGTGTCCCTGAAACTCTTCAGGCACTGCCTAGCATCGGTTCAGTATACTTCAAGGCCTTGGTTTCCAAATTATCACCTGCTAAGTTGCAAATTGAGGAATGATTTCAAAGGTATGACTTTGAAATACGGCATAAATTCCCTAGTACCATAACAAACTAATGGAGAAAAAAAGAATATGAAAATGTTGTAATTTTTTTTTTTTTTTTTTTTTTTTTTTTTTTTTTTTTTTTTTTTTTTTTTTGTGGCAGGTGACTAAACAAACAAGGGTTATGTAACACCCTAGAAATTTCATTCCTTTAAAACACCTGTTTTTCTCTTTTTAAAACTCAAAATAGGAAAATCTAAGATATTACCGCCACCGTGAAAACGGATAAGGCAAATTATCAAAGACACACAGCGGAAGACTATCTTTAAAAACATTCAAAACAAGTCAACTTAAAAAGTTAACTAAACGAAAGTAAAATCAAACAAAGTAAAACGAAGTCAACCTACAACTTGGAACCATTATAGACCCTTATTAAAACCGAGCAATAACAAAAACTTTGCGTTAGTCTCACAAGTATAAATAAATAAACAATATTCAAAGCAATAAAACACATCATATTCCTATAGAAACTAAGCATGATTTGCTCTTTACTCATGTCCTTCACGAATATGCTTTATCACATGAAAAGCTTCTCTCTACTTGTCCCCACTACTCGCCATTAGAAATTGGTCGTCGTAGGGCCAAGATAAAGAGAAGGCCAAACAAACATACAAACACTCAATCAGCAATGCTGAGTACATAACCGTAAATAAAACACACTAACATGCTTTCATTCTATCATCACACAACTTACTTTGTTGCACTTGTTTACAAGCATACAACATACTCAATCCAACTAATACATAACTAATTTATTAATTAGCTTGATTACGCATCGAACGGGTTTCTCCCTAACCTTCCCTAATAAAGGGGTACTAAAATGGGAGCTAACCGTGCCAGTATAAAATAACCACTCGTAAGTGGCGGAATTCCTACGCATAATAAAATGGAAAGTACAACATCCTGTACCCCCAGTAGAAGTTATGGTTAAATATAAATTCGCATAACTCCCCCCATATGTTCATACTCAAGGTATATACGTTCCAAGAGTTTTGGTGCGTAATCTCTTTCACTTTACGTTATTTACATATTATTAGACTTGGTGATGACTCTCAAACCATAATCATTCAATCATAATAATTATTCAAACAATCAAACAGACCAATTTAATTCTTGAATAATTAGTGACCATATAATATTTAATGTTGAACCCTTTTTAAATCTACCTTGGTGTCAAAGACACCTTAAACGCATAATGCGCTACAAATCCTATCCCTAAGTGTTGAAAACATCTTAAGTGCACGAAAGCACCAAAATATAATTTATTCCTCGTGTGCAAAGACACTTAAATAGCTCTTTCCTCATGCTTAAAGCATCAATAAAAATTATATGAACTATAATAAAATTCCTTTTTAATATTCCAACCTTAATTAAACATGTTTTCTATCATGCCATAAATAAAAATGTGGTTCATATCCAACATGCCAAATAAATATTTTCCAATTATCAATCCATCACGGTAAATCATGCTTCATAATTCAATCACCAATATTAACCAAGCCACAAATATCAATCACAATCTAGCATGATTCTACTTGGAATTAAATAATCAAAGCCTAGCATGTTCCTACATAATCAATTATATGCCAAGTACACGAACGTACCTCAAATAAGCTTTTAAAATAGCCGAGTACACTACAACAATTCCCGGACCAGGTCTCCTGCATAAAGGAACAATAATACTATATTAATTACCCTTATATACACAATTTTCAGCAACTTAAACTCACTTTAAACAACTTATAAGAATCTGAAAATTATTTAAAAACCCCTAAATAATCCCCTCTTCAATGGGTAATTAAACCCTTTCATTAAAATCATAATTCTACTACTTTAAATAAAATTCCAGCAATATTATTTCATTAAAACTCCCTTAAAAACTTTATTAAAACGTACTTTTATGCTCAATTAATCAATAAAATCATTAGGTATACAAAAACCCCAAATCAATTTGTATAAGAACAAATCATAACTTTATAAACTTTAAAACCCTAACTTAATGAATTATAAAATCTGAAAATTAAAACCCAACTAAATAATATGAAATTATACTTTTTAATCATTAAAACATGATTTTGATACTAATTAAACCAATTTTGAACAATAAAAACCAAGATCAAACTAAATAACAAAGCAAGAAAACAAAGAGGAGATAGAGAAGGAGGGTGTCACGGTGGTGGGCCGATTGGTGGACGCCGGTTGCCGCCTGGAGGTCGGCGATGGCGGCGCCTGGGTGGACGGTCGGAAGGTCACTGGTGGTGACATGGCAGCAAGGTGGCAAAGGGAGGAAAGCAAGCCATGCTTGCTTGCATGGGAATGGTTCACGCATGAACCTCCCAAAACAAGAGAAAAAAGAAAAAAATAATAAGAAGAAAAGAAAAGAAAAGGAGAAAAGAAAAGAAAAGGGATGAGTTTTGACCATTTGACTTTTTGGGTGACAAATTTCGGGGATTGAAGGAGTATTTATAGTGTAGAGTAGGTTAAGGTAAATTTTGGGCTTATAAGAATTGTAAACTTAGATGATGAAAAAGTTGGCCCAATTATAAAAATAGGATGATTGGGTTTATTATGAAGATGGGTTACATTTAAATTAAATACTTATTGACCCAAATGTTAATACTTGTTTTATTTACTTTATTCCATAATTAAAATAGTTTAACCCAAAATATATATTATAATTAAATAAATAATTTATAAAATTCATTAAAATACGGGGTATTATAGGTTAGTACCCATATTTTCTAGCCAAAGTTGCTAGATTATGGGCTTTATTTACTACAGTCCTATTTACTTTAATACAGGAAACAAAGTCCATGCTATCAGCAAGCGTTCTAATGTTCTGAATGATAGGCTTCAAGAACGCTGGTGTTCGCGGGTACTTACTTATGGCTTGAATAGCTTGTATACTATCCCATTTAATAACTATATGAGAATATCTCTGACTAGCCTGTTTTATTCCATATAAAATAGCGTAGCATTCAGCTTGAAGAGCGTTCTCAGCCCTTATCCTCAAGGATCCCTGGATGATTGCATGATTAGGCGAGTCAGAACACCATCCAACTGCAGCTTACCATTCGTTGTTCCGCAGCTTCCCTCCTTTCCAAGATGCTTCCACCAGCTGGTTGATTTTAGGTTTCCTACTCTCCATCCTTGGAACAGCTCCCTTGAATGCCTGGCATTCTGACTATGCCTGTGGTCCTGTGGACAATGTTGTTCTTCTCCATTAACCACCTTTGTAGGCATTCCTATTTAATTGCAAGAATGCTTTCGGGAGATGGTTTTGCATCTAAAATCTGGTTTAATTCCTATATGTGTAGCCAAATAGCCCAAAGCGTGGCAACAATTCACCCAGCCTTGTCTCATCCTGCATGTCTTATGCTATAAAGTATTGAACAAAATTCTTTACCCACTCCTGCGGAGAGATCCCATGTTGTTGTGATCTAAGTCCCAATATCGAAGCAGCCCACACTCTAGAGGACAGTGCACGGTCTCTAAATAAATGATCTTCTGACTCCTGCTTAGACCCACACAAGAAGCACATAAGGTCTACCATTAGTCCATTACCTTCCTCTTTCTCAGTGCTAAAGCAGTTGGAATAGCCTTGTTGATTAGTTTCCAAACAAACACTTTCCACTTAGATAAAAATTAGGATTTCTAGAACTTCTTCCAAAACACATCAATCTGATTATCCCTTGTTTCTCATCCCTGCTGGTACCGGTACCCTGATTTTATAGAATACTCCTTGGCATCTGAGCCTCCCCACTCGAACCCATCCACAGCTGCTTGTTCTGATAGTGGGATCGCTGATATCCTTGAAGCAGTATGGATATCAAATAATTGCCAGATATTTCCCACATCCCAAGTGTAACACCCCAAAATCTCCCCTCTTCGGAAATACTAGTATAATACGTATAACTATACCGTAGAGATAGACTTATGCGTATTACCGCCGCGTGATTACGCAAGGCTACTCAAACTTACTAAACAAAACTAATACTTTGCAGCGGAAAACTTCAATATTCTTCTTTTATTAATAATAGACTATAAATAGTAACCATTGTCATGAGTACCCAAAAATAAACATAAAAACCAACATTTCCTAATCTAGGTGAAACCATTCCCGGGACTCCATATGCTCAATTATTGACTCCACCTGAAATTAGTCAACACTGCTTACCATTAAGGTAAACAGGGCGAACCAAAACAAAATAAGAAATACGGATTAGCAAAATATGCTAAGTACGATAAGTGCAAGATAATTAAACTCAATTTATTAGCAAACATGCTTTTGAAAAATCAATTCCATCCTTTCTAATAATTTAACCAATAATTCCAACTCAAAATTCCAAAACCAATTCAATAATCAATATCAATAGTCAATTCAATAACCAATTCCTCTTTAAAATCCAATTCTTTTAAAACCAATTCCTTTTAATCCAATTCCTCACCCAAGTGTGCACACCCCCAAGCTAGTCTCTTTATATTACAAGGCTATTTTTGAGGAAAGACCTAGTCATACAAAGTCCAAGGCATTATCAATAAACCAAATCCGCATAGGGGGATATCAACAAGCTTGTAAAGCATTAATAATAATAATTCAATAAATCCTCTTTAAATCCAATAATTCCAACCTTAAATAATAATAATTCAAACTCCTTTTTATTTAATTCCATATGCTTTCAAAATCAAACTTTTTAAACATAAATAATAATTTTAATTATTTAAAACATGATATAAAATCAATACTCCAATTTATTTATCAAAACCAATTTATTTAAACATGCTTTTATTTCATAAATCATAATTCAATCATCATAAAATCATTCAAACATGTTTATTCAAACCAATCACTTTCAATATATCTAGCCACCTAGATATATTGAAAGGAACCTTGATCCTTGCTTAGCAAAAACACACAAAAGGAACCTCAAGAATCTTGATCGAATACACCCTACAAATAAATATAACCTTAATTAATATAAGGTTAACAAATAATCACAATAATTAAATTAAAAACCCCCTACTATATGTACACGAACCTTTTAAATTAATTTTCATAAACATCATTAAAAATCTGATTTTATATAATTAAAACTACTCATAATAATTTTTATAAATCCCCCACAATAATAACAATAATAATAATAATAATAATTGAATAAGAGAAGAGAAGAAGAAAAGATAAGAAACCAAGGAAAAGAGAATAATTGGATTTGCGTTGGAAAGAATAGGCAAAACTTGCAGAGGCTGTAACTCCTTCAATATAACTTCGAATTGGGTGGTTCTTGAGCCTAACCTCAAGGATTTTTCGAGAGGAACAATCTTTTGTGAAACGTCAATACCCCAAAAACTGACCAAAAATGCCCGAAAATTGGTTTCAAAGATAAATGGGATGATTTGTGTAAAAAGAGGAGAAGAAGAAAGAAGAGAACTGGTGTGAAAAATGTGAAAGGTATGGAGGGGTATTTATTGGCTAGCTCATGCAAGAAGTATGACAAGAGAATGTGGGAAGAATTATGACAAGTAGGGTTTATGGAATTACCTGGAGGAGTGAATGAAAGAAATATGAAAAGTTTTGTTATTAAGGTGATTGTGTATAATTAAATATGGAAGGTATGTTTGTCATGAAAAATAATATGGCAAGGAAGATTCCTTGGGGAATAATCAAGAGGAATAAAAGGTAGGAAAATATGATTATCAAATATTAAGAAGATGGAAAAATAGAATTAAGGAAAATAATAGATTTTTGAGAGATAATTAAAAATACAATTTATCAAAATAATTTCCCCCAAAATAATACAAGAGGGCCGAAAATCTTAAGCTTTCCATAGCTCAGATTTTCGGATTCCCTTAGTAGTATTTAGGAAGATTTTTACTCGGTTTAAGGAATAAAAATAATTGTGTAAATAATACAGAATAATTAATTAAATAATTAATTAAATACCAATTATTCACCAATAAATAACTAAGAAAATCAGATTTTCTATACATAGAAAATCCAAATTTCCTAGCTAAATAAATGGGAATTTTCGGCCATTTAATATAATTAATAAAATATAATTTTGCTTTAATTAAAATATCTGAAATATATAAATAATCTGGTTTTTAAAATAAGATAAATGGATAATAAATCTTATCCAAAATAATAATTAGATTTCAAAATACTTTTGGCGCCAAACTTCAAATATCATTTTGACTCCAAATAATAAATTTACTAAAATGCCTTTTTTATACAATAATTCCTAATTAATTAATTAGAAAATACGAATGAAAATACGGGGTATTACCGAGAATCTCTACTCTGAGCTTCGCTCGTCTCTGGTGAACGACTCACAACCTCAGTGGGATAATCCGTTTGCCTCGTAACCCCAATTGGAGTTCGGTGCTCAATCGAATTGGAAGCTGCGCAAGCTTGACTTGCCGCTCTTCTATGGTAGTTTATAACCAGGTACTGTGTTTCGTCCCTCTATTGACTTATGCGTATTTTAGTCAAATCCCTAACAGTTTAAAACCCGGTACCGTGTTTCGTCCCTCTATTGACTTATGCCACACATAGTCAAATTCCTAGAAGTTTATAACCCGGTACCATGTTTCGTCCCTCTATTGACTTATGCGTGTTTTACTCAAATTCCTAGCAGTTTAAAACACAGTATTGTGTTTCGTCCCTCTATTGACTTATGCCACACATAGTCAAATTCCTAGAAGTTTATAACCCGGTACCGTGTTTCGTCCCTCTATTGACTTATGCCACAAATAGTCAAATTCCTAGCAGTTTAAAACACGATACCGTGTTTCGTCCCTCTATTGACTTATGCCCCAAATAGTCAATAGAAGTTTAAAACATGACACCCTGTTTCGTCCTTCTATTGACTTATGCGTGTTTTAGTCAAATTCCTAGCAGTTTAAAATACGGTACCTTGTTTCGTCCCTCTATTGACTTATGCCACAAATAGTCAAATTCCTAGTAGTTTAAAACACGGTACTGTATTTCGTCCCTCTATTGACTTATGCCCCAGATAGTCAAATTCCTAGAAGTTTAAAACACGGTACCGTGTTTCGTCCTTCTATTGACTTATGCGTGTTTCAGTCAAATTCCTAGCAGTTTAAAATACGGTACCGTATTTCGTCTCGAGGAAAAATTCTTTCCACTTAATTAATTCTGTGAGATTTTTTTTTTTTGAACACATGTTGTGAGCTTCTTCAAAACAAATGCTCACCTACCGGTACATGGGGTAATATGTAAGTGGGTAATAAATTTAACGATAACGCCAACAAATTAATCTAATCACCGTGAACTCCAATATACTTCCTTTGTTTTTTTTTAAGTTGAAACTTTTTTATTATCACGCTTGTCAATGCATGTATTTGATGATTAATAACTCTAATTATCAACATTGTAAATTATAAAAAGTAGATATTAATTAAAAATATACATTGAAACGATTCAAACAAGATTAACATAAATATGTTTTATCGTATCTATAAACCACAAAAGCGAGTCAAAGTATATTATATGAAATTATAAATACTCCCTCCGTTACGAATTACTCGCAACAATTATTATAAATAGCCGATACATATTACTCGCAACAAACTTTTTTCTTTCCTTTAATGGTAAGTTTTTTAGTGTAATTTTACAATATTACCCTTACTTATTTTTTTTAATATCCTAATTTAACTACTAATTTTATCTTATTAACTTAAACTTAACATTGATTAAGTTAACCATTTTTACCAAAATCATTTCCCTTCCATCTCAATTCATCATCATCTTCATGGGCAACCATCACCACCACCACCACCACTACTACCACCAATCTCCACTCTATTTACCTAGAAATTTCTCTCTCTTTGTTCATCTCCCCCAATCTCCACCACAACCACTGCCGATGTCCCGTTGCTCGCTGTTTGTCGCCGGAAGTCATTTGCTCTCTCTCTCCTCTTCTTGTTGTTTCTAAAGCTTAAATTTGAAGGTTTTATGGTGAAATTTAACCATGAAAACTCTAGAGAAACTCTAGATCTAGAGTTTTCATGGTTAAATTTGACCAATTAAAGCTTAAATTGACGATAGAGAAGGCATTAATTTGTCATTTTGGGGTTGTGGGTTCGATTTTTAGGGTTAGTCGGTTGTGGGTTTTGGGGTTCTAGGTTCGAGTTCGGGGTTGTGGGTTCTGGTTTTTGGGGTTGTGGGTTCGATTTCGGGGTTGTGGGTTCTGGTTTTTGGGGTTATGGGTTCGAGTTCGGGGTTGTGGGTTCTGGTTTTTGGGGTTGTGGGTTCGATTTTGGGGTTGTGGGTTCTGGTTTTTGGGGTTGTGGGTTCGATTTCGGGGTTCTGGGTTTGAGTTCGGGGTTGTAGGTTCTTGGTTTTGGGGTTCTGGTGGTGGGTAGTGTCGTGGTACTAGGTGGTGGTGGTGATGGTGATAGGTGGTAGTGGTGATAGGCTGTTCGTGATTCATGGTGTTGTTTTTTTTTTTTATTTAAAAGTTGAATTAATATTTAAGTGTATGTCCTTATTTTTCATTAAGCGTGCTTTTAATATTTTGCCTAGAAGTCTGTAATCTCCCCCTTTATTGCGAGTAACTCATAATGAAGGGAGTAATATTAAAAGTCAAACGTTTTCGATTAAAAAAACGGAAGAAGTACAAGACTACAAGTACACATCTCATGAGTCATAAGACTCGTACGAAGTAACTCATAACACTTCGATAGCCACATTACATCACATGCGTCCTGTAAAAAGTACAACTTGAATTGAAACAGCCTACGTGGAATGGTGGAATGGTTACTGCTCACTTAATTTACCATAATGCCAAAAGATAAATGAAAATTGTTTATCTTGAACATGAACGGGGCCCGGCTCGTGAAACGTTCTGTCAAAAATACATACTCGTATGAAAAAAACCCTATCTTTTCTCTTTCAAAAAAAAAAAAAAAAAAAAAAAAAAATTAAAAAAAAAAAACCTATCTTTTCCTTCATTCACAGAGATCGGTTCTTTTTTTGACAAGTGAGATCGGTTGTTGTTCTGTAAATTATTCATCTATTTTTAAATTATTCAAAGGAGAAAGCTCAATAATCAATCTGCTTCAAGCTGCAATTTAGTGGGTAAGCCTTTTTTTTTTTTTCCCAATTTATTCCTTTTATTCTTGTCTGATGTTTTTCATTCATGATTTATGCTCCTGAATTTTTCAATTTAATCTGAAGATTTTTTGATCTCAAATTCAGTTTTTTTTTTTTTTTTTTCAAATTTTTTTCCCGGAAAATCAGGGTTTTTATCCTTAAAAGTTTTGTTCTTTACTTAATTTCCACTGTCCCATGAATAAAATTTGGAGTTTTAATTTGCAATTGTATTTGGTTGATGAAACTATCAGATTTTTCATATATTTTTGAGAGTTAGTGGAAAATTTTCAGTTTACAAGAAGTCGAACCCTTAACAAAGTTCTAATCTTTGAAATTTAATTCATATATACTTTGGATTAATTGAAAATTTTATAGTGAAGCCCATAAAATTAGGGGTTTTGTTGTTTATCAGGATTCAAATTTGAATAAAGTTTTGATCTTTGACATTTGATTTTTGATATGGAGTGGATTCATTGAATTAACTTCAAGTGAAGTCTAAGGATAGGGTTTTTCAGTTTATCAAGATTTGATCTTTAGATATAGTTTTAAAGTTTTAATCTTTGACATTTGATTTTCATATGTATGGGATTTATTAAATTAATTTTCATTGTAGCCCAAATTAGGGGTTTTAAACTTTAAACTTTTGAATTTTGAATTTATCTGGAATTTAAACTTTTGATAAAGTTTTGATTTTGACACTTGATTTTCATATGTAGTGGATTAATTGAATTGATTTCGAGTGAAGCCCATAGTTGGGGCTTTTCCGTTTGGCAGGAACCCAACTCTTCAATAAAGTTTTGACATTTGATTTTCCAAAGTTCGTGGATTGATTGAAATAAGTAATCTCAACTGAAGCCCAAAGTTAGTGGTTTTTAATCTGTCTCTGTTTTATTGAATTATTACAGTGAAGTGAAGCTTAAAAGTTATGGTTAAAACTGCAGCTGAAGATAAGCAATAGAAATCTGTATCCTCTATACTATCTTAAAACTTCAATTCTTCAGATATGTGCTGTTTATTATTAATCATTGAACTTTTTTATCCGCAGAATATTGTCTATTCCACCAGGAATGTCTCCACATTTAATAATTATTGCAGCTGTTTTGTGTGGATTTTGGACGAGGCGTTTCAGATGTATTATGAACAATTACACAGACCCTAGCAAGGTATCGCATGTTTTTTATTTGTATCTTTAAATTTTGAAATTACTGAATTATTCTTGTACTAAGATTTTGTTGAATAGGTTGACAATACATCCGATGATAGCTCCGAGAAACAAGACGGTGAGATTCCGATTTCTCTTAATCACGGGGATCGCCTCGCTGACCTCCCAGATGAGATCTTGTCTTGCATTCTCACACATTTGACATTACGTGATGTTGTGAGAATGACTACATTATCAAAAAGGTGGAAAAATATCTGGTTATCGTTATCAAAACTTGACTTGGAATGGCGGGTAATGTCAGGACACAAAGGTTGTTCTCATGTAGGTGAGTGTGAAGTATATAAACAAGCATATGTGAAGAGGGTGAATAAGGTCCTACTAGATTATGATAATCAAGACATCTCATCTTTTCGCATTTCGTTCTGCTTTACTAAGGACTACGCTAGTCATGTAGACCACTGGATTAGTTTTGCTTCTAAAAAAAGTCTACAAAGCCTTACCCTCCAGTTCATTTGTTATAATTATTATGCTTCAGCACTAAAATTCACTATTCATAATCGCTTCAAGCCCGAGAATATGTATACTATCACTGGTTCCTTTCTTTCCCGTTTTCCTTGTTTGAAGGATCTACGTCTCGATGTTTGCAACTTGAAGCTTCATAGTGACTTCAGGTTCAATAAATTGGTTCGCCTGGATTTATATTATGTTATTTTAGAGGAAAATCAGTTACAATGGATGCTTTCCACTTCTTCAACAATTGAATGGTTACGAATTAGGTGGTGTAATCTTCCTGAAAAATTGTGCATTGGTGAAAATTTGCAGCGACTGACCTCTTTGATGATTCATGCTCTTTCAGACCTGCGTGAAATTGAACTTGGTGCCAAGAGTCTAAACTTCTTTGATTTTGTTGGTAGAGCAACTGTAAAATTCTCTTTCTTGAGTGCCTCAAAGCTGAAGATCAGCCATGTGGCTCTAACAGATAATAACTACAAAGGAGCAGAATGTCCTGATTCTCTGGTGCGTGAAAAACTTTTAACAGTTTGTCTTTTGTTATTGGCTAGTGTGCTTTCTCTAGATTCACTATAATCCTCTTTTGTTTCAGTTACATTTAATACCTACTCACCCATCCTCATTATTTCGGTGTGTTGTGCGGTGGAGTTTAATTTTCATGAGTGAAGATCCTGAAGTTGACATGGTAAAGAGTTTTCCTCGCCTTCTCAATTCCTTTCCGCAGCTACAGAAGCTTTACCTAATGGTTAGTATGGTTAACTTTTCCAGAGTAATATTTCATGTATTTCTTTGTAAGAGAGCATTTAATGTTCATACTTATTGGTAATGATTCATACTTCTAAGGTAAGGTGATGTTGCTTGCCTATGAATTTTCCGCCTCTTTTACGAAGCCGTAGGACACTAAAAATAGAAATTTTAAACACAAGGCCTGACCAATTTTGCTTGGACTGAAACCAAACTGGACCGAAAAAACTGTTCCAAACCCTGAATCAGATCAATTTGGATCTTTTTCGTACTTCTTTCACCTTTGCCTTTTTTTATAAGTTTGGTGACAATAAGATAAAGTAGCTAAAATAAATAATTGAATCTAATTATTAAAGGTCTTTTGTTAAAAACTTAATGCTATATAGTTAGTAATACATTAACTTTTCAAACATACTAATAAAATACGGTTAGATATTTTTATTGTTTATATGCATATTTTTAAAACAAAAATAAGGTTAGGTCAAAGACAATTTTTCAAAGGGTTTTGGATCAGATCAAAGCAATACCGGTTCACTCCGAGTCAAGTCTTCGATCCGGTAAGATCCATGTTTTTGGTCCGAACCGGTTTTTGAACAACCTTGAGATTGGATGCAATTAAAAGTGACTCTTCATAGAGTAGCTGCTTAATGTCAAATGAAATATGGAATCGACTTTCCATAATGGTTCCATGTTTACCTTGGAGCAAATTGACAATCACTTAATTAAGGGCTCGTTTGGTTAAAAATCTGTTTTTAAGTTTTGAGTTTCTAAATAAACTATAAACAGATTTTAGTTTTGGTTTTCAGCTTTTACAAAACTAACAAAGACACTTTCGAGAAAGGGGATAATAAAATTATTACTATTAAAAAGATTATTAAAAGGCCTATAACAAATTTAATACTACTGATACCATACCAAAGCAATTGAAACCATTAACTATATATATATACATATATATATATATATATTCAAACCAAATAGTAGTGCTTATTGGAGACTACCTCCGTTCCTAAAAGTTCGACTCACTTATTATTCATGTAGTCAAAGTTAAATAAATTTTACTGCATTTTATGATTTATACAAGCAAAAGAAATTAATAAATTCGATCTTAGTAGATTTCCCTTTATGATAAAATTTTCAAATATCAACTTTTTAAAAATTTTACTTATAGATAATCGAAGTTATTAATGGTCAAAGATGATTATTGGAGACTGTGTAAATGCAAAGTGACTCGAACTTTCGGGAATAGAGGAAGTATATATAAGGTTGAGATGCGTTGAGAAGTATGCTTATTGTGAGAAACGTGAGAAATAGATTTTGCTTATAAAGATACGTGAGAACTAGATTTTGCTTATTGTGAGAAACGTGAGAAATAGATTTTGCTTATTGTGAGAAACGTGAGAAATAGATTTTGCTTATTGTGAGAAACGTGAGAAATAGAGATGCACTATAAATAGTTCACAGATACATCATCAATACAATACATATACATTAATGATATGTTGGAGATACATCTTAATTTTGCTTATAAAGATACATTTATAATACTTCTTTAATTTATTTAAACCCATAATGTAGTCATAATTCATCGTCATATTCATGCCTAACATCAGAGGGTGATAATTGTTACTAAAATTGGAATAATCAGATTCTCAATTTTATTGGAAACACATTATGAATACATTGGTAACATGTTACAAATATATTGGGATCACATTAGTATTATGGGTAAATTGAACAACATGATAAAGCATATGATTGTCTGAGTTATCCACCATTGTTCATGCTGCAATTAGTGACAAATTTGATAATACTGCCATCAAAGTATGTCATTCTTGTTCATCGTAGAGGAAATAATAAGCTTCACTCACATAAGGGTTAATTTATGAAACCGGGTAGAAAATTAGGTTTTGGATGAAATGCTTCGGGGAAAATTGAGGGGTGACCAATTGAAGGAAGAAATTTAAGCAGTGACATTGGATTACTTTTATGTCGTTTCTCTGTTTTTCTTTGAGCTTACATTGCGTTTTTCTTTTTTTTTGGCATGATGATATTAAGCACAAGAATGTCAAGATCTAAGGAGGAAGATGGTGACGAGTAAATGGCAAGGGGAGAAAATTAAATGGGAGGATAGTGAGGTTTTGGGAGGAGATATAAAATCAAGCTGACTAACATTGGAAGTAGCGGGAGGAAAAAGACCCCTCCCCCCCCCCCCCCCCCCCCCCCCCAAAAAAAAACAAAAAAAAAAAAGATCTAATCTTGACCATGCATTGTTTGATCCAAGGGTCATAATTGTTTCTCACCCTTCTCACCATAAAAGCGCTTCTCATATGATCCTATATGTATATATATTTTTAAGTCTCGTTGTCAATTCCATGATGGCCTGATGGGGTTTCATTGATTATGTTTGTTTAATTGGAATTAAAGCTTTATTGGTTGCAAATACATGGAGGAGTTTTGTTTTGTAGTTTTGGTGGGAGTTGTAATTTATATTTTCATTCGACCAAAAAAAATCATATCCCTCATAGAGGGATGAAAAATGGAGGCTTGGAGGTAATAGAGAAGGTATAGAGAAAGGAGGGAGAGAGAAAGCTTGAGAAAATTGTCGGGCAGTTGCTTTTCCCGATATTGTCATATTACAAATCAACTGAAATTCACAATATCATACTATTACAAATCAACTGAAATTAACTTAAGTAGAAGAAATTAAATAAGTGCAAACAGTAGCGCATCAGGGATAGCACTAGACACTACAAAGTAAAAAAACCAAATAATTTGAAACTCTAACTAAAATTAAGCTAATAATAATACATCTAGTTAACTAATAAATCAAGTTAATTTTTTTACGCAATTTATTGTGTTATCGTATAAAAAGTAACCATTAATTTTAAATAATGATTAATTTTGCAATGAGGTTTTTTCATGGATAAATTATTCACTTCGTACTAGTTGCTTTGTATTAAAGTACTCCGTATTACAATAAAATCAATAAAAAATAGTTAAATTAACTTATAGTAAGACATTACTAATTATCAAAATATTCCATGTATATACTCATGTTAATCTATTTTTTTATGGAGTATTGGAAGTAATTTTAATCTAATCTATTTGGACGTATATGTCAAGAAGGGAAGAGAAAAAAAAGGGCTTTGATAGATTTAAAAGAAATTAAGGACTCAACCCTAACCCACTATTTTAAGGTCAGGTTCGAGAGTCGGGTCAACTTTTGCCAACCCTGCTATTGGATGTTTGACATCTGGCTTTGTTCTTTTTACCTAAATTCACCAAAAAAAAAAAAAAAAAAACTTATCAGAAGTGGAAGCTTAATTGAACCTTTTTTATTTTCAAAGTGAAGAGAACAAATGTATATACTTTTTAGCCACCTAATGATTGTTCAAGTATTATTCGAGTTTTGTGGAAAAAGATGTTGAATTTAGAGACAGTTTTAGTTTAGTTTTATTCCTTGACGGTATGAGAACATAACAGATACTTTGTATACCTTTGTTTTCACATAGACAAGTAATAATGGGATATGTGTTGGTCGGTTTTTGTAGATGTAATGTTGGCATGTTGCATGGTTTGGTATAGTCATGCAATGTATGTAGTTTGTAGGTTGATGATAATTTTCAATATTAGGAGGCAGTCAATTTTATAAGGGAAATGGGAAAGAGTCTAAGAAAGGGATAGAAGAGAAATAGAAACACAAAACCTCAAATATCCTTTCTTGTTTGTGTTTGAAGTTAACAAAGGGAATCACCCTCTACAACAGTATAACCCCATATCTCCACTGCACTTCTCCAACCACCACCACCACTACACTTCTTCGCCTACCACCACCATACTATGCCATAGTTATAACAGCCGCTGACGCCTCTATTTTTGTTTATATCATTTTTTAATCCCATAGGTCTGAGTTTTAATGGGTTTATTTGTGGTTAGGTAGGTTTTCGGTGGTAGAGGTGGATATCTGGGCAGGTGGGGGTGGGGTTTCGTGGATGGGGATGTGTTTTTGGTGGGGTTTTTGTGGGTGCTGAATTGGCTACGTGGTGTTTGGGTGGCTCATAGCTGTTGTGGGGCATTGGGAGTTGGGTTAGGGGCTGTTTTGGGTGGTTGGGGTTTGGGTTTCGGTCCTTCAAGATGGTTTCAAGTAGGTAAGGGGTTGGGTGTAAGAGTAGGACAATATGTTTAAAATCTTCAGCACTTGGTGTGATATTTGATTTAATTTATATGTCTAATTAAATGGTTTGTTCTTGCATTTTGATGTCTGATATGTTGATATTAAATTGCCTTGTCCCTCCAACTAGAATGGAATGAGTTAGACTTGATTTTTACTGCAGGTGCCACATACTTCTTTTTCAAGATCATATGAGCTGCCAGATGTATGTCTCAATACCAGTATAAGGAGGTTGAATTAGGTAATTTTCAAATGGACTGGGTTCCATGTGCAAGTTATTTCTTAAAAAGTACTGTTGCGCTTGATCGCATGTTGATTAGTCGTCATATTACCAAATACACGCGTGAGGGAGAATGGAAGAGGAATGATGCCCATTCTTTTTCTCAACAAGAATGTGATTATATTCGTTTCGCGTTGCAAGGGAATGCTATTTCTCCAAATGCAGATTTAGTAATTCAGTGAGTTTGCTGACAAAATTAATTTATGTTTATATAAGGATGGCGGTAAGGATTTGCCGCTTTGGGCATCACTGAATTTAGTACTCACCAAATTGAGTGGTGATGAGTTCAGTCCTCATTCTAATTGCTAATGTGAAGGATCCTACATTCCTACTAGGTCATATTAGGGGTATAAGACAACATTTATATATATATATAAAGGTAATGAAAAAAACTTTAAGATGTATAATTTGGTATTTTGTTCGTCGTTATTTAACGATATTGTGGCGTTAGTAACGTATTGTGTGATGATTTGATCGTATATTAAGATTAAATTTTCAATATGGTACTGTGTTCGTTGGTGTTTAACGATATTGTGACATTAGTATTTAGTAACATATTGATTGTATATTGTTACCTTTTCGTATCAAGTTGTGATGATTCAACACTGTTTCTTTGAATATAAAGTTTCTTTCAACTATTGCTAGATATGAGGTTTCTGTTGTAGCTTGTTGGGCAAGCTTTGCTGCAATTAAAAAAACAGCGGATAATAGTTAATACAGGGTCTGACGCATTTGTACACAACAGAGGTGGCCAACGCTTGCAAAAAACAAAATTGAAGAGAAGAATGCATCAAATGATCAACCAAAGCCTCCACTCCACTTCCGGTATCTGAAGTTATAAGCTATTGGTCCTACATGGCAAGCAACTCATTCATTAGGCGATTTATACCTACATGACACTATCCAACTGCTTCTACGCTGGCGCCCTTCCCATAATCCCATCTTTCAGCAAGGGTTCAATTCTCATGATGCACGCTATTGGAGCTTTTATATACGAGTATATTTGAAATCTTCAATGGGGCTGAACTATTAGGGCAATCCCTGAAAATGTGGATTAAGTCTTCTACATTGGCTGAACATTTGGTGCACACGATTAATAACTTAATTTTTTTTTAAGCAACAAGAAAATGAAATTAGTGAAATGAGCAAAGGTAGGCCACTTGTTGAACTTCGGAAACCTCATCATGTTCTTAGGTTTTATACTGGTTGTGTTTGGTAAACAACTTTTGATTCATCATGAGGTTAATTAGATAGCTAATTTTGTTTTAGTGTCTGGGATTATGGTTGTTAATGGGTGGCCTTCTCTTAGGTCTTCCCCTTCCTCGGTAATCTCTATGCATTAGCTTCATAATCTCTTTAGTCGCGTCTAAGAGTCTTTGATTCATCATCTTTTTTAGCTTTTGCGTCGTAATCTTGAGTAGTTTTTGCCTTGTTGGTGTTGTTTGATGTTGGCTTAGAGCTTCCAAGAATACGAATTGCCTTCTTTTCCTTCTAATCACGTTACAAAGAAGAATTAGAATGCTAATATCGTGAACTGTAAAATTAGATGTATGGTTAGACAATGTCAATAGTGCTTATTATCACTAAATTAGAAAATTTGATACCTTAGCTACGTGAAAGAAAAGGAAGAACATAGTTAAATCTCATTCTTTAAGGATAATATATGATTACTCCAATAATTGATTAAGAGAAAATAAATTAAAATATGTAAAAAAATCACCTTGATGAGCATGAGCTAAGGAATTTATTAGAGCATGCATAAGAAGAAAAACAGCCAAAATTAAGCTAGTCAATCTTAAGGAAACCAATTTTCTCATCATTTTTTTTTTCTTTTTTAGTTTTGATGGTCTAGGAAAAAAAAGAAAAAAGAGAAGAAGCATAAAAAAGCTCAAAGAAAGATTTTATAAAGCTAGCTAGTTTGAAGAGATACTCAAGTCAAAGGGGAAAGTGGGATCGATATAGGCAGAGGCAGAGGCAGTGGCACAGGAGAAAGTTGCGTTTTTGAGGAACAGGAAAGGTCTTTAGTTTTTTTTTTGAAGACAAGTTTAAAGCCATTTTATTAATTAATGGACAATTTGTCCATTAGAACATAAGAAGCAACAACGGAAGGACAATGATTCTCCCAAACTTGTTCACAACCAAAAGGCACTAAACTAGATAGGTGATGGGCAACTGAATTCCCATCCCTTTTAACGTGTGACCACGAAACAAAATCAAACTCTTTGCTACAAGCTAAAACATCATCAAGGATAGAATCTAAATTGGTGAAATAGGTAGCCGCCTTGGAGAGATTATAATCTGACTATCGGATTCAAGAATCACCTTCCCATAGCCATACTTGCGATCCAACTTCACCACAAACAAAACCGCTTTGCACTCAGCGACTTCAGGAGGCCAGCAGCCTCTGTTTCTTCGAGTACCCGCAACAAGCACTTCACCATTGCTGTCCCGGATCACTGCTCCTAGACCAACCCAACCATTGTCTTTTAAGCTCACATCGCAGTTAATCTTGACAAAACCATCAGGAGGGGGCTGCCAAACGTTCGGACTTCTGGGCTTCTTGTTGCCATGCACCTTATAAATTTGCTTTGTATATTTATAACAATCCTCTATCAGTTTCCCAACTCTGTCACACACAACCAAGTGAGGCACTTCTTTATTATTTAAAGCCTTTATCGTTGCGCCTACTCCAGATATACCAAAGCAAAGCCACCCCTTTTAGTCTCTTTTTGCGATCTTTGTCCATTTAACTGACCACCACCTCCTTCATATCTGCATTTTCATCCATACAAGCAAGCTCCTCGCAACCACAAACTCTCCACAAGTCAGAGACAGCCGGACAGGCAAATAGTGCATGAGCAGCAGTTTCTGACGACACCTCACACCAGGGGCACGTCTCCAGATCAAGCATATGGCGGGTATGAGTAAGACACGAGTGGGGAGGGAGTTTGTGCAGGCCCTCCACAGGAAGTGCTTGATCTTAGGCGTTGTGTCAAGGCTCCAAATATCAGCCCATACTTTGTGAAACAAGTCAAAATTTGTAATCCCCCGTATTTTTAAATATTTTATAAATGAAATTTTATTTTATTTATAATATTTATTTGTATTTTTACGGAATTTAATTTCAAAAGTTTCAAATTATTAAGTTGGGTTGAAAATTATTTTAGTACAAACTATTTATGAACCTTCATTTTATAATTCAAGTCAATACAAATAAAACTAGTCCATTTCATTCATTTGACCCATTATTTTATGAGGCCCAATCTTCTTACTTATCCTATAACTCTCTCTCCTATAAATACCCCATACATCCCCAAAATTTTTCCCCACTTAAAAGGTTAGTCTTATGTTCCTTTCTCTTTATTTTATTTTATTTATTTTCCTTTTTTTTCTTTTTTTTTTCTTTTTCTTTCTTTTCTTTTCCTCTTCACGGAGCATAGCTCACTGCTCCTCCTTGTTGTTGCCCGCTGCTACCACCGACACACCTCCCTACCGCCGCCGCAGCCGCCCAGCCGCCGGCGACCCACCAACAGCAGCGGCCCACCGTGGCTGCTCCTTCCTCTTTCCTCCTTTGTTTTCTTTTTATTTTTGCTTAAATTAATTCAATTTGTTTTGGGTTTTGATTAAATTGTTTGAAATTAATTTTATTAGTATGAAAAATTATATTTTGGGTGTTTAAATTCATAATTTCAGGTTATAATTGTTGTTATAATTTTCAGATTTGGTGATTTTAAAACCTAGGGTTTCAATTTATTTAAATTGGGATTTTAGGGTTCTAATGAGCAATTAAATTGGGGCTTTTATTCCTATTGAATTTTTAATGATTAATTAAGTATAAAAACATGTTTTAAAGTAAGTTTTAAGGAGTTTTAATTAAATTTATATTGCTGGAAATTAGTTTGGGTATTAATTTGTGATTATTGGTTGTTTTCTAGGAAGTGATTATTCCCTAGGAGACTTTTGAGTGATTAAAAGTGGCACAAAGGATTGTTTATACTAGGTACGTACATGTCTACTTCGTTGTAAGTAGTGATCATGTTTAGGTACCAAAAGGAAAAAACTTAGTTTCATGTATAGAGAACACTTGAATGAAAATTGTTTGGTTATACATTTAATTAATTCATGTGCTTATGTTTATGAGACATGTTTTGGTGAATTGATTATATTTGTATGGAATTATGGATGCAGGCATGTTGAATTAAATTGGATTAATGGTTTGTATGGAATGTTGATACAATCATGTTTTTATTGGATTGGTTTGTTAACCATATTTTGATTATTGAAGGATTGGAATTAAATGGTTTAAGTGGAATGAATTTATTAATTATTCCATAATGTTATTATTATTTTATTTATTACTCAAGCATGACTTGTTAGTATGTTGAGTAAAAGTGGATTAAGCCGAAATGGCTAGATAGGTTGACTATGTTCAACAATTTTGGATAATTTGGAAGTTTAAAGAAATTAAAGGTCAATTTGTGATATGATCACCAATGTCCTAAATAAGATTAAAAGTGAATTAATGTATGATTGTTATGTATGGTCTACTTGAATAAGTCGGCTATTAATTAAATTTGTAATCACGTAAAGTGAAACATGGATAAGCAAAGCGTGCACTTCTAGAGTATTGACAATTATGGGTTGGGGTACACGGTGGTAGCCCGTGGGTTTCCAAGGCTTGTTTGATCAACATGTCCTCTTCTCTTTTGGTATTTACATTTTTATTTTATAATGAAAGTTAGATGGTGTAGGGAATATTTCAAGCATCCCACACTTGAGCCCCACTATGATCATACACTTAAGCATGGTGGCGTCCAAAGGGAAGGAAGCTAGAGCAAAAGAGTCTCCAACAAGTTTTAGGAACTTGTAAACCGTTCACAGGGTGAAGGTTACACCCCTTAACGATCCAGGAGATCGTTAACTCCAATAGGTCTGGAACCATGACTGGAAGTTGGGGATGAAGGTACAAATCCAACCTAAAAGGGATTGAACCTGCCCTAAATAGGCCTCTACTTTATTCTTCTCATATTCATGTGCGCTTTCTGACTAACATACAACCAATAGATTAACCCTAAACCTGTTTATCTATGTTGGTTGAATTTAATGCAAAAACAAAACTATTATTGGTGATCCCTTGAATTATAATCGTATTAGCCTAAACAAGATTATTAATTATCTTATTAAGCATGATTATAAGTACAAATTCTCTTTAATCCTGCAAGAGAGGGCGTGATCAAGCAATAACAACAATAATAACATCAAGCAACAATAATAACAATCATCAATCATAATATTATTAATCTCATTAAAGCATGATAATTATAGCAAGATCCTAGGCATGATACTAACAAGATTAATAACAAACCCTAGCATGCCACTAAACATTAAAGATCAAAGCTTTATCCCTAGCATGATACTAACATGATATTAGAAAGAATAGGAGGCATCATACATAATATCAGAAATATTAGTTAACCCTAAACATGATACTATAAATCATAAAGACAACCTAACATGATACTAGGAATCAAAATAATAAAAGCATGCTTTCTATATCAAAATAACAATTAAAGCAATTACTTACTTCAACGCCTCGTATCTCTTTCTAATAACAAAATACACACGTTAGTAACTTCAAGGAAAATAATAAACAATTAAATTAAATACTTGAAATTGGGATTTGGGACCAAACCCTTAGAAATTATCAACCTTTCACGTCTAGGGCGAAGGCAACTTCGAACTTGACTAGGTGTGTCTTGAACTTGTGAATGTGGAATTTTGTATGATGGAAGGTTTAGAAAAAGAAGAGAGAGAGAAAGCTTCTAGCTTTAGAGAAAGAATAGAGAGAGATGATTGTGAATTGTTGATTCTTGATTGTTGATGAAGGAAAACGGTGAGATACGACCCCTATTTATAGAAAAATAGTCCGGAAACAAATCAAGTCCTATTCGGAATAAAACTGGCATCTGTCGCCAGGCGACAGGATTAGCACCAGGCGACAGATTTTGTCGTTTGGCGCTAATTAAAAGATAAAACACGTTTGTACGTGGAATCATCTTCTTAATATGATTAAGCACCAAATTCCGTGTTTATCAAATTAAAATGAGGTTTATCATAAAACACTTATTTTATTCCAAATAAAACTCTTTAAAATATAATTATCAGTCCTAATACTATTAGAATTTAAAAGAACCTTCTAAATATTCTAGAAGATTAAAATCAATCCTAATAACTTTAGGAATAATAATTAATAGGCCCTCCTCTAAATCATTGGGCCGCATATAAAAATCATTTCGAGCCCAATTTAGTATTTAATCCATAACTTCTTCATTATTCATCATAATTAGGCTTATAATATATCGTTGGAAAGCTCTTTTTTAAGCCCAACCCAACTACACTATTATTGGACCCTTATCATGGACCAAACTAAATTGGACTGTCTATTTTCATAAATAGAGTAAGAAAAGAAATGTTTTCAAAAACGGAAAGAGAGATATAAAAAACATCCACATCACTAGACCTTTCACACTTTCACCTCGTTCGATAATCAAATGACGTGAAAGGTATTCATCACTGGGTTTGGTTTTGGGGAGACACATTTGGGTGTCTACAGATGGGATCCTAGACTAACTTTGTGAGAATGGAGTCGCGCCCATTCTTGCATTGCTAAACTTTTATTTTAAATGGTCAATTGAGACCAAAATGATTTGGTAGGTTGGACAACCTCGTCTATTGCTTACTCCAAATTAAATTAATCAAATTAAATATAAAGAGTCAAGTGTTTAAAATTGGTTAGTAAGTATGTTGAGTTAATTGAATTGTTTTAAGTATAGAGTCTTGATTAATGAATTCGTGTTGTATGTTTATTTACTTTAATTAATTGAGCATGCTAGGTTTTGTACGTTGTAGCTTGTATGTACTCAGCTTTGCTGATTGCGTGCTTTTGTGTGTGTTACTTCTAGTCATGGCCTTCGCTTTTCAATGACCCTGTGATGATCCAATTATTACACTTGTATTATTGGGGAGCAGTATTGCACAAGTTAGCTTGATGATGTGAAGTTCGGGGATTTGACATACGCACTGTCAAGGGATTGGTGTGATTGAGAGTATTCTTTCTTTGTGTTGAACTTATTTATGTTTTACTATTTCAATTATGTTTTGGGATTTTTAATATTGGTTTGATTTTAATAAGGGCATTTATGGTTCCAATTTGTAAACTTTGACTTATTGGTTTTCTAAATTATATTATTTTAAGATTTAAGTTGGATTTCCACTGCGATACTTTGATAAAGCCTTAACATTTTAACACGTGGCGATAACATGTCAATGGTTCTTCTCTATTTTATTTAAATTAAGTGGTTTGGAAAAGAGAGAATTATTGAGGTGTTACAAAATTGCAGGACTTTCCAAGCATGTATGCTGTTTTGACAGAGTAAATACCATCCTTCGTGAAAGCCCAAGTCAAAACATCATCCGAAGCACGCATACTCAAGGGAATTGCCATGATGCAGGAAGTATCTCGAGCATTGAGGCTGGAATTTATTAAATCATAATTCCATTCCTTTCTCTCGTCATCAATCAAGTCTCGAACAAGGCTATACAATCAACATTAGAGGATTGCAGGAAACGTCCGTTTTCGTCAGGGGGATTCGCAAAAGCTCTAATTTTGTTCCATCTCCAACACGCCAAATCAAACCTTCCTTCACTAAAGACTTCGCACTCCAAATACTTCTCCAAGAATAACTCCCGTTTAGCCCTAGAGAGGCCTCAAGATAATCGCCAATTGGATAATATTTCCCTTTAAACACACGGCTAAAAAGGGAGTTCGGGGCTTTAATAAGCTTCCAAGCTTGTTTCCCTAAGAGGGCATCATCATTAAAAACTGCCATATCCCGAAAACCCAGTCCTCCCAAGCACTTTGGTTGACACATAGACTCCTAACTCCGCCAATGGACCTTCCGTCCCGACCCCGAATGACCCCACCAAAACTTTGCCGTCATCGATCAAATTTCATCAATCACACTACAAGGCAATTTGTACACTCCCATAAGATAGGTGGGAATAGCTTGTACAAAAGATTTGACAAGAACTTCCTTCCCGACTCTCAATTAAAGTTTTTCTTTCTAGCCTTGGAGTTTTTTTCCAGATTCTATTTTTGAGGGCAGCAAAAACCATACTCTTGTGTTTACCGGATGATTGTAGGTATACCAAGGTATTTCTCATGAGCATTTACCAATCGCATTTTCATGATTTGCAACAATTCTTCCTGTTTAGATGAACAAACGCTTTTGATGAAAGAGACCTCCGATTTTTCATAATTAATTTTCTGCCCGGAAGCTACTTCGTAAACATTGAGTATATCAACTATCTTAGAGCACTCCTCTCGGTTGGCTCTTGTAAAAAGCAAACTGTCATCTGCGAAGAAAAGATGAGTGACTTTTGGCCCTTTCCTACTAGCACCCGCGCCATGAATTAGTCTGTGATCCGAAGCCTTTTTAATGAGCGCTGAAAAAGCATTCGCAATGATGATGAAGAGGTACGGGGAGAGCGGATCACCTTGTCTCAACCCCCTACTAGGAACCACTGAGCCGTACACATTACAGTTTATGATGAAGGAATAAGAAACCGTAGTAACGCATTTCATCACAATGCTTACCCACTGCTCTGAAAAACCCATTTTTAGGAGAAGTTTCTCCAAAAAAGTCCACTCAACTCTATCGTAGGCTTTGCTCATATCAAGTTTCATGGCAATCATGCCTTTTCGGCTTGAACTCCTCTTCTTCATAGTGTGAAACAACTCTAGAGCAATTAAAGCATTATCAGTTATCAATCTTCTTGGGACAAAGGCGCTTTGATTTTCAGAGATCACAAAAGGAAGAATAGACCTTAGCCGCATAACAATATCCTTGGAAATAATTTTATAGAACACATTGCAGAGAGCTATTGGACGAAACTCAGACATGTGGGTCGGAGACTCGACCTTAGGGATCAAAATAATATTAGTATTATTAATGGCCTCCGGAGATTGAAAACCACTAAGAATACTATTCACCTGATTAAAAACACCATCCCCCACAATATGCCAAAATCTTTGATAAAAGATTGCATGAAAACCGTCAGGGCCTAAGGCCTTGCACGAATGCATTTCACAAATCGCAACATATATCTCAGCTTTATTATCAGAAAGGGATATAGAGGGAGTGATTGCATCAAGTACCTTAACACAGTCATTGGTTGAGGGGCTTGCAGATGTGAATAAATTCGAGTAAAACCCTTGCACAATATCTTCAAACTCCTCCTCTTCCACATGCCACTCACTCTGATCATCAAAAAGCCCTTTGATCTCATTCCGTTGTCTTTTTTGTGATGCTTTATGTTGAAAATACTTTGTGTTACGATTCCCATCTTTTATTTCCGAGGCTCTCGAACGAAGATACCAATAGGCTTTATGCTTGTTATTGAGATCATCTAACTGTTTCTCCAAAGCATTGCACTCTGCCACATTGTCCTTTTACTCCCCACGACCTAAAGCTTCCTTAAGCAAGCTCTCGGCCTTGTCAATTTTCTTGCCAAGGTCCTCGGATTTCTTTCCACTCCATAGCTTAAGAGCCCTCATAGTAGTATCAAGTCTGACCGGAATAGAGCTCCCCTCCGAACCTGACCAAGCCTATTTGATCACCGCTGCACATGACGGGTCAAGCAACCATGATGTTTCCAGTTTTAAGGTCCTCCTTCTCTTCCTATGCTTCTTCTTAGGCTGTGTCAATCTCAAGAGAATTGGGGTATGGTCCGATTTATACCGCACTAGATTTTCCACCGAAGCCTCCGGGTACAAATTAGTCCAAGCATCATTCCCACAATATTTATCGAGCCGTTCTCTAATCATAGTTTCAGTAGTCAGACCTTTTTCCCATGTATACCATTGTCCTACATATCCAAGGTCTCGAAGATTACAATCGGCTAAAGTCTCTCGAAAATCTTCCATTGCCCTTCTCTCATTGTCCACCCCTCCTTCCTTCTCATCATAACACAAAATTTCATTATAGTCTCCACTAATAAGCATAGGACCGTCATAAGACACACAAAGATTCCGAATAAGACTCCATGTTTTACATTTATTGATCGTCTCCGGCCAACCATACAAACCAACAAACCTCCATGAAGCATTATCAGTCATAACAATGTCGCCACAAATATGGTTTTGAGATTGAGAAACTAGAGAATGTAACATTATTACTCTTCCAATAAAGACAAAGACTACCGGACAAACCAACACTACTTACACCAATAGCACAACCAAAACCCAAATTATTTTTTAAATTTTCCAAGTCACATTTTTTAATTTTAGTTTCAGAAAGAAAAAGAATATCAGGAACAAAAGTCGAGCACCACCTTCGTAGTGCTTTAACTGCCGAGGGGTTGCCGACACCTCGACAGTTCCAACACAAGAGATTCATTGTTCTTCGCGGTTTTGGCTTTGACCAATACCCGCTACTTGAAGTTTAGAGTAATCCACACTCGGCTTTAGCTTCTTTTCTACCACGCCTAGAAACAGCTCACTCCTTAGTCCCGCAACAGAAGAACTTCTCTTAAGCTCGCCCACATCTGGATGAGGTCCAGTTTTTGCATTCCCAGTACGGGCCTTTCGCTTCCACTTCTTCCCTTATGTCACTTGCTTGCCTACACCATCAGCTTTCTCGTCAGAACACACCCCAGACAATGAACCTGCCCCAATAGCTACCTCGTCATCAATGATCATTTGGCTGTCATCATGTTCTGAGTTCGAGACAACCAAAATATTGACCTCACGTACTACTGTTCTCCACACAAGCATTAGGAAAAAGGCTATGTTCAGTTTTAGGGGCCACATTTTCAATCAATTTTTCCTCTTCTACAGTGGTAGGAATTCGAGGCTGAGCAATATCTACCTCTTTTGTAACAAAAAGTTGTTTTTTGGCGGCTAATTGGGTCACCTCCTCTGCTTCCTTCACGTGCCCCTTTCTAGGTGAGGCTCGCATCGCAAAAACAAACCCCACCTCAATCTGTTTGATTTTCTTCGTCAGAGAATTTTGAACAATCCTTTTTAGAGTGTCCAATTATACCACAAGCAAAACAAAAATATGGCAATCTTTCATACTTAAATTCCACCTTCACTTCCTTCCCCTGTTTATCTTTAATCCATTGATGTCGTCTAAGAGGTTTACGAACATCAATCATGATTCGAACTTGTCGGAAACGATCTAACCCAAAAAATCGTCTTTGATTTCCAGAAATTCCCCCAATCCCGTTGTTAGGGCTTTTATATCATTGTTCGATCTACAATTAAAAGGCAAATTGTAGCTCTAATCCAGAAAGGCGAGTGCGTTAAGGAAATACTTTCGGGTTGTTCGTCCCCTGTAATTTCCTTCAAAATCAGAAGGTGGTTCTCCCAACACCATGGTCGTCCATTCAGAGCTTTCTCCTTATCGCTCCAATGGAAGAATTGAAAGGCATAGAGATTTGGTCCAATTGAGCGAATAATCAAATTGTGAGTCGGCGCCAAGGGCGGAGCCATGGGGGGAGGAGGGGGGTTGGTGGAGGCACGGCCCCCCATGGCCCAATTGGCGGCCTTTATATTTTGAAAGCTGGCCCCCATAGATATATACAATAAAGGTGGACTTATATATAACTTTCTAGTGTATAGCTTAGTGCCTTAGTGAGTTAGAGTGGAATATGTAAATTTTTTCACATATTGGTTTGGTGTTCGATTCTTGTGGGTGTCACTTTCATTTTTTTTTTTAAATTATTCTTTTACTTTTTTTTACGGCAATCTTTTACTTTTTTTTAAGGGAATTTTTATATACAATAAAGGTGGACTTATATATAACTTTCTAGTGTATAGCTTAGTGCCTTAGTGAGTTAGAGTGGAATATGTAAATTTTTTCACATATTGGTTTGGTGTTCGATTCTTGTGGGTGTCACTTTCATTTTTTTTTTTTAAATTATTCTTTTACTTTTTTTTACGGCAATCTTTTACTTTTTTTTAAGGGAATTTTTTTTTCTCACTTGAAATTACTAGTACTATTATTTTTACTCTATATTTCTTTTATCCCTTCAATCTTACGTTTTATTTGTTTATCAATTGTTTTGATTTCAAACTTTCTTTTATTATTTTTTCTATATTCTAATTTACTAAATTAGTAAATTGCATAACTTTTTTTTAAAAAATTATTCCTATATATATTTTATTGATTTCTTACCCAAAAAAAAAAAAAATATTTTATTGATTTTTGTGCAAATGAACCACAAGAGCAATACAATATAAAAACGGGAAGGATATAGGAGGAAATCAAGCCTATAATCTTATATCGTACACAAATCTTTCGCTTGAACCAATAAGGCAAGACTTCATAGGTTGTAATGTTGATTATTTTGATGAAATACTTTATGTTGCTTTATAAAATATAGTCAAATCTAATTTATAATATCGCAAATACCATCGGTAAATACAATATTTTGTTACTTAATAAATCTCGGCCCCCCATATTTCAATTCCTGGCTACGTCCCTAGTCGGCGCCTACACCTTTTGCATAGTTCTTTTGAAAGCATCAGCGTTATAATTTTTTTTCAGTACATAGCTTCCCAATTAGGAGTAATTCCAAGTTTTCCTTCGGTTCAGTCGAATCTGTGCCTCCTAAATCCACAATCCCCGCATCATCGTCATCGAGACGAAGATTAGAGCACTTGGAGATAAGATCGTCGGCCATTGAACCGGAGATTCGCGTTCGAGACGGAGGTCGGCTATCTTTCGAGGAGAGAACCCTATCTTGCAAGGGAGTTTTTATAACAACCGTGATTTGAGCTAGGAAAGGTCTTTAGTTTACTTCGTCTTAATTCTGTAATTTTCCTCCAAAAAAATTTGTGGTATATACATTCGTAGTATATCATTTACGTACTGTTCTTAGTGAATTGAATTTTTTGATACAAGTTATTTTCGCCCAATATTACTATATTAGTAGTAAAGCACAAGTTATTATTAAGATAATCTTTATAGTTTTCAATTTAATCTGTCAGTGACGCAAAATGACAATATATATACAATAATAATATGAAAAAAAAGGTTACTCCGTAACATATAAAGAGTATACATCATAAATCTCAATATATAATATCTATAAACACTTATGAAATGTCAATACTTTTTTTCTCTAAAAATATTGCAACATGAAAATAAGTAAAATTACTAGAATACATAGAATTAAGTTTAAGGGTGTCCTAGGGTCCTTTATGGTCTTGTAAAAACCAAGCTTACAAATTATAATTAAGTGAATCTGTTAAATAGTAGTTAATTGAGCCAAAAAACATGGGCTTGTCTATAAAAATCAAGATATGGGCTCAAAAGTAGGTTGTACTAAGAAATTGTCATTATTTGCTTGTCAATGTGAGTAGTAAATTGTTAAATTAAGTTGGTAGCTATATATCGCCAAAAAACTTCCTACCTCCGTTTTATATTATTTGCAACGATTTGACATAAAGTAGAGAGGAAAAATGTCTAATTGTTGCTAATAATATGAAACAGAAGTAGTACATTGAATCTAGAATTGTTGTAAGTGAAACGAGCAAAAGTAGGCCATTGGTTGAGGCACGGAAACATCTTGATGTTTGTTCTAAGATTAATGATAGGTCACTTTCTACATTTAGTAAACTAGACTTATAGCAAGCCTATATATTATCCTTCAAAATACCTTGTATCATTCAACTCAATTCCTGTAATATTTACGTCCCATAAGCAAACAAGCTAAGGCATTCATTAAGAGGCGAAAGGAGCATATATTTATCCTAACTAGTCGTTGGAGCACGCGCGATGCGCGTGCTCCCTCGACGGCAAGATAAGTGTGACTCATGAAATTGTTTTGTTTTTGTGATATTTGTGATTTTGTGTAGCTTGTGTAGTTTTAAAGAGAATCAATTGATATATGTTTTCTTAAGGCACAATGCCCTCGTAGAAGTTTTAGGTTGCTGGCTGTTAATTCAAGGATTGTCAGACAAATTACATGGGTTCCTTGAGTTTTATCCTAGTATTTTATAGTTAATGCAAGTTCGTAACATGAGTAATTAAACTTTCTTATCATTTAAATAATATGAGCAAGATAATGTTAGAAAGGGTTGTTTGAAATTATAAGTAGAGTAGTACCTTAGTACAGATACTGTGGGATTGGAAGACAAGGAGTGACAAGAAATCTAGTATGAGCTGCGAAGGAATCTGTGAACATTGACAGGTCGAGGTTTCATTTTTGAGAGTTCAGTTAGGTTTGAGAATAAAAAGAAGACTGATATGAGAAGGGGCAGGTGTGTTGCAAGGCTATCTTATTAATAAGTACCTGTTCTTGTAAGCATGTATAAGCAAGTGTTGTATTGCAACTGTGTCGAACCTTCCTTGCTTTATCAATTTGAAGTTGCAAGTTGAGGGATACAACTTTATGATACAAATCATTAATTGTATAATCTGCAAGTTTCAATGGCGACATTAACAGGAGCAAGAAAGAATGTAAATAAGCTAACAAAAAATAGTAGAGGCCTGTACAACAACTAACCTTTAACAAGAGTCAATATGTAGAAAAGAAATAAGTAATATAGCTAACTAATGAATTATAGCGTAGATGATAACTTCTGATGCTATAAAGGTGTGTACTAATAATAGTAAGGTAACACTTGAAAGCAAGAAATTATAACACCAAAGCTTCTATTATAGATAGGTATCCTGATTTAAGGATACAAGCAAGTACAGCATAGTTACCTTACAATGTTGGTAAATTTTTAATTGCCAGCATTACTATATACACATCAGAAGATTCAAGTTTAACTAAGATAGGGTGACTAAGACACTACTGCTACTGCATATCAGGCTTCATTACATAATTTCAGTACTAATTACATAGCTGATGTTTATTGGAAACAAAAGATGTCCAAAATGTTCCTTTTAAACATCCAAACAAAAGGTATTTCAGATTTAGCAAACTACCATACCATAGAGACTGATTAGTACCAATATTCCTTAAGCAAAAGATGGCGAATATTTATATAGTTTTAGCTTTCTTCATTCATAACTGTTGAGGATGTTTCCAGATTACTCTGTGTTATCAGAACTTTCTTTCTCAGCAGTTTCTTTAAAAAGGGCTGTTCGGAGCTTCTTCCTAGGAACACTGTCTTAATCTTCTGAATCCAGCATCTCACCAACAGCCATTGGCTCCTTGTTCTTGACATTGCTTCGTGTGCGAGCAAGCTTGTTCCATGTAGGAAGTTCAGTAACTGAAGCTGGTGGTTCTGAAATTGTAATTCCTCTATTTGGTTGCTGAATTGGAATGTCAAAGCAATCTGTGTCAAATGCTTGAGAAGCTAGCTTGAATTCATGAAGCTGAGCTATTTCAGCAAGAATCTCATCATTAGTTTCTGTATTATCGTCACTTGAATTGGCATTGAACTCTGGGCTAGAAACAGCTGCTGCTTTGCCATGAGCCTTAGTTGTGGCTGGTGACATGTTGAAGTCTTTCCTGCCATAAGCTGCAACCCCAGTCATGAATGGTTGTTCTATTCTGTGTCCCTTAGCAGCTGTAGAGGTATTCTGATCGTTGTTACGAGTAGCAGATGATGAGCCTAGAACTTGAGCCTCTGGTTCTGCATCTTCCACTTCAATGGCTTTCAAAGTCCATAACAGAACACTATTCCTCGCTAATTCGACCGTCTAGCCATAACCTGTAATGGCAAAATTGATGTTCAGGACAAAGTATTTACAACACAAGTTTTCACCTCCCAAAGAACACCACTAAAGCCTAGCTGTGCTTTTTTAAAACATAACCTAATCGCAGCACGCCAACTCAAAAGCACTTTATATAACACATGGAAAATTAAATACATATCAATCGAACATCAAACCCATAGGCACTACTAATAACAATCGTTAATGCACATAGAAACCAAGACACTTCCATATAACAAGAGATCATAACCTTTTAAAAGCATGGAATGAACACCTTAAAAGGACGGTAATCACTACACAACACCTAGTACATAAAAGGAATAATAGAAATTACCTTAACAAATCTCCTAAGCACAGCACAACAGGCAAAACTCCACCAGCAGAACCACAAACAATGCAACCAGCAAACCTGTAACCCTAAGGGAAACTGAGTTAAAAACATATAAATCCATCAATCTATTTGTTGGTTTTCCAATTATTAGAACAAGATGGACATTCTACAAAGGCAATTCACCAAGGTAAAGTATTGACCAACTGCATTGACAATAGTATTCATTGTGTAAATCTAAATTACAACACAATAAAATGGATTGTAACTAATAACAGTTTCAAAGGCTAATTGTAAAATAGTCGTCAAAGTTGTGTAGGTAAGATATAGCCTTCAATAATGTACAGAAGAACAGGTAAGAACTTTACAAATAAATAATGTATACAGTGGCAGTATAGTAGCACATGTACAAAGCAGATATGAAACATATGTCAAATAGCGAACAGAATACGATGAACAGCTAAGGAATCATGCAAATAAGCTAGGCAATTACATAAATCCTAAACATAATTGGCTAAAAGTAGAGAAAACAATCAATTCACTCATGCAACACCATACATTATTCTACAGAACAACAACCCAATTCAAAATAGAATCATCATATATGTGCTCATAAGCACAGAACACATTCACCCGAAAGCACTCTTGAATTTACCCAATATGTATAATAAGAATTCAAACCTAAAACAAAGTATTATTCCAACGAATTAGTGAAATCAAATTCATGTAAAACAATCTTGATTTAGTAGTATATTATATATGTTATTAATTAAAAGTTCAATTTGTCAGAGAATTCGAAAGATGTAGTCCAAAATACATATGCAAGACTGTACAATAGGCAATATAATGGCATCTAAAACGAACCACCACCTCTCAAACGAATACCTCTGCACAACAAGCTCAAATCACTCACAGGCAGAAAGAATTATCACTGGGCATGAATGGCCTGCTATATCCCAAAATGAACCCCCCTCACTCTATATATAGGTTATGATAAACAAGGGCACCCATTCATAACCCTAGAGTTATGCAACAAACTAAGTACATCAAAGTCATCCCCAAGTCTTTTTTTAATTCCTGAAAACCAGACATTGAAGTAATGCCCAAGTAAGCTACTCCAATCCACATCACATCCAACACTAATTGTAATCCTAACCTCCTAATTAAGAAATCAAAGCACCAAAGCTAACATGCAAAGTAATTTAGCAAACCAGACCTACAATTGCAAACCAGAAAGACGAAAAGAGTAAGTAAAATATACCGGATATTCTTAGACGAAGGCATCTTCCTTCCAGACCTCATCATCCAACCCAGAGCCTGCCAAAACCAGACCGATAGAAGACCCAAACCAAACCAAGTTCAGCGGCACCAAAGGAATCCCCGAAATTCAATAGCAACTCTTACAAGGAACAAGACCTTCGTAGCTGTCAATAAAAGAAGGTATGAAGAACAGCTGGCATGTCAGTATAGATGGCAAACAAAATGCAAGGGCTTAACACAGGGGCAAATTCGACAGATCATTAAAATTGAGGGCAGCTATGTAATAACACCAACAATTACTATTCACAAGCTACAGTAATTGTTTTTGCATTTTTATAATGGTTACAGATACCATCTAAGTAACACATATACTCTCTTTCCAAAAAAAAAAAAAAAAAGTAACACATATACTCGTATTATTTAATTCCGCTAAACTTGATACATATAGGAAGAAGTTGAGCATATATATTGTACAAAATCCTAGCAAAAAAAAAAACTGTGCTGCTATATATGTCATGTACTATACTATGTTCCTTCTATAGACTAATACATTAATCTAAATTAACTAGAAAATAAGTTGAACAGCAAGCCGCAAAAAAAGGCAAATAATACAGGACTATAATATATATACTCAGTGAGGATTAAAGGTTCACTAACTACAAAGGGTCAAAATTGTGAACCTTAAGCCCTGGCCTAACTGAGGTTAATTAAGAGCTAATTTTGTTTTAGTGTCTGGGATTATGGTTGTTAATGGGTGGCCTTCTCTTAGGTCTTCCCCTTCCTCGGTAATCTCTATGCATTAGCTTCATAATCTCTTTAGTCGCGTCTAAGAGTCTCTTTGATTCATCATCTTTTTTAGCTTTTGTATCGTAATCTTGAGTAGTTTTTGCCTTGTTGGTGTTGCTTTGTGTTGCCTTCTTCTCCAACTATTAATCATGTTGCAAAGAAGAATTGGAATGCTTAAATTATTAGACCATGTCAAAGATTATTATTATCAATGAATTTGAAAATTATAATTTTATTTACTAAGTACACATTTATAAGATAATATAATGAATATGTATAAATACCTTGTTGTGTGATTTATCATGAAATCTCAAAGAAGAGTTGATCTTTGAAGCATTTCTCTCTTGATCATTTCCTGCATTCCAAAAAAAAAAGTTGTAGATAATACTATCAAGCCAAGGAATTAAATAAACCATGAAAATCATAATTTTCTTAAATTAATTGCTAATTAATTATAAACAATTAAATTGGTTGCTTGCAAATCTATAATCAATGCCACAAATTATAATAGGCGGAGTATATAGCGAAAAAAGGAACTTCATTCATACATAGGGGTTCATATACATGCATATATAGCCATTTAACTATAATTTCCTAACTCTTGGAAACAACCTTTGACACATAGGTTAGCTAAAATAACCTAGATCCCTAAATAAACTATTTCATTAGTTTAAGGTTTGAATAGGAGATTCAATAGACTATACACAACAAAATTTTGAATCTATTTATATCAAGATAGATCAATCTACTATACATACAACTCATCAATCATAAGTTAAAAATAAACTTAGTGATGCTTAGAAGGGTGTGACCGAGGACCGTGATAATCAGTTGCACTAAATGCTTCATTCAACTTCATAGAGCTATAACCACTTGTAGTAGTATGATCATTAACTTTATAATGCATATCAAGATCCCCTTTTACTCCAAAATCATTCGTATCATTAACTTTAGGAGCACCTGAGAACACCGGAGTTTGATTCTTCGTTGTCACCATATGATCATCCTCTTGAACTTCATGGTGAGTAATCATCATTTTCCTTCCTCCTACCATAGCGCCTTTTCTTGCCTTTTCGACATGTTTATTAGCATCAACAAGGTCCTACACAAAACTTTGTCTATGAGTATATGGAACAATTAATATTGGTGCTAGTAATTAAAATAAATACAAAGATTTTAATTAAAAGAAATTCAAATTAAAAAGAGGTAAATAGTGATATATCTCCATGAATTCAATCTAATTAGCTAAGTGATTGGAAAAATAGCATACCTTTCTTGCAAATACATGATTTTGCCTCGATAGGGCATTTGGTACCTTAGCTACATGAAAGAAAAGGAAGAACATTGTTAAATCTCATTCTTTAAGGATAACATATGATTACTCCAATAATTGATATGATTAAGAGAAAATAAATAAAATATGTAAAAAAAATCACCTTGATGAGCATGAGCTAAGGAATTTCTTAGAGCATGCATAAGAAGAAAAACAGCCAAAATTAAGCTAGTCAATCTTAAGGAAACCAATTTTCTCATTTTTCTTTTTACACAATTTTTTTTTTCTTTTTTAGTTTTGATGGTCTAGGAAAAACAAAGAAAAAAGAGAAGAAGCATAAAAAAGCTCAAAGTAAGATTTTATAGAGCTAGCTAGTTAGTTTGAAGAGAGACTCAAGTCAAAGCTAGGGTTCCTAAGTCCTAAAGATTATTAGAATATAAGTTGTTCGTACAGACAAAGCATTGGGAAACTTAAAAATTAAATCAAGAAAATTGCAGAATTAATTACTTGTTTATATTCTAAAGTTGAATGCGGTCATATGTTATATGAAGATTCGCTAGTTAAATTAGCTACAAAGTAAACATTAGAGTAAAAACATAAATATATAAACCAATGTCAGGCCATTTGTATTTGTAATATGTTGTTTTATATGGTTTAATTTGAATATTATTATCATAATTAAATATATGTTTACGGATGGTTTTGACAGATAAGCGTTTGCATGCAACATGGACTGAAAGAGGCTAATTTTCTGCTGTACTATAAGATGATATAGATGCACTTCTATGATTATCCAAAACAAAAAAAATTAATCACTTGCGTCCATATTCGAGATTGTCTTCATATCATATATATTGCTGGTTAAAGTACATTATCAACGTGATTATTTTTATTTTTCGACAAATGGTGTAAGTGATACATGTTACATACACTATAGTTGTACTTTGTATCACAAACAATTGTTAAGGAAAAATCTAAGACAATAATGTGGCTTAGACTGTGTATGGTGATCTTCTACATAGTAACTACTAACTACTCGAACTAAGTAATCAGTAAATTGGCAAGGCATTTACCACAAGGAAGTTTTAAATTTTGCAATAGGACATGAAAATCTTATAGCTAGGTTTTTTGTGATTTGTAATTCTAAATAAGGTTATACATAACCGAGGAAATTCCCTTCGTCTTAAATTATTGACTCAAATAATCTTCTTACGGAGTAGTATAAAAAGTTTATAACGATCATATCTTAATAGATTTCTCAAATTAGTTATCCTATATAATCAATGTATTCTGACCTTTAAAATAATTATAAAGTGGTCTATTATTTTAAAATACTATAAAACCGACAAAAATATAACTCCAAAACCCTTCGATTAACAACCCTCCCCTCTTACCCATCTTATTAAGGAAACGAACAAAAAAAATGAAAAAAAAAAAAAAGGCAATGCAGCTTTCAAGCTGTTACACATACTATATTAGTAAATTTTATATGATGATCAACTAACCATATTTAGCAATTCAATGATAAGATCCCACTCAAAGCTGTAATTTTCTGAAATATATATTCTAGTAGTTAGATGAAATATATAGTTAACAGTCTTATCACGCACATTCATTACATACATTTTGGACCGACCTTCTGCATCAAATAAAATGTCCATGTATGATAGTCCACAATCTTGATCAATATAGTACAAAGTGTTCTTTTGATGTAGAGAGAGGTACAAGGGTACTAGTGATATAGACGGAATTTTATCCCGATCTATAATTCCGTCCTATAATACTTTAATTAATTAAGCTAATTGACATTCTTACGAGGTCTGTATTTATAATATTAGGCCAAATATAAATATCAGGATTTCTAAAAGTTTGAAGACTAATTATTCTTCATTGATCTATTTAAAATACGAGTACATGTCAATGTGGAGACAAATTTCCTTGGATGCTTTCTTTGGGTTGTACGTACTCGTAGACTCGTAGTAGTATATATACTTTAGAATATAATTAGAATAATTCATTTAGAGAGGGAGAAAGCGAGCTAATATTATTAAAAATATGTAACCCTTTTTTATTTTTAATTTTTTTTTTGGCTTACATGCATGATTTTGGTAGTGATTTATTTCAGCTATTGATCTTATGATACACAGATACGACAAATTATTGAGATTTAAAAAAACTATCTAATGCACGGTTCAGTTCACTTTAAAAAAATATATATTCAGTAAAAATAAGTTCAGTTCAATAAAAATAAGAGTATGTTGTATTCACCTTATTTTCACTTATTTCAAATGTAATAAGTTGAGATAAGTTCAAAAAAAAAATTCAAATAAGTTCAGTTTAGTTCAGATAAGTTCAGTTCAGGAAAAATAAGTTCAAGTAAGGGTAATTCAAGTACAAATTACAACTAAAATAAGTTTTAATAAAGTCTAATAAGTTCATATAAGTGAAAATTAGGTGAATAGAACACGCCATAAGTTCAGTTTATCAAAATAAAAAATAGTAACACTAAATAAAAACTATAATAGATAATTAATAAAAATAATTTCATTTCAGCAAAAATAAAGTGAAGTGAATAGGGTCTTACACTTCATGAATTTCATTTCTATCTTCCAAGGAAGAATGGAATGTAACTATGTACTCCTAGCATTCATGCATTGTAATAAATTTTTGTACTTAATATAAACCTTAATATTAGTAGTATATGTCAATTCATATAAATATTTTAAAAATATCTCTTTTGGAAAACAAATGAGATTTCTCAAAATTAAGTAACTTTAAAGACCGATTTAAGCACCCTAAAAACAAACAAGAACCCTGCCAAATACACAATAAATATTAAAATGAATGAATATGAATTCCAAAAGCAATAAAGAACATGTCAAATCTCCACGTCCAAATCTAATGAACATGTATGTTCATAGTCAAAACATATGTTCATTTTTATTCAGAAAAGTTAACAAGATTATGGATCGTCATAAAAAGAATAAAATTTAAAAGAGCATATTCTTCAAAACGAACATGTAAATCAAAAAACAAATGAACATTATATAATCAGACGCACCATGACTTCATGAATATTGTGCACAGGATGCAACAACTAAATCAAACCGTTATAATTATTCCAAATCGAATGGAGTATGAAAAGAACTGTACGCGTACCGGTAATAGTGGCAAGGGTGAATTTGGCAAAGGGCAAAATAAAAGCATGAAAGTGAGAGCATAAAGAAGATGGCAAGTGATAAATGCATAGAATTAATAAAAATCAGCGGCAAACCAATCTTAGTGGTAGTAAGATAACAACAATACAATGTTTTAAGTAAGTGTTTAAGAACACGAGGGCTCGATTTCCAACCAAATTGTAGTGGTTCTTCCTTGATAACGGTGTTTTGCGTTGTGTTACTACCAAGTCTGTTTTTGCCACATGTCATGGCTTAAAGTTGCCCTTCAATTTGCATAAAACTATTGTCTGATTGTCTCACTATATTTTATTAACCCTTTTTTCCGTTCTTTATTTCCTCCAAATTTAGGCTCATTTCCTTTTTTATTTATTTATTTATTTATTTATTTATTTGTTTAGTTTATTTAATAATTTTTTTAGATGGGGGATTGGGGTGAGATTTGTAGGTAGAGTTGTTTATTTTGGAAGCATATCAACAATAAGTATTATTACAAATTATATTGAGACAAATAATTAAACTAGAAACAATTGTCGTACTCAATACTTCTTACAAATGTTGACACAAAAATATCGATTATTTTTTGCTTTAACTTCAGCTTTAAATATCTCATAATTACAATGAGTATCAACCAGCTTAATTGACTGAAAAGTAGCAAATTATGTATGTAATCTTACTAATAAGGTGTGAAATCTACAACCGGGTGTAATGTTAAAATTTCTCATATTATCCCTTTTCGTTAGGGTAAATATCGTACGTCGTACCAATGTTGGAAGAGAGCTTCTTTACAGGAAGCCCACTGTTTAGTGGTTGTTACTTATTAAGCACACACAAAAAGATTTGGCTTTCATTCCTTACTTAGCTTGATGGTCTTCTGAATTGTGATTACAAACAAATACAGAGAATTAATGTTTGACCCAAAACTTTGCTCTTTGATAACACTTGAAAGCATATACGTAGTATAAATGTATGTAGTATTAATGTATTATACGTTGTATACAGAGTACCATCAAACATTGAAAAAGACATATTTTTTTTTGGTGATGGTTAAGTTATAATCAAGGTCTTTCTCGATACTGTTAAAAAAAATAATTAAAATATATATATTGACATGAACAAACAATAATATAAGTATATGAGTTGAGCCATTGAACCCAATTGATGAAAGGTTTAGCTCCGTCATTGTATAAGTGTAAAATAGTAGAAGGTTTGAACTTGATCTAGGTTAAAGATTGCTTATGGTTACTTCCCAAGTACCACAACCGGGTTCGTCATTTCTTCATCTACCTTGAAGAAAAAGTCCTCTTTGGTTCATCAGCTTTTGTAGCTCTTGATTCACAAAACATAGCATTGATATTTGAGAATCGAGGTTAGCTTAAAGTCTGAAAGCCCTCCTTCCACCTCTGTAACAAGGGTTCGATCTCACCCCTTAGCAAGGTATCCCCAATCTCCCTTAGCAAGGTATCCCCAATCTCCCCCCCACCCCCCCCCCCCCCCCCCCCAAAAAAAAAAAAAAAAAAAAGACTTCTCCATACCCACACGGCCACACATAGTTTAGTACCAAATCAAAATCCGATAAACGTTCACAGATTTTCATTTACGTCTTAACTAAGTGCGTATTGATATAACAATAACAAAACTAAAGTACGAGTAATAGTTGAATGAGACATCAAATACTAGAATACTGAAAATAATGCAGTACACACGCCATACATGTACTGGTGTACATCCTTAATCAGATAACAAGCAACCTATACTATTTTGCAGTACATAGTATTGTAGATAAATGCTCATTAAGGCGATGACCAAATTGATTCAGTCCACAGTAAGGTCATGGTGCAGGTGTATACCCCCCATGGTAAATGAATAAATAAGTTCAACACGTAAATTACGGTAACTAGATGAATGCACGGTTTGTTTGAATTTTTTAAAATAATTTTTTTTATATATATATTTATGTGCTAAAATTTGTTATATATTTAGATAAAATTCCTAATGTTAAAAGATAATATTTTATATTTAATTAATTTAAATTGGGAAATCTCATTCGCCAATTTTGCTTACGTGTCATTTAAATTATTTAATTTTAAAATAAATTAATAATCTCGTATTTAATTGGCTACCACTAAAATTTATTATCTGGCGCTCTAAAAAATTTAAATCCTATGTGACTCTCTAAAAACTCGAGAAAACACTCCCCTTTATATATATATTAGATTGTTAGTCACCTAATACGAGAGGGTTTTTTACTTCCCGCGTATATAGTAATAGAGAGCCACAAACGTAATGATATAGATTTTGATTCTTATGAAGTACCCATACACAATTAAGTCTGTCTGGTTTTTTCTAGCTAATGTAGTTAAGCAACATAATAATGTTGTTTCTCTTGGTAAATGGAAAACAACTCAAGACAAGATTCTCACTTAGTACTAACCTCAATTTGTTCTGCTTAAACTTTACCGACAAAATTCTACCGACCAAATTGCCATGAAAAGAGGAAAAAAAAAATCTAACATACACATACTTAATAAGAGATACAGTGATACTACATTATTCAACAAACTTAATCTTAGTATTTTTATTCATTTTTATTTATTATTGCAGTTACGTACTACTGTCAGATTTTGAAAATGCTGATGGATTTAGGTGTTTGGTATCCATAACAGATAGGAGTAGATTTAATGAAGAAATGCTACTATAGTGCATTAATAATTTCTCTGGGTAGCAAACTATTTGCAACTTTTACATGGTTTATACGAAAATCATATAAATTTTAAGAATTTTTTATAGCGAATAAATTAATAATGATGTAAAATTCCAATTGTTGAAGTAATTATGATTAGAGAGGCTAATAAGACTTTGAAACGGAACACGTTACGTGGCTCGCCTCTCTTAAGGTTGGTCTTAGCCACCCATTTAAACTCGCAAATATTCTTTGGAGCACTATGCAAAGCACCATGCAATTGTTGCATAGTGCTTCACTATGAATAAAACTTTAACACAAGTTTTATCTATATTACCCTGAAGTAGTCCTAACCTAACACTATGAAGATTCAAACTCGATATTTAAGACTAAAATCTGGACTAGCGAGCACATTACTGCCTGGCCTTCCCTCTTCCATAGACTATAGAAGTTAGCATTTCAACATGCTGTGTATTAATGATTAACTGTGCCTTAGCAATGTAGGGACTTAGAGCATGGACAGCCTTCCAGCCCCATATAGATAATTAAAAAAGAATCCATTATACTCGTAGTACTCTTCGGGGTTGATTATTTTGAGACGTACATCTCTTATACATGCAATAAAAAGTTGCTAAATCGTATCAAGCAGGAACAAAACTACGCAACCACACACACACCAAGTACATATCTCAACATTTTAATGTTTGTGATGTTCCTAATTATATCGAATAATTTGGATGATCAAGAAAAATAAAACTAGTACTTAAAATAATCTTACCATTGCCAAATCTCATGAAGCATTCGTGACAGAGAGCGGGCCCGCCTCCATGAATGCCCAAAAAGAAACGGCAGGGAGTAATAAATGAAACTCTCACCTTCCTTGCTGCATAATAGAAGGTTTCATGTTGTGTGGTTTACAATTCACCTGCAAATAGAACCCTGTTTTAGTAAATATAAACATAACTATATAATGAATTTAATCAAAGATAATATAGTGACCAAATTGGTTCGAGTACATTTTTTCCTTTATGAAGGTCAAACTTAACCTTTTTTTACTGGTCCCTTACACAAAGTAAAAAAGAAAGAATATTAAACATGCATTTAGCTGGTAGGTTTTACTCTTCAGATGTCAGAATTTGGTAATTTTTTCAGAATAAATTGAATTGAGGTGGTTGCGTAGTTTTGAAATTAATCTATAAGAAGCATGGGCCTCAAGTTCTTGTAAGATGGTGGATAATAAGTAACCAGGGCAATTTGCAGAACTGGTAGTTGATACATTCAGGGGATTAACTGAAATTTAAAGGTGGAAACTTTTTTGGATCTTGGTTTGTATATGTCATTTATGGAGAACCTCAAACAGTATGTGGAAAACAGATTATTAAAGTCGGGTTTTGTTCGGGTCATGTTCAAGTGCTCAGTGACTTGGTTCGGATTTGTTTGGTCAGGTCATATATAGGTCTACTGTTAGAATTATTATGATGAATTTAGTCAAGGTGAGTCCAGACCTCACAGTAATTATCAGGTCAAGTAGGTCAAAATTCAGTTTGGATCTAACACAAGTCTAACTGCAATAACTATAATTAGAGAAGAATTAGTGATCAAGCAAGTACGAACATAAGTATCTAGTTTCAACTCAGACATACTAAACATTCTTGTGGGTCTTAAAAAAATAGCCTTTGTACGAATCTTAATTGATCATTAACCTCACCAGACCTCGCTTATGGCCAGATAATTACTAATTCGCAGAAAGGCTGCTCTTACATAATTATGCATTATTTGTGTTAATCCTATTTTATTTATTGTTGATCGTGGAGCATGTAAGACCTAGGAGAGGACTCGAAGGAGGATATCGGACTATGAAAAAACCCTAATTCAAAGGCTAGACACAGGTATAGTAAAAACTCCCAACTAACCAAGGGGTTGAGAAGGGTGAAAATCCAACTACCAACCTCCAAACTGAGAAGTGATGGTACAATCATTAAGATTCCCCTTGATATCCATTCAACTATTTAAGTTAATTAGGATAACAAATACACTACGAGTACATATCTTCAATCCTTCATATTAATTTAAGATCATCATGAATTCATGATTGTACAAGGTTGAAGTAGGAAGTTGGACTTTTTTGACTTGTGAGCCAATAGCACAACACACTTCAATTAACACTAGGGCATAGGTGATGGGAGATTTTCCATTTATTTTAAATTTAATCTTGGTGAAAATCGGACCCAAATTTGTCCCAAAAGGTTGGAACGAAACACAAATCAAGGGCAACCAAGAAGATTTACGTGGAAAATTACTTATGCTAGTCCTTTCCTGCAGCCCTGCGAGCTCTCTTTCCCATACCCAAAACTAACAGAATTACAGGGGAATTAGAAAAAGAAAAAAGCACGGAAACGTAAGATCTAAAACAATTAAGAAAATATAAACCCAGACAACGAACTAAAAGCCACGTTATTCAGTATTTAGTAGCTCTGCATAAACTGCAGACGGAAACAGGGACGGCTCCAGAATCACAACTGGAAACAGAGATATGAAGCGCATTTACTCTGGTTTTATCCATCCCTGTAACCTCTGCCGATACCATGACCCCATAATACGAGTAAATTACTGCTACTCGCCTACTCGTATGTTTATCATATTGAATGCAGTTCAACTAAAAAAAAATTTGAAAATGCAACAAGTAAAAAATGTGGACCAAAACTCATAATCATTTACCTTGACTGTAGTCAGAATCCAAAGTTGCAAACACGGGGCGACTGTAAAAAGGGAAAAAACACATCAAAAATAGAAGTAAATCAATAAGAACTAAGCTATGACTTTACTGTTTTATCCTTCAAGGGTAATAACACTGACCCCTTCGCTGCAGTTATAAACAGCCAAGCAATTGAGCAAAGTCTGCACTCTGCAAACTGAAACAAACACATTCATATAGAGTAAGAGAGAGACGCAGAGAAATGGAGAAGACGAGAGTAATTTTCGCTGTCACATTACTCTGCTTATTATTATTTGAGCTGAATGTGGTAACCAATGCTCAAGATGGTGCAGCAACTGAACCAATCACCCCTGCTTTGTTCATCTTTGGTGACTCTTTGATAGACAATGGAAACAACAACTACTTGTTCACGGCAGCAAAGGCCAATTACTTCCCTTATGGGATAGACACTGGAGGTCCGTCAGGCCGGTTCAGCAACGGCCTAACTGTTGTAGATTATGGAGGTAACTTGGAATTCACACACATAACTTTCTTAATCTTTTTCGCTGCTTGATGCTGACTTGGTACTTTTTTTCAATGCTCATAACAGCACGGTATCTGGGATTGCCATATATACCACCATACTTCTCGATTACAACATTTGGCAAGAATATCCTTAGAGGAATCAACTACGCATCAGCTGCAGCAGGGATACTTGATGAAACTGGAAGACATTATGTAAGCTTAAATCTTTCATCCAATAATTAACCAGCTCTTTGTTAAGCAACCGTGAATAACATAAATAAGATGATTCTACTCGTAGAACTTATCAACAAAATGTTTATTTTTTTACAAGTACATATTCATGACCACTCAAGTTTTCTACTTCTGCTGCTGTTATTGACATATAACTCCACCTAAGACTAATGCATGGATACGTTGATATCAAAGTTAATCAAGTTGAAGATAAATTGACTATAGTATTTGAAAGTGACAGTAAGCAGCATTAACACTTTTACACTAACTACTTCTCAGGGGCAGCGGACATCTTTAAATGGGCAGATATCCCAATTTCAGGAGACACTTTCACTGAAATTGCCACTGCTTTTCCGAAACCAGGAAGAGCTAAGCCAATATCTCGCAAAGTCGGTCTTTCTAATCGACATTGGAGGCAATGACTACCTCAACAACTATCTACAACCTCAGAGATATGACAGCAGTCGTATCTACGATGGGGAATCCTACGCTGATCTCCTCATGAATACACTTACTTCCCAGATAACAGTAAGACTCCTTCGTATACTTCTTTTCATACACATTAAGAAGACAAAAAATAAAGTTTGGTTTAATCTTCAAATTTACCTGACTAATCCTAATATCCCCTCTGTCCCTATTTAAGTATTTAGTTGACATGTTTTCAGTTTTCACCTTCAATATTTGTAATTAACATCTATCTTACTAACATTTGTTTTACTACTTTAGTATATTAGCAAAACAAATGGTCCAAGTTGTGATTAAAGTTAAAGCGTATTATGTATTAACTAAACAGGGATAAAGGGAATAATTCACAATAAATGATGTTCAAAGCTTTTTCAATAAAATACCATTCACCACAGGATATAGCTGAAACTCTGAAAGTATTCTATAATAATTCCATCCATATTTTTATCACACCAATAACCCTGCTATGTATGTGGTGGTAATCCAAAGAGAAATCCTCACCTAAGATAATATAAAGGAGCTCATAAGTATGCCAACTTACCTACAACTGAAAAGAGGTTCTTTTACACAACTGTAAGGAGACTGTTTCCGTTAAACTGTTTATCCAAAACAAAACTGAGTAACCTAATTCACAATAAAGTAGGACAGTTTAGTTTATAGTCCATAGTAATTAAAAGTTTAATGTAAAATTACGGTCTTTATGTAGTGTCTTTATTAATTTTCTAAATTAAGTCCTTTATGTAATGTTAACAAAAATATCAATCCAATCTCAAAGACAACAATTGTTCTATGAGGCATATAGATAGCAAAATTCACTTATGTAATGACAAGTCAATATTGACTAAAGTAATTAATATAAGATGGAAGCAGAAGAGTGAGAAAACTTATTTTTACTTATGTTAAGATATGTACAACATACAAATATGCTAAAACTAATCAAACCACCTATAATTTCCTATTTAACCAGTTACCCTGTTTAAAATCCATGCATTCAACCACAACTACAGCCTAACCTCACTTCAGCAACTCCGCGCTATATTACTATACCATAATCATTAAAGCAGCTTAAATACACACTATCATAGATTTATAGCTCATCATATGTTTGTTTCCTTCTGATTACAGAGACTATACAACCTAGGTGCAAGAAAAATGGCGCTGGTTGGATCGGGTCCCCTCGGATGTATACCTTCTTTCTTATCTAAGTCAAGGGACAACGGCTGTGTAGAAAGCGTCAATAATTTGATGGTTACATTCAATAGCCGTCTAATTCAAATGACAAATACACTGAACCAAAGCCTTCCAGGTTCTTACTTTGTCTATCAGAATATTTACGATCTCTTCAGCGACATGACCCACAATCCTTCTAAATATGGTGAGAAGCAACATCAACTACACTTAGATATTACTTAAGGTGCATAATTTTGAAGAGTAACACTTACTAACTAGTTAGTGTCCCTGCTTTCTGTTACAGGGTTTTCTGAAGCAACCAAAGCCTGCTGCGGGAATGGAAAAGCGGGAGGGGAAGTCACCTGTCTTCCTTTGCAGCAACCATGTCCAGACAGAAATAAGTATGTCTTCTGGGATTCCTTCCACCCAACCCAAGCTGTAAATGCAATCATAGCACGCAGAGGCTACAGCCAGTACGCCACAGACTGCATTCCAATCAGCATCTATCAGTTAGCACAACTATAAGTTCATAAAGCTCAATGTAGTCACTCACTCCTATAAACCCCTCTCTATCATAGTATTATGTTAGCTTATTATTTAAGCAAGGATTTTGCATTGCATTGTTCTCTTATGTAATAAAACATTGAAAGTAGAAATGACACCAAAGCAATTATTACTTGTTTTGTCATTAGACCTGGAAAAACTTATTTGACCCAATACCCAAAGTAAGTTGGTAATTAGATAAAACAATTTGGACCCTAACTGAAACTGACCTAACCTAAACTAAACCAACCATAACACATATAATACATTTACAATGATTTTCATGATTATCCTATTGATGAAAGACCCTCCATGTGAAGCAACCAAAATTTTACGCAAACTAAACCAAAATTTAATCGAATGACACATCACCTGAATATTATCTAACTGAATTAGCCCAATATGGAAAATCCAGCTGTGACCTGTATTCATAATCGTTATCATTTTACTAGCAGATGAGCTAATCTGGAAAGAAATTAAAGAAGTTGCCCAAAAATAAAGAAAACAACTCATAAGATGCCCTTGTTGAATAACTTGAAAGGTATTTACATCTCCTATGCCATAGACCCATAGAGATAGAAGGATACAGCATTAACACCCAAGAAACCCAACATAAGCATGGTAATTAAAGAAACACATAACCTCACACATGACAAGCAACAAGTTAACTAGAAGAACAAGCAATAAGTAATTAAAGAAACAATATCAGACATACCTTTCTGGAAAAGGCAAAAAGAATAATAGAAATCAGATGAATAAAATCTAACAGTGAAGTTTCAAGGAGAAGTGAGCATGAGGATTACATTTTATTTTTTAAAACAAAAAAAAAGGAACTGCAAAAGGCAGGCACAGATAGAAATAATCAAAATAAAACACCCGGTTTGAATCTTGCCTTGGGAGGTGAAGATGTACACAGCGGCACAGCCTCATCACCTCAGTCTTGTTAGGCTGACTTCTTCAGTACGTCCGAAACTTGGCAGGAAAATTTTCAGAACATATTTCAATTCCCTCCACATGTGTATCACCAAGATATCCTACGCAACAAAGGAACAACTCTTCCGTTTTCATGGCCACCTCAAGTCATACATTTGCAGACCTCAGATTAATCAGGCCAACAGTTCCACAGTCCTGATTCTGAAGAAGCTTTATAATTTACATATATACTTTCATAGCGGTTTGTCACGGGTCATCTCCCATGGGCACTTCATCCTCGACTGCCCCATGAGAAGCTGTATATTGGCTAGTTGGGCCTCCTGTGGTGCGAACTCCTCCTCGAAATTGGCGATTATGGTACTCAATTTTTGTCGTTGTGGGCAAGTGCGAGCCATATGCGGCCCTCCGCACAATCAACAAGAGAATGCCTTGCGAAACTTACCTTCCTCGTTGCGACTCTCTCCCTTGGATTGGGCCTTGTCCTTGCCATATGCGCCGTGCTTGACCCTTGGTTGGAGTGATGCTTCCTCCCCCTCATGGTCGTTCTCCTCGACCGCCTTGCCCTTGTCGCGCCTTGACCCGCTCGAAACTTCGACCAAGGACTCTGCCACAGCAATGCCTTCCGTAAGAGTCTTAACCCCACGTCTCCTTAACTCTTGCTCGGCCCACCTTTGTAAGCCATCCATGAAAAAGATGAGGCGAGTCTTCTCCTCCATGTCGGGGATCTCGAGCATGAGTGACGAGTACGCACTGATATAGACTCGAATCGACCCTATTTGCCTTAGACCACGTAGCTTCTTCATAGCTAGCTCCTTGGCATTCTCCGGGTAGAATTGCCTCTAGAAGTCTTTCTTGAACTCGTCCCACGTTGCAATCGAGCACAGCCCCTTCTTGATGTCCTCTTGTCGCCTTTTCCACCAAAGGATAGCATCGTCAGATAAGTACATTATGGCGGTGCAAATTTTGGAAGCATCATCCTCCATGTGCATGGCCTCAAAGTATCTCTCGACGCTCCACAAGAAATTGTCAAGAGATTTGGGGTCACGCGTCCCCTCAAATCTTGGCGGCTCCGGAACCTTCATCCTTGGTCTCGACCCCTGTATGGCGCACCCGGCCACTGTCGCCTTACATTGAGCCACATCACCCTTGAGTGACTCTACTTGCTCCTTCACCACTTGGAGCTGCCCTTGAAGGGTTTCTTAGAGTTTGGCCAACTCCCCCCTCATTGCGTCGGCCACTTGAGAGACAAGCTCATGGGCCGCCACCTTAGCTCCCGATGGCGCTGCCTCTGCCCCTACCTCCAAGACTTGGATGCGACTATCAATCCCATCGATACCACGCCCCAGATCCTTGGCAAGAGTCTTCACCGCTTCGACGTCTTGCCCCATTGTCGAGGTGAGCTCCTTGATCCCCTCGACATCGTCGGAGATAGCCCCAATGCTACCCTCCAACTTAGCAATACGACTATCCGTAGTCGATTGCTTCTTCTTCCTTGATGCCTCCTCGGCGACCTCCGGTTCACCAACACCAGATGCCATTTTAACCCCCGGTTTCCTAGTTCAACACTTCGTCCACACAACAGCTAGCACCCAATGCAACAGACCGCCCCTACGATCGACTTGGCTCTGATACCACTTGTCACGTGCTGACCTATTTGCCTAACTCTCCTTGCACGCGGTCCACTAGTCGACAGCACTCGGAGTTTCCTAGTCAGGACTCCCCTTGTTTTACTAGGCTAAGTGTGCTACAAATTTGGCTAAGTAAGAAAGATGCTCACAAGAGATTTCAAAGGAATGCTTTGAATGGTTGGAAGAAATTACAAGTGTGTTGGCTATGTGTTGGCTGAAATGTACAAATGAATGGGATGGCCTATTTATAGGCATCCAAGCTACTCCCTAAGAATTCTAGAGAATTCCTAACCTCCTCAAATGGAGGATTCTAGACTACTAGACTCCACTACTCTCTAGAACGTTCCCACCTTCCAAAGGGACATACATACAAGGAGTACTACACACTTCCCTAACTAGAATGTCCAAGACCACCCTAGAACATTCTAGAATGCCTACACTTATGTACATACATAGAAAACTCTACACACTTCTACTATGTACAAGATAACACTTGAATATTCTAGAGACATTCCCTCTAGAATTCCATCAAAAGAAACCTTTAGAGAAACCCGGAACCTTCTAGAAACATCTCACGTTTTCTAGACTGCCCGCTGCCCAAACTCATACTTCGGGACCTCCACTTGGAAAACCGACACCACCATGGTCTTCCTTGACCCAAAATATGGTAGACCCCAAAATTTGAGCCCATTTGGAGCCCATTAGCTCGTCCAAATAGCCTATTATTATATTATTGTCAAGTGGGTGTTCACTAGAAATAGAAGGTTATATCAAAATAAAGCTCTTTAGGGGGAAGTGCTTAGCTGAGCACCAAGGCAGACCCCCTAGCCCCGATTGTTGTCTTGCTGTCTCGTGACCCTCTTGACGCCCATCCTTGGTGTGGGAGATGACCCGTGACAGGTTGCTATCAAATATAAAAATCAATTAGACATAACAACAATCAATAGTCAAACAAACTAATAAAATTATAAGACTGTTTAGCTAAAAATTTGACAGAGTACAAATCAAGCGGCCAAGGACTCACACGAACACATGATAAAAGAAAGCCACTACACAGCATTATACTATCTGCTTCCAGCAGATATAGGTGAATCATATTGTCGTATATTGTAAAACCTTAGCTATTTTTGTCTCCCAAGTTATAACCTAGAACTCAATAAACAAAAAGAAGAGGCAATAACAATTTTCCCATCCAATTGTTACCGCCATAGAGGATAAATGCTAAATCTAATTCATGAATCATGATACATCAATCTTAAAGCTGTATCTACCTACCTTCAGGGAGCTGGATAAAAAACTACATAAAAAACTACAGAAAGATGCGAATAATGCAATATTGAGCAATTTTAGCAAACCTAATTATGAGGTGTTTGGTTCGCAGAATATAGGTATGAGGTATGGGTTTAGAATGACTAAATCCCATACCACATGTTTGGTTGTCAAAAGTATGAATTTTAAACCCATACCTCAAACCCATGAATTTAAATAAACAATCTTGTCAGTAGTCTAAGATAAACATTATCATGACAAGCCTAAGATAAACAATATCTGAGGACTCTAAGATAAACAATTTTGTGACTAGTCTTAGTAGTCTAAGATAAACAACTTAAGTTGGCTTCAGTTCAGAATCCAGTAAGTGAAGAGCACTGCCCGTTCTGGCTTCCCTGGACCCAAAAAACGAAGGAAAAAAAAATATATGTACCAATAGTACACGGCTATGGCTAGGATATAATGATCAATAAAAACCCTGACTAACTTTTACACAACTACAAAGAAACAATTTTGTATGTCCCTATGATCTTTGAGAACTACACCATATAACACCACATTGTTAACACAATCAAGGTGCATGCAAAACCTGAATGTTCATATTGATATACTATCTCCGTTACATATTATTTGCAACGATTAGACATTTTCCCTCTCTACTTTATGTCAAATCGTTGCAAATAATATGTAACGGAGGTAGTATTATCAATGAAATTGAGCTTCCACACAGCTGTACCCTTGTCATCTTCAACTTGCATCAATCAGATGCAAAGAGATAGAGTAACTGTTAACTATGTCGACTAAATGATGATAGAAAGGCTGATTGAAGTTTACACAAGAAAAGTGTTAAAGTGATTGTGACACTGAAAAGCTAAACAGAGAAGGAAGTAGTGAGATTTAGTAGCTTTATCGGATTAAGATAAATTATATTCATAATCATTACATTTTTGCTTCCTCAACATAATATTCTAGCAATAAGGAAGAGCAAGTATCCATCAAAGCTGATAGCATTACCTATGCAATTGTGTAAACAAAAATTTCCAGCAATTTGAGACAAGCGGAAAAAAAAAATATTAGCAATGAAACTCATTAGCATCTATACCAAATCTTAACCATAGTCTACCAGGTCATGGTAATTTTGATTTCCAAAGACATAATAACTTTACGTTGAGAAAACGGCTTGTACAAAAGATGAATGTCAGCACATGTACAAGCTACAAAAGCACATAATATAAGAATGTATGTATAACAATAAACATTGATAATAATTTACATTAAGTGTTTGATATTGTCAATTAGTTTACAGCAGTTGGAGAGACAAAGGGATCCTGTCATATTCTCCCGTAAATGGTGTGAAATGTTTACTCGTACAATTACAAATCTCACCAACCCAACCCATCGCATTCCAAATGTCACATTAGCACTGAATCACTGTTCTCAGTCAAAATGGCCAGTCATGTCTAATATAAAAGACCACTTCTGTAGTGAACTCATCAGGAAGCAAATGTGGATTATATGTTGACATAGTCTCAATTTCTAACATTAACAACACAAGCTGACAATGTGTCTTAGCTTAGACACAATAATATGAGTAAACTAAAACATTTTTCCTATATGAAGCAAAACGAGGAATAAGGGACATGAAATTTACATGTTGGTGAATGAAGTGCCAAAGAAAGCCCCATGAAACCCTCATTAAGAAGAAACAAAGTCAAGGTCAGTAGACGGATGCATCAAACCTTGGCTCGTAGAAGCAGACTTGGCTGTTGTATGATTGCAGAGCACAGCCAACAATCCAAGACCAAACCTTCTTGTCCACATCATAAAGAAGGCCTTTTCCTTGATTCCAAGATGTAAAGCAGATCAGATTATCCTGTCCAAAGCACTCAAACCTCTCAGCTGATAGCCTCAGTAAAGCTCGAAAATATTTGGGAGGCATCCTACTAATCTCCACCCACAGTACTTTAGAATGATCTAATTCCCAAATTCTCATACTTTGCAGGGTGCTATAAAGGCCTATCCTTCCAACCAGAAATAGACGCTTCTGTGTACCAGCAACCAAATACCCATCCAACAATGACCGAGGAAACTTTGCTGGGATGTGCTCCCAAGATCCAGTATCCAGCCGGTACATCATCAAACCAAGTGGTGAAAGTGTTTCCAAATACAACCTAGAATCACAAAAAGCCATTTTCGAAGAACACAGGTTAACTGCAGGCATTATTTGGTGGACTGACCAGCTGTTCATCTTGGAATCATACACTTCAGTGGGTAACGATTTATCACCATAGATATCACATGTGGCTATAACTTTAAAAGATTTGTCCTTGCGATCAACAACCATAATTAACTGCCTCTGCTGATTACAATGCATGCTTGGCAACATCCTCCAAGTCTGTGTGAGTGGATTACACACCAAGGTTCTAAAATCATAACCATCAAATCCCGAAAAGCAAACAAGACCACCAGAAGAACCAACCAACCAAAATGCCCAAGGAGGCAGATACGTAAAAGGAATCCTATACCATGTTTTCAGCGGTAAGCTAAAAACCGAGCATTGTGGGGTATTAGAGTTCTTCCAAAATGTGAGAAGACAAGGCCCATGAGAAGGCACTTGGGAGTGAAACTTAAGAAAACTACCATCCTGCAATATCGAATTCCACCTCTTACAAACAGAACGAAGCCGGAATATCATAAAAGGGGGAACTCTAGCTAAAATCTCATTCAACAAATCCTCTGGCAACATTGCCCATATATTATCCTCCATCTGAACATCCGGGTGAACGGCTTTACTAAACGTTGCCACGGTTTCCTCATCCAAACCCCGAGGTTTCGTCTTAACAACCTTCTGCTTACATGGACTAGTATTCCTAGACCCCGTTCGCCCTACCGGGCTCGTATTCCTTGAACCAGAAGCAGAACCACCCAATTGACTCGAATTCCTAGACCCACAAACACTCATAGCAACCACCTGCTTTAGGCTATCATCTATCTCAACAAATGAACTACTTCTACAAACCCTAGAATCAGATTCATCCCCAATTTCAACCATTTTTTCAATCAATCACACCCCCAAAACCCTAAATTAATAGCTAACAGCCTAAGATTAATCAAACACCACAAAACTATCCAAAAAATGTCATAAAAAAAACAGAAATTCCAACTATGATCAAATTAACCCATAATTGCTGAAGTAATTTAATCAAGAACAGTGGGAATTTAATCCCAAATCGAGAAACATATCAACATTATCATCAATTTAACTTCAGCAGATCAATCAAATTGAGGGGTTTAGATTATTACCTTGACTAAACAAGATCTCTTTTAGAGTGAGCTTCTCTATCTTTCTCTCTCCTCTGTGATTTCATCTCAGTTTTCCATATCTTAAATCGCGTGTTTTATAACCCCAAAAATGGGATTTTTTCGTCAAAGTGCAATATGAGTAACTATTTGTAATTTCATCATGTTTTTTTTTTTTTTACTGAGAAAATAATCAAAATATAAGTTATTTTAGGCAAGTAAAAAAAGTAAGTTAGTTCATGACAAAAGGATAAACCTAACTTGTGAAAGTATGACTTTTGGACAACAAGGGAAAACAAAAATTGAAAATTTGGTAATGGAGTTCTTGCAAAGTTATCCAATAAAAAATTGATAAACAAAATTTGTTAATTTTCCTTAAATAAAATTATTTTTAAAAAAAAAAAAAAAAGTAATACAATGGTAATGTACTAATGTGAGGTCCGGGTGTAAAGTGTAATGAAAAAATTTAATTACATTGCATATTCGTAAATAAAACAATAATATTTTCATTATATTCGGGCCTCATATTTTATAATGATTGGATAGGGAAAAAGTTGCTGATTATTTTTCCTTAACAAAATTTGTTGATTTATTTAAGAAAATATCACGTGATATACAATTTTTGTTTATCTCCAAAATAAACATATGTATGTTTATTAATTTATCTTGTTTTGGTGTTTAAAAAAAAAAAGTCTTGCTTTGGAGGGGAAAAAACCAAAAAAAAAATGTAACTTGTTTTAATTATCAGACTTGTGATTTTATATATACCCTTTGATTGAACTGCAAAATAAAAGTAATTCTCATATAGAATATTCCCTATTTACAGTATGTTAAAAATTCTCTTCTATTTTCCTTAAATTAATAATTGGGATGTACCAAATGTATTAACTTTTTCTCTTTTCCATGCAAGTTTTATACTTCCTCCGCCCCTTATTGATAGTCCCTTATGGGCAATTTTCACGGGGATTAATAAACATAAATAAGAAGTAGTAAAGTACATTGAAAAAGTAAATTTACATTAGATATACAAAAAAGTAGAGAGAGAAATTAATAAAAGTACATGAAAAGGCAAAATTTACATGGGAAAGTTAAATTTGAATAAATATTGTTGCAAATTGAAGAGAATTTTGGTAAAAAATTATTATTAATGGTACTTGAAAAGGCAAATGAGACTATTATTTTGAAATTTAAAATTGGATATAAGGGATTGTCAATAAGGGACGGAGAGATTACAATTTTCTAATGATTGAATTTTTTCATGCATGATTTCAATTATTCTTACTTATCATTCTACCTTCCCAAATACCATAATAATTACCATGTTTTTAATATTTTCTTTTACATTTTCAAAAGTGTGACTATTTAATGTAAAATTAAAGTTTCTATTACTTCAATGTTTTTCACTTAAGGTTATCCATTCTCAATTTACTTCCCGATTCCAAGTGGAAAGAGCAAAGGGATGGGGGGGGGGGGGGTGGTGTACTGGTACAACATTTACCAAAAATATTAATTTATCAAAAAAAAAAAAAAAAACACATTGAATATTCAATAATTTACCAAAACATACATGATATATCTTTGCTCATTTACAACATCAATGTATTGTGGTGCCCTCCTTATTAGCAAAGTAGCATTACCCAATACAATATAATGATTTTATAAATATTAAAGGTGTTTTAGCTGATTCACTATCATCTTTAATAATTGGATTTTCTTAAATTAAAATGTTATTTTGAATATCAATTCAACATTGCCCAATAAAACCGGTTGCACCTTACAAATAGGGACCAACCATTCAAACAATAGTTACAAACCATAGAAATCACAAAGCATTATAATAATAATGTATTTCAACAATGTTCCGATACAAACACTTTCCCCTCCAACTGTTAAAATTTATCGAAAACACTGAAACTTAATATTGTCCTAAAATTTTGTCACCTATTTCTTTGTTAAATGGATAAATCTTTCTCTCCTCTTTCATCCACCATTTCCAAAATGTTCAAAACCCTATATTTTGGGTACAAATGAATTCTCATATTTTAGATCAATTTCTTCATTTTCGTTGTTTGTGATTCTCATAAAATGCATAATTTCATCAGCTAAATTCCCCCAAAATACTTGAGCAACCTTAGAAGAAATAAAATACTAGCTCAATTTTACTCTCAAATCTACGTTAGGTTTGTAACTTGCTTAGTTGCTTGCATGCACCAATAATCCACCCATCAATTCAGCTCCACTAAATCACATCATCATCAAACCTATATTTGAAATTCAAGGCATGTGGGATTGGAAAAGTGAGTATCTTTCTCCCTTTCTCTAAAATTGCGCATGGATATAAGGAAATTATTATTATTTTTTTTTCAAATGAATTTATTTTGTAGTTTCAATCAAGTAACAAATTGGTTGTGAGGTTGTGACTATAGTGCATATTGTTTATACTTACCTAAATTCAATTCCTACGTTGTTTTTTTGGTTGTGGAGTTGATTGGTATTGTAACACCTCCGATTTACTAATTAATAATAAACAATAAATAAAGAAAAAATAAACAAACTTTAAATAAAACTAACTGTGGAAGCATACACCTAAATTGAAGGTATTACCGCCACACTCAACAGACTGTCTAGTGCTAAGGCTTACAAAATCCCAATAATTACAACTCAATAAACTTAGTGAGCTATTTATACAACTTTACAGACTCGTTGTAGCTGTAACACCCTAGAAATTCCCTTCCTTTTAAATACCTGTTTTGCTCTTTTTAAAATTCACAGTAGGAAAATCTAAGATATTGCCGCCGCCGTGAAAACGGCTAAGACAATTATTAAAGACACACGCGGAAGACAATCTTTAAAAACATTCAAAAACCATTCAACTTAATAGTCAACCAAACGAAAGTAAAGTCAAACCAAAGTAAAACGAAGTCAACTTACAACTTGGAACCATTGTAGGCCCTTAACAAAACCAAACCAACTTAAAAACCTTTGTGTTAGTCTCACAAGCATAATATAATGAAATAATTAAAGCAATAAACACATCGTAAACTTATGGAAACTGGCATGATTCGCTATTCACTCATGTCCATCATAAATACGCTTCATCACCTGAAAAGCTTCTCTCCACTTGTTTTTTCTACTCTCTATTAAAAATGGGTCATCGTAGGGCCAAGGTAAAGACAAGGCCAAACAAACATACAAACACACAATCAGCAACGCTGAGTACATAAGCGTAAAAAAACACACTAACATGCTTTCACCCTATCATCACACAACTTACCGTATTGCACCTGTTTACAAACACACAACATACGACATGATCATCCAATAAATAACTAATTTATTTATTTAGCTTGATTACGCATCGAACGGATTTCCCCCTAACCTGCCCCAATAAAGGGGTACTAACACAAGAGCTAACCGTGCCAGTATAAAAGAACCACTCGTAAGTGGCGGAATTCCTGCGCATAATAAAATGAAAAGTACAGCGTCCTTTACCCCCGTTAGAAGTTATTGTCAAATATAAAGTCGCATAACTCCCCCCATATGTTCATACTCAAGGTATATACGTTCCAAGAGTTTTGGTGCGTAATCTCTTTCACTTTACGTTGATTTACATATTATTAGACTTGGTGATGACTCTCAAACCATTACACAAACAATTATTTTAATTATTTAAACAATCAAACATACCAATTTAATTCTTGACTAATTAGTGACCACATAATATTTAATGTTGAACCCTTTTTAAATCTACCTCGGTGCCAAAGACATCTTAAACGCATAATGCGCCACAAATCCTATCCTTCGGTGTTGAAAACACCTTAAGTGCACTAAGGCACCAAAAATATAATTTATTTCTCGTGTATAAAGACACTTAAATAGCTCCTTCCTCATGCTTATAGCATCAATAAAAATTATATGAACCATAATAAAATTCCTTTTCATTATTCCAAACCAAATTAAACATTTAGTTTCATTAAACATACTCATTATCATGCCAATAATAAAAGTGTGGTTCGTATACAACATGTCGAATTAACTATTTCCAATCACCAATCCAATAAATAATTTATTTCAACCAAACATGCTTCACAAATAATTCCCTAAAACCATTCTCAATTCAATCAATCCATTTCAAATCACCAATCTCATTTCAATTCAACCATTCCAACCAATTCCTAGCATGACACTACTTGGAATCACTCAAATAAATCCTATCATGTTTCTACACGCTTAATAAATTTCCGAATACGCGTACATACCTCAAATAAACTCTTAAAGTAGCCAAGAACATTACAACAATTCCCGAACCAAGTCTCCTACATAAAGGGACAATAATACTATATTAATTACCCTTATATACACAATTTCCAGCAACTTAAACTTACTTTAAACAACTTATAATAATCTGAAAATTATTTTAAAACCCTTAACTAAACTCTTCTTTAATGTGTAATTATACCCTTTTCATAAAACACCAAAACTAATACTTTAGGCAAAATTCCAGCATTTTAGATTAATTAAAAACCCTTCAAAACTTCACTAAAACATCACTTTTATGCTTAATTAATCCATAGAATCACTAGATATATAAAAGCCCCAAATCAATTTATATAAGAACCCTAAAAATCCCATCTTTCATAAATCAAAACCCTAGGTTTATAAATTACAAAATCTGAAAATTTAAGACATAATTGTAATCTAAAATTATAAGTTTAAACCATTAAAATCGTGAATTTGATACTAAAAATATAATATTCATACTATAAATCGAAACCCAAAACTGATATATTTAAAATTAAACAAGTAGTAAAAACAAAGGAGGAAGGAGAGAATAAGGAGGGCCGGCCATGGCGGCAGCCGGGCTGGTGGTCGGCGCCAGTTTCTAGCGGGCAAGGGCGGCGAACAGAGTAGCGGCAACAGCTGTGAGCAGTAGCTCACGCATGGAGAAAAAGGGAAAGAAAGAAAAAGAAAAAGAAAAGGTCAAAAATAAAAGGAATAAATAAAGGACAAAGAAAATAAGACTAACCTTTTATGTGGAAAATTTTTGGAGATTGAATGGGTATTTATAGTGTAAGGTTGTTTAGGGTAGGTTTGAGCTTTATAAAAATTGTGGTCTTGAATAATAGAATAGGTAGCCTAAATGTAAAAATAGAATGAATGGGTTTATTATGGAGATGGACTATATTCGGATTGAAACTTATTAACCCAAAAATTAAACCTTGTATTATTTAAATCCCATGATAAAAATAATTTGACCAAAAATTATATTTTACAAATAAATAAATAATTTATAAAATACATTAAAAATATGGGGTATTACAACACACTAATCGAAACACTTGAGCTCATTTAGTTACGATCACTTGCTTATCCTGCTCAGAAAATCTTGACTACTCACCATTAAGAACAAATTTCAAAATAGATCGTCGCGAAGCCACCATAAGAAAAAGACATGGCCGCAAGCACAAGTAGCACAACAAACAAACACACACGTCAGCAAAAAGCTGAGTAATCATCACATACGATAATATAAAGAATAATGAAATAATTGACATTACTAGCTCAATCAAACAATGTAGTTTAAAACTACATTACACATTGTAATCTGAAAAGTAACCTTTGTCGAATCCAACCTCGAATAATAATACGATATTTTACTCAATTAACTCATCCATCCCATAAGTGTGCCACACTCTTTGTTTTATACCTAGCTTTTGACATCATGGGTAATTCGAATAACAAACCAATAAGTATAAAAACTTGACTACTCTTAATAATCAGAAAACACCTCTAACCATGACCAATATGAGTCAAAACCCACCATAAGGGACCATAGAAAAATATAAATTAAGATTGTACCTCATTCTTAATTAATGACCATCATCATCTCCTTACCAACATGCTACGAACTAAGGTTTATAACGCCGAGCTTCAAATCAAGAACAAAATATAATTCTCAACCTTATGATCTCATACATCAATCAAATAACCATTCACTACTTAATAAATAATATCTCAATGTTCCCAAATAACATAATAATTCGATTCACAAAAATATCTCAACTCTTATAGGGCAATAAAACTAACACCCAAAATTAATTAACTCACAACCCAAAAATAATATTTTGCATTAATAACCCTAAAACCTCAATAATAATACTCCCTAGAGCCACAACATTAAAAACCCTAGTATAAATAACACAATCAATCAATACGGTAATTAAATTATACAATACAACAACTAATTGCATATATATAAATTTTGATTATACAAATAATAAATCATAAAATTTACACACAATAATATGAAATACAATCAATAATCTATAATCAAACAACTCTCTATAATCAAATAACTCTTAAGGATCGATAGTGTGATTACCTTTTAGAAACAATTAAGAAAATATAAGAGCAGGGTAACCCTGTGCCTCTCGACTCACGAATTGCACTCCTTGCGAAACAACATGTTAAATGGGATACGTGGACTTACATACAATACTTAATTGTCATGACAAAAGGTTTAGTGGAGAATTAAGATAATAATCAAAGGCATGAAGTTATAAGAGGAGAATTATATTGCTAAATTGCTAGTGGAGCTTAAGCAATTGCTTGTTCCAAATTAAAGCACAAGAGAAGAGGAGGAAGCTAGAAAACGGCAACTGGATGAATAATAATAATTATTATAACGAAGCAACAAAATATTTATATTGGTTAGGGTTTAAGAATATTAATAGGTGTCCTATATTTTACTAGAATAAAATAGGATTTTATAATTTTATCAAATAAGAAAATACACTTTAAAATATATATAAATTCTATTTTTTTTTTTTTTTTTTTTTTTTTTTAATAAAGATAACAAAATATCCGGGTATTACAATCTACCATCCTTAAAACAAGTTTCGTCTCCGAAACTTAGAATGGAAAATTTAGGGTATTACAATCTACCCTCCTTAAAACAAGTTTCGTCTCGAAATTTAAAATAAAGGAAATATAATTTACTTGTAAATTTGAGAGAAAATAAACACTAAACAAAACTTTTATTTATAAATATAGATGGAGCTAGCTGTATTAACTGGTTATGACTAACTGGTTATATTAGTTTACTTGACTGACTTGTTGTAAATAACTGATTGTATAAAAAGTATTTGGTAATACAAATAGCTATTAATTATAAGCTATTTGATTGTATTTCATAGTTATAAATCTAATTGTTCAATAAGTTTATTTCAAAAAACTCTTATAACGAGAAATAATTTATTCTAAAACAGTTTTTTGAGCCCAAAATGCTCTTTCAATAAACATATTACCAAACATCCAAATTAAATTTTTTAAATAGTCAACCCTCTAATAAGACATATATTTACCAAACAAGCTAAAATTTATGAGCTTTTTAAAACCTCTAATAAGCTAAAAGTTTTTTAAAAAGCTTTTTACCAAATAAAGACATATATTTTGTTATGAAGTACTACATCCGTTTTTAAATACTTGTTCTACTTTTCATTTTCGGTCGTTTTTAAATACTTGCTTCATTTTCTTATATGAAATGGTCTTACAATATTTATTACATAATTCATTTTTCTCAATTAGTGGACCCAACATAAACCATATTTCATTAATTTTATATTTTCACTCTTCCAATTCTCTCATCTACTTATAACTTTTACAATTTTTTATCCTTTAATTTATCCCACTATCTTCATGTTCCATTATTTTCTCCAATTTCTCCTAAACATCTATGTATAGAGAAATTAAGCAAATATTTTAAAACGGAAAGAGTAGATATCATTCATACCTACGAGGCAACGATGTTATGATAATACGATCCATGAGTTCTAGCTCAAGAAACGCCCTCAATAATTTTATAAAACGGGTCTTTCCGACTCCGATACTCCGCGGCACGTGCCACCTCAATATTTCACCGGAAAACTCTCTTTAATAAATTTCTCTCTCCTCTATTTCACATTTGGACATCTGACTTTCAAAATTTATTTATTACCAACGAAAATAAAACAAATCCAACACAGATCTAACACTTTACACTCTGCTAAAGCCACTCTTCCCTAAAATAAAAAAATAAACCAAAAAAAAAGGGCAATTTTTTAAAATTTCCCCTTTCTCTCGAAACCCTAGCCCTAATTTAATGCAATTGTTGTAGATTTCGATGATTCATGTTTACTGTACATAGAGAAAGAAATTCAAGAAGAGAGAGAAAGTCGCTTCCACTTCACATGATTTTTGAGGAAAGCAATTAGCTTTTTTATTTTTTATTATTATTTTTTATTTTTTCCTGGTAATTTAACGTTGGTATTTATCTTTTTTCTTGTATTTAAAATTAAAGCCTGTAGCTTAAATTGATTTTGCAATCTTTTTATTACTATTTTTTATTTATTTAAAATCCCTATTTTTCAATTTTTGTTGGTGTTCAATGGTGTTAATTTCATAGCTATATCTATATTTTTTCTAAAAATAGAAATAAATTTTGATGAATTTGTTGATTTCGAATTTTCAATTGTTGTAGAGAAACCCAAATTTTGTAAATCTTGCAAATTTTGAGCTAATTTAATCTTGGATTTTGATAAAATGGGGGCGGTGACATCGACAATGGCGGCGAAATTTGCGTTCTTTCCGCCGGACCCACCGTCGTATAAGGTGGTGATGGAGGAAGGGACAGGGAAGATGAAGATGAGTGAAGTGGTGGAGAGAGAAAATGCAGATGTTTTGAAGCTAAGTACAAAAAAAGGGAATGAAATTGTGGCAGTTTTTATGAGAAATCCAATGGCAAAACTCACTGTTCTATATTCTCATGGTAATGCTGCTGATTTGGGACAGATGTATGAGCTTTTTGGGGAGCTCAGTATTCACCTCAGAGTCAATTTGATGGGGTAAATTCACGAACTCAATCATCATTATTATTATTATTATTTATTAATTTATACTTCTAATTCTGTTAATTACAATTTTTTATTATTATTTTTGGGTTTTCTGTAGTTGATTTGATGGAATTGAAAAAGAATAAAATTTGGTGTATGTGTGTTGTTCTTTGATTTGATGGGGGGATTTTTTGCTTTTCAGTGTTTGTTTGTTGTATAGTGTGGCAGGAACTGTTGATTGTTTTGGGTGGTTGTGGTTAATTTAATGGGGAAAGCAAGATTTTTTGTTTGTTGAAATAGTAATTATAGTCTGTATTATTTTCTAAGAAGTGTAAGTTTGAGAACATGCTTTAATCCATCTTTTTGTGTAGAAAGATTATCAGATTAAGGTGATTAGGTGGAGTCGTCGGAGATGATTAGAGACCTAGAAAGGGTTTGTTATGTACCTTTGACCTTTGTGAAGCTTTTTGCAATGATGAAGTTTCTATTGTTAATGAGCTGAATTTTACTATTTGGAATTATTGTGCTAATTGATGTATCCCTTATCGGGTTTCATGGTGACATTACTTTGAGCTGTTTTGATTTGTGATCAGACTGATCACTGTTTGTTTGAATCTGTTTAACAGTTAGCTAGCTTATGATTGTAGGTTGATCCTTTCTAGTTTTCTTGTTGCTTGCAGATACGATTATTCTGGGTATGGACAGTCTACAGGCAAGGTATGTTAATGCATCACCAAGTACTGCCCCTTTTTATTTACCTTGTAAAGATAAATTTTGATTTTGATCCGACGAAAACACTGATGAAGATATAATTCTATGTTCTTATGTTCCTGCAGCCGAATGAGCAGAATACTTATGCAGACATAGAGGCTGCATATAGATGTCTTGTGGAAAGATATGGAGTGAAGGAGGAAGATGTTATATTATATGGGCAGTCTGTTGGAAGTGGGCCTACATTAGATTTAGCTACTCGATTACCAAAATTAAGAGCTGTTGTGCTTCATAGTCCAATTATGTCTGGCTTACGGGTTATGTATCCAGTAAAAAGGTCATATTGGTTTGACATATATAAGGTGGGTTTAGGTGTTTGTTGACTGACAAGCAGCTTTGATACACAAGTGCAAGTTTTCTAACTTTATTTCTTTGTAATGCAGAATATTGACAAAATACCGTTGGTCAGTTGCCCTGTTTTAGTAATTCATGTAAGTATCCTCTGACTCGTCAACAGTTTGAAATTTTGATATCATACTACATTGAGGTTCCTGCATAGGCTGCATTTAATTGTTTGCTCGAATTGTGCTTTGTGCCTTTATACATCCTTCAAATTGTAATTGTAATAATATAAGGGTGCCTTTACATTATAATGTTGATGCAGTATGGAATTTTGTTGTATGGTGTGTGCTTCTGATCTTTGTGAAGATTATTTGCTCATAGTTAGAATAACAATCTTTGGGGAAGTTTTTTTTTTATTTTTTTTACCTGTAATTATAAGAGAGTTTTGATACGTCTATGTCTGTTTGGGGTTGAAGGAGGTTTTTACCTGTAACTATGTGAGATTTTTTATTACATTTGTGTTTCTTTGGGGTTGAAGGAAGAAATTCATAACTCTGATGTTTGGAATATGTGTACGCTGCAAAATTAGAAGCAACTTAAATGAGAAGCAAATTAATAATGCACTTTACTACAGACACTTTAGGTTAGGAGGTTCATTGATTTTGATCTCAACAACTCTAGTAGAATTCAAGAACTTCGAAAATTTAGAAAATATGTATGCTTCTAACTGAAAGAAACTCATATAATCAGCAAATACAGAAAACAACTTGAGTTTTCGATGGAAACAAGGAAATTAGAGGAGTAAAGCTTTCTGAGGTTCAGTCTATGAGAGACATATGTGCAGTTGGGTTGTCATATACTTCTCTTGAATACAAGTAACTTCCAAAATCTACCAATTTTCCTGGCCAACACGCTGCAAGACTGATATGGTGTTACTTGCCCTCTGTAACCTTGAGTGATTGTGTGTGTAATGCCAATTTTTGTACATCTCCTTTCTGTTGCATTCAGCCAAGAAAAATCAATGGATGAACTTGGATTTTCTTGAAGTAGTGGACTTGACTGGCACCTGGCAGTACATCATATGTTTTGTTGTTGTTGCCGTTGAAAGGTTGGACTCTTGCGATGTCTTCTTTTTACATTTTGAGCTTAGGGAAGAGGCTGATCACATACCTGAATATTTGATGGTATTACGAGTTGGTTCTGGAGTACAGAGAATTTTAGGTTTGAAATATGTAAAGAGACAAATGTAACTCAGTATGTTCAAGTTCTATTGAGTACAAGTGTTAGTTATTCTACCACTGTCTATTTAGGGGTGGCTGGGCATGTTGAGGGGTGGCTGGGCATGGTTATGGATTAATTGAGTGTAAGAACGGAAAGATTTGAAGCTTGTTATATCTTATCATCAAGGCAAAAATTATCTGTTGAAAGGTTAGTTGCCATATTGGGATGGACTACTATTGTTTTTACACTATGGAAGTCGAAAGTCCTTACTGCAGATATGTTGCATTATAGCCGTATAAGTAGCTACTTGACTTGGCAATTGGCTCTTTGCCATCCCTCTGACTCCAATGCTTATTGTTATCTAAGTGAAAGATGGAACTACCAATTACTTAGATCAAAACAATTATGTAAAGATGTAATGTGTGGTGTGTTGCCATGTCAAAAAATTTCATCAATGCACTGTTAATGAGATACATGTCAAGAGATTTTGTTGAATCAATTATTTGAGGTGGGAAGAATCCTGGAGACTTTTTTTTATGAGTGTTGCGGTGTTGCCTCACTACTAGTATCTTTAAGGAATATAATTAAGGGAAACTCAGATAGCATATGAAGAAAGCAACATATTTATTAAGATGGAAATGGGAAAATGATTGGAGTAAAACTTTCTCAGCTGCAGACTGTTTAGGAGCAAGTGTAACCAGTAGTTTCTTGTCATCTATGTGTTTTTAAGCAGGTAGCTTCAGAATTCCACTTGGAAAACGTGCTCTAAGAAATCATCCAATAGGGTATCTGGAAAGCATGTATGCTTCTAATTGAAAACAATTTAAATAAGAAGGAATATAAGAAAACAACTTGTAATTGAGATATAAGGAAGTTGGAGAAGTAAAGCTTTCTTTGCCGCAGATAGTGAGGGATAAATGCAATTGGCTTGTCTGTTATCTTTCCTGAACTCAAGTAGCGTCCAAAACTCTAAACTCTATTGGACCAACATGACATGTTGCTGAGCTTTTATTTTGTTTTTTCTGAATATATTTAAAAATGGTTGTGTGATGGTGGCTATTGTATACCTCTGCTTTATTGTTTTCAGCCAAGGATCAAATAGGATAGTTACTTATAGAATGTAGTCAGGTCTCAGTTTTAGCTAGATATACAAAATAAAATGAACTCAAAGAATCGGAGAGGAAGAACCCTAGCTACCACCTATCAGGCGGAAAACCGCACTATGGAGTATGGATGGGTGAAGAAAATGTTTTTGTGGTGTGGTCATGTCTGTAATCATCGTTTATTTGTTGTATCTGTTGAAGGGTTGGAATTCTATGGTGTCTTCTTTGAATATTGTGAGCATATGGGAGTTGTGATCCTGTGGGTACTGTGGTGGTTTTGAGTTGTATGTGTGGTGGCAGGCTGGCAGCTATAACATAGTTTAAACCTCGTTCTTCTTGGTATTTGTTTCTTCTTTGGTGCAAATGAGGGGTGGAGACTGACAATAATATAAAAAGAAACTTAACATGGTTTCACAGCACCTACAATATCCTCAAGGGGAGGTTAGAAAAGTCCCGTGAAGGGCTATAAAAGAAAATAAAAGTAAGTGATAACATGTAGCTATATTATATGGTAACTAGTAAGATTGTAACTCTTAAGGCTTAATGTTGCTAATGTCACCTGGCTACCCACATGGTAGGTAAATGTAGTATGGAGTACAATGACTTGGATTTAAAATTTTGTGAAGGCACTGGAATGAATATCAGTGTGTTCACAATCTTATTTATTACAAGTGTACAGCTATAATACTCTGTCATATATTACTGGGGGGATGGCTTGGTGTGGGGTTGGGTTTGTTGATTCCGGGAATGGAAAATCGATTGAAACTTGGTATGTCTTATTTTCAAAGTAAAATCTACTTGTTGGAAAATTTGATGTAATTTTGGAATGGTCAACTATTGTTCTTACACTAGTGCAAATCAAGATTCCTCCTAAGTGTAGACATATTGCAAAGGTGGCTATTTGACTTACCATTTGGCTCTTTTCTGCCCTCTTTGATCCCCAACATAACTCTCTTCTAAAGTTCTAAATTTTGATTGAGTGCAAGAAGGAACCTTGAATAATCATAATCTTAACTATTTAGTGAAAATTCATGATGTTATTATGGCTTGTTATTTTAGTGTGTCAAGAAATTCTGTTAAACCTTTTTTATTCTTTCTTTTTGTGGAGGTGGGGTGGGGGAAGGGAGTAGGTGTTGAGAGTAAGGCGCGCACTAAAGTTTAACTATAGTTCAGGTATCAATTATCCATGGTGATTTTCTTTGTTACTTGACCATGCTAATGATTTTAATTAGGGAGGCAGTTTAGATTTATTGAGTGAGTCTGGGAGTACAAAGGGTGTATGGTACAACACTATGATCTTTTGCTATCCCTAAATCTAGTCATATCTGTATTTATTGACTGGTGATTGTTAAACTTCCTTTTACTGTCAAGATTTTACTGGACTCTTGGTGTAGTGTTTCATCTTAGTTGCACATCCACTTCATTGAGCAAGAATTTATCACATATGAACATGAATGTAACCTCCTATCTAAATTTGATCAGGCACTCAATCTATCTTCACTGTTCAGTTCTATTTCAAATTTAGACAACCATGTGCCAACCTGCCAACTCATTTATACTTGTATGAGAAGATGATGATATGCTTACATTTGTTGGTGCTGCAGGGGACATCTGATGACGTGGTTGATTGGTCTCATGGTAAGCAACTGTGGGAGAATTGTAAAGAAAAGTATGAGCCATTATGGGTTAAAGGTGGAAATCACTGTGACTTGGAGCTTTATCCAGAGTACATAAAACATCTTAAAAAGTTCATATCTGTTGTTGAGAAATCACCACAATTAAGAAGCGGATCTGGATTGAGTTCTGAACGATTGGATCATCCACGGAGGAGCAGCACAGATTGTCGAGATAATAAATCAAGATCAAGTGCTGATCAAAGAGAAATGCCTAGAGCAAGTATGGACCAAAAAGAAAAACCCAGGAAAAGCTTAGATTTAAGAGACAAGTCAAGAACCAGTACCGACAAGAGAGAAAAATCGAGGAAGAGTTTAGATCTTCCTGATAAAGCAAATAACTCTATTGAACGGCCTGATAAAGCTCGGAATAGTGTTGATAGGTCAGTTAAACGCAGAACAACTCAGAATTTCTTTTGTTGACTGTCATCCCTTAATTTCTTTTGCCACTTCCAGTTCTAGCTTATCCTCTGAACTGTTGTTTATTTCGATCACTGATTTTGCAGATTTGGAGGGATGATAAGATCTGTGGGATTGTGCAATATTGATTGTTTTAGGCCTTCAGCCACAGGGTGATGGAGAAGAGGCCAGTCCACGAACTGAGATTGTAATTTTTTCTTTCTTTTATATATTTGATAGTGTTGTGGGGGTCTGGGATTGTTTTTCCTCATCTTTAAGTGAAATAACAGTATCTTGTTGATCCTGAGGCAGATTGTCTACTGCATGTCAGTTTTTTATCTGTCGGGATCAATGATGATTACCTTGTTGTGTCTTCCTTGTCTAGTTGTGTATGCTGAGCAAAGGCAGGAGTTGTTTGTACAATGCTCTTGCTTTTTCTCATGTAAATATACTAATTAAAAAGCTTTGTCCTATATTAATTCTGACAAATCATATTCTGTCGAAGTTTGCAAGTCTAGCCTCAAATGTTTGATTCTTCAATCTTCCTGATATTTGTTACTCCATCAGTCTACTACTCCACTCTTTGTAAGTTGCTACATAGAGATGATCATGAGATGTGGCCAAATAAAGTCGCCTTTTTGCGCCTGGGAGATGAGCCACATTTTTTGTGCAGTAAAATGGCCAAAGTTCGAAAACTGAGGCTGAGGGTCAAATGATAGATAATGCTCTCTCAGCTGGTCAAGGGTCCGTAAAATGGCTGGAATCAGTTGGACTAGATTTACAGTTAAACTCAAAAAGTTGGTGTATTGTCTAATGGGGATCCTCTACCTCAACATCATATTGCAATTCACAAATGAAGTACAAGTATTTTATATAGAGTAGTTGTAATTTGTTGCTTTAATAGTTTAACTGTCCTTTTACTAAAGTAATTAAAAAATGTACGGTGAAATGTATGCTATTACACGCGATAAAATGGCTAACTAAATCAGCAATAAAATATATATAATCAAAATGAAAATACTAGCTTATAATTTTAAGAAACATATCTAATAATTTATTTTAATATGGTTTTAATTAGTTTACAGCTTATATTAATAATTACGGAGTACTATTTAATTTCATTGTTTTTTAATTTTTTAATTTTTATTTAATTTTTATTTTTTAATTTTTTTTTAATTCTTATTCTTATTTTGGCAAACTAAGTCTAGATAGATAGGTGTCAAATTTTAGAAGGAAAAAAAGACTAAGTTAACTAAAATGAAGGTTAATAGTCAAATAGTATCACTTTCACAAGTAATTCTTTGAAATATTGGCTATATACTTATAATTAAGGAAATAATTCTCAATCACATAAATTAAAAATCACATGAATGAGACAAGCAGATTTTATAACTTTCGTCCTTCTAATGGTGAAAAAAAAAAAAAATTGGAGTACAATTTTTTTTTTCCAAAGCAAAAAAAAAAAAAAAAAAAAAAAACACAATTAAAAGGATTAATAAGTTCGTTTGACATTGTTGTGGTTTTCTTTTTGGGTTTTTTGATTTATAAATCATACTATGTATGATATATGTTGTATAATAAATAAAAAATTAGTCAAACTTATTAAAATCCTGATAATTTAGAAAACTGACAAAAAAAAAAAAAAACAAAAATCTTGTTTCCTGTTATTGATTTTGGTTTAAAAAAAAAAACAGGAAACTAAAAAACAATGCCAAATAAGTCTGCTCAGTTCAGTTTCATTCCGTTCAATTCAGTTCAGTAAATGTGAACAGACCTAAATGAGATTGTATTAGCAACCATAAACCCTAAACCCTTAATCACCAAATAATCATATACTCTGTATTTATTATTATGTCTTCCAAATTATCTTCAACCTCCAATGGTAAAAATTGTTGAAGATATTTTTCAGCAAATGTACAAAAATCTGGACTTCACTTTCATCCTGAAGTCGGCTGTTTCACCGAAAACAAACCAGAAGCTGAGGTTTTAGAAGGGGTTTTTCAACACTCACTTATATGTATTTCTCGTCTTCTTCTTCTACCCATACAATTCTGGTAACTCCATTTTCTGCTATCTCCTCTAATTCTTCATTTTCCCAAGAATTTCTTGTTAATCGATTAGAACAATTTGATGTCCAGTAGTAGTATTTCTTCATTTCCTGCTAATTTATCGCAGAATTTTGACCCTTATATTTCAATTTGTAAATCAAGGAGTACTTTTGTGGTAAACCCTTATTTTGATTCCACAGTTATGTGGAGAAACTTTGCTAAACAAGCCATTTCTAGAACCCCAAATTTATTTTCGCGTAATTATAGCTTTCTGGGGGTTTCCCATGATTGTGTTATAGCTGAGAGGTTGAAATTTAGGCCGTTTGAGACGGGTTATTGTAAAAAAGTGAACTTTTCTGAGGTGGGTTTTTGTAGAAAAGGTGGGTCATTGATGAAGGAAGAGATTGGGGAGAGACCTCTTTCTGGGTTTTTGAGTAAACAATCTAATTCAAATGTTCTATGTCCTAAAGGGTTTGCTAGTGTTGTCGAGGCCGAATTAACCTCGTCAACGGATTTGGAGGATGATGATTCGGTTTTTGATGAAATTCAGGAGTTGGTGGAGGAAATGAGAAAAGAAGAGAATAGGGCAAAATGGCGAGAATCTCGGCAAAGACAGCCAAAAATGGTGGCGGGTATGCCGCCTTACAAGTACCATAAGCTTAGGAATAGGCAGATAAAGCTTGAGACTGAGTCATGGCAACAGGCAGCTAATGAGTATAGGGAGCTTTTAGCTGATATGTGTGAGCATAAGCTGGCACCTAATTTGCCATATATGAAGTCATTGTTTCTTGGTTGGTTTGAGCCATATCGAGATAGCATTATAGAGGAGCAAGAAATAATCAGGCAAGGGAAGTGTAGAGGTGCATATGGGCCGTACTTTGATCAGTTACCTGCAGATATGATGGCAATTATAACAATGCATAAGTTGATGGGAATGTTAATGACTGCAAGTGGCTATGGCTCTGCAAAGGTTGTTCAAGCGGCTTGTGCTATAGGCGAAGCCATTGAACAAGAAGTGGGTAAACTCGTGTTTTCTTCCTTTGAATTTTGGCATATGTTTTGATTTCAAGTACTAATGCTTTTTATCATGATACATGGCTTATATAGGTTAGGATACACACATTTTTAGAGAAAACAAAGAAGAAAAAAGGTGAAAAATGTAAAAAATCTGATGAAGCTGGTTCTAATGCTGAGATCCAAGAGCAACAGCATCTTAGAAAGAACGTAAATAGCTTAATTAAAAAACAAAAGCGGCGACAAGCGCTGAAAATAGTTGATTCTCAAGGTCATTTGAAGCCTTGGGGTGCGGAGGCAAGGGCTAAGGTAGTTGTTTTTCCCTAACCTTGTACCATATCTCATTTATAAGAAGGAAGCATCCTCATTTCCTTGTTGCAGGTTGGGAGTCGTCTGATCGAGTTGCTGGTCCAAACAGCATACATACAACCTCCAGTTAGTCAATCAGCTAGTGATGCTCCTGACGTTCGACCAGCTTTTGTGCATTCACTGAAAAATGTTGGCCCTGAGAACAAGTAATGAGATATCTCTCTTGTAATGCATCAACTAGTTCAATCGGGTCTGTTTGATTTGCTATGTAAATAAGAATGAACTTTGGGTTTTTTTTAACAGGAAAACCAGCAGAAGATTTGGGATGATTGAATGTGACCCACTGGTTATCAAAGGCCTTGAAAAAACTGTAAGTTGGATCTTGTAAAGTTTATAAAATCAATTCTGTTGTTGGGTCTTAAAAGTTAGAAGTTCATTTGTGCTTTTCCTGTACTTGTCTATGCACTTGGTGATTTCTCTGCAAAGCATTTTTACTTGCTATTGCCCCTGTTATAGATTGTTTATAATCTTTGGAAAACAGTTACCATAAACATCTGTTGTTGCTTTTGCAGCCAAGGCACATGGTTATCCCTTATATGCCAATGTTGGTACCTCCAGAAAAATGGACTGGGTATGACCCTATGCCTCATACTTTACATATATTTCATGTCATGGTGTATTATTCTCTTTGCTCTCTAAGTCCTTATACTCCTAAAACATAATCAATTTTTGTGTATAACAATCCCAAATACTTTGACCAGTCTCGTTGGTAACCCTGTCTGAGTTTTGTGTATCACATATTCACATTGTCTCTTATATTACTATAGCCTCATAAATAATTACCGTATTCTCTCTGTAATACTTCTTCCATGCACCCTTTTAGATTCAAGCTTCAAGTTCCTCCTAAATGCAATACTGTCTGAATCCTGTAGTGTGCTTTTTTTTAGTCTCCTCTTTCATTGGCTAGTTCCATTAAAAGTGTGACATAATTTGAGCTAATCACTGATTATTTCTTCCCTAATTTTCCAACATTAAGCTACATATATTTTTTATGTAATTTTGTAGAAACTTTTGTTGGTGGTGTTTCTTTTGAAGACCATGTGCTCATTTTCCCTCAGATGTATTTCTAGAAGTATTGAGTGAGTGGTGCTTTGTGAGAGCTGGAAGATGCATCTAAATTGTTAAGTACAAGGAATACCTAGGAGTTCTAGGGATGGAGTGAGAAGAACCAGCAAAGTTAATAGGAAGACACTGGGAGAAGGAGTGGTGAACTTAGATACTTGGTTTCTCTATGCAAACTGATGAAAGAGGAACCAAAGCCCCCTCTTAGATTTTCCACTGAGCTGTTATTGCGGGCTTTAATTTCAATTTAGCCTCTTGTGCTTTCCCCAGATATTTTAACTTTATTGGGGCCCAGTGTGGGTCTGGGTTCGTATTTTTGTTTCTGTGAAATTGCAACAACAAAGGTCTAGTGGTCTACCTTCAAAGTGGCTTAGTTATGTCCTAAGAATCAGACTCAATGTGGTTTCTTGAAATTCTGGTTATGTCTCTAACTGTTGTATGGTTGCTTGTTGTAGTTATGATAAAGGAGCATACTTGGTTTTGCGATCATTTGTCATGCGAACTCATGGATCCAAGAATCAGAGAGTAGCAGTTAGGACGGCCTCGGAGGAACAACTAAAATCAGTTTTTGAGGTCAGGGAGGGAAAAAGATCTCTTTCTGCGTAATCTGCTTTTGCACTTTATTCTTCTGTCTACTTCTTGTGTTCTTACGAATTTGCTCACTGAAAGTGACTGATACAAATTCTGTATAAAATTGCTACTGGTTATCCTTTGCAGCAATATTATTTATTTATCTATTTATTTATAAAATTGCACAGGCCTTGGATACACTTGGAAACACGAAATGGAGGGTAAATAAAAAAGTTCTTAGCATTGTAGATAGGGTATGGGCTAATGGAGGTCGTCTGGCTGACTTAGTTGATCGAGATGATGTGAGTTATCTCGTTTCTTTCCATTCTAAATATATTAGTTCTCATGTTAGGCTCCTCTTTCCATTCTAAAAAATCGAAATGGTGTTTTTATTTTTTTATTTTTTTATTGCAGGTTCCTTTGCCAGAAAAACCAGACACAGAAGATGAATCTGAGCTGAAGGCATGGAAGTGGAAAGTCAGGTCTGTAAAGAAAGAGAATCGGGAGCGACATTCTCAACGCTGTGATGTAGAACTCAAACTTGCGGTTAGTAAAATTATCCTTGAGCTGTCCACTTAAGGTATTTCTTAAAGTAATGGTATAGACATGACTTTAGTACCTTTTTTCAAAAAATAGGTTGCTCGGAAAATGAAGGACGAGGAAGGCTTTTTCTATCCGCATAATGTTGATTTTCGCGGTCGAGCATATCCAATGCACCCATACTTGAACCATCTAGGGTCTGATATGTGTCGAGGCATTTTAGAGTTTGCAGAGGGTCGAGCTCTTGGAAAGTCAGGATTGCGTTGGTTGAAAATACATGTGGCAAATCTTTATGCGGGTGGCGTTGACAAATTATCTCTAGAGGGTCGAATAGCATTTACTGAGAACCATTTGGATGATATATTTGACTCTGTGGATAAGCCCCTGGAAGGAAGGTGTTGGTGGCTGAAAGCAGAAGATCCTTTTCAGTGTTTAGCTGTCTGTATTGATTTAGCGGAAGCTCTGAGAAGTCCTTGCCCTGAATTATATAAGTCCCATATTCCAGTTCATCAGGTGAGCAATTAAAGACTTTCTGCTTTAAAGTTTACCTTGAATGGTTCAGTTGGATAGGCTATTACTGCAGTAAGTTTGAATTTAAAATTTTTACGTATTACTATTTGGTATTTGCTAACAAACCTTCTGCTTCCAATGATATGTTGAAAAATCTTGGACTGGTATATAATGACCAAAGTTGGACGAACTGGTTTGAGGAAGTTTTCCCTAGCTGGCTGTTCTTTCTATGTCAGGGATTGACGAATCATATAATCTTGATCATGCAAAGAAAATAATTACTTTATTATGCACTGTATCTATACCTTACTTTAGGGATTAAACAATGCAATTGCATCTGGCTAAACATTCTGATTAATTTATTCTTGCAAGAACTAATGAGGTCAGCAGGATTTGCAAATGTATGATCTAACAAGGTAGATCATGCAATCCAATTAAAGAACCAAAGCAGAGCCACCCTAGAAGCAACTTTGTACAAGTATTTTATTACAATCCTGTGCTATATAAACTTCCACGACCTGGCAAACTGCTTTTATGGAATTCACCAAAAATATTGATAAATAAAAAATAAATATTATTATTCTAGCTATCTTTTGTGTATTGCTGTTGGAGGCTAAGGGATTTCAAAGTGAGAGTAATTTCATGCTTTCTTATCTTTTTCAACATTCCTTGATTATGGAAGTCCTTATGGTTGTTGAATATGCAAAGAGTGGATGATAATAGTAGCTTGCTCTGTGCTGTGTGCCTGTGTAGTGTGAAAGAAGCAGATATGTTTTAGTTGAAGAAAAAAAAAACCATTTGTGAATTAACTGGAGGGATGGACATTTGTCACATGACCTATCAGGTTGAACTTACATCACGTGAAATAGGATGAATTAAGCAGAGGTTTATGTTTCTAGGTTGTCGAGGATCAAAGATAGCTTTATTATGTTAACTTTCTGTGCTATATTATTCCCAGGCAAATAGACAATCATTGGAATTATATGCTACTGCACTAAGGTGTTGCTAGCATTAAGTTACCATTTATAAAAAAAAATATCTGCATTTCCCCCCCTTTCAATATTGAGCAGATGATGCAGAGCTCTTTATGGATTGCAGGGATAAACAAACTGCTTGTTTCTCTTGAATTAATCTCATTTCGTGTTACAGTTTGTTTGAGATGTTTCTTCTTGAACTCAACATCTCTAATCTTTCATCATGTCAAAAACATAGACATTTTGTGACACTTAGTTTTGATCAAGCTGTAATTCTAAGATGCTGGGTTGCCAATATGAGACAAGATAATTGATATTTACCTATTCTTCTTTCCCCCCCTCTTCCAAGTAACTTACTGGCACTCTTCATATGAATTTTTTTCCCATCTAATTTAAAATGTGAAGTGTGAGCAGTTTTCAGCTACATATGAGCTGATTAATATTCTCCTTTCTGTTTGAATAGGATGGTTCTTGCAATGGATTACAGCACTATGCTGCTCTTGGAAGAGATAAGGTAGTTCCCTCATTCTCTGTTATTTCGAAGTCTTTGCTATTAGTGTTTAATAATTGGTCATTTAGTTCATTTGGCATGTAAAGGACATAGCTTTACTGCAAATGTAGGGTAAGGCTGTGAAATGTTTGATTGATTAGGTTAAGGTTGATTATCTTATCCTCTCCTCCATTTCTCTTCCCTCACTGCCATGTGAGTTTAAATTAGGAAAATGTCGTATAATAGGATCAAGTGTGGGTAGAAATTAGAGAACTCTCCCTCCTGTTATATCCAATTATATTAAATCGAAGGGGAAGTTTGAGAGAGAACGAGGGGTGGGGTGGGGTGGGGTTGGGGTGGGGGAGGAGAGGGTTGTTGATCTATATTGAAAAGTAGATTAGAAAAATTCCATGGGGATGTTGGCCGAGAAAGTTATTGATTTCTCACAAAGTATTTGTGTTTCAGTTGGGAGCAGCAGCTGTCAATCTTGTTGCCGGAGAAAAACCAGCTGATGTTTACTCAGGCATAGCTGCTAGGTAAGGACCCTTGACTTTCCCTTGCTTTGCATTATAGTTTATATTATATTCAGCTGTGATTAAGGACATCATCCCCCAATGCCCCCTAGTCTTACTTCAGATCACTTGCATGTATTTGTGACTTTGTGAGTGTAAGGTCCGTTCTATGTGATCGCCAGTTTCAATGCCTACAATGCTGTGAGAATTTTAGGTACAGGTTATTTATATTTGAATGCTGCTAATGGACTGACGGTTACCATTGATTCGGTTTTAAGCTTTGAATGTATAGCATTGGGTTTGAAAATGCTCTGATGTGTTTATTAGATTTTTCTCCATGTTTCCCTTGAATGCTTATATTAAAATTTTGTGCTAAGGAACGCTTATAAAATCCCAGTTTTGTCGTAAAACTCTGGCAATTGAATGTTTGTAATTTTATGATGCAGAGTTCTTTCCATCATGCAAGCAGATGCCAAGAAAGATCCCGCTGATTTTCCAGACACTGTGCATGCAAGGAAGCTGATCAACCAGGTTTGTGGTTTAATTAGTCGCTTTGTGTTGAGTAGGTTTTGTGTAATGGACTGATGTTCTAGCTTAGTATTTCTGATTTAACAAAACAAATAAATAAGGATAAAGGCTTGATAATTCGATTGATAATGGCTAAAAGCTTACAAAGGTAGTAGGTTTAGCCTACAACTCTCCTATTAGCAACTTGAGGTTGCCACTCTCTATTTCCAATAACCCAATTCATGCCTACCTTTTCCCTTCCCCCTCTATCTATTTATGTTAAAGCTAAGGACTATAAACCTAATAATATTAAACTTCCCAAATTGCCCCTCCTAAGATTAGTCTATTACATTGTGATGCCTGAATTTAGCTGAATAATATAGACTTGCCACGTAAGTTATAATCTCTCTGTTATGTTCTCACCTTTACAGTCTTACGCTTCTTCCAAATGTAGGTGGACAGGAAATTGGTTAAACAGACAGTGATGACCTCAGTGTATGGTGTCACTTATATTGGTGCTAGAGAGCAGATCAAGAGGAGGTTAAAAGAACGTGCTGCATTTAGTGATGAGACAGAGATTTATGGGGCGGCTTGTTATGCAGCCAGAGTAAGACTGTGTGGATGACTTAGAGCTTAGTTTCTACTAAGTGCAGAACCTGCTTATGTTAGCAGGACTTTTGACCATTCTGTTCTTTCCATGGACTTGACTGATGAGTGTTTTCTTACTGTTTGGATAGGTTACATTAACTGCGCTAGGCGAGATGTTTCAAGCTGCCCGTAGTATTATGAGCTGGCTTGGTGATTGTGCAAAGGTTTTTCCTACCTACAATTATATGCGTAGACATGTGCTTTTATGTTTTACTGCCTGCTACATTTTATTTTTTTTTCCTGCATGCTTGTGTATTGGTTGTGGTTAAAATGTTGATATTTTTTATTTATGTGGTTAAAATGGACGGGCCATTGGTGAGTACCTTTGTGAGAAGTAAATTAGGACTAGGAATTAATCTTAAAAACCATTAATTTCTGTAATAAATAATATTCTAAATGTCCATCCCCATTTACACAAACCTGTATAACATGTCCCTAAATTACAAAACTTCTGGTTTAGATTGCAACATTATGTGATGCTAATCATGCTATTTAAGATGTGAGCTTTTGATATGAATTTGTGTGGATGTGGCCTCCCCACCATTTGCTTCTTTATCCTTTGTGTGTGTTACCTTATATGCATTTACTTGATGGCTGAAATTTGTGCAGATTATTGCATCAGAGAATCGGCCTGTGAGGTGGACAACGCCATTGGGTCTTCCTGTTGTGCAACCTTACTGCAAGAAGGGTAGGCATCTGGTACGGAATCATCTACCCTTTCTCTGTTTGCCTTCCTTTTTCTGTTTGAAATTTATCTTAGGAAGATTAATATTCGCTTGTTTGATATATATGATGCAGATCAGAACATCCCTTCAAATGTTGACGCTGGAAAGAGAAACTGAAAAGGTATTATTCTTGAATTCTGTTGTCCAATTTTTAAGTTGCTCATGGTAGTCACGAAAGCTTTATTAATGACTTGCATATATTTTCTGTATTTTTATTTAAGTGAAAGTGGTCACAATGTTTAGAAAAGATATGTATGCAAATGGCTAAATCAAGACAATCCTATAATGCATTGGAGTACAATTTCAATATCTTTTCCTGTGAAAGAAATCCTAGATGACCATGTCTATTGTGTGCAGGTTTCCATAGTTTCTTTTTGCAAAATTATCCACGTTGTAAATTTTTCACTCCTACTATTAATGATATCACTTTTGTTCTTTGCTGAGATTGCTGCACCTTTATACTAGGTGAGTTCTTCATTGGTTGCTGCAGTCTCATAAGCAATGAAGCCTTTTGTTGAACTTGAACTAAAGTATTGTTGTTACGGATGTCTGAGGAGATAGAGAATTTTTTTTTGCAAATCAGTTTACACAACTCTGCAATAACTGAGCATAACCATTGATTTTATTTTATCTTTTTCCTTTGTCACAGATTATGGTTAAGCGACAGAAGTCAGCTTTTCCACCAAATTTTGTTCATTCCCTTGATGGGTCACATATGATGATGACTGCAGTGGCCTGCAAACAAGCAGGCTTAAACTTTGCAGGTTTTATATTTGTATTTGTATTTACTCTCAAAACTTTTCCTTTCTTTGTTATTTCAGGGGATTTAGATGTGATTCCTGCTTATTTCTTTGCATTTGATGATTGTAGGAGTTCATGATTCATATTGGACTCATGCGTGCGATGTGGATCAGATGAGCATGATACTTCGTGAAAAATTTGTGGAACTCTATGAACAACCAATATTGGAAAATGTAAGTTGTGCTTGTAGATAATAGCTGGTGCTTATTTGTGCTATTATCTGTCTATGATTTACATTGGTAATTGACGAATAGGTATACCATTGTAAAATAAAAAATGGCCTTGTGCATAGCTCATGAACGTAACAGCAAAACTATTTACAGTTGTAACGCAGAAGGCCTCTCCTGGAAAGAGAGATTAGGGAAAACTATCTGGTTATGCATTTAAGATATTCCTTGCTTCTTCTCGAATTACTCTGAAAAATTATTGCTTGAGTGGAAACTATATACTAACTGTATGATCTGCTTTATATTGATGTTTGATTACCAAAGCTGAATCTTTTTATTCTTTTCTTTGGATCATTGACAGTTACTGGAAAGTTTCCAGCAATCTTTCCCTACACTATCCTTTCCTCCTCTGCCCGAGCGAGGAGACTTTGAACTGAGGGAAGTTTTAAATTCACCATACTTTTTCAACTGAGCCAACAGAATTTGTCGCTGTATTAATCATCCCCTCTTCCGCCACCACTGGAGAAGGCACACGCCATGCTGCTGCTTCCTTGTAACACGAACAGCTTCTATGTAGTGCACTTACAAGGATTGAGATGATCTTCAGTAGCTAAGTGCTGGCTTCTGCCTTTTGACGAGAAGCCCACTGAGACATAATCATCTGACAGACAAGAGGAATGTTACAATTTGTGGCAAGTCAGAGGAGAATGACTGCAGATTCGAGCAATTCTTGCCATTCTTTATAGTAAATTAACATGTAATGTAGCTAAGATAGGTGATTTCTTGTATGTAATGTACAGAATTAGAGAACTTACTCTGAGAAAAAGTCCTGCTGTATACCCTTACTGTATATATTACGCCGTGTAAAGCTAGGAAACTTGAGTATGCTCTTCCCCCCTTCAAATATATTTGAACAAATTCTTCATATTTTATGAACGTTTTTTGGTTATTAATTTTTTATAAAGATAAAAAAAAAAAAGAACATTAGGATCCCCTCCTCACGGGGAACTCTTAAATCCTACTATACAATTCCTTATTTTTTGTGTGTGGGTAATCTGTTATTTAGTAAAGATCCTCAATATTTTTAGTTTACTAAACAACCACGAAAACTCCTTGCACACAGAATTTGGACAAGATTATTACATTAATTAAGCGCAGACTTTAAATTGTTAAAATTGCATTATTATACGGTCACGTAAAATAGTATTTTTTGCACTTCCTCCGTTAAATAATGTACCTTGGCATACAATAAAACTACAAGTATGACTGAAGATAACTGAACTATTAATACAATCAAAGTTGTAACACAAATTTTTGTATGTGGTTGGCCACACGGTGTGACTAACCACAATTATTATTATTATTTTTTTAAATACCACAAGTCTTCTCTCTCCTCTTTTCTTAGCTTCTTCTCCAAGCTAAACTACACATCACCAACAACCATATCTCTACTCCACCCATTTTCTCTTTCTTCTTTTCTTAACTTCTTCTCCAAGCTAAACTACACATCACCAACAACCATATCTCTACTCCACCCATTTTCTCTCTCCTCTTTGCCAAATTGCTGCAATTAAAGGCCGAAATTGTAGAAATTAGGTGCCAAATTGCTGTGGAAAATTGCGATTAATTAACCTTAAGATCATCAACAACATTTGAAGTAGTGAAATCGATGAGAACCGGAGAAATTTGAGCTCGTTTTATTTGTGGAATCTTCGATCGAACATTCTTCGTCAAAATTTCAGCAACAGAAACAACAATAGTAATATGAGTAGATTGTAGAGTATTTGTAGGGTGCGACTGGTTTATTCAGGGGTTACTTTTAAGGTGTTACTGATTTGGTCAGGGGTTACTCGTAGGGTGTTACTGGTTTTGGTAAGGGGTTACTTGTAGGGTGTTACTGGTTTGGTATAGGGCCTACAAGGTACCCTTGGATAAGGAACTCATATAAGTAGCCTTTGAATAAGTAACTCATACAAGTAACTCCTGAACTAACCCATACAAGTAATCCCTGAATAAGTAACTCATACAAGTAAACCCTTGAGTAAGTAATTCATACAAGTAACCCTTGATAACCCATACAAATAACCCCTGAATAAGTAATCCATACAAGTAACCCCTGAAAATTACAAGTAACCCCTGAATAAGTAATCCATACAAGTAAGCTCTGAAAATTACAAGTAACCCCTGAATAAGTAATCCATACAAGTAACCCCTGAAAAAAAAAATATCAAGTAACCCCTGAAAAATACAAGTAACCCCTGAAAAAAAAATACAAGTAACCCCTGAAAAAAAAAATACAAGTAACCTTGACAAAACTAGTACCCCCGTTCTACGCGCGTCAAGGTCCGTTATTTTTGCTGACTTGTGACAGGGTAAAGTCGTATCCCCTAATCAAAAATATTACCTAAATCCTCTAACAAAAGTAGATAGGGAAGAAGGGTCGAACCACAGGGAAACAAGTCAATTTATTCCTAATTAATTAAAAGTAATCTAAATTATTAAGTAATAATTTTTTGTTATTAAAGATCTATACTACGAAGAATATGAGCAGGGAGAATAAAATAGGAGAAATCAAATATTAAAAGACCTAGGACACAGGTTCACTAATAAACAACATTTCAGGGTAAAACATAATAATCAACCATTAACGCATCAATCAATCAGATTATAAAGGGCCTTCGCTACGTATTACAATCACAGAGTTAATTTATCGGTATTAAATCTCATCTCTCGAATCTCAACTTAACCATTTATAAATTAGTCTGCCTATTGAAACTAAGCCTAAACATTAATTCTCATCTCTCGAATCTCGAATCAATATTGCCAAACCCATACAATTAAATCAGGCCTAATCTAATTGCATAGCATTAAATCAATCAATAGGAAATTAATTAACCATTAACAATCAGCAATCATAATTTACCCCTTCATATTATTTATTAGATCCCCATAAACCCTAGAAAGTAAACTACTCAGACATGATTAGAATTAAACTAAACAAAGCAATTAAACAAGTCATAAGGAATTGAAGGAATAAAAATACTGAAATTAATAAAATAAAAATCGTACCGAATCGACGGAATTACAAACGGAGTTTAAGAACAAGAGAAAGAGTAAAGGTTTAGAGAGAGAAAATCTAAGTAGAGAGAGAAAAGTAGTAAGAGTGTGTAAAAGAAGTCCTAAACTTACCTAAATAAATTACATCAAAACACTAAGCAAGGAAATTCTACGCTAAACGAAACTAATCGGAGCCTAAACAAATCCCCTAAAACTCGCGCCCGATCGGGCGCCTCTTCGCCCGGCCGGGCCCGCCTTTTTGTTGCTAAAATCACCTCTCGCGCCCAGTCGGGCGCGTGCTCCGGGCGCGATATTCTTCTCTTCTTTGCTCGCCCCGCCCGGCCGGGCGCGCCTTCGGGCGAGGCCTTATGGCCCCGAGCGGAGCTCTTGGGCACCAATAATGGACTTTGATTGGGCCTTTACTCCTAAGCCCAATCGGATTTCCTCCTTGGGTCTTTGAACTTGGTCCAAATGCCTCGGGATTTCCAATACCGAGCCCTTAATCACCGATTTGCTTCTTCTAACCGGCCTTGGGCTTCAATCAGTGGCCGTGCACCTCCAATGCTCGTAGTCGCTACTCGAAAATCCGGGAAAATGCTCCAAAAGTGCAATTTCCTACAAAACCCAACCAAAACTACGAAAATATTGGAAAACACCAATTAGTAATAAAAGTGGCTCGAAAGAGCCAAAAACACTACTAATTATGATCAAGGGACGGGGGTAAATCACTATATAAAATGGACATATCAACTTGGCAGCAGGCCATACCGTGTGGCCTGCTGCACCAAAAAGGCTCTGAAGTTGTAAATATACTAGGTATACCATAAATAATGTACAATTATATCCGTTAAGTTATATGTTAACCTAAAATAATACTCCCTCCGTCCCCGATTGATAGTCACTTATGCCATTTTTTGGGCACCCAAAATGTTAGTCACATTTGCTTTTTTCAAGTACCATTAATATTATTTTTTTACCAAAATTCTCTAACATTTTGCAAAAATATTTGTGCAAATTTAACTTTCCAATGTAAATTTTACTTTCCCATGTACTTTAATTACTTTCTTTCTCTACTTTTTTTGCATACTCAATGTAAATTTACTTTTTCAATGTACTTTCTTTATTCTCCTTAATTCCCGTTATTTTTCTTGAAAAGTGACTATCAATCGGGAACGGAGAGAGTACTCTGTAAAAAATTATATATCTAAAATTGCCAATTATTTATGAGTAACTTTTGTATACAACCGATATACAGTAATTTATTGTACATTGGGGGTCACTTTTTAGCAAATTAATAGGGTCACTGTTACAATTTTTTGGGCAACTTTTATCAATAAAGCATAAATACTTTGTAACTTTTATTTATTTCAGGATAACTTTCATTCATATTAGGATAAATTTTGCTCATTTTAGGGAAACTTTATAACAGATGTACGATATTTATTGTACATCCAATTTATTTGAAAGTTTGCCATTATTTATTACTCCATAATAAAAGTACTCTTTAAAATACATAAAATCAAATCCCATTACATTATCCATATAAACCTTATAAGAAAATTTCCTAAATTACCTCTCATATTAGGTGAGATTCTCAAAATGCACACGTGTTTTTTTTGGGAATACATGAAGTACCCTTGAAGTTTAAAATTTTTACCATAAGTCCCAAATTAGTTAGAGGTATCTTAGGAAATTTTTTTTCCGGTGATAAAGTGTTTCCTTCACTATCTCACTTGTGAAAGTGTGGTCTGTTGATGAATTAAAATTTGAGATAAAAGAGTGTAATAAAGTTTATTAAAAAACTAGTTTGGTGACTCGTGTGATGCGTGGGTTGTTTATTGAATTTTAAGATAAATTTTTTATCTATGTATTAAGTTTTAAAATATATTATTCATACAAAAGTAGTTATGATGTGATTTTGTGAAGATTTAAATTATGTAGTAGGCATGTATTGACCAATAATAATATTGGTGAAAATGTTTGATTCAAAAAATATATATAAAAAAATAGCAACATAAACTTGAAATATTAGAAATTTCTAAAAATTAGCCAAAATTAAAGTAAAAAATGTTCTAAGCTTGTTGGGTTGACCCGTAACCTGAAGTGACTCGACTTGAAATGACTCGTGATTCATCGGATTGACAATTCTATATAAAGTAATAAAATCATAATTCATCATATTAGATTGTGAAGTATTTTAATTCAATCGATTAGGATATTTTATAATAAATTATTTAATTGTTGTCTACTTGTACGACATTTGGTGAAAAGTTGTAATGTCATGTCTTGTTGTCTCGCGATCTGGCTAAACTTATAATTTATCTGTACCTATGAAATATAGGTATTTTTTCGGAAATAAAACTCTAAATCAACAATTTTATCCTATAAATCTATCCAGTTTTTATTGAATTTAAATCTCTAAACTAACCTTTTTTATCTTACAAAATCTATCTATCATAGTTTTTATCCTTTAAGAAAAATACAATTTTTTTTATTCATAAAACATATATACAAATATTTAATTATTGACTACGTGGCGCGACACTTGGCGAAAAGCGAAAACGCCAAGTGTCGTTGTCTCGTGACCTGGCTAAAAGTTTAGCTTTATATATTAGCTATACTAGATTAGGCTCGTGCGATGCACGCTTTAAATATTATTTTACGATTTTAACAATATTATTTAGCTTATTTGTGTGTAATATGTACGTACGTAGTACAAATAATTTAATCAACATCTAATAAATTGAGAAATTAATAAAGAGTGGAAGCCCCAATTCATATAATCTGTATAAAATATACGGAGTAGGAGAAAAAGATAATGTTTATAAGAAAATGAAATAGTTTGACCTTCCTTTAATTTTTTCAATCGAAATTGCATAATTAGTCAATTTAAATATAAAATCTGTTAGAGAAATGTATAATTAATTTATCAAATTTAAATTTTTATTTATGTTGAAAAAAAAATAATGATGTCATTATTAGTTTTGGTGGAAATTTTTTTTATAAGAGGTTGACATGTGAAAAGTAATAACATCAGCGGTTGTTCCTTTAATTTATTTATAGACGATAAACAATGTGAAAAAATAAAATAAAAAGATATAATCATATACTACTTCGTAACTAATACGCATAAGCTAGAGAGGGGTAAAAAAAAGAACACAAGTAATAAAATACGTATTTAAATAAGTTGATAAATAAACGGAAGGATTACTATTCACCCTTTAATTTAAGAAACTAAAATTGTCATAAATTGGATTGGATACCACCAAGTAATTCCAATTTACCATAAAACTAGATGAAACCAGTGCGATGCACGGTTTGTTAGTATTTTTTAAAAATATTTTTCATATTTATGCGATTTAAATTGTTATGATATTAGTTTTAAAATATTAGATAAAATTCTTAATCTCAAAAGATAATATTTTATATTTAATTAATTTAAACTTTAAAATCTCATTCGTCAATTTTGCTTACGTGTCATTTGAATTATTTAATTGTAAAAGAAATTAATAATCTCTTATTTAATTGACTACAACTTAAATTTATAATCTTACATGGCGCACTAAGAAAATTAAATCTTACGTAGCTCTCTAAAAACTCAAGGAAAAACTCCCCTTTATATATATATTAGATTAAGGGAAGATTTGTAGGCTAAAATAAAGTAATTTTAGGAAAGTCGCCAATAATATAGTCGGCTAGAGTAAATGCGTTTTAGGAAATCGACTAGTAATTGGATATATTCTTTAATAGATGTTTATTTCCTTTATATATACGTACTAAAATTCTATTATTACATCAATTAATCAATCTCATACTTCATAAACCCACAAACTTTTCTAAATTTTATTCTCTCAAAAAAAAAAAAAAAAAAAACAATGACCGTAGTTCTGTTTCATGTTTCTTGGTTATCAAAACCTCAAGATGAATTCAATATCGAAATAGATAATTCTAACACTCCTTTCACTCATCCATGGTTGCCTAAATGTGGATCACAACCCATCCACCCGGCTACGCGTTACAATCCCATAGACTTCGCTTTCCTCCCTCCCTTACCGTCGCACCTTACTAAGCCTAAGTCGATTGAATCAACCCCTTTTAAACTAGTCGAGAACGTAGCTGATTTGGATTACTTGGCCACCAAGTTATCCGAGGTGGAAGAGTTTGCGGTGGATTTAGAGCACAATTCGTACCGTTCGTTCCAAGGGATTACTTGTCTTATGCAAATTTCAACTCGTCATGAGGATTTTGTGGTTGATACTCTTAAGTTATGGGATAGTATTGGAGATTACCTAAGACATATTTTTCAAGATCCGTCTAAGAGAAAAATAATGCACGGTGCAAGTAATGATATTAAGTGGCTTCAAAGGGATTTTGATATTTATGTGTGCAATTAATTTGACACGATGCAAGCGTCTAGGGTAATGGGATTAGAAAGAAACTCTCTTGAATTCCTTCTAAAGTATTATTGTGGTGTTTCGGCTATCAAAGAGTATCAAACTTCGGATTGGAGAATTCGGCCTCTTCCTCATGATATGATCAAGTACGCAAGAGAAGATACCCATTATCTCCTTTACGTTCACGATGTTATGAAGTCTACGATTTTGTCTAAGTACGGTCAAGATTCCTTGGCCGAAGTGTGTAGGTTAAGTCATAATGTTAGTATTCGATTGTATGAGAAAGAAGTGTTCGATAAGGACGTTTCGTACTTGTATTTGTACGGACTAATGGAAAGCTTATTTGGATGGTAAACAACTTGCGGTCGTATGTGCTTTGGTTGAATGGCGTGATAATGTTGCGAGAGAAGAAGATGAGAGTACGGGCTATGTTTTGCCTAATAAGGTACTTTTGGAAATTGCTAAGAAATTACCTAAAAATGAAGAAGATTTGATGAGGATTGTGAAATACAAGCATGATTTCATAGATTTAGATTATATTGTCAAGTTGATTAAAGTTGCCGTTGATATTGAAGCTCGCACGACTAAGTTCGAGGATTTGTCTCTACAATTAAAACATAAAATACCCGTCTCAGATATTGCAAGAAAAATTCAATTATCGGGAAGATATGAGAGCTCGGAAAAATTGGTTATGTATTCCATTCCTAGGTGTTTGCCAATTGTTGTTAACCCGATTTATGATTGTGTTAGTAGCCTTCTTTCAATATATATGTAATTCAATATTTGAAGGGTGTAAATAATAGTACTGAATTTGATAACAATACAATTCTTGTTTTTATTATGGGATCTCTATTATCATAAGACTAATTAAAAAAGTGATAGGTCTAAGTTTAACAAACTAATCATAAGACTAATTAGTATGAAGTCCATACTATATAATGACAGTTTTGGCGCATTGTTTACGTCTTTAATATTTGGCCGTCTGTCTTTAATCTTTATGATTAATGGTCTAACTCAATTATTGATAAGAAATAAAAAATCATCCTTAGACTCTAATTTTAGTCGAGTATTGTAACGTTTTGCAATTATATACGGAGTACGCGGTAATATTCTTCAATTATGTGATTAGTGATTACTTATTAGTTTGCGTGTACAAATTTTTCACTTCAATTCTCAGCTTATCTCAACTGAACTAAGCTTCACCTTTGAATATTTAAATCCCACAAACAAACAATCTTTCAATCTATCATCAACTTTGTTTGATTGGTTCACTTTCAATCTTATCAGTTTCTCACTTATCTCTGTTTATTCTAATTACTTTGTTTATGTCAATTTCAATAATTTGATTTCATCTGGGTCTATAATTCTGCTCAATTTACAATAAAATCTGTAAATTTCTTGTGTTTTATTACAAAATTTGCACTTAAATTTCTGGGTTTCCAGTTCTGGGTCAACTAGTGTTTTTCAATTACCAATTTGTCTGTTGGTTGTAAAAAAAACGTCTTGCCTTTTTAATTACCCAAAACCCTAAATTTCCCCCAATTTTTTTTGAAATCAGGGATTCTGGAATCACAAAATCCAGATACCCAATTTATAGAAATTTGCTAATTTTGGAATCCAATCATAAAATTTCTTCCTAAGAATCCTGACAGATTTGAGCAAACTATCAAATAAGATTGGATAATCTTGCTCTTAATTTGCTGCTCCTGTAAAATTCTAAATTTTAGGGTCTATAAATTCAAGTTTTTTGGGGGAAAAATGACAATTGATAATATGGAGTCGAAGAGGGAGAGACACCCAAAGAAATCGAAGCAAGTCCCTGATGAAAATGCTCCATTGTTACCCAGAAAACGTCAAGAAGAAGCTGGATTTGATGAATTTAATGGAGCTTCATTTTCTGGGGCTGTCTTTAATTTGTCCACAACAATTATTGGAGCTGGAATTATGGCTTTGCCAGCAACTATGAAGATTTTGGGTCTTGGTCTTGGGATTTTTATGATCATATTTATGGCTTTTTTGACTGAGAAATCCATTGAAATGTTGCTTAAGTTTAGCAGGGCTGGAAAGTGTTCATCTTATGGTGGTGTAATGGAAGATGCTTTTGGAAAAGTTGGTAGAATTTTGCTGCAAGTTGCTGTTTTAGTCAACAATATTGGTGTTCTTATTGTGTACATGATCATTATAGGTATATAACTATATTATGATTATATGTTTATCTTATTGATTGTTGGCTTTTCGTGCTCGGTTTTGCTGAAGGTTTTTGGATTTCTTTGAAGGTGATGTGCTATCAGGAACATCTGCCAGTGGAGTTCACCATGCTGGTGTGTTGGAAGGTTGGTTTGGAGATCACTGGTGGAACGGCCGGTTTTGGATTCTCCTAATCACAACTCTCTGTGTGTTTGCTCCATTGGCTTGCTTTAAGCGTATTGGTGAGTTGTTGCTTTATTGGTTGGTCTTGATAGTCATACTTGCTATTAAGCAAGTGCACTTGTTCTTTAGCAAATCTGCAAATATGATATCTTTCGCGATCTGGCTATCTGCCATTGCAGTTTCATAAGTTTATTATTGACATACAAGACATGTTTGGTTGACTCATTGCTCTTCAAGTGTTTTGTTATATATTATTGATGACCAATTAGAGATATTTAGATCAATTGCAGATGATAAAGGGTGGTGGTTAGACTATGGTACTATTTCAATTTTCAAACTTATGTGGGCATACATCTTTAGCATTATTTGGATCAATTGAAGACATTAGATGCCAGTTTTAGAGTATGGTACTATATCAAAACTTAGGGGTACAATCTTTGATTTGGTGCAGGTTGTCTGTTATCTCTTGAATCTATAGGCAATGTTGGATAAGATATTAATGAAAATCGGAGGTTTTTATTTTTATTTACTGTTGCTGAAACCATTTTCTTTTTGTTACTATATTTTGTTGATTATTATGAATTATGATAAGTACTTGTGATTGGTGTTTGTGTTGCAGATTCTCTGAGATATACATCAGCATTGTCAGTTGGCCTGGCTGTTGTATTTCTTGTAATTATGGTAGGAATTGCAGTTATAAAGTTGATAAGTGGAACTGTGTTGATGCCCAGATTGCTTCCTGATATTACCGATTTTAATTCATTCTGGAAACTCTTCACTGCTGTACCTGTTCTTGTAACAGCATATATATGTCACTACAATGGTATGTCAATTCAGTTTTTATTTTATGTTTTTTGTTTTTTTTGGGTGTTTTCTAAACTTTTGAAGAGTATAGATAATGTAGGATTTGACCCAAGTTCCATGAAATGGAAGCAGTCTATTTTCTCAAATAATAATAGGAAAAAAAGACTTGCACATACTTGTCACTCTATGTAGTGAATAAAATATAGTATCCAGAAGGAAAATGTTCCTCTTTAAAGGTTAAAAGTATCTATGTTGGACATGCAATCTCATTAATTTAACGCAATCCCTTTATCTTTCATAAAGATGACTTGCAGATGGAATATGGCCCATTCATGTTTCTATTTATTTTTCGTATATATAATTATGCCAACTACTCTTCTCTTGGTTCTCTCTGAACTCATGAACAAGTCAAATGAGATTCTGTTCTAGCAATTAGTAGGTGAGAATTCGCCATTTGAAGAGTTACAAGTGCCAAGTTGCTTTCTTATCTTGAGATATATGGGACATTTTATCCCATGAATTTAAACCAGTCAGTTATCTACAACGAAAAAAACTTGCACAGATGCAACTTAGTGTTTCGTTGCTCGGGTATGTTAAAGGATAAGTAATTTTTTATGGAATTACTAGTTTATATTTAGCAAAATTGAACTCCCGTGCCTACTTTCTGCACCAATAGAACTATCATAGATTACTGATTGGTTTGACTGATAGAGTATTTTGTGACAAACAAAATTTTTTTGCTCATTTACAATTGAACCAAAACTTTTGCAGTTCACTCGATTGATAATGAACTCGAGGACTCTACCGAAATAAAACCTGTTGTTCGAACAGCACTTGGTCTCTGTTCTTCTGTGTATGTTATGACAAGTTTATTTGGGTTTCTTCTGTTTGGCGATGGAACTCTGGATGATGTCCTTGCAAACTTTGATACTGACCTTGGAATACCATATGGTGGCGTGCTGAATGATGCTGTACGTGTCAGCTATGCTGCACACTTGATGCTTGTTTTCCCCATTGTCTTCTATCCTTTAAGGCTCAATATTGACGGCCTTTTCTTCCCTTCATCAAGTCCTCTGGTTAACAGCAACAAGAGATTTTCTCTTATTACTGCAGTGCTTATAACTCTCATATTTCTGGGAGCAACTTTCATACCCAGCATCTGGGATGCGTTTCAGTTTACTGGAGCAACGGCTGCAGTTTGTCTTGGGTTTATCTTTCCTGCATCTATTATCTTAAAGTGAGTACCTCTGTCACTTATTCGTTCTTAAAACAACTTTTATAAATAAGACCTGTGAAACAGGGATTGCCATTGTTCTTGTTTAGCTGTGTGACTTGTGTCTTGGTGATAGATTCTTAATTCTTATTCATTCTTAACTGCACTAGTTCCACAAAAAATAGAACTTCAAATGCACTATCCAAATTACTCTATGTTGTCATGTTGATTCTGTCTGATGTTTGTATTACTTCTGTGCATGAGTTTGACCTGATTAACAGTACATGCATTTCTTTTTTATTTTTTTTGGGTGAAAAATTAAGTGTTGTTAGTAGTCTACTGCTTAATGAATATTCCTTACCAGGCTTAAGCAAAGTAAAATGTGATCTCGTTACTGCAGGACGCCTGGACACACCACTATCTAATCGCCTTTTTATTTCCCCCTATCTTAAAATGGAAGATCCCTAATTTGCAGCATTTTTTTGAATTTCAATTAGAGTTAATAGATGGCATGGATCCACCAGAATGATATTGTTGTTACAAATCACTATAGAATTGGGACAATACTTATGGTTCAATTTGGTTTCTCAATTATGCTGCAATATATTTGTGTGAGCCACTTAAATGCTTCACCTACGTGCGTGAATTACAAACACGTGTGTCAGTAAACTTAGCATAACCTCCATCTTGTATCGATCAGTTGTCTAATTCATCTTGCAAATTGATGTTTCAGGGATCGCTATGCCATTTCCACAACCAAAGAAAAATCCTTGGCCATTTTGATGATTGTCCTTGCAGTGTTTTCAAATGTCGTGGCAATATATAGTGATGCCTATGCACTGTTCAAGAAGAGTTCTGTAACCAGTCAAATGTGAAAGGACACTTGATGCTCCGTTTTAAGTTATTTGGGCACAAAGCAGAGCATTGACTTTGTCCTGTTCCGTGAAAGTTTGGAGATTACTTGCTCTTAGGGTATTAAGAGTTACAATGAAGAGCAAATGCAGCTTGTCATGTATACATGCAGTAGCTCTTTGTGCAAACTGTAATCTTATATCCTACCGGTGTTTGTTGTGATGTACCACCGATAAGTATATTGTCTATATATAGTTTACAAAATAAAAGAGATCGGCCGGAAGTTCGTGATAAACTTTTTTCGATGTCAATGTTGATTGTACTTGATATATTGTATACCAAAGGTCGGCTTGTGGGCATAAGAAGCTGCCTTCAACTGGTTTTTAATATGGTGGATCTACCAAAACTAATTATTTCAGTTCTTATATGTAAACTTTGCAAGCTTTTTTTTTTTTCCTTCTTTCATCCTCTCCACCCCTTAACCTAGTTATATGTAATCATATAACTAATATATAAAGCTAAACTTTCAGCCAGGTAACGTGATTGCGACACTTGGCGTTTCAACTTTTCGTCAAGTATTACGCCATATTAGATAGATTTAAATAGATTTCATAATTTTATTCAAAAAAATTATTAGATTATAATTCTAAAAAATTATCATATAAATTTATTTTTATATCATAATTTTTTTTGGAGCGAAGGAGTAATTCAAAGCGTAAAACATCCATTTATAATATATCCTAATCGGTTTAAATTATATACTTAACAATCTAATAGAATGCAGACTTGTCAATTATGGTTAGGTCTTGAGTCTCTCGCATTGGGTCACTTCAGGTTACGAGTCAAGAAATGTTCAACCCTTGCCTATAGTTTTGGGTTCGGGTCAATCCAACGTGCTTTGAACATTTATTTTATTTAGTTTATTTTTTGCTATTTTTTTTAATGTATTGAGTCGAACATTTTCACCAACATTATTATTAGTCATTACATGCCTACTAGATAGCAAATCGTCACAAAAGCAAATCAATTCCTAACTAATTTTGTATCAATCATATATTTTAAAATTTGACATATAGATTAAAAATTTACCTCAAAATTCAATAAACAACCCGGACATCGCACGGGGCACAAAACTAGTATACTAGTATTACTAATATAATTATATAATTGTATAAAATAAAAAAAATTAAAATCGCGCTAATTGTATTAAAGTTTTTTTTTAATGCACCTTTTGATTGGTTGTTGATATAGACTTTATAGAGTAGTTTAGGTCAAAATATGGATTGGTTTAATGCTCATAATACATTACTTCCTCCACTCCAATTTACTTGTAACATTAAGATTTTGACATCAAACACTCTCTTATAATGTAATATTGTGATTATACGAAAAAAAAACTATATTTAATCATGTGAGATCTTGTTGGATTTACCTCAATTTGTACTTAATTATAATCTAAAGGAAGGACACAAAAGGAAATATACCCTTTAAATCCAAAGCATTGAATCTCTTTTATACTTTAGTACAGAAATTAAATGAATTTTTTTTTTTAGAAAACACGCCGAACAAATATATTAATAAAGGGACAAAGAGTACAGAGTACATACGGGGAAACCTCCCTAGGGCAATGACCTACCCACACTTGTTCGACACCACTATGAATGACCTTAGCAAGATGGTGGGCAACATTGTTCCCATCTCTTTTTACATGAGACCACTTTAACATATTAAAATCACAACTCATAGATAGAAGATCCTCAAGTACTGTATCAAGGTCAGAAAAATATATGGCAGCCTTGGTAAGCCTGGTGACTAGAGCTTCACAATCAGATTCAAGAATGACCTCCTTATAACCGAATCTTCGAGCAAGATGTACCTCGTGTTACAACACCCATACCCACCCAACCCTCATCATCTAAACACGCATCAGCATTCAATTTGATGGTGTTCTCAGGGGGCGCTTTCCACTTCTTGCGACTTTTCCTTCCTTTCACAGGCACAACTTTATACACCATGTTGTTGTACTTCCCACATTCTTCAATCATCCTCTCCAGCCGAGCTAAAATGACACTACTTGGCGTGATCTTCCCTTCAAACACCCACTGATTGCGCTCAAACCATAGTAGCCACACTAAGTATGCAGCTCTTTGGAATTTATTTGCGTGAGCTTCCTTCCACCTGACAACCAAGTCAAAAAACGAGCCGGACATATCCTTCAGCATATCAGCATAACCACTATCCTCCCATAGCTCTGCAGCACGCGAACAATTAAACAGAACATGCGAGCTTGTCTCATCTTCCAGTCCACTCCACGGGCAGATAACACACTCCAATAAGTGACGAGTCATCAGCAGGTTCTTTGTGGGAAACGTGTTGTTACATAGCCTCCATAGAAAGTGTTTGACTTTAGGAAAGGCTTCCAGACTCCAAATATCAATCCAGGCACGGTGATAGTCATCTAGATTACAACCCTTTCCTAGCATATAAGAGGTTTTTGTAGAATACTAACCATCATGGGAAAAAGCCCACGTGAGTATATCACTAGGAGCTCTCGAACTGAGGGGAATTGATAGGATGCAGCGCTGGTCTCATTCATTAAAATTTTCCGAAATGATGGCAACATCCCAGTCCAAAGTTTCAGGTCAATAAGGTCACACATCTGTGTTAGGCCTTCCACTTCCGGACTAGTTATGAAGCAACCTTCAGCATCAGCAAGCCAAGGGTCCCTCCAAATATTTACCTTCGAACCATTGCCAATGCGCCACAAAACACCTTCCTTCATGAGTTCTTTTGAGCTCCAGATACTCCTCCACGAGTAGCTACCTCCATATCCCAAAAAAGAATCCAAAAAAGTACTATTAGGGTAGTACTTTGCCTTCAAAACTCTACTAAGCAGCGAGCCATCTAGATGAACAAGTCTCCAAGCTTGTCTTCCGAGGAGGGCGTCGTTGAAAACTTCCAAATCCTTAAAACCCATGCCACCCAAGCATTTCGGAGTACACATTGTATTCCAAGATTTCCAGTGAATCTTCCTTTTTTGATCTTTTTAACCCCAAAAAAATCAAGCCATTGCTTTTCTGATACTATGTGTAACTGAAACAGGAAGCTTGTACACTCCCATCAAATATGTCAGAATTGCTTGGATTACTGCTTTGAGAAGTACTTCCTTGCCGGCTCTAGATAACAATTTTTCCTTCCAATCCTGCAATTTCTTCCAAATTCTATCTGTGAGAGCATTGAAAGTGGCCTTTTTTTTTTTATCATCCTACAATAGTCGGAATCCCCAAATATTTACCATGTCTTTCAACCTGACGCATATTTAAAACTCCCATCAACTCACTCCTTTGCTCGGCGCTCACTCCTTTGCTAAAAGAAACTTCCGATTTTTCAAAATTGATTTTTTGCCCGGATGCTACTTTATACTGGTTGAGAATTTCAACTATCATTTCGCATTACCTTCGGTTAGCTCTAGCAAAAAGTAAGCTATCATCTGCAAACAAAAGATGTGAGATTACAGGGCCACTCCGACTTGTCTTTGCCCCATGTATCTCTCCTCTCTGCACTTTATTATTCAACATGTGAGAATGTGAGAAAAAGCATCAGCAACTAAAATAAATAGGTAAGGGGAAAGAGGATCTCCTTGCCTAAGTCCCCTCGAGGGAGAAACCGAGCCACATACTCTTCCATTGATGATAAAAGAGTAACTAACAGTCGAGACACACTTCATCACCAAGTTCACCCCCTACCATCGAAGCCCATAGTTAACGACAATTTTCTCAAAAATCCCCATTCTACACAGTCATAGGCTTTACTCATGTCTAGCTTCAATGCACTGGTACCTTTTCGGCCCCGACTTTTCTTCATCGTATGAAACAACTCTAATGCAATTAGTGAAGGATTTATGTCTTCGTTGTGTGCAATTACTAGATATATAAATGGATCAAATTATGGAGATAATTAAGTTCGTACATTTGGGTCGTCGTTTTATCATAGCTAGAGGTACTAACGATCTTTGGGCTAGAAAATAGCCCAAAGCCCAATTGGACGGATCCTATAAGGTCACACAAAGGGCCTAGATTGAGCACGAGAGGACGAGGCACATGATGGGCCTTATCCCCTAGTATGGCCGGCCATATGGAGTAAGATTGAGGGTTTTTGAGCTTCCTAACCCTAGTCTAATTATAATGTGATTATAAATAGACTAGGTACCTAAGGTTTGCATGTAACCTGAATTCAGTGATCAGTAAGATCAAAACACGAATTAGCAAACACGAGACCTAGCCCTCTCAAACTCTCCTCTCTCTCACGGCTCTCTTCTCCTCCCTTGCGCCAGTGTGGTGCTTCGTGGTGGTCGGTTAGTCCATTAAAGGTGGTGATCGCGGTTTTCCTCAATCACTCGACCAATCTAGTATTGGTGGACGGCTCGCTCGAAGCTCGTGGACTAAGTAGAGGAGCAACGCTTGGGGCTCTATTCTCTCCTTGATTTGTCAATCAATTGCTACGTGGAATTCACGCTTCAAAGGTATAATTATGTGCCTTGTGTGTTATGCATATGATATTGGGATTAGGTACTTGATTGAATATGATTCATGATTTTCCGCTGCGTAGTACCTATAAACTCCTACAGTGGTATCAGTTAGCCTCTTGCATGAACGCACTTGATCATATTAATACGATTAATTTGAAGTCCATGTTAATTTTATAATCAATTAAGAGGGAGAAATTAATTTAATTATGGTTCAATTGTTATATTTAATGTGATTAAACTTTTAGAATTGATTAAATGCGATTTAATTATGCTCAAATAGCCATGAAGAGGACCGAAATTTAGACCTAAAATGTTTGAAAATTTCGAACCCCCTAACCCTAATTTCGAATTTTTCGAATATTCATAGCCCTAAAATATGATTTTATGCTTGATTTTTGATTTAACTCGAATTTTTTTATGATTCATAATTTTAATCGGATTGATCTATGCATAAAAATGTTTTGTGTATGATCATCAATTTAATTTTAAGAGTTAGAATTAAATTGAGATTAATTTTATGATGAACCCTAATTTTAAAGTTGAATGTTGATTTAATTTTAATTTTTGGACTGATTTGATTTAATTTTGATAAATGTTATTTTAATTAAATTATACCAAAAAATATATATATATATTAAGGCCGGCAGCCGTGGCTAGGTGGCGCAGCCACGGCGGCTGCCGACTTGGTTGTCTGTCAAAGAGAGAGGGAGGGAGGGAGGGCGGCGGCCCTGGTGGCTGGGGCAGCAGCTGTGCAAGCGTTGCACGCTGCTGCCTTGGCTGCCACTGCTACGGTGTGCTGCTACGAAGCAGCCACCGTGGCTAGCTTTGGCTAGCCAACCACGGTGGCCAGCACCGTGCAGTCACGGTTTTTCAAAAAAAAAAAAAATCTTTTTGAAAAATATTTCAAGATAATTACAAAATTATTTTGGGATAAAATCAGTTTTATTTTGGATAAAATCTTTTGTTTTAGGATAAAATCAAATATTCAAAAGTTGTTATATTTGATACATATTTAAAGTTGTTGAATTGGTAATTATCCATAATCAAAGTGGTTAATTTTGGATAAGATTGATTAGGATATTATGAGCATATTCCAAAAGGATAATAATTGATTTAAATAATGTGATTATCCCATAATTAGATTAGGATATAATTGATTTTAAAATTATTTGATTGGCTAGTAATTAGGATAGAATCTCCTAAGTTTGTTAGGATAATCATGGAAGATTAAATATGATTTATCTTTCTAGATTAAAAATAAGATTTGATTCTATCTCATGCCTAAATTAAAATATATGATATTTTATGATTGGTCATGAATAATATATGATATTATTTAATTATGATTTAAAATATGAGATATTTTAGGAAATGCGTTGCCTTAATTATGAACATTCGATGTTGTAATTTAGACAAGCATGTTGAGTGATTTATTATATGGCATTTTATATAATATATGATATTATGTTTCTATATATAGACTAGTGTGGCCCATAGATTCTAAAATACAATCTACGCATCGTGATGTATTTTTGTAATCTAAATACGGTCTGTGTACCATTAAGTATTTTTGTGACTTTTATTTAAAGTAAATAGATTAGTTATTTAAATAGTGTTAGTCCAAAGAAGCCCATGAAGTGAAGGCCCAAAGGAGCAAGGTGGATGGAGATCCATGATGATTCAAGTGGGAGCTTTTTATTTCTAGTTTTCTTAGGACTAAGGGGCCATACTATGTCATGTTTTATTGCATTAGTAGATTATGCATGTTAGATTTTATTTATGTTGAATGATGATGCGCTAGAGTTCACTAAATAATCACAACATAAATGAATCTAGATCCCAGTAATATTGAGAATGTTTTTCCAATTAGATACCCAACAATCCTTGAATAGTGAGTGATGGGTCGGCCTCCGCAGAGCGTCACTTGTTATTTTAGGTATTGTGGGGTGGATCATGTTCTACATATTTAATTGGTTGTGCTCAACAAGGTTACCTAAAGCGTTTAGAACCTTGAAGCAAAGGGTAATAATTAAACATGTGATGGTTAATTATTCAACCAAGAGTTACAAGAGTTGTAATCAGTAAAGAGTTTACTTACCTTGAAAATGTAATGATTGATGGTAGGGCCTCAGTCCGGTCAACTATTACACAAATAAAGGATCTTGGAATCACTTAAAATTCAATTGGGATCAATTAATATTGAATAAAGTGTTTTAAAGTTACCTAATTAATTCGTATATGTTACTTTAAATTTAATTAAACATATTATTAAACTTTGCCTTATTTTGACATAGATGGGTAGCCGTAATCACAATGACAACAATATTTACAATCTTCGACCATTCCTTGAGAAGGATAGTGTAGACACCCAAATGTGTCTCCCCAAAACCAAACCCAGTGATGAATACCTTTCACGTCACTTGATTATCGAATGAAGTGAAAGTGTGAAAAGTCTAGTGATGCGGTTGTTTTTATTAAAATATCACTCTTTCTGTTTTTTGAAATTATTTATATTTACACTCTATTTATGAAAATAGCCAGTCCAATTTAGTTTGGTTCATGATAAGGGTTCAATAATAGTGTAGTTGGATTGGGCTCGAAAAGAGCTTTCCGACGATATATTATAAGCCCAATTCCGATGAATAATGAGGAAGTTATGGCCTAAATTAAATTTGGCTCGAAATGAATTTTATATGTGGCCCAATGATCTAGAGGAGGGCCTATTAATTATTATTCCTAAAGTTGTTAGGATTGATTTTAATCTTCTAGAATAATCTAGAAGGTTCTTTTAAATTCTAATGAGATTAGGATTGATAATTATGTTTAAAGAGTTTTATTTGGAATAAAATAAGTGTTTTATCACAAAACCTGATTTTAATCTAATCAACGCGGAATTAGCTGCTTAATCATATTAAGAAAAGGATTCCGCGTACAAAGCGCGTCTTATCTTTTAATTAGCGCCAGACGACAGAGTTTGTCACTAGACGACAGATTCTGACGTATGGCGCTAATGTCTGTCGCCTGGCGCTAATCCTGTCGCCTGGCGCTAATGTCTGTCGCCTGGTGACAGATGCCAGTTTTATTCCGTATAGAACTTGAAGTATTTTCTATCGTTTTTGGATTATTTTTCTATAAATAGGGGTCGTATCTCTCCGTTTTTAATCATCAACAATCATCTCTTCTTTCTCTCTAAAGCTAGAAGCTTATTCTCCCTCTATTCTTTTTCAAAACTTCCCCTTTTACAAAATTCCACATTCACAAGTTCTAGACACACCTAGTCAAGTTCGAAGTTGCCTTCACCCTAGACGTGAAAGGTTGATAGTTTCTAAGGGTTTAGTCTCAAATCCCTATTTCAATTATTAATTTAATTGTTTATTATTTTCCTTGAAGTTACTAACGCGTGTATTTTGTTATTAGAAAGAGATACAAGGCATCCAAGTAAGTAATTTAATTGTTATTCTTTTGATATAGAAATCATGCTTTGATTATTTTGATTCCTAGTATCATGTTTAGGATGTCTTTATGATTCCTAGTATCATGTTTAGGGTAATAACTAAGATTTCTAATATCATGTATGTTTCTATGGGATGCTTCTTATTTTTTCCTTATATTATGTTAGTATCATGTTAGGGATAAATATTTGATTTTTATTGTTTAGTAACATGCTAGGATTTGTTATTAATCTTGTTAATATCATGCCTAGGATCTTGCTAAATATTATTATTACTTTGAGATTGAGATTATTATTATTAATATGACGATGATGATGATTGTTGTCAATTTATTATTGTTGCTTGATATATTATTGCTATTGTTATTGCTTGATCACGCCCTCTCCTGCATGTTTAAAGGGAATTTGTACTTGTAATCACACTTAATAAGATAATTAATAATCTTGTTTAGGCTAATATGATTATAATTCAAGTGATCGCCAATAATAGTTTTGTTTGTGCATTAATATTGAACCAACATAGATTAAATAGGTTTAGGGTTAACCTATTGATTGTAAGTTAGTTAGAAAGCGCACATAAATATGATAAGAATAAAGTAGAGGCCTATTTTTAGGGCAGGTTTAATCTCTTTTAGGTTGGATTTGTACCTTCATCCCCGAATATCTAGTCATGGTTCCAGACGACTATGGAGTTAGCGATCTCATGGATCGTGAAGGGGTGTAATCTTCACCCTGTGAACGGTTTACAAGTTCCTAAAACTTGTTGGCGACTCTTTTGCTCTTGTTTCCTTCCCTTTGGACGCCACCATGCTTAAGTGTATGATCACAGTGGGGTTCAAGTTTGGGATGCTTGAAATATTCCCTATAGATAGGTTGACAGGAGAAAACTTTTCCACTTGAGAAAGAATGCTAAGGCTCGTTCTGAAATCTGAAGGTAGAGAGGATGTCATTGACACCCCATTACCAGGACCTCTGCCAGAAAATGCAACTACGGCAGAAGTCAAGAAGCACAAGAAAGCTCATGATAGAGTTGTGCCTATCACTTGCTTGATGATTGTTGTCATGGAACCCAGTCTTCAAAAGTGTTTCGATTAGGCAATCAAACAGTTTGATTTCCTCATAGAATAATAAGGAATCTTGTAGAGACAAGAAGTTTAGTGGGAGCAATCGGTCTTCTTAGTCATGTATGTAGATGACATACAGTTCATATGAAATGACATATCAATGCTTGAATAAGTCGAGCAATGGTTAGAGAGTTGTTTCTATATGATAGACTTGGGAGATGTTGAGTACATATTGGGAAGCAAGATCCATGAAGCGAATCTTGAAGAATGATTAGACAACATCGAGAGACTAATGTTGATAAGGTTTTTGACAAGTTCATAAAGCAAGATTCTTAGAGAGGATGTTTTCCCATGTTTCATGGTATTACACTCAGTAAAATTCAGTGCCTTCAAAAGCTAATAAGAGTTGAGTTGTATGGATAGTATACCTTATGCTTCTGCAAAAGGGTCCATTATATGTGTCATGATATGTACATAGTAAGATGTTACATATGACTTATGCATGTGTAGCAAGTTTCAAGAAAATTCAGAACAAGCATACTGAAAGTTGCAAAGAGCAAATCTTTGAGAACTTGAGAAGGACTAAAGGAGTGTCTCTAATTTATGGTGTTAAAAGTGAATAAGTGGTCAAAAGGTTATACGGATACAAGTTTTCCAAAAGGGCAAGATGATTCTAGACGTTGATCTAGATGCATATTTATGTCTGGATGATGAAGGACAGTAAGCTTGAAGAGTTCAAAGCAGATTACTGTCGCATACTCAATGTCAGAATATGTGTATTTAGCTACAGTTAGAGTAGTTAAGGAGGAATTTTGGATCAAATTGTCATGTGACTAAAAGGATACCTTTGCCAAAACAAAGGAACCAGAGTCACATCACAAATCCAAACAAATAGATATAAGATATCACCTCGTTTATGAGATCAATGACAAGCGGGATGTCGTGATCTGCAAAGTTTTATTATGAGTAAGAAATCACTAAACCCCTTCCATGGACTAAGATATGAGAGTCATATTAAAGACTTGGATTGAAGCAAGTTATGTAATATAAGTTGTGTATGTTTTGAGAAAACATATTACATAAGTAATGCATCAATTTGCAGAATTATGTTTAAAACAGAAATTATCATTTCTCTTATTTAATTATGGTTTTGGAAATTAAATAAAATGTCCAAAATAATTATGAATTGATGGGCTCATCAGGTTGATGACCTGGTGAATGAAACCGTACAGGTGAACAAAATTCATATATTATTTAAATTTCTAGTTCAAAATCATTAAAGTGGACATAAATGATTTCAATAAATGGAGTGGCATGTAAGATTGATTGGATAGCATAGTTTCATGGGTTATAGGGGCATAGTGATGCTCGGTCAATCACTTGGATATGCATGAATGATGCGTGATCGAACTAATGACCTACTTTGAAGTTCAAGTATAGAACTTCCGGATATATTAGTGGATTCCTTTGACATGAGTGGAACATTGATTTCATTCAATGGATGTTATGACTGTGGTACACTCAAATGTCTACCCGTAACTGGAGATTATAAAGGGTGTTTCCTGGTTATTTCAAAATTTGAGTGGGAGCCTTGTTGCCACAAGATTGGATTGAGTCTACCTATTAAATTAGGAAATGTGTCATGGCCGCTTGAAGAGGGAGAATTCAGAAAATACGTGGCTGCGTTCAAATGCATTATTCAGTAATCATTTAGTTTTGTAATTCTAACCAGATTCCAAGAAACGATTTGTAGACTAATATGATTTCGACATGTGATGCAATCATATTATCAAATCGACACATATTAACTTAAGGAATTTGAATATTGCACACTTGTCTCAGACAAGTGGAAGATTGAAGGATTTATGTCTTCGTCGTGTGCAATTACTAGATATATAAATGGATCAAATTATGGAGATAATTAAGTTCGTACATTTGGGTCGTCGTTTTATCATAGCTAGAAGTACTAACGATCTTTGGGCTAGAAAATAGCCCAAAGCCGAATTGGACGGATCCTATAAGGTCACACAAAAGGCCTAGATCGAGCGCGAGAGGATGAGGCCCATGATGGGCCTCATCCCCTAGTACGGTCGGCCATATGGAGTAAGGTTGAGGGTTTTTGGGTTTCCTAACCCTAGTCTAATTATAATGTGATTATAAATAGACTAGGTGCCTAGGGTTTGCATGTAACTTGAATTCAGTGATCAGTAAGATCAAAACCCGAATTAGCAAACACGAGACCTAGCCCTCGCAAACTCTCCTCTCTCTCACGGCTTTCTCCTTCTCCCTTGCGCCAGTGTAGTGGTTCGTGGTGGTCGGTTAGTCCATTAAAGGTGGTGATCGCGGTTTTCCTCAATCACTCGACCAATCTAGTATTGGTGGACGACTCGTTCGAAGCTCGTGGACTAAGTAGAGGAGCAACGCTTGGGGCTCTATTCTCTTCTTGATTTGTCAATCAATTGCTATGTGGAATTCACGCTTCAAAAGTATGATTATGTGTCTTGTGTGTTATGCATATGATCTTAGGATTAGGTACTTGATTGAATATGATTCATGATTTTCCGCTGCGTAATACCTATAAACTCCTACAATTAGAGCATTATCGGTAATGAGCCTACCAGGCACAAAAGCACTCTGATTCTCTGAGACAACCTCCGGAAGGATGTGTTTCAATCTCATAACTATCGCCTTCGAAGCAATCTTATACAACACATTACAGAGGCTAATAGGTCTAAATTCTGTCATTGAAGTAGGATCTTTAATTTTTGGGATTAAAGCTATGTTAGTGGATTTAACAACTCCCTACATGACGATAATATACCATTAAGTATTAATTTTAGTGGATTTAACAACACCCTACCAATAAGTAATACTTCCTCCGTTAGTAATATTTCAACAACTAGATTTTTTCACAATTCATCACGCTTGTTCGACCACATATTATAATTTATACATGAAGTAAAATATAGTCATGTGAGATCTTGTTAGATTCGTCTCGTAAAATACTTTCACAATATCAACTTTTTATAATTTATACTCTTATATAGCTATAGATATTTAGCATATAAAATGTGCTTTGGGAAGGTAAGTTTATCATTGTTGCAATATTTGTGCAGCAAAGGAAGTAAGGGTCTGTTCACATTTACTGAACTGAGTTGAACTGAACTAAACTGAACTGAGCTGAGCTGAAATGAATATTTTATGAGAGAGGGAAATTAGGAGCTGAACTGAACTGAGCTGAATTGATTGGAGCTGAGCTGAACTGAACTGAAATTAAGTAAATGTGAACAGACCCTAATTATCTATAAAAAGATAATACGAATTACTCCCTCCGTCTCTTTATTAGAGTCCCCTTTCTCTTTATTATGTGAATAATAAATGTTAGAAAGGGGACTTTAATAAAGAGCCGAGGGAGTACTTATCTGCTTTCAAAAAAAAAAGGGAGTATTTATCTAAGAAAAGAATACTTCCACAGTTCCACTACCAAAATAAAATAAAAGTAAAATATAATAAACTAGTTTTGTACCCCGTGCGATGCCCGGGTTGTTTATTAAATTTTAAGACAAATTTTTAATTTATATATCAAATTTTAAAATATATCATTGATACAAAATTAGTTAGAAATTGATGTGTTTTTGTGACAATTTGCTATCTAGTAGACATTTAATGACTAATAATAATGTTGGTGGAAATGTTCGATTTAATACATTACAAAAATAAAAAATTAGCAAAAAATAAATTAAATAAAATAAATGTTCAAAGCCTGTTGGGTTGACCTAAACCCCAAACTTTGGGCAAGGGTTGAACATTTCTTGTTGATAGGTGTACATAGTAATAAAATTCTATTAGATTGTGAAGTATATTATTTTAACTGATAAATATATTGTAAATGTATGTTTTACGCTTTAAACTGCTTCCTTCGCTCCAAAAAATATTATGATATAAAAAATAAATTTATATGATAATTTTTTAAAATTATAATCTAATAATTTTTTTGAATAAAATTGTAATTCAATTTTTACATCTAAAATATTGGTATTTTATCGAAAATAAAACTCTAAACTAACAATTTTATCCTAAAATTCTATCCAAATAGAATTCTAAACTAACTTTTTTATATTAAGAAGTCTATTTAAATTTATCCAATGTGGCGCGACACTTGGTGAAAAGTTAGAACGCCAAGTGTCACTACCTCGTGACCTGGTTTAAAGTTTAGCTTTATATATTAGTTATATGATAACAAAAGTAAGTTCAATTAAAAGATGTTACTGTACAAATAGCTTTTATAGCATAGATTAGTTGGTAATTCCTTTGCTTATCTAATGAGAGGTTGCGTTTGATTATCAATTGGTGAGGTAACATTTAGCCTAGCATCAATTAGACTCCACCGAATAACAACATATTTCGACTAGCAACGGAATATAAAGAAGAAGGCCAAACAAAGTAACAGGCAGAGCCGCAGAGGCTTATGCGCTGTTAATCTGTCATAGTGTGAAGGGGTTTGCTTAGACACGATAGAAGTTCTCTCGAGAAGTTCTCCTAACCAAACAGGATCTGACTGGCTCGCAATAATAGCCTCATTTCGTGCTATGTAACAAGGAATTATACATTTCAATTGATTTACATAAACTATCATGAATTACTTCCTTAAAGAGATAAACAATGCAATTTATCTTCTGTTTGTGGAACAATATAAATGTTTAAATACTATGGAAGTACAAAAGAGGGAAAGAGGACTGAGAACTCAATTAACCAATCCTCAAGTGGCGAACTCAAAACTACATTGTTTCTTAAAGAAAGGTGGTTGAATTTTATAGACGAAAATTCAATAGATTTTACAGTTTACCTGGCTGTACAAAGTCTCAAAATTTTGACATCCCTGGACAAGTTTGACCTTCAGGCAAGTCTTTCTTCGGCAAGTAGTTTTGGATTGACTCTCAAATCTTCATCCACCTCAATGAAGCTATCTTCTTCCTCTTGCACTTCAAAACCTCCGTTTTCTGGCTCGGCTGTTTCTAGGGGAATATAATTTGCTGATTTATCGGGAGACTGAACTTCGAAAATGAAATCCCTCTCAACAGTAGCTGCCGGAGAACTTACTTTGCCATTAGACCTGGAGCTATCGCCAGAAAGTTCATTTGATGACTTACAAGGAGATGAATTACTCTCTTTGTGGCCCAATGCAGACTGAGAATTATCAAGGTTTGTTTTATCCTCAGACTGAACTTCAACATTTAGAATACCTCTGAAGGCCGAGGAACTTTCCCCACTACTTCGACTGGTACTAGGAATACTTGAAGTTATCCATGAGAACTGTAAATTGTATCCATCCCAAGATTTACCATTCAGGAATGCCCTTTCAGCTGACTGACGGGTCGCAAAGCTTACACGAGCAGAGCAGTGCTTCATTGCCTCAGAATCACTATCTTTAGGAATCTCTTCCTCACCAGAGTCTTCAATCTCCACATTAGATACAGTACCGTATGTTGAAAAATGATCCCTTAAAGCAACCACCTAGTAGACATGAGAAAGATGACAGTTTTACTTTTAAGCTTACTTGTAAAAATAGCTGAGAACTCAGAGCACATGTTGGGAGGTGCAAAACAGCGTATCTAATACCATCTACAAAGGATGAAGGGAATTATACATCTATGCCATAATTAGGCAAAATAAATGCATACTAGACATGTAAAGGGTATGCAAGTACCTTCATCATAGTAAATTAATCAACCAGCATAGCTATCCCAAGACCTCATGCAACAACATTTAAGGACTATAAGCAGGAACTTAACTGTTGTAACATATTCCACTCAAAGGCTGAACACCAAACATAGCAGGAAGAAAAAAAAAAGTAAAGAATGCTCTGGAAATTATCCAAGAGTTATTCAACCGTACCTTAATCCTCAATAAGGGAACGCAAGAAAAGACGCATAAGACTATAACACACCAGCATAATAAAGGTACGAACACATGCAAAGTAACAGCAGCAGCTTTTTGTTTGGGAGAGTGGGGAGGAGCGATACTCACATTTGCTAAACCGAATGGTAAAGGTGCATTGATTCTAAATGTTGTAGGCCGGTTATCCAATTTATATCTATTCAAAGAAAAAGGAATTGCAGAAGTTGCCATTGGACGAACTGCATTCTTCAAGGTTGGAGGATCCAGGGCACTAGCTGAATTAGTTCTGGATCTCTGAGATGTAATGTTTTCAGTATTAACCATCTTATCTGCTAATACCTCATCCTTCAATAATGGTCCAGAAACATTAGCATCAGCTGACTTTGTGTTTGCAGTTTTTACCAAATCGGTCACTGTGTCAACTGGTTGCTCCTTCGATGCTTGCTCAGTTGATAGTTCACCCTTGACTCCTGTAGCCTGCACACAATAACTTATAAGCATAGAATACTTCATATCTCTACTCCTAATTGACATAGAGGCCTAGAAACCCATGCCATTGTGGTTTTGTTCTTTACGCAAATAAAATCCCTCAGAAGAATCCAGTAAAACTTTACAACCGTTCCATTCAGGCATACTATTTGGTCTGGTTTCAAATTGTCAGAGAGCAATCAGAGCATAACTGCCTTTCACTTGGTTTCTATCAAGATTTGCCAATTTCCAAGGACATCCAAACAGGTTCTTCAGCGTAATTTAATGACCCAATTGCCTCAGGCAATTGCTGGTGATCCAGGAGTCTACCTATCAATTTCCATCAATATTTCCATTGGCATCTTGAAGGGGTCATTGGATGTTCAAGTATGAATAACGGACAGTATAAGAGACAATAAATATAAGGCATTATGGTCCAATGATTTAAGGAAACACTTAAACACCCAAAGACAAGAAGTCAAAATTCACAGCATAATGCAAAAATAAATAAATAAATAAATAAATAAAAATTCCAGTGTTTCTCCTTATCTAGGCTAAACTAATTCACTACGCCAATTTACTCTAATTAATATCAGATGCATTAAAAGACTACAGTAGAAATGCAATTAGTCATGTTACAACATGTATAATTTCATGTTGGACACATAAATACAAAAAACTTGGAAATTTCAACACAAATGAGGTAAACAATGAAGATTCAAGAATGAAATACACTTACTTGTTTAGCAAGTTTTTCCAACTGTCTGCGAAATTCATTCCTCCTCTGTTCCAGCATCTCCTGTTTTTTACGTAGCTCCTCCCTCATAACCTCCAAATTTTCCATCTTTTTCTGCACTGGTGGTGTCATCTTAGGACTGTTTGCAGCAGTTGATTTATAGTCATGGCCAACGGTTGCAAGGCTAGCTGGTGGTTTAGGCACACCTACTTTTATAGCAGCATGTTGGACATTATCTTTTCCTTTATTCAAAGCAGACAGATGAGATCCTGAAGCAGCTGGCACACCCTGAGGCGTTATCAAAGTATTAGCACTATTTGTACCCTCATCAGCTATGCTATCTCTATTTGCCCACCATAACTTAATAAACCGGCTGCCCATCACTGCATCAGGTGCCTTCAACGCTCTCTCTGCCTCTTCCCTTTTAGAAAATTGCACAAAAGCGCGTTCACTATTTGCTGGAATGTAAATATCAATTACTTCTCCAAATTTTCTAAAATGGGAGAGAAGGTTTTCTCTCTTGTTGTCTTTCAGGGGAATACAATTGACAAATAGAGTACGTTGGGCCTTTTGAGATGGTTTTCTAGAATTAGCCCCGGCATCAATTTGCATCTTGGAAGTTGAACCAACAACTTTCATGCCAAAAGGTCCTCCATTGTTTTGCTTTCCTAAATGAGAAGTCCCTTGCACGCTGATTGATGCCTCACGGATCTCTTTTGATTTACTTTCAGGATATTCTGATGGCTTTGTCCTAAAGTCAAATTTCTCTTTAAGCTCCAGCTTATTCTTTGAATTATTAAGTCGCCCCCAAACAGTTGCACTAGTGCTTTGTGAACCAATACCTGCCCCACTACTACGGATTACACGATCAGTAAGGTCAGCATCCATAAAGGGTTCAGATTCATCAAAGTTGGGTGGTTGCAATCTAAGTGGAGTTGATGTTTCATTACTATCGTTATTCCACAAAGGCTGATCAGGGTCATACACATCAGCTCCACCAGCATTAGCAGAACTAGCCAAGCTCTCATCATCAAAAGCAGACTTGCTTGTTTTACTGTGTATACCTCGGCTGTTCATCATAGTACCTGAAGAAACACCAACTGAAGGCATAAACCCACTTCCAGCTGATGTACCCAGCACATGTGCACTTGAGAGTGACACTGGGAGGTTAAACTGTGACAAGCTCTGCAAACAAGGAGAAAAGTATTCAGAAGATATTTAACTAAATTCCGCTGAGTGTTCACAGGATCAAACAATTTTTTCTAGGTACCTAAACAAATGTGTCATTATATATAGTCACAAAGAGGCTATACAGCGATCAGTTTGTATGTTGCACAGAACAAGCACATATGCTGTAAAACAACATAGACTAGGAGCCCCTGGGGGGCTTACTGACCACTTTTACTGTTGAAAGAACAGATTCTTAGTCTAGCTATACACACCAACTAAGCCACCAAGCTGGCCTGAATTTATAAATCTCAAATGTGTACCCAAAAAGGCTCCTCTATCAAAAACCAAATGCACAAACCAAATGCACAATCACGTTATAATCAATAATAAGCCTCTTTTAACCTGTAATCTTCCATAGTGTTGTCTTATTAAATCTACTGAAAAAAAAAATGCCACATGAACAATCCTTCCAGAGTTTCAGTAAGCCCCAAAAAGGGACAACCAAACAATAGTCTACCAAAAGTTTCATGTGAGCAGTTATATATGCCTTAACTTAGGATGATAAACAATATGCCTCCAACTTAGGATGATCAAAAGCATTACGCTTAACAAACATCTTTCACCTCACAGCAGACTGATTAGAGCTTATGTAACACATAAGCAATGACAAGAGAGAAATCATCTAACATAAAATGTTAACCACATCTCAAGAGAGGAAAAAAAAAAACTTTAAAGCTGCTGCATGCCACTTCAAAAACAAGGTTTAATTTTGATTATTCAATCCCACCCCTCCTAAGCACAAACCAAGCAAGGAGAGTCAGAAAGAAAGTAAGTTAGCTCAAATCATCCGGGTACAGTCTATTTAAATGAAATAAACTGTGCAGAAACCAGTACGAATTAATGTAAAGCATCATAAACAAGGAATTTGCAAATTTGTTACAATTGGTTGTTTCTGCAAAAATCAGTACACATACCTGCACATCTTCAACAACAATTCGATTGACACCATGCTCCATTGGACACATATCACCTCTCAAACAAAAACCACGCTCCTCAAAGTCTCTACAGCGTTGACGCTGAATTCCCATGTTGAGTGAAGAGTTCAACGGTGGTCTGAGGATTCCTGGCAGCCCGAGTGGATTGATTGCATCTATTGCCCCATTTGGGATTGCAGGAAGTAGTCCAAAGCCATTCCAGGATGCACTTTGTGCACTTGGAACACTAGGCAACCCTCTTCCTGTGAACATAGCTGATTGAATGGAGCCTGGGTGAGCCATTTGGGAAGCAACATCTACAGTGCCAAACCGTGAATCACGTTGGAAATCTCTACCCCTTCCTCTGCCAGAACCATACTCACTAGGGAACCGGGAGAAATTTACTCCAGGAGGCCGTCTCTTTTCAAATTTTGTGAAGTCCCTATCTAAACCATAGTGAGATTGGGGATCACTCTGTCCATTTTCAAAAGTCCTGCTGCGCTTTCTGTACGGTTGTGACAAAGGTTGTTCTAGCAGATCTCTCTCCAAGGATTGAGACCTAGTCTCCCGCCTACGATGCTTATGGTTGCGATCATCATCATCATCATCACTAATTTCCTTCTCATCTGGATCACTGACACAGTCAGGAGGAACAAGGCCACCAGATTTCAGAGACGGACTTTTCAGCTCCATATCCATCCCAGTTCAAAGTAAGATATTACAGCTTCCTTATCTTTAATGTATCTGTATAGTCCAATTCACAATTAGGTAATATACCAAATATGCTATGTTTAACATAGGCAACTAGATGCAATAGTACCACCATAGAACACAACAATAAATGTGGGTGAGCAAACAGACAGTTAAGCATGAAGTATGAACGTCCTAGCAGTGTACACTAGAGAAAGAGCACCAAAATCCATATTGTAGCAGCGCATATTAGGCACCAAAAAGTAAAAGATAATCCAGAATAAAAGGAACCCAGGCAATGCAAAGACATCCCACTATAACTAAAACTTCTTTCCTGCTCATCACAAAACACAAAACAAAAAAACAAACAAACAAACAAACAAGAAAAGAGAGAGAATCTAGCATGCAAAACAAGGATGGTGTTTTAGAAAAAATCATACAAAAGGAAAACTGTAGCGTCCACATATATAGTATGCTAGACTTCAATCAGGGAAGAGAGGGTTACAAAGGCAACATAGCACAACAGCTTTGCACAAAAATGACCCTAGTCAATGGGGTACTGTAAGGACAGCACTCCCAGCTACCCTCCATGAAAATGCTATGCCTTAATTATGGGCAGACGAAATTGACAAAGGATCAATTCTGCATAAGCATTTCACTGGAAATAAATTTAATTAATTTACTAATTGGACAATAAATTTATAAATTTGAGCCTCCTGAGAAATTATTTGATGATTAACAACTTGCAAGGAGGTTATATCATAGCCAATGGATGCATTATTGAAAAAAAGGGGCACTGGAATTTCTAAAAACCTTAAAAGTCCATCACCAAGCAGCTAGAATTTTGTAGTTAAAAGCCGATGATATGCTGGTTCAAAATCAGTAGGCTACCCTTTTGCAAATCATGAACCCAAACCAATATAGATCTCTGGAGAGAGGCTATGGAAAAGGATCATCTACTAGCATCTCTTTATAATCATAGGTCCCAACAGCATCAATCTGCTATCTATGCAGCAATGAATAAGTTTAATAGTTAACCGCTCAGTCACCTAGAAACGTGATAATAAATGATATGTTAGTCTCTGATTAGATCATGCCAGCACAGCCAGCGTCAAATGGTAATTGTAAGCTCAGTAAATTGTTCCAGCACTAAAAGGCAACTACACTTGAAAAAGGATTCCCTAGCAAAGAAATCGTAGTGTAGGAGAAAGATTGTAAGTCAAGGAAGAAAAGTTTTCTTTCTACCAACCATAAAAAGATTTGGTTCTAATCTAGTTAATCTACCTTGAGTTCTAGCAACCTTTCTGGTTTATCTGATACTGAATCCTGATAAGTAAATGAGTAATTATACAATTTCACAATCAGTGACCTAACCCTTCTTAGATCCAACTTTCTGAACCTAACCTTTATTAGCTCCAACTTTCTGAATTATCACATACTTGAAATTTGAAAATGTTCAGTAGCTTGCTAAAATGATTAAAAGAGTAGTATGTGCAAGGCCGCTTAGTAATATAATGCAGTTCTATTTCTGGTTCATGGAACAAAATATGGTTCCTAAGCGTATTGAGAGAAGTAGGACATTAGGAAAAGATAGACCGCCTACAAGGCTCTAGGGTGAAGGCAGCAGCTCAAAACTTCAAACCCTCCCTCTAGAACAATTTTTAAAATAAAAAAATAAAAAAAAAACATGCAGACAATATGCACGGCAATAGTTCATGAAGATTCGAGATATTGATCATGGTTTCCAGTGAACCAATGTGCCAACTAGAGGCCAAAGCGACTAGTATTTCCATCACCCAGTGTCCCAGACTCACCAATAACTTTTGACATACCCATATTGGACACCATATGTCCGTATCCAACACCTCAAACAGCTACACTTAGTGATCAAAACTTGTTGTAACAAATGAAGGGGAGACAAGAGAGATAAGCCCATTAGGAAAGCCCAGAGAGAGGTTCATCCTAAAATCAATAGGCATTAGGAGGAATACTCCAGATGTAATGACGTGCAAGAAACAGTAAGAATAAAAGTCCAGGTCTCAGCATTCAAAATTCTAGTACACACTTTCATCTGTGCAAAGTACTCCCTCCCTTCCATGTTTCACTCAAATTCTCTTCACACATTAACGCACCACAACTAGTCAATTTAGAGTAGCAACGGGATAACCAACAACTCCTTAATGGCTTAATCTATATGCACAATTTTAACAGCCCAATATTTTTAAAGGAACGAAGTGCTCGTGATCACAATTCCCTACCCCTAAACAATGAGTCTCTGATTTTTGAAGGAGGCGGTGGGGAAGCACTCATGATCACGTTTCCCAACCCTAAATAACGTACTATGCAACACCGCCGTAACATCCCCATTAACCCATCCCCACCCCCCGGCACTAAAACAAGCACTCGCCCATCATTTTCGAGACATCATCCGATAAATGCAAGCAATACACAGAACATCATCTATATTCACTACTGAGAAATACCGATAACAAAGCTTGAAATTAAAATTATCACAGGAACAACAATTTTCTACAATAAAAACCAACAAATTATATTCAAATCAATCAAAATAATAACATACAATTGTTCGGTTTTCTTTAAGTTCTCAAAATTGACAGTAAAAATAATAATTCCCAGATCTAAAATCAAATGTATGAAATTAAAACCATGTACTTACCAACAAAAATCAGCACTCCAATCAACAATCAATCTCCACCAAGCGAATAATGGGCGAAACAAGTGTGTTATCAATTTCCTTCAATTAGCAACCCTAACCCTCAAATTTCATTCGTTTTATAGGCAATCAAATAACAAAAACCCTTGAAAAAGCGGTTCGAGCTTCACCTCAAATTTACAGGAAAATCAAAAAAATCAAATAAAACCCTAATAATTTACAAATGTCCGATTATCGACATTGAACAACCGCAAACACCGCCATGAAAGCAGGGCGGAGTGACGATGAAGGAGAGAAGCGGAGGAGAGAGAAAAAGTGAAGAAATTCGAAATTTGGAGAAGATGACGATTGCTTAGGTTTAGCTGGTTGTATTTTTTTTTTTTCTTTTTTCTTTTTTCTTTAATATTGGTTTTAGTGGGGAAGAAGAAGGTTGGTTCACTTGGTTGTGTTGTGTAATGTGTATGGCTTTTTACAAATAGGGGTTATTAGTATTTTTGCCATTTGATACATACCCCAATTAGAAAGTTATCTTCCTAAATAGGATGTACTCTCATGAAGAGTTAAGATTGCGCGAATTTCTTTATACAATCGGTTGTAAGCTTGTTACGGTTCGTGACAGTTGAGAATAAATAGATTTTTTTTAAATAAAAAAAAAAAATTGCTAGTGGTGGAAGACCCCTAAAGGATAAGAATTAAGAGGCATAAGGCTAAAGAGAGTAAAAAAAAAAAGGATATTCCGTGTATAATCCTACATAATCTCGAACGACCATGAAGAAATGAACGATACTTCTTTATCTTTTGAGTTGTTATGCCATTTTGGTTGGGATCTTTGGTCTCTACCTAGACATGATGAAAAAATCGAGATCACTTCTTCTGGACTCGTGACCTCTCAAATTGGTTTTGTATTTACATTTATTTATTCATTATTTTTTTTTTGTATAATTGATTGTAAGCACAATGGAGAACAGGATGATATAGATGCGAGTACATATATGTGTATGAAGTTTATCGTTAAAATACAGGTTAAGTGTTTTAATGGATATAATTAGCTATAATGAGAATAAGATTAAACAATTTCAAATTCAGTACATACAATATCAGTGTTAATGAGAACAAGATTAAGCAATTTCAAATTTAATATGAGTTTAGTGTTTCATTGGATTTCATGAAAACAGAAAGACGATGTGTTGATCATTGATAACCTTCAATTTGTATTGATTCAATAGTAACTATTTGGTTAGTGATCATCTAATAACACTTTTGATAAACAACTCTCATAGTTGATCGATTGATCATGTTATTTCACTGGTTTTGCATACGGGTGTAAATGAGTCGAGCCGAGCCGAGTACTACCTTGTTCATTTTCAAGTTCGTTTAACTTAATCGAGTCCGAGCACGATCTCGAGCTTTCAAGCGAGCGAAAAAATCTGTTCAAGCTCGGCTCATTTAGTGCAATATATGTTCACGAATGGCTCATGAACAACTCGTTTAAAAAATGAGTTGATAAACGAGTGTTTCATGAACGAGCTTAATAATAAATAAGGTTTTATAATAAACGAGCTTTATACTTTTGACATTTGAAAATCTCAAAAGTAACATAATAATTAAATCTTAATTATAAACTTAAAAGTTAAATTAACAATTGTGAATAAATCAATAATTTATAAACATAAATAAACGAGTAGTTCGTGAACATAAATAAACGAGTTGTTCATGATCTTATTTGAACGAGTATATCTATGTTCGTGTTCAAGCTCATTTGTTAAACGAGATTCAAAATTTGTTCAAGCTCGACTCATTTAATAAATAAACAAACATGAACGAGCTTCAACCGAGCTCGAACACGAGTAGTTTGTTGATCGGCTCGGTTCACTTACACCTGGTTTTGCACCTATATCTAGAAGCGAGGCTTTGAATATTTTTTTTGAACGGGAAATAATAATATCATTAAATAATAGCTATACGACATCTACAATAATAAAGATCTATAAACCACAGATTCATAGAAAATATCATAACTTTTACAATCAAAATCATAACTAATGTGCATATTTAGCATAGCTCATACTCCACCTCTTCAAGCTTGACGTGAGCAATGATTTTCGATGTCTTTGCATATTTCCAAGTTGAGACCTCCGCAATCTGCGCTGATGTTTTGATCAACCGATTGATGACAAATCCCAGACCCATAAGAATCCAAATCACCTTCCCAATTATTAGAAGAATCCTAAAAATAAAATTTTCATCCATGGATGAGAACCAAAATCCTAGAAAATTGGGAAAAACCCACAAAATTGGGACAGACTCTCACAGATGGAGAGAACAAAACAAAACAAACAATTATTCATCCGTGGATCTAGTAATATCTGTTTTTTTTTTTTTTTGGACAAGTTTGAATATAGTAATATCTCCCCACTCTAGGTTTTCTCCTTGAGAAGGTTTTTTTGGTTCCCTCTAGGGTTTTCCCTTGGGAGGGTTTTCTAGCCTCAATTGCTAGATTGTTTCTGCTTTTTTTTGAAGGTTTTCCTTCACTCTTCTCCTTTTTTCTCTTCTTTTCCATCTCTTTTCTTCTGATCTCAATTGTAAATTTTTATAGGGGTTTCCATCGGTGGTAAGCCCCAAAAAACTTTTTATTTGCTTTCAATAAATGGATCCCATCTTTATGATATGGTTTATTCAATTAGGCTTTTTTTTTTGTTTGTTTGTTCGTGTACTAAAGATTGAAGATTTAGGGTTTCATCGTCTCCGAAAGTATCTAGAAGGCCATATGAGGTTCTTCACCCAAACAACTACTCATCCGTGGATCTCAAGCCGAATTAATGCTAACTCACAGATTGTATTGCTTCAAATAAAGTTTTTTATTAAGGCGATCGTTAATCGAATTTACGATGTAACTAAATCTAAGGTGATTTGTACTTGTATTGGAATTTTAGATTTCCTAGGAATTGTTTGTAAGTGCCGTTTGGCTATCTTTCATTAATGAAACCCTTTTTTTTCTCGTTAAAAAAAAAAAAAAAATCTCCCCACTCTATTGACATACAATAAAGATTGAATTTCGATTATTTTTTTGGGGCATATCAAGAAGATTAAAGATTAAGTTTAATGGTATAATCCTTCAAATAAATAAATAAATAAATAAATAAAAATGATTACATGTAAAAATTTAACAATCAAGACCTTGTAATACAAATTTATCAAAATTTAAAAATCAAGACCCTGTATTACAATTTAAAACAATATAGGGCGTGTTCGGCAAAATATAGCTGTGAAGGTAGCTGTTAGCTGTGTAGGTAGCTTTTAGTTGTGTAGGTAGCTTTTAGCTGTGAACAAGATGTAGCTGTGAAAATAGATAATTGAGGTATGAGTGTTCGGTAAAGTAGCGGTTGACTAGCTGTTACATATAAAAATCAATATTTTACATTTAAAACTATAGATTAAATTTTCAACAGGTACCTCAAAAGTTACCTTTACTTTCATAAGCTAACATTTCTAGCTTTTCATAAAAATTACCTCCATCACTAAAAGCTACCCTAACCACTACTATGCCAAATAGTCACACTTTTTGTTAAGTAGTGGTTCGACCAAGTCGAACCACTAAAAGCTACTCAAACACTAGCGCCGAACACGCGATAAATGAGAATTTTGACAAAGAATCTTGTAAATAAAATATAATTTCACCTTCTCCCCGAGCATTTAATAACACGATGATCGTAATAAAAAAAGAACATCGAGTGCACTTTCAAATATAACAATCCTCTGACTAATATGTTTTTGCAATGTCAAAAGCCATAAAGATTGAATTTCTTGCTACCATCTTTGTCTGAGATACTTCATTACTTTCCTAACGAAAATTATCTACGGTACCAAGTTTGTAAAGATTCTTCATTATTTTCCTCATGACAATGTAAAATCATCCCATGCAATTATAAATTGGAGCATTTGTGCCAAGATCACCTACTTGATGAAATACTAGTCAAAGTTCGTACTTTCGAGTTGTGACTAAATCATATCATTAATCCAATAGTTTAGAGAGTAAGGAATAACTCAAGTGGTTAAAGCTTCTCTCCCAAATCCCAATTTCAGGTGATCCTAGAATTGACTTTCATCACTTGATGTTGTGGCTCTCTATACACCAAAAAAATTAATCCAATAGTTTAAATTAGGTGTATCTACTTGGGACTTGTTAGAGTTTGGGCTGTAGGTTTTGGTCTTATGGGCCATAGTACTACTAGTCTATTAGTAACGTTTCTGCAACAGAGAATTAGGCAATAAGCACATACAATGAAATAAATTTCAATTATATGAGATAAATTTCAGTTTAGTCACCTTAGTTGTTCATAAAGGGCTGATTAACAATAGGATAAATGAAAAGAGTTTGCTTAAAGAGCAAATATTTCGCTAAGGTCATCCAAGATTATCATATCATTCCCACTCTATAGTTGAAGGAGGCTTCGATGTTATGTCTAGAGTAACTCGGTTCACTCCTCGAACATTGTTGGTAATTTTACGAGACACCTGATCAAGGAATTCTGAATCAAAACGATACCTGAAAATATTAAGCAACACCCATTAGTCAGTCGATATAAAGGCAATTGACTTACATCATGAATAGTAGCCTGAATCTACAAAAACAAAACGGTAAGATCAAGGACTATTTGATGTAGGTCAAATGACTCAAACTTCAACCTAAAGCTGATAAGATCTTGACAATGGTTCATTTTTGCCACTGAATTGGAGGACTAAGGCCAAATTGTACGTTGTCAGTGTCGTGAACATTACATAACCACAACGAAACATCTAAAATCTGCTGTTTATTGTACAAGTAGGAGCAATTTCTTTATGCAGGAGGTTATTCCAACAAACCAAAGTTCTTCAGGAAAATAATGGTCCTTTTCACACGTACACAACATTCAATAAGCTGTTCAATCAAGCATATTAATGAATTTGAGGACAAGAAGTTCCAGGAATGGTAGCAAATGTCAGAATTGTGTCCATGAGTGTTTTTTTCTAGAAACACAAAGAAGTTTACAGGATTTAAAACATGCAAAATGAACGATAGATGTTCAGTACTTACCAGTCTGCTGTCATCCCATCTTGACTTGTAACAGCTCGCAGGCTTACAACATGAGAATGCGTTCTTTGATCACCTTGAACTCCTACTGAAAGAATGCCCAAGAAAACAGCAAAAGCTTGCCAAATTTCATCATAAAGTCCAGCATCTTTGATTGATTGAATAAAAATCTCATCAACCTGAAGAGCAGAACATTTTATATCAACCTAGGTACATTACACAAATTTAAACCATGAAAGGGATTATCTGCTCACCTGTCTAAGAATTTCCAAATGATTTCCTTCTGTGACATCACCAAGTACACGCACAGCAAGTCCAGGTCCTGGAAATGGATGACGCTTCAAAAAGCCCTCGGGGATATTCAAGATCTTCCCCAATGCACGCACCTTCAAAGAAAACACGAAAAATAAAAAAAAATTATGATGTGAATTGGAAGAGAACACTATACTTCTCATATCAAGGGGTATAAACACAAACCTCGTCCTTGAATAAAAGCTTTAGAGGTTCAATGAGCTTCAGCTTCATGTCCTTTGGAAGTCCACCAACATTATGATGACTTTTAATGGTATGGGAGTGATTTCTTCCACTTCCTGGAGGGGGGCAGGATTCAATGACATCTGGATATAAAGTTCCTTGTACTAAGTAAACAGGTTTATTCCCCAATTTTTTCTCTAGCTCCTGGGCAAATTCATCAAAAATACAGATGAATTCTTTTCCAATTATCTTTCTTTTGGTCTCAGGGTCTGCAACGCCCTTCAATTTGCTAAGAAACTGCTCTGATGCATCAACACAAGTGACAGGGAGATGAAGGTGTTCCTCAAAGGTATCCATCACACGTTCTCTCTCTTTGTACCTACAAAAACATTATACAAACTACGATCAAGGCCTAAAAAGAATGCTGCTAAAATATATGGTGCCAGGATATATAACCTAATTCTAATTAGCCTTGTAACAGAAATTAGTGAAAAATCTCACCTTAACAAGCCATTGTCTACAAAAATACAATGAAGCCTGTCTCCTATCGCCTTATGAACAAGAGTAGCAGCGACAGTAGAATCCACACCACCAGATAAAGCACAAATGACATGATCATCAGCACCTACAGTTTCCTTGATAACTTTAATTTCTTCATTCAATACATCCTCCATATTCCAGTCTGCACTTACTCCACAAACATCAAAAAGAAAATACCGCAATGTCTTCATCCCTTGAGTCGAATGTGTAACCTATAGTATGTTCAACAACCTTGTTACTTACGACCAGACACTTGACAACACTAAACCCCAGAAAACTTTTTTTTTTTTTTTTAAAAAAACACCCATTGATCAGCAAGTTAAGAACTCCCATTCACAGCTACCAAAAACTTAATTTGCTAGCAGCACCTCATTTCCTCCATTCAATACATTAATCAAACATTTTCTCTAACCAAACCCAAAATCGGGCCAATGCAATTGCTTTTACAATGTCACATCATACAACTATACATGTATAAGAAACTCAGCACAAACTATCAAAATCATTCTTCAAGTCATATTCCCCATTGAACTTTTTTACATACTACAGTACAATTAACTGAAATACATACAAAAGTTGCCAATCATACTTTTAACACAGAGCATCTCACTACAGAGCAAAAGGGCAAAACAAGATATAAAATTACACCTTTGCATGATAAATCAAATTCACTTAATCATCAACAGCTTTATAACAAAGATCAATTAAATCAATTAATTAACAACAAATAATCAATTATACATTAAATTCAATTTTTTAATCAAATATACCTCAGGATGATATTGAAGACCATAAAATTTTCTAGAGGGATTCTCAATAGCAGCAACAGCACCTTGCTGACTGACTGCAACAACCTTAAACCCATCAGGAAGTTTTGAAACCTCGTCGCCGTGACTCATCCAAACATCCTGCTTATCCCCCTTAATCCTACTCCCAAAAAACGTACTATTCTCAGAAATCACCTCAATGTTCATCTTTCCATATTCTTGTCTATCACCAACCTTAACCAAACCCCCAAGTTCCTGCACAATCAACTGTAATCCATAACAGATACCCAGAACATGAACGCCATTGGTTTCGACATAATCGACGAACCCGTCACAGAAAACCGGCGCGTCAGGCGCGTGAACACTGTGGGGGCCACCGGAGAGGATGATTACACGTGGGTTTAAGTCGGTGATGGATTTGAGAGGGGAGGTGCCGGAGATGCAGAGAGAGAAAACGGAAAGTGACCGGATTCTTCGGGTGATGAGGTGGGTGTATTGGGACCCGAAATCCAAGATTAAAACTAAGTCAGATTTTACTTTCTGAGCATCCATAATTGATTATTTGGAGATTGAAGAGGAAAAATGGGGATTGAGAGGAGAGAGAAGAGAGGGTTTAAGAAGGGAAGAAGGCGGGGGTTTGGAGGAAATGAAAGGAAAGATGAGATTTTAGGGTTTTAGAAAGTGATGGCGGGAACCCCGGGTTCACGGGGTCCATTGGTACTTGGAAAACGGCAAGGAAATGAACTGCTACTTCCAAATTTCCTATTCATATTATTGTACGTATTTGCAACAATGTATAATTATTGCAAATAATATAAAATGAAAATAGTACATTATCTTTTTTTTTTTTTTTGAAATCAAAGAAAAGAAATAAAATAAATAAAAAATTGTTAGTTTACATGTATTATTATTTTTACAAAAAAAAAAAAAAAAAAAAAGTACAGAGGGAAAAGAAAGTTGGTTCAAAATCAGAGTATCGGACTAGACCGTTTTGAATTAAATTAGTACTCCTTTCGTTTCAATAATAATCGCAATAATTTAATCGACCTACATGTCAATGCTCATCTTTGATTATTAATATTTGTAATTTTATATTATTAAGATATATAAAATGTTAATATAATGAAAAAAAAATCTAAATGATAATATTGGTAAAAAAAATATAGTCAAAATATATAAATACTGCAAAAAAAATTAAATTGTTTCGATTATTTTAAAACAGAGGGAGTATTTTATTTTTTGGAACGAAACAAATTAGATTGGTACTAGAAACACTATTTGGTGTATAAGTTGACCCAAATATCAATTTGGTTCTATTTGGTCAGCCTGTTGCATGCTTTAATCTTTTTATAAGTATGATTCTTTATTAGAAAACACAGTAAAACATACTCAATAAACATTAAAATTACGGGTTTTTTTTTTTTTTTTTAATAACTACCTTGATAGGTTAAAATTCCGTACAAATTAATTCGACTTAATTTAATGAGTAGATGAGTAAATGGAGAAATAGGTAAAACTTCACTTTTAAAGTGTCCTTAGTAGGGATTTGATTGATTGAATCACAAGTTGAAACAAATGTACAATGTTTACATCATGACTCACGAGGCTAAGCTTAGCTTAATTTAATGTAATTTTTTCCCTGAGATTATCTATTAATCATAGGTGCATCAACCTCGACTAATTATTCTAATTTCCTTACATTATTGCTACTACTATTTTCTGTTACTACACTGATAGAATAATTAGGCAATAGGCATAGTTTAAGTATATATTACCAACCCCATAAACAAATTTGACAATATGTTAGAACTTGAAGCATTTTGTGGGTTTTATTGAATTGGATTTAATTTTGCTTAATTTTCCGGAATACCTGGAGAGTATACATTATTGGGCAGCTCAAGGATGATGCTTTAGAGAAATTTATGCAGAATTTGCTGCGGATTATTAATTTGATGGTATAATTCTACTATAGTCTATTAGTCTTTCCTTCTGCATTTTTTATTCATGGTTTGCTTCATATAAATTTGTACTTGGGTTTGCTAATGTAATTATATAGCACATTAGTTACTTTGTGTGTTATTTAATTTGTTGCTTTTATGAATATGTTGTTTGGTGAATGCGATTGGGAATCAAATTGAATGACTCATTTAGAACAAAAGAAATCATCTAGGCATGTGTGTGGACCGTGTGGCAGTAAAAACTTTGGAGATTAAACTTTAGAAGAACCAACTGTGTTAGCATATATATAGACACCTTTTTTTTTTTTTTTTTTTTTTTTTTTTTTTTTTTTTTAGAAATAGACACCTTTTGGTCTTACTGCTATAATTTGCTAATTGCAATGTATGATGGTATAAATTAGGATCAATATGTGTTATTAAAGTTGGTATCTTTGGGATGAACTAAAGTGGATCTTATGTAGTTTTATGGTAGTTCTTGTAGCAGATTATTTCCCTGGGGGGTAATGGTGTTCTTCCTATCTAGAATGCGGTGTGTGTGTTCTGGAGGCTTGAACACAGCCTCGTCTGTCAAACCAGCAGATTGAACAAGGCAATGTTTTTCCTGATACGCGTGTATGATGATGGATGTAAACATATTCTTTTGAACTTTCTAAATGACTTATTCTAGATTTTGTATCTCGATTTAGGAGTTAACCAGCTATCCTGCTCAATGTTTGCGTGTGGGAAATGTAAATGTAAATGATTTTTATTAACTATGATTGCTACCTTCTAATGTCCCTTTAAGGGCAAAACTAGTTTTTATACTAAGATTAATGAAGTCCTTGATGTGCTCTATCCCACTTTTGCTCAATATTATCTCTTTAATGCCATTTTTAAATGTAGAATCACCAAGTTTGCCATGCTTGAAGTGTTCAGCTGCCTTCTTTTCCCCCCATTTTAAAAGCCATAATGGCGGCTTTTTAGTCCCTTGACACGCTAAATTTGAAACGGCCAAACCATTCAAGATCAAATCCAATATATGTCACTTTCAGTTGATGACTAAGCATGATGTACGCGGCGAGGCGTGCAACTCTATGTCAGATTGTCAACTGCAGGAAAGAGGGGATTTTGAGTGGTAGCTAGTATATCTTATAAAAAGCTATATTATCAAAGCCTCAGTTCAGAATAACCCTCATTTGAACTGTTGAGACATTTGAGTCTCAAAGTATATGTTTTTTGGTTTATCTTGTTGTAAATACATTGTTAACTAACTATCAATTTGTTGTTTATCTTGAGTTTTGGTCATATACCTGCAACCGCATTCTTGATTGCCTCCTGCAATTATTCTTGTTATCCTTTGAATATCAGTTCATAAAAGATGACGAGTATTGATATTGAGAGTCAGCATACTAATCCTCCAAAGGGCACAGACAGAGAACAAAAGAGTGAAAAGGTGCCATTGTTGCAAGATCATCCTTTGATTATAACAAAGGATGATGCTAATACAGCTTCATATTTAAGTGGAGTCTTTAATTTGTCATGCACTATTGTTGGTGCGGGTATTATGAGCTTACCAGCTGCCATGAAAGTACTTGGTATCATCCCAGGGGTTCTTCTCATTTTAGTATCAGGATTTTTGACAAAGTACTCCGTTGAGATATTGCTTCGCTATAGCGAAAAAGAAGGATCATATACCTATGGGCAGCTCATGTATGATGCTTTTGGAAGGATTGGAGAGATATTTTTCCAAATTAGTGTAATCATCAACAATACTGGCATTACCATAATCTATTTGATAATAATTGGTATAAGCCCATTGTCCTTGGCCTTAAGCAATTTCTTTGTTCCATAATATAACTTCATAGTTGCTGTACATAGGTGCAAGATGCCTGTCTATAAGTTGTCTGATATCTTTTCATGTTTGAATTTGTAAGCGGATGTGATTTCTGGGTCAACTACAAGTGGTATCCACCATTCTGGTATTTTAGAAGAGTGGTTCGGAGAACAATGGTGGACAGGCCGTGCCTTTGTGCTGATTTTTCTGACTGCTTTTGTATTGGTTCCTACAGCATGGATTAAGCGTATGGGTTAGTGATTTTTTGGAATTTTGTTATAAATTTTTGTTGCAATACTCTCTTATCTACTCAATGTCATCATCTGGTATGTACAACGAAGCTTTTGGTCATTGATGCATTTACATGCTTTTTCTATGGCTGCAGAGGCTCTACAATACACTTCAGCAATTGCAGTTGGGTTGGCGGTGCTCTTCATTCTTATTGTTGTAGAAATCACATGCTACAAGCTGACAATGGGAACAATAAAACAACCATCACTCTTTCCTCGCATAAATGATTTTGCATCCTTTTGGAATCTATTCACTACAGTTCCTGTGCTTGTTTGTGCATATCTTTGCCACTATAATGGTAAAATCTTACATCTTCTTTGGTGTCAATTTTGCACATTCAAAAGTTATTTGTTATGCTGATGCATCCTCTGGAATTCAGTGGCCATTACCCAATAGATCCTAGTCCCCTCAATAAAAGTGGATATTATAAGATGCTAACTTGTTTGACAATGGCCCGTTGAAGAAATAAATTCTGAGCTTAGTTCTAATGATCTAAGAATCACTTTTATTTGTTTGATGTATTTTCATGCATGTCCATTTACCCTTGAAAATGAGGCTAAATTCATGTAATACCCATTTTTATACTGAAATTCTGTGTGTGGCTCCTTTTGTAGTGCATACAATACGGAATGAGCTACAAGATCCGTCTCAGATGCCTGGGGTGGTGAAGTCTTCTCTTTCTGTATGCAGTACAATCTACATAATGACAGGGTTATTTGGATTTCTTCTCTTTGGAGATTCGACTGCTTCTGACGTGCTCTCCAACTTCGACTCTGATCTTGGTATCCCATATAGCTCAGTCTTAAATGCTATGGTCCGTCTCAGCTATGCAGCCCACATTGTTCTTGTATTTCCAGTTGTCTTCTATGCTCTCAGGCTTAACTTTTATGGCCTTGTATACAACTCAGCCATTCCACTGACTTCAGATACTCGAAAATCTGCATTTGCCATTATCACACTGATTTTAATAATCGTCATCCTGCTGGGAGCTATTTTTATTCCCAGTATTTGGGTAGCTTTTCAGTTTACTGGGGCAACAGCTGGAGCCTTGATCTTGTTCATATTTCCCTCTTCTATTGTTCTGAGGTTTGTAATCTTTGTATGTTTTATTATGTTAGTATATATGTGTTGCTTGATCTAAATTAAACACAAGTATATTCACCTCATTTGGAATAATGATGCTAGCTAAGTCTGAACTTTTTCGAAGATTACTAGTGAAATTTTTTCACTGATGGCAATTTTGGAAATTTTTCAAAAGTTTGCTCCTAATGTGCAGCAAAATTGGTTGATTTTATTAGAAAAGTCGTTTATTTATTTATTCTGTTTTTCCCAAGAGTTTTATAAGGAAATTGAATGATCATTGTGGAACGATTTGTAGGCAATAATACAGTATAAATTATGAACACATCATAAATTTGATTATTGCCATTGATCTATATCCATTTGTTTGTCTATTTCCAGGGATCATCTCGGAATCTCAACTAGGAGAGACAAGATTATTTCCTGGGGTTTGATCATTCTTGCTGTATTTTCGGATCTGGTGGCTATATACAGCAATGCAGTTTCCTTACTTTGAAATGTTTGTTTCCTTTTAGTTCTATTTGATTTGTGCTACTCCTCAAAATGGTGCTTTGCCTTATTTCAATTTTTAATAGGAAATGGGAAAACCTGCAGTTGGGGGGGGGGGGGGGGGGGGGGGGGTTGTTGCTTCGCCATATCTGTAGCATTTGCTCCAGTGGGTTAAAACTCCAATAACTGTATTGTGTGTATGTAGCAGAAAAGTGTTCAGAATACTGTCAAGATGTTCGTTACTGGTAATTATTTTTCTAACTGTAAACGATTGTATTGTCTCTCTCCCTTTTTTACTTTTCTCCCGTGTGTCATTTTTTGTATGTATCTAAGTAAGGTCTTGGGAGGGTTACCTTGGGTACTTAAAAACTGTAGTGCCAGCATGAGAAGTAATCAAAGGTGTTGACACAAGGCCTGTTCTTCCTTTAATTCTCAACGTGCTAACTATGCTGTAGTGCCGGCAGGAGAAGCAATAAAAGATGTTGACAATATTTTTCCCTGCTATTGTATTCTGTCTTCATCTTTTTTTTTTTTTTCTTTTTCCTACCAATTCCATATATATTCATGATTTAACAAGCAACTAAATTCATTCCGAGTATATTTTAGCTTCTCTCTTTGCTGATCTTGACATTCATGTTAGGAGATTAATATACATTTTCTTCTGATTCTGACTGTTAGCACGCATATTTCAGAAGTTAGAACTGATTTTTTCATACATATTCTTGGTTTTTATAATCCTAGACTTTCATTAACTTAGTTCTAAATTTTGTATCTTCATAAGCAACAGGATGACTTTTGTTCAGGACATTGAAAGTAGTTTTGAAAAGGGTAACTCGATTGTCTTAAAAGATGAAAAAGTTCCGTTATTGGCTCACAAGAGAGCCTCTTTTGGTAGTTCTGTTTTTAATTTGTCATGCACCATTGTGGGTGCTGGAATCATGAGCTTACCTGCTGCTATCAAAGTATTAGGTGTTATTCCTGGTGTTATTTTGATTATAATTGGTGGATTTTTGACTGAGGCCTCAATTGAGTTCTTGATTCGGTTCAGTGATGCATCTTGTTCATTTTCTTATTCTTCTGTCATGGAAGATGCATTTGGTAAAATTGGTAAGTTCTTAGTGCAGCTTTGTGTTGTAATCAACAATATCGGCACTTGCATCATTTACTTGATCATAATCGGTAAGATTAACCACAAAGTATGTTTCGTTAATGAAATTATAGGATTATAGCATGTCTGAGTCTGATCACTTGTTTGGTTAATGTCTTAATTAAGAGGATGTGCTCTCTGGATCAACTACTTCAAGTGGGGTTCATCACCCAGGTGTACTAGAAGATGAGTTTGGACAACAATGGTGGACAGGACGTGCATTTGTGCTGTTCGTCCTAACCCTATTTGCATTCATGCCTTTGATATGGTGTAAGCGTATAGGTGAGTAATGTCTTGTTCTTACAAAATCAACCATAGAAATTTAAGTTGAATTTAGCAATAAACCTTTCTAGTAACTATATTTATGATGCCTTATGACCAATTTACCATGAGATTGATGAAGTAAATTGAAGATTGGCAGATTGCATTATTATTCTTTGTTATGATGGTTGCAGATTCATTAAGATACACTTCAGCTGTAGCAGTTGCACTTGCAGTTCTCTTTATAGTCGTCGTCATTGCAATCACAGCTTTCAAGCTAGTAAAGGGAACTATACAAGAGCCTGCATGGTTTCCACTTATTCAGAGCTTTGAATCATTTTGGAATCTCTTCACTGCTGTACCTGTTCTTGTTTGTGCATACCTTTGCCACTTCAATGGTAAGAAAATCTGATCTCATCAACATAACAGCTTCACTCGGAATTATTAATTTGATATCAAATGACGCTTAGTCATTCCCAATTGTTATATATAACATTTAAGTACTTGCTTTTGTCTAGCTCTTTTAACTGAGAGGACAGTATTCTCAATTTAATTATTGATCTATTATACCAGTACCAACTTTTAATGTCTTAAAATTGCATACTTGTTGAAATTTGAATTGGCAAAATGATCCTCTGATATTTAGATATCTATCTTTGCAGTTCATCCGATACAAAATGAACTGAAAGATCCATGCCAGATGCAAGCAGTAGTTAGGACTTCCCTTTCACTCTCTGGAATAGTGTACCTTCTAACAGGCTTATTTGGGTTCTTGCTCTTTGCAAACTCCACTGCTTCCGATATTTTGTCCAACTTTGACACTGACCTTGGCGTTCCCTACAGCTCGTTGCTGAACAACATTGTCCGTGTTAGCTATGCGTGTCATATCATACTTGTTTTCCCTGTTATCTTCTATTCCCTAAGACTAAATTTTGATGGCCTAATGTTTCGTCATGCAAGGCCCCTGGCGACAGGTAATTGGAGATTCGCGTTTGTCACGTTGATATTGATGTCTGTGATCTTGTATGGAGCTATATTCATTCCTAGTATCTGGCAGGCCTTGGAATTTACTGGAGCCTCTTCTGGATCTTTGCTCCTATTTATATTTCCTGCTTCCATTGTCCTCAAGTACGTGATCTTCTTTATGTTGACGATGTTTTCGATTATAAATAATTTATCATGTAACTCTGATTTTGATGGTCAAGACCTGTGATAAGCTGCTAAGTATCCTTACCTTTTCCTCTCAAGTTTTTCATGCCTGGACACAGAAGGTGATTTTAAAGAATTTGTGGAGCATATATTGAAGAGCCTCGGCTTTTAGTGCATTACCAACCAGGATTACAAGTAACAAGGCACTGGTTCATCCTGATTAGTCTAACGATCCCTGTGCATGTGGCATTACCATAACAATCTCTAATAATTATTTCATAATGAAAGAAAGATCATTGAACCTCGGGTGACCCTCATGGAATTTGCTTCTCTTTTGCCGTTTCAGGGACCGTCATGGAATAGCAATGACGAAGGACACAATCTTAGCATTCTTCTTGATCCTTGTTGCTGTGTTAGCGGATGTGATTGCCATTTACAGCAACGTGAGATCTTTGATCCCAAAGCCTACATGATAATCATGCCTAGTCCTGAATCAACATAGTGTTTTGTCATAGAAAAAACGGGCATTCGATTATATCTGCCAGAGTTCACAATCTACAATAGGATCATTCGATTATATCTGCCAGAGTTCACAATCTACAATAGGATCATTTACAGCAACGTGAGATCTTTGACTGATGTAAGAAAAATTGATGGCAACACACAATTTTGAATATACCATTGAAGTATTGAACTATACTGCACATAGCTACTTCAGAAAGTGCATATCTATGAAACTACTATTTAAACTTCTCGAAGTTGAACAAAGTTAAATGTATGAGATGTCACTCACGTATTCCAAACAACTCAATTTAGTTTAGTTCCTAAATTAATCTCTTGTAATCCCACCATTCAATTGTTCGTATACTCTGTAGTTAATGAGGATTAAATAATCCCACCATTCAATTGTTCGTATACTCTGTAGTTAATGAGGATTAAATATAGAAACTCTAGTTAGAGTGGTTACCTTACTTTGTAATCTCTCACACAAGCTAGCACATCGTGTATTCATGTGTGTGACAAGTATGACAACCGTATAGATCTCATACACCGATATAGTCAATAGTTTACATGTAAGATCATATGCACTAATGTTGTAATACCTACATGTTCTCATCGTGAACTGGGGCACCACCATATAGATCTCATTCACCGATACATATTCAATGGATTACATCTTAGATCATATGCACTAATGCAGTAATACACCTACATGTTCACATCGTGAACTCGGGAGTGCACCGGTTGGACAATGTACACTGATAAAAACTATTTGCATGTGGCTTACCATCCATCCATCATCCAACCACGGCAACCACTATCCATCCACCCCACACAGGCACACGTGACAGTATGAAAGTAATGACACTAATTGATAATTAAAAAAAAAAAAAAAAAATCCTTAACATCCTAGAAAACTTCCAATTGGAGGCCCATGCTTGTGTTGTAACTGATATTTTGAGTATTGAATAAATGCCTCTATACATCCCGCCAAAAAAAAAAAAAAACAAAAAGAACCTACCGCTTGTAAGCAAACATGAAAATAAAGGTCCGTGTAAAATAGTGTTTTTCATTACAATATCGTTAAAAATGACAAACAAAGTACCATATTGCAAGTCTTAAAAGTGTTTTTCATTACCTTTATAATACAAAAAAAATGTTGCCTTATACCCCTGATATGGCCTGACTCACCGCCACCAAACTCACTGAATTACTAAATCTGCAATTTGAGAGACTGCACTCCCTTGCAACGCAAAACGGATATAATCACATTCTTGTTGAGAAAAAGAATGGTTAACAGACCTCTTCCATTCTCCCTCACACGTGTATTTGGTAATATGGCGACTAATTAACATGCGATCAAGTGCAACAGTACTTTTTAAGAAATAACTTGCACAAGGAATCCAGTCCATTTTAAAATTACCTAATTCAACCTCCTTTATACTGGTATTGAGGCATACATCTGGAAGCTCATATCTCCTGGGTTTCGTAGGATATGGCACCTGCAGTAAGAAGTATCTGTTATTTTCTCATACAGTCAAGGAATAAAACTAAACTAAAACTGTCTCTAAAATCAGCTATCTTTTTTCCCCAAAACTGGAATAATACTTAAACAATCATTAGGTGGATAAAAAATATATACATTTGTTCATTTACCCTCTGGGTGAGGTGGGTTCACTTAGTCTACATCAAAGAAGATAATTGGTCGTCTTACAATGCTTCCACCAAATGCTAATTGGGGATGGAAGATGTTATGCAAGGTTAAGGAGAAATTGAAAGCTGGTTTTGAGCAGAACAGCTGGGAAAGTAGCAAATATTCGATTGCAAAATGCTACAAATGGCTGAGAGAAGGTGAGCAAACTAGATGCCACTGGACAAAATGGGTTTGGAACAAGTTGAGTGTTCCAAAACACTCATCCATCACATGGATTGCTGTCCAGGAAAGACTGAGAACAAGAGCCAAGCTGCATAAATTTGGAGTATGTGATGAGGAGATCTTCTTGCTGTGTGGGTATGAAAGAGAGACAGAAAGACATCTTTTTTTCAGCTGTTCTTACACCAGGCTTCGCTTACAGCACATACTGCAATGGCTAGGAATGACCAGCTTCCCTGCTGCAGGAATTCAGAGAGCTTGGAAAATTTGGGGAAAGCGCTTTAAAGCTGGAAAACAGAGGCAGGTAGGCTATGCAATTCTGGCTGCATTAGTCTATGATATATGGCATGTCAGGAAGGTTTCTGGCAAAAGGCAGTGTGTCGACCTGAAGGTGTAGCTAAGAAGATTAAAACAGATATAGTTTGGAGGGTACAAAGATTAATTGACATAAATGGCTTGTAAAGGATTGTAAATGGTTTCATAGGCTCAAAATAGGAATGTAATGTATGTGATGTTTTGTAGTTGGTGGTTGGTGCTCTTAGGCCCTGTTGGGTCTAAGAAGCAGGGGTATGCCCCGTTGTCTTTGTACAGCTTTTTTGCCTTATTAATATATTTCTTACGTACCTAAAAAAAAAAAGGTTTTATTTTGATGAATTTAGATAAAAAGCTAGATGTGAAACATCCAATAGCAGGGTCGGCAAAAGTTGACCTGACTTGAACCTGACCTTAAAATAGTGGGTTAGGTTGAGTTTTTCGACCCAATTTATTAAATGGGTCAACACTAACCCGATCTGACCTGAAATTTAACAAGTAAGGTTTGGGTTGAAAATTTCAACCTGAAAATCACTTGTGTAACCCGAAAAAAATTAATGAGTCAAAATAAAGTCAAGTCAACCACGAAAATACCCGAACTAATTATAGGGAACTTCGTAACATTTTTTTGAGAAACTAGTCACTAGGGTACAAACTAACAAGCCCAACTAAATTAGCCAAACTTTTGCCCAATTTAAAGCCTAGCTATAATATAAACTTTTTTTCAATCTCACTCTCTCAAATCTCACTTTGAAGAGCTTCCTTGAGGTTTCATTTCAATCTCTCTTTCTCTTAAATCTCTTTTCTCCACACTCCGGAGTCCTTAAAAGTCAAACCATCCAAATTAAACAACTGAATCGAATTCCCCTGTTCTTATTTCTTAAAGAGAATTAATGGAAGAATAATGAACTTTGACGAGAAAGAAATGATTTTGCAACAAAGGTAAGTTTTAATGAAGTTGATAGGAGTTATTTTTCAAGGAGTGATGACAGAGGAGATTGAAACCCCATCATCAAGTATAATGAAATTGACAATGAGACTTTATATATATAGAGAAGGGCGAGAAACAATTGTGACCCTTGGATTAAACAATGAATGGTCAAGATTAAATCTAATTTTTTTTTTTTTTTTTTTTTGGGGGGGGGGGGGTGATTTTCTTCTTCCTCCAGATACTTCCAATGTTAGAGATGAAAGGTTTCCCTCATTCATCAATGGCAGACAAAAGCTCACTATCCTCCCCTTTAAATTTCTCTCTCCTTGCCATTTACTCCTCACCATCTTCATCCATCTTCCTCCTTAGTTCTTGACATTCTTGTGCTTAATATCATCATGGCCAAAAAAATAAAAGCAATGCAAGCTCAAAGAAAAACAGAGGAACGACGTAAAAGTAATACAATCTCACTCCTTAAATTTCTTCCCATAATTGGTCACTCCTCAATTTTCCCCAAATCATTTCATCCTAAAACCTAATTTTCTATCCAGTTTCATAGATTAACCCTTGTTGTGTGTGAAACTTATTATTTCCTCTACGATGAACAAGAATGATATAATTTGGTGGCAGTACTATCAAATTTGTCACCAATTACAGCATGAACAATGGTGGATATTTATAATGTGTTGTTTAATTTACCCATAACACTAATGTATCAATAATGTGATCCCAATGTATTTGCAACACGTTACCAATGTATTCATAATATGTTTCCAAATAATTTTAGAATCTGATAATTCCACTTTTAGTACAATTATCACCTGCTGATGTTAGGCATGAATATAGCGATGAATTATGATTACATTATGGGTTTGAATAAATTAAAGACGTATAATAAATGTAGCTTGAAAAGCAAAATTAAGATGTATCTCCAATGTATCACTAATGTATATGTATTATATTGATGATGTATCTGTAACATATTTATAATGTATCTCTATTTCTCACGTTTCTCAAAATAAGCATACTTCTCACCGATTGGGTTATATATATACCTCCATTTCTGAAAGTTCGGCTCACTTTGCATTTGCACGGTTTCCAATGAACATCTTTGACCATTTATGACTTCGGCTATGTATATGTAAGATTTTTAAAAAGTTGATATTTGACATTTATCAAAAGGGGAATCTAATAAGATCAAAATCATTAATTTATTTTGATTTTATAAATCATAAAAAGTGGTCAAAGTTATATTATTTTGACCACATAAATAGTGAGTCGAACTTTTAAAAACGGAGGTAGTATATATATTATGAGACTTATCAATTTGACAATGCACGGAATCTTTAATTTGTTAATGGATTCAATTGCTTTGGTATAGAATGAGTAGTATTCAATTTGTTATAGACCTTTTAATAATCTTTTTAAAAGTAATTGTTTTATTATCCCTTTCTCGAAAGTGTTTTTGTTAAAAGCTGAAAACCAAAACTAAAATCAGTTTATAGTTTTTTGAGAAACACAAAACTAAAAAACAGATTTTTAACCGAACGATCCCTTAATTAAATGATTGTCAATTTGCTCCAAGGTAAGAGATAGACCCTCTATTTATCAACACAATGAAACCATTATGGAAAGTCGATTCCATATTTCATTTGACATTAAGCAACTACTCTATGATGAGTCGCTTTTAATTCAGTTTGGAGAAAACTATCTTCTGGATTTTGGTTCGATCTGATCCAAAACCCTTTAGAAATTTGTCTTTGACCTAACTGTTTTTTTTTTTTTTTGTTTTAAAATATGCGTATAAACAATTAAAATATCTAATTTTCACCATTATTATGTTTGAAAAGTTAATGTATTACTAACTATTTAGCATTAAGTTTCTAGAAAAAAAGACCTTTAAGAATTAGATTCCATTATTTATTTTACCTACTTTAATTTATTGTCACCAAACTTATTAAAAAAGGCAAAGGTTTAAAGAAGTACGAAAAAGATCCAAATTGATCTGATTCAGGGTTTGGAACAGTTTTTTCGGTCCAGTTTGGTTTCAGTCCAAGCAAATTGGTCAGGCCTTGTGTTTAAAATTTCTATTTTTGGTGCCCTACGGCTTCGTAAAAGAGGTGGAAAATTCATAGGCAAGCAACATCACCTTACCTTAGAAGTATGAATCATTACCAAGAAGTATGAACATTAAATGCTTTCTTACAAAGAAATACATGAAATATTACTCTGGAAAAGTTAACCATACTAACCATCAGGTAAAGCTTTTGTAGCTGCTGAAAGGAATTGAGAAGGCGAGGAAAACTCTTGACCATGTCAACTTCAGGATCTTCCCTCTCAAAAAATAAACTTAACCACACAACGTGCCGAAATGATGTGGATGGGTGAGTAGGTATCACATGCATCTGAAACAAAAGAGAATTATAGTGAATCTAGAGAAAGCACACTAGCCAATAACAAAAGACAAACAGTTAAAAGTTTTTCACGCACCAGAGAATAAGGTGCTTCAAGAAAAAGTGTTTCTAGAGAAGGATTAGAAGTATCCATATCTCTGATAATACATTCTGCTCCTTTGTAGTTTTTATCTATGAGAGCCACATTGCTGCTCTTCAGCTTTGTGGCACTCAAGAAAGAGAATTTTACAATTGCTCTACCAACAAAATCAAAGAAGTTTAGACTCTTGGCATTAAGTTCAATTTCACGCAAGTCTGAACCATCATGAATCGCCAAAGAGCTCAGTCGCTGCAAATTTTCACCAATGCACAATTTTTCAGGAAGATTACACCGCCTAATTCGTAACCATTCAATTGTTGAAGAAGTGGAAAGCATCCATTGTAACTGATTTTCCTCTAAAGCAACAAACAATAAATCCAGGCGAACCAAATTATTGAACCTGAAGTCACTATGAAGCTTCAAGTTGCAAGCATCGAGACGTAGATCCTTCAAACAAGGAAAACAGGAAAGATTGGAGCTTGTGATAGGATACATATTCTTGGGCCTAGAGGGATTTTGAATGCTGTTTTGTAGTAATGAACAAAAATGGTCATAAGTAATGAACTGGAGGGTAAGGCTTTGTATACATTTTTTAGAAGCAAAACTAATCCAGTGGTCTACATGACCAGCATATTCCTTCTTAAAGTTAAATGAAATGCGAAAAGATGAGATATCTTGATTGTGATAATCTCGTAAGACCTTATTCACCCAATTCACATAATTTAGTAAGCCTTTGTATCTTGACATTACCGACCATTCCAGGTCAAGTTTTGGTAACGATAACCAGATATTTTTCCACCTTTTTGATAATGTACTCGTTCTCACAACATCACGTAATTTCAAATGTGTGAGAATGTAAGACAAGATCTCATCTGGGAGGTCAGTGAGGCAATCCCCGTGATTAAGAGAAATCGGAATCTCACCATCTAGTTTCTCGAAGTTATCATCGGATGTATTGTCAACCTATTCAACAGAATCTTAGCCCAAGAGTAATTCAGTAATTTCAAAATTCAAAGATATAAAATTAAAAAAAAAATGTGATACCTTGCTAGGGTCTGTGTTTTTTTTTGGTGGTTAGAGAGCCATAAGGGTGGGGGTGAGAATCGATTCCAGAAACTCCTAAAATCGAGAGGGAAGCTCTAACCACTGGAGCGATCCCAGGATTCCTTTTTGCTAGGGTCTGTGTAATTGTTCATAATACATCTGAGACGCCTCGCGCAATGTCCACAGAAAACAGCTGCAGTAATTATTAAATGTGGAGACATTCCTGGTACTGGTAGAATAGACAATATTCTGCGGATTAAAAATGTTCAATCATTAATTATTAACAGCATATATCAGAAGAATTCAAGTTTTAACCAAAATTTTGAGCTTAATTTCACTGTAATAATACAACAAAACAGAGACAGATTAAATTCACTAATTTTGGGCTTCAGTGAGATTTAGTTCAATCAATCCACCACTTATGGAAAATCAAATGTCAAAGGTGAAAACTTTATTGAAGAGTTGACAAACGGAAAAGCCCTAATCATCGAAATTAATTCAATTAATCCAATACATATGAATATCAAGTGTCAAAGATAAAAGAAATTGAAAATCTCTAATTTGGGCTATTTGATTATCTCGAAAAATCCATAATTTTAGGGATATTTGATTCAATAATCGAATTAGGCTCATAATTTTCTTTTCTTTTGGTTATGATGTTTCATAATCTTAGAACTTAGAACCAATAGTTGAGATTTTGGAACCCTACACTTAATGCATTGACAATTAAATTAGATTGTGAAATTAATATAATGATAACAGAAACCAAACAACTTACCTCAGAAGCAGCTTCACTGGGGGAGTAGGTTCATAGGAGTACGTCACTTCCATGGAGAACGTTGAGTGCTCTCCATCTCCAATGGATAGAAGGGTTCGCGGCCTTGAAGCCCTATTCAAATCCATGACCTGCCACATTTAGATACTTAGATCTGTGACATCTGCCTAATAACTTATTGGGGCGGGTTTTATACCATTGTTCAACTAGATTAGCTCATACGGAGTAATAAATCAATTAATCATTAATAATTATATACTCCCTGCGTTACGAGTTACTCCCAACAAACAAAAAGGGAGTTTGCGGACTCCTAAGCAAAATATCTTAAGTGAGATTATTGAAAAATAAGAGGATGTACTTAGTATTAATCCAACCCAATAAAAAAATAAAAAATAATTAAACCAAAATAAAAACCACCACCCAACACCACGATACCACCAACACCACCTGGCCGCAGCACCACGATACCACCACCACCACCCAGCACTGTACCACCATCCAGCAACACCATAATTGAACGACCCACCACACGAACCACCCACAATCAAACCGTCCACCACACAAACCACCCAAAATCGAACCACCAAGCACCACCACCCAGCACCATGAAACATTGAAACCTGAACCACGAACCAGCACCACCACCTATCACGAACCACCTAGCACGCACACGAACCACCCATCAAGCCCACAACAAACGCAGCAAGCACAAAAACTGCCAAATCTGAAAAACCAAGCGAATTCACAACGAACCACAAACACACAACCAACCAACAACCAACCCACAAAACCCATGAACCCACAACAACCACGAACCCACGAACACACAATCAACCACGAACCCACAAAAACCCAGCGAACCCACAACCAACAACGAACCCAAAAACCCTTCTCCATCAACAACTAAAGCTTTAAGTTGTCAAATTTAACCATCAAAACTCTAGATCTAGAGTTTTTATGGTTAAAATTTTCCATAAAACCTTCAAATTTGAGCTTCTATGGCAATGACGAATCAACAAGAAGCGGAAGAGAGAGAAAACGGAGGCGGCGACAAGCAAGGGGACAACGGTTGTTATATCCGATGAAGGTAGTAGTGTCCATTGAAGGATGCGGTTGAATTTCTGAGTAGATGAAGATATAGAGGAGATCGGTGGTAGTGTTGGTGGTGGTGGTGGTGGTTGTCAATGAAGGTGATGTTGAATTTAGAGGTGATGATTTTGGAGTTTTTGTGGAAATGGTTAAGTTAATCAATGTTAATATGTTATGTTTAAGTTAACAAGCTAAAATATGCACGCCATGCGTGCACAATATACCACATACATACATGATATTTTATGAAAATTAAGAGTTGAAATTATTTTTGCATACATATTGTAGATTTACTTGGAGATAATGCTGTAATAAAATTACAATATAAAAAACATAAAAAATATCCTTAGCAATTGTTGATTTATGTATTTCATTCATTTGTGTCTTATCCAGTTCACCGTTTGGAATAAAGGCTATGAGTTAAACTTATCCCCACCTAGCATCCACATATTGTTGAATCTCATTGTGTTCAGCCCCTGTTCGAACTTCCATTGAAACACGATCTACACCCTTATGCACATACTTGTACAAATATTTGACACTCTTGATGCTACTACAGATCTCTACATTGATATGACAATCATATTTTAGTAGCAACCATGAATTATATGGAACAACCCAACCATTATCAACGAAGGTTGCACTATTCTCATGTAAAGGCACTGGCGAACGATCACCACGACGACGATAAATAGGATATGAGTTCTTGCCTTGGACTGTGCTTTCTACAAAGGGTTTAGGAAATTTACGTTTACAAACCCCATTTTCCATGCAAGAAGAATTTCGACGACCTTCGCCACACGGATTATGGATCATATGCTTCAAAACAACATCGTATAATCGTGGTTCTTCATCTCTATCAGGTATCTCGGCTCTCACAAATGTGTCATACTCTTCCGGAGATTTTGGTTTGTCTTTTTCGTCCAAAATGAGCAGCATGTGAACATGTGGCAAGCCTCTTTTTTGAAACTCAATGACATAGACATAGGCAATAACCTTCCCTAGAGCGCCTTTTTCTACAACGTCCATCTTGAATTCCTCAAATTTTGCATGGAATATTCTGGTGATTAAGTCGGGACGATCTTGTGCTATTTGACCTGGCAATAGCTCATCTACAATTTCTCTCCACGATGGGTTGCATGTCATTGTCAAAAACAGGTATGGTTTTCCATAATGTGTAACTAATGCCATTGCATCTTGAAATCTTTGATTCATGTCTCTTGGACACCCGACAAACGAAGAAGGTAGAACGGTTGTTTTCCCGGCATTCTCTTTAATTACTACATAATAACAGTAAAATTAAAATTAAAGGCAAACAACATATTTAAGAAAAGAACCTGGATTGAGTTCTCCGACATCTAAACAATCTTGAAGTCCCTGATACAATTCAGCTCTAATTGTATCTTGATTATCTCGAATCCATCTTAGCTTATTTGCCTCAATTTTCACAAACATGTCAACAATGAATTGTTGAAATAAGCGCCCTGCCATTAAGATGATGGAGACATATTGTCGTACCTACAATCAATAAAGTATTGTTAAAATATGAGAAAATAATATAAATCTACGTGTTAATCCGAGAGAGGAGTGTACTTTACTTGAATGATGATAAGCGTAGAATGCTCGGCAAGGTATGGTTCTTCCATTATTATCAAGACTGTTTATCGACCATCCATAAGAACCGTATGGAAATAGTAATGGATATTGAAGGGGATCATAGTATCCAGCAGTATCCATCACATTCATTAATTGGCCAGAGGTTGATTGAACTAAAATATCTCTTGGATTTAAGTTCGCAACCTCTTCTCCTCCGACAATCACAGGCGCAACTTGAGAAGCAGTTGGAAGACAATATTGTGGTCGATCTGATGGTTGTTCATTAATACGGAGTGCACAATCTTGTATGTTTCCTTGTTGAGCCAAACTTCGAAGATTATGAACAAAAGGATTGCACCGATCAAGGATGTGATCCGTGCCATTTATGGCACCTTTAGGCTATGTTTTCTTTATATTTCTATGCTCCTTTGTAGTCGTTTATTTCGTGTTTTTAGAGAATAATGCTCGATTCGCGTGTTTTTGTGTTAGTTTAGAGAAATGCATGCTTTTAATGGTTTTCTTATCATTTTATTCATTTCTCGGCTATTTCTCTTGCTTCTATGTTTCTTTGTGTTGTTTTGTAGGTACGTCGCGGGCTATATGCATGGGAATTGAAAATAGCACCCACTAGGATCAATATGCACTTTTCGGAATTGAATTTGAGTTTGAAACAAAGGAAAACGAAGGATTGCAAAGTATCAAATAGGACCTTTGTGCATTGTTTCAGCCATATCTCAAGTTCTACAGATCGGATTGATGTGATTCAAGTTGGGTTGGAAACTAGACTTAAAGAGATTTCCAATGATAGGTCGCACGCCCTCATACGATTCATAGATTGAGAGTTACAGCCTTCCGAAGTTAGCCTTGAAATTCTTCCGCGGGCGCGGGCTACAGTACCCGCGGGCGCGGGGTTGCTGCAGCTCCAAAACTGCCGTTTTTGGGCAGTAAGCACCCGCGGTTGTCCCGAGGGCTCCCTGAGGGCGCGGGCGCGGGCTTGGGCCGCGGGCGCGGCTATCGGGGTGTCCGTTCTTCTCCGCGGGCGCGGCCGATTTCTCCGCGGGCGCGGGTTTTTGGGTCTTTTACGATTTTAAGCTTCTTTTCTCCTTTTGTTTATATAGTTTTTGGTTTCCTTTATTCTTCATTCATGTAATTCTTTAGTTTTAGCTTAGTTTTCTCTCTCTTAGGTTGAGAGCTTCTCTCTCTAGATTAGGCTAGTTTAGGAGTAGTTTTAGAGAGAGAAAGTGAAGAATTTCAATGGTGATTGAGAGATTGAAGATGCAAGTGTGACAATTGTGTTGGAGATCTTCCTAATTATCAATGAGCATTTCTAAACTCTATCTCATTCAATTGCTTTGTTTAATTTGATGTTTGTTTGGTTTGATTTTGATATTTGATGTTTGATTAGAGTAATTGTTCTTGATATTTTGTTGATTCTTGTTTTCTATAGTTGATAGTAGATTTGATGATGATGTTTCTTAAGTAGTTTACTTGCTAGGGTTTGGGTAAACATGTGTGATTGATGGATTGAGATTGATTTGGAAATTTGAGTAGTTCTTGTGTTGTGATTAAATTGATTCATAGAGGTTTGCATGTTGCATAAGTTTGATTGGAGTAGCTAACCATGATTGCTAGCATTGATTGCATGATTGAATTGATTGACATGACCACTTGATATCGATTTGATCATAATTAGTTGAGTATTTGATTATGTTTCTTCATATTGTTTAGCACTAGAGAAATCTATGTTAGAGAGTGTGAGGATGATTAGTTGAATTCCCCTAATTGCTCCTACTATTTGTCACTACTACAAAAAGCGTGTTTTCTGGACGCTTTTTTGGCCTTTTTTCGACGCTAAAAAGCGTCGAAAAATTATTTCTCGACGCTGAAAAAAAGCGTCGAAAATCTGTGAGTCGAAAATTATTCAAGGACACAAAAAAGCGTCGAGAGTCTCGACGCTTTTTAGTGTCCAAACTAATATACGAAGCGTCGAAAATTACGTATTTCGCGCATTATCCCAAATGTGTGTAGTTTTTTAGCGACGCTTTTTGTTGTCCACATAATCAAATTTAGCGACGCTTTTTGTTGTCTTGCGTTTATTCGTGTCAGCCTATGGTATGGCAGGAAACTCTTTGAAAATGCGCAAATATGTAGACATTAAAAAGCGTCTAGAATTTTTTTTAAGCTTTTTTTTTCCTTTTATTAAAATATTACCATCATATATACATTATAGTTATTTAAGTTTATCATAAATTAAATTAATAACATTAAAATTAAAATAAACAAATATTCTATATAACTAGATCAGATTAAAAAAAAAACAATAATTAATAAACAATAATAAGAGTACGTAGTTAATTACCAAATTTATAAAAGAAAACATCAACACAATTAATAAAAATAATAATAAAAAAAGTCGCATATTATAGTAGCTTGTCCGATCCCTAAATAAATACATCACTAACATAAATAAGACTAAAAACCAAAATAGATAGATGACGGCGTTATAAACGATTTAGTCTCTTGTTTTGATGCTCAAGTGTCCCGACCTATTCTCTTGTTGCACCTACATTGCCTTTTCCAATCTTCAAAAAAAAAAAAAAGTATAAATTAGTACATTACACAATATAGGCTTATACACACACACACACACACAAGCTCTAAATTTCACACACACTCACAAGCATTTTTGAATTTCACACACAAGCATTACACAAACGTCTTTGAGAATGCCAACACTTACAACAGGAATCTTATAAACGTCAGGCAGACAGTCTTATAACAACAATCTTACACACACACACACACACACACAAGCACACACACACACACAAGCATTACCCAAACATTAGGCTGGTTGTCTAAGGGGGATGCCAAAGGATGAGGCCACCTCAAAAAAGAATTGGGGATTATTCGATGCAAATGGGAAGCCAGTCTATATCAGTATGGGTCTGTTTTGTCTAATAATACGACAAACCAGACTTATTGTACTGCAAGAGATGGAGTTGACAAGAGGATTGTTCCCCTTTATTGCAGGCGAGCCTTGCTATGAACCTGATAAGATACTACTTATGCTTTCAACACTTATTATCAGAGCACAGGAAAAGCACTCAACATTTTAAGTGAAGTTCACATTTTTGCTTAGTAATTATACTAGTGCCTGAAGAAATATAAGAAGAGGATCCTAATCATCTATTGAGATAAGATACTATCAAATAACATGTGCACAAAGATGACCTTATAGGACTAGAAAATGCTAATCATTCATATCATAATAGTATAATCAATCATTAATTGAAAACCATATGTGCGTTTTATTTTAAAAAAATCAAACTGCCAAGAAAGAAACATCAATGATTTCCCCCTGAAGACAAGTTAGCTGACATATTGGAAGCTAACATGTTAGCTAAACAAAGGGAAACAGATTGGAAGTTGACATGTTAGCTAGTAAGTGTTGAGAAAAAACAGGACAAAACCATTCTGTTGGATTCAGGTTCTTTAGGTAAAGTATTCATTCTCCCTTAAAAACTCAAGAGCTATTTCTTATGTATTAAATGAATCCCCAAATCTCATTATATTGCTGATCTATTCTGTGAACATTATCAGAGCGGCTCACAATATCTAAAGCAGCCTCAATCTTTGCTCAACCTTAGCAAAGAAATCCCACACATTCATTAGTATAGAACTACAAATAAAATAATATTCCATTCCATCATGCTTTATATCATGGTTTTAGACTCAAATATAGCAGCATGATATAGCAGCAAAAGAAGGAAGATAAGTCGTAGACATCTCAGGCATTCAGCTTAGGCAGGGGAGCAGGATAGCAAGCAGCAGGGGAGCAGGACAGCAAGCAGCAAGGGAGTAGGGAAGACAAGCAGTATAAATGGATTCAGTTCTGAATTCAGTTCTGAAATCAGTTCTGGATTCAGTTCTGAATTTAGTTCTGAATTCAAACTTCCAAAAAATCAGGTCTAAATTCAGTTCTAAATTCAGTTCTGAATTCAGTTCTAAATTCAGTTCTGAATTCAGTTCTGGATTCAGTTCTGAATTCAGTTCTGGATTCAGTTCTGAACTTCAGATCTGAATTCAGTTCTGGATTTCAGCTTTGATTTCAGTTATAAAGAAAAATGTGACTTTGTTACCTGATGTTTTGCCTTTCCTAAGAATTCAGATGCTTTGTTTAGAAGTCCCGAAGATGCATTCCCTTGACGAACTTAGCTTTGTCAAAGTAGAATCCTAGTAGTTTTATAAGCTCACAAAAATGATTTCTTTTATTGATTCAAGTCTAAATAACACAAGATTGGACACAATCACAACAACGAACACACACACACACATACACACACACACACAAGATAGGACATAAACACATCCATGAAGATAGCTGGGGCAGCATCTCAGTCAACAAAGGAAGGCAGTAGCGAGTTTGCAATAACACCTCAATGCGTGCAACAGCAGCATCAAACAATAACAGCAGGAACATCAAACAAGACCAAAAACAGAACAACAATTAATAATAAAAGCAACAACATATAGGTACCTGCAACACCCAACCTGTTGCCAAGCAACCAGCCATGACGCTGCCAATGTGGCTGCTATATTATGTCAGCAAGACAAGAGCATCAGGGAGATCAAGTGAAGAAAAAACTTCTTCAAAACCTCTTAATCACAGTCCCTAGTACGTCTTTAAAAAAAAAGAATGGAAGAAAGCAAACCAAAAGAACTTTAACACTATATTTGATGCATAGATCTAGAGGAGGAATTAATTATTAAATTGTAAAATCATATTAACACCAACAAAATTACAAGTAACATTTGCTAGGTAAAAGCAACAACCAAAGATGAATTGAACTTGATTAAAACTAACGAAAAAAAAATCTATCAAACATCCAATTAAAAGGAACAAGAAAATTACAATTCCGGTTTGGTTCTCTTTGCTTCACTACTTACTACTTCTCAAAATCACAACTTTTCTTTAGGAATTTACTTCAAAATCACCAATTCAATCGATTGTATATAAACGTCTTTTAAATTCGCACATGAAATCTACAATTCAATCGATTGAATATAAACTTCTTTTAAATCGCAAGAATATATTCAAAAATCAAACAACATCAGATCATAATTTTGTGATAATATTGAAAAAAAAAGTTGCTAAAAAAACACGGATACTAAATTTACCCACTGACACCCCTTACCCAGCGTCGAGGCAATAACGTCGAAAAATCACTCATTTTGTAGTAGTGTTACAAAAGATATGATTCCAACTTATACTTCATTCGTTACTAGTTGTAGTGGAACAAATTTGCTCATTTCATCACAAAAAAACCTCTATTAATCTCCAATTTAGCTGCTCCTTAATCTGATTGCAAGGGAGCATAAAACAAAGTTCACATTGTGAGCAATCATTGTTGGCCTTGAATTCACAATACACCCTTTGATGTTTCTGGATCATTGGCAGGAACTAGTGGTTTAGGGTGTATCCTAGGATGACAGAAGCACATAAACAGTTTGAAGAAATAAGAATCACAACACATGAAAACTACAACGTGCAGATGCATAAGACACATTTCTTTTTAATTGAGAGAGGGAATCTAGGGGGATAATTAAGAGAGGGAAAGTTGTAGTTTCACACCTGAAACTTCAGTAGGGCCAGACACTCATATCCAAGTCTGAGTTAACAAAGTTTTTGATAAACCTATATAAAGAAGATAGAAAACCGCACAGCTCAATAGAAAACAGTAGTTAAAATATAATAGATAACACTAACTTCAGAGCAACCATAGGGGGCATATGTTGCACTTAAACGGTTAATCCCCTCTTACATGGATCAATTCAAAATCTTCTTATTTAAACATTTCATGTATACATATAGTGGACATGGTATTGCATCAACCAAATCATATAGTCAATATTCAGTTCAATGGATATTTTAATAGTAATTAATAAGGATATGCATGGCAAAACTACTATATTACTACCTTTACCTTGTCGGTGTGTGTTCAATAAAGAACTAGTTTACTTGTGAAGTTGTGGAAAGTATAGCGAGCTTATATATATGAGTGTGCATATGTGCTAATCAGAAAATAGTAATCAACCTGAAACTTTTTCTAATAATGGGAATTTATATGAAACAATAATTATTGTTGGGGATTGATAACTGATGAGTGACATTTTATGTCACTCTTAGGATAGTGTTTATGCCTTGTTTTAGCTTGTCTTAGGGTGTTCTGCAGTTGTTTTGTTCAAATAATGCGTGCATACATGTCTCGATGTATTTTTAATGAAATCGTGTATATTGTTGAATGCTTGCCTTCATTGCGTGTTTGCACCGTTCCCTATACCTTATTGCTTCCCTTGGTGTTTGTGCTTAGGTATTTGAAGTCTTGGATTGCAAAGAAGAAGCCAAGGAAGCATGAGAGAAGAATCGAAGAAAGCAAGGTGCAAGGGCGCGAATAATGTGCGGGCGCGCAGCCCTGTGAGAACCCGCGCAAAATTGGCGAAATTGCAAAATCGAGGCAGAAAGTTTTGCGCGGCCTGTGCGCGACATGTGCGCGGGCGCACACCCACACCGCGCGGGCGCGCAGCTACGGTGCGCGGGCGCGCATCCAGCAGCACGGGCGCGCACACCCAAGCACAAGCCGCACAACCCACAAATGCGCGGGCGCGCAGCTACATTGCGCGGGCGCGCAGGCCGCTGAGAGGGAGCGCAGGCCGCTGCGAGGGCGCACGCGCGGGCGCACAACTACCATGCGCGGGCGCACAGCGGGTCCTGTTCAGCGTTTTTTGCGCGATTCTTTATATATTGCGGGGCTTGTTTTGTACGGGAGAACTTCATTCTTTTAGATTTTTTTTCCCTTGTTTTAGGAGAGATTCTCTCTCTAGGTTTAGCTTAGGATTAGAGTAGTTTAGAGAGAGAAAGTGAGGGTTTCACCATTGTTAAGCTTGGATTTTGAAGAAGAAGATTGATCATCTTGTTTGTAGACTTTCATCTTCAATCAATGAGAATCTCTAACTCTCTCTCCTCTATTTTTATTTGCTTTCTTTTGATTATTGTTTTTGTTGTTGGTATTGCTTGTTAATCATGTTGATTCTTGATTATTTGTTGATTAATCTTGTTGTTATCATGATTAGTGAGTAATTTCCCCATTAAGGGGATGGTTGTGGTGTAGTTGGATCTTGAGCATGTTCTAGGTTAGAATTGATTTATTTGTGACTAAAGTCTTTATATGCTTGATATTCTTCAATCTTCTTGCAAGTGCACATTGTTGGTTGATTAAAGGTGAATCTTTGCTAACAAGGAACGGAAGTTGACTTAGCTAAGGTTCATTATTATCGATTGTTATTTAATAGTACCTCCTAGTATATGGTTCTAATGTGGAAGCATAGAGGCTATGTTAGGAGAAGCCAATTGACCCCGGAAGGCGGCTAGATTGGATCCATTATTTCGATATTTGAGCATGTTTAGTTCATAATTAATTCAATTTCTATGCCTTTGTTTATGTTCAAGTGAATGCTATTCCTAAACCATTTCCCTTAATGTTTTATTTCTTGTTTTAGCATATTTAGACTTTAGTTTATTTATCTCCTATTCCGGACTAGCTTATTTGTCGATAACATTTGGTGGTGTTTATCCGTTCTCTGTGGTTCGACCCCTATGCTTGCCTTATACTCGTATTAGGTTTGTTTAGGTTGTATAAATTGTATTTGATCTAGGGATAGACAATTGACGACGCGTTTATTCCCTCGTCAATAACCTGTGAAGAACCCAAGTAAGGAGCCACCTCTTGCTCTTTTGACCTCTTACTGAAAAATTCCTCTTACTCTTTACACCTCTTGCTGATAAATTGCCTCAGTGTATGTAACGACTAACGAATCCTTTTAAGTCACTTCATATTCTGTAAAGCACCAAAATCAATCATTTCAATGCAAGAACACAACCATAGTTCTTCTTTAATAACAGTTATATATAATTAACTAGAGGAAAAATAGACTAAAACAAATAAGAAAAGCCAAAGTATTCATTTTAGCAAGCCCACCCAACTCAACGCAACAACCCACACAAGCGTCGAGTAAAAATAACAATCCCGCTGCGATAGAATCAAGTCAGCAGACCACATAAAAGTTCCAGAAGGTATAACTCCTAGCACAAAATTCCAAATTGAGAAATTCTTGAGCCTAGGTTGGATAACTTTTTGAGATCTATAACTTTCATGAAGGGACTAGAGACTAAAAATGACTGCAGGTCTTTAATTTTTGGGACAAACAGAACTACAGCTACAGGACAACGATAAAATAACAGCAGCAACAATATAGCGCCGCGACAAAACTAAAAAAACTCCAAGCTATGGTTTCTCTTCTCACTATAAAACACCAACACAACCAGACATAAAGAGATACGACCTTCCACAAAAAGTAAATGTTGAAGAAAATGTTGCTACCCAAAAGACAGTTTGATTTTCATAAATAACAAGTGTTTTATGATCAATACATATAGTATAAAGGTAGGATAAAATGGAAATTCTAAACATTTATTAACTAGTAACAACCTTACTCGATAGAATAGCCTAATAACCAGACATCAGTTATGTTTTTGTTTTTTAAGACTACAACCATTACCTAAGCATGTTTATTATTTCAGTCTAGCTTAAAAAAATCTGCAACTACAACTAAACAAAGTACATTTGATCACTTTTAGACTTACCGAGAAGGGCACTAATATTGGATTCAATGTGAGCCTCCTGGTCTTCCAAACGCGTAGCAGAAACATGATTCTCCCATCGAATAAGGGTTGGAATACCCTTGAGGCTAAAACCTTGACCCTCCAAGGGTGGTAAGGGGTCTTTCAAGTTGGCCTATCTCCTGCATAAGCTCTCAAAAGTGTAGCCTTTATCAACATTACAGCAACAGAGTGTAGTAGAAGGGTTATTTGTCAGCCAAAAAGAGGATGCAATTTGATTTGATATTTGCAATTAACTTCCTCTTTGAATTTATTGAACACCCCATTGAAGCTTGCTACTGTAGGATCCATTAACTTTTGCCCCCTCTTATTTTCCTGATAATTTTATCAAAAATATTAGAATAATGGCAATTTATCTTATCTTCTACAAAAAATTTAGAACAATGGCATATCATTTTGTTTTGAAATGCGCCAAAAAAACTAGAACTTCAATCAATTCACATGGATATAATCTTCTATTCTCACTTTGAACCCAATAAGTCAACAATAGCCATCATCCAAGAAAAAAACGTGAAAACTGTTAGGAAGAATCAGAATAGACATAAGCATCAATAACGCGACTCATCAAAAAAAAAAAAAAAAGAACAGTTAAACAAACTGTAATATCAAACAATGTTCCCCTTTTATTTTATTTTATTTTTTAAGAATCAAACAACGATCTTCATTCGTATAAGTTCTAATGTGTGAATAATGGTTAGTTGTTCTAAACTAAAACGGTAGCACAAAAAATTGAAATAAACAATATACATAATAAAACCCTAAAATTTGTATTGTTCATGAATCAAACCAATATCTTCCAATAATTTTGTAACATTATTGAAAATGAAAATTCTAAAACCAATCAATAACTCAATTTTAAATAGGAAAAAACGAATAAATAAGAACAGATGTACCTCAATGTTATCTATCGGCACAGAGATGCCGAAATCCAATACAACTGCAGATGAGTAGAGAAGCTATGATAATGAAAGGAGAACAAGATCTATAAGTGAAGTCCAAGATTAAATGAATCTCTTTGAAGAATTCAGAATGAAATTGAGATGAATAAGTTAGGGTTGAGAAGAGGAACAAAGGGATTTTTGTAAATTTGTTGGGTAATTCATTTTAATCCCAAATCTCAGAACCGTGGGTTTGGAAACTACGCGTGCAACACACGTGATAGAATTGCCGACGCTTTTTCCCGTCGACGACCATAAAAAGCGTCTAAAAAATGCGGATACTATATTTATAAGCTGACGTTCATGGTCTAGCGTCGAGGCTTTAGCGTCTAAAAAACACTCCTTTTGTAGTAGTGTGTCTTTGCATTGCTTGGATTGCTTGACTCCCTAATTAGCTTGGTTATCATGAATGCATGTTGATCCTCATTCCCTAGTGTTTCATTTGTTTGATTCTTGATTTAGGAAGTAGAATAGCGCTACCTTTCACCTTAGACTTCGACCTAGCTTAGTCGTTAATTAGAAATACTTGAACATAACCGTTCCTAGTGGTTCGACCCTTGACTTACCTCTATACTTGTATTTAGGTAGTTGAGTGATTATAAATTTGTTTGACCGTAGGGAGGATTAGTTCAACGACATAGTTTTCCCCACGTCAGGATGGCTTTAATTTTTTCTACAATATCTTGTCTTATTGTGTTATTCTCCGCAAGAAGATTTTCAACCTCATGCTCAGTGTCATATATGTAAAACTGAAGGAATCGTGGTCGAGATTCTGATGTAGTTGGGAGCAGCCCGCCTATCTTGTGATATATAGACCCTTGAGCTCGAAATGTGTATACTCCGTGTTGAGCATTAGCTAAGCTCTCATCTAAGTGCACTCCCATGGAGGTTAAAGCGAATAAGTGATTAATTTTTCTAATGTCACTCTTAAATTGTATTCCAATAGGTGTTTGATCAATGTATAAAAAACGTAGATCTTCGGGAACAGGTAAGGTTGGCAAGGTAATCTTCCCAAACAAACAACATATTTGGGATGTTTCATTATGAAAAAGGCGAGCTTGACAAAACTCACACGTTCTCGGAGGTGATAGTTGAACAATCGGGACTCCTCTTTGCTCATGAAAGTTTATTGCAGAACGATGACAGACTCTTCCCCTATTTCTTCTTTGAACATTGTTGTTATGCATTACATTAGGATTGCCTTGAATGCCACTATCACCAAAAATTGTGCTACCACCTTGGATATTTCGTTGTCCATTACACGTAAAATTGTGCGATATGACACTTTCACCAATATGAATTGCTGTATAATGAATGAAATACTATATAGTAAGTTTGATAAAAATTTAATATGTTTCAATTATTGATAGAATACATAAATGAACATGTATTGACTTTAAAGATTAATGAAATATTAGTGTGCATATATATCACAATTATTAAATATTTTTATAAGCTTATTGATTAGTGTGTGTCACATTTTCTTGAACAATTATTATGGAAATTGTTACTTTATCATCATTTTTTTTTGTGTCTTATCCAGTTCACCGTTTGGGATATTTCAGATTTGGGGATAAGTTATAGATGGTTAGGTTTCAATCCCTTTACAATTGTTGTTACTTTATAATATTATAATGATATTGTTTTCTCACCAACATGAGAAGTGTAATAGTTATAGTAGCTGGGACCGATTGATTTCATCATAAAAGCATTAGAAAATTTCATGGTTTAAATTTTAGTTAGTATATGTCTATATGACATGGCGTAGGCATTATTATAATGGCAAGTGTGCTATTATTATTATAAAAGGTCCTTTTTTGGTTTTGGATGGAGGCTATGTTTTTTTTTTTAATAATTATTTGATAAGTCAAAGAATTTTTCCAATGGTTAATCAGTTGCAAATTGGTTTCATTTGTAACGTGTATATTTGAATAGTATAGGGTGAGTTAGGTTCACTTTGAATTTTATTAGAGCTATGATCAAGTATAATTTGATCTAAAAATGATAATAATACAATTTTAAAACAAATTTAGGTGAAGAAAACACACAATTACTGTATAGTATCATGTAAGTCTCATTTGATTCAGTAATTAAGAAAGAGAAGGAGAGAGTTATAATATTTGCAATTTTGCATTGGCATTCACTTATTTAGAATAAAGTGAGTTTTGAAAAGTTTAGTTTGCAATGCAATGTGGAAAATAAAATCGTACATTTAATGCTTACATATACGTACATTAAAAATGAAAAAAAAACACAAAGATAAAAACTGAAACATGATGGGTGATGAATATTTATTTCTCCTTAAATGTGAAAATAGGTGAAGCTGATTGACAACATGCCAATAAATATATCAAATACATTCATTTCTATTGTTTAGAGTGAAATTGAATATTCATTTCTTCTTCTAATCTCAACAGACTATTCTTCTCGAGCTTCCAAGAATCACTTACTCTTATAATTGGAAATTTTTCCAAATTTAAATCATGTATTAGAGGTAAATCATTATTTAGTGTTCTTCTCTCAATTAGTGACTAATCGAGTTAATACTATAGCTCTTTAAAACCTTAATTGTTATTAGATAATAAGGTTGTTTTGTATAGTAAAAAATTAGTAATTAGTAAAATGATTTTGTTGTTGGTTAGAACTTTAAATAAATTATATCTTAATTGTGGTTTTGTGCAACTAAGTATATATGTAATTCATTTGCGACAACATATAAGCTATACTCCCCTGGCCTACTTTTAAACTATCAAACTATTTTTTAGTCATCTTTATAAAGTAAGTACTGTAGCTACATAATTTTTTTTAACACTACAAACATAAATATCTATGATCTTTTGTAAATAACTCATATCCATATATCATATAAAGAAAAATGACACTATTTACAATATGGAAAATGCTTCAAACGTAGTCTATGTAATTGAACTCACATGTGCTTCTAATTGAAACATGATTTGAAGAAGCGAGTGTGCCACTTGCGACATCTTGATTAGTAATATCAATTAAAGCTGAACGATTGTCATTTTGTCGAGCATCTCTCCTTAATTGGTAAGTAGCCCGCCTTTGAGCATTTCGGGCAATAGCTTCTTGTTCAAGTTGCTCATGGGTCATCCTTTCTCGTTATAGCCTACGATAGTATGATGTAGATGACATTTGATTTTCCATACCTTGAAACATAACAAAAGAAATTATAAATTTGTAAACAACCAAAATCATATATTATTATGTTTCCCTAAAGCTCTTTATTAGATTTCCCAAAAACTCACCTTGCAATACGTTGCAGCACCTAGTTATATTTGAATAGGGAGCATTAATCTAGTACATTGCAATTGAAGAATGAAAATAGTGGATGTCAATAGAAAAGGAAAAACAGTTACTACTGTACTCATGTTTTTAAGGGAATATAACTCCTAATTTGATAGTGGACATGGTCACGTCATAATTCATTTCTTAAATGTTAAGAGAAGTTACTTTCTTATTTGGATAATAGTGTGAGTAGTTGTTTTTTAATAATACAATAGAGAAGGAGTGTAGTAACGTAGTAAAACTGTATGTAAAAAAAAAAAAAAAAAAAAAAAAAAAAACGTTAAAAGAAATGTAATTTATTATTATTTTTTTATTTTGACAAAAAGGTTATTGAATAATCTAAGAAGTAGAAATAAAATTTATACTGATGTTTTTTTTTTTAATTAAATTGATGAATATTTAGATATATATAGTTAGTGAGGAAGATCATGATAATGATGATATATTAATGGGAAGGAGTTGATGACATGTTTAATAATAGTGGTTGTCGATATATTTTTTTAATTTTTTTTTGTTGGAGTAAAGAAGCAGTTTTGATTGAGTCCAAATGAAAAATAACCTTTGAAATTGTATCCCATATAAGATGGACGATTTTTTTTTTATATGAGGACGGTTTTTTTTTTTTTTTTTTTTTTTTTTTTTTTTTTTTTGTAGGATAGTGACTAATTTAATTTAATCAATTCTTATCCCAACAGTAGATAGTGGAATTATGGTAACTTTGAATTGTTATGTCTGGTTTCCAAAGCATGGTATAATTATATATGATAGATTAAAAATAATCCTCCATTAATTATGGAATATTCATGTATACGTTGTACATGTGTTGAAATTTAACTTATGAATTCTTTGTTTCATATTACATATTACGTTGATGATCAATAACTTGATGAATTCTTTGTTTAAGTTAGACTTTTATCATTTATTTCTTTGTGAAAATATTGTTGAAAGTAAGAGTATGAACATTGATTACATTGCAAAATAGTAAAATTCGTATAAAGACTATATATTTACATATCACATAATGTACAAACTAATAAATTCTTTTACAAAGTGCTAAACTATATAAGTAAAACTTTATGGAGCACCATCAACAACGCGTTGGCTTCATGATTGACTTATAGTCATTTCTCGTTTCCTAAAAAAAAATAGAATCAATATAGTGAATATAGCATATAATAGTTTAGTTACATTGAACCAAAATATGTTATGAATGTGCTCACCTTTTAAGTAAATATGCACATTCTTCCTCCCAATTAACAAATGTGACATAAATAACTTTGTAGTGTGACGATAAAGAATTTTGGGATGTAAGAGTAAAAACATATGAGGTATCATAATGTGTATGTAACAACATCATCATCTCTTTCTCATTTACCTGTGTATAATATAAAATATAATAATGTTAGAAAAAGAAATAAATGAGATGGCAAGTAAAAATATGTTGTGTAGATTAACCTGTTCATGCAAGTCCTTTAATTGGGACATAGTAGACCGAAGAAGGAATTCAATTTGTTGGTTGAACAAAATCAAATGCAATATTCCACTTGAGTCTCTAATAGTAATCTTGAGTGATAAACTGTTTACCAAAATAAATACATAACAATTTTAAAAACTGATTAAAAATAAGAAATGATTGATACAGACTAAAAATAATTCAGGGAATTTACCCTTGAATGATTTCAGGATTATATTTGTGGCAATTTGAACATGTCCTTTGATCACCAGAATAATTGACTTTATAATTGCAAATAGAGCATGCATCATACCATGTGAGGCTTTTTACATTAATATCAACCAACATCCCAAGAACTCTATATACCTTTCCCTGTAAATTATAAGGAAAAGATACATGGACAATTTATAAAGTACAACAATTTAAAAATATAATTATGTAAAAACAAATAAAAGATAATTTGGACAATTTAATAAGTATTAAATAATAAAACTTGAATAATTGAAAATAATAGTTGATGAAAAAAAAAGTAAATAGTGTATTTATTGAAATATGGTGAAATATTACTCTTGGCCTTGATGGAAACTTAAATGTTGTAGTACGACGGGCATTTGATATCAAAAGTGTCCGATGTAACGAAAGTCCACATGTTTGTATCCACTTAGCTTTTGATTGAGCAAAGTTATCATTACAATACCTTTTAAAAAAAATAAGATTGCATTAGATATTTTAAGTAACATGTTGATCATATTTTTTAAAAAATACATATCATCCTCAATGTATAAGAAAGTGACGGTTGAAATTATCAGTTTAATATTATTATTTATGTATATAAAAAAAAATCAGTAATATAACAAAAATAGAAAAAAGCATTACAATAACATAAATTACTAACCATTTTGCTATTTCATGGGAAGTAGAATCATTGTGATTGATATATAACCTTGTGTACCTTCCGGATGTCAAATGTAGTGTACCTAAAAGGTGAGTTTAGAATAATTAAATCAATATCTACATAAAATTAATCTTTTGTAGTAGCAAACTATGATTTTATAATAAAATTTTTTCATGTAATTAAGTTTACCATTATAATTTTGAAGTTGGACACTACATGCAAGCAAAGTGAGATTTTGATCATAATCTTCTATTGCTCTTTCACCAATGTCGTTGACAAAGCTATTCCATATTGTCAATCTCATAGCAAAACAACTATTTAAAAAATTGTAGTTCATTAGAATAAAGTAATATATATGTATATAATAAATAAATAAAATATTGCGTCATTATCATATTGAGATTTGTTAAGATATTATTAGATATGCTTATCTTATATTTTTTGGGTAGTTACCTTGTTTATAGGATAAATTGAAGATATCTTAATATGGTTTTGATATCTTAGTAGTCAAACAGGGTACGATATAAATTAAATTAATGAATGAATGCATGAGTGATTGAGTAGGCAAGCTTTCAAGTCCTCTAAAACTTTAGATTTTACCTTTGATCAAGCAGGATAAAATCTTGTTTAATAGTACCCGTAATGTCATTCCGGTGAATCTCACTTGCATATATAATTAGTCCCACAACATCTAATTTAAAAAATAAAAGGTAAAATATTAATTAATTGATTACTGAAGATTTCCAAAAAAAAAAAAAAAAAAAAAAAAAAAAAACAAAGTACCGTAAATAAAAAAAATGTAAAATGAAAGGTAATATAGTAACCTATCACAATTCCTTCAATGCGCTTAAATGAGGTCACACCGTGTAAAGACACCAAATTGTAGAAGTACTTGGGGAAATCTTCAATGTCGGTATCAATCAAGGATATTTCTGTGTCTGTAGTAATGTTGAGTTGATACGGATTACGAACTATTCGTAACCAATCGTCAGCTTGAATAACTTGTACCCTTTTGAAACAGTACACTAAACCTTCTTGAAATTTGCCAATAAAATTGTCAACATCCTTTGTAAATATAATACCTTGAATGGGTTCTCCCTGTAAAAAAAATATAGATAAATATAAATGAGTATGTTATATTTTTAAAAAAAATATATAATAAGAAGGAAGTATAAAAAATGTTTACACACCTTAGCATCAAGAAGAACCATTTTCCAAATTTTTTTGTTATTATTGACATGTTGAATTTCATACAATCTAATTATCCTTGCCTTTACATTCCAAAATTTGGAGTACGGGTTCAAATACACGAAAGGAGCGTAAGCAATTGACATACTGCAAATAAAAGAAGATGAAAATGAGTAGATAGTCTAAATGATTGGCAAAATTGAAAGAAAAAAAAAAGAAAAGAGATTGACTATAAAAGTTATGGAATTTAATAAATCAATAATTTCGATATGATAAAACCAATTTCGTCTATTATTATGTGCCCAAAATACTAACCTTGCAATACTAAAAACACACCGTTGAATTTGAAAAGAGAGTGTTAGTCTTCCAAATTAAGATTAGAAAATATAGAATTGGATGTAAAAGGTGAAAAGGAAGAGTAACTACTGTTTGTTCTCATATTTGTATTGGAGGATAACTGCTAGGGAGTAATTTGATAGTAGTGGACATGTGTTCACCTACTAATGCAACACCTAATTTCAAGGAGCAGGGTTTTTTTTTTTTTTTTTTTTTGGCTTTGAATGGAACCGTAGATAGCAGTTCTATTTTTACCACCAATTGAATAGGATGCACGTGCATGGAAGTTTATTTGATATTTTTTTTCCTTTTTTTTCATTTTTTTTTAAAAATATGTTTGTATAATTCAGTAACTATGAAAGGGTATTTTTGGAAAGGGAAAATTCCCAACCAAAAAAGGGTGTTCCCTTTAAAGATTAACATAGATAAGATAAAATCATAGTTTAATTAGGGTGTTTAGGAAAAAAAAAAGTAAGGGCAATGTTGTAAAATCACACAAAAAAACTTATCATAAAAGGAAAGAAATAAGTTTGTTGCAAGTAATGTGTACCGGCCCTTTTTAGTAAATGGTGCGAGTAATTCGTAACGGAGGGAGTACTAAAAGACACACCAGCAATGTGTCAATTTCTGGTTTGTCCTTAGTATTTTTTTAAAAAAAATATATAAAACTTTTATATTTTAGGAAATTATTATATGCAATACTAATTGTAGGGAATATTTCAAGCATCCCACACTTGAGCTCACTGTGATTATACACTTAAGCATGGTAGCGTCCAAAATGAAGGAAGGTAGAGTAAAAGAGTCGCCAACAAGTTTTAGGAACTTGTAAACCATTCACAGGGTGAAAGTTACACCCCTTCACGATCCATGAGATCGCTAACTCCATAGGTCTGGAACCATGACTGGATATTCGGGGATGAAGGTACAAATCCAACCTAAAAAAGATTGAACCTGCCCTAAATAGGCCTCTACTTTTATTCTTCTCGTATTCATGTGCGCTTTCTGACTAACATACAATCAATAGGTTAACCCTAAACCTATTTAATATATGTTGGTTCAATATTAATGCACAATTAACTCTATTATTGGCAATCACTTGAATTATGATCATATTAGCCTAGACAAGATTATTAATTATCTTATTAAGCGTGATTACAAGTACCAATTCCCTTTAAACATACAAGAAAGGCGTGATCAAGCAATAACAATAATAATATATATCAAGCAACATAATAACAACAATCATAACAATCATGTTAACAATAAAAGCATAATAATAATAGCAAGATCCTAGACATGATATCAACAAGATTAATAACAAATCCTATCATGTCACCAAACAATAAAAATCAAAACTTTATCCCTAACATGATATTAAAAAGAATAGGAAGCATCCTAAACATGATACTAGAAACATACATGATATTAGAAATTTTAGTTATTACCCTAAACATGATAGTAGGAAGCAATAAAAACATCCTAACATGATACTAGGAGTTAAAATAATCAAAGCATGATTTCTATATAACAATTAAATTACTTACTTGGATGCCTCGTATCTCTTTCTAATAACAAAATACACGCGTTAGTAACTTCAAGGAAAATATTAAACAGTAAATCTAATCAAAGAATCGAAATAGTATTTGGGACCAAACCCTCAAAAACTATCAACCTTTCACGTCTAGGGCGAAGGCAACTTCGAACTTGGCTAGGTGTGTCTAGAACTAATGTATGTGGAATTTTGTGAAAGGGAAAGGTTTAGAAAAAGAATAGAGAGAGAAAGCTTCTAGCTTTTAGAGAGAAAGATGAGAGAGATGATGATTGTGAATTGTTGATGATTAAAAACAGGGGTCAAGGACCCTATTTATAGAGAAAATAGTCCGAAAACGATAGAAAATACTTCAAGTTCTATACGGAATAAAACTGGCATCTGTCGCCAGGCGACAGACATCAGCGCCAGGCGACAGGATTAGCGCTCGGTGACATACATTAGCGCAAGCATCTGTCGTCTGGTGACAAACTCTGTCGCTTGGCGCTAATTAAAAGATAAAACGCGCTTTGTACGCGGAATCCTCTTCTTAATATGATTAAGCAGCAAATTTCGTGTTTATCAAATTAAAATCGGATTTATCATAAAACACTTATTTTATTCCAAATAAAACTCTTTAAAAATATAATTATCAATCCTAATATCATTAGAATTTAAAAGAACCTTCTAGATTATTCTAGAAGATTAAAGTCAATCCTAATAACTTTAGGAATAATAATTAATAGGCCCTCCTCTAGATCATTGAGCCGCATATAAAAATCATTTCGAGTCCAATTTAGTATTTAGGCCATAACTTCCTCATTATTCATCGGAATTGGGCTTATAATATATCGTTGGAAAGCTCTTTTCGAGCCCAATCCAACTACACTATTATTGGACCCTTATCATGGACCAACCTAAATTGGACTGGTTATTTTCATAAATAGAGTGTAAAAAGAAATATTTTCAAAAACAGAAAGAGAGATATTTTAATAAAAACAACCGCATCACAAGACTTTTCACATTTCACCTTGTTCAATAATCAAATGACGTGAAAGGTATTCATCACTGGGTTTGGTTTTGGGGAGACACATTTGGGTGTCTACACTAATAATTTTCATAGTTAGCTGTATAAAATAAATAAAGATATTTTACATTCTATAGATGGATTCGCAACTACTAAAGGTCTGTGTTTTGGCACCATTAACATATACTCCCTCTGTTTTTAAATACTTGCTCCATTTCTCCATGCGCGGAGTTTGGAGAAATCGGAGAAAGTAATAAAATATGGAGATAGTGGGATAGTTGAGAAAATAAAAAATTGTAAAAAGCAAAAGTAGTGGAAGAATAGGAGGAGAGAGAGTATTATGTTGGGTCCACTAAGTATGAGAAATGAATTAAATATTGTAAAAGCTTCCCAAAAAAGGAAATGGAGCAAGTATTTAAAAACGGCCGGAAAAGGAAAGTGGAGCAAGTATTTAAAAACGGGGGGAGTAATTATTTCTTAAAACGCAATCTTTGAGAATTTTTTTTAAGAATATAATCTTCATATACTTGACAAGAATAATTACTGAATTAGGAAAAAAAAAAAGCATATATATATAATTTGTAAATACTTCTTTGATTGATAATAGTAAGAAATAAAAAGGATACATCAATTTTGTCTTTGAAAATTTAAAATGACGGGCATCAAATCAGTCGGTAAAATAAAATATTAGCAAACGATTTATAACACGGTTGCTAATTACCGACCGTTTTAAAAATCAGTAGTTCGACATAATTTTAATATACTCATTCGACTAAAGAACTAAACAACTCTTTCACTTGATATTAATATTTTATTAAATATAGTACTAATTTAATGATAAAAATTAAGATATACCGTGCATGGCACGGAACCTAACCTAGTAAAAATTATAATTGTGTACATTTTTCAAGTCATATTATCACTCAAAATATGTAAAATCTTTGCATTAACATACACAAAACTACAAAAAATAAAATAATATAATCAAAAGACTTTGTAATTAGACGATAACTTAAGGTAATGTATTGTTTTACAGTTAATATTTAGTTTTTCCAAAAAAAAATAAAAATTAATAAAGAAAATTGGAAGAAAAAAAGTTTAGGCAGGAAAAAATTGAAAGAAAGGCTGACACGTGTACAATATGGGGAAAGTGATGATGTCAGCGTTTGTTACTTTAATATTAATTATCTATAAATATAACTAAAGTAGCAACCGCTGACATCATATACTCCACATGGCAGCTTTACAAGAAAATTTTTCCCGCCTAAATAAAATATGATGTCATTATATTTAAAATTTTAATTTCACCTCCTCTCAATTTATCTACACTCTTTAATTTATTTAATTTCACCAACTATTTGTACCCAATGCATACTCTATGTTTCTTATATGAGGTAATTAAGTAATATGAGTACATACAATATATACTCCATGTTTCAAAGAAATTTCTAATATCGTGCATCACATGAGACTAATCTAGTCATAGATTATAGGGTAGGGCGGGCTTTATAAGAGTTTTAAGTAAACTTGTTTTAAAAAGTACGGAGTATTAGTTTTCCTTTATCCTTCAATTTCTCAAATATTATTTTCATACACCAAAGCTTGTAGAGTATCAATTGATTATAAGTTTTGTTTTGGAATTTTTTATTTATCTTAAAAACGAACGAAATTACACGAATTAAACTGAATTTACAATAAACAAAAGGAAAGTAAAGTAACATAAGTTACTATAGGCATAAAAAGACGTTATATAACACCAACTAAGGTCATTCACGACATTTACCTTTAAGTTATTACAACTACTGCGGACAACGCAAATAAGGTTTACCAACTTACATTTAAACATGCGATGAGACCATTGATAGAATGGGAGAAGTTAGTGATGATGCTTCATGTGATAAGGGTCTTTTTTGAACATATAATTAAAAGTCTATGAAATATTGCTGAGATGACGGAGACTACTCAAAATTGATATACTAGTATTAAAAGTCTATGAATATTGCTGAGATGACGGAGACTGCCCAAAATTGGTATGCCTTACCCTAAGGGACGAAACAATTTCCTAAGAATTTAAATGGATAAAATCTTCTTCAGACCTTTGCTCGATGTCAATTACATTTCCTTGTAATCTGACAAAACTATCCCTTGTATTCTGATACAAGTTCGTTACTCGAATTATTCGTATGTTATTCGTATGTTGTTAAACATATTTTTCAGTTATGAGAATTCTTAGCTAACGTCAGGACTGTATAACTCTCCAAAAATGAAGGTCCGTGTAAAATAGATTATTGGTTCGAATCTTCCCCTAAAACAACATACCCACCCAAATTGACACTACAAATTTTTACCTACACCCCACGGCAGGGAACACTACCTACACCCCCACACCCTACGCGCGTGCCCCGCCCCCGCCCCTTTTCATTTATGATTTTTCTGTAAATTTTATATAACATGTTCATTTTTGTATCGGTAAATGTTCATTTATGAACCATTAGATGTTCATTTTTATAATAAGGAGTTTTTGTTCAAATTAATATATTTTTTGAATTGAATTTTAAGAATTTTTTATAAATAAATATGAGAGAAAATTTATTTATAAGGACTGGTGCGTTCAAATCATTTTTATTATTAGAAGTATTGCATCATCCAATGTTCATTTTTGTTTGTTCTTATTTCAACAAATATTCATTTTTGTACCATCAAATGTTCATTTCAAGAGCTATGTATAAGTTTTATAGTAGGATGTATGCAAATACATACGTCTTAGAATTGTATTTATATAAATAAAACGTTGTTACAAAATAATTTCCAATATAAAATAAATTCATTTTAATTACAGTAATAACACATTTCCATACAGCTATACTATTACATGTAATTATTTCATAAACATGAAAAGTGAACATTATTGGTTGGGTAGTTGAAAGACTAACACGAAGTCGGTGTGAACATTTAGGTATTTGCTTATGAACATATTGCTTTTCTAATATGAGCATTGGATTTTGTATTATTGATCATTAACGACTTGTTTACTTTTCATAAGGAAGATAAATCAATATTAGAAATATCAAATGCATACTCAAGATCTTTTGTATCATCTAGCTATCAATATTAGAATGAAATTCATAAATAGGAAATAAGCATTTATTTAGCTTCCAAAATGTCAAAATTTGTCTATTAAAATGAACATAAGTCTCTTATATTTTATGTGTGGTATTAATATTAAAAGAACATTTTACAATATAAAAAATGAGCAAGTGTTAAACTTGAATGAACTACTTTTAATGTGCAATTGAACATTTAATAAAATTTAAATAAACATCTATCAAAATAATTATGTGCATATGTGTGTGTGTGTGTGAATAAAACATTTACCAATATGTAAATGAACATATATTATTGTAAATATAAACATAATATCAAAATAAAAATGAACGTCAATTACCAAATCTATATATACTAATACACATATTAGTTTGTAATTAAAAGTGAAAATTTTAAACTTTTGAGATGTACATATATGCATCTTACAAAATGACATTGTCATTTAATACATTTCGTATAAATAACAGAATATAAAATCATCTTTGTTCATTGTTATGTTATATCCTTTTCCTAGCGTTATAATAGCTTGTGTGCTGTTTTTGATTCATATATTTTCTCAATATATACATCGATATCTTCTACTTTCTTATATAATGATAGGGCATGTGTAATAAGAGATCAAAATTTTAAAACATTAATAAACATTTACGCATACAAATATGAACCCATTATTAGAAAATGATCATATACAGTTCAATATGAAAATGAACAATTATTAAAATGTAAATGAACACCTTTCAATATGAACATGAATGTGAACAAGTGTTAAAACTCAAACGAGCATCAAAAATAGTTTTCACTAAGAGCTAAATTAATTATACCTATAAAAAAATATGTGAAGAAATTGGCCAAAAATAGACATTACTAGAACTCTGAAGATCGTCTATTAATATGTGAATGACCCCTTACTAATATATAAATGAACATCTATGTAAATGAAAATGAACATTTATAAAAAAATAATTTTTACTACGAACTAACTTTACATTTATAATCCTACTTAAATATAGATCAAATTAACCATAAAATAAGGACAATTAAACTCTCTTTCAAAAAGAAAAAAAGGGACAATTAAACTCTATTTTCAAAAGTGTTATTCAAATGAACATTTTTGTATACTTAAATGAACAACCATAAACATAAATATATACCAAAAGAATTTCAAGAATAACATCATGTAAAAATGAACATATCGTCTATTATAAGTGATCATTATACCTTGCAATTGCAGACACATCTTTTTCAACAGAACCGACTACTTGATGTTATTATAGCTTTTAAAAGTTGAGGATCAACTACATGAGATTTAATTAGATTAATGCTCTTTTTGTACCGTATCTACTCATGATTGAATAAGAATATAATCGTCATCTCAGTTCATAAACAATTTTTTTTTTTAAAAAAAATAAATAAATCAATTAACAATTACATAACTCCATACTGTAAGTGACTAATCAAATAAACTCTTGCAAATCAAGTAAATGGCACTTACATGTCTCCAAAATCGTCATTTTTCGTTGTTGTTTTGCAAATTCTAGCGGAATTTCATCTCTTATATCACACATTTTTCTTGATTATTGTACTCAATTTTGATCGTAAAATATAATCAAATAGACTTACGGTTGACTATCGCTAGCTAGTGCAATTTCCTCTCGTATATCACTCATTGTTTTTTATATTGTAACAAATTTATAGATTTTTCTTCAGAATTGAGCAATTTCAAAAGCAAAAATTGAGAGAGAAAATGACAGATGAAGAAAGAGAAAATGATGGATTTTTAGTTTTTTAGTTTTATATTTTTGTATTGGGGTAGTGTAGTAGCAGTTACTCTTTACTACTTGGTTAATGGGTTTCTTTATAAGGGTTATTATAGTAATTTAGGGGAGGGGATGTAGGCATTGTTACTTAGAGGGGGATGTAGGCATTAACAATCACTCTTACATACACATTGGTGGGTTTATGGCCTAAATTACTTAAGCCCAAATCACCGTGTAAACCCAAGATAATATTTTATATTGAATACTATTTTAACAATCTTTGATAATTATCAATAACATAATACTAAAACAGACACCAGGAATGACATGTGTCATTTCTTGGTGCTGTTATTTTCCTTCCAATAGTCCAAAGCCATCCTCTCTCTTCTCTTTCCAAAAACGTTTTAGAAAATATTTATATAATATGATTTGTAATTGGTTTTATTATATCTTCTATGTATACAATTAACTAAAATTTTATTCTAAATATATTATAATTCGTATCTTTTCTTGCCAAAATCTTTTAAAAGAATATTTGTATAATATGATTTCTTATTTGAGCATATATTTTTTTTTTGTTAATCATGCTTTTTATTTAACGAGATGCATTTTATATTGTGTTGGGAAAAATAAACTGATGTAACTATTTTCTTTTCCCCCAAAAATTACAAGATTGCTTTGACTATCAGCTAAAATTTCTTTCCTCAATCTAATCTCATCTTATCCTATCATATCCTATTTTGTTTGTTTTTCTTTTCCTCTTCCTACAAACATTGTTATTATTTTTGTACGTATGGATTTTAAAACTATTTTAATACTATATAGCTTTAATTTACACAAAATTAATTTTTTTTGTTAAATACGTGCGTTGCACGGGCACTAACCTAGTTTACATCTAAAGATAGTATAATGTATTAATATTTGTATATAGTTATGTGAAATCTTGTTAGAGTTTTCTTGATTAACTTTTAATAAGTCAATAGTAAGAGGGACATTTTTTTTTTGTTCACAAATCACAAGTACGGATAATGAGAATCAATCTTAGGACTCTTTAGAATCGGGAGAGAAGTTGATTAAAAACAAAAACATTGTCAATTGAATGGAATTGTACATCCCTCTAATTAGACCTCTAATATCATGGGGGTTGAGTTGATTTTACTTTTTTTTGGCTAAGTGATTTGATTTTACTTAGCTCTATTATACACCTAGTTTTTTTTTTTTTTTTTTTTTTTTTTTTTCTGGAAAGGCATTATACACCTAGTACTTAGTGCACCAAATTTAGAGTTTTTTCTTTTTTTTTATAATTTTTTCATTTAATTTGTAGATACGGATCCTTGGTAATCGTACTCGTACAGTCGTACGTGATATCCCGCGATCTAATGGCAATAAAAATAAAGAGGTCTCCATTATAGACACGTGATTGATTCCCCTATGTGCTCGTGGTGTAGCGAGGTTGTTAGAGATATGAGATATCGGAAAATATATATGTGTGATATATTTTTAGTAGATATCATTAAGAGAATAATATATTTAAGTTTATTTATGTCAAGATATTATTTAGAAAATACATCTTGGTTTGGCTAGTATCTATTAGGAAGATTGTTTCCTATCTTATGAGCTTAGGCTTAATATAAATACTCAATCTATTGATTAATAATAATCAAGCAATACAAAGTCATTCTATTCTATTCTATTATATTCTATTTCATCTCTAATTTGTCATGATATCAAAAGTAGGTTAACTCTTGGGATCGTTCACAAAAATTTTCCCCTTGCCGGTGGGTTGAAAAATTAAACCCACCGGTGGGATAAACTTTTAGCCACGCTGTGCAAGTTTTTTTTATTTTAAGAATTTGATGAGTTTATTGTTGGTGGATTAGTACCTAGTACGTAGGTCTTTGATCCTTGAAGAAGGAGATATGTTGTGGTGCATTAATCTAGTATTTTTTTTTTATTTATTTATTTGAAAAAAAATCGGCTCTCTTGTATCGTGAGACACGACATATAGGTTCTCCTTGTACTATGAGATAAGGTATATATTGGTTCTCCTTGTGCTGTGAGACAAGGGTTTTAAATATTTTGAGTGTGGTTTACTCTGAAAAACCAATATTTATTTGGATCTCGGTTTTGCTCGGGAAAAACCAAATAAAATATTACGAGTACGTTCGAGAAAAAGAGACGTTCTGGTTGTAATGTTTTTTTTGCAGGTTCGAAAAGAATGACAAACCTGCTTGTTTGATGATTGATTGGTTCGAAAAGATGACATTCTCATCATTCAAAAATAAAAAATAAAAAATAAAAAATAAAATAAAGTCGACATCAACAGAGTAGTGCAACTCGATCGACTTCAACAAAGTGAAGAATTTCCAATCGCAACGTTCGTGTTACTGCCCTTACGATTGCGGGAGGGTGTTAGAGATATGAGATATCGGAAAATATATGTGTGATATATTTTCCATAGATATCATTAAGAGAATAATATATTTAGGTTTATTGTGTCAAGATATTATTTAGAAAAGGGAATTTCTCAACGGTAACCCCCAACTTTTGCTACGCACCAATGGTAACCTCCCCTTTTTTTAATTATACAAAATGACCCCAATTAACAACTTTATCTCACATATGACATTAATGAGAGTTAATTAATTAAGAAAATCTAACTATGATTAGCTTTGAAAAAAAAAAAAACTAAAAACAAAAACCACCACTTCCACCCTCATCCCCACCAGATCTAGCCAACACCACTACCTCCACCCTCATCGGAGCCACATCCCACCCAACCCCCTCATCTGAAACACCGACCTCACACCCAAACCGCCGAACCCCAGGCTAAAACTCCCTCGCACAACAGCTCGTGACCAACCCATCTCCCTACCTCCACCGTTAGCCACCGAATTAACCACCGCACCTCCAATTTGACCACAACATCCACCATCGCACTCAGTCCACATCAGAGCCACCACAAGATCGACCGTACCCTTCACAGCGAGCGCTAATTCCATTGAAGCGGTCGCTCCTAGTTCGATCTACAAAATCCAATTCGTGTTTGGGGTTCAGCGATGTGGGGGTGGTCGGGGTTCCGAGATCGGTGCTCTAATGGGGTGACGGTGAGAAGGAGGAGAGGGAAGGAGGATGTGGCAGGGGATTTGGGAATTTGGCTTGGCGGTGTTTAAGGTGGAGTTGGCGCACCGGCGGTCGTAGGAGTCTGGTAGCATCGCCGGCGATCGGAGGAACTTGGGGTGGTGTGCCGGAAGGGAGATGGTGGCTGGGCAGGTGGTGGTTGGGCAGTTTGTGGGTGGTTTTTGGTGGTTAGGGTTAATTTTTTTAATTTTTCTTTTTTTTTTTAAAATATAAATCTAACTATAGTTAATATTTAATGAAATTAGGTTATGAGTGAGATGAAATTTTTAACTAAGGTCATTTTGTATAATAAAAAAAAAGGGGAGGTTACCATTGGTGCGTAGCAAAAGTTGGGGGTTACCGTTGAGAAATTCTCTTTAGAAAATATATATTAAGGTTTTATATAAATACTAACCTTTGATGAATAATAATCAAGTAATACAAAGCCATTCTATTCTATTTCCTCTCTAATTTGTCATGATATATTTTCCAATATCTCATATCTCTAACAGAGGTGGAATCGGACTTTCATGCATTTTGGGTGTGCTAGAGTGCGGTAACTGTGGGAGGATAGTGGGTGTGCATCTATGGCAAAATGGGAGGAAGTGGAGTCTCAACCAAAACGACCATCTAGCGCAAAGGAATGGATCGGAAGGCTTCCCACGCTAGCAGTACTAAAATTAATCTAGATGCTTGTCTGGCGGTGGAAGGGTGGATTGGATTGAGTGTAGTCGCAAGAGACAATGATGGGAACGTCATCTTTGTAGCCACAAGAAGAGTGCGTGCTTAATGGCCGATGGAAATTGCTGAAGCCAAAGCTGATGATATGGCCTTGAGACTAGCAGTGGCGGACCTAGGAATTTGACGGTGGGGGGACAATTTAGCTAATTAGATTTATTAAAAAAACAAAGTTCGGGTATACAATTAAAAAAAGTTGAGTACATATTCAATCCAAAAGACCATATTATAAATACAATTTGGGACTTCGGGTACATATTACTAAATATCCTTCGAGTCTTCATTCTTTGAAATCGATCAATGACATCATCAGGAACTTGTAAAAACACTTTTTCTCAATGAAAGTCACCAAATAATCATTCATTAATTGATCACCCATACTAATTCACCCTAATAATTCAATTCACTAAAAATTCATTTCACAAACTAATTAACCAAATAACTCTCTAATTCACAACCATTGAACAATGATAATTGATAAATTCACAAAAACATTACTTAAAATTTGTAAAATAGGGTTTTAAAAATATGAAAAAAAAGAGGAAAAACCTACTTGGCGAGGCGGTGGCGCGGCAGTCCGGGACTCGTAGCCGCGTGGGTGGTGGTTGTGCCTTTGTGGTTGAGAAATAGGAATAAGTGAGTAGTCGAGTGGTTTGGTTGAAATAAAACACCCAAAAAAAAGGAGAAATGTTACAAGGGGGATTCAAACCCTTGATGTAGGTGAATCTCATATTGGGCCCCTTGTCATATTATTTATAGCCCACTACCAACTTAGCCAGGACAACCTTCTTATTTATTTCTTACACTCAATTGTATATAACTATTTTCCTAGTTTTTTGTTTTTCCTTTTCCTCTGTTATTTTTTTCCTGAAAGTGGGGGGGGACATTCGTCCCCCCTTGTTCCTTCATGGGTCCGCCCATGGAGACTGGGGAAGAGATATGGGATACATAAATACATAATGCCATCATTGAATCCGATTGCCAACTTGTCATCAACCGTCTTTCAAAGGGAGCAATCTACTTTTCCGACCTTGACTCGGTGCTAATATATATTTTATCTTGAAGTACTTAATTTGATTCGAGTGTATGGTCCCATGTTAAACACGATGAGAATTGTATCGCGCATAATTTTGCTAAGCTAGTTTCGTTTGGGGTAGAAGTGTGGAACAAGTATGATGATTTCATTGTCCGAGTGAGGTTTCACGAAGACATTGGAGTTTGATCGTATTTCATGACCGTATATTTAAACCCTAAGGTTGAGCTAATTAAATTTGGTTCGGTGATTAAGGACTTGATACATGAGAAGGTCTAAGATTTTATAAGTTATTATTATAGACCAATCAAGGAAAGAAATTGAGCCAAAAGCTTGAAGGGGCCCGAGCTTGCAAATCCAAGCAAAGAAGAAAGAAGCTGCTGGGCGTGAAGTCTACTGGGCTTGAACAAGCAGGGCCTTGCACGGTCAGGCGAGTGTACTCCAGTTGGGCCTAAATTCACGAAGCTTGATTAGCAGGAGGAGTTTTGAGCTTAGCTATCTTTTAACAGCTTTAAAGTTTTAGATTAGTTAATCTTTTCAATAACTTTTGTTTTATTAGCTTTAGATAATTTTAAGTTTTCTGTTTCTAATCTTATCTTCTTAGACTTTTAGTTAGGCTAGGATTCTTTCTTTTCTTTATAAAAGGAAGAAGTAGTAGTACGTGGGGGGATGTTCAGTTAGTTTAGCTTTTTAGATTAGTTTTAGTTTTTTAGTTTTAGCTTTTGTTCCTGGATTAGTTTATTTAGTAATATTCTTTTAGATTTCAAAATTAGGCCCCGTTTTGTTAATCTTATTTTTGCTGAACTGAAATTATTTTTACTGAAATAAAATTATATTTGCCGAACTTAAATTATTTTTACTGAACTTAAATTAATTTTACTGAAATGAAATTATTTTTGCTGAACTGAAATTATTTTTACTGAGTTTCTATTATAATTCTTCTTTAAGAAAACTGAATTTTACCGAACTGAACTTATTTTTACTGAATTGAAATTATTTTTACTGAACTGAACTTATTTTTACTGAATTGAAATTATTTTTATTTAATATTATTTTTTTGAGGTGAAGAGAACAGGGCCTTAGATTTCGTAACTTTCTTTTCCTTTTATTTAATTTACTGCTTTCATATTAATTTATTATTATTATTATTATTATTATTATTATTATTATTGTTTTTATTATACTTTATTTAATTGCTTATTATTTTTAATCATGCTTTCTTTAATTGCTTTGATTAGTTTAGTTTTAATTATACACGAGTAGTTTATTTCTAGGGTTCTTGGGGATCCATGAATAATATGAAGGGATGATTTAAAGGATGATTTATTATTGTTGATTGTTAATGTTGTGGGTTAATTTTCTATTGATTGATTTAATGCTATGCAATTAGATTTGCGCAGGTTTAATTGTATGAGTTATGCAATATTGATTCGAGATTCGAGAGATGAGAATTGATGTTTAGGCTTAGTTTCAATAGGCATGTTAATTTATAAATGGTTAAATAAAGATTCGAGAGATGCGATTTAATACCGATAAGTTAATTATGTGATTATAATACGTAGCGAAAGCCCTTTATAATCTGATTAATTTATGCATTGATAATTGATTTTTATGTTTTACCCCGGAGTATTAATTATTGGTGAACCTATACCCTAGCCTTTTATTAATTGATTTCTCCCTACTTTCATCTCCCTTAGTTTAATTTATCATATCTATAATTTAGTTGCTTAATAATTTAGATTATATTAATTAATTAGGAATAGGAAGACTTGTTTCCCTGTGTCCTTCTTCCCTATCTGCATAGTTAGAGGAACTTAGGAATTATTTTTAGCCAGGTGATACAACTTAAGCCTGTCATTTCTCCCTATACAACTATGGATATTTTATCCCTTGATTAATAAACTAGCTTGTAAAAAAAAGACTTCATATAAGTTGCTTTTAATTGAAAACAAAAGTCAATGTAAAATTGTAAATGCAAATAACAGGTGTGGAATCGTTTTTAATTTTTTTTAAAAATAAGATACATGGAAGAGTTTAGATACGTTTTCTCATAAGATCGGGACCTAAACTATCAAGGAGTAAAAACAATACCGTCTCCCCGACGGTCGCACACCTAAAAAAAATAATACCTAACTAATCCTCTTAACTATGTAGTAGGGTAAGTCAGGGTCGATCCCATAGAGAGAAGGTTGTTTAACAATCAACTTTTACTTATGGCAAAACCAAATAAGAGATAGAATAACATATTAAATAACTATGACTACTCAAATATCAAATACGAATCAAATAACAATAAAAAGATCTAGAATTAAGTATCGCCACTAGCATAATCAATACAAGACAAATTTTTACCCCAATCAATTAATTATATGTTCACAAGGAAAAGTAATCCCAAGATAGTACCAAAGGTCTCTCTCGAGTTATCAATTGGCTTCCCTAATCACAATCAAGCATATTCTCATGGAATCATGCAAATTAGAGACATTAAGCACATTACTCTAACTTCCTAATCATTCATTCAACTATTCTCGTGATGAACTTCAAACCCTTAATTGATCTATTCAAATCTGTTAAAACCTATCTCTCGTTGTGATTAAAACAAAGAAATAATAACAATACTAATTATCTCTTATCTAGTATTGGCATAAGCACAATCAATTAAGCATGAACAATATAATTAATTAACTGAGAATTTAAAAGAACAAATCAAGTATCAATCATGGCTAGGGTTCAATCTAACCCTAGAATAATAATCTACTCTAACATAATAAAAGAAATAAACATAAAGGAAAAAAAAAAGAAAAAAAAATACTTTAATTAATAAAATAAAACTAGAGAGAAAACTAGGGTTTTGAACTAATGGGAGTCTTGGGATAATAAAGCTAGGAATTAGGATAGAATTAGGAAAATAATCCGCTAATAAGATGATTTATTCGTACAGGCACGGACGTGCTAGCATGAGGCATGTTCGTGTCGTTGCTGCACGTATAGCTCGTCTTAAAAAGATTATAACTTGAGCTCCACATCTTTGTTTGAGGCGTGTAATATATCGTTGGAAAGCTCTTGAAGTCTACTTTCCAATTTAATTTGAATCACTCCAATATCATTTGTATATAAAAAGTTATAATCAAAATAGTGGACAAGACTCGTATTCGTCAAGTCTTTCATCAACGCCTTTGCTTCTTTCTATCCTTATTTCCTCTCTAAGACATGATATGAGATCCTTGAGGGACGTAGCATCATACTCCATGATTAGTATAATCAAAATTAGCCAACCATAATCCGTTTTCATCTAAATCACATGAAATTCATCAAAACACACAAACGGAGAGTAGTAGAGCATAACCTAAGCAAATAATGTAAAAATACACCTTAGACCTCTAAATATATAAGCAATTGAGTATAGATAAGCACCTAAAATGTGTACAAATTAGGATCTATCAGTTAACCAAACGTTTCATAACTTGCAGGTAGTTCTACACAAATAAAAAACGGATAATTGTTTACAAATGACTCTATATTTAGGGTAGTTTTAGACGAAATTTCCTTTTTCAAGTAATTATATTATTATTAAAGATGAAGGATCTACTAAATCAATAACTCTCATCAGCCTATTACAAACTTAACATCACAAATTTAGACAGCCCCAGCGTGCTTGATTATTACAACATTAACATGATCAATCTAATTATGTAAACATGACAATCTAATGTACATAATTTTAAAATCTAACTAATGCATGCTATATGCAATTTGGCAAATTGTTACTTTAACCAATTGCAATTGGATAGTTAGATTCATTCTTTGTTTTTTATTTTCCAATTTATTTACTGTAGTTTTTCATAAAATCAATTAATACAATAGTTTGATTGCTTGTGAATTGTACGGTGATCAAGCAATTTTTCTCAGATCTTTATTTTTTGCAGTTTTATGTCTATTAATGTTATGATTGAAGTGTGTTAAAAAAACTATTGAGTAACTATTGATAAACATGCTATATTGAAAACAAAACATAATTATTAAAATAATTAAACAACTAAAGTTATTTACAATAATATTTGATCTTATAAACACTTTTTTGTTCCTAATGGAAGTTAACTTCAAACATTACGTACTTAGATCTGTATTTTTTGGGAATGGTTCATAACTACAAGAATTACTTAGAACTGTGTTTTTTGAGAGTTCAGATCAAATTAGATTTTTTTAGGTTAGGTTGATGAATTCTAGACCAATAGAGTATTTAATATTATATGAGTTCAATAGACATGAAACAAATTATATTAAAATCATTTGTAAATTAACAAATTAGGTAAAACTATGTGTATCGATGAGAATGCATGCAGTGGATTGAGGCACCCGATTTCGAAGATTTATTTTGGAATTCCTTAACAATGCCCCAATCAATTCAAGCTCGTGCGAGCTCAAGTAACCGATTTTTCTCTTATGGTGAAATTCCAGAAGAGAATAACAACTTAAATTGATCAGATTTTTCAGCGAAAACACAACCAAATAATTCGAGTAGTTGATCTTTATTGTTGAGAGATATGTTACAAGAACGACGCATTAGATCCATACGAGTTTATTAGTGTTTTGAATAAAGTGTTTGGGTTTTTAAAGAGCAAATTAGAGGGTGTTTGTTTAGGGGATAAATGGGGTGGAGTAAGGATAAAAAATAAGGATAGAAGAAAGTAGTGTTTGTTTATCACTAGTATGTAGACGTTCAATTAGCATTTTTTTAATTTTATTTAAATTATTATTGTTGTGCATCATTCCCTTACTTATATTTAAAGCCAAAATTTAACAAACTTATCTCAATAACAAAAAAAAAAAAAAAGGTAACAATTTTTTTTGGCGGGAAAATGTTTTCTGAGGTGATGACAAGTGTACTTTAGGGATAATCATAGGGGTTACTTTAATATATAAGTGTAGATACAGATTTAAGGTTTAAATAAACCATTTTTCTATTCATGTCTTAAATTTATATAGGTTGAATATAAAAAGCGAATACAAGTTAAATAAAAAATAATGTCAGAGACATAGATAAATTATAAACTACAAGTACAAATCTTTTATTGAAATTATTTTTGAAAAGTAACACACATTGTTGCCTCAATTAAGTACTTTTTGAAGGTCTATCAAATTCTAATATAATTATGCTGCACTATAAAGAGACGCAGTATTAGTTTGTGCTTGAACAAGTTGTTGGATATTGTTGGGAACACATATATTAGAGCCATTGAAACAAGCAGATGCCAAGATACTGTGGCTAGCTTGAGTAGGTTGAGCACCATCCCAAAATAAGTATTCTTCCGGGTTTGCACATGGTTTCATATTTAGGTAGCAGGGTAGATGACCAAATTCTTTTCCAGTTACGCAACACGAATGACTAACATTGGTCATACCTACATATATCCATAAAATAAAATTAGAATCAGGCACTACTATATTATGGGATAGAAAGATATGTATTAATTTAAAATCATTTACTGAGATGAATATAACAAAATTCAAATACCGTAATTTGCAGGATTTTGAAACACGTCATTAGTGAGATCATATAATTTCCCAAGAGTGTAGAGGGAGTCTGGATAGGTTGAAGTCAAATATTGGACCATTAGAGCAAGATGTTCATTGAACATTGTTGCATTCATATTTTTACCAACATCACACCAAGTTCCATTGTAACCACCAGATTTACGATATATTGGTAGACATCCAAGGGGACCCACCTCGAGCACTACTACCTTTCTAGCTCCCAATTCATATAGGAACTGCGAATATTTAAGAAAAATAACAATATAAGATTTGTTATTAAATAAATAGTTACACCATTTGTTGATTCTTTTTTTCCTCGCATGTTTGACTATTTATTGTGTCAGTAAAAATAAGTCCATTGGGCTTAAAAGACATGGGCCCCACCATACCAACGAGAGAGTGGATGAAATTGATACTCATAACCTTTCTTGATAACATGTTAAAAAATCAACTCAACTGAAAAACTTAAATTAATAATTAAGCCTAAAATTAATTTAGGTAATCTATTCAAATTGATTTTATGTACTCTATCATTGTATTTGTGATTTAATACTCCGTTCATAGTATATAGTTTTAAGTTACCTTCAACTTCTCTAATAAACTATTGATAAGGGCTTGGGCAAACTCTTCAGGAGAGTATTCTGGGCTCAGCCCACTAAAATAGTTGAGGAGATAATCGTTGCTTCCGGCCCAAATGAGGAATATAGAGTTGCCCAAGTATTGAGATAGCTCTGTTGGGCTTTCGAATGTCAACTCATTTTTAATTGTTTTCTGGAATAGCTCTAATTGTCCATCGAAATTCAAACAACCCTGCATTTGCAATCACCAATATTAAATACTACAAATTCATTTAAATATATAAATTCATATTTTCCCTAAATAATAAATAAATACTCCGTAAATAAATAAGTAAATAAACTGAAAAATTCATAGGTAAATATGTTTGGCAAATTTCTCAAAATGAAAGTGTCATTACATACCAAACCAGTCCCAGTTTTTGGCAATATCCCACATCCTGCTGATGCGTAGGTGTAACCTGTTTTTGACCTGCGTATTTTACGATAAGCTCGTGGGTTCGGCAATCCCAAATAGCCAGCTACACGTAAAAAACATACCAAATATTAAATGTTATGTACGCCCAATGACATAATGTACCAAATTCTTAGTAGGATACCACATAAGGTAGAAATGATAGATTGAGTATAATGTTGATATAAGATTTTTTATTTTTTTATTTTATTTTTGAGGAAGGCAATATACGTTGTGTACACTCATCGAACTCAAAGTACGGTGAAGTTTGTCATTTGTCAAGGTAATGTAGAATTGTAGACTTTTTTTTTTTTTATTTATTTTTTTTTTTTTATAGAGGTGTAAATATTTCTGCATAAATCAAAGTCAACTTATTTATACTTGTCTACGTATAATTATGGACTATCTTGTTAACTTAGTCATACGAAATACTCTGTATATAATTCAATCATATATACACCAACAAAATATGGACTCATTTGGTAGTTTTCTTGCCTCACATCCTACAGGTTTGAGGTTTGAATTTCGTGATGGTTGAAATTTAGTCACCAGAGTTCTCCATCCATATCATAAAAAACTATCCTATGTATATAAAATATTTGAAAGTATGCAAAAAAAATCAAATACCTATAAAATCCGCGATAGTTTATCCATCGGAGAATCTTCCGGTAATAAGGCCGTTTGGAAAGTTGACACCGTAAGGCGGGTAATTAGCCCTAGCAACCCAGGAATAGTAGTTGTTATTCCCAGCATCAGTTAATGAATCTCCAAAGACAAATAATGCAGGAGCAAGAGGTTGTGAACTACATTCACTTGAGAAAATAGGGGAGAAAATCAACAAGGAAAGAATTAAAGCTATCATTTTTCATAAAATATTATTTAACTATAAGTAATTAGCAAAGAACAAGAAATAGAAGTGAGGAATTGATAACTTGATGGGTACTTTCACTTTAGAATTTTAGTCCTTTATATAGAGCAAAAATGCAATTAAATTAATCAAGTGTAGCTTGCATTACTAGCAACCTTTATATTTTTTATTAAACAGTATATTACATAATCTGATTTCGATGATACTTTCATTTAATTTCAATAAATGTTCAGTATAAAAAATGAATATGATGATCCATGCTTGATATATTATATTTTGGGTTTACCTTTTCAATTAATTTTTAATTCAATTGGTGAGCGGTTACCTAGCAGTCTAGCACTATTTTTATTGTAATGAACTTATTTGTGAATTTATCTAAATAAAAGGGACTAAATTTTCCATGATCCATCTGAATTTATATGAGCTTATTATTGCTAACTCTTTCGTATATCTAACAAGAAATCGTGGAAAATGACATGACTATGTCGTATTTAGAACACGGCCGTATCACATGACAAATTAAAGCAGAGACTATCAATGCATATACTTGTGAGTTGTGATTGTGAGACCATCGGAGATTATTGATTCTTCATAGAATCATATATAGGATAAACACTAGCGAATAGCGATCATCCATAAATAATGTCAAGTCATATATACGTAAATTTACTTTTGGTGTGGGTTGCATATACGAAATACATGGAGTATATCAATTGCTAATAAACGGATAAGGTTTAGAGTTAGTCCAACCTAGTTAGAATCTTCCTTATCATTAATAAAGAGTACAGGAGATAAAGTGGTTGGAAAATGTTACATTCCACTTTCCAAGGGATTATTGTAATAGTTTTGCATTCATCAAATCATCAGTCCACATAATTACATGTCTTTTAATTTAAATGCAAATTCAGATTGAATCGTGCGATTGCTGACTTTGGAGTAATGAGTATCTTAATTACTCCGTACTATATATATATATATATATATATATATATATATATATATATATATATATATATATATATATATTTTATATTAAAGTGGTTTCTTCGAAATAAATATTAGATCTTGTGAGATTGTATTGTAAAACTCATCAGTTTTGAATATCATTGGGTACATAAGTACAAGTATTTGTCATAGTTTCGTTTTATAGACCAGATAAATAAGTTCAGAAGTCAAAGATCGATATACAAAAAAGAACAGTACAAAAAAGAATTGTTGATATGTCTACACTTGAACGAGTTGCTGGATATTGAGGGGAAGACAAACGGAGGAGCCATTGATACATTGAGAAGCAATGAGAGAGTTGACAGCTTCAGTAGGATGACTACTGTCCCAAAAGAAATGTTTGTTTGGATTTAGGCATGCTTCTAGTAATGGGATGCATGTCAATGTGCCATTTCCCCACGTTTTACAACATGAATTTTTACTATCGCTTAACCCTGTAAAATATATGTGTCATATCACACGCAATTCAATAGATTATACAATATGTATATAGGAAAGGTAAAAAAAAAATAGGTATAAAATGTACTAAAAATAACATATTTCAAGGGATGGATATTACGTTAAGGGATAAACGAGTATTTAAATTGCATAGTATTAAAGCAAATTGATTAGAATATAGGTAGCATACGTACCATGATTACCGGGGTTGATAATAGCATCATAACCAAGCGAATTTGCATGTCCAAGTATGAAATGAGAATGTTCAAGAGTGGAACTCAATTTCTTCAATGTCAAATCTAGCTCAGTGTTGAAGTTTATTACTATTTGATTTACATTTTCATCACATCTTCCGTCAGGCTTGAAACGCTTAATCATAGATTCAAGGCAACCAAGTGGTCCGACCTCTAACACCACCACCTTTCTGGCTCCTAACTTGTACAATTTCTGCATCAAAATTATAAAAATTGTCAATTTATTTCGAAGGCTGAATCTTAGTATGTTGTATACGAGCAGGTATAAAATAAATATCAAATAAATATACTCCCTCCGTCTTTTGGTGTTAAATTTCGAGATAATATGAAATGGTCTGGATAAAGGTGGACATGGGCCGTACCGGCACGTGGGTGGCACGGGCCCGGTTTGGCCCGGCACGACGACCCATTTGTGGGCCGTACTGTGAACAAAAAAAATTGAAATTTGGCAAGGACACGACGGGCGGCCCGATTGTCGGCTCGTGGGTCGCCGACACGGCCCACCAGCCCGGCACGTGGCACGGCCCATGCCCACCTTCATTATATAAACTTATTTAATTAAAGTTATTTATATAAACTTATTTAATTAAATAAACTTAATTGATTAATAAATAAATAAGTTTATTTATATAAACTTAAACATAAATTATTTATATAAACTTAATTAAAATTAAAGTTGTTCTAAAAAAATATATTAACATTAATATAAACATAAATTAATAACATTATTTATATAAACTTAAGTTGTTCATAAAAAAAATATATATCAAGTTTTTTTTATATACATACATATATATTTTTTTTTTAAAAAAAAGGGTTGGCCTGCTGCTCGGCACGTGCCGTGCCGTGCCAAATTTTGGCACACCCCAGTCCACGGCACGGCACGGCCCGCCGCGAAGCCCATGTTTAGGTCTGGGTAATCTGAACAAGGAGGAGGAGGAGGAGAGTTTGGTTCACAAACAAGGCCTAGGAAATTCCATACTAAAACCAATTAGCAATAGTAGAAGTAACTCTTGTACATTATAAAGTGGAACCACCTCTTCTCTTCCTCTAATATGAGACGACACTTACAAGTAGGCTACAATAAGTTTCAACAATTTGTACTTTGTTTTAAGTTGCATAAAATAAATACTACGATCACCTGTAAATTTAGTGATAATGCATCAATGAGAAGTTGGATAAATTGTTGAGGATTGTAACGTTCCCTTGTTTCAGAAGACTTGCCAAAGTAGTTGCCGAGGAAATCATTACTACCCATGGAGACCATGAATATAGACTTAGCCAAGTGTTGGGAAACCTGAGCTTGGGTTTTCAATTTCGAAGATAAATGTTTCCTCACCGTCCTTTCGAACAACTTCATTTGACTATCCAAATCCAAGCATATACCCTGCAAATTTGTACTCCGTCTCAACATATTAAGGTAAATACTGCGTAATAAACACATATAGGTACATAACTTTCATATATTAAGAATAAGTATACATAAACTAAGTACACCGATCTACACATGTTGAATTCTCAAACTTTAGAAATTCCATCCATTAATTATGTCTAGACAATATGAAATATGTTTTGGCAAAATCTATAACATTCTTTCCCAAGGATCCCAAGTGAAATAATGCATTTTGAATATCATTAACCAAATTATTGACCAAAATAAATTAACCAAAATATTGATTAAAAATACTCATAATTTTAGGCAAAAGTTAACGAACACCCCCGGGGCATTGGATATGCTAGCTAAAAGTAGAAAGATTAAATTAAATTCACATTAACTACACCGATCAACGCGTGATTTTGTCATGCTTTCCCAAATTAATACCACTTTAGGTAATATTTTAAATGCTTATCCAATGCCTCGGGGGCGTTCGTCAACAAGATCCTAATATAAATATTGGAAAATGAATTCAGAAACAAGGACACAAGGCAACATTTGGTAGCTTGACTACTGACTTACTGAGTACTGAGAGTCTGAGATACAAGTTAATTTCGAATTTATATGCAGTTGGTTTAGGTATCCAAAATTTCAGAAAAGTCATAAATATACCCTAGTCGAGAGTGAGGGATAGCTCAAGTGGTTAGAGTTTCCTTCCCAATTCCAGGATATTCTGGGATCGATTCTCACCCTCGCCCTTGTGGCTCTCTAAACACTTATATATATATATATATATATATATATATATATACCCTAAAAAATAAATCCAACCCGTATTTTAATTTTGTTTCGCTTAGTTAATTAATCTCAAAAAAGAAATGTTGAATTAATAATTACTCTTTCTGTTTTAATTTACTTGCCCACATAACTAATTACTTCCTTCGTTTCTTTTTAGTTGACACGTTTCTTTAGTCATGTTTGTCAATGCACAAATTTAACCATTAATATTTTTAATTATCGATAACCAAAAATTATAAAAAGTTGATATATTGAACTATATATCGTGACGAATCTAACAAGATCACATATGACTATATTTTTCCTTACATATAAAGCACAAAACACGGTCAAAGAGGAGTGTGTGAATAGCTATAATCAAAACGTATTAACTAAAAAAAAAAAAAAAAAACTGAGGTAGTATTTGTATACTCTGTAAGTTTCATGCACGTGAAAAATGAGTTGGTTCACGGGGAACATAACTCAAAAGAAAAATTATTAGAAATATAAATTAATTAAAAATTATTATATTCACTTAAATGCACAGTAATTAACATAAACAAATTAAAAACTATTGTATAGATATATTTTCGAGTATAAAATACACCTAATAATAAAGATAAATTAAGCAAACAAATGAAATAATATACTTAGGTGCACCGTGCATGGCGTGCAGTCCTGCACCCGAGTAAATTACCTGTAACCAAATAACAATATATATTAAAAGTGACGGATAATATTTTGAAATTATAGATCCACATGTGCCACAAGGCCACAATTAAGCACAATAGAATTTATTTATTTATTTATGTTTTGTTTTGTCAACTTCTATCTAAAGGTGGACATGAGTCGTGCCGGCACGAGCCGTCAGCAGCATGGCGGCCCAGGTGTGAACAGTGGGCCGTGCCGTGAACAAACTTTTTTAAAATAGGCACGAGCACGGGCCGCCCACCGGCACGCCACCATAGTATATATATATATATATTAAAAATAAATAAATAAAAAACTAGGACGGTCCGCTGCCCGGCACAACCCGCTAGGCACGTGTGCCGTGCTATGGGATGGGGTGTGCCAAAAATTGGCATGGCACGGCCCGCGATGGCCCGACACGACACGATGCCCACCTTTACTTCTATCCCTCGTATCACAAGGGTTGGTCAAGTTGTTAGACCTCATTGTATCAATGGAAATATATTTGGATTACCTATAACGTATATTGAAAAAATCATCAGTGGAATTTCATCAGATATTCACATGCATGCCGTCAAAATCGGGATTATTCTTGATTGTTTGCCGGTCTGTTGCACGAATGATTTGGAAATAGTTGGCACCACGTACGTACAGGGCCACATTATTAATATTAGAATTGGATGGGGGTAATAAAAGTCAAACTAAGTGAAATAAATGTAAAAATAGGAAAGAAGAAGGTTTTTTTTTTTTTTTTTTTTTTAAAGAAAGGGAAGAAGAATATAGTGATGGCGTGATTGTAAGAAAATTACATAGTGATGGTATGGTGTGAGGTGAAGAAAGATGAATCAATACCCTCATTTCGGGGGTAATAGTTACATTAGAGGGAGGGTAGGTAACTATTAATGTTATTATGAGAGTAATAATTCCACTATCTCTCTTTTCCTCATGGCACAATTACCTTATTTCATTTGTAAACACCATGTCTTCTACAACAACACCTCTAATTACTGGCTTTTATTACCCCCTTAATGTATTAAATCCAATCCAAACATGCCCTAAGAAGTAGTTGAAAGACCTGAATTAATTTGAAATTTTTTCTTCTATACGATGCAAAAGGAAAGAGCGATATCATGCACATATCAACAATATTTGGTGCAAATTTATATAGAACTTAAGAGTATGCGGTACATTTAAAAGGTTTTTAGAGATACACAGTGCATTTTTTAAAACTTTAAGGGTACATGAAACAAATTCTTTTTTTAATAATAAAGACAACAAATCAACGGTGTAAATTAATCAAAAGTTAAAATGGACGGTGTCAAATACAAGAATTATGTCGTGGCTTAAAGTTTAATGTAGTACATGAATCTTTCCATTAAATTAACGTGCATGCATTAATTATGTTTAGTCCGTGGTTAATTGGTTATCAATATGAGACAGACTCTTGCCGTTTTATGTACGTGCAACGTGCATGAATGAGACTATGAGAGCAATAGTAAAGTGTATGTACTATGTAGACAATGCATATAATAATGGAAAATGGAAATAAAAATTGAAAAATTATTTTCCTTATATTAAACATTTTGCATCAAATTAAACAAAATCAATTTTTTTTTTCCCTTATAATTAAACATTTTGCATCAAATGGGATCTATTTTCTTTTGTTTTTTAGGTTTTTTTTTTTTTTTAGTTCCCTTTGTCAAATTAAACCAAATCGTAGAGTAAGCTAATTAATTTAGAGTCTGAGAGCACTATGTAAAAATTAAAATGCAATAGTGTTATATAATTGACAGGTATCTTACTATATCTTTTCCAGTTTCCGGTAAAATACCACAAGCACCAGATGCATAATTATACCCTGTAAGTGAATTTGCCCGCAATGGCTTTATATATGGTGGTGAGAATGGCAGTCCAAGATACTCGGCTACAATAAAAATTGAAATAAATTATTAACTTAGTAATATATAAGAAACTTGTACGCGTACCAAGTCTAAAATTGGAGCATAATGATGATAAAATCATTAACAATGTATACGTGTAAAAGATAATAAAACAGCATGCATAGACTAGAAAGCATAAATAACGCTAGCGTTATAGAAATGATTATAGAAATATAGATGATAGAGTATAAAACATATTCTTAGGCCTCAACTATCAGCTAAATCTTTTGGTTGAGTTGGTAGTTTAACATGGCCTGGTATCAGAGCTTGGGTTTTCGATCTAGCTTCCGCAAAATTATACAAGTAAAAATGTACAATTATACATACTTTGACATCAAAATTGCACAAAAAGAGTATGAACACCCTAATTCTATATATATGCTCTTACGCCATACTATGGTACTAGTGTAAAATAGGAAGATGATCATTAAATCTATTTCAAGTGAGCACAAATAATACCATACGTACCTATAAAATCGACAAGGAGTTTGCCATTGTTGAATCTTCCGGTAGGGCCTTTGGGGAAATCTTGACCATAAGGAAGGTAGTTTGCTTTGGCCAATGTAGGCAACCAATTGTTATTTCCACCATCAAATATTGAATCTCCAAAAACATACAAAGCCGGTACTAGAGGTGTTGAAGTACAATAATTACACCACAAAAATTGTGACAAAAGCAACACAAAGCAAATATGTTTTGCTTGCACCATTTTTTTTTGGGGGGGGGGGGGGGGGAAACTCTCGTACCTAAGAAGAAGAAAGGTAGATAGTAGCTAACTAAATAACCTAAATTAAGTACATTATTAATTAAATAAATTATTATATATTAATGTAGGAAAGTCAATGTTTAGTTTAATGATTATGGTGTATAATTGTATATACATCAATCATATAGTCCATTATGAAATAATAAAGCTGAGTTTGTTGAAGGATAATTGGACCTGAGAGCATGACATGCAAGCAAGTCATATATACACCAGATCAATTCAAGTTAGGAAAATTAAAATTATTTGAGTCAATACTTTTCTTATTAATACAAGTATACTTGGTAATTTTAATAATTAGTATAATTGCATGTAATTAATGAAAAGTTATCATGATCTTTATGTATTGTACCCTCAATAGTCAATTCTGATCCTTCGATCATCTACAACAACGAACGAATAGACCCTTATTACTGCTAGCTTTGCCATGCCCTGGAATGTTGAAAAGTATAGAAATTGGACTCGTAATTCCTTTCTTTTTGACGAATTAAACGATGAGTATTCAACAATGTCGAAGCAGCAGGCTGCCCCTTGACTTGATAGTAACGTAAGGTCACTAGGCTTACAGTTCCATGTAAACGCTACGTGAAGCTACAAAGGACTCAATCAACATTAACAATATTAAGCTCATTACTAGGTAACACGTACTATTATGACACAAAAACATCATCACCCGCGGCTAAAAGGAGACAGAGGGAAATACTTAGTAATTTGACACATATAATACATAATTTTCATTGCATGTACTACGCCACAAGTTTCAATTCATAACTCGTTAATAATTGCAACAATTGAAATTTTGCATTAGTTATATACTACCTATGATTTTGAACACGTTTTTTTTACTAGAGGATTTTAAAAAAAAAAATGTAATGGAGTACTTATATTTGTAAAATGTTACTAAGCTGGAATTCCAACTGTACATGTAATAACTAATAAGCACATTAAATTTCATCAAAAGCAAACTGCAAGATTATATTGTTGGATTCCCCCACAAAGGGCTTATTCTGATTTACTGAACCGAGCTTAATTGAACTGAACAGAATTGAATTGATTGGAGCTGCACTGGACTAAACTGAACTGAACTAATTAAACTGAACTGAATACTTTATGGGAGAAGGAAATTAGGAATTGAATTGAATTGAACTGAACTGAAAATAAGCCGAAGAGAGCAGGCCTTAAGAGAAGTAACTCGGGGATAAATCCTACTGTATTTAAAGGGGAATGCAAAATTGTTGCTTAGCTTGTAAAATTTATACTGCTTTTTAATTCATGAAATATTACAGAGTAGAGAGTATAATATTAATATTGGCGCAATAAATCAAATAATAATGTGTCAATAATCTTTATATCAATCAATGTTGACGTAATTGTCCATGCATTAGGACTCCATGCAAGCAAATGAGTTTTAAACTTGAACAAGCTGTTGGATATTCATAGGAACGCAAACATCAGAGCCATTGATACAATGAGATGCAATTACAGAATAAGTTGCTTGAGTTGGATGATAACCATCCCAAAAGTAGTGTTCGTCGGGATTTGAGCATGGTGTTCTCCCCGGTTTGCACGACAATGTACCATTTATCCATGAGTCGCAACACGGATTGCTACTGTCGCTTAACCCTATAATATTACGTATGCACAAGTTACTTTGAGGTTCATCCATTCGAAATTAGTAATTGTCAATAGTAATTTAACAAAAATAATTGATCATGATTTGGGCACGTAAAAAGATTTTTAAAAAAATGTTGGTATACCATATTTTGTGGGATTGATGACAGCATCATATCCTAATCCATGTGCTTTTCCAATAATAAAGTGCGAGTCTTGAAGAGTAGAAGTTAAACTCTTGAGCAATAATGCAAGCTGAGTGTTGAACATTTTAACGATTTCATTTTTATTTTCATCACATTTATCATTTAACTTGGCCTTCCTAACAATTGATGGAATGCAACCAATTGGACCTAGCTCGAAAACCACAATCTTCCTCGCTCCTAAATCATATAATTTCTGCATAGTTAAAGGCAAAAAATCCAGCACTACTATTAATCAAAATTTACTTGTCACGTACAATCATGTAGTATATCACAAATTAAAAAGGAAAATTAATACAAAGATTATAATAAACTCACCTGTAATTTTAATGATAATTTCTTAGTAAGGAGTTGTGCAAATTGTTGAGGATTATACTGCAATCTTGTGTTTAAAATGCCAAAATAAGTGTTGATGTAATCATTATTTCCAACGGAGAAAATGAAAATGGACTTGGCCATGTGTTGGGATAGCTCGGTTGAGGTTTTGAACTTTGAGCGCGACATTTTTTTCACGGTTTCTTTGAACATTACCATTTGTTCATCCAAATTCAAACACTCGCCCTGTAAATAAGTAAGACAGGTTTGAACATTAATATCTTTAATTATATATTTACATACTAATGTTTTTTATTTTGAAATTACGGTCAGTTGAAAGAAATTTGACAAATTTACATATGGATTATTTAATTAACTTCCATGATGAATTGCACAAATTAAAGTATGAATTTTCAATATATATATATATTTATTTATTTATTTTTCTTTTATAATAATGTCACCACTAATGCACTAATCGTGTATCTTCTATGCATGTGAATTACACCATTGACCATTTTAAACTTAATATAGTATTATATCTCTCCGTTATCTTTGGAGGCCTATTTGAGGAAATAATACTAACGAAGTAGCTTATTAGGTGGAATTCTACACGTATGCATTGCAAATAATATATTTGCGTTGACCATGCATATATACGTTAATATACATCTCAAAAGGTATATATAATTATTACTAATATTTTAAGGATCGGAATTGTGTTTGATATGTAAATTAGTGAAATTTTTTTAGATAAACCTAGGTATATGGTACAGTGCACCCAACTAATTCAATGTTAGTTTTTGCATTTTATTTAATGATTAAATAAACAATTATAATCATCTGAATAAGAAATAAGTATCTTTATTAGGTACATCATACGCCTAGGTGTATAAAACAATTTCTCATAAATTAACCCTCATATAGATAGTTTTAAGGTATATTATTGATGATGGAGATACATTGGGCCAAATATGGTAAGAAATATATGTAGGGGTGTGCAGTAATGGACCTGGATTGAAAAACTGACCGGGACCGGACCGGGGGATTCCAGGTCGGTCTTCGGTCCTTACAAATTGACGATTTTGGGTTTCCGATGCGGTCTGGGTAAAAACCGGAATATTCCGGTCCGGCCGGATCGGAATGGACTGAAAACTGTATTTTTGTAAATTTTTTAGGTGAAAATTTTAAATTTTATGTTTAAATTTTTTTAGGTACAAAACTTGTAATTTATAAATTCTAGGTACAAAATAGGAAAACACGCAAACAAAAACAAGACGTTAAAAATGTATGTATATATTAAGATACTAAAATGAAAAAAAAAAAGAGAAAATAATATAACTGGTCCATTCCGGTCCAAAACTGGACCGGACTGAAAACAGGTCTAGACCGAATTCCGGATCGGTTGATTACTTTCCGGTCCTGGTGCCCAAAAAAAGTCGATTTCGGGTACCAATCCAGTTTTGGACCGGTGCACATCCCTAAATATACGTACTAATTTATCATATCAATTTTTTTTTTTTGACAAAAATTTATCATATCACATTAAAATAATGAAATGAGCAAAATATTTTCTAAGTGAAAACCATACCAAAGTCCTACCAATGGATCAATTCTCATTATCCAATCATCAGGTGCATCATACATTAAAGCTACTCACATTTATATTTAGTTGAATTTGTATATTATACTTCCTCTGTTCTTTTTTACTTGACCTGTTTTTTTATCACGTTTGTCAACGCAAAATTTAACGATCAATAACTTTAATTCTTCACAAGTAAAAATTATAAAAGTTATATATTATGATAGTACTTATTGAGATGAATTCAAAAAGATCCCACATGAATATATTTTTCCTTATATATTAGGAAAAATTAAAAAATAACACCACAAAAAAACTGAAATTTTGATTATAACACCACCAAAAAAAAAGTTTTTATTATAACACCACAAAAAAACTTAAAAAGTTGATTTCACCACCGGTTATTAACGCCATCCAAAAAACCGTTACTGGCCCCCACATTGTACACGTGTCAGTTATCTATTGGATTAAAAAATAAAAAGAATTTTTTTTTTAAAAAAATAGAAAAACCCTAAACTCTTAACTCGGCCACCACCTTCACCATCGGCGCCGGTTCTCCCTGGCCCACCGTCGTCGCCCTAACGCGCACTGCCGACTCCCCTTAGCCGACCAACGAAACCAGGCCAACCCAGCCCAGCCGACCACCTGAACCACGCACCACACCGTACCCAGCCTTAGCCCCGATTTGGTTTGGTTTGGGCGCGGGTTAGGGTTCAGGTGGCGGTGGCGGTGAGGGTGAGAGATGTAAAGCGGTAATTGGGTTTGGGTGTGGATTGGAGTGTGTCGGCAATGGATCTGGGTAAGGGAGGGGAGTTCGGTGATGTTGCTGAGGTAGGTGATGGTGGCGTGATGTTGCGGTGGCAGGAGAGTTCTCCGACGCCTTGGGTTTGTGTCGTGGGGTGGTTTGCGTCGTCGTGGTGGGGCTGATTTTCGTCGGTTTTGGGTGGGGGCTGGGAGTATCGACAGGCGACGGCCTAGGTTAGAGTGTTGGCGGCTGGGCAGGTGGCTCCGGCGGTGGGGCTGGCTGGGTTAAGGGGATAGATTTTTTTTAATATTTTTTTTTAATTTTTTTAAACCAGTAAATTATTGACACGTGTCAATTATGGGCTCCACTTAACGGTTTATTTGGATGGAAAAGTTAAGTGGTGGTGAAATCAAATTTTAAAGTTTTTTTTGTGGTGTTATACTTTTTTTTTTGGTGGTGTTATAATCAAAATTTCGGTTTTTTTGTGGCGTTATTTTCTAATTTTCCCTATATATTATTCACAAAAGACAGTTAAAGGAGGGATGATGAACAATATAAAAGTCAAAGTGGGTCAAGTAAAAAAGAACGGAGGAAGTATGAAACAATATTGATACACTTGGTATAAATTTTTTCAATAGTCCTATCAGTTGAGATATACTCTTTTCAAACAACATATAATGTTCCACTTATATGAAAGAAAAGAAAATCAAATACTTTTATTAGGTTAAGGGGCTATTCCTATTCGATATGTTTTTGGAATTATAAAGTGGACTCTCTCTCGATAATGGATAGGGCCATGCCTAACACATACATACTATCAATTCAAACATATGGTGTATGAATACTGGAGTATGTAATAATTTCAACCAAATTACTCCAAAAATAGGAGAAATAAGAATTTTTTTAAAGGGGATGAATTTAATTACTTACAATAAACTTTCCAGTTTCAATAAGAATTCCACAAGATCCAGAGGCATAGTTATACCCCATATACGACTGTGATCTTAGCAGTGTTGATAAACTAGCAATTCGAGGTGGAGGATATGGCAGTCCAAGATAATCAGCTGCATACATAGCAAACTCACCAAGTCAACCAAATACTCATACAAATTCATATTAATAAGTTATCAATAAAGTAAGTCTTGATTCAGTGTTTTAGACTGAGATAAAAGGTCACAGGTTCAAATCTCCCTCCCTTAAACGTGACTATTAAACATTGTGTAATAAATAGAGAGTAAGAATTATTAGAACATACCTATTAAATCGACAACGGTTTTGCCATTAGTGAATCTTCCAGTAGGTATACCTCCAGGAAATTCGTGACCATATGGAGGGTAATTAGCCTTAGCCAATGTAGGCAACAAGTTATTGTTTCCACTATCAAAAATTGAATCACCAAAGATATAAAGTGCAGGAACAAGAGGTGGTGGTGAACTAGATTTCGTACACAAAAAATTTGTGAAAAATAAAAATATGTACATGAATATTTCTATTGGTCGTACCATTTTTATTTTATTTGTGTAGTTGAAATATCACCAACCTTTTTATTTTATCTTTTTCCTATTTAAATGGGAAATTAGCTTGTTTTAATAAACCCCCAAAAAAAGATAGATGAGAAATTGGGGATACAACCAATCTAACATGAAAGCTCCATTTATTTATGGAAATGAGTATTTATGTTGCTTTTTATAGAAGGATGAATATGAAAAGGTGCTTCCAGGAGTAGTGAATAATGATGCAATCCGCGTATAATTGATTGAACCACGAGGATACCATGCATCATTAGGTAAACAATTAATTAAATAATACTTCCATTTTTTTCGGAATAATTCAACGTTGTTTTGACAAGTGATCATGAACACACGTTAGAAAATTGAATTACGATTTAAACAATCCCTTATCCGAAAGTTTTTCATGGACAAAAATGTACTCATCAAAAGATCGGACCATATGTTTTAACGTATAGTGATTTATTAGTGATTGTAATTTATTTATTTATTTATTTTTTTGACGTGATTGTTAATTTTAGAGGGAAAAGTATGATTTTTTTTGTAGACAAATGCATACAATAGAGTGCCAGGCCAATTTTTGTTTTAAGCAGAAATTTGATTGATAATGGTGGATTTTATTTTGTTTCATCATCAGAACAAATTGAAGTGAAGACAAAACTTACCTTAAATAATATCTTGGCGTAAAATTCAGCAAACAAACAAAAAAGGCTAGAATTCATCGATCGATAAGATTCATGTTCAGTGTAATAATACAATAGAATAAAAAAAAGTGATAAAATAATAGTATTGACTATTATTGGTTAATAATTGGGTCAAAAATATCAAAATTATACAAGTATATCAATATATAAATGTCTAACTTGTTAATTACTCCGGCTATATTTCATTTAGTAATACAAGTATATAAATATCAACTAAGGTAATATCAAATCGTATATGCACCTCACAATTATGATATATATATTAATAAGAGTGATGGATAGGTCAAGTGATTAGAGCTTTTTTTCCGATTCTAGGAGATCCTAGGATCGATTCTCATCATCCACCTTTGTATCTCTCTCACCAAATAAAAATAAAATTATATAAAAAAAGTATGATATATTAAAACCTCTTGGTTGATTTTTACTCTTTAAAATTGTGATGTGTCTACATTATTGTAATTGATAATCTTCTTAAAAGCATGCAAGTAAATCACTTTCAGCATTTTTTTTCGTTTGAATCACTTTGTCATTAGACAATTAGGTGGTGAAAAATCTTTCTCTTTTTTTAAATAAAAAGGCTAACAATTATCTCCAATCGATCTCGTGATTAAGGAAAAAAATCATCTACCTCATTATTTCCTTGATTTTTAATCAAAAAAATGTGCTAATATATCTATCAATAATAATGTTGATCAATTTATCCAAGCATTAACTCGCTAATTAAGCTAGAGACTGAATCTTAAACTTGAACAAGCTGCTGGATATTCATGGGAACGCAAACATCGGAGCCACTAATACATTGAGATGCAATAACAGAATATGTTGCTTGAGTTAGATGATAGCCATCCCAAAAGTAGTTTTCGTCGGGGGCTGAGCATGGTGCTTCCACCGGTATGCACGAGAATGTACCATTTCCCCATGCTTTGCAACACGGATTGCTACTATCACTTAACCCTGCAACATTATTTGTACATGAGTCACTTCGAGGTCCATTTATTTTAAATTAGCTGTCAATAATAAGAATTGGCCTATTGGGTACGTTAAAGTGTTAAACTATATTACATACGAAACATATGAAAAGGCTTAGAAAAATGTTGGCATACCATATTTTGAGGGATTAATGACAGCATCATATCCTAATCCATGTGCTTTTCCGATAACAAAATGTGAGTCTTGAAGAGTAGAAGTTAAATTCTTGAGCAACAATGCAAGCTTGGTGTTGAACATATTAATGATTTCGTTTTTATTTTCATCGCATTTTCCATTTAGCTTTGAACTCCTTACAATTGATGGAATGCAACCAATTGGACCAAGCTCGAACACCACAATCTTCCTTGCTCCGAAATTATAAAGTTTCTGCAATTTAAAAAAAAATAAAAAAATAAAATTTGCACGTATCAACTACTATTAATAATCAAAAGCTGATGACACAGTTTTTCCATATATTCAGATTCACTTATAACAAACATTCATATATAATGTTAGTAAAATTTTAAACTATAATGTGATACTAAGTATAAAAAAAAATATTCTAGACTTAGGGCCTATTCACATTTACTGAATTGAGTAGAATTGAACTGAACCGATTGGAGCTGAATTGAACCGAAGTGAAATGAATATTTTATGAAAGAAGGAAATTAGGAGCTGAAATAAACTGAAATTAAGTTGAAGTGAACAGACCCTTACGTACGTAGTACACAATGTTTTTTTCGATTATAATCTCATTATAACACAATTATAAAATAATTAAAATAACAAATCTATATAAAAATTGATAAAATAAATACCTGTAATTTTAGTGATAATGTATCAACAAGGAGTTGTGCGAATTGTTGAGGATTATACTGTTTTCTTGTCTTAAAAGGACCAAAATAAGTGTTGATGTAGTCATTATTTCCTACTGAGAAAATGAAAATGGACTTGGCCATGTATTGGGAAAGCTCAGCCGAGTTTTTGTATTTTGAGGACAACTGTTTTTCCACTGTCTCTTTGAACATTCTCATTTGTTCATCCAAATTCAAGCATTCACCCTGCAAAGTAATTTATCCGTGTTTAAACATAAATATCTTTGTCTATATGTTACGGAGTTATAAAATTTAATACTCTTATTATAAAAACAAATTTGACTAATTATCTTGCGATAATATTTATTTCTTTGTGTATCAACAAAAATAAAAGTTTCAAAGGTGACAAACGACGGATTTTATTTATTTTTATTTTTTTTTAAAAAAACTTTTAAAAAGTTTAGATTTACAAAATTACAAATTCTATGATAATCATGGGCCATGGACATTAGAGATTGAGAGACACTACAGTTAAATCATCAGAACTTTCTTTTACACACTTTTTTCGCTCTTTTTTTTGTTTACTTTGGAAAACGTGTGGGCCTCACTTTCTTGTAGCCCATATGAACACTCTTTGGGTCAAGTTTGACTTAGGTAGTTCACTTTACTACTATAGCACTTCCCAAATCCAATTGGACTTTTAGTTTTGCAACACATGCACACTTTTTCCCCAAATAGGCACATACTTGACTTGAGTAAACAAAATTTAAAAACTAAATAAATAAAAGGGAAATTCCCATTGGTACCACTAAGGAATTGACTTTTCTCAGTGGCACCACTAATTTTTTTTGACTTCTTTGTGGTACACCTCAGTTTATTACTTGTTAACTCACGTGATTAGTCCGTTAATCAATCGTTAATAACTTAGTAATTCTAGGTTAAAAGCTGAGATTAGGTTAATAAAGTAGGAAAAGACAAAAATGCCCCCTTTTAATCCTTCCCTCCATCACCCATAATTAAACCCCTTCCCCTTCCATTTATGTCGATTTGACATAAAACAAACTCTCTTTCAAATTTCATCTCTCTCTCCTCTGCTCTCTGGTGCAATCACGACGAAGTCCAAGGGTTTTGCAAGGGAAATTCGCTGATCTTTTTGGTATACACAACCATTTGAGGATAATCTTGCATAATTCAGGTACATTAGCACTACTACTGTTCATTTTTGCATGATTTGGTGAAGATGTGATGTTCTGTTTTTTCGTTTCGAATTTAGGTTAAATTCATGATGTAAATGTTTTGTATTTTTGCGAATTTAGGGTTTTTTTCAGGTGTATTAAGTGCGTGATATTGTGTGTGCAATTATTTATGTAGAGTATGTATTTAATTTGGATGAAATCGCATGATCCTGTTTCATTGATTGTATGTTACTTGAATTGGAATGTAGTTGCTTATTTGATTGATTGTTGGATACCTGTTTTGGGAATTTTGTGCATGTTATAGTTAGTAGGATACCTGATTTGGAATGTATATGCATGTTGTGGTTTGTTGGATATGATTTGGAATTTATATTATGTTGTAAGTGTGTATAGTGTTTACCTTCTTTTGCAGAATGGGTGAGGTTGTGTTAAGGTTTCATTACTTTGACAAGCATGTTGATCTCAATGTTGACTTAGATAGATGTAATTTGCTTGATTTGGTTATGGAGTTTGAGGACACTGCTGCAGTAGACTCTGAGTTTCCCATAGTCAACCCATCATTTGGTTATGGTTTTAATGAAAAGAATCACCCTTTACTAGATGATGCTGATCTTTTTAAGATGATTCACACCCTAGGTGACTGTGAGGTTTATCACATTTGGGTAGGTTTTGTTAAGAAACCAACTGTTTTGAATAGAATGACCAATAGGCTAAGGATGAAGTCCAAATCTGCACAACCATTTCCTGCACCTTCCCAATCTGAACAACCCCATGTTGATCAACCTTCTCATAATGCACCCTTAAATGAACAACCCCTTGAAATTGAATCAGATCAACTTGTTCCTGAAACTGAAGCTCCCATTCCTGACCCTTCTCAAACTGATGCTCCCATTTCTGACCCTTCTGAAAATGAACCTCCCCTGTCTGACCCTTCCCAAACTGAGCATCCCCTTTCTATTGAAGAGATAAACCTTAATAATGAGGCCTCTCCACCAAGGTATAATGAGGGTTATGAGTCACCCCAAGAAGAAAGAAATCAGTCTGCTGCTGAGTATACCAAGGGTAGAAAAGAGTTTGAGAAAAGTATGGAGAAGATAGAGAAGTCTAGGAAAGGCAAGGGTGCAGCAAAGGGTAAGAAGAAAGCTACCACTAAAACAGCACCAATGCAACCACCATCTCCCAAGTCTCCAAACACAGTCTTCAAGGGTTTAGCACTTAGAAGGAGTCCTAGATTTTCACCTTTGACAGTGACTGACACACCTTCTGCTTCTGCTGGTGACACATCGACAAATGCTTCCCAAACAACTGTGTTTAGGAAAAAGGTACCTAGATCAACAACTATAAGAAAGGGGTTAGGGAAAGGATCAACTGTTACTGAGAGAAGGATGCTAGGTGTTGGTGATAGAGTGAGTCAGCTAGAAGGATCAGCTTCTAGGGTTAATGCAAATATGAGTGAGGGTAGTAGTGCTGGTGAAAATGTGGGTGAGAGGCAAGGCACAACTGATTCTAGAGTTAGAAGAAAGATGACTTTTGTTGTTGAAAGTTCTGAGTCTGTAGAGACACAACCAAATCATGGTGTTAATGTGAGTGAAGATGATGAGGATTCTGATGGGGATGTTGCACCAAAGGGTTCAATTCCAGCAGATGAGTTAGCACAAGTAACTAGGATCCCAAAAGTGAAGGACAGTTGGAAACCATCAAAATGGTTTGATTTTTTTGATGATGAAGATGATGAGGATTATTTTCAGAGATTGTACAAGAATGGTGAGATGTATGAGGATGCTGACTTTGGTAAAATAACACTCAGGCCTTGGATGATTTTTACTGACAAGGCTCACTTCAAGGACACTCTGAAAGATTTTGCTGTCCAAGAAAGGTTTGCTATCAATGTAGAGTATGCTGACAACAAGAGATACAGTGCAGTTTGCCAATCTGAATGCTGTGATTGGAGATTGCATGCCAGCAGACTTGCAGATGGCAGAACATGGGCAATCAAGAAAATATGGCCCAATATACACACTTGCAGGGGCTTAGAGACTTACAACCCCATATGCAATGTGAAGTGGGCATCTCAGAAAGTCATGGAAGACATCAGGGCTAACCCAGACATTCCTGGGAAAGCACTCAATGAACTCCTTTTTCAGAGATATGGCATCTACATGAGGCAGTCAACCTTGTACAGGTTAAAGAGCTATGTCATTGAGCAGTTGTTTGGAGGGCATGATGAGTCATATAGACTACTGCCAATGTATGCTAAGATGTGCATAGAAACAAACCCAGAGACCAAGGCTTTTTGTGCATGGAATGAAACAGAGTCAATCCCTAAAGAGCTTCAATTTTCAAGGATTTTCATATCATTCACTGGACAGTGGAAAGGTCTTTTAAGGGGTGTTAGACCATTAATTGGTGTAGATGGAACCCACCTCAAGGGAAACTATGGGGGGGTATTGCTCTCTGCTGTGGGAATAGATGGAAATAATGAGATCTTCCCCATAGCATATGCTGTAGTTGGCCAAGAAGACAAGCAGTCCTGGACCTACTTCTTTTGGCATTTGCTGAACATTGTAAAAGATTCATCAAGAGAGCATTGGACCATTATTTCTGATAGGCAAAAGGCAAGTATTTGTTGTTTTTGTCAAGCTTTCACTCTCTTTTTTATTATATGCAAACATACAAATGATGACAGCCTGTAATCTTTTTTCAGGGAGTTGAACTTGCACTAGAACAAGTGTGGCCACAAGCTGACAGGAGGTTCTGCTGTAGGCATCTTAGTAGAAACTACAAGAGGCTATTTCCAGGCCCTATGATGTATGTTCTGTTCTGGAGAGCATGCAATGCTTCTTCAGCTTTCACATTCAGGAAAGCTATGGAGAAGTTGCAAAAAGCAGGAGGAGATGATGTCATGACTTGGTTTGCAGAGTTGGGTGAGAAGTCTCAGTGGAGTAAGCATGCATTTGACCCAAATGTTTGCAATGACTCCAATACATCCAATTTTGTAGAGAGCTTCAACTCTACTCTAGGGGTGAATAGGTGTAGGCCTATTTTGACTTTGCTAGAAGGTATTAACCAAGCTTTCACTGTCTTAACATTGCTATTTTATTCTGATTTTGTCTTTTTTTTCTAAGTAAGATAATGTTGTGCAGGAATAAGGAGGCTATGTATGGTGAGAATTGCAACAAGAATGGAGAATGCAAGATCTTGGAATGATGAAGACATAACTCCAAAAGTTGAGAAGCTAGTGAAAGAAATAGGAAAAGCTAGCTCAAAATGCAGAGTATTCAAGTCCAGCCCAGGTGAATATGAAATTCATGAGGGAAGATCACAATTTCCACTCAGCTTAAACAAGAAAGTTTGTTCTTGTGGGGCATGGCAACTGACAGGTGTGCCTTGTAGGCATGCCATTAGGGCTTGCATTGATGCCAAGTTGGACCCACATGACTTTGTCAGTTCCTGGTACTCTGTCAAGACTTACAAGCAAGCTTACAGTGTCTGCATCAATCCAATTCCTGACACAGAACAATGGCCTGCAGATGAGTCAGGTAGAATCATCATGCCTCCTAAGATGAAGAGGGGAATTGGAAGACCAAGCAGGAACAGGAAGAGAGAAGAAGGTGAGGAGCAACCTGGAAAAAGGTCCAAAACAGTGAAATGCAGCAAATGTGGTTGCTTTGGGCATAATAAGACAACCTGCAAGGGAGGCTTAACAGGAAAAGAATTGAAGTCAAATGATGTTGTTGTCATCAAGAACCCTAGGGTCAGAGACCAAAGTAATGCAGCTAAGGCAGCCAAGGCAGCAAAGCAATCTGAAGCACTTGGATCTCAGTCTGCAGCAACTCAACCTTCAGCATCTCAAGCAGCAGCTTCAACCAAAAAAGCTAAGGGAAAGAAGGGAAGACCCTCAGCTGAGCAACAAACAGTGCTGACAGCCTCACAGTTGCCTAGCCAACCAATCCACATGTCTCAAGGAAACTCTCAAAGCTAGCAAGTATTCTGTTTTCACTAGCAGTAGCCTATGCTTTTTTTAGTAATTTTGATAGAAAGTCAAACTTTGTAGTCAACTCTTTATTTTTTGGGTTTTTTTTGCTGAAATTACATGGTATGTTGAACAATTATGCCATTTTGTCTATATTAAGACTTGGATCTGAGTTTGACTTTAATGAATGTTGGCAAATGATGCCATTTTGCTCAGCTTGTTAATATTAGTTGATCTCAATGATTGGTTAGACTTTAATGGTCCCACATGTTGTTCATTTATATTAGGGATTTTTAGTTTATCTCAATGATTGATTATTTTAACTAATCAAAAACCATTAAACTAAAACAGAATGCAAATTATTTTTCCATTTTCAATCATAACTAAGAAAATCACTAGTACACTTAGTCCCTGAAGTACATGGCACAATGCTCATTTCAGGCTTACAAACAACAAAATAAGATACATCACTAGAGCAATTCTAACAACCATATAAACATAGTTTGCAAACTCATATGCTTTGTCTGTGAACTCAATAAATTCCTCTCTTAATACTCTCAAATTCGATGATTCTTCATGATTGCCTATAATCTGATCTTCAGGAACCCACATGAACAAACCACAATGCCTGCACTTGTAATATGACCTCCCTGGATTCGAAATTGAGTCAGAAACCCTAATATCAGCAAGTCTTGGTGGATTACAATTGCATTGAATTCGTCTCACCCACATGGACCTCCCAAATCTGCTCCCAGAAGAGGAACCACTTCCTGCAGAACCAGCCATGTCAGACCAGCAGGGACAAACAGAAACAAAAAGAAAAGGAGAAGAGGTGAGATCGAAAAAATGGAGGGGAAATTTTAGGAAAAATACAGAGGGAAAGTGGGGTTTTATAGGGAGAGACTAAGGGTTGGGAAGTTGGAGGGAAATAAAGCAAAATTAAGGGGGAAATTTTTGGAGGGAAATGATTAAAAAATGGGGGTACATAAGTCATTTCATCTATTACTAAGCCTAAAATGTCAATAAACAAAGTTATTAACGTCTGATTAACAGACTTAATCACGTCAATTATAAAGTCAAAAACTCAAGTGTATCAGCAGGAAGTCAAAAAAAAAAGGTGGTACCGCTGAGAAAAGTCATTACCTGGAGTGTATCAATGGGAATTTCCCTAAATAAAAAGCTTACATACGTCTGGGTATATTTAAACGCAGAATATTTAAAAGCTACAAATCAAAAATTTGGCTAGGACTTACGAGTCTATCCTGCCTATCTATTTGGGGTACCGATAATTAGAGACTATAATTCACTTATAGCTTAGCTAATTGAGACGGAAGAAGTAGCTAAATTGATTAATTATATAGAATTCAATAATTCATGTTAATGAACAAACAATAATTTGACTTTGAAAACATGGTATAATAATTAACTAACTCTCCATGGTATGTAGGGCGTAAAAAAGTGAATAACAATTGCCCTTCAATTTCGATGTCAACTAAGTAAATTCTTGAATATATGATCTCCAATAAATATTATGATGTCGGAAGATCAAAAAGTATGATTTTTTTTTTTACATAATTTATTTGATTTACTGTCATAATTATATCACCACTAAGCCACTACTCGGGTAGGATAAGAGGTGGTACTGTACACGTATGCGTACAATAGTTGAGATATGTAAATTAGCCAAAATAAAGAATAGTAATTAAGTATTTTATCTTGATTTAGGACGTACAATTAAGATAAGTTGGCCTAAAATGGCAAAAATATACGTAGTATAATAATATACATATAGATATGCGTGTCAATATTCCGTATGACCATATCAGTATATCACATTGAAATGAGCAAAAATCAAAAATATTTGTAAGGCACAATCAATGGCACCATGAATTCAGCCTATGTATTATTTTTTAACTCAAAATATTTTTTTTTCGGTTTATGGAGAGGAAATCCTCTCCGAAATCACCTAGAAAATCGTGAAAGGAAGTATTAATCACCCGAGTTATCTTTTACTCTTATTTCTTTTTACTCCTTTGTGAAAGCTCTAGATGAGCAAAAAGTGAGTGTGAATGCACCAATGCAACACAATGAAACTTTTAAAGGTGTGATAATTTGAGTCTAAATTAATAGAAAAGAGTTTGTGTATTGCTTACGATAAACTTTCCGGTTTCAGGAAGAATGCCACAAGATCCAGAGGCATAGTTGTACCCCATATACGACGTTGGCCGGAATACGCTAACACGCGGTGGAGGATACGGCACTCCAAGGTAGTCAGCTACATACATAAGAAACTCAAACCAATCAATTGAAAACATACATAGCAAAGATATCACTATGTAACATTCATGTGTACACGTTTATAAACTAAAAAAAAAAAAAGAAAAAAAACCGAACAATAAGAATAATTGTGCTATATAAATTAGAACATACGTACCTATAAAATCGACAACGGTTATAAACTAAAAAAAAAAAAGAAAAAAAACCGAACAATAAGAATAATTGTGCTATATAAATTAGAACATACGTACCTATAAAATCGACAACGGTTTTTCCATTAGTAAATCTTCCCGTAGGTAAGCTTCCAGGAAAATCGAGACCATACGGAAAATAATTAGCCTTAGCCAACGTAGGCAATAAATTATTATTTCCGCTATCGAATAATGAATCACCAAAGACATAAAACGCAGGAACAAGAGGTTGTAGTGAACTACATTTTGTGGACATAAAATTTGAGAAAAATAAGAATAATATGTTCAAGAATATATTTCTTGGAACCATTATTTTCTTTATTTTTTTTGAAGAAATAATGAGCTTTTTGATGTATTTAAATTATATGGAAAAATATGAGTGTTGCGTAAAGCCTGATGAAAAGATAGAAGGGGTTATCAAATACAAACAGTCGAACATGAAAGCCACATTTATATAATGAGAACGAAAATTAGTGGGATTTATAATTTATGTTGCTTTTTAAAGAGGGGAGAATATGAAAAGAAAAGAGGTTCAAGATTAATGATGCAATCCGCGTCAATCGTCACGTTGCTTTCTTGCTATTATGGGAAATAATCATTTTTATTTTATTTTATTTTATTTGTTGACAACTTTGAGAGATTGTGTACTGTCTTTTCTATGAGGACGTCGTTCAATTTGGAAAGATGATTAAGTAATATCGTTCTCTCGATACATGGCCTAAACTGTCTATCTAACAGCTTGACGATTAGTAAGTATATGCAATTTTGCATTAAGGTGTACTAGTTTCACTTAAAGAAAAACCTTGTAAATATGTTTTATAATTAGGAAATGGCCGATGGTGAAATTTGGTATGGTGGATCATTTTGGATAGACAATTAAATGACTTGTTATCTGTACATGGTCTAAATTGACTATCTAATGAATTGATAAATGACGATTGACAACCTTTCAAAAATTTTTTTTTAAAAAATTAGACGATTGGCAAATGTCTATGCATTATAAAATATATATATATATATATATATATATATATATATATATATATATATATATATATATATATATATATATATATATATATATATATATATATATATATTTTAAGGGATGCATTATTAGTTTCACTTATATAAAAAATTTTAAAATTGGAAAATGGTGAATTTAAGGGATTTTGTTTATAATTGACTTTTGAAATGATCTTTAAAATTGGAAAATGGTGAATTTAAGGGATTTTGTTTATAATTGACTTTTGAAATGATCAAGCATGGAAAAATTTTATTCTTATGTATTTCTCCATGTACTTCCTTCCTAAATTATAAGTTAGCTTAGGAAGTGTCCATATACACTCATTTACGAAAAAAACTACTTGTACACCAGATGAATAGTGTATATATGATACTTGTACTTCGTATGAGTTAGTTTAATAAGTGCACGTCCATTCGTTATTCATTAGAAAATCAAACAATGATTAAAATAATTACTACTCATCTAATAAATTTCTCAACTATCAAAATTTATTAAGGAGCAGCAAGATATGCCATATCAATTTGCAGGTTGGTATTCATAATGTACAATGTGAAATTTGACACATTTACGAACATTCAAACATAAAGACATATGATGCATACAATAGAGTATTATACAGAAAAATTGATTGAGAAAATGATGAATTTTTTGTATTTTAATCTTCAAGACAATTTCAAGGGGAAACTGTTCGGCTTCAGATCCGACAACCTGTATCCGAGATCCGTGAAGACCCTATCAACCGTAAGCACCTACACAGGAAATAAGGATCAGCTAACCCCGGGTTGAATCCGGGGATAACCACTCCGATGATAAAGTTAAAAAGTGTTTGAGAGAAAGAAGAGATGATATGATGAGAGAAAAATAATAGAGAGAGAGAGAGAGAGAGTAATAAATGCTACCTTTTAATTTGGATAATCCTACCTATTTATAATGACTTCAACTGCGAGGTGGTTGCATGCCATGCAAACCACTTTATGCCAAGTGTCGATTAACCAACGTGACGTGCTGATTTTTAAGAGGTGCCGATATCAATGCCATTATGTGACGTTACCGATATGGGTTTTATCATTATAAATCCGAACCCGTTTAGACTGTAAACGAATAGATATCGGCAATGTACCAGATATCGATATCTCCCCATACAACTAGCCCCCCAAGTGAGGACGTTAGAATAGCTAATGTTCTCACTTATTTGGATTGTCTATGATTGTTTATGAATTGGATAAGGAAGTCTGGGTTATACGTTTCTTGCACTCTATCCGGCACTTTTCACTTGATTTAGGATGTGCACACTTGGTTTTGTTGAAGTGCGATCAAGAGAATTTAGAATTGTTGTTCAGGGGTATAGTATAACGAAAAAACTCCGTTTTCCCCCAAAGTGACCGTAATACCCCCAAATCTCCCTCTACGGAAATACCAGTATAATACGTATAATTATACCGTAGAGATAGACTTGGGCGTATTACTGCCGCGTGATTACGCAAGGCTACTCAAAATACTTAACTCAATAACAAAACTTGCAGCGGAAACTCAACTTTCTTTTATTAATACTTATAAAAATAGTAACATTGTTATGAGTACTCAAAATAAAAACAAGACCAACATTCCTAAACTAGGTGAAGCAAATCTCGGGACTCCCATATGCTCATTCATGACTCCACCTGAAAATAGTCAACACTGCTTACCATTACGGTAAAAGGGCGAACCAAAACAAATAAGAAATACGGATTAGCAAATTATGCTAAGCACGATAAGTGCAAGATAATGTAAACTCAATTTATTTGTAAACATGCTTTTAAAATCAATTCCAATAATTAATCCAATAAATTCTAAACTCATTATTCCAAAACCGATTCCAATGATTCAATATTCAAAATAATAGTTAATAAAACCAATTCCTTCATTAAGAACCAATTTCTTTTAATCCAATTCCTCACCCAAGTGTGCACACCCCCCAATCTAGTCTCCTTATATTACAAGGTTATTCTTGAGGAAAGACCTGATCATACAAAGTCCAAGGCCTTATCAATAAACCAAATCCACATAGTGGGATTACCAACATGCTTATAAATTAGCATTAATAATAATAATTCAATGGTTCAATAAATCCTTTTAATATCCAATAATTCCAATATAATTTAAACTCCTTTTTAATAATTCTACATACTTTCAAAATCAAAACCTTTTAAATAAATACTTGAGGATAAAATCTCATATTAATAACTTTTCAAAATCAATAACTCTTCCTTGAAAAACCTTTTATTTATTTCAACAAACCTTTTAAAATCAAATCCTTTATTTAAACATGATAAGTAATTCAAACCATTCAAAACATGATTTAAAAATCAATCATTCAAAATAATTTTATTAAAATCAATACCTTCAAACATAATTTATTTCAAAATCATAATTCAAATCAATTTAATTCAATCACCAATCAAATCATGTAAAACATGTTAGTCAAACCAATCACTTTCAAAGGTATCTAGCCACCTAAACGTACCTTGATTCCGAATATCAATCAACACTTCGCACTTTCAAAGATCAATCACGAATACACCTTGCAAATAACATAACCATAAGGTTATCACAACATAAACTTAAATATAATGTGCATGGACTATAAACCTCTTTTAAAATAATACTGTTATATAAAATTATAGCTTTGAAATAGGTATTTGTATTTTAGAAAAACTAACTATGAAGAAGATAAAGGAATATGATTAAAGAGAATTAAATTTTCGTTGGAAAGAATAGGCGGAACTTGCAGAGGCTATAACTCCTTCAATATAACTTCGAATTGGGGGATTCTTGAGCCTAAACTTAAGGATTTTTCAAGAGGAACAATCTTTTGTGAAACATCAATACCCCAAAAACTGACCAGAAGTGCCCGAAAACTGGATTCAAAGATAAATGGGATGATTTGTGTAAAAAAAAAAGAGGAGAAGAAAAATATGAAAATGTTTAGGGAAAAGAAGAAGAAGAGAATTGGGTTTTTGGTGTGAAGAATATGAGAGGTATGAAGGGGTATTTATAGGCTCATGAATGAGAGAATTATGGTAGGAGAATGTAGGAAGAATTATGGTAAAAAGAATTAAGGAATTACTTGGAGAAGTGAATAAAGAAATATAAAAACTTTTGATATTAAGGTGATTAAGAATAATAGAATTTAGGAAAGTGTGTTTGTCATGAAAATAATATGACAAAAGATAATACTTGGGGAATAATCAAAGATGAAATAAGGTAGGAAAATAAGATGATCAAATATTTAGTAGATGGGAATTAAAAATTAAGGAAAATTATAGATTTAAGGGAAATAATTAAAAGTACAAATTACCAAAATAAATCACCCATAAATCAACCAAGGTGGCCGAATATTTTGAGCTTCCATAGCTCAAAATTTCGGACCCCTTATGTAGAATTTAGGAAATTATTTTTCTAGATTTAAGGATTAAAATTAATTGTGTAAATAATATCTATTGTATAAAATAATTAATTAAAAAGATACCAATTATTCACTAAATAAATTAACCTAGAAAATCAGATTTTCCACACTAGGAAAATCCAAAATTCTTAGTCAATCATTAGGAATTTTCGGACCTATTAATTAAATAATAAAATATAGTTTTGCTTTAATTAAAATATCTGAAATATATAAATAATCTGATTTTTAAAATAAAAATAAATGGATATTAAATCTTATCCAAAATCCAAAAATAATAATTGAGTTTTTAAAATACTTTTGGCGCCAAAATTCAAATATCATTTTGGCTCCAAAATTCAAATAGTAAAATAAATTACTAAAATACCCTTTTTAAGAGAATACTAATTAATGAATTAATTATAAATACGTTTCAAAAATACGGCGTATTACAGTGACCTTGTTTGCCGACTACATACAAGGTCTACTTAACACAATAAGGGAGCAAAAAAACTCCGTTTTCCCCCCTAAAGTGACCTTGCTTGCCGACTGCAAACAAGGTGTACTTAACAATAATAAAATATTCATATACATTTTTTTTTCTATTGTGTGTCGGTTGCAAACCAGAATACCAATCGTGTAACTAGGTAGGCGGGAAATCTAAAAAGTACCATGATACATCTCAAAAATCTGATACTTAAATTTTGAAATCGCAAAATTACCCCTGCCGTTAAATTCTAGTTAATATCAATCGTCACTTTTTAACCCCTTAAATTCTAGTTAATTTCTTACCTGGTTCTCATTCTTACCCTTTCTGCAAGCAAAATTTAAGCGAATTTGGGAGTGGTTCTTGTCATTCCCTCAACAGGCTCTGTTCTTACGAAGCGGAATCGGATTTCATTTAGGGAATAATTGCATATCTCTGCTCTGAACAAATCGTCTAAGGTATTTACAAATCCTAAGTTTTTATTTTGCATGCTTTCGATTTATTTTTGATTTTAGCTTAGGCTAATGCATTAGATGTCTGATAGTAGTATTGAAGAGGAACAACCTACCCTTAGCACTGTTAAGCGTCGTCTTATCAGGCAATCGCTGGGAAAAGATATCAGCAAACCTAAAGGGACTGCTTCCTCTCTATCTGACAATATTGACGCTCCCTTTCAGCCGCTATTCGCGGAAGAGAAAAAAGAAGCCTTTTTCCGCCATAAAATATTAGTCGACTGCGAGAAAACGGCCCGCCCCACTAATCCCGACCTTCCAGACGATATTGAAGTTCTCGATATTGAGCCAGTTAGCGTTCTATATCATCTGCGCAATTTTGCTGATAAGCCTGTCATTGACAAGTACGGTTACAAACTAGTTATCAGCCTCAGGCTGTTGCCGACAAAGCCGAGCTTGGTAAGAGACTTGGGCAGGCGCAAGTAGTAAGTTCTGACAGCTCTGAGTCTGAGAGTGGCTCAAAATCTCCTGTGCATGACTCTGCTGTTAGGTCTGTGTTAAACGACGAGGACATAGGGGGGGAAGAGGTTAACTAGGAGGAGAACGCTAGTCTTAAAGAGAGATCTGAAATTATTGATATTATGGCTCAGGTTACTCACGAGGAAAGCCTTGACGAGTATAACTCTGAGACTGATGATGCCGATCGTCGCCATCCTCTCAACATTCCGGCCAACAACAAAGTTGCGGAAGACAAAGTTAGTGAAAGTTGGCTGACACTGGCAGAGGAAAAAGATTATTGTCGGCATGCAAAAAGGTTTTACAGATTGTCGGAAGGTTATGAACTCACTCTTCCTTCTTTGTCTTCGACCGTTCTTAATTGTCCGGCCGGACATATCGCCATCTATGCCAAGCATTTTGATTTCGGCATCCGCTTCCCTCTTCACCCCTTCATCGTTAAAATTCTAAGGGGCCGGAATGTCTGCCTTGCCCAACTTACACCCCCTACAATTCGGGCCGTTGTTGCTTTGGTATGGGTTATGCTATATAAGAATTTTTCGCTAACCGTGAACTTATTTAGAAAACTGCTATCCTTAAAGCTTAATGGGCAATCTGAGGGATGGTGGTCATTGTATACGACATCCCATAAATATACCGTCCACCCAAAGGGTTGGTAGGACAAGTTCTTTTTCATGCGCGTTCCTGATGATTTCCCTATCAGGAGAACATTCTTTCGCCTCTACCTCGTTTTGGACACATTGCCGATAGGGAGCTTGGTGAGCAAGAGCATAAAGCTTTTGATTATCTTGACATTGAGAAAATTGATGTTGGGGGTGGTAAAACTCAAATTGTTCCTAAAGTTTGGCTGCTGAATGTGAAGTATATTCTCGGCAATGCTCCATTATCATATGTCGGTCTATGCTAGACCGACCACTATGGTACTTGCCTTCGTATTTTATGACTTTAAACGTGCATACGTACATATTTTATTTACTTGTCTTTATTTTGCTGTTATCTTTATTATATATATTTTTTTTATTCATGGATATGTTACCACTGGATACAGGTGTCGATAAGCTAGATAACAGGGCTTTGGGACTTTCTTCAGACGGCAAGAGAGTTATCAGACGCTGTCCCCAATCACCCACCCAACTACGACACTTTGTTGACCTTTTGCAGCCGTGCTCCTACTCGCAATCCGAAAAGAAGAGCTGAGGAAATGGCGGACGAGAATGTTAGAAGAAACAGATGGCCACGACTTGACGAAGGTGCCGATTTAACTTCTTTATTACTTCTTTGAGTATGGTTTTTATGTTTATACTAACTTGTTTACTTATATTTGGTATGCAGGCCGTTGCTTCTAGGATCGAACTCGTTGAGATGTACCGGTACTATCAAAAGCAGCATCATCTGGGCTCAGCAAGTCGGGAGTCCATGCAATCAGCTCTAAAGAATGCCGAGTTGGCTCTTACCGGTATTAGAGCGGCGAAAGGCAAAGATGATGAGGAGTTGAAAATTTAAGAGAAAGAGCTAAAAAGCTTAAAGGCCTTGAGAAAGAGGTTAATCTTCTTCGCACTTAGTTAGCTGAAAAATGTATGGCTGTTGATTAACTCCCTTCACTGTAGAAAGAGCTTGCCGATGCCAAAGGTACTATTGGAGCACTGGAGGCTAAAGTTCAGGGAATAGAGGCAGAGAAACCTGGCATTCGGATAAGAGCTGTTAATCGGTACCTGAATTCTTCTGAGTTCATAGAGAAACTGCAGGACCGATTTGATGGTGGCTGGACTGCCGATCAAAGATGTGTTGCTGATGTTGCCGGCTGGACCCTAAGGTCGAAGCGGCCTTTATAAACAAAGCCCATGAAAAACCTTCTGGCTCTGAGCAACAACAATTTTCAGACGAGGACATCCTTAACACTGTACCGGCTGAGAATGACATTGTTGCGGATCTCAACATTCTGAACTCTCCCTCGTCGGAACAGAAGGAAGTTCCAGTAGCTTGAAGAGGCGGGCAGTCATCACCGACATCCTCATGTAGCTCTTGTGTGATAGGGCTTTATCTGCTTTGATTTGTAACTTAGAATTTCTGTTTTTTGCAAAACTTATAATTTTTTTGACAATGTTGTTTTATTGGCATATACCCCTTTTTTGTGGTGATTCCTGTCGATTGTCACATCAAATTTAGAAGTTTGTCTAATATTTTCCGTCAACTTATTTTCATGCCACTCATTTAAATTGCCAACTGTTGATTGTTTCTTTCGAGATTTTCTTTTCGTCCTTTGATGCTGTTTTACTTAAGTAATTGCAAAGACACTTTATTATCGGAGTATTGTTATTTTCAATGGTAACATACTGATATGTCTATTTTATATAGTGGTTTACCCCCGACCCTTGGTCATAATTAGGAGTATTTTTGGCTCTTTAGAGCCACTTTTATTACTAATTTGTGCTTTCTAGTGTTTTCGTAGTCTTAGTTATGTTTATAGGAAATTGCACCTTTGGAGCATTTTTCCGGGATTATTTGGAGCAACTAAGATCATTGGAGGAGTACGACCACCTCTCGTAGCCCAAGGCCGGTTGGAGTCATCAAACTGGTGATTGAGGGCTCAACTTTGAAGAAACCGAGACATTTGGTCCGAGTATTCAAGTCCCGAAAAGGAAATCCGGATTGGGCTTAGGATCAAAGCCCAATTGAAGTGCCAAAGCTTGCCCAAGTGGCCTTGCCCAGTCAGGCACCTCGCCCTGAGGCGCGCCCTACCGGACAAGGCGGAAGAGTTAAAGCAGCAGCCCCTGCACACTTTATGAAAAAGGCGAGCCCGGCCGGGCGAGCTGGCGCCCGACCGGGCGCGTGTCTTGGAGCGTATTTCCGGCGAATTTTTACTTATAATTTAATTAGGATCTTTTATGTTTGTATAAATACGTTTTAGTGGCTTTGATACATTTATCTCTCTTTCATTAGTTTAATCTTCTCTTAAGCTTAAACTTCTCTCTTGTTTTCTCTCTCTACAACTCTTGATTTAATTTGATTCATTATTTTCCGTTAAATTTGGTAATAATTTCTTCCCTTTTTATTTCAGTAATTTATTTGCTTTTGTTCATCATGTTTTGCTTAATTGCTTTGATTAGTTTAGATTTAATTATGTGTGAGTAGATTATTTTCTAGGGTTGTGGGGATCCATAAATAATATGAAGGGGTAATTTATTATTGTTGACTGTCAATATTTGATTAATTTCCTATTGATTGATTTAATGCTATACAATTAGATTAGGCCTGGTTTAATTGTATGAGTTTTGCAATATTGATTCGATATTCAAATAGATGAGAATTGATGTTTAGGCTTAGTTTCAATAGGCAGGTTAATTTATAAATGGTTAAGACAAGATTCGAAAGATGCGATTTAATACCGGTAGATTAATTCTGTGATTGTAATACGTAACGAAAGCCCGTTATGATCTAATTAATTAATGCATTGATGATTGATTATTGTGTTTTACCATGGAATATTATTTGTTGGTGAAGCTATACCCTACGCTTTTATTATTTGATTTTCTCCTAAAACTTTAACCATCATAGTTTAGTTCTTTACATACCAATAAATTAGTTACTTAATAATTTAGATTATTTAATTTAATTAGGAATAAATTGATTCGTTTCCCTGTGGTTTGACCCTTCTTCCATATCTGCATATTTAGAGGACTTAGGAATTATTTTTAACTAGGTGATACGACTTTATCCTGTCACATATCGGTCTTTTTGTCTATGCAATTTTACTAATTTTATAACATATCAATGTATGACTATGCGACTGCACCAATTGCTCTCTTGGTACTTTTCATGAGGACCGTTACTTGCGCTTAACTGATTATACTAATATTCCCTGCCCCCTTAGTGTATGCGTCTGGGATACTAGCGCATGCACTAATAGGTCCGTTTACTTGTGGTGGCGTTAAAAAAAAAATTAAAAATAAGTATATGTCTTACTGTTGATTTAGAGTATAGCTTTAGTCACTCAACATTCTACAGTTGAGTACCCCCGTCGGCAATCTTAGTCATGGTTATGCCTTAAGTCGGCATATACCATGACTTGATTTGGCCGGTATTTTACTTTGAACCAACAACCTCACGAGTTAATGATTACAACTGATCAGGCTGTAAGCGCATTAACTTTGTGGAAGTGGTTTTGAGCTGTCCATCCCATTTGGCGATGGTATGCCAAATGGAGGATGCCTAGTCAACACGCATATCAAAAGCTGCATCCATTATCATTATCAGCATCATCTGATAATGATAGGTCAAAAGATTTACATACTACATTAGCTTAAACATAGAATTTTTTTAACACCACTGCATTCCATACATTTTTCAATGGTTTTCCATCCATCGTTTCCAGGTAATACGATCCTTGCATCATCGTTTTCTTGATCCGATATAGGCCTTCCCAGTTTGCCGTTAACTTTCCATCAATGTTTCCCTTCCCTGTGGCATCCGATCTCCTCAATACTGGATCTCCATTGCTCAACGGTCGATGTTTAACCCTTCTGTTATAAGCCCTTGACATTCTGTCTTTGTATGCCGCCGATTTGACTGCTGCTTTTTCACGTAATTCTAGTAGGAAAGCTAGCTGTTGCCGCAATAACATGTCATTTTGTTCTTCATAGTAATGTTGGATTCTGAATGTCGGCAATCCAACTTCTACAGGGACAACTACCTCCGTGCCAAATACGAGGTTCAACGGTGATTCTCTAGTTGCTTCTCTGGTTGTCGTCCGGTTTGCCCACAGTATTTCCGGGATGGGATCTGCCCATAACCCTTAGGCTTCCTCTATCTTTTTCTTGAGTGCTGTTAAAATTTGTTTGTTGGCCGCTTGTGCCTGGCCGTTTGATTGAGGATGGCACACTGCAACATAGGCAAACTTCACTTTGTACATAGTTAAAAGGTCTTTTACCGGCTTGCAGTCGAATTGCGATCCATGGTCAAATACCATTGCCATTGGAAATCCGAACCTAGTGAAGATATTCTTCTAAACAAACTTTTTTACCTATGTCGCCGATATCTTTGTTATCAGTTCCGCTTCTATCCATTTGGTGAAGTAATCTATTCCAACAATCAGGAACTTCCTTCCACCTGTTGCTGACGGAAAGGCCCCACTATATCCATTCCCCATTGCGCGAACGGAAGTGGATTGAGTATCGGCATTAGATCATTTGGCAGTATGTTGATTATTAGTGCATATTTCTGACATTTCTCACACCTTTGTACATAACACGATGCATCTTTGTTCATTGTTGGCCAATAATAACCGCGTTTCATGGCTTCTAACGATAAAGCACGGTTTCCTAGATGATTTCTGCAAGTTCCTTCGTGAAATTTCTTCAATGAGCCTTGCCAATTCAAAGTCCGTGATACACCTATATAGAGGCAGTAAGAAGCCTCTTTTGTAAAATTAGCCGTTATGCATGATGAACCAATTACTATCTTTCTTCAATTTTTGTGACTCCACTTTATCAACTGGCAATGTCCCATACAGAATGTACCCCAAAATGTTGTCATACCATTGACTTCCGATATCCACATACAAAGTCTGCTCCGAAGTATCATCTATATTTTTTTGCTTCAAGATCTCCACCATGACTGTTCTCTCCAGGTCATTGAAACTTGAGCTTGCTAGCCTTGCCAAGGCATCTGCTTGTGTGTTTTGTGCTCTCGGGACTAATTTAACCTCAAAGGATTCCTGCTTAATTGATTGAGCTTCTCCAGGTACTTTTTCATTGCCGGCTCTTTAGCTTCGTAATCTCCTGTGAATTGGCTTGAGACTAATTACGAATCAGTAACCAGAGTCAGGCCCTGTTCTTTTGAGCTTCTGGGCAGAGCATATTGTTATTGTTATTATTATTATTATTATTCTTATTAGTGTTCTTATTATTGTTAGTATTGTTGTTTTATTATTGTTATTGTTGTTATTATTGTTATTATTGTTGTTTTATTGTTATTATTGTTATTATTATTGTTCTTATTATTGTTATTATTGTTGTTTTATTGTTATTATTGTTATAATAATAATAATAATAATAATAATAATAATAATAATAATAATTATATTATTATTATTATTATTATTATTATTATTATTGTTATTGTTATTGTTATTGTTATTGTTATTGTTATTGTTATTGTTATTGTTATTGTTATTGTTATTGTTATTGTTACTGTTACTGTTATTGTTACTGTTACTGTTATTGTTGTTATTGTTATTGTTATTGTTATTATTGTTATTGTTATTATTGTTATTATTATTGTTATTGTTATTGTTATTGTTATTATTGTTATTGTTATTATTGTTATTATTATTGTTATTGTTATTATTATTGTTATTGTTATTATTGTTATTGTTATTATTGTTATTATTATTATTATTATTTATTGTTATTATTTATTGTTATTATTATTTATTGTTATTCTATTGTTATTATTTATTGTTATTATGATTATTTATTTTTATTCTATTGTTATTATTTATTGTTATTATTATTATTTATTGTTATTATTATTATTATTATTATTATTATTATTATTATTATTATTATTATTATTATTTATTGTTATTGTTATTCTTGTTATTTATTGTTATTGTTGTTCTTGTTATTGTTATTGTTCTTGTTCTTATTGTTGTTCTTATTATTCTTACTTATTATTGTTCTTATTCTTATTATTATTATTATTATTGTTATTACTCTTGTTATTATTCTTGTTCTTATTGTTGTTCTTATTGTTCTTATTGTTATTGTTGTTCTTATTGTTCTTATTGTTATTGTTCTTCTTATTGTTCTTATTGTTATTGTTCTTCTTATTGTTGTTATTGTTATTATTGTTGTTATAGTTGTTGTTATTGTTGTTGTTATTGTTGTTGTTATTTTTATTGTTATTGTTGTTATTATTGTTATTGTTGCTATTATTGTTATTATTATTGTTCTTATTGTTGTTGTTGTTCTTGTTGTTGTTATTGTTCTTGTTGTTGTTATTGTTATTGTTATTGTTATTATTATTATTTATGTTGTTGTTGTTGTTGTTATTATTATTATTATTATTATTATTATTTATGTTTTTATTATTGTTATTATTATTTATGCTATTATTATTATTATTATTGTTCTTATTATTGTTGTTGTTCTTGTTGTTGTTATTGTTATTGTTATTATTATTGTATTTATTATTAGTTATGTTGTTATTATTATTATTATTATTATTATTATTATTATTATTATTATTATTTATGTTTTTATTATTGTTGTTATTATTATTGTTGTTATTATTATTTTGTTGTTATTATTATTTTGTTGTTGTTATTCTTATTGTTATTATTCTTATTGTTGTTATTATTATTGTTGTTATTATTCTTATTGTTATTATTATTGTTGTTGTTATTCTTATTGTTATTATTGTTGTTGTTGTTATTATTATTATTATTATTATTATTATTATTATTATTATTATTATTATTATTATTATTATTATTATTATTATTATTATTATTATTATTATTATTATTATTATTATTTTTACTGTTATTGTTATTAGTGTTATTGTTATTACCATTATTATTATTATATCTTAAAAACAAAAGTCATACAACCTATAGTAAATTAGTGGAAAGCCGAGATACAATTTGGGTCCCCACTCCTCTAGCAATAGAAAAGCCTGCCCTAGTGAAGATATGAGTTACAGCACGAGCCCCAATGTCTTACGTCGTCGAGAACCTCTGAATCCGCTTCAGCAACGCAACAACCTCCTTCTCTAATTCTCCAAGCGAAGAAAAGGAGAAGAGAATGAAACCATATCTAATTACCCGACAACGAGCTTCATACTTAACCCGCTTCTGATGAGCCGCATCAGCCACAACCCGTCCAGTAACAAAGTTAGATAGTCTTGTTTGTGTCAAAGGAGAAGACGTTGTGAAGTCGATACATACATCACGACCACGATCCCATGAATAAAGTAACACATCGACAGGTTTGAGGGCCCTGTCATTCCCTCCAGACAACCCTATGTCAACCTCCTTTCTTGCTGAATTCCCAGATCTGTAGCAAATATCAACAAGAGTATCCCGAACAACATTATGCCGATGTTTAATACCTACTATACCAGCACACGACTCTGCATGGTCGTCGAAAATATCCCCAGTAAAAAGCAGAGAACAAGCAAAGCACGACGTCGAGACAGAGAACAATGGAACACCCATCCGATAGCACATCACACATCGGTATGTCTTTGCGTTCATCGTCTGACCCAACCCAGAAATAGGGACTGCTCGCAGCCAAGCAGAGGTGTGATCTCCCTGATGCGACTTCCACAATGCCAACTAACGAGGAGACAAAGAAAAGGCGGATTCTGCAGAAACGGTAACCTTTGTGAAATATATATCTACCAATTTCTTCATGCGTTTAGGGGAAACGACCTCACAAGGATTACCTAAAATGTCAGACTCCACCGTTCCATTAAACAGACTCAACGCATCCTCAAAGGCTTGACCAAGACCGACAATACCAGTACGATGCAGAAGCTTCGTCTGCAACCCAGTATACTGCAACCTAGAAGCAAGAAAAGCGTAATGACGTACATCACCTGCTGAATAAACACCAAGCCCTCTAAACTCAAATGGTAAGGTGGCAAGCTGCCACTGCCAATCACCAAACCCAGGCCCTGAAGCAGTGACAATACGCTCAAAGGAAGATCGAAGAGCCTCGTCAAATACGCGTTGAGCCGCCTCGAAAGCATTTTGAGGACAAGTACGCAAGGCAAAGTAAAGTTTAGAAACTCCAATACATGCCTTAAGTAACAATAGCTCACACTGAGGATCATCCAGCATAGCAACCTTATCCATAAGCGCAATGGTCTTGGTCACCCTCTGCATCACAAGCTCGCCACTAAACCTGGAATCAGAACTAACGGGTCCACCAAGTAGCTTAACACCATGAAAAGGTCGAGCAATAGAATGGGGAAAGACATCCACAAGCCTGCTTCGAGGGTCTTCTGTAGGCCAGAAAACTTCAGTTTTTTCTACAACCGAAAATGAGGCCCTTCCTCCATAAACAACTGCAGAACCTTCCCTACCACCAAAGTGTCGCCATAATAGTGCCGTCATCCAAATACCACGGCTGAAGACATACCTCAAAAGCATATCTGATTTTACACACAAGAGGTTGTAAAACCAAAGAAAAAAGGAGAGGACCAAGGGGATCACCCTGCTGCACCCCCTGAGATCACCATAAGGTGTGGTCCCCATAATACAATCTGGCTAGATTAGAATAGTAGAATTCAACCCACCGTGAAATACCCGGACAACGACGACAGACTTCACGTAACATGACTGCATGATTAACTAGATTGAAGGCATTTCAAAAATCCACCAACAACATTGAAAGATCAACGTTAGAACCACAATCTTCAATCAACCGATTCACAGCATGAAGAATTGCCTCACCACCTAAGGAAACCCCAACACAAATTGAAGACCATCAAAGTAACAGCCCAAAGACTGGCCAACCATAACAGCACCGACCTTCGAAACCAATCGCCGCCAAACAGTACCCACAGCTATAGGACGGATACCACCACCGGGCTTGACAAGTGGTGTAAGAGGAGCACTAGCAATATACTCTCCTAGCTCCATAGGACATCTGCCAGCAAGAAAGAGATTAACCACTCCGGAAATAGAGTCAACCAACTCATCTGAGACAGCCACAGCAGCACCACTCAAGCAATCCATAAGGTGTTGAACACGTAAACCGTCCCTACCATAAGAATTGCCACGTGGAAAACTCATAATTCGATCCAAAACAACAGCAGGAGAAGCAATGAGATGAAGTTGATCAACAAGTATATCAGCAGGCAAGGAAGGAGCTGGAGAAGTAGGGTATTTAGTCCGTAAATCCATGAGAGTGGCCTCATTGTAAGGAGCAACACCTGAAGAAGAAAGCAACAGTGGGACCACAATAAGAGAAGTTTTAGTAAGACCACTACCACTTCCATCTTGACAGCCACTAAGACCCACAAAGGGACAATGAAACTTCAAATTGGCTGCCGCCATAGCTACACATAACACCAAACTACAACATAAACCACCCGCATGAAACCCCAAAAAAACCAAGGCATAACAACCAGCAAACTGCCCAAAGGCTAACACACCCAATTGCACCAAAAATACACCCAATACTGCACCAAAAACCTTGATAAACGGCAGAAGTATACGCTTGAAAAACACCCCTAATATACGTCTAAAGCTGACACACAACGACGCCGAAGACACCAGAAAAAAGTGGCTGAAAAATAACACAAACGTGATCAGAAATGTTACCTCACCGTAGCCCAAAATTTTGCTGCTGAACCTCGAGATACTAAACGGAACACTGGCAGAAAACCGACCATGAAACAACTTGAAAACCCAACCAGAAAATTGCGCAAAAAACCACCAGAATAGCGCTTGAAATGCGGACTGAAAACAGCACGATACACACCTAAAACAGCCCGGAACACAACCCCAAAACGCTTGAAAACAACCAAAAAAGCGAAGCCAATATGACCTGATAAACCGTCACCGAAAAACAATCTCAAAAAGGTCTGAAAAACGCCTTAAATACGCCCGCCAAGACTACACCTAATAACCCCGAACCCACCTGAATTCCGCCCGAAAACTGCACCAAAACACCTGAAAAACACCTGAATGCACAACCACCGAGTACCTGTTCGAGTCGGAAAAGCTGCCCTAAATGCTAGAAAAATGACGTGGAAACCTATCCAACCCTGCCCTAGTCGCCCAAACGGGAGAGAAAATTTCAAACTATAATAAATTATTATTATTATTATTAATACTACTACTACTACCACTACTACTACTACCACTACTACTACTACTACTACTACTACTACTACTATTAATATTATCGCATTATTATTATAACCATTAAATATTATTATTAAATATTAAATATTATTATTATTATTATTTTATTATTATTAAAAATTAATAATTATTATTTTTATTATTAACATTAAAAATATTAACTATTTATTATAATTATTATTAAATATTTATTATTATTATAATTATTAAATATTAATTATTTATTATTATTATTATATTATTAAATATTAATTTTTAATAATATTATTATTATTAAATGTTAATTATTTATTATTATTATTAAATATTAATTTATTATTATTATTATTATTAATTTTTAATTATTTATTATTATTATTAAATATTAATTATTATTATTATAATAATTTAATATTAAATATTATTTTTAAGCATGGCAGAGCAAAGCAGATTGAAGCAAAGCAGAGTAGAGCAGAGTAGATTTTAGCAGAGCAGCTCTAAAGAACAGGGCCTAAGCCTTCTAGCCTCGTCCACTATTGATAGTTGAACGCTTACGATTACAGCTTCATATTCAGCCTCATTATTTGTTGCTTTAAACTTGAACTTCAGAGCGTACTCAAATATGTTTCCATCTGGCGATGTGATCACTATTCCGGCACCTGACTCACTTGTAGTAGCGGAGCCATCAACTGCTGCCTGCCAAATCCCTACTTCTTCTTACTCATCACTGTAAGAGGTTTCGATAATGAAGTCCGATAGAGCCTGTGCCTTTATGGATACCCTCGGTTTGTAATCTAACTCATACTCGAACAGCTCAACAACCCATTTTAGCAGCCTACCTGAAGTATCCATCTTGCGGAGTGATTTTTCAAGTGGGTGATTTGTCAACAAGTATTGCATGAGCGTCAAAGTAGGGCTGCAACTTTTTCGCCGCAACAACAACAGCGAATGCCATCTTCTCAATCACCGGACATCTCTGTTCTGCTACATTTAGAACATGACTTACGAAGTAAATCGGTATTTGTTGCTTCTTCCTTTCAACCAACAACACTGCTGCCACCGTTTTGGGAGAAGCCGAAATATACAATTGTAACGGCTCTCTGCGCTCTGGCCTTGCCACCGTTAGCAACGATATTAGATGATTTCTCCCCACCTCTAGAGCGTCTGCTTGATCCTTTCCCCATTCAAATGTCTTATTTTGCTACAACGTCACAAAGAAAGGGAAGGCTTCTCTGCCGACTTGCTGATGAACCGAGTTAAGGCCGCCATCCTTCCTATGAGCCTTTGTATATCACGAATGGTTTTCGGCTGCTTCATTTCAAGTATCGCGTTTACTTTGTAAGGGTTTGCATCAATACCCAGTTCACTCACCATGAATCCCAAAAATTTTCCCGACCGAACTCCAAACACACACTTCTCTAGGATCAGCTTCATCTAATACCGTCGTAAAGTATCAAAGGTTTCTCTCAAATCTGCAATGTGATCTTTTTTAGCTCTGTTTTTCACTATGGTGTCATCTACATACACTTCTACATTCCGGCCTTTCTGCTTTTCAAATATTTTATCAACCAACTTCTGCTAAGTTGCTCCTGCATTTTTCACGCCGAATGACATTGCTCTATAACAGTAAACCCCAGCATCTGTTATAAACGTCGTTTTGGCCCAATCTGACTTATCAAGACTGACCTGATGATAACCTGAAAACGCATCCAAGAAGCTAAGAATTGCATGACCTGAAGTGGAATCTACCAGTCTATCTATCCGGGGCAGAGGATATCAGTCTTTGGGGCAGGCTTTATTCAAATTCGTGAAGTCTACACACATCCTCCATTTTCCAGTCGGCTTTCTCACCATAACTACATTAGCCAGCCATTCGGGGTACGTACATGGCTCTATGAACCCAGCCGCTAGGAGTTTATTAACCTCGACTTGTATTACTTTAATTTTCTTTGTTAAGAAATTTCTCTTTTTTAGTCTTATCGGTCTGAGTTTTCTATCAACATTCAACTTGTGCACCATCACATTAGGGTGTATCCCCGTGTAGGGAATATTTCAAGCCATTAACCCAAACTTGAACCCCACTGTGATCATACACTTAAGCATGGTGGCGTCCAAAGGGAAGGAAGCTAGAGCAAAAGAGTCGCCAACAAGTTTTAGGAACTTGTAAACCGTTCACAAGGTGAAGATTACACCCATTAACGATCCAAGAGAGATCGTCAACTCCAAAAGGTCTTGAACCAAATAGGGTTCGGGGATGAAGGTACAAATCCAACCTAAAAGAGATTGAACCTGCCCTAAATAGGCCTCTACTTTATTCTTCTCGTATTCATGTGCGCTTTCTGACTAACATGCAAACAATAGGTTAACCCTAAACCTGTTTAGCTATGTTGGTTGAACTTAATGCACAGATAAATCTATTATTGGCGATCACTTGAATTATATTCATATTATCCCTAAACAAGATTATTAATTATCTTATTAAGCGTGATTACAAGTACAAATTTCCTTTAATCCTGCATAAAAGGCGTGATCAAGCAATAACAATAATCATCAAGCAACATAATAATCATAATAATCATAACAACAATAATTATAACAATAATAATCATGTTAAAGCATAATAATAGCAAGATCCTAGGCATGATACTAACAAGATTAATAACAAATCATAGCATGTCACTAAGCATTAAAGATCAAAGCTTTAAACCTAACATGGTACTAACATGATATTAGAAAAGAGTAAAAGGCACCCTAAACATGATACTAGAAAGCAACAGAAATATCCTAACATGATACTAGGAATTAAACAAATTTAAACATGCTTTCCACAAGAATAGAGCAACAAGATTACATACTTTGATGCCTCGTACCTCTTTCTAATAACAAAATACACGCGTTAGTAACTTCAAGGAAAACATAAAATCAAACAATCAAATCAAATAATTGAAATAGAGATTTGGGACCAAACCCTCAGAAATTATAACCTTTCACGTCTAGGGCGAAAGCAAATTCGAACTTGGCTAGGTGTATCTAGATCTCGTGAATGCGGAATTTTGTTTGTGAAAAGCTAAAGAGATGAGAGCATAGAGAAATAGGTGATTGATGATGAGAATTGATGGATGTGGATAATGATTGTGGATTGTTGATGATTGATGATTGTAGATGATTAAAAACAGAGGTTCAGGACCCTATTTATAAGAAAACAGTCCGGAAATAGGTAGAATTTGATAAGGAATAAAACTCCACTCTGTCGCCGCAAAACCGACTTTGTCGCCAGGTGACAGGCTCTATCGCGTGGCGACAGCCTGGACTCCTACGCGCTTTCAAACACGGAGTCCACTTATCAATCAAAATTGACTTGTAAAGTCTATATGAAAATCGAAATCGTATTTTTCATAAAATAATATTTTATTCCAAATAAAACTTATCAAAATCAAATTATTAATTCTAATCTTATTAGGATTAAAGAGAACCTTCTAGAGAATTCTAAAAGACTATAATTAATTCTAATAACTTTAGGAATAATAGTTAACATTGGGCCCTCCCCTAGATCATTGGGCCGCATGTAAAGATCAAACCGAGCCCAGTTTAGTATTTTGGCCATAACTTCCTCATTATTCATCGGAATTGGGCTTATAATATATCGTTGGAAAGCTCTTTGCAAGCCCCATCCAACTACACTATTATTGGACCCTTGTCGTGGACTAAACTAAATTGGATTGGCTATTTTCATAAAATAGAGTTGTTTTTGAAAACAGAAAGAAAGAATTTTTAATAAAAACTAACCGCAACACGTGACCTTTCACACTTTCACCTCGTTCGATTATCATTCGACGCAAAAGGTATTCATCACTGGGTTTGGTTTTGGGGAGACACATTTGGGTGTCTACACCCTGACATTTCATCTGCTGAGAAAGCAAAAAACATCTGCATTCTCCCCTAACAAACTGATCAAATTGCAACTCATTTCCGAATCCTTGTCTACACCAACTTTCACCGTCCGGCTAGGATCAACTGGCCGAAGTTCAACCTGCACCGTTTCTCCTCCCGGTGCCGACCGTGGTACTGTTACCGACCTTGTATCAAAGTTTGCCATTGATAAATCTCGCACTGACGGCTCTTGGTCCCTTTTTAGGCTATTCACAACTGGACTTTCTTGCACTGGATTCTTTAAAGCGGTCACATAACAGGAATTTGCCATTACCTGCCCTCCATGCACTTTCTCCACTTTCCCCAGATTCGACTCATACGCAATGGTGAGATGATAGGTTGACACCACTACCTGCACATCATGTATTATCGGTCTTCCGAGGATTGTATTATACGTCGATGGTACATCTACTACAAGGAATTCTGCCATCACATCCTTTGCAGCTGCACCATCACCAAATCTGACTGGCAAGAAAATGCTGTCTTCTAGCCTCACCGTTGAGTTATTAAACCCAATCACCGGGTAAGATACTTGTGTCAAATATTGCCAGCCTATCATCATCTCTTTGAATGCCTGCATAAATAGGACGTTTGTTGAATTGCCTCCATCCACCAAGACTCACTTGATGTCAGCTTCGTTAATTGTTGTTATCAACACTAAGGGATCGTCATGAGGGAATATGATTCCCCTAGCATCCTCTCTTGTAAACACCACATCAGGTATGTCTGCCGGTCGAGGACGACTGTCGGCATCTAACGCATTCACTATGTGGCGGTGCTCCGACAAATGCTTTCGTGCTCCACTTATTGTCCTTCCATGAACTGGCCCACCAGTTATCACATCAATTTTCTTCCTTATCGACAATGGTGGTTGCCCACCGTCTCCCTGCCGGCTTATCTGAACCTGTTGCCTTTCGAGCCTTAATTCCTGTTGTTGTCGCTCTATCTGCCGATAAGACGGCTGCAGTTGAGTTTCTCCTAAGTGTAGACGGTATTGGGTTAAGTGCCCTTTTCTTATCAGCTCCTCAATATTATCCTTCAGCTGCGAACATTTCTCGGTATAATGTCTAACGTCACGGTGGAACATGCAGTACTTCTTTACGTCTCTCCCCTTGGCTTTCATCGGTTCCAGCCTCGTCCAACCCCCGTTATTTTGATTTACAGAGTAGATTTCAGCCCTCGGCGTATTCAGCGGAGTGTAGTTATTGTATCGGGCCGGCGCTCTAGCTCCTCTAGGCTCTTGCCGACCTCCTCCTCCCCTTATCGGGGACTAGGCTTTCGGCTTTCCACTGCTCGAGGTTGTTCCTTCAGAAAAATGTTGTGCTTTCTCTGTTGGAGCAGCTCTACTACTTATCTTCATCAACTCTTCTCTTTTAATGTAGCCATGAGCCTTGTTAAAGGCCGCTGCCAATGTCGGCAGATTCTTCGTTGTCAAGTACCGTTTGAACTCTGAGTCATTCAAGCCATTCATCAATACCATAACCGCTATCTCCTGCTGCAACTTCGGTATGGTATTGGCCTCGTTGTTGAACCTTCTAAGGTAATCTATTAGAGACTCATCCAGATTCTGCCATATCGCCATCAGTTTCCCCGAAATTCTCTGCCTAACACTATTACTGATGTACTGCCCCACGAACATCACCGTTAGCCTCTAGAAGCTATCTACTATTCCGCTTCCAAGATTGTTAAACCAGTCCGTCGCTGCCCCAGTTAAGGTGGTCGGGAAGACCTTACACCAAACAGCTTCCGAATTGGTGTACAAGATCATGTTCCCTTCATAAGATGTTATGTACCTGCTCGGATCACCCCTTCCGTCATATCTGCAAGTCGGCATTTTAATTTTCTCAATTGGCTGATCCAAGATGTCTTGCGTAAATGGTGATGCCCTTAGCTAGACAACCGTTCGCACCACCCCCTGCCCTGCACTCTACGAACTTCTTTGCCGCTGATTTCTGGTTTTGACGGCACAGCTAGAGGACTGTGCCCCCGTTTCCTGGGCTGTACGCGTCCTTGACGGGCGCCCTTGTAAACCTGTTACATGATTAAACTGATTATCAAGATTTACGAATGGTACCCCTCCACTTCCTTGGGCAGTACCAATCTCGGCCTCCTTTCTTTTCTTACTCAGAGCTGTCATCACTCTGGCTGCCATCTCCAAATCCTCTAGGGTGAATTCGACCATTGGATCTGCTACTACATTGACATTTCGTTCTGTGGTTATCGACATATTGAACTAATTTCCTTCTAGAGTGTGGGTCTCGTCCTCTATCTCAACCTCTGGTTGTGCCGCACCATTTCCAAGGTTAATTATTCTACTAGCTCCATTGTTTCTTCCAAGTGTTTCCTTGTTTCCGGCCATGGTTTTTCTGTGTAAGGTCTTTTAGATGATAGAAGTAATCACTTTCCCCTCCTTCTAGCGCTAAATTGTTCCGGTTCAGATCCAACAACCCGTATCCGAGATCCGTGAAGACCCTATCGTCCACCTAAGAACCTACACAGGATATAAGGATCAGCTAACCCCGGGGTGAATCCGAGGATAACCACTCCGATGATAAAGTTAGAAAGTGTTTGAAAGAAAGAAGAGATGATATGATAATAGAGAGAGGGAGAGAGAGAGAGAGAAAGAGAGAGAGAGAGAGAGAGAGAGAGAGTAATAAATGCTACCTTTTAATTTGGATAATCCTACCTATTTATAATGACTTCAACTGCAAGGTGGTTGCATGCCATGCAAACCACTTTATGCCAAGTGTTGATTAACCAACGCCACGTGCTGATTTTTAAGAGGTGCAGATATTAATGTCGTTATGTGACGTTTCCGATATGGGTTTTATCATTATAAATCCGAACCTGTTTAGACTGTAAACGAATAGATATCAGCACTGTACCAGATACCGATATCTCCCCATACATAAACACATCTTACCTTGAATAATATCTTACCCTAAAATAGTAAAGTATATCCTAATAAAAATATTTTTTTTTAAAATAAAATAAATAAGTAAAACTCATCCTCAAAACTTCGCTTCAATATAAACTTCAATGTTTCGTCAATGATTGATAGATTAAAAAATTTACAGATAGTGGCATGTGGTGGGCTAGGTGTGAATTAGTATTGTCCACTAACCATATACCAATCAATAACCTTGAACTAATCTATAACTATACTAAAACAGAGGGCGCTCAAACAATGGCTCCACGTGTCACTTTCATATTAAAAAAATTCTAGCTCTTTTCCACTATCCTAAATAAAACAATTATTCACTAAATTTTCTAAGATCTTCTATTTCCTATAAATATTACGCATAATATAAAAAAAATATCACAGTTTAAATATGCTAAAATAATATTGATTGATCTTATATAATATTTTTTGCCAAAAACAATATAAATTTTATAGATCCTATGTAGAATATATTTTCATTATCCTTAAAGTAGAAAATTTCACAAGATTTTTGAATTATATATCAAACTATTGACAGATTGTTTATTTAGTAGTTAAAGTAGAAAATTTCACAAAATATTCCCATATATCAAATCATCATTGACGGATTGTTTAGTAGTTATTTTCCTCAAAGTAAAAAATGTCACAAAATTTTTTACCATACTTTATAATAGTATATAATACTTAATGTTGCCAAAATTTGATATTAAAAATTTTGTATGGGTTCTATACTTCCTTGGAAAATTAAATTTTGTTATATACTTTTTTTTTTTTTTTTGGTTAACCAAATTTTGTACTATACTTGGAAAATTCCACTATCATACAAAATTTATGTATCCTATTATATACATCTATACATGTACGACGGATTGTTAAATTAGTATAACATAATATACATGACGAGTGTTACCATACTTACGATGATCTTTTTAGCAAAATCTTTACATTGTAATTTATATTATTAAATTACAAATAAAGCAATCTATCTATATATGTAGTAAACAAAGGGCACACAAACTATATTTTGACACGTGTTTTTTATGGTTTAAAATATTCCTGTTGTACTTTCAACCCCTAAATATATAAACTAAATCAAAGATTATATAATAAAAAAATATAAATATTTGCCAATTACCATAATATACCTCCTTTTTTAATATGATAATGCGTATGAAATGTGTGTCAGATATATCTCGGGTTATACTTCCTTATAATATCATACATCAAATTATTTTTATTATCTTGAATATAATATTTGATTGATCTTGAGATTCTAGACATCTTTTTATTTCAATAAAATTACGATTCTTTTTGACAAAAGATTTGTTCAGATTTAAAAACCTTTTAAAACGTGCAATTGCATTTAAAACCAAAACTGATTTTTGTCGCCTTAACTTTAAAAAAAAGTTACTTCATTTCTCACCCTTAAATAAAAGACTTTATTGTCTTAAAAAAAAGACTTTAATTTAAAAATATCATTTTATTCATAAATCATGATAAGTTAAATAACTAATGAAATTTCAATACTTTTCCGTTAGCTATAAATGATTGTCAAAATATTTTGTCAAACTAGATACAAGAAGATTATGGTAATAGAATATATACTAAAAAATTGATCTTTTGAGACCGATATTCATGTCTTAAAACAAAATTTATATCAGTTATATATTATACACTTAATAAACAAATTTATTTTAATACAATCATTAGTTTATGATAACAAAATGAAATTATTTATTAAACATATTATACACATTTGTTTAATTATATCTGTATTTATGATAATAGTATAGATATTATTACTAATGGATATAATAAATTATCTTTTCATAACTAGATGGACAGTACAAGACTTGAATCCTAAAAAATTTATATTATTTTATTATGTTTTGGGTTACATACATTCGTTGTAGCTTGCTATTTACTGCATGCCGCTTTACCCTTGAAGGGTGGGGGAAGGCGCGATTGGGGGGTTTTATGCGATGGGCTGGGGGAGGGAGTTATTAGGGATTTCAGGTTGGGGGTTTAGTGGTTTCAACGAGAAGGGGAGAACGCGTAATGTCAGAGCGAAGGATAGGGTCTGGGCGCAGCAAGGTGGGGGCCGGGGACTTGGGCTGGTCTGATGAGAGCAGGGATGTCGGACATGGGTGGCGGTGGGGTTGTCTTGGGTTGAGGACTGGGTCTTCTGTTTTTAATTTTTTAAGGTTTTTTTAATTTATTTTCAACCAATTTTGTGGTGATATGTATCACTTTAAAAAAAACATCTTTAACGGGTTAAAACCGGCTCAGGCATTTGAGTGAATGACTTCCAAGTTCAAATTAATTAACAATAATTCAAAGTTGGGATTATTTTGAGCAAACAGCTAAAACTCCAAAAGTTGAGAATATTTTTACCAATTTTTCCTTGAATAAATAGGTACACATTATAATTGAGTATTCTGATAAATGGGTACATATTATTGTTATGCAATAATGAATAATATAGGCTATTTTTACTATTGTGAATTATATTAATAACAATAGTTTAAGTTTTGAAAGATTTAATATTTGAACTTTTAAAACCATGCAATTGCACGGGTTCTATACTAGTAAATTATCTAATTTTGGAGACCACATTCTCAGTGATTATCAAAATTATAAACTAAATTTTTTTGACATATCTTTCCTTAAATGCCCTGCTAAGGCTATTTAGTTCATCTTATTATTTCAAAACAATAACTCTTGCGTAAGGCGGGTTTACATTAATTTTAAAAAAGATACACTTTATTAATCTCAACTTTGTCCAATTTACGTTGAATAATCCCAACTATCGATTATATAGCAATAATCTCAACTTTCACATCCAATTTCTTGTAGCAATCCCAAATAGGTCAACGAAAGTCGACAACCTTTTATTGTAAGTTGTTGGACACGTGTAGGCATGTAAGTGGTCCAAAAAAATAAAAAATAAAAAACGAAAACTAACTCATCCAGCCATCCAGCCCCAACCGCCACCTCCTACCTCCGTTGCACTACCCCAAACCACCCCCTTCCCCAATCACCCAACCGAAAATGAACCCTCTTTCCATCTCTACCACCGAAACCAGCTAAAACCCCAAACCCTTGCCCTTAAAACCACCCCAACACCCCATGTTTGAGTTTGGGCTTGTTCATGTTCGTGATCGTCGAGTTTGTAGGGGGAGGCGACACTGCGATAACGTTGTATCTGAGGTTGGGAAATTTGAAAGGAGCGAAATGGTGCGATTTCTATGTGTGATTTTACAAAATTACCCTTACTTTTTTTAAACACCCTAATTAAACTAATGATTTTAACTTATTAACTTAAACCCTAACATTGATTAACTTAATTATTTCCACCAAAATCATTCCCTTTCCATCTAAATTCATTCTCATCTTCACTGGCAACCACCAACACCACCAATCTCCATTCTATGTTCATCAACCCAGAAATTTCTCTCTTTGTTCATCTCCCCTCAATTCAACCGTCGCCGGAAGTCATTGTCGGTGTCCCTTTAGCCGCCTCCATTTTCTCTCTCTTCCTCTTCTTGTTGTTTTGTCATTGCCGGTGAAGCACATATTTGAAGGTTTTATGGTCAAATTTAATCATGAAAACTCTAGATCTAGAGTTTTGATGGTTAATTTGACCAATCAAAGCTTTAATTGATGATAGAGAAGGCATTAGTTTGTGGTGCTTGGCGGGATTTTTGGGTTCGTCGTTACATGGATTGTGGGTTCGTGAGTTTTGGGTTCTGGGTTGTGGATTTTGGGGTTCTGGGTTTGGGTTCGAGTTTTGGGTTGTGGATTTTGGGGTTGCGGGTTTCGGGGTTGTGGCTGGTGGTTCTGGGTTCGTGGGTTGTGGCCTTGTGGGTCTCGGGGTTGTGGGTGATGGGTTTTAGGGTTGTGGGTTTCGAGGTTATGGGTGTTGGCTGTTGGGTGGTTCCGTGGTGCTAGGTGGTGGTGGTGGTGGTGGGTGGTTTCATGGTGCTAGATGGTGGTGTTAGGTGGTTTCGTGGTGCTAGATGGTGGTGTTGGGTGGTTTCGTGGTGCTAGGTGATGGTGTTGGTGGTTCGTGAATTTAAGTTGCTGGATTGTGATTTTTTATTTAATTTGTTTTTTTTTTGGGGGGTTGGATTAACACTTAAGTGTATGCCTTTATTTTTGCCTAGGAGTCCTCAATTCTCTAGTTTGTTGTGAGTAATTCGTAACAGAAGGAGTATTAGTATAGATTTTTAATGGATACATGATTACATGCTATAAAGACTAATATAGGTTTTTTTTCAAAGGGGAAGACTAATATAGTTAATCTAATACTTCCTCCGATTCATTTTATTTGCAATGATTTGACATTTTTCTCTCTAAATAAATCGGAGGTAGTACATAATAAGTGCTTTTTAAGGGGTAAAATTATGTTAGGATAATGACAACTTTTGTAGTATATAAGGGTAACTTTAAACACTGGGTAACTTTAACCTGTCTTACAATAAGTTAATGAAAGTTCACCTTAATCAATCAAGAATTTGTGATTTCAAAATCATATACAGATATACTTCATACTTATTTCATATCAGTTTATACAAAATTAATTCTAAACATACTTTAGCATTTTATGCGTGAATTTCATTGGTAAATATCCTCTTTGTCGTCATAAAAAATTATGCAATGTATATATCCTTATGACCTTATCCTTACCTTATAAAAAGTACAAGATTACTCTTATGAATAGTGTGTTGCCTATTATATTTTTCAAAGTGTGTATTTAAATATATATATTGTTGCTCTTATGAATAATGTTACTAATTATACCTTTAAAATTGTTTATTTAAACTAGTATGTGCCCGTGCTAATGCATAGGGTAAATCACCAATCAATAACATAATACTAAAACAGACACCGAGAATGACACATGTCACTTCCTGGTCATGTCACCTCCTAGTGTCGTTTTTTCCCTTCAAAAACTACTTTTCAAAAATTAAAATATTCTCACCTGATTTTTCTTTTTATATCTTTTTTTATTGACAACTTATTTAAGACAACAAAATTATACGAAATATATATTTAATTTATATATTACATTAGAAATAAAAAAAATTCTTATTACTATATTAATATTATTTGCTTACTATGATATTTTTTCTATAAATTACAATCTAGGAATATTTTATTATTTTATTTTAAACTATGCAATAATATTTTCCTACGTATAACTTTGTGACGTAATCTATAATTATTTTTAGTAGTCATGCATGTAATACTCCACTATTTCCTTTGGTATAGTTATTACAAAAAAATTTTATCTTAATTTGCAATTACATAATTTTGTATGATTAAATATAGTGTTAAACTAAAATTACCGTGCATGGCACGGAATCTAATCTAGTTATAATATTGTAAGCCAACCAAATAGTTAAGAAAAGTAAAAATAAGATCTTTCAGTGAATTAAGTGTTGTACATTAAAGTATTCAGATTACAGATATACAATTTACGTTCTCGTGCTACATTCTACTCGATAGGAAGTCAATTTCCAATAAAGTTGTTTGTATACCCACTATGAAGAGCTACAACAAAATGGGGCCTTCATTCAAATTAAAGGATTTGATTTATTTAATAAGCAATATTTGTTGTAATTACATACTTATCTCTGTTTTTTTTAGTTGACACATATTCCTTTTTATGAAATTTATTTTTAGTTGACATATTTCTTTTTTGGGTAAGTTTTATATCTTATTTTTTATGTATTTCACTTGCTTTATTATTCTCTATCTTTCTCTCTCCTTTCCTTAATATGTGTGACTAAATTGAACGCGTCAACTAAATAGAAACATAATAAGTATAATTCTCTAGATTTATGTTAGTTTGTCTTTCTTTTTTTAGCTTTTGCGGGGTAAAAAATTAAGTTAAGGGAAGGAGAAGAGTTGTTTGTTTGCCTTCAGATCCATTTTTGGTCTTCAGTTTGGTGGGTCATTAAGTGTTTCTATATTCAATTATCCAACAAAACAAGGACCCAAGGCTATGAATAACGCCGTCGTTGAAAGAAAATTCGTTAATTGTTTCCCGACGGTAAAGGTGAAGTTAAGACTAGAGTTTTTCCATTAATCTAAGGTTTGATTCAGGGAGGTGGTCTTCTTGCGTTAGTCTTGACGACTAGTTGGGGTGTTCAGTTCTGCTGGCGAGGTAGTTTATTTGTGGGTATTCTTTGCTCTTCATGGACTCACGTTTTGTTCGTGAGTTTTGCAAGTCTTCTTTGCTCTGGTTGTGTAGCTACTGTTCTTGGGTTTGTCTAGGTTTTATTATGTAATTATTGCTTATTCTGCTTGTGTTGTTGTTCATTCAGAGTTGGAGTTTAAAGGGATATTAGTTCTAGGCTTAGAGGATTTCGAAGTGTTGTTTTTACAGTCAGGTTGGTCGGGTTTCCCCTTGAATTTAGGGGTTGTACGGTTCGCTAGTACCTGGGATGTCAGGTTGGTTGTTCTTTTGGTTGCCTTTTTGAGATGGGACTGTGTTAGGGGGAGTGTTCACTTTGGATATGTGAATCCCTCTATTAGTAGTTTAGGTGGCTTCCTCTGTGTTGTGTTCCAGAGGGTTGCATCATTTGTGCAAGCTTTTCCCTGCATTCAAAGTTTGTGGGAAGTATGTGGTTATGAGGGGAGTGGTTTGTTTGCTTGTCCTGTTGCTTCTTGGTTGTGGGATGATTTGGGTATCCATTCAATTATAACCATCCCATTGTTAGGGTTTGTTAGTGATGAAAAAGTCAGTCATCACCGTTAAAAACTATTTTGAAGGAGGCTCCCCATCTTTAATGTTTGGGGTAAGCAAAGTCCTCTATTATCCTGCATTCACAATCTGTAAATTTGTAGGAAACGAACTTGCATTTGGTGGTGCAAGGTTTCTCATGGCAGAGTCGTTAAATCATTCGACTCTCTTGGTTTAGCTCCCGGACTCTTAGGAGTTAGTTATGCTTTTCGAGCCCTAGGAGTGGAGTCGTGTCACGAGTTTTGTTTTCGGCAACAGAGTGCTTTCAGCTTTCGGGTGTTTTGTGTCTACACAACTTCCTTCGCAATTTTGCTTAGGTGTTTATGCAAGTTTCGGTTCCCTTCATTAGTATCATATTGCACTCTTTTTCAGTCTCGATGGGTTTGGTTTAGTTGGCAACTTTTGGTCCAAGACGGGGTTTTGGTAAGAATCCTTTTGGTGTCCAGGCTCCGTGGTATTTGGTATGTTGCAAGGCTTAACTGGTTTATATCTAAACTTTGGGTTTCCTGTTCTGGTGAATGACATTTGTGGGTTTGTTTGGGTGTATCGGCTCAGTCATAGTTTACAAGGTTTTTCTTTTAATGTTTGTGTGCTTAGCTAGGTGTGTTTGGTTGTTTTCAATTTCTTATTGTAGCTCTCTTAGATTGTGATTTGTTCTTTATTTACGAAGTACTCTTTGTCAAAAAAAAAAAAAAAAAAAAAAATGTATCATGTTTTAAAACCAAAATCTAATGTTTAGGTGGTCAATGGTTCAACCGCTCAATTCCTTAATGCTGTCAATTTTTTATTTTTTTTTTAAAAAAAAGTTTCCTTGTTCCACCTTTGTTGAGGGTAAAAATGCCCCGTCTTATCTTCCCATCTCGTTTTATAGTGTTTTTATTTCTTTTTTGAGGTTTTCAAAATGTTGTGTTTAATCCCCCTTTTTAATTTTACTTTTCTTATTTAATTAAAACCTTAGTTTTAAGAATGCTACACACCATTCCTCTATTACTAAACAAACATGTTTGGTGAAGTTGATGAGTTCTCACCTTATGACTTTGAGGTTAGAAATTTGAGCCATATTAAGATTATTAACTACACTTGTTTGGGAGTAGGGAGATTCCCTTATCTTCTCCTCTACTCTCAAACGTTGACCTACAAAACTGGACTAACTTAATTAACCTATAAGAGGTGCTAGATCAATAGGATGCATCATCTTTATCTTAACACAAAGTCTTATATGTGGCTGGTCACACCATGTGGCAAGGGTTACTTCGTTGTGTAATAGGGGTTACTTGATCGTTTGTTAATTGTTAAAGGGGTTACTTCGTCAGTGTTATTGGGTTACTCGGTTAGTGTTATAGGGGTTACTCAGTCAGTGTTACATGAGTTACTTTGTTATTTTATAAGTGGTCACGCGGTGTGGTTACTGGTTAGCCACACACAAGACGGACTGTTATTTTAAAAACATAAAAATAAAATATAAATCCTCTATTACCTTTAATTCTTGTAGGTATCTAACCCCTTACCCTTTTTTTTTTTAAAAAAAATATTGAAACTAATAATCTCACCTTTTATCGATCTGTTCAATAATCCTATCTTTAAATAATCTAGAAATAATACCACATTTGACATCAATATTCTCAAAAGAGGCCATTACTTGTTGGGACTTTTTGGTAACCTATTTAGCAGGTAAAATTGGCTATGGCTTTTTAATAAAAAGAAGAAAAAAAAAATCAAAATTTTGTCCTCTCTCTTGTTTCTCCTCCCCCGTCACAACCACCATAGCAGCACCTACACCCTGCTCGTCCTCACAACACGACACCAAACATTCCCTCTCTCACTTCTCGCTCATCACCTCTTTCACAATAAAATAGCCACCAATTCGGTCTAAACTTTACGGAACTTCATTCATCAACACAAATCACGAGCATCATTGTTGTTTCTGTCTGATCCCAACTCCTCCAGGAACTCGGAACTGAGATTCTGATACCCCTATCGGCAAGCTGAGAACCTACACAATGAGAAGAAGTTAGCTAACCCCGGGGTGATCCGGGGATAACCACTCCGATGATAAAGTCAGAAAGTATTTGAGAAGAGAAGACAAGTAAGAGAAAGAAAGTAGAGAAAGATTAGAGAGAGAGAGTCATTAAATTGTCCCTATTAATGAGGTCTTACCTACTTATTTATAGTAATCTACCTTGACAGGTGGCTTTCACCCATGCACAACCTTTCGCGCCAAGTGTCGAGTTTCTGTTGCCACGTGTTAAATTGCGGCAGGCCGACATGTCCTCTTTCTGTAACATATCGGCGTCTTCTCGTGATCTGGTCACGTGCTTTCGCAAGATATCGGTCATGCCCGGATATCATCCCATACAATTAGCCCCCCAAGTGAGGACGTATGATCATTCATCATCGTGCTCAGTTAATCATGGGAGACATGCTGAACCTAACAGAACAAACTTTGGGTTCCACATCTCATTCTTCAGACTCTTCCCTAAATTGGAAATTTTATTGTAACAACGTTTCTTGCACTCTGTTAAGTACTGTGTATTAACAAAGTTTCATTATTAATGTTGTCGTTTGTCAAAATTCATTGTAATCGCTTGGCCTGTATCTAGGCAAATTAGTTTCTACACATTCATATATTTTCAAGCTCTATGTTCTTTTGCTGAGAAGTGTCATTTTAATTTGCTACTTTCAGTACTTTTTGTTATTAATTCGCAAGAGGGTAACTTTTATAAACTCCGTTTTCCCAAACTCCGTTTTCCTCCCCAAGTGACCTTGTATGCTGATAACATACAAGGTCAACTTATTATAAAGAACCTGGGAGCGAAAAACTCCGTTTTCCTCCCCAAGTGACCTTGTATGCTGATAACATACAAGGTCAACTTATTATAAAGAATCCGGGAGCGAAAAACTCCGTTTTCCTCCCCAAGTGACCTTGTATGCTGATAACATACAAGGTCAACTTATTATAAAGAACCTGGGAGCGAAAAACTCCGTTTTCCTCCCCAAGTGACCTTGTATGCTGATATCATACAAGGTCAACTCAGTGCAAAGTGGACGTTATGGTAGTGTAACCGTTTTTCTTCTCTCTTTTTTTTTTGTTTGCTTGGGCGGGAAAATTTTTGCACGTGTCACAAATCCTGCCGCTGCTTTTTGAAAAAGCTTGTCAATTAACAGCCGTCAGATCTCTGAACCGCCTTTCACTTCAATTGGCCTTTCAGTTTCTTCTCTTTAGATCAAAATTCCGCCATTTCCTCATTACTTCGCATTTTTTCCTAGTTTTTTTTTTCTCTCGAAAAAGTTTAAGTTACCTACCAAAGTTCTTTCCTTTCTTATCTTCTTCGCGTTCGGTTTGTGCATTCCGTCTCCTCAGGCGTATCTTCTCTTTCTTCGTCGTTTCCTTATCAGTTAGAGGCGTCAAATCCGCGATTTTCATCGAAGGTATTTTTGTACCCTAACCCCTGATTTTTCATGCCTTTTTTTTTTTATTTTCTTATATTCAATTAAATGTCTGAAGATAGTGTTGAAGAGAATTTTCCTAACCTTAGTACTGCTAGGCGTCGTTTAATTAGGCAATCTTTAGGCAAAGAAATCGGTAGTAATCAGGGTAATTCGTCTTCCCTTTCTGATAATATTGACTATCCTTTTGAGATGTTATCTTCTGAAGAAGAAAAACGTGCTTTTATGATACATAGGACCATTGCCCACCGTGAAAGTGCCCTTCACCCTACTAACCCTGATATCCCTGCCGATACCGAAATTCTTGACGTTGAGCCTGTTAATGTCCGTTATCACTTACGCAGCTTTACTGGGAGACGATATTTTAATCAATACGGCACTAACGTTGGCAATATAGGTATAAACACTATGCCAAGGGTAAAGAGTACAAGTTATCAACCCCGAGCCGCCGCCCGTGAAGCCGCTGAGGCCGCCAAAGCAGCTGAGGCCGCCAAGGCAGCGGAATCTAGCAAAAGACCTGGACAAGGTCAGGTTGTAAGTTCTTCTGAAGAAGAACTTGAGGATGATATCCCTTTGACACCTGAAGAAGGTCCGTCATCTCCTGTTCATGATTCTGCCGTCAACTCAGTTTTAAGAGATGACGACGCTCAGGAAGACAGTGTAAATAATGAGAGTAGGGATAACATTGTTGATTTAACGGCTGAGGTTATCCAGGAAGAGAATCTGGACGAGGGGTATAGTTCTGAGACTGATAGGGCTGAGTTCCGACAACCTATGGTTCTTGCCAGCGACGGAAAAGTAGCAAAGGAAAAGATAAGTGAAGCTTTTAGGAAAACGGCAATTACAAAGGACTATTGTCGTCGTGCGAAAAAGTTCTTTAACTTACCTGATGGGTATGAGTTGTCTCTCCCTCCATCTGGAGCTTCAGTGTTGGATTGTCCAGCTGGTTCCGTTGCTGTTTACATGAAGCACTTGGATTTCGGCCTCCGCTTTCCTCTACATCCCTTTGTTGCTAAAATCTTGAAGGCTTGGAACGTTTGCCTGGTCCAGTTAACCCCTCAAACCATTCGTGCCGTTATCGCTACAGTTTGGGTTATGCTATATCGGAACTTCCCTCTAACCCTTAATGTATTCAGGCGGCTTATTACCCTAAAGAGAGATGGTCAATCAGATGGGTGGTGGTCTTTATATACCCTACCTCATAAATATACCGTCCATCCTAAATTATCTAGCTGCAAAGGTTGGAAGGATAAGTTTTTCTTCATGTCAGTCCCAGAGGATTTTCCTTTGAGGAGAACTTTTTTCAAGCCTCATCCCCACTTTGATTCAGTCCCCGAGAGAGATCTCGGGAAACATGAAGAGAGGGCTGTCAATTACTTTGACATCTCTGAACATGATGAAGGTGACGGCAAGGTTCGTCTTATTCCTGCGGTGTGGGTGCCGAATGTGAGTTACATTCTGGGCAACGCGCCGCTTTCTCGTGTCGGTCTTTGTTGGACTGACCAGCATGGTATAGCTTATCCTTCTTGGCTTTATTATTCTTATTCACTAATTATTCATTTTCTTTTTTCATAATGAAAACGGCGTAGCTTACTTGTTTGGTGCTACCTTCTTTTCCCTTTTATTATTATTATTTTTTTTATATATATTCGCATTTAACTGATTGATTTACATTCCTTTTCACCAGGTATTGATAAGTTGGATAACAGACAACTCGGCCTATCTGCTGACGGGACAAGGGTTATCAGGCGCTGCCCCAAAGCTTCCGACCCCTACGATACTCTTGCTTCCGTTTGCGGGCGTGCTCCAGCCATTAGTGCCAAGAGAAGAGCTGAGATCATGGCCGATGAAAATACCAAGAAAAGAAAACTAACACCTCTAGCCAACCGGCGAGGCGGCATTGTGATCTCCATCCCCAGGCAACCTGAAGGGCGAGCCGAAAAGAAAAGGGAGCAATCGGCGCCCGAGAAGAAGAAAGACCAGTCGGTGTCTGAAAAGACCCCGACTGCTAACAAAGCTAAAAGCCCTGAGGCCGTTGTGAAGAAGGTTATTCAGGGTATTGAGGTCGAAGATCTCACTTTTGCTGAATCTCCCCGTCTACCTCAGGCAACCACCGTAATTGCTCCTACAACGGTTGGGTCGGATTCTAGCATCCCAGCCTTGACTTATCGGTCCAATCAATGGATTGAACGTGTTTCTGGAAGGTTTCCAGATGAAGTTCTGAAGGGGTTTGCTGTCCCTCCCGGCCATTCCGGCGACCGTTGGCAACCTGCTATGGATGTCGGCCGGAACGAATCTATGATAACCGATGACCCAATGCAAGGTGGGAATCTCAGTTATCGGTTGTTGAGCAATTTGACACTGCCAATGGACAGACCTGCTGGTCCAATCGGCCCCCTTGCTGCTATTCACATGCACAACATGATGAAGGTACGTATATATGTTATTACTTTATTTCTTTATATATATATCTTTATGTAGTGCTCTCGGCTTCCCTATTTTTACTTATATACATTTCTGTAGGCCGTCATGTCTGGCACATAGCTGGTTGAGATGTATCGTTACTATCAGGAGAAGCATCATCAAGCCTCCGCCAGCGAAAGTGCTATGCAAGAAGTCATCAAAAATGCTGAAAAAGCTTTGGATGACTTAAGGAAAATAAAAGAGAAAGACGACAGAGAGATGTCGGAGCTGAAGATCAAGGCTGAGAGGGTTGCCAACCTCGAGCTAGAGGTGCAAAGTTTGAAGACTCAGATCACTGAGAAAAACAAGGTCGTTGAGCGGCTTCCCTCAGTTGAAAAAGATCTCCGGGATGCCAGGATTAAAATTAAGAGCCTTGAAGAAAAGGTTCAAAAAATGGAAGCCGACAAACCTGGTATTCGTCGGAGAGCGGTCCGTTATCTAGCCTCTGATGAGTTCTGCTCCAAGCTCCAAGATCGTTTTGATGGAGGTTGGACCGCTGCTCAGAGATGTATTGCTCACGCCGCCGGTTGGAAGAAGGATGATTGGGCGAAAATTGAAAAGGCTTTCGGCGAGGAAGCCTACAAGATCCCTTCTGGCTTTGAGGCGCAGCAATTTTCTGATGAGGACTTGTATAACCTGGCGCCAACTATTGATGACGGCCCCAGCAATCCCAGCATTTTGGATTCCCCAGTGCCTGAGAATGCTCAATCTTAAAGGGGCGGCCAGTCATCACCGACATCCTCTTGTGGGTCTTGTATCATTGGGCCTTACCAGCCGTAACTCTTTTATTGTTTTTGTATGTATGAACATGTTTTGACAGTGCTGTTTTATCGGCATATACCCCTCTTTTGTGGTGATGCATGTCGGCTGTTAATTTTATCTGTTGTGTAAACTTATTTTTATTTTTACCGTCTTCCGTTTGCCTTCAAAATTCTATATTTTTATCATAACTGTGTTACTCTTTAGTTATCATTTTCTAGTTTGCCTGTTTTTAAACAAGGTTATGATAATCATGTTGCCTCGCCTTGCTAGTTTTCAACGCATAAAAAATTGCAAACAATAGTTACTTACCTAATGCTTTGTCTGAAATCCGAAAACTTCCAGTTAGAAACCTTTTTAAAGACACCAGCTTCCGAAGATACCAGATCTAAAACCTGGCTCGAGAAATTGCATATAAAAATTACCAGCATATTTTAAAAACTTATCAGCATACTATGGATATCACAACGCATTTGAACGCCATATCATTCCTTGTGCCCCCCAGTGTACATAGTTCACGCTAGAGCTATGCACACTGAGCTGCGAACATGAAAGCGAACGGTTATTGCTGGTTCAGATTATAACACTGGTCACCTACTGCTGTGTTGTTTTAGCCAGTTAGGTACCCTCTCGGCGATCATTTTCTGAGCTACGCCTCATGTCGGCGTATACTCGAATTGATTTGGCCGGTATTTATATTTTGAACCAGCAACCTCATGAGTTAACATATACAACTGATCAGGTTGTATAACTGTTATCTTCATGGAAGCGGTTTTTAGCTGTCCATCCCACTTAACGATGTTCTGTTAAATGGAGGATGCCTATTTCAATGCGTATTGTCTGAATACTTCTTCATTCATTACCGATATCTTTTTCGATATCAGTTTCAAAAAATAAGGATTTGTTCATTACACATAGTATTTTTTCAATATAGCGGAGTTCCATACATTTTTTAGAGGTATCCCATCCGGGGTTTCCAGATAAAATGACCCTTGGATGACGACATCTCTTATTCGATAAGGCCCTTCCCAGTTTGCAGTCAGCTTCCCGTCTTCATTTCCCTTACCGGTTGCTGCGGTTCTTCGTAAGACTAGATCTCCTTTGCTTAACGGCCTATATGATACTTTTCTGTTGTAGGCCCGTGACATTCTTTCTTTAAAGGCAGCTGACTTAACTGCTGCTTTTTCTCTTAGCTCTGGCAAGAAATCTAACTGTTGCCGTAGGAGTAAATCATTTTGGTCTGCACAATAATGCTGAATTCGGAATGTCGGCAACCCGACTTTTGCTGGTATGACTGCCTCCGTTCCAAAAACTAGAGTGTAAGGGGATTCACCTGTGGCTTCTCTCATTGTTGTCCTGTTGGCCCATAATATTTCTGGTATCAAATCTGCCCATAAACCTTTTGCGTCTTCGATCTTTTTCTTAATTGCCGTTATTATCTGCTTATTTGCTGCTTCTGCTTGGCCGTTAGACTGTGGGTGGCATACTGCTGCATAAGCAAATTTTACCTTATACATCATTAAGAGATCTTTGACTGGCTTACAGTCAAATTGAGTTCCATGATCAAAAACCATCGCCATCGGCAGTCCGAACCTCGTGAAAATGCTTTTCCATATAAACTTTTTCACTTCCGATGCCGTTATCTTCGCTACTGGTTCTGCTTCTATCCACTTGGTGAAGTAATCAATCCCCACTATCAGATATTTTCTTCCACCTGTGGCTGATGGGAACGGGCCTACTATATCCATTCCCCATTGGGCAAAGGGGACTGGATTCAACATCGGAGTCAGATCATTTGGGGGCAAGTTGATAATTGGAGCAAACTTTTGACACTTTTCGCATTTTTTAACATAAGCCGTTGCATCTGCAATCATTGTCGGCCAGTAGTATCCCCTTCTCATTGCCTCTCTGGACAAAGCTCTTGCTCCGAGGTGATTACCACAACTTCCCTCGTGCAATTCTTCTACTAATCTTGCGGATTCAAAACCCGTTATGCACCTTTGCAACGGCAATGAAAATCCCCTTTTGTATAACTGGCCTTGGTACATAACGAACCACACACTATCCTTCTGTAACCTTCTCAGCTCCCCTTTATCGGTTGGCCCTACACCATGAACGATGTATGCCAGTATTTTATCATACCACTGATCCTCCACTTCAACACAATTGACATCTGCCGGCATCTCATCTATGCTTCTCTGCTTTAAAATCTCAACCATAACCGTTCTTTCCAAGTCATTGAAGCTTGAACTTGCCAATCTTGCCAGTGCATCCGCTTGAGCATTTTTTAATCTCGGAACCAGTTTGATCTCAAAGTATTGCAACTGAGCTGCCAATTGCTTCATCTTCTCTAAATACTTTACCATTGCTGGCTCTCGAGTTTCGTACTCCCCACTAAACTGGCTGGATACCAGCTGGGAATCAGTTGTCAAAACTAACCGTTTTGCCTCTGCCGCTATCGACACCTGCATTCCAGCTACCGCAGCTTCATACTCGGCCTCATTGTTTGTTGCCTTGAATTTAAATTTCATGGCGTATTCAAATATTTTTCCATCTGGAGTCGTTATCACAACTCCGGCCCCTGCCCCCGTTGCTGCGGCTGATCCATCAACTGATACCTGCCATGTTCCCAACTCCTCTTCTTCATCCGTGTATGTGGTTTCAACAATAAAATCTGATAACGCTTGAGCCTTAATTGACGTCCTAGGCTTGTAACTTATTTCATACTCCGATAACTCTACTGCCCATGTCAGTAGTCTACCAGACGTATCCATTTTTCGCAGTGAATTCTCTAGGGGATGATTGGTGAGTACTTCTATCGGATGTGCATCAAAGTAAGGTCTTAACTTCCTGGCTGCTACCAGTACAGCTAAAGCCATTTTCTCTATTACTGGGTATCTGCGTTCTGCTGCATTCAAGACATGGCTGACAAAGTAAATCGGTTGTTGTTGCCTCTTCCTTTCTACCAACAAAACGGCCGCTATTGTTTTTGGTGATGCTGAGATGTATAATTGTAACACTTCTCCCTTCTCAGGCCTGGCAATTGTGGGAAGAGATTTAAGATGATTCCTCACTACTTCTAAGGCATCACTTTGTTCTTTTCCCCACTCGAATGCCTTATTCTTTCTCAGCACCATAAAAAACGGGAGTGCTTTATCAGCTGATTTGCTGATAAATCTTGTTAGCCCTGTCATCCTGCCCGTTAACCTCTGTATATCACGAATGGTTCTTGGTTGTTTCATTTGAAGCACCGCATTCACCTTATCGGGATTTGCATCTATCCCCCGTTCACTAACCATGAAACCTAAAAACTTCCCTGATCTCACCCCAAAGACACACTTCTCTGGATTCAACTTCATTTGATATTTTCTCAAGGTTTCGAATGTCTCCCTCAGATCGGCTATATGGTCTTCTTTGTTCTTACTCTTTACTATCGTATCATCCACATACACCTCAACATTCCGCCCTTTCTGTTTCTCAAAAATCTTATCCACCAACTTCTGATAGGTTGCCCCTGCATTTTTCAGCCCGAAGAGCATTGCCTTATAACAGTACACACCTACATCCGTTATAAAGGCCGTTTTATTTCTGTCGGCCTTATGCATGCTGACCTGGTGATATCCTGAGAATGCATCCAGAAAACTAAGCATGGCATGACCAGAGGTCGAATCTACCAGCCTATCTATCCGGGGTAATGGATAGCAATCCTTAGGGCAAGCCTTGTTCAAATCTGTAAAATCCACGCACATTCGCCATTTCCCTGTCGGCTTCCTCACCATTACTACATTTGCCAACCATTCGGGATATGTACAGGGTTCTATAAACCCTGCTGCTAAGAGCTTATTCACCTCGGCCTGGATTGCTTCTATCTTCTCAGTCGAGAAATTACGCTTCTTCTGCCTTATCGGCCTAAACTTTCTATCAACATTCAGCTTATGTTCCATTACCTCAGGATGTATGCCTGGCATCTCACTGGCCGAGAACGCAAAGACGTCGGCGTTCTCGCGCAATAAACTTATCAGGTTGCATCTGGTCTCCACATCCATATCTGCCCCAACTTTCACTGTTCTACTGGGGTCGCCTGGCTGCAATTCAACTTGGACGGTTTCTCCGCCCGGCAACGGCCTTGGTGTTTCTTCAGGTCTTGCATCAAAGTTTTTCATTGTCAAATCTTGCACTGTCGGTTCACCTTCCCTTGTTGGGTTGCATGGAACTGTGGCACTACCAACGGGGTTCTTTAAAGCTGTGACATAACAGGCCTTTGACATAACCTGGCCTCCATACACCTTCTCCACAGCTCCCAAGTTTGACACATAGGCTATTGCCAAGTGGTAGGTTGATACAACAGCCTGCATGTCATGAATTATCGGTCTGCCGATAATTGCGTTATACGCCGACTTGACATCCACCACCAGAAACTCTGCCATCACATCTCTTGCTTGTGGTCCATCACCCATCCTTACAGGCAACACAATGCTCCCCTCCGGCCTCACAGTTGATCCATTAAACCCGATTACTGGATACGACACCGGTTTCAGGTATTGCCTCCCGATATTCATCTCATTAAAAGCTTGAACAAACAAAACATTTGCTGAACTGCCCCCATCTACCAGCACCCTTTTGATGTCGGCACCATTTATCTTGATTATCAAGACTAACGGATCGTCATGTGGGAACACTACACCTCGTGCATCTTCTTCCGTAAACACAACTTGTGGTATTGATGCCGGCCGAGGGCGATTATCTACATCCAAAGCACAAACCAGATGCCGGTGCTCCGCTAAATGCTTCTTTGCCCCACTAATCGTTCCTCCATGAATCGGTCCTCCCGTTATCACATCTACCCTTCCAGTAGATAACGGTGGTATTCCTGCGTCCCCTTGTCGGACTATTCTTCCTTGAGCTCTTTCAGGCCTTGCTTCTATTTGTTGCCTCTCAACGGCCTGTGCCGGTTGTTGATTTCTACCGGTATTCAACCGGTATTGTGTTAGGTGCCCTCTCCTGATCAACTCCTCGATGTTGTCCTTCAATTGGGTACACTCTTCTGTATAATGCCCCACATCCCTATGGAACATACAGTACTTCTTCATGTCCCTCGACCTTGCTTTCATGGGAATCGGCCTTGACCAATCTTCTCTGTTCTGATTCACTGAGTAGATTGCAGCCCTTGGTGTATTCAGGGGGGTGTAGGTGTTGTATCTCATTGGCAGCCTTATCGGTCTGGTATCTTGCCGGCTTCCTCCTCCCCTTCCCGGGGCAGGAGTTCTCGGCCTGCTCCCTCCAGACGAGGTCCCCTCATTTTGAATTTGCCCCTTTCCTACCACCATATGCCTGCTACTCATCTTCAACAGCTCCTCACTCTTTATGTAATCGTGAGCTTTGCTGAACGCTGCCGCCAATGTCGGCAGACTCTTCCTTGTAAGATACCTTTTGAAATCTGAATCAACTAATCCATTCATCAAAGCCATCACAGCTATCTCCTGTTGTAACTTCGGAATAGTGTTTGCTTCATTATTAAATCTCCTGATGTAATCCCTCAAAGATTCATCTGATTTCTGCTCCACAGCCATCAACTCTCCAGAAGTTTTCTGCCTCACGTTGTTACTGACATATTGCCCTACAAACATCTCAGTCAGTCTTTCAAAGCTATCTACTGATCCAACTTCAAGGTTGTTAAACCAATCGGCTGAAGCCCCAATCAAAGTTGTCGGAAAGACCTTACACCAAACTACATCTGAGTTTGTGTACAGCATCATGTGTCCCTCATAAGACGTTATAAATCTTGCCGGATCCCCTCTTCCATCATATCTACAAGTCGGCATTTTCACTTTCTCCATTGGTTGTTCTAAGATGTGCTGGGCAAATGGGGATGCCCTTAGCTGCACTACCGTGCGTACTGCTTGACCTGCCACTTGTGAGCTTCTTTGCTGCCGAGTTCTGGTACTCGCAACACGGCTCGAGGATTGCTCATCTTGCCGTGATGTTGTATGCGTCCTTACTGGCGACTCATGTCGGGGTCTCCTTGACGAGTTCTCCAGCTGATTGTGTTGTTCCTCCTGATGATGGTGCGATGTTCCTCTATCGGCCTGGGCAGCTTCTCTTTCAGCCCGTGCTGCCTCAGCCTCCTTTCTCTTCTTGCTCATTGCACTCATCACCCTTGCGGCTGTTTCCAATTCATCTGGAGTAAATGCCGCCATAGGATCCTCTGCCTCCCTTCCTCCTGCAGGGGGGGTTATCGGCATATGGAACTGATTACCCTCTAGGGTATGGGTTTCATCCACTATCTCCACCTGGGGTTGTCCTTATGGTATTCCATTGTTTAAATTGTTTCCGGCCATGATTATTGTTGTTGTGTATATATTTTGTGTGAGGTTCTTAGGCGATAGAAGTGATCAACATCCCCTCCTTCTAGCGCCAAATTGTTTCTGTCTGATCCCAACTCCTCCAGGAACTCGGAACTGAGATTCTGATACCCCTATCGGCAAGCTGAGAACCTACACAATGAGAAGAAGTTAGCTAACCCCGGGGTGATCCGGGGATAACCACTCCGATGATAAAGTCAGAAAGTATTTGAGAAGAGAAGACAAGTAAGAGAAAGAAAGTAGAGAAAGATTAGAGAGAGAGAGTCATTAAATTGTCCCTATTAATGAGGTCTTACCTACTTATTTATAGTAATCTACCTTGACAGGTGGCTTTCACCCATGCACAACCTTTCGCGCCAAGTGTCGAGTTTCTGTTGCCACGTGTTAAATTGCGGCAGGCCGACATGTCCTCTTTCTGTAACATATCGGCGTCTTCTCGTGATCTGGTCACGTGCTTTCGCAAGATATCGGTCATGCCCGGATATCATCCCATACAATTGTCACACCTTGATTTTTGGTCGATTTTTTAATTGTAGCCACACGATTTCATCACCTCTTTAATAATAATTTGGTCAATTGTTTAATTGTGGGTGTTTTGATTGATGGTGGCTGCCATTGTTGGGATGTGGAATATAATGGTGAGGCATAGTGTTGGGTACTTGGGTGGTGGGTGATGATGCTGTTAATTAAGTTCCATTTGTCTGTGCTACAATGATGTCCATATTGGCATATTCTTATGCGAGAATAATTTCATTTGATTGGGGACCTTTTTTTTTTTTTTTTTAATGATTGAGTCAAAGCTTATGAATTGCAGGCTTCTACTTACAACATTTTAATCTTTAATCTTACATTCAGTTTATAATTAAGTTTATTTTTTTGTTAGAATTCAAGCGCATTAGAGCAACTCCAATGACAAACTAATTTGACAATTAGCTTGCCATGCCACATAAGCTTTTAAGCTAATTATCATTTTAGCTACATTTTGCTCCAATGACTAGCTATTAGCTTAGTAGTAGGTGTTGGATAGTTTATACATGGAAATAGCTTAATTGGTGTAATGAACATTTTATTTTGGAAAGTTTAATTCTCAAGCAAATTAGCTTGGCAAAGCTAATTTGCTTAGCCAAGCTAATTGAATTTTCTAGCTCCAATGGTCAAGCTAGTAGCTAGGGAATTATTGAAATTGCAAGCAAGTCCCTAGCTACAACCATTGGAGTTGCTCTTAGTGGAAGGTTCATGCAAACCTAATTCATGCCTTGAATTACTCTGCTTTGGTTGTTGCTTGCAGCTTGGATTGTTGTTGGGAGTGCTGCAATTTGGGTGTTAATTGTTGTTGTTGTTGCTAATTGCTATTGTTGTTTTGTTAATGCATAGTCGCTTGGAAAGGTGGAGATACAGTTAATAACAGTTGTGGAGAGAGAATTGTGAGGGGAGGTGAGAGATTTGAGGGAAAAAAAAAAAAAAAAAAAAAAAAAACCTACTAAATAGGTTGTAGATCAAAAGACTTGTTTTAAGAATATTGATGTCAAAGGTGGGATTATTTCTACTTAATTCAAAGGATTTTTTTGACAATTACTACCTACTATTATTGTCGTTTTAGTATTTTATCACCTACTATTTTTAAAAACGTAAAAAATTCCCACGTGATTGCCTACCTGATGTCATTGTGGGCCCCACCGACGGATTTTTTTAGCCTTGTTCTTCGATTTTTTGAATTGCAAATCTAAATTATGCAAACAACCACTAAATTAGGTACCTAATTTACAAAATTGGGGCTAACTATAATAAGATAGTGTTCATCATTTAGGGTTTTGAAATGAAATTAGGAGTTTGTTATTTAGTGATTAATTTGTGAAATTAGGACTATTTTGCATCGATGTAACGTATTATATCTTCAATTAGTACCGAAATTGATATTATTGTTAAGAAATTATTACTAATTATTGATATGTATATTTTAAAATCAAACGTTTTTCTGAATTATGATTTAAAATATAATCCTAAATTGAGCATATATGTTAGTTCTATATAGAGTTACTCAATGTAATAATGCTTAATTTGAAAAATTATCTCAATTTGAAATATTCCCCAAATTTGGGATAAACCCTAAATGAAGAACAACAAATTATAGTTGACACATATTAGTGACTAAATTATGTTCGTGTGAGCTTGAATTATGTTAAATTGACTACTAAATGCTTTTCCCGATTTTAATTTATATTGAAAAAAAACCATTGAACATGAGAATCGAGGAAGAAGAAGGCATGATGACGTCATGTATGAGGGCTTGGGAAATCTGGTGGAAAATTTTCATGTTTTTAAAAATAGTAGGTGGTAAAATACAAAAAAAAAAATATGGATTGTGGACGGAGGATTACTAAAACGACAACAATAGTATGTGGTTATCTCTAAAAATTCCTAATTCAAAGGTAGGATTATTTTGAACAAATCAGTGAAAGGTGGGATTATTAATTTCAATTTTTCCTTTTTTCACGTAACTCTTTAGGACTTTAGACATGCTTCATAAGAGGCAAATAGCTCTTTATTACAGCCGAACAACTCACACTTTTATGGTTCCTCAAGATTTGCACTATTGCATTGTTCAACGTCATTCTTAAATCTTTATAATCCTTTTCGGAAAATTTCTAGTCACTTAGTATTACGACTTTTACGAGTATTTAATTTTACGCATTCTATTTTGATATTTTCATTTTAAGGAAGTGTTACTATAAAGAAACAGAGAATGTATTTTATTCTTAAATATATTATACTAGAGGTGGGTAGCGTGCCGTATCGGGCCGCCACGAGCCGTGTCTCGCCGTGCCTGCGGGTGGCTCGTGCCATGCCGTGCCTACATCTTGGCATGTCGTGCCGTGCCGGGCTATCAGTTGGCATACTCCAGCCCACGGCACGAACCACATGCCTAGCGTGCCGAGCACCGGGCCGTCCATAATATTTTTACTTTTTTATGTTAAAAAAAATCAATATACAGAGTATTTTTTTAACAACTTTTAAAATAGATAAATAGTATAATAAGATCCCACATGAATATATTTTTTTCTTAACTATAAATCATCAAAGTTAGTCAAAGTGAAGTATATAAATAGTGTAAAAGTCAAACTATTACAACTTACAAGTATATAAAAAAAAAAAGGACGCTCTCTAGAATATTTGCTCGGGGCTGTTCACTTCCGCAGGCACTGAATGAAATGAGTGGAGATCTTCCTTCCTATGAAGCAATTTGTTAGGAAGGAAATAATAGGCATGTTGTATGTCTAGTATGCTAAATTTAGAAAACGACCTATCATCAATCTAATATAAAAGCTAAGAACATAATGAGGCTTCCGAGATTCAACCAATGGCCTACCTTTGCTCGTTTCACTTATTTCGTTTTCTTGTTGCTTAAAAAAAAAAAAAAAAAGGTAGATAGGTGAGTTGTAGTGAAAAGATTAAAAATCTCAATTCAATGTAAAGGTTCTTTCACCATAAAATCGGCCTGCTTAGCAACTCAAAAAATTACTACTCATTTTTCCAAAAAAAAAAAATCCTACTCATCAATCACCTTTTCTTTTTTAGTAGATAAGGGGTCAAAGATGGGACTGTTTGCAGATTTCGTAAAGGTGAAATTATTTTGCGCAGAAATGACAGAGGTGGGATGATTAGTTTCCATTTTTCCGTTTTTTTTGGTTAACACCTTGAAGAATTGGCTGACTTTTTTTGGTTAGTCATTAGTGGATAGTTCTTTTCTCAGTAGCTATGTGGCACCTTTGAGCAAGTCATGGATTCTATTTTTCCTTGTTTTGATGAATTTAGTTCCGATTATGGTTTTTCTTTGAAACTTTCAACACCAATGTTCTCAAGTAAGGGCCCTAAGTCAGGGGTTTGGTCTCCTCCCCAAAGGGGTTATTTCAAACTTAACACTGATGGTTCGTGGGTGAACACAAGGGATGCTGGAGCAGGTGGTCTTATTCAATGCCATAAAAGGAAATCTCTTAAGGCAGCCTCCACCGAAGTAATAGCTATCCGTGAATTGAAGGCTTTTCTACTGCCTGGGAAAGAGGTGTGAGGTACATAAAACTCGAAACTGATGCTGAAACCATTTGCTATATAATTGAAAATCCTCATTACTACATTGGCACAAACTTGCTTTTTTGATAAATGATGTGGTTGAAAATCCTTAGAGAATGCAGCGTGACTCTACTCCATGTCAATATATATATATATATATATTCTTCTTCTATCCTGGCGTCCTTCCCATCTTTCAGCAAGGGTTCAATTCTCATAATGCACGCAGCTGATATTAATTATTACTTCTACTATTTTTTTTTTTAAATTGAGGCAAATCTTGCCCAACCAACAGATTCCTCGTATGAGTCGTATCTAGCAATAATTGAAAGATACATCATATTCAAAGAAAACAGTGTTGAATCATCACAACTTCATACCAAAGGTAACGATATACAATATGTTACTAATGTCACAATCGTTAAATAAACCAAAAATAATACTAATGTCACAATATCGTTTAAGTGCCATATTAAAAATTTAGTCTTACTACATGACCAAACCATCACACAATATGTTACTAATGTCACAATATCAATAAATAACGACAAACAGACTACCATATTGCACGTCTTAAAGTCTTTTTCATTACCATTCTATATATATAAAATGTTACCTTATACCCCCTAAATCACCACCACCCAATTTGTTGGGGACTGAACTCACTGATGCTTAAAGCGGAAAATCCTCACTAACATCCTTATATAAACATACATTAACTTTGTCAGCAAACTCATTGAATTACTAGATCTGTATCTTGAGATACAGCATTCCCTTGCAACGCCCAACGGATATAATCACATTCTTGTTGAGAAAAAGAATGATCACGAGACCTCTCCCATTCTCCCTCCCGTGTATATTTGGTAATATGGCGACTGATCAACATGCGATCAAGCGCAGGAGTACTTTTTAAAAAATAACTTGCACATGGAATCCAATCCATTTTAAAATTACCTAATTCAATCTCCTTTATACTGGTATTGAGGCATACATCTGGAAGCTCATATTTTCTGGGTTTATCAGCATATGGCACCTACAGTAAGAAACAAGTCTAACTCATTCCATTCTAATAAGAGGGACTATGGAGTTGAATATAGATCAGATATCGAAATATAAGAACAAACCATTTAATTTGACATATAAGTTACATTTGATATCACACCAAATGGTGAAGATTATAAATATCTTGTCCATCTCTTACACAAAACCAACCCCTTACCTACTTGAAACCATCCTGAAAGACCGAAACCCAAACTCTACACACTTAAAAGCACCTTTAACCCAGCCCCAACCACTCAAAACAACCCATAACCCAACCCAAACCACCCAAAACAACCCTAACCCAACCTCCAATGCCCCAATCACCCAAAACATCCATGAGCCACCCAACCACCACATAGCTAATTCACCACCCTCAAATACCCCACCAAAAACTCACCTCCATCCACAAAACCCCACCACCACCACCCCACCTGCCAAAATATCCACCTCTACCCCTAGAAATGAACCCTGCCAAGAAAACCTACCTAACCACAAATAAACCCCATCCATGACCCACCAAAACTTAGACCTATGAGATTAAAATCTGATATAAAGAGATATAGAGGTGTCAACAGCTGTTATAGCTATGGCATAGTACGGTGGTGGTAGGGGAAGGAACTCAGGAAGTGCAATGGTGGTGGTGGTGGTTGGAAAAGTGCAGTGGAGATGGGGTTATATTGTTGTAGAGATGGGTGATTCCCCTTGTTATTTCAAACACACACAAGAAAGGATATTTTTGGGTTTTTGTTTCTATTCTCTCCTATCCCTTTCTTAGACTCTTACCCATTTTCCTTATAAGATAGAATGCCCCCTAATATTAATCATAACAAAGATATACGAAGTATCTGTTTTTTTTTTCCCAAAACTCGAATAATACTTGAACAATCATTAGGTGGATAAAAAAATATATACATTTGTTCTTTTCACATTGGAAATAAAAAAGGTTCCATTAAAGCTTTAATTTTGGTGAATTTAGATAAAAAGAACAAAGCCACATGTGAAACATTTAATTCACCGGCAAACGTTGACCTGACTTGAACCTGACCTTAAAATAGTGGGTTATAGCAAGTTTAGCCCCAAGTCTTGAGACTTGAAGTGACATCATCATTTTGACTTTTAAGACTTATGCTTAAAAATTTTCCCATTTTTCTTCTAAAATCTCAAGCAAGTCTCAAGTTGAGTTTTGAAATTCCAAGACTCAACTTAAGACTTGAGATTGGGACCCACTTCACCTACCTCACTTATATTTTTATTATCCTTTTTTTTTTTTACACTTTTCTGCATATAATATGTCAAATATTTAAGTCTTAGGGCTAAAGTGATATATTTGTGCAAATCTTAGTGAGTATTAACAAGAATTTGATGACATCATTTTCAATGGGGACCACCAAAAATGATGTCACATCCAAGTCTTAAGACTTGGGGCTAAATTTGCTCTTAGGGTTGAGTTTTTTTTGGTCAACACTATCCTGACCTAACCTGAAATTTAACAAGTTAGGTTTGGGTTGAAAATTTCAACCTGAAAATCACTTTGTGTAACCCGAATAAAATTAATGAGTCAAAATCAAGTCAAGACAACCACGAAAATAACGGATAACCCGAACTAATTAAAGGTAATTTGTAACATTTTTTAGACAAACTAGGGTACAAGCTAACAAGCCCAACTAAATTAGCCCAAAGTTAAACTTCTGCACAATTTATAGCCTAGCTATAATATAAACCTTTTTTCAATCTCACTCTCTCAAATCTCACTTAGAAGAGCTTCGTTGAGGTTTCATTTCAATCCCTCTCTTTCTCTTAAATCTCATTCCTCCACACTCCGCAGTCCTTTAAAGTCAAACCATCCAAATAAAACAATTGGATCGAATTCCCCTCTTAAAGAGAATTTATGGAAGAATCATGAACTTTGACGAGAAAGAAATGATTTTGCAACAAAGGTAAGTTTTAATTTAGTTAGTAGGAGTTATTTTTCAAGGAGTGATGAGACTGATGACAGAGGAGAGAGAATTTGATAAATTTAGGGGAATTCAAGTGAGTGGTGTTTGAGAATTATTTGGATATTGTAAATTTTGTGAGTTTCAGTTGATTTTAAATTGATTAGTTGTCATTCCATGCTCCAAAATCATTTGCAATCACTGGTGGATACGTTATGACACGGATGATACATGCTACCCCAAAAAAAAAAAAAAAAAAAAAAAAAATTGTTTTACTCGCATAAACCCTCCTAACAACTACTCCCTCCGTCCCATAATATAGTCCTATTTTCCTACTTTGGAAATCCAAAATATTATTCCTGTTTCTATTTTTTGGATAATATATAAAGACCATTATACCCTCATTTTTTTTAACTTTATTCATTGTACTTCATAATTTACCCTTGAATTTTGCACATGCCTTGTGTTTTTTTCAACTTTCTCTCTCTAAATTTTGTCTATGATTCTACTTTTCACTTTTATTAATGTACTTCATCCTCTTTCCTCTCTTATTTCTTAAATATCGTGAAAAAACACAAATAGCAACTATATAATGGGACAGAGGGAGTATATATTAAGATAAACAAAGTTGCTTCAGCGGTTATCAAGGAGAAGGATAGAATTTTGATTTGTGAAGGTCGACTCTCTTCCCATCCATCATTGATTTCTTTTTTTTTTGGTTCCTTTCTAAGCCCTTAATTTTCTTTTAAATCTATCAAAGCCCTTTTTTTTCTCTTCCCTTCTTGACATTTATGTCCAAAAAAAAATTAGATTAAAATTAATTCCAATATTCCATAAAAAAAATAGATTAACATGAGTATAGACATGGAATTTTATGATAATTAATAATGTCTTACTATGTGTTTAACTATTTTATTGATTTTATTGTAATACTGAGTATTTTAATAAGAAGCAACTAGTTTGAAGTGAATAATTTATCCATGAAAAAAACTCATTGCAAAATCAATCATTGTTTAAAATTGATAGTTACTTTTTATACGATAACACAATACATTATGTAAAAAAAATAAACTTGGTTTATTAATTAACTAGATGTATTATTATTATTTTAAATTTAGTTTAAGTTACTAGGTACATTGGTTTTTTTTTTTTTTTAAAGTTTGTAGTGTTTAGTGTTACCCTTAATTTGAAATCTTGAATCCGCTACTGTTTGCAATTATTAAATATCTTTTACTTAAAGTTAATTGTAATTGACTTGTATTTTGTAATAGTATGATATTGTGAATTTCCGTTGATTTATAAATTTTGTTCGGAATAATTTGGATATTAGGATTTAGGCGGAAAAGTTGAAGTTCATTGGTTAGTTGAAGTTCATTGGTTATATTGACTCGAGCATTATGATCCAAAAAGTCAAACAAGTCAGATATAAGTTGGGGATTTTCGACACGAACCCAAATTAATCCAAACATGAACCCGACCCAATTTATTTGCCATCCCTATCCAATAGCATAGTAAGAGGCATTCATTTCCCATATAGACCTTTATATTAAATGAAAATTTCAAACTTCTCCAACAAAAAGGAGTATGTTCAGCACCACGATGGTTTCCGTTTTTTTAAAGAAAATAAAACAAACTTATTTGATTTCCACGTTATAAAAATCAACTTTTTGTTTATTTTCAATAAAACCAAAGCGGAAATGATAAACCCAATTTATGTGGTTTGATTGTTTTGGTTTTGGGAAAAGCAACTGCCAAGACACTTTTCTCACTATCTCTCTCTCCCTCCTTTCTCTATACCTTCAATCCTCCATCTTCATCCCTCTATGAGCTAGATGACTTTTTTTGGTTGAATGAAAATATAATTTGCAACTCCCACCAATACTACAAAACAAAAATCCTCCATGGATTTGCAACCAATAAAGCTTTAATCTCAATTAAACAAACATAATCATTGAAACCCCATCATCAAGAATAACGAAATTACATATATATATATATATATATATATATATATATATATATATATATATATATATATATATATATATATATATATATGTATATATATATAGCTCTAATGGTGAGAAACAATTGTGACCCCTTGGATTAAACAATGTATGGTCAAGATTAAATCTGATTTTTTTTTTTTTTTTTTTTTTTTGGGGGGGGGGGTGGTTTTCTTCTTCTAATGTTAGAGATGAAAGGTTTCCCTCATTCATCAATGGCAGCCAAAACCTCACTAACCTCCCCTTTAATTTTCTCTCTCCTTGCCATTTACTCCTCACCATCTTAATCCATCTTCCCCCACCTTTGATCTTGACATTCTCGTGCTTAATATCATCATGCCCAAACAAATAAAAGCAATGCAAGCTCAAAGAAAAAGAAAGGAACGACGTAAAAGTAATACAGTCTCACTTAAATTTTTTCCCATAATTGGTCATTGTTCAATTTTCCACGAATCATTTCATCCTAAAACCTAATTTTCTACCCAGTTTCATATATTAACCCTTTTTGTGTGTGAAACTTATTATTACCTCTACGATGAACAAGAATGATATAATTGGGTGGCAATACTATCAAATTTGTCACCAATTGCTGCATGAACAATGCTGGATATTTATAAGGAAAATTTGACTTTTACTACCTCCAAAAAACCACTTATTTGCTTTTACCACTTACATAAAAAAAAAAAAAAATTATTTTACTACTACACGAAAAAATGGAAGTTGGCCTTTACCACAAATCACCTACAACTAACGAATTCCGTTCATAAATCCGTTAGTGGGCCTACCATGTACACGTGTCACCATATTATTGGGTAAAATTTATTTATAAAAATAAAATAAATAAAAAATAAATAAAAAAACCACCCACCAACCGGGTCCCATCCACCGCCAAGGCCGGCTAACAGCCCCGTTGTCGGACCGGCTTCCACTCACCGCCATACCGCTACCGGCCCCACCATCACTTCGCCACACAGTAGCCACCGCACAACGCACCAGCCGCCGCCACCAGACCCCCTTTCCACAAATTTCCGACCTCGACACCCTAGCCACCAAATTCCGACCACCCATAAAGCGCCTCCTACCGAATTCCGACCACTCCTAAAACTCAGCCACCATCAAATTTCGCACTCCTAAAGCCCTAGCCACCACTTGATTCCAACCCCCTCCTTAGCCACCAACAAACTCCAACCCCTCCCTAGCCCCACCTGAAATTCCGATCAACCGAGGTGAGTTGATTTCGTTGTCGGCTGGTTGACATGGAAGATCGGGGGAGATGAAGGGGAAACGTCAAAAAGATGGGCCCTACTAACGGACTCATGGACGGAATCTATTAGTTGGTGGTAAAATCCAATTTTTGGAAATTTTGTTGGTGGTAAAATAACACTTTTTCTTACGTAGGTGGTAAAAACCAATAAGTGCTTTTTTAGAGGTGGTAAAAACCAAAATAACCTATTTATAATGTGTTGTATAATTTACCCATAATACTAATGTATTTATAATGTCATCCCAATGTATTTGTAACATGTTACCAATGTATTCATAATGTGTTTCCAAAAAATTTGAGAGTCTGATTAATCCACTTTTAGTACAATTATCACCCTCTGATGTTAGGCACGAATATAGCGATGAATTAGGATTACATTATGGGTTTGAATATATTAAAGACGTATTATAAATGTATCTTTAAAAGAAAATTTAAGATGTATCTCCAATGTATCATTAATGTATATGTATTGTATGATGTATCACGAGCATATTTATAATATATATGTATTGTATGAGACTTATCAATTTGACAAGGAATCTTTAATTTTGTTCATGGTTTCAATTGCTTTGGTATAGAATCAATAGTATTAAATTTGTTATCGGCCTTTTAATAATCTTTTTAAAAGAAATTGTATTATTATCCCCTTTCTCAAAAGTGTTTTTGTTAGTTTCTTAAAAGCTGAAAAACAAAACTAAAATCAGTTTATAGATTTTTTAGAAACACAAAACTAAAAAACAGATTTTTAACCGAACAAGCCCTTAATGATTATCAATTTGCTCTAAGGTAAGAGATAGACCCTTTATTTATCAACACAATGCAACCATTATGGAAAGTCGATTCCATATTTCATTTGACATTAAGCAGCTACTCTATGATGAGTCGCTTTTAATTGCATCACGTCTCAAGGTTGTTCAAAAACCGGTCTAGACCAAAAACAGGATCGGATCGAACCGAAGACTTAGTCGGAGTGAACTGGTGGTCCTAGGAGAAAACTATCTTCTGGATTTTGGTTCGATCCGATCCAAAACATTTTAAAAACTTGTGTTTGACCTAACCATTTTTTTGTTTTAAAATATGCATATAAACAATTAAAATATCTAATTTTCACCATTATTATGTTTGAAAAGTTAAGGTATTACTAACTATTTAGCATTATGTTTTAAAAAAAGGACCTTTAATAATTAGGTTCCATTATTTATTTTACCTACTTTATCATATTGTCACCAAGCTTATAAAAAAAAGGCAAAGGTTGAAAGGACGAAAAAGATCCAAATTGATCTGATTCAGGGTTTGGAACAGTTTTGTTGGTCCAGTTTGGTTTCAGTCCAAGCAAAATTGGTCCGGCCTTGTGTTTAAAATTTCTATTTTTGGTGTCCTACGGCTTCCTAAAAGAGGTGGAAAATTCATAGGCAGGCGACATCACCTTACCTTAGAAGTATGAATCATTACCAAGTATGAACATTAAATGCTCTCTAACAAAGAAATACATTAAATATTACTCTGGAAAAATTAACCATACTAACCATCAGGTAAAGCTTCTGTAGCTGCTGAAAGGAATTGAGAAGGCGAGGAAAACTCTTGACCATGTCAACTTCAGGATCTTCCTTCTTAAAATATAAACTTAACCACACAACGTGCCGAAATAATGTGGATGGGTGAGTAGGTATAACATGCATCTGAAACAAAAGAGAATTATAGTTGTAGGGAATATTTCAAGCATTACGATAACCCCAAACTTGAACCCCACTGTGATCATACACTAAAGTACAGTGGCGTTCCAAAGGGAAAGAAAAAGAGCAAAAATAGTCGTCAACAAGTTTTAGGAACTTGTAAACCCAAAAGACAATCCAAAAGGACCATCAACTACTCCATAAGGTCTTGAACCAAATAAGGTCCGGGGATGAGGGTACGAATCCAATCTACAAAAGAAAGGACCCGCCCTATAAAATAGGCCTCTACTTTGTTCTGCTCGTATTCATGTGCGCTTTTCGAATAACATACAAATATTATATTGAACCTACCCTGTTTAATCTATGTTGGTTGAGATTAATGCACAAACAAAACTATTATTGGCGATCACTTGAATTAAAATCACATTAGCCTAAACCAAATTATTAATTATCTTATTAAGCGTGATTTCAAGTACCAATTCCCTTTAACAATCATAAAAGGTGTGATCAAGCAATAACAATATAATAAAACAAGCAACATAATAAATAAATCAATAATAATAATGATAATAGCATGATAAGGCATAATAAAGCTTAAATATAATAGCAAGATCCTAGGCATGATACTAACAAGATTAATAACAAATCCTAGCATGTCACTAAACAATAAAGATCAAAGCTTTAAACCTAACATGGTACTAACATGATATTAGAAAGAGTAAAGGCACCCTAAACATGATACTAGAAAGCAATAATATCCTAACATGATACTAGGAATATAAAACAATAATAAGCAAATCTAAACATGCTTTCTACATTGAAAGAGAGTAATAAGATTACATACTTTGAAGCCTCGTACCTTTTTCTAATAACAAAATACACAAGTTAGTAAACTTCAATGAAAATAATAAAGAATAATTAAAGAATTAAAGAATTAAATTGAAATCAAGTTAAATAAAGTTTTGACTAGTTTTGGACCAAACCCTCAGAAATTATCAACCTTTCACGTCTAGGGCGAAGGCAACTTCGAACTTGGCTAAGTGATTCTAAGATTTTGTGAATGTGGAATATTGTATTTTGATAAAAAGGGTGGTTTAGAAAGAGAGAGAAAAATAAGAATTAAGTAATTCTTGATGAGAGAATAGAGAGAATTAATAAAAGTTAATTGAGAGAATTGATAAAAGATGATCATGAATGAAAAACAGAGATTCGGGACCCTATTTATAAGGAAAAAGTCTGGAAAATCATAGAATTTGATAAGGAATAAAACTTCACTCTATCGCTAACAAACCGACCTTGTCGCCAGAAATTTATCCTGTCGCCAGGCGACAGAGTCTGTCGCGAGGCGACAAAACTGTCGTTTGGCGACAGAGACAGTTTTTGCGGATTTTGTTTTTATCATATCTTTTGATCTAGAAGTCCAAATAAGTCATATAATATGTCGTTGGAAAGCTCTTGAAGTCTACTTTCTAATGCAATTAGAATCAGATTAAAATATTTTGTAGATAAAAAGATATGGCCGAAATAGTGAAAGGGTGTCAGTTTTGGATAGAGTTTCGTATATCTTTAATATCTTTTTCGTTATAGCTCGGAATTAATATTATAATATATCATTGGAAAGATAATTTTAAGATCTATCCAACCATATAAAATTTGAATAAAAAATATAAGGCACGAAAATAATATCTGACTATCTTTGAACATCTTTAAATTCGAATAGAATTAGGAAAGTTTTAAAAAAGGAAAGTTTATATTCAAATCAAATTCCATAATCTTATCTTTTCAAAAAAGGATAATTAAGATATTTTAGAAACTTATAGAAGATTCTAATCAATCCTAATTAGTTTAGGAATAGGATTAAACCTTTGGACCCTCCTCATGATCATTGGGTCGTAGGTAAAATCCGGTTTGGGCCCAGTTTAGTATTTTGGCCATAACTTCCTCATTATTCATCGGAATTGGGCTTATAATATATCGTTGAAAAGGTCTTTTAAAGCCCCAACCAACTACACCATTATTGGACCCTTATCATGGACCAAACTAAACTGGATTGGACGTTTTCATAAAATAGAGTGGGTTTTCGAAAACAGAAAGAAGGATTTTAATAAAAACTAACCGCATCATTTGACTTTTCACACTTTCACCTCATTCGATTATGGTTCGACGTGACAGGTATTCATCACTGGGTTTGGTTTTGGGGAGACACAATTTGGTGTCTACAATAGTGAATCTAGAGAAAGCACACTAGCCAATAACAAAAGGCAAACAGTTAAAAGTTTTTCACGCACCAGAGAATAAGGTGCTTCGAGAAAAAGTGTTTCTAGAGAAGGATTAGAAGTATCCATATCTCTGATAATACATTCTGCTCCTTTGTAGTTTTTATCTATGAGAGCCACATTGCTGCTCTTCAGCTTTGTGGCACTCAAGAAAGAGAATTTTACAATTGCTCTACCAACAAAATCAAAGAAGTTTAGACTCTTAGCATTAAGTTCAATTTCACGCAAGTCTGAACGATCATGAATTGCCAAAGAGCTCAGTCGCTGCAAATTTTCACCAATGCAAAATTTTTCAGGAAGATTACACCACCTAATTCGTAACCATTCAATTGTTGAAGAAGTGGAAAGCATCCATTGTAACTGATTTTCCTCTAAAGCAACAAACAATAAATCCAGGCGAACCAAATTATTGAACCTAAAGTCACTATGAAGCTTCAAGTTGCAAGCATCGAGACGTAGATCCTTCAAACGAGGAAAACAGGAAAGATTGGAGCTTGTGATAGTATACATATTCTCGGGCCTGAAGTGATTTTGAATGCTGAATTGTAGTAATGAACCATAATGTTCATAAGAAATGAACTGGAGGGTAAGGCTTTGTAGACATTTTTCAGAAGCAAAACTAATCCAGTGGTCTACATGACCAGCATATTCCTTACTAAAGTTAAACGAAATGCGAAAAGATGAGATGTCTTGATTGTGATAATCTCGTAAAACCTTATTCACCCTCTTCACATAATCTAGTAAGCTTTTGTATCTTGACATTACCGACCATTCCAGGTCAAGTTTTGGTAACGATAAACATATATTTTTCCACCTTTTTGATAATGCAGTCATTCTCACAACATCACGTGATGTCAAATGTGTGAGAATGTAAGACAAGATCTCATCTGGGAGGTCACTGAGGCGATCCTCATGATTAAGAGAAATCGGAATCTCACCATCTAGTTTCTCGAAGCTATCATCAGATGTATTGTCAACCTATTCAACAGAATATTAGTGCAAGAATTCAGTAATTTCAATATTCAAAGATATACTGAATTCTTGTGCAAGAATTCAGTAATTTCAATATTCAGTAATTTTAATTTTAAAACCGGCATAAAGAAAGCGGAAAAAAGCATGCAATACCTTGCTAGGGTCTGTGTAATTGTTTATAATACATCTGAATTGCCTCGCCCAATGTCCACACAAAACAGCTGCAGTTATTATCAAATGTGGAGACATTCCTGGTAGAATAGACAATATTCTGCGGATAAAAAATGTTCAATCATCAATAATAAACAGCATATATCTGAAGAATTGAAGTTTTAAGATAGAATAGAGGATACAGATTTCTATTGCTTAACTTCAGCTGCAGTTTTAACCACAACTTTTAAGCTTAACTTCACTGCAATAATTCAATAAAACAGAGACAGTTTAAAAACCACTAACTTTGGGCATCAGTTGAGATTACTTAGTTCAATCAATCCACCACTTGGAAAATCAAATGTCAAAACTTTATTGAAGAGTTGGAATCCTGACAAACGGAAAAGCCCCAACTATGGGCTTCACTCGAAATTAATTCAATTAATCCACTACATATGAAAATCAAGTGTCAAAGATCAAAACTTTATTAAAAGTTTAAATTCCAGATAAACTGAAAACCCCTAATTTGGCCTTCAGTGGAAATTAATTTAATAAATCCCCTACATATGAAAATCAAATGTCAAAGATTAAAACTTTAAAACTATATCTAAAGATCAAATCTTGATAAACTGAAAAACCCTAATCTTAGTCTTCATTTGAAGTTAATTTAATGAATCCACTACATATCAAAATCAAATGTCAAAATCAAAACTTTATTCAAAGTTTGAATCCTGATAAACAGCAAAACCCCTAATTTTTTGGGCTTCACTATAAAATATTCAATTAATCCAAAGTATATATGAAAATCAAATTTCAAAGATCATAACTTTGTTAAGAGCTCGATTTCTGATAAACTGAAAATCTTCTACTAACTCTCAGAAATATATGAAAAATCTGATAGTTTCATCAACCAAATACAATTGCAAATTAAAACTCCAAATTTTATTCATGGGACAGTGGAAATTAAGTAAAGAACAAAACTTTTGAGGATAAAAAGCCTGATTTTCCGAAAAAATAAAAACTGAATTTGAGATCAAAAAATCTTCAGATAAAATTGAAAAATTCAGGAGCATAAAGCATGAATGAAAAACATCAGACAAGAAATAAATAAATAAATAAATAACTAAAAAAGACTTACCAACTAAATTGCAGCTTGAAGCAGATTGATTATTGAGCTTTCTCCTTTGAATAATTATAAAATAGATGAATGATTTACAGAACAACAACCGATCTCACTTGTCAAAAAAAAAAAAAAAAAAAAGAACCGATCTCTGTGAATGAAGGGAAAGATAGGTTTTTTTTTTTCATACAAGTACGTTTCAGCCGGCCCCCATTCATGTACTCCCTCCGTCCCTTTATTACATGTCTATATTTCTTTTTAGGGTGATTAAAATTAAGTGCTTATTGCTAAAATCTTTCCTTATTTGGCATGTATTTTTTTACTCAAATACCCTCACTGTTCTAATTTAATTCCCATATTGTCCTCGTTTTTATCTCACCTGTCAACTCTCTTTCTTATTTTTTGTGTTGACTCCTTTTGGCATTTACTCACACCGACATATTCTCTCTCTCTCCTTAATTTTCCACAAGCTTCTGGGTTCTTCCTTCCTCTGTTTCTCTCTCTATACTCATGTTCAACCTCTTTAATTCTTCAATTAATTGCACAAATTTATTAATTTTAAGGAAAAAAAAATTCCTTGTTCGCAGCATATAGTCCCAACAACACCATCCCCTTTATATTTAGACCCAATCAAGACTTGTATGGCGTAGATCTGGAATTTTCGCTACTAATGTCCATTTTCTCTGTCATCTTAATAAATCCGATCTGGTTGCATTTGTGTGAGTTCTTAGTTCGATTTGTGCGATTCTTCAAATTTTAAAGGTAATTCCACTAATTTTCGCACTCCTTGTTTAAAAATGTCCCAAAAATCTCCTTGTTCTGGTACGGGTGATTGTGATAACGGTGGTTGTGGTTACGGTGGTGGTGGTAAGGGTGGGTGTGGTCAGGGTGGTTGTGGTGGTAAGGGTGGGTGTAGTCAGGGTGGTTGTGGTGGTAAGGGTGGGTATGGTCACGGTGATTGTGGTTCTGGTGGTTGTGGTAACGACGGTGGTGGTTCCTGTGGTGGTGGTAATGGTGGTTCAGGTTACCGTGGTAATGATGAGGAGAAGGTGAACCTTAAAAATAGCCACAAGTCCCCACCTTCCTCTGTGTATTACCTTGATCCTGATGAAGTTTTTGGGGACTGCACGGAGGATGATATGAGTGGTGATGATGAACCATATGAGTGTAGCGATCGTGATTGTCATCTTACTACTTCTTGTCGTGGTGAACATTCCTATAGTTTGAATGTTTGGAGGGATCGTTTTGGTAGGTATCTTGATCCTAGGGAGAATAGTAGTCGTTATGGAGGTGGTGGTTGTGGTGATGGAACCGGAGATGGTGAGGAGGTTCAATCTATGGCCGAGCAACCAACTGAGCCCCCTGTTGACCCTATTGGTTTTGCTCCTGATTCATGTGATTCTGAAAATTGTCCCATTGATCGTTATGGACCTGGTACTGCCTTTGGATACGTAAGTGATTCTTGTGAATCAAGGTCCCCTCAAGCTGATGGTGTTGCCTCTGGATATTCAAGTGATTCTTGTGAATCACATAGCTAAGTTTCCTGATCTCTATTTACTTATGTATTTAATTAAGTCATCTTAATATTGTTTAGGCTATTTGGATTGTAAAACTTGGTTGGATGCTAGCAACTGTGATCTGTTGCTAGCCAGGAGTTTGCAATATGTTATGTTTGGTGGTGTTGATTGGAGTATTAGTGTTGTTGGTGTTAGTAGTGGGAGTTTTAGCATGAGTATGGCTAGCTATTATTGTTAATCTCAGTACGCTTTTGGTGTTTAATATGAGTATGACTATTATTAATCTGGAATGATAACTTACTTGATGCATGATTGCCTTGTTCATTTACTTGATGCATGATTGTCTTGTTCATGATGCTAAAAATGTGGTGATGTGATGCATTATTTACTTGATGTTTATGCTTCACGTAGTGGTCATTAGCACATTCATTTACTTGGTTTTGGAGTATGATTATTATCTCAGATGCATGAGCTGAGTATGATTATTATCTTTGCTCTCTATCCATTTACTGTCAAAGTTTGATAAAGTCTATGATGAAAGCCTTGGGTTTATGAGACCACACTTTTCATTATTTGAGGTATAGTGTTTGCCATTATTTAAGTCCACCCAATCATCATACGTGTTTGAGTTTCGACTCTTTGGGCAGAACTATTCCTTACTTGGGATTGTGGTCAATGATTGTATTTTGGGGACAACTGAGACTGAAACCATTTTTTTTTTTTTTTGGAACAATCATGATATATGTACTTGTTTTGATGAATTTGTCCCATTTTTTTCCCTTTATTTCTATGAATGGTTTATGATGATAGTCACTTAAATGAGACCTTTTCCATTATTTTCATTATCTTTTAATCAATGATGAGACTCCAGTATTTGAGCTTATTATCCCATTTTTTATTCAATGTGCTTTGCCATTAGCTTCCAACCATATACACTTGGTTGTTGAGACTTTTAGGTTTATGTGTTGAATAAGTTAAAGGGTGATGATCAGTGATAGATGGGGACTTCTGAGATGATTGTTTTTCATGTTTATGTTATCATAAGTGTGTGAGCAATAAAGAAAATGAAATACACAAGTACATTCAACTAAGTTTTTTCATTATAAATTTGAAATAGATCATACAATTTCAAATCCATACAAAAGTTTTTAACTTTGTTACCCCCCAAGAAGGATAAGACAAAATAAGACAAACATATACTTTTGGAAATTGTAGTGTTGTGCCCAAAAAGTTGTTTACACTACATTAGTTTGGATATGTACTTCACTTCTTCTGTTTGGATGATGAAGCTTCATGGTCATTAGCACATGCTTTTGTCCCATACTTTGATATGCACTGTGATTCATCCCATAATGTTTCATCATTTATTTGTGATGTCCAGTAGGCTAGCTCTTCATTCATAACATCCGGATGCTTCAGTGTATTCCATGTTGTCTTCTTCTTCAATTGTGATCCCTTCATTGACATGTGCCTGCATATTTTCAATATCATTTGGTGTAACATGTTGCTGCCTTTGTGTTGAATTGGTCCCTTCATCCTCTGTCAGATCGATTGGTGGTTCACCTATGTCCCCATAACATGCTTCCCATGCTTGTAACACAACCCAAGTTGGTGCATGCAACCTTTCTTCTAATTTCCCTTCCCTGAGTAATTTCTCCTTGTTCATATGTGGGTTAGTGAAGTCATTGCCTCCTTTCACCTTCAACACCTCATTCATTATTGCTTGTAGTGTAACCCACACAAAACACAATGTTTCAGGCTCTAACTCATAATATGCTTGATTAACTGCTGCTAGTAACTCATCAACATTCTTTGGCATCTTTTTATGTTGAAGTGTCTGTATGGAATTGAAAAAGCCTAAGTCCAAGATGTTTAAATCTGGACTATTAGGTGGCTGCTGCACTAATATGAAAGTGAATTCCCCTTGTTGATAAACTTGTTGCCACTCAGGATCATCTTGTTTGATATGTGTTCTGCAATTATCTTGTTGTATGTAGATTGTCTTTGAAGTTCCATCATTTGGCCACTTGGCTTTGATTGCTGGAACAATTTTGTCAATGAGCATCCTTCTTATTGTTTCCTTTGTGACTGATTCTACAACTTTGGTCACCATTGTTCCTTTTTCTCTGTTCTATGAACTCCTTATGGATGGCTCTTGAAAAGTAAATGGGAATATGCCAAATCTCCCATCAAAGTAACAACTGCCATCATCTCTGAACCTTGGTCTAGCTGTTGCTGATACAAACATAGCCTTTGGTATTTTTGTGCTTGATTGACCTGTTCTGTGTTTACCTTTCTTTGATCGTGCTAAATAATATCTCTGGCTTTTTTTGGTTAAATTAAACCATTTTTCATCAATGTGGACGAAGTCATACATTGTATAATAGCTGGTTTTTGTCCATGGTGTTGATCCCATCAACAATCCAAGGATCCACTTCAGTCTTGTGATCTTGTTTGCTTCAGTCATCTTTGTCTTTAGTGGATTAGTGTGTGGTTTAATATCACCTCTCTGAATCATCCTTAGAATTGTACTTCTTGATATTTGTAGCATTTCTGCAAGATCTCTAATGCAAGTCCTCTCCCCAATGCTCAATTTACTGATTGCATCTTCTGGAATTTGCACTCTCTTCCTTCCTGCAAGATGATACTTTGTGCATGGATTGTAATTGTTGGTTTCCTTTTTTTGCTGCTTTGCATCATGCCACAACTTACTTACTGTCCTTCTACAAGAATTGAATTATTGCATTGCTTGTTTAATTGCTCCTCTGTTTAAATTGTCCCCATCAGAATTCTTCAAGAGGAATATGAGGAGATTGAACCTCTATTTAGTGTTGAGCCTGTTCTTCCGCTTATGATGAGTTGGTGGCCTGTCATTGTTTGGTTGATGCTGACCTTGCTGACCATTTTGATGGTGATGAGTGTTGCTGTGATGTTGTTGATTAACAGTCTCGATCTAAATCTTCATTCTCATCAGGATGCATGTTCAAATCAATGCCAAGTCCCCCATTGGTTTCCATTTCATTATCACCACTACTGTTACTGTTGTCATCACCACTAAGCTCAACAACATCATCTGGAGGCTGATTCAAATCCAAACCTGAAGCCATGGAAGAACAAGTCAATGATGCCAAATAATTATTTTTTTTTTTTGAATTTTTTGGAAGTGATTAAGAGAAATGGAAATTGTATTCAAAAGTGGAGATTATTTATATACTTTCCCTATTGTGCTTAAAGTGGCGGGATTCTGAAAATTTCACCAAGATAAATTTGTGGGGTGAATCCATGTGCATGCAAAACTTTAAAGTGATTGGTCCATTTTTGTCTTATGCATTGAATGTGATTGGATTATTTTGTTTGGTATGGATTGCTGACATGTACAACTATTTATTTAAAGGGTTTATCTTTAACTCATTTAATGCTATCATTGTACTTCTGTCTTCCAAATGATTTTGTTTAAGGAATCTTCACATACCTGAATTCCCGTGTAAAAGTAGGAAATAGGCATGTAATAAAGGGACGGAGGGAGTACAAGATAAACAATTTTCATTTATGTCGTGGCATTATCTATAGTAATATATAATGTGAAAGGGAGTTTTGGGTGATAAATTTTACTTTCCCAAAATACCCCTCTCATATAAAAAAATTACCACTTTTTTTTAAAAAAAAATTGACATTTACTACCAGCAATAGCACCATGTATAACATTTACTACCCATTTAAAAAAATATTTTATACTAGGTTAAATCCCGTGCCATGCACGGTAATTTTTAATACTTAATACTTATCATCAGTTTAACACTATTATTAAATTATAAAAAATTATACCTAATTGCGAAATAGGATGAAAGTTCTTTAGTTACAAAAAAAAATTTTAAAAATTTATCAGACTAAAGAAAATAGAGAGAATAATATATGCACGACTAATAAAAATAACTATGAATTTCATTACAAAGTTATAGATAGCAAACTATTATTGCATAATATTGTATAAAAAAAATAATATCTTTGTTTGAATGTGTACAAATGGAATATACTTATCAAATCGAAAATGTAATATTATTGTATTTTGTATTAAAAACTTCTCTAAGAAGCTTTGACCAAAAAAATAAAATTAAAAAAAATTAAAAAAAAAAAAACTTTTGGAGGGAAAATTTTTAACTAGGAGATGACATATGTCATTCCTGGTTTCGCCTTTAGTATAAAGTTATAGATTACTACCACCATAATTCCCTAACTGTAGAAATAACTACCAGTTGATGGATTCTGTCAATATGCCGTTAGTGGGGCCCACCTTATTAACTACCATCCTTCTCTCTCCCTCTAATTATCTCTGTCTCTCTCTATCTCTTCCCATTCAATACTCTCAACCTCCATTATTGACTTCATTGAATTTTTTTTACCTCCTTTTGACCACGAATCTCTTTCTCTCTCTTACACAAGTTCCTCAATCTCTCTCTCTAACTTATCCTCAGATCTAGGGTTTGTGTGTGCGGCGACAGAGGCTTGTGTGGCGACAGCGTCGTGTTTTATTCTTCTTGAAACTCTGATTCTTTTTTATCATATTCCGGCTGATTTTCGTTATAAATAGCCTCCTTAAACCTCCGTTTTTAATTACCAACTCTCATCAAGAATTTCTTGATACTCTCTCTCTCTTTCTAAACCAACTTTTCACAAACAAAATTCCGCATTCACAAGATCTAGACACACCTAGCCCAATTCGAAGTTGCCTTCGCCCTAGACGTGAAAGGTTTGATATTTCTGAGGGTTTGGTCCCAAATCTCTATTTTCATTATTTAATTTAATTGTTTGATTTATTACTTTTCCTTGAAGTTACTAACGTGTGTATTTTGTTATTAGAAAGAGGTACGAGGCATCCAAGTAAGTACTTTAATTGTTTAATTGATATTTTGATATAGAAATCATGTTAAGATTGTTATTTTGATTCCTAGTATCATGTTAGGATGTTTTATTGCTTCCTAGTATCATGTTTAGGGTGATATGCTTATATCAATTATAATTTCTATGATGCTTCCTATTTTCTTTCCTAATATCATGTTAGTATCATGTTAGGGTTAAAGCTTTGATTTTTATTGTTTAGTGACATGCTAGGGTTTGTTATTAATCTTGTTAGTATCATGCCTAGGATCTTGCTATTATTATGCTTTAACATGATTATGATAATTGTGATTATTATGATTGTTATAATGATTATTATTATGATGATTATTATTTTTATTATTATTATGTTGCTTGATATATTTTATTATTGTTGTTGCTTGATCACGCCTTTTATACATGTTTAAAGGGAATTTGTACTTGTAATCACGCTTAATAAGATAATTAATAATCTTTTTTAGGTTAATATGATTATAATTCAAGTGATCGCCAATAATAGTTTTGTTTGTGCATTAAATTCAACCAACATAGATAAACAGGTTTAGGGTTAACTTATTGATTGCATGTTAGTTAGAAAGCACACATGAATACGAGAAGAATAAAGTAGAGGCCTATTATTAGGGCAGGTTCAATCTCTATTAAGTTGGATTTGTACCTTTATCCCCGAACACCAGTCATGGTTCCAGACCTATTGGAGTTAACGATCTCCTGGATCGTTAAGGGGTGTAACCTTCACCCTGTGAACGGTTTACAAGTTCCTAAAACTTGTTGGCGACTCTTTTGCTCTAGCTTCCTTCCCTTTGGACGCCACCATGCTTAAGTGTATGATCACAGTGGGGCTCAAGTGTAGGATGGCTTGAAATATTCCCTACAGTGAGGAATGTGAGTTACTTAAGGTATCTTTGTAGTGAAGGATATATAGCTTTGGGGTGGGAAGTTCCTGAGATTTATAGCTTGTGGTATAAGGAGAAAGGGAAGACTTGGGTTACTGGGAAGAGAAGGATTGACAATGATGATGATGTTAGGGGCTTCTTAGAGTCCAAACACAGTGAGGGTCATGTGGAGCTGTTTCAAACTGTGGGGTTGGAAAAGTGGGACAAGTATCACCCTCTTGATGTAATTTTGGATAACCCAACCACATCCAACCTATATGCATCTGGATCACAGCCACCCAATTCTAATCCAAATGACCCAAAATAAAATGGTAATGGATCTCAACCTTCTAGTTCAAACCCATCCCATAACAATCCATCTCACACACAACACTGCTCAAATATAAAAGGCCCATCAAAAACCAAAAAGAGCCCAGATTTGAGCATTGTACCTGTTTGCAGGAGGAGCCCAAGGTTTAGCAAGCTTTCTGAGAGTGAGCCAAAAATAGCTTCTTTGCCTAAACCTAAACTGAAACCTAGGAAGCCAATTTAGGCTGTGATGAGGAGAAGCCCTAGATTTACCAAAGACTGTACAAAGGGGCAGGGTGTGAGTGGTGTGAGTGAGAAGGGGAAGGGCAAAGAAAAAAGGAAAGCATTGAAAGTCTGTAAGAGGAAACTTTTAAGGGTGATGAAACTGGATTAGAGACAAGATCCTCATCTTCATCAGATGTTAATGATCTGGATATAGAGTGGAAGGCTGGTGAAGAGGATCTAGCTGGCAATGAAGAGGATCAAGAAGATTGGCATATACAAACAAGACAAGGTTTAGTGGGAGAGGTTGAAAGGACTTTGCAGGTTGTTGACCACTCAGAGAAGAAGCTTAAACAATTAGGGCAAGACATTGGATGCAAGGATCTTGAGCTGCAAGTAGAGGGGAGTGACTTGGATGAGTTGAGGAGTCTGAATGGTTCAGATGAAGAAGAAGATACTAGTCCTTGGTTCAGGGAAGACACAGACTTCAAGAAGCCAGTGGTCTTAGTTGAGAAGCTCAAGTTCAGCAATGTTGGTCTGTTAAGGAAGGCCTTGAGGACACATGCTATAGAAAACAGGTATGAGTTCTACTACATGCTCAATGGAGGGAAAATGATTACTACTTTCTGTAGAAGGAGGTGTAATTGTGAGTGGAACTCTAAGAGGAGTAACTTGCCATTATGCACATGCAGTGATGAAGTGAGAAGGTGTGAGTTTAAGGTGGCTGCAAGGAAGATCTATGGTTGTTGTGCTTGGAAAATCAAAGAGTTGAGACTTAAGCATAGGTGTATGAGGACAAAGATGAATACATGTGTGACAGCTGAATTCTTGGCTGAAAAGTATGTTGAGGAGTGGAGAGTTAATCCAACTTGGAAAATGAAGAGTTTTAGTGCTAAGGTGTTGACTGATTTGGGAATAGAAGTTGGGTATGGCAAAGCATGGTTAGCAAGAGCTAGGCCTAAGTTGATGATATATGGGTCTGCTTCAGAGCAGTATGCTAGGGTATGGGATTATGGCAAAGCAGTGATTAAGTACAATCATGAGAGTAAGGTGTATATAGTTCTACAGGGAGTTGATAAACTAGAACCACCACTCTTTTTGAGGATGTACTGTTGCTTGTCAGCTTTGAGATCTGGTTTTAGCATAGGTTGTAGGCCTCTGATTGGTCTTGATGGATGTCATCTAAAGGGCTCATATCCAGGTCAAATACTGGTAGCTGTAGGGAAGGATGGAAATAATCAAATATTTCCATTTTTATGGGTCATAGTTGAGGTGGAAAACAAAGAAACCTGGGGATAGTTTTTGGAGTGTTTCAAGAATGATGTTGGTGATGTGGCTGAGGGTTTGGGTCTGACTTTCATGTCAGATAGACAAAAGGTAATTTTCTTATTTTTTTTTCTTTTTTTCTTTTTTTTTTTTTTTTGTCATGCTTTCACTTTTGAATTTAACCTTGAATGTTGGTCTTTTTTTTAGGGTCTGCTGGAAGTTTTTGAACAGATTGTACCAATGGCTGAGAAGAGATATTGTGTGAGACACATATGGGCTAATTTCAAGCTCCAATTTACTGGTTCAACCTTCAAGGAGCTCTTCTGGAATGCAGCTAGGGCCACTACTCTGGTAAGTGTTGTGTTTTGGTTCTGTAATTGGTGCTCTGTGTTGGTGGTTTGTTGTCTGCTGGTTTGGTTTATATGCACATGTTCTAAGTTTGTGTTTTATTTTTCCTTTTTGTCATGGTAGTTTGATTTTGAGGTAGCCATGGAGTCCATAAGATGTCTATCAGAAGATGCCTATGAATAATTAGCAAATATACCAACACAACATTGGAGTAGGCATGCATTTTCTGATTTTTGCAAGTCAAACATGATATTGAACAATGTTTGTGAAACATTTAATGCTGTGATCAAGGATGCTAGGGATAAACCCATTCTCACTCAAATGGAGTGAATGAGGAAATATATGATGAAGAGGAATAGTGAGAAATGGGAGAGAATTCAGAAAATGGAAGGGAAGAATACTCCTTATATGACTAAGGTGTTTGAGAGAATGGAAAAGGTTGCTAGATATTGCATAGTCCAACTATCTAGAGGGGACAACTATGAGGTTGAGTTGAATGGGGATAAAGTGGTGGTTGACCTACAGCAAAGAACATGCTCTTGTTATCATTGGCAGTTGACTGGAATTCCTTGTGTATATGCTTTTGGATGTATTCTAGACAAAAGGACAAATCCAGATGACTATGTTGATGCATATTATAGTAGGGCAACCTACATTCTTGCCTATCAAGATGCTATAAAGCCTATGTCAGGCCCAAAGCATTGGGAGAAAATTGACATGAAACAACCACTCCCTCCTCCAGTTAGGGTTATGCCAGGGAGGCCTAAGTCTAAGAAGAGGAAGCTGGAAAAGGGAGAAAAGGGAGAGGGAGCAGGACAAAGCAAAGATACTCAACCTAAGGCCCCTAAGATCCAGAAAAGATGCAAGAACTGTGGCCAACTTAGCCATTATGCCAAGACTTGTGGTAATGCACCTAGCACTGAACCACCACCACCACCAATAGCAACATCAACATCTGAGCCTAAAAAGGGTGGCAAGCCTGTCCTTAATACCCCTTGGTTGCAAGAGCAGAGGAGAAAAAAGGCAGAAAGGGCTGCAAGAAATGTAAGTACTCTGTGTCTATTGCTTTGAATTTACTGACCTGTCAATCTTCCTAATTAAGTTAAATTTATTTATTTATTTATTTTTGTTTTTTAAATGGAACAACACAGACTGCAGAAGGTGCTGGGCCATAGAGCATTGCCAACAAGTCCTTCCCACAAGAAAACCAGAAACAACACCAACCTATCAGCTCCCAGCATACTACATGCACACAACAGTCCCAAGCCTCTTCAACAACTGCAGCAGTCCCTTCCAAGAAGCAAGCAAAGGGCAAAAAGAAAGCAGCCTAACTTGTTTATTGTATTGATTATGTAGAACAATTAGCTTTTATTTTAGTGAATTCTGAACTATAAGTTTGAACCTCTGTCTGTAATCATTAACTACTACATATTATCTTGTTTTTGTAAACAATGCAAGACTTAACTTTGCAATGGTATGGCCATATGTTGTGAAACTTGGAAAGAATGTTTGTTGTCTCAGAATCCAAGCTTTTTTCATTCATAATTGAAGTTGTTATAAGTTTAAAATGCCCACTTCATTTGAGCAGACATACATAACACTTACAACTATTAATCTACACTTTTTTAAGCAGAACTATAGCTCCTAGAATCATCAACAGAAAACATAACACAACACCCACAACAATAGTCCCACACCCAGCACTGTTTTGTTGCCCTTCCCTTGAGTATTTCTTCCTCTCAGCATTCAAAGCTTTGCACTTCACTTTGAGATTGTCATTCTCACTCAACAAGCACCTTCTCTGGCCAGTAAGGTCTTCTATTTCTCTTTGCATTGAGTTCATCTCACCCTTCATCAGTTTTTTGTCCAAGAGTAGTTGATTAATCACTTCCTTTTGCCAATCACTCCCATCTTCATCCACCCACTCAAAGCACTTGCAATCCCTTGTTTCTGTGTTAGGATCATAAAACTTGCAGGCCAAGAACTTTCTTCCAAGGTTCTCCCTAGTCCATGAGGTCAACCTTGCCATGGGGATGCCACAATTACATTTCTTGTATTTGGAGGGTGAACTCCTAATTAAAGACATACTTTCCTGCAAATCAACCAAATTAATGAATAATTACATTACCAAACAAATTAATCACACCCTACGGTGTCAATTTCACGATTAACACAACCAAGCAAAAAACCCCAATTACAATTTCAGCAACAAACCCTAAATTTTCAATACTTCAATTAACTACAAATTAGCCCAATTTCAATTCGATTTACCAAACACAACATTATTAAACACTACATCTAATCTAATCACAGCGTTAATTTAAGATTATAAGATTAATTTGCAAAATTCTTCAAATTGAACATCAACCATACCTTTTTCTCCCTTGATATTTCTTCGCAAATTCACTCACCAAATTCCAATTACCTTGCTCAATGAAATCCCTTTAAGATTATTTCAATCAATTTGTATTTTTTAAGGGGCAATTATTCTACTGAAGATTGAGCAACGAACATATTAAGAGCAAAAGATATTAAGAGCAAAAGATTGAGGAAGAGAAATTAAAAAAGGAGATGCATAACTAGCCGTTGGTGTGGACCCCACAGACAGAAACAGTAACGGGGTTAGTCACTGGTAGTTATTTCTACGGTTAGGGAATTATGGTGGTAGTAATATAAAATATTTTTTTAAATGGGTAATAAATGTGATACATGGTGCTTTTCCTGGAAGTAAATGTCAATTTTTCCTTTTTTTTTTTTTGAAAAAAAAATATAACTACTATCTTAAAAAACTACCCTTAGTTAAAAAAAAAAAAAAAAAAAAAAAAAAAAAAAAAAAAAAAAAACTTCCATCTTTTTTTTTCAATATTTTTCAAGGAAAATCAAATTTTATTATTTAACCTACATGACATCATCAACATATTTTTTTATATTATATTTTATCAACAATTCTGAAACCTACTAATATTTTTTTAAAAAATAATTACAGCGATTATATTGTGGAAAAAAAGAATCGAGCTTGGTAGATTACTTATATTGCACACGCACGCATTGTGCGCGTCTCTTAGCTTGTGGTAAATAAAGTGAACAGTAGTCATTTCACGTAGGCTGTTCCAATTCAAGTTGTACTCTTTGCTGGATGCATGTGATGTAATGTGGCTAACAGAGTGTTATGAAGTTATGAAAATTTACAAGTCATGAGATGTGTACTTGACTACTTGTACTTCGTATATTGGAGTTGACGGTGATTATATTATTTTGTTGGTGTTATCGTTAAATTTAGGAAAATTTTTAAATTACGACTAAAAAATTTATCTATTTTTAAAATAACCACCCGTTTAAATTTTTACTTTATTTTACCACCCTTTAAAGTAAAAAACTACTGAAATTACCACTCATTTTAAAATTCCGGTGGATTTCTGTTATGAGGACCCACCCAACGGCTAGTAACAACTATTTCTAAACATTACAATCAACCCTGTCTTCACTCCACCTCCCCCTTAAACCAGTTTATAGAGTACAAGACAACCTAAAACCAAAAGAAAACAACTAAAAAAACCAAGAGCTTACTGTCTGAATTGCCACTACTACTGATCATCTTCTTCTTGTCACCACTAAAAGTCGTTGGGTGGGGCCCACATAAGAAAAATCCACCGGAATTTTGAAATGGGTGGTAATCTGAGTATTTTTTTAATTTAAGGGGTGGTAAAATAAAATAAAAAATTAAACGGGTGGTTATTTTGAAAATTGATACATTTTTAGGTGGTAATTTTAAAATTTTCCTTAAATTTATTACCCACTTACATATTATCCCTAGGGGACAACGGCTGAGCAAAACTACCTGAAAAATCGAAAACTCGATTCGTACCGTTCTAAAAAATTAGGGTACCCGATCCGATAACCATAACGGTTCGGGTACCCGTTCCGATAATTTGTTATCGGGTGTGGTTATTGGGTATCATTTTAAAATTAACGATTAGCCGATCCGATTCGATAAGCATTTTTTTTTTGTTTTTTTCTCTACTTAAATCTATTTTTTAAAATCTAAACTTTTACTTTATTTCATAATCACTTTATAATATCAATGATTGATAATATTATTAATAATATTATTAATAATTTGGTCAAGAATATGTGATATTATTGTTAATTATTATTAAATAATATCATAATAACTACATTATTAAGTTTAATTATCATTATTGGATATCTTATTGGGTACCCGATAACCGATCCGAAAATTTGGTTACCCGAAGTCCGGGTACCTGAACTTATTAGTTCGATTTATGGATATCACTTTTAGTGATTTTTGTTATTGGGTACCCGAACCGTTAACCGTTAGTGCTAACGGTACGGGTACCCGTCCCATGCTCACCCGTACTACGGGTGTCCATAATTTGGATTAAAACCAAAATCGAATTCAATCCAAATCGAATTTTTAATTCGGATCGGATCCAAACTTTAAATCGGATCGGATTGAGATTTTTTGAAAATTTGGATTTTCGGATCGGATTGACCCTAAGAATTGTAAAATTAAGCTTATATAAATATGGATTTCTTTGTTTTTTGAAGTTCAGCTCAAATATTTACTACTCCATACTACATAAAATAAATTAGGGAGACTTTGTATTAATTAATGACTTGATGTTGAAATCATATCATATCATATCATATAACCAATATATAAATCTGAACTTTTAGACAGACCACGAGACAGTGACACTTGGCGTTCCAACTTTTCGCCAAGTGTCGCGCCACGTTGGTAACAAATAATGATTATTTTGACATGTACGATTCTAATAATTATCCTAAAATATTTAGAGAGATTTTGTAGGATATAAAAGTAGCTTAGAATTTTATTTTCAATCAAATTTGGATAGAATTTAGGATAAAAATGTTTGTTTAGAGTTTTATTTTTTTGTGAAATACAAATTTCATATATACAAATTAAATTATAATTTATTCAAAAAAAATAATAGATTAGTAAGTTCAATAATGAATTAATTATCATATAAATTTATTTTTTAGTTCTAAACGGACAACATCTCTTATAACATATCCTAATGGATTTTAGACCTGTCAATCGGGTCGGGTCACGGGTCTTTTGAGTTGGTCACTTCAGGTCACGGGTAAAGAAATATACAACCCTAACCCAAAGTTTTGGGTTCGGATTAATTCAACGGGTTTAGAACAATTTTTTTTATTTAATTTATTTTTAGCTAATTTTTAAAAATTTATAATATTTGAAGCTTATTTTGACATTATTTTTATATAAGTTTTTAATATAACATTTTTACCAATATTATTTGTCATTACATGTCTACTACATAATTTAAATCTTCATAAAAGCAAATCGATTCCTAACTAATTTTGTATCTATGATATTTTTAAAATTTGAGATATATGTAGTTAATAAAAAGTTTATCTTAAAATTCAATAAACAACTCGGACATCGCACGAGCATAAAACTAGTATTTGTTTTAATCATGATTTTGAAGACTTGTATTTATATTGAAGCTTTATTTTTATAATCGTATTAGGCGCTAAGAATAATGTATAATAATTCGGATTTTTGGATCGGATCCAAATAACCGAATTTTAATTCGGATTGGATTGGGAGATAAATTCGGATCGGATCGAATTGGAAAATTGAAAACCAAATTATATTTCTGATTGGATAAATCCAAACCGAAAACCGAACAGACACCCCTAATTACCCCATGTACCGGTAGGTGAGCATTTGTTTTATAGAAGCTCACATCACGTGTTCAAAAAAAAAAAGCTTTGACAAGAAGCCTTAAGAAAGAAAAACACACACAAAAACTAAAAGGACGAACAAAAAATTGTCGATGACGAGCGTGAACAGCCAACCAGTGGCCCGGGGCAACCCACTAACGAGGAACCTAGCGAAGCTGGCCGACAAAGAACCGCAAGAGAGAAAGTCGAATATCCTGAAGCAACCAGAGACAAGAAATATCGTCTTCTTATCTACTCCAACAATTCAGCTCACACCATTAATTAATTGGAATAATTTCATTCAACATATGGATTCCAGCATAGGGATATGATTTAAAGAATAATTTATTTCAATTAGATGCAAAATTTTATTTTAAGATAAATTTGATTTCGAGATAATTTGAATTCAATAAGATGCAAAATTAAACCATTTTAGTTTTTTTTTTAATTTTTTTTTAATTTTATTATTATTATTATGATTTCAATTCAGTACACATCTCATGATTCTTATAGTACTGTCAAAACAGTTTGATAGCTCGATATCGATTTGGATGAAATAGTTTTGATTTGAAACTGGTTCAATTGATCGGAATGTTGATTTTGGTTTGATTCAGTGTCGAGTTTTTTTTATATGATTTTAATTTGTTTCGGATAGTATTCGGTTTGAGTTATAGTCGGGTTAGTTTGAAACGGGTCGGTTGTGGGTTCGAATGGGTTCAGGTTTGGGTTCTTGTTATTTTGGATCATAAACAATTCAAATTATAATCAGATTTGTTTAAAATGGGTCGAATTGGGTTCAGGTTTACCCAAGTTAATGTGGGTTCGTGTTTAAATCGGTTTGGACTGTAAACTGTACGGTTTAGGTAAAAATTTGGTTGGTTTGTGAATGAGTTACCTTATTTTTTTTTAAAACCATATTCTCCAATCTTCCACCAACGGCACCACCATAGCCACCATCTAGTCCACCACCATCACATTCACCACCACGCGAAACCCATCACAACCACCATCCTCTCTTTTCGTTCGGCCGATCAAACCCACAAAAGCCTTCCTCTTTGTCCTCCTCTTCCCGTCGTCCTCCTCCTCCTCTTCGATTTCTGTAATATGTGTGCCTCGTATGCTCCATGTTGATATATGTTTTGGTATTATGGTGTTTGGAGCTTTAAGCAAAGAAGCATGACAAGGGCTGACTTCAAATGAGCATATCTCAAGATCTAGAAGTGATATTGATATGATTCAAGTTGGAGGTGATAGCTCGTTTCAAGAGCTTTCCAACGATTGGTCATAAGCTCGATTTGGTTAAGAATCGAGGGAGTTATGACTGTTTTAAGAAGTGTTGTCCGCGCAGTGCGGGAGTTTGACCGAACCTTGGTTCGGTCGAACCTTGTTTTGAGGCAGAACTGATGCTATTTTGATTTCTAGAGTAGGTTCGTTCGAACCTAAGAAGAGGTTTGACCGAACCACCCCATGTTCGACCGAACTCTGGGTAGGTTCGGTCAAACCATCGAGCCCCTGTTCCCGAGCTTCGATTTCTTTTTGCTCGGAATGTAATCTTAACTGTTGATCTTCTTGCACTATATATACTCTTGTTTTGTCTTTGTAGAAAAAGAGAGAGAAACACAAGTGAAGACATAGACCTAAAATTTGCTCATCAAGAACACCATCTTTCTCCATTGAAGAGTAATACAAGTTCCAATCTCCCCAAAAGTGGATGTAGCTCATTTTGAGTGAACCACTATAAATCTTGTGTGTTTTTATTTTGTTCATTGTTAATTGCTTTCTCATTTAGCTTTGCATTGTTCTTCGATCAAATTCGAATTCCCAAAAGGGTCCTATTTCATAACAATTTCCATATCCACATTCTCATCCAAATAACTCCTCGTCTTTTATGCTTGTATTCTTTATTTATGTATTGAAAAAAACAAAACTTCTACCGACTCCATCAAGAATCAGTCTTTCACTCTTTCTTAATCGTCAAAACTCAAAACCTATACTACTAAACGTCTAAATCCATAATTATTTTTCTGGGATTTCATGATTTTGAAATAAAAGGGTAAGTTTTCTTTATTAATCAATGATTATGTCTTTGAAATTCATGCACTTTTTCATAATTTCTGTATCAGTTTGATGTTAATATTGTTGTTTGCGCATAACCCAGTTAAGAGTTTATCAAAAAGCTTCAGGATTATCCATTAGTTGGTTACTTTATCGTCTTTATGATCTTTGTTTATTGTTTTATGTTTGAAATATCTGGGATTTTGATTTCGTGGTTTAATTGTATGATATGGAAAATGGTAATTGCAAACTAGTCTTATTTGTACGGTATTGTTCTGGTAAATAGTTACAATGAGAAGAATTAGTTGCTATTCTAAAAAATAGTCTTATTTGTACGGTATTGCTCTTGTAAATAATCAAATTAAGCTGTTCTAAGAACTTTGTACTTGTTTAGGGTGTTCAAAAAATCTCTATTATGCAATGCAATTAGGGCTCAACTTTGAATCTACAGTATATAGGAATGTTTAGATGTGCTTTAAACTTCCTCATTCGTTTTCTTTGAATATAAGGTAAAAGGAAAAAATGTTAGAAGTTAGAAAGGGGTTTTGTTTTATTGAAGGAAAATTGTTGATGCAAAGCTGTGCCTACCCTGGTACACATTAGGTTATCATGATGATAGTAATCTTGCACTGTTCGGTCCATGTTTGGCAATCTTGTAGATTACGAATATAGGGTTAAATTATGACAACTTGATAAGGCCATTTTAAGATTATGTATACAAGGATATCATAGATTATCTATAGACCCATTTAGCAAGTGCTATACTTTTTATTGGGCTGACATTGCCTTTTTTTTCTTTTTTTTTTTGCTATTTTCTTAGCTTTTAGTCCACTTGAAAAATTTATGACATATCTTTTTATCCTAATTAGAGTAATCCAATAGATGAGTTAGATGCCCTCAATTCAAGGATATAATTGGGGCATGTGCCAAGCTAGGTTAAATACATCGGTTTCAACTTTCAAGTAATAACAATGCTTTCTACGGCCAAAATGGTACAATGTGTAATGTTTAGGATTTCTGTATGGAACTATTTGCATAGTACAACTGGGCAACACTTACTCAGTTTTTACAGTTGTTCATTTGCTCTTTATGGATACGTAGTGGCCAACAAAATTAGCTAGCTGCAATCTGATAGATTATATAGTTTCCCATTCAAATGGCAGTAGATGTAAGGGCAAAAGTTCCACAAGTTTTATGTGTTTTGTTTGCTCAGTTATTGGTGTCATTATCCAATATCTTCTAGAAGGGATCAGTTTTGGTAGCTCAATGAATTAACGCTTGGGCAGTCGTGTAAGAATTAGAGGCTATCTGTTCATATACTTCAAGGAATGGATGTTCAGTTAAACACCTCTTAGGATGTATGTTTTGTTCTCAATCAATTATTTGTAATTTACATGATTACATCTTATTGTACTTTTTTACACAGTCAGCTCAAAAGAATTATAAGATGCTCTCATTGCCTACATACATAGGGAAATTTAAGCATGGTTAACAAAACTGAGTTGGCCATTATATGCTCCTCTGTGAGAATCTTGTTGGGCATTTTTATATCGTCAGTGGTATTTTTCTGTTTTAGATGATACAAAAGGCGCTCAGATTTAGGGATAGGGAAGGTAGAAAGAATAAAGGGGAGGGGGGTGAAAGAGAATGAGAGAGAAAAGATGATAGAGAATGAGAAAGGATGAAGGCAAAGAGGAGGGAGTAAGAATATGTTACTTTTAAGAGACTATTATAGATTACTATTCTAGTAAGAATATATTACTTTTAGGAGGCAAGGAGGATGAACACCTTTTTCTGTATATACGCACCCTCAATTTATAATCCTTTTGATAAGAATGTTTGGCCTGAAGGGACTTTTGAGAATTTTACTAATTTGCTGATTGTTAGAGCAGAGCAATCATAAAGTGGCATTGAAAGTACTTTTCAAGTGCCTATTAAAACAATCACAAGTTGAGCACCAGATTCAACAAGAAGTTGAGATTCAAAGCCATCTTTGCCGTCCAAACATACTTTGTCGCTTCGGATACTTCTATGATCAAGTATTGCATTAGATAATGATATTGCTAAGTCAGATGAGTCCTGGTTCCATACAAAGGTTAACTGAGTAGCTATATTCTCTGTGCAGATACGTGTGTATTTGATTTTTGAATGTGCATTAAAAGGAGAGTTGTGCAAAAAGTTTCAGAAATGCAAGTACTTCCCTTCTTGGGAAAACTCTCCCCCGTGGGGTTGGAGGGTCGCGTTCCTTTTTGCTGTTTTTTTAAGGTGGAAGTTCCAACAACTGTAAGTTACTTCTAAAGCACATAATCTCTATATATCCTTCAAATAAGTTGTATTTTCTGTATAATTACCCATATTGTGCAAGGTTTTTTAATGTATTATTGATCTTTTGGACTAGTCAAATTGATAAATTTAACCTGCTTTGTTCCTTTTTTTTTTTTTTTTTTTTTTCTTTTTCATTGTGCCACTGTTGAATGTCCTAATATTTTGCCTGCTTCTGTATTACATGGTAAAGTTTTTAGCTTCTGTTGATTTATAATTTCTCATGTAATGCTTTCATTATAAGGGTAAAGTTGAAAAATGATGTTTCCTGAAGAAGTTGGATTACAAGGGGATAAAAGTATACTTTGTCATTAATTATTTTCAATAGTAAACTGCAAGAATCTGTTGGTATGTATGGCTGTTTGGCTGGCACTTGCCAGTACAAAACAGAGAACATCAGAATTCTTGAATTAATAACCTAAGCTATATTGACTTGTCTATTTTTTCAAAAGTACTTATAGCTTATTGCTAAGCAATACAGTTTAAGAATCTAGAGGCAGATTGTTTGAGTAATTGTTCATGTTCATTTCACCTTGGACATTCAAAGTTTTACCTAAAGTTGTATGATTATGACAAATAGTGTGCCAGCTATCTAGCTTCTAATGGCGATGTGGCCCGGATGTTATTTAAATTAGTTGCACAGTAGCTTTACCATTTTTGGCTGAGATAATGGGGACAGATTGCAAGAGGAGGAATTACCTTTCTGTACCTGATTGATAAGCGGAGATGGCTGAAACAGAAATGAAGAATCAAAAGTAAGCTTTAAGTCATATATATCCTACTCTGTCCCATCATATCAATAACTAGAATTTTAAAATTAGTTGACTAGCACCCCCCATTAGGCAGAAACGTGCAATCCTGCAGTTAAAAGCCATGCACTTCTCCTGAAGGATGTTTTTTATTTGGGTTATGTAGCTCTTGTAAGATGATCTATTAATCTGCCCAAGTAGGATCCGGCTTTAATCATATCAGAGGGCACCAGAAAAGCTTTGCTGTTCTGAAATAATTCAGATCAATAGGCAATTGCCTTAATGAACTCCAGCATGACCATCTGCTCTAACTCTTCATGTCTGTTAGTCTGTCTTAATTTACTCGCTTTGGTTTATGCCCAGTATCAGGTTATTTGAACTTTGAAAATTGAATTGACTTTTTTATATGATAAAATATGTTTTTGTTAAAAAGTAAAGAAGCAGAATTTAATAGGAGTTGGTCTAGATAGAAATATTTCAGCGAAATACTAGCATGTTGATAAATTAAAACTTAATTTTTGCTGCTGATGAATGATGATAACTTCTAAGAAGATTAAGATAGGAAGGAAATGTGTGTGTGTTTTTTTTTGAAGAAAGAATGTGTATTTGTATATGTTATTGTGTCATTTTGTACCCAAAGAAGTGTGATAATAATTACATGGTGTTTGAAAGATGTAGAGTTTAAAGAGCTTGTCAGAAGAGAATGGGTAAGGACAACTAAAGGGTCCAAATTGTTCTCTGTTCAGAGGAGGCTTGCAAATATCTTGCAGGAAGCTAAAGCCTGGGCACTTCAGCACAAGAAGAGGAGAGGAATTCAGTGGGATGTGTTCCAAGAAGAGTTGGAAGAATTACAAGCAAATCTCCCTTTAGCTGATATTGCAAAAGGAAATGGAAACCGGGAAGAGGATGGTGAAACAAGCAGAAGAGAAATTAGAATACTAGAAGCAAAGAGCAAAGTCAAGATGGGATAGGTCGGAAGATCAATGCTCCTCTTTCTTCTACAAGAGTGTCAATTCTGTCAAATCAAGAAAAGTGAGAAATGAAATCAGAAGCTTGCAGCTGAAGGATGGGACCTGGAGTCATGACCAGCAAGTATTTAAAGAGCTTTTCTTTTCTTTTTTCTCTAACCTTTTTGCAGGTTCACAGCAGACGTTCCAAGATGAGGAGGACTGGGTTAGTCTCATGCCAAAAATCTCTCAAGATCAAGCTGTTATCCCGAATCAACCTTTTTCAGCAGAATAGGTGAAAGCTGCAACTTTTGCTCCACGCCCTTTGAAGTCTCCTGGACCAGATGGTATACATCCTGTTTTTTTCCAAGACAACTGGGACCTGGTAGGGTAAGATAATACGAGACATCACGTGACCTTTAGGCTCCATCTCCCCAACACCTAGACGATTTACTCCTTTTTCACGATACTCATTCATTATTACACTTGATCGAACAAAAAATTGAAACCCTTTCTCAAAGGCATACGTATGGCAAAACTTTGTAAACTCTTCACCACTTGCAAAATACATACCCACAACTGGAGTACGGTTGGATTGTTCTTCTCTGTTTGACCGATTCGGTGAATCATGTTCATTTATATTGTTGTTAACCTCAACCTCTTTATTATCAATGTTATTATACTCAGCATCTTCATTGTAATAATAGGAAAACTTAAAGGAAATTTTGAGTGTCACGTATTATTTTTATTTTCCAATTCTTTTTAAAAATTATAGATGTCTTTTCATCCTAATGTTCAGTTTATTCCCAAATGACACTTCATTCCTCTTTAATTTCTTTCCAAACAATTAATCTTCTTCTTTTAAAATTCATACGAAAACTTACTTTTATACGATAATTCTTTAATCAACCCTTCATTAAAAAACATCTCATCAAAAATTTCAAAACGTGCATTGCATGGGGTAAATACTAGTTTATCTATCATAGTTAGAATTTTATGTGTTATAGGTTAAATATTTTTCAAAGACGGCTGCCCTGGCCCAGCTACGGCTGTGTTGGCAACAAGCCAACAACCGCAATGTCCCTTCAATCCTTCTTAACCACACCAAGCACACATTCGCCACTTCTTGGTGCTAAGTGCCTTAGCATTGATATCATACGTTAAGGCTAGCTGGCTAGCTTAGGAACAACAGTGTTACCAAATTCGTATCCTACCAATACAGTGATACACAGGAGTTCATGTACGTATGATGCTTTACATCAGTTATTGGTGCACTGGTCACATAAATACTACCAGTATCATCCTCACCTTACACCTTGTAATAAGTTATAAATAAGTACTTAGGAAGTTATGTACTTAGGAAGTTATTTACTCCGTATGTAAGGTTTCTATAGAAATGACCATTTAGTATCAGAAAACAAACAATTGACAATTAGACTTAGATCTCTGACACTTGACCAAAGATTTATCCCCATTCTAAATCTATAATTAAAAATATTTTAGAAGTGTCAGTCAAATGTAAGGAATTAATCGTATATGCTAGAGGTATATGGTATATGTTCTATTGATCTGTCATCAAACAGTTGAAATATCCAATATATTACTTCTAAGATTAGACATTACTATTTACACTTATTCCACAATTACTACGTAGTAATATGAACTTTTATCTCTAAAGCATGAAGATAAGGGACTCAGGTTTCCATCATCATCTTCAATCTCATGGTTAAGGAAAAAAATCACTTTCCCATGTCAAAATACTGAAGCGGTTTTACTTTATTTACAACTATGTACAAACCTCTTAACCCTAAAATACACGTCTTTCATACCTAAAACTCCGTGTTATCAAATCCGAATAAAATATATTTCATCCGTTCAAATTTAGATGACACAATTTGATTTTGTGCTCTATTAACATAACTAGCGTTGACTTCATGATTTGATGTTGAGAAAAAAAAAATTATCATGTGGGATCTTATTAGATTCGTCTCAACATCAATTTTATAAATATCAAAATTTTTAGAATTTTTGCCAATATATAATCAAGGATATTTGCATTAGAATGTATACATCGGCAAATGCACCTAAATGAAATATGTATCTAATACGAGTATAAAATGAAGTACTCCGTATTGATCAAGGGGTCCATTCAATTATGGACCATTACCCCTCATCCACTTGGACTAACTAACACAAGCGCGTCATTTTAGTTGTAATAACTTGTGTGAGATACTGAGATGTTTCTTTCCTAAAGCAAACATCACTTGGCCAATTCCCTCTTTTTCTTGCTCTACATAAATACTCCTCTTTCATTTTTGTATTCTTTATTAAAACAAATATGGAGTAAATATTTTATACTTTTCTACCAACTGCATCAAGAATCAGTCCAAGTCTTCTCTCTTTAATCGTCTAAACAGCTACTACTAAACCCACTATAATTTTGTTTTTGGGTTTGGAAAGCTACAATCTTTCTGGGTTTTCAGTTGTTGTAATAAAAGGGTAAGTTTTCTTTAGAGATCAATGATTATATTTTTTGAAATTATGCAATTTTTCACAATTTCTGTAGCAATTTGATGTTAATTTTGTTGTTTGCGCAAAATCCAGTTCATGAATTTATCTTAAAGCTTCAGGATTTCCCATTAATTGGTTGTTTTATGATCTTTGTTTGTTGTTTTATTTGTGTGATTTTGTTGTCTTGGTTTAATTGTATGATATGGCAAAATGGTGAATGGTAATTGCAAACCCTAATCTTATTTGTATGTTTTGTTTAGGTAATTAGTTCCAATGAGAAGAATTTGGTGCTATTTTTAGGAATAGCATTGTCATGTTAAGCAGTGAATAGCTATTTTAGGGTGTTCTTAAAATCTCTGTTATGCAAAAGCAATAAGGGCTCACCTTTCAATCTTAAGAATAAGGAAATTTTAGGATTTGCTTTGTTCTTCCACATTTGTTTGCATTGACTCTAAGGTTAAAAAAAAAAAAAAAAAAAGATGTTAGAAAGGGGATTTTGCTTTATTGAAGGGAAAATTGCTGATGCAAAGCTGTGCCTGCACCAGTGCACATTAGGTTATTGACTTATTGTGATGATATTCATCGACTCATCGTGCATTGTCCTGTCCATGTTAGGCAATCTTTCAGATTATGAATAAGGCCATTTCAAGATTTTGTATGCAGGGACATTATAGATCATCTATAGACCATTTTAGCAAGTGCTATACTTTTTTTAGGGCTGACATTGCATTTTTTCGCTGTTTTCTTTGATTTAAGTCCATTTGAAAGATGTACGATTTATCACTTTATCCTAATCAGAGTAACCCAATAGATGAGTTAGGTGCCC